>NC_088683.1:369508052-370765142 GCF_028017835.1 Emys orbicularis
TTTAGTTTGGAAAAAGGAGATTAAGGAGGACATGGCAGCCGTCTTCAAATACTTGAAAGGCTGCCACAAAAAAGATGGAGAAAAGTTGTTCTCTCTTACCATTGAGGGCAGGAGAAGAGGCAGTGGGTTCAAACTACAGCATAGCAGATTTAAATTAAATCTCAGGATAAACTGCCCAACAGTAAGAACAGGAGGACAATAGAACAGACGCCTCAGAAAATCAAGGAGGCTCCTTTACTGCAGGTTTTCTAAACGGGGCTGGCAGTGATCTGACCTGCATGGCTTAGACATAACAAATCCTGTATCTTGGCAGGGGGTTAGATTAACTAACCCTGGCGGTTCCTTCTCATCCTGTGGCTCTATGATTCTATGATATAAAACTCCAGTGTAGACCAGGCGTTAGTCAAACACAAGTCATAGCGCTTAATGCAGGGGTATCTGGGTGAAATTTAATAGCCTTTGTCATACAGGAATTCAGACTGGATGACCTAATGTTTCCTTCCAGCCTTATACCCTATGAACCTATCAATAAAGAAAGTAGATCATGCATTTATATTTACTCTGTCTTACAACACACGGACAAAGGAACATTGAATTCCATTAATAGTCTGAACATATAACACTGAAAAAGGAAAATTGTTCATGTAATCCATATTTGGCCTGTGGAACTCCTTACCACAGACGTTACTGGAGCAAAGAGTTTAGTTGAATGGGATTCACAAATGGATGGGCCATTGTAGGTAGTGCTGGGGGCACCACTGTTAGTTAAGGCTGTCTGACACCTTCAATTAGGAGACCTCATTTTCAGTTGCTTATAAGTTTGCCAAACTTTAAACATTTCGACTAAAATTTCACATGCTGGGTGTCTGCTTCCGGCTGAATTGTTCATAGAATCATAGAATATCAGGGTTGGAAGGGACCTCAGGAGGTCATTTAGTCCAACCCCCTGCTCAAAGCAGGACCAATTCCCAACTAAATCACCCCAGCCAGGGCTTTGTCAAGCCGGGCCTTAACAACCTCCAAGGAAGGAGACTCCACCACCTCCCTAGGTAACGCATTCCAGTGCTTCACCACCCTCCTAGTGAAATAGTGTTTCCTAATATCCAACCTAGACCTCCCCCACTGCAACTTGAGACCATTGCTCCTTGTTCTGTCATCTGCCACCATTGAGAACAGCTGAGTTCCATCCTCTTTGGAACCCCCCTTCAGGTAGTTGAAGGCTGCTATCAAATCCCCCCTCATTCTTCTCTTCTGGAGACTAAACAATCCCAGTTCCCTCAGCCTCTCCTCATAAGTCATGCGCTCCAGACCCCTAATCATTTTTGTTGCCCTCCGCTGGACTCTTTCCAATTTTTCCACATCCTTCTTGTAGTGTGGGGCCCAAAACTGGACACAGTACTCCAGATGAGGCCTCACCAATGTCGAATAAAGGGGAATGATCACGTCCCTCGATCTGCTGGCAATGCCCCTACTTATACAGCCCAAAATGCCGTTAGCCTTCTTGGCAACAAGAGCACACTGTTGACTCATATCCAGCTTCTCATCCACTGTGACCCCTAGGTCCTTTTCTGCAGAACTGCTACCTAGCCACTCAGTCCCTAGTCTGTAGCAGTGCATAGGATTCTTGCGTCCTAGGTGCAGGACTCTGCAGTTGTCCTTGTTGAACCTCATCAGGTTTCTTTTGGCCCAATCCTCTAATTTGTCTAGGTCCCTCTGTATCCCATCCCTACCCTCTAGTGTATCTACCACGCCTCCTAGTTTAGTGTCATCGGCAAACTTGCTGAGAGTGCAGTCCACACCATCCTCCAGATCATTAATAAAGATATTAAACAAAACCGGCCCCAGGACCGACCCTTGGGGCACTCTGCTTGAAACTGGCTGCCAACTAGACATGGAGCCATTGATCACTACCCGTTGAGCCCAATGATCTAGCCAGCTTTCTATCCACCTTACAGTCCATTCATCCAGCCCATACTTCTTTAACTTGGCAGCAAGAATACTGTGGGAGACCGTATCAAAAGCTTTGCTAAAGTCAAGGAATAACACATCCACTGCTTTCCCCTCATCCACAGAGCCAGTTATCTCATCATAGAAGGCAATTAGGTTAGTCAGGCACAACGTCCCCTTGGTGAATCCATGCTGACTGTTCCTGATCACTTTCCTCTCCTCTAAGTGTTTCATAATTGATTCCTTGAGGACCTGCTCCATGATTTTTCCAGGGACTGAGGTGAGGCTGACTGGCCTGTAGTTCCCCGGATCCTCCTTCTTCCCTTTTTTAAAGATGGGCACTACATTAGCCTTTTTCCAGTCATCCGGGACCTCCGCCGATCGCCATGAGTTTTCAAAAATAATGGCTAATGGCTCTGCAATCTCATCCGCCAACTCCTTTAGCACCCTCGGATGCAGCGCATCCGGCCCCATGGACTTGTGCACGTCCAGTTTTTCTAAATAGTCCTGAACCACTTCTTTCTCCACAGAGGGCTGGTCACCTTCTCCCCATATTGTGCTGCCCAGTGCAGCAGTCTGGGAGCTGACCTTGTTTGTGAAGACAGAGGCAAAAAAATCATTGAGTACATTAGCTTTTTCCACATCCTCGGTCACTAGGTTGCCTCCCTCATTCAGTAAGGGGCCCACACTTTCCTTGACTTTCTTCTTGTTGCTAACATACCTGAAGAAACCCTTCTTGTTACTCTTAACATCTCTTGCTAGCTGCAACTCCAAGTGTGATTTGGCCTTCCTGATTTCACTCCTGCATGCCTGAGCAATATTTTTATACTCCTCCCTGGTCATTTGTCCAATCTTCCACTTCTTGTAAGCTTCTTTTTTTGCGTTTAATATCAGCAAGGATTTCACTGTTTAGCCAAGCTGGTCGCCTGCCATATTTACTATTCTTTCTACACATCGGGATGGTTTATTCCTGCAACCGCAATAAGGATTCTTTAAAATACAGCCAGCTCTCCTGGACCCCTTTGCCCTTCATGTTATTTTCCCAGGGGATCCTGCCCATCTGTTCCCTGAGGGAGTCAAAGTCTGCTTTTCTGAAGTCCAGGGTCCGTATTCTGCTGCTCTCCTTTCTTCCTTGTGTCAGGATCCTGAACTTGACCATCTCATGGTCACTGCCTCCCAGGTTCCCATCCACTTTTGCTTCCCCTACTAATTCTTCCCTGTTTGTGAGCAGCAGGTCAAGAAAAGCTCTGCCCCTAGTTGGTTCCTCCAGCACTTGCACCAGGAAATTGTCCCCTACACTTTCCAAAAACTTCCTGGATTGTCTGTGCACCGCTGTATTGCTCTCCCAGCAGATATCAGGGTGATTAAAGTCTCCCATGAGAACCAGGGCCTGCGATCTAGCAACTTCTGCTAGTTGCCAGAAGAAACCTCGTCCACCTCATCCCCCTGGTCTGGTGGTCTATAGCAGACTCCGACCACGACATCACCCTTGTTGCTCACACTTCTCAACTTTATCCAGAGACACTCAGGTTTTTCTGCAGTTTCATACCGGAGCTCTGAGCAGTCATACTCCTCTCTTACATACAACGCAACTCCCCCACCTTTTCTGCCCTGCCTGTCCTTTCTGAACAGTTTATATCCATCCATGATAGTACTCCAGTCATGTGAGTTATCCCACCCAGTCTCTGTTATTCCAATCGCATCATAGTTCCCTGACTGTGCCAGGACTTCCAGTTCTCCCTGCTTGTTTCCCAGGCTTCTTGTATTTGTGTCTAGGCACTTAAGATAACTCATCGATCGTCCCTCTTTCTCAGTATGAGACAGGAGTCCTCCCCTCTTGCGCTCTCCTGCTTGTGCTTCCTCCCAGGATCCCATTTCCCCACTTACCTCAGGGCTTTTTGGTCTCCTTCCCCCGGTGAACCTAGTTTAAAGCCCTCCTCACTACGTTAGCCAGCCTGCTGGCGAAGATGCTCTTCCCTCTCTTCGTTAGGTGGAGCCTGTCCCTGCCCAGCACTCCTCCTTCTTGGAACACCATCCCATGGTCGAAGAATCCAAAGCCTTCTCTCCGAGTATCCATCATAACGTTTGAGCTGAATTCTCAAATGAAGCTAGGAGAAAAGATGTGTTGCCCATATTGAAAAATTCTTATAATTGTTCAAGTGAGGAGCCCAAGCACCTCCATGGAGATAAAAGTCAGGTAACAGCCCCTGCTCCCCTATTAACAACCAGAGCCCTGAAATGCAAGAGGAGGAGGTGACAGTGTCTCTGCATTAACATACAGCTGGCTACTGAGGTCTTTACTCAGTTCTTACTCCAAAGGGAGTTTTGCCTCAATGGGGCCTGGGTAAACTATGGGCCATGGCCTCAGAATTTTGCCTTATATTGTCCATCTACCAACACCTTTCATCCTGAAGGATCCACTGTGCCAGTGAAGTGCAGCCACCTTGGGGCTGGAGGCCATCAGCCTCGGAGGGCACAGCAAAGATGGACATTTTAACCCATGATAATGAAGCAAACTCATCCCCTGTGGCAAGTGCCCTTGGATGTTTAATGGCTGTGCAGAGTGGAAAGGACCACACACCTAATATTTATCCCATTATGCCCACTTTTTACTGGGTTTGTTAAGCAGGTGAGATCCACACCAAGAGATGGGTACCTGTGAATTCTTAGATGGAAGTGTATTCTCTGGGAATCCCCCTCAGGTAGCCGTGTCCCACACGTCTCTCACCCCAGCATCTGCAGCAGCATCCCACACCGAGAGCCAACACAGGGGTGCGAACCATTTATAATATAGCTCTGTGCAATCACAGAGAGGTTCACTCAGCCTCTAGTGAATAAGCAAGCAACTGAATGCACACAGGCTGAAGACAAGCCTGTCTGGGCTTCTGTGTTCTTTATCCAGCATTAGGTGTAAACAGTAATTAAGGGACCTTCCCAAAGGGAGATGAGAAATCTGGGGCTCTGTGCTGAGTCAGAGAGGAATTGGCTGCTCTGTGCATTTGTGTATATTTACAAATTATAGTTCAATAGTAGGAAAACTAGGGATAATGCTTAAAACTCTATAGGGTCTGATACCCTGTAAGTCCCAAGAGCGATGGGTAAATAGTTGACAGACAGGTCTATAGAAAGATGCCTGTGGGGAGACACCAGCACTTTCTGCAGGCACACGGTGCTGTTACTAAGGGATTCGATATCAGAAATTCTCACTAGTAACTATCATCAGACTGTGCAGCACCTTTCATTGAAGATTGTCCAAAACACCTAGCAAAGGAAAGACACTATGACCATAACCCCATTAAACAGATGGGTAAACTGAGGCACAGGAAGACGTTATTTGGCCAAGGTCACACAGGGCGGCAGGATAACAGACAAAACCCAGGCATCCTGACTTCCCTGCCATAACCATGATCTCTCTGTCACACCAAGAGGAAAATGGACTCCCGCTCTGGCAGGGGCTGTTCATTGGGTGGGATGCAGAGGAAAGGCTGGAAGAGGGAGCCTGAGCCTTCGCCATCCTCTCAAGGTGAATCTGAGGTTTTCAGATCTAGCTGGAGGTTGTGAGCTCCCCACATCTGTGAGGTTTGAACTCCGGGACTCCACTTCTGGTCCCACTCAGAAACCTGCCAACGCATCACTGGGGTCAATTCGGGGGAACAGACTTAGGAAAAGCAACACCAATAAACTGTTCCTGTGGATAGAGTGCGGCTGGGGACCGGCTTGGGACAGAGGCCTCCTCTTCCCCCCAAGCTGCCATGGAACAAGGGGGTGTGGCTAAAGGCAGGATAAAAACTGGATTAGTGTTTCCATTGGATTTGTTCTCTCCCTCTTGGTTCATTTCTTCCCAGTGTCTCACAGGTGGAATTGAAATCGAATGTTCCAGGCTGAGTCAGTCTTTCCAGGAGTGCTCCAGCTGGAGGACACTTGGATTTCCACAGCTGAACTCTCTGCCTGCTCCTCTGGCTAATCGGGGTATTTCTTGGTGCTGAGCACCTGGATTTTTAAGCACTGAAATGGATCTGACTGAATTCTCCTGACAAGGGCAACAGGAGTGTCGTGTCCACCTGTATTCAAGTTACAAACGCTCTGTAGTTGGCCAGCATGGTTTGACCTTCTTCTATAGCTGAAGGCAAAGGGCGGGGGGAGGCCCTGATTTGGCTGCATTATTATGTTAATTATTTATGATCATTATTTGTGTTGTGGAAACCTCCAGAGGCCCCTCCCCAGTTCAGGGCCCCTTGTGTGGGGCCCTTCGCAAACACTGAAAGAGAAACAGCCCCTGCCCCAAGGAGCTTATCAATCAAATTCAGACAAGACACAGGTACTGTGTGTAACAAACCACAAAAGGGGAAGGTGGGGAGATGGGGGAGGAACAGCACTAAGAATGGGGGATTACACAGGCTGCTGGGTGGGGGTGAGACAGCTGAAATGCACAGCCCTGCCCTGGCTGTTAGAAGTGTGTCCTGGGCTTTTAAGAGCAGAGCACGTGTTCAGGGGAGCTAAACTGGGACTAGTGAGAACAGGCCATTGAGTGGCGGCTGCACCCGACACACAGCTGGGAGCGCGTGGCTCTCCATTAGCTTTTGTAACCCTGCTTTAGTTCTAATCACACCTCCCTTCTTCGAGTGCAGACTGAGCCTCCTTCTCATGAATTCCCAAGAAAACCTCAGTACCAGAGGGGAGACCAGAGGTGAGGGCAGAGGTAACAGGGCTGTGGTGAAGAAACAAAGGATCCATCCGGGAGATGGAACAACTGAAAGCCCCCAAGGACTTGAAACTCTTGGGTAATGCAGGAGAATCTGGGAAGAAATTCAGGCAGAGTTTTGAGATAATCTTTGCAAGCAGATGGGTTTGATGAGAAAGACCAGCAGAAAATTGCAATCTTCTTATACATTTCAGGACTTGGTACAATGTATGTCTTTAATAGCATGCAACTCAGGCTTTGTCTACACTAGCACTTTTGTTGGTCAGGGGTGTAGAAAACATCCACGTGACCAACAAAAGTGCCAGTGAGTATAGAACTATGTCAGCGGGAGACACTAATTTGTTGTGGTTTAATTATGGTGGCAGGAGAGCTCTCTCCCATCGGTATAAAGTGGCTACATGGGAGACCTTACAGCAGCACAGCTGGTAGTGCAGACATAGCCTCAGTCAGGCAGACAGAGCCGTTTATTACAGTTTTGTAGAAATTTGAAGAGCCTTGTGTATGGCAAAATAGCACAACATTTGAAGGGTCAAAGTTTCACCTTAGAAGACAGAAGTAAGGCGAGTCCTTTGAAGAATTTCTAACTGATGTAATCGGGTGAACAGTCCCGCTCCTGTGGGGAATTTTCCTGGCTCATACACTACCCTGGTGGAATGGGCTAGGGAAAGGATCTGAGTCCTCACTCCCACTTCCTTTTCCCAGAGCCCTGCCTGACCTTGAGGGCTCCCCTTCCACTCTCCTGTGTGGCAGAGTCCTCGTGACCCAAAAAAAGCTGGGCCCAGGATTCTTGGGGGGCTTGGCCCCCAATCTTGTTGTGGTCACTTAGGACAAGGGGCTAGGGTGTCTCCACTCTTGGGTACTGTCTCTGCTCCGAGCACTTCCCTAATCCACTGATCATCACATATAGTTCAAGCAAATAGAATTTATTAAACAGCAATCATTTTTTCAAAACAATAAGGAAAAATGGGAAAAGTTAAAGGAAAACATGTCACCCCACTCTATGGCACGGGGAAACTCCAAACAGCCATCTCTGGAATGTCAGGGCAGTTCACAGTCTGTCTCTCACATGTCCCAGACCTCCTGCCCAGGACCTGGCTGTGCTGCCGGGATGCCGCAGGTCAGACACTTTCTCTGGCGGTGGCCACATGCCCTCAGGCTCTAGGTGGTAGGACCCTTTTTCCCAGTGTAAGCCCCCCCATCAGGGTTACAATCCCCCTCCAAGTCTGGCCTGCAGGGGCTCTTGGCGGGGGGCATCTCCCTGTGCTGGGCCCCCTGCCCAGGGTCCCCCTCGCTCTCCCCAGCTGCTCACCACACACGGCTCTGGACTGTTTCAGCTTCAGCTCCACTCTGCCTCAGCACGGCTGCTCCTGCTTTGCCTCCAGTGAAGCTCCCTGGGCTGCTTCTCTGGCCTCTGTGGTTCTGGTTGCTGCAGCTCTGCTCCCAGCACCACTCTGGCCCAGGCAACCCCAGCTCACACGGTGGATGGGACTCCTGGCCTCTAGATCCCTTATTAGTTTGCCTGCCCTGTCAATCAGGCTGACCTGGAGTTTGCTTGGGAACCTTTAAGCTGGACCCCAAGAAGCTATTCTTGGTGCTTAATTCCTGCAGTTGCTCTTTAAAATCTAGCAACAGCCTGAGTTCCAGATGTATTTTCTTTCTTCTTCTTTTTAATAAAATTTACCTTTTTTAAAGAACCTGATTGGATTTCTGTGTCTTAAGATGTTTGTGCACATGTTTCTTAGGGTACGTCTACACTTACTTCCTGGTTCGGCGGCAGGCAATCGATCTTCTGGGATCGATTTATCGCGTCTTGTCTAGATGCGATAAATCGATCCCGGATCGATCCCGGAAGTGCTCGCCGTCGATGCCGGTACTCCAGCTCGGCAAGAGGAGTATGCAGCATCGACGGGGGAGCCAGCCTGCCGCGTCTGGACCCGCGGTAAGTTCGGACTAAGGTACTTCGAATTCAGCTAAGTTATTAACGTAGCTGAATTTGCGTACCTTAGTCCGAAGTGGGGGGTTAGTGTGGACCAGGCCAAAGTTAGCTGGTAGCAACAGCTAATTTCTTCTCCTCTCTCACCTCTTCCCCAGATGGGGGTGAAAGGGCTTGAGGGTACCCCACAGGAAGGAATTCCCAAGTTCTTCATTTCGATGTTTCAGTTTTCCAGGTTGCTCTTTACCACTAGGTTGCACGTCACCTCCCACCCCCCGCTTTTTCCCCTCCTGTCCTCACTTCGACTCCCTCTCTGTGTTAAAAGTTACAATTTTTACAGACACCCCCAAAAGATAAAGCAATCAAAAACAGAACAAAGAGAAAACAAAGTAAAAACTTCACTTTATACAAATCCAGTAAATTAATTATTTTAAACCTTCTGGAATGCAACAGCTGGAATTATTCCTAACTTTCTTGAAGATATGGTTGCCAAGCAACAGAAATGCACATGCTGCTTCTAATCCTAACCACTACTAATATTTAGAACATGGGCTTTCCTTATTTCCATGTAGCAGAGTTTTAAAATAAAGTTGAATATAAAGTAATGTAAAATTCCTTGTTACTAAATTTATACACCAAATTTGGCAAATATTAAAATGATTTTATCAGTTTTTATAAAAAGTTTTACAGAAGGTAATAACTTGTTTCAATGTTTAACCTTTTTTATTTTTTATTTTTGTTTGCCTTATTTTGTACAGTTATAAATATAATTCTGGCACAATTTGTTTTTAATTGTAAGTTTGTCCTGTATGTCATGTGTGTTGTCCTGTGTTGTATTTTGTGTGACGCATGACTACTTTTTATTATTTTTATTTTGTTCCAACAAAATTAAAGTTTATACTCTTTGAAAAAAATATATATGTGGTACCACACAATTTTAATATCATGGTTGGGGTATAATCATAGTATTGATAATACATTTTTGTTGTTTGTGTCTGCAGTTAGGGTTATTGGCGATGTAGTGGCATCTTACACATGTGTTGTGTTCCTGGGTAACACTACTCAAATGGATACGGCCAGATAGCTGTGTCGGTTGCCCATCAAGAAAACTTAGCTCTCATGATGGGATGTAGAAGAAACACACCTCTGTAAAAAAGCACGTAAGGACATGTGATATGCTCATGTGACCCTGGACTCTCTCTTGGCCAGTAATTTACCAGGCACCTGGGCTGTGGGCTTTGTTTGGGACAGTAAAATTCCATGCACAGGGCAGAGGATATGAAATGACCCCTTAGACATCCCCACCTTGTCTTCAATTCCTGCTTCATTTCTCTGGTCTGGATTTCTATCAAGGAAGCTCTCGAAGAAGAGACCTCAGGAGGACTGATGACCCCCAAGCTGTTTGGATGACTCCAGATAAACTTTTGGAAGCTAGCAGTTTATTCCATCACTGCTAACTGAAAAATCACTTGGATATATCTGATATATTAACCATAAGAACATAAGAATGGCCATACTGGGTCGGACCAAAGGTCCATCTAGCCCAGTGTGACGGTGCTGCCTGTGGGAGCCAGCTGAGGTCACTCAATCAGGGTGAACTGCAAACAAAACGGGGCAGACAAACCCCAAACATTGGCGGATATTCCAATACTTAGATTTACCAAGCCAGCACAAAACAGCTTCTATAGTACCTCACTGGTTACTTAGAAGTCCAAACAACACAGTTCCCTTAAAGTACCCAGCCTCAGGCGTCCACCCAGACACACACGTCAGATATGATGATGATTATTGAAAATCTTATCGCATCATATAAAAGAAAAGGTTCTTCCAATCCCAAAGGATCAGCCACATACCCAGGTCCAATTATAACTTAGGTCTTGCCCAAAATACACACTTATAGCCAATTCATATTAACTAAACTAAAATTTATTAAAAAAGAAAAGAGAGAGAGTGTTGGTTAAAAGATCAATATACATACAGACTTAAATTCAATTCTTGAGGTTCAGATACATAGCAGAGGTGAGCTTGTAGTTGCCAAAAGTCCTTTTAGATATAGTCCATAGGTTATAGTCCAATGTCCATATTCAGGGTGGCTCCAGTCAGTGACTGGGGATCTCAATCCTTATGGCTTAAGGTTTCCCCCTCTTGAAACCCAAAGCAGATCTGAGATGAAGTAGGATCGTGTCCCAGGGTTCTTATACATTTCCAGCAGCCTTTCAGCCTGAGAAAACAATAGGCCTAACTCTCCTTCCAAACATCCTGGCAATTAGCACAGGGTAATTTATCCATTAAACAGTTCAGATACAGGTTACCACAACCTTCAAAGAGACATATAGACAATAATACTATTTCACTCAAGTATCATCACAAATGTTAATATTCCTTTTTTGAACTTTAAATTAAAACTATAGCAATAGACAAGACTTGTTTGCTTACATCACAAGACCTGAGCAAACATCTACCCTTGAGATCTCTAACAATGCAGACTTGCATTTCAAAGCTCTATTCATTTACGTATCTTCCTAACCAGTCTAGGTTCAGCTATAGGTCAGGTCAGTCTGTAAGGTAATTAGCTCTTTCTGGCCCTGTCACCTTTCAATGAGATATTATATCATACTCATAATGTCACACCCAGTATCCTGTCTTCCAACAGTGGCCAGTGCCAGGTGCTCCAGAGGGAATGATAAGAACAGGTCATCACCAAGTGATGCATCCCCTGTCGTCCATTCCCAGCTTCTGGTGAACAGAGGCTAGGGACACAATCCCTGCCCATCCTGGCTAATAGCCATTGATGGATCTATCCTCCATGAATTTAACTAGCTCTTTTTTGAACCCTGTTATGGTCTTGGCCTTCACAACATCTTCTGGCAAGGAGTTCCACAGGTTGACTGTGTGTTGTGTGAAGAAATACCTCCTTTTATTTGTTTTAAACCTGCTTCCTATTAATTTCATTTGGTGACCCCTAGTTCTTGTGTTATGAGAAGTAGTAAACAATACTTCCTTATCTACTTTCTCTACAGAAGTCATGATTTTATAGACCTCAATCATATCTCCCCTTAGCCATCTCTTTTCCAAGCTGAAAAGTAACAATCTTATTAATCTTTACTGATATGGAAGCCATTCCATACTCCTAATTATTTTTTTCCCCTTTTTGTAACCTCTTCCAATTCCAATATATCTTTTTTGAGATGGGGCGACCACATCTGCACACGATATTCAAGATGTGGTTGTACCATAGATTTATATAGAGGCAATATGATAATTTCTGTCCTATTATCTATCCCTTTCTTAATTATTCCCAGCATTCTGTTAGCTTTTTTGACTGCCACTGCACATTGAGTGGATGTTTTCAGAGAATTATCCACAATGACTCCAAGATCTCTTTCTTGAGTGGTAGTAGCTAATTTAGATCCCATTATTTTATATGTACAGTTGTGATTCTGCTTTCCAATATGCATTACTTTCCATATATCAACATTAAATATCATCTGCCATTTTGTTGCCCAGTCACCCAGTTTTGAGAGATCCTTTTGTAGCTCTTTGCAGTCTGATTGGGTCTTAACTGCCTTTAATCATTTTGTATCATCTGCAAATTTTGCCACCTCACTGTTTACCCCTGTTTCCAGATCATTTATGAATATGTTGAATAGGACTGGTCCCAGAACAGACCTCTGCAGGACACCACTATTTACTTCTCTCCATTCTCAAAACTGACCATATATACCTACCCTTTGTTTCTTTTCTTTTAACAAGTTACCAATCCATGAGAGCATCTGCCCTCTTATCCTGAGGCAGTTACTTTCCTTAAGAGCCTTTGGTGAAGAACCTTGTCAAAGGATTTCTGAAAATCTAAGTACACTATATCCACTGGATCCCCTTTGTCCACATGCTTGTTTACCCCCCTCAAAGAATTCTAGTATATTGGTGAGGCATGATTTCCCTTTACTACAACCATGTTGACTCTTTCTCAACAAATTATGTTCATCTATGTCTGACAAAATTGTTTATTATAGTTTCAACCTGTTTGTCCGGTACTGAAGTCAGGCTTACAGGCTTGTAATTGCCAGGATCACCTCTGAAGCCCTTTTTTAAAAATTGGAATCACATTAGCTATGCTCCACTCATTTGGTACAGAAGCTGACATAAATGATAGGTTACATACCACAGTTAGTAGTTCTGCAATTTCACATTTGAGTTCTTTCAGAACTCTTGCGTGAATACCATCTCATCCTGGTGACTTATTGCTGTTTAATTTATCAATTTGTTCCAAAACCTCCTCTAATGATACCTCAATCTGGGACAGTTCCTCAGATCTGTCACCTAAAAAGAATGGTTCAGGTTTCGGAATCTCCCTCACATCATCAGCCCTGAGGACCGATGCAAAGAATTAATGTAGTTTCTCTGCAATGGCCTTATCATCTTTGAGTGCTCCTTCAGCAACTCAATCGTCCAGTAGCCCCCCTGATTGTTTAGCAGGCTTCCTGCTTCTGAGGTATTTAAAGAAATTTTGCAATTACGTTTGAGTCTTTTGCTAACTGTTCCTCAAATTCTTTTTTTGGCCTTCCTTGTTGTATTTTTAAAATTCATCTGCCATTAAATCTCTTCTGCTTTTCTTTTATTATTAACCCTTTAATTTTTAGTTACTAACGGATTGGCAGCAGCGTGATCCTTGGGTAAGATCTGAGTTATATACTGGCCTGGCTATGTGGCTGAGCTCTTGAGATGAGAAAGATCCTATATGTGGTGAAATTTGTTTTCACTGTTCACTTGTCCTGGAGTCCAGTGTCCGGATGGTGATCCGGGGGCTGTGTGCCTAATGAGACTTCATTTTTTTTGCTTCCAGTTAAGCAGTGTGATGACACCGAAGTTTAAGTTTGTTACTGGCTTGGTACAATCTAACGGGGGTGAGTCTGCCCTATTTCTCAGCAATTTGTCCCAAATTTGTCATCCTCAGCTGTGTTCCACTGAAGCATGGTGACACATGGATACCAATGACAAGTTCTTCACAAACTCCCAGTAGATATCCCCCTTTAAAAGATCGGGAAACTGAGGCAGCAGGAAGGGTTTAGTCTCTCTCAGATCTGGCTTGTACAGTCCATGCAAGAGCAAAGAGACCTGGTGCTGTCACTCCATTGGTTTATCTATTTCAGGGGACTTCCCCTGATCTCAGCAGGGCTGCACCCATTTACACCAGCTGAGGATTTAGCCCAAGCCATTTAACTAGAGATAAAGTATCAGCAGAGACCAGTAAGCTGGAAGTGAAGAGTCCCAGCTCTGCCATGGATTCATAGGGTGACGCTGGGCATAGCCTCTCCATGCATTAAATGGAGATTATTTTTTATTATGTGTAATATGCTGCTACTAAAAGGCCCTAATCAGGGCCTACAAGTCACACCTTGCACTGATTTGGTTCCTAAAAGCACATTCTTGGGCCTCTATCACTGTGTACAGTTCTAGGCAGTGTTTGGTCCCTGGCAAACAAGAAAGACAAAGCTGAAGACTGAGCTGTGTGGCTGTACTTTGTAACTGTTTCTTTAATCAATTCCTCCTGTTTAAGGAGGACGGCAACTCCACTGATCACAACACAAAACTAGCCTCACTGCATGTAATGCAAGTGAGAGGAGCAATGCCAGTTCATGGCTATAGCAACGGTGCTGGTGGGGTCAAGACTTACAGTCCCCATTCTCACCTCTGCCATTGACTCATTGTGTTGCCCTGGGCAAATCACTTTACTGCTGCTTGGCCCAGTCCCTCCATGACATAGCAATAATGCTGCCTAGCAGCCTAGGTAAAGAGCTTCTAGATGTAGTGACAAAAAGCATCATGCAGAGAATACGTAAGACTCAGCTTCACTGTTGAGCTTCAGCCCCTGGGCAATGAGTGCCCTGTAGTTCCAGATAAGGTGCTAGGTACATGTGTAAATATCAAATGAATGGAAGCTGTGCTGTTTATCTCCCTCCCTGTGAGCTACCGAAGCCACCCCGGCCTCTGCCCAGCATCCCGCCTTCCCAGTTAATGCCGGGGTTTATCCTTCTGCCTTGGTGGAAGAGGAGGAGCAGGGAGATGGGCCTCAGGAGACACTGTGGATAGGTTTCTGAAAACATCCACACAATGTGCAGTGGCAGTCAAAAAAGTGAACAGACTGTTGGGAATCATTAGGTACGGAATAGATAATAAGACAGAAAATATCACATTGGCGCTATATAAATCCATGGTATGCCCAAATATTGAATATTGCATGCAGATGTGGTCTCACCATCACAAAAATATATTTTGGATTTGGAATAGGTACAGGGAAGGGACACAGAAATGATTATGGGCATGGAACACAGTCCATATGAGGAAAGATTAAAAAGACTGGGACTTTTCAGCTTGGAAAATAGGGGAGATGTGTGAGGTGTCTATAGCATCATGAATGGTGTGGAGAAATTGAATATGGAAATGTTATTTACTCCTTCACATAACAGAAGAACTAGGGGGTCACCCAATTAATTTAATAGGCAGCAGATTTAAAAGAAACAAAAGGAAGTATTTCCTCACAGTCAATCTGTGGAACTATTTGCCAGAAGATGTTGTGAAGGCCAAAACAATAACAGGAAGGAACAGCAGGAACTAGAAAAATTAATGCAGGATAGGTCCATCAATGGCTATTAGCCAAGATGGGCAGGGATGGGGTCCCTTCTCTTTGCTAGAAGCTGGGAGTGGGAGACAGGGCATGAATCACTTGATGATTGCCCTGTTCTGTTCATTCCCTCTGTAGCACGTAGCATTGTCCAATGTCAGAAGATAGGATACTGGGCTAGATGGACCATTGGTCTAACCCAGTATGGCAATTCTGAGGTTCTTATATAGACCCCAGATGTATCTTCTCCCTGCTGTAACATAGTAGACTCACATACCTGTCAGAGATGAGAAAAAAACCATAAGTCCTGACACTATCTCTCTCCACAGACATAGTAACAAAGTTTGAATATACATTTAAATTTTAATCTAACCAGGATCCCTTAAGTGACTTGCCACAAGATATCAGAACATATTAGTATTGGAACTGAGTAGGTCTAATATTTTTTTCTTTTATATATAAATTAGATACAGTGCCCCTTCACCTAATTGCTAAGTTGTCAGCCAAAAAAAACTAGAGTTTTTCAAGCGTCTCAATAGCCCCTGGAATCACTCTTAAGGTTGCAATCCCTATCAAAATTTGAAACGGTTCCCTTGCAGCTGGGGATAGGGGAAGGGGAAATTATCAAGATAGTTATGAGAGAGGGGAAGAGAGGAGCAAGTGACAGGAGCAGGGCATTGAGTGGAAGAGGCAGAGCAGGGTGCAGACTTGGCAGAAGAGGTGGGTCAAGGAGTTGGGTTTTGGGGGTCCAGTTATAAGCAGATAGAAAGGTGGCAACCCAGTGTGTTTCACACAGACTGATTACCCAGTTTGTCACATTGGCACTGAAGATAAAATGGAGAGGCTTCCAAGGCCTTTTATATTCTCTCTCTTGTGGGCGGAAACCCCTTTGTTCTTCTGTGCAAAGTCACAGCAACAAAATGGAGTTTGTGGCCATCTGGGCAAGTCACATGTCCATGATTGATTCAGCTTTTTGCAGGCCGATGCCATTGTTTCCATGGTAGTCTGAACATTCCTAGGAAAGCTCAGATGTGGATTGGTGTCTCCCAAAGTCCACTGTTAGTTAAGTACTTCCAATGACTTGAATAATACCTTCATAACATGTTGGCCAAACCTTTCTTATGTGTTTCCTACAGCAAACACTTTAAATACAAGCATAGAGCCAACACTTATAACTTCAGAGATGAAAATGATACATGCATACAAATAGCATGAATATATTCAGTAGATCATAACCTTTGCAAAGCTATGTTACATGGCATATCTAGCATAAAGCCTATTCCAGTTATGTCATATTTACACTCATAAGCATATTTCCATAAACATATAGAGTGCAACATCACAGCCTCCTCCTGAGCTTACTACCAGAGACTTGGACACTGTCCATGGCGGAGGAAGTACATGTAAAATCCCTCTTTGTCTCTGGTCACTCCCCCTTTCAGTACCTTTAAATCTTATGATGTCATTCATAGGTGTCCTAGCAAGGTGTGGGGTTCCTGGTCCCTGGGTGCCTGAAAACATGTTGGGGTGCAGTATTGCTAACAGAATGCAGACAGCAATATCTGTTCAAGTGGCGGTGTCTTGGCATTTAGCCACCAATGCTATGAGGCCTGTGCCTTAGTTTCCCCTTCCACACAGCAGCGTAGGCCTGTTATGCTTTTGCTGCTCAGCCAAGCTTCCAGCCTGTTTACAGGTATAGGCTAAAAAGCAACATGCTTGTGGGACTGTTTTGTCACCATCCCTAGAATGAACAAATATTTTTTCAACAATTGAGGTATGTTACATACACCTCTACCTCCATAGAACGCTGTCCTCGGGAGCCCAAAAATCTTACCGCGGTATAGGTGAAACTCCGTTATATCAAACTTGCTTTGATCCACCAGAGTGCCCAGTCCCACCCCTCGGAGCACTGCTTTACCGCGTTATATCAGAATTTGTGTTATATCGGGTCACGTTATATCGGGGTAGAGGTGTATCTTTAAAAGGGTTTACCATTAGTATTAACCCCTTTGTCTTGACCCCTAGATAAAGTACCAAAAGACTCAAGATTAACAGCCAACTTATGACGGACAGACTTTGTTCACCCAGCCTGGCTTGCCCAGTGTTCACTGTATTTCCCAATCCCTTTGTGTACCATGGTAGGTGCTCAGATACAGATTCTGCGGCCACTTTGCTTAAGGCTCTCAATTCAGGCATGTGTTTGAGGCTTTGGCAAGGAAAGGCTGAACTACAACCATGGCTGCCCTTGGCCCCTCCCTCTGGAATCTCTTTGTGTTGGGCCCCACCCCCTTGTGAAGCTTCCCAAATGCAAAGTTTTCTTTCTTCCAGCCTTGAAGAGACAGTGTGATCTCCCACAAGGGTAGCAGGAACAACATGCTTTAATGGAGTGCTTTGGATTGGTAAGATCCCCTCGGTCACCCCACTCTCTGTTCCCAAAAGGGCAGCTGCAGGGGGGGGGGTGATCCCCTCCAGGAGAGCTGACTCGCAGTTTTCCCTTAAACCCTGATCCACAGGGATGGGTCTGGCATTTCAGATGCAGATTTTTCACCCTCCTCCTGGGGAAAAGCCTCCCTACAAATGGTGGGCAGACACTCCGCCCCCCCGCCACCTTCCGTCTGGACTTCCCTCTCTGGGTTCCCCTCTGAGGCAGACACTCCTGTGTCCCCCAAAAGGGAAGGTGACCCTGATTCAGCTGTGGGCTCACAGCGACAAGCTATGACAGAACCTTCACTGGCCAGCCAAATCCCGCCCCTTTCACTCAGGTTGGGCTTGTTTCCAGTTACAGAGCCCTTGGGGTCTGTTTCCACCGCAGCGGTCGTCAGCTTCCATCTTTGGGATACATGTCTCTGTGCACCCCAGGGTGTTACCCGGGGTTCTTTCAAACCAAAGCTTTTGGTAACTTTTACTCTGTGTGAGGTGGTGTCAGTAAATAAATCAGGGGAGACACGGCCGTCCGACCGATAGATGGCTGGCACAAACAGGGCAACATAAGAGTGCTTTCACTTAAAGCTAAACTTTATTTAGTCTCAAGCACTTACACATGTCTGCAACAGATTAGTAAAACACCCAACTCTTGATAATTACCGACGCTGAGTGTGGCTCAAGAGTGAAACAGCAGCAGGCTTCCAGTGGCCAAATCTTCCATCTGCTGGTGGGGACCGCAAGGTGTCTCAAGAGGGAGAGTCCAAAAAGAGTCCAAAAGAGTCCCCAAACAAGTCCAACTATCTCAAGCTTTTCCCCCTTATTTATACATTAGTAATAGAATGACATGTCCCTTAAAGAAAACTTGTTAAGCAAGCAGTTCCAATGGTATGGAATATGGAGAGGACAAAAATGAGTAGGGCTTCTCTCATCCCTCCCCTCCCCGCCTGAGGCTCGGGGCAACCTGAACTAAGGTCTTCTCCTGCTGCTCCAGCCGGGGTGGCCTGGGCTGTTCCTCGCCCATTCCTACAGGGGCTAGAGTCTTGAACTCCTGCCAGATGAAGCAGAGGCAGGCTGGGATCAGGGCTTCTGCCCCTTTCTGCCAAGCTGCTCCAGATGAATCAGATGAGGATTGCCATGTTCTGTTCATTCCCTCTGAAGCACCTGGCAATGGGACTGTCAGAAGACAGGATACTGGGCTACATGGACCATTGGTTTTACCTAGTATGGCCATTCGGCAGTGCCCGTTAAGTGACTTGCCATACTATGTGAGAACATATTTGTTTTAGAGATGACTGGGACACAGTTGGCAAGGGGAGGGGAATACAGGAGCAAATGAAAGGGGTAGGGCCTTGGGGAGAAGACACACAGCAGGATCGAGGCTTGACAGAAGAGATGGGGCAAGGTTACAATTTCAGGGATCCAGCTATCAGCAATTGGAAAGGTGGCAACGCAGTGTAGTGTACATAGACTGATTCCCCAGTTCATCATATTGATACAGCACAGTAAGGACAGGGAAGGGTTTAATGTCTCTCTGTCTGTCCAGTAAGTGATTCAGGGAAGAGGCCCCAGCACCATGCACCAGCCAGCTCTGCACAGAGCTCAATCTGAGAGCCAGAGCACAAGGAGAAAAACATTAGTTCTCTTTATGAGTAAAGAGCTGGAGCAGCCTGCCCCGGATCTGTTTGGTCCTCACCCCGTAAATGATGGGGTGTAGCATGGGGGGCATCAGCAGGAACATACTGGCAGTGAGAACGCGCAAATGCAGTGGCACATTCTGGCCAAATCGCTGCGTGAGAGACGAGAAGAAATCTGGGATGTACAAAAGTAAGATGGCACAAAGATGAGAGATGCAGGTCCCAAAAGTTTTCAGCCGGGCATCCTTTGTGGGGAGGCGGAAGATGGCCCGGAGGATCAGAGTATAGGACATGGCGATAAAAAACACATCCATTCCGATCACACAGAAAAGATTAAACAGGCCATAGTAACTACTGATGCGGACGTCAGCGCAGGCCAGGTTCACCACAGCTATATGCCCACAATAGAAGTGGGGGATGATGTTGGTTCTACAATACGGCCACTGCCTCGCCAATAAGGGATAGGGTAATGTGACTATGCCACTGCGCAGCAGCACAGCCAGGCCTATCTTGGCCACAACAGAGTTTGTCAGGGTTGTGGAATACCTCAGAGGATTGCAGATGGCTACGTAGCGATCAAAAGCCATGGCCACGAGGATTCCAGACTCCATCGTTGAGAAGGAATAAATAAAGTACATCTGGGTGAGGCAGGCCCTGAAACTGATCTCCCTGGAATTGAACCAGAAGATGCTCAGCATTTTTGGTAGGGTGGATGTGCACACGACCAGGTCGGTGATGGCCAGCATACAGAGGAAATAGAACATGGCCCCCTGGAAGCTCGGCTCCATCTTCACGATGAGCAAGATAGTGAAGTTCCCAAACACGGCTATGACGTACATAGCACAGAAGGGAATGGAGATCCAGATATGGGCTGCCTCTAGGCCAGGGATACCAAGTAGGATGAAGGTGGAGGGGTTGCTGAAGTTGGTTGTGTTGGAATCTGACATGGATTAGGGGAGAAGGTGTCCAACTGTGAGGTGTCTCCTGCATGTACCGTACGTTCCCCTGACTTACTGGGTGTTCCCAGGATCTCGGGTGATGGTCGCAGTTGAAATGCCTGAATGGAAAGACAATGTTAATATGAGACACTACATGCATTAGTGGAGACTGTTCTCATGGGAGAAGGAGTCTGATCACTCTTCACACACTGAAAAATTACATTTTCATAAATCAGAGACAAGGACCCTACTAAATCCAATTCCATATTTTGTGGTGCTCCCTGTGTTAATAATTCCTACATATTGTGGTGGGGGAACCTTAAGAGGCCCCAGCAGGAGACACATGTGTGGATACTGGTTATCAATCATTATACCTTAATGCAATGGGAGCCACGATAGAGAGTCAATTCTGTAGGGAGTTTCCCATTGATCCAGTTGCTTGAAATCTGAGAGTGGAAAAAAAACCGTGCTGGGAGAAACATCCCAAGTAGAACATACCTCAGGGAAAAGACCTGTGCGCCATTGATAGCAGCTGAAGAGAAACACCTGCTCATTCGCAGCAGTGGAGAAAACAAAAGCAATGTTCAGATCACAAAGATATGGGATGGAGAATAACATGTTTGGGATATGTGTTCAGTTTTGGTCACCGAGTATTGATTAAGGATATAGCACTTATAAAAGGGATTTCCAAGACAGGCTCTGAGAATGGGGGAGTCTGCCATATGCAAACATAAAGAAAAGTCTGGGACTCTTTAGTTTACACAAGAGACAAAGAAGGGAGCATATGATATAGGAGAGGAAAATAAAAAATGAAACTGAATTACATTCAAATGGCCAGTTTCCATTCAGTACTATTTATAGACACTTAGAACTCCAAGAGGACTAATTCCCCAAAGCTGAGTAAAATTGTCAGCAAAACTGATTAGGAGGAAAAATGTAGACAGAATGAAAATTGGTAGTTCTTTGATAACAGTTTATTAGATAGTGGAAAAATCATGATTCCATAGTTAACAAAGTGAACAACTTTGGGTAAAAACCCATTTCAGTGGCAAAGTGAGGGCAGAAATTGGGGTGGTGAAGCAATATGCAAAAAATAGGGAAAATGGAAATTAGGTAGCGAAGAATAGAAATTGGAAGTTATGAAAGTTGATAAGGGACGTTAAGACATCAGGGAAAACTCCATGTTTGGCAGGGCTCTGGATCAAAAAAAGGAGGTTATTAAGTATATTAACAACAAGAGAAATCCTAGGGTATGTCTACACCCAGCCGCTAGTTCGGCGGCTGGGAATCGAAATTCTGGGTTCGACTTATCGCGTCTTGTCTGGACGCGATATGTCGAACCAGGAAGTGATCGCCGTCGACTGCGGTACTCCAGCTAGACGAGAGGAGTACCGCGGAGTCGACGGGGGAGCCTGCCTGCCGCGTGTGGACCTAGGTAAGTTCGAATTAAGGTACTTCAAACTTCAGCTACGTTATTCACGTAGCTGAAGTTGCGTACCTTAGTTCGATTTGGGGGTTTAGTGTAGACCAAGCCCTAGAGAAGTTTTATGTCAATTCCTGTGTTAAATGTAAAGTATTAAAAAATAAAGGGAAAGGTTTTTTTTATAAAAGAATTGACAAGGTTAAGAAACAATGGGAAAGCTGGTATGGGATTAGTTAAAAAAAAGTCTAGAAGGGTAAGTTATGCCTGTCACCAACAAGGTTTATGCAAAACAGGCCTTGTCAAATAAACCTGATTTCATCCTTTTATGAGAGTACACATTGGTTGATAAAGGGTATACATTGGTTGATCAACGGAACCACGCAGATGCAGCACACCTTGATTTCTCAGAGGCATTTGATCCAGTAGTGGAAAATACTGAGTTAAAAATGAACACCCTAAAATATCAGTAGAGAGCATGTAAAATGGACTGGAAACTGGCTAACTGATGGATCTCAGAAAGCTGTAGTCAATAGGCCTTCGTCAGTAAATGGGGCTGTTTGTAGTGGGGTTCTGTAGGGATCAGTTCTAGGCCTGATGCTATTCAATATTTTAATCAATGATCTGGAAGGAAATAGAAAATCACTGCAGAGAAAATTTGCGGATGACCCAAAGATTGGCAGAGTGGATACAATGAGGAACCCAGGGCAGGCATACCGACTGATATGGAGCATTGGTAAGAGGGGCCCATGCAAATAAACTGTTTTAATACAGTCAAATGCAAAATTATCCTCTCGGAAGAGGGAATGCAGGCAGGACCCACAGACTACAGCACTGTATTATGAAATGCAAGGACACTGAAAAGGATTTAGGGGTCATTGTGGACAAGCAGCTCAGTGTGATGCTGTAGCATAAAGGGACGATGTGATCCTCGGATGGATAAATAGGGGAGGTGAGTTGGAGCAGGGGAAGGATTTTACCTCTGCACATGGAATTGGGGAAACAAACTGCATCCAGTTCTGGGGTCAACATTTGATAAAAAATATGTTGAAAGAGGGGGCAGAAAAGGGCCACAAAAGAGCCACTTGGAGAAGGGGCAGAAAAGAAACACAAAAATGATTGGAGGATAGAGAAAAAGCCAGACCTTAGACTTGAAGGTGTATATCTCTTTAATTTATCAAAGAGATGATCAAGCGGAGACTTTCATGTGGAGAGAACCATGGGTAATAATGAGCTCTGTAATCTACCAGAGAAAGGCAAGCCCGAAGGGCTAGAAGTTGAAGCCAGGCAAATTCCAGCTAGAAATTAGGGCCAAATATTTAGCTCTGAGGGTGATTACGCATTGAGACATACTGAGAAGGGAAGTGTTGGATTCTCCAATTCCCCATGTTGTGAGATCCAGATTTTTTTCTGCAAGATCTGCTTGATGGGTTGTTTACACTTAAAATGCTACAGTGTTACTGCCATAGCACTTCACTATAGACACTACTTACACAGATGGAAGGGGTTCTCCCCTCAGCACAGGTAATCCCCGAGAGGTGGTAGCTAGGTCGATGGAAGAATCAATCTCATGTTCTCTACACCAGGGCACAGATTATCCAACAAGTTCTGGGAATGTATTGGAGACAATTTTTGTTCCAGAAGCTGGAGTAAGCTACTAGGAGAGAGGCTGTTCTAGACTTGATTTTGACAAAGGAGGAGGAACTGGTTGAGAATTTGAAAGTGGAAGGCAGTTTGGGGGAAAGTGATCATGAAATGATAGAGTTCATGATTGTAAGGAATGGTAGGAGGGAAAACAGCAAAATAAAGACAATGGATTTCAAGAAGGCAGATTTTAGCAGACTCAGGAAGCTGGTAGGTAAGATCTCATGGGAAGCAAATCTAAGGGGAAAAATAATAGAAGACAGCTGGCAGTTTTTCAGAGACATTATTAAGGGCACAGGAGCAAACTATCCCACTGCGTAGGAAAGAAAGGAAGCATGGCAAGAAATGACAATGACTTAACCAGGAGATCTTGAATGATCTAAAAACAAAAAAGGACCGAGCTGAATTGTTTTTTGAAAGTTTCAGGCATAACATTTCAGCCGACTTCTCGAATGAAGCTAGGAGAAAGTATGTGTTACCCATGTTGAAATATTGTTCTAGTGAGGAGTCCTAGTACCTCTAATCTTTCCAGCAGATAAAAGTCAGGTAACAGCCCCTGTCCCTCTGCCCCATTAACAGACAGAGCCCTGAAATGCAAGAGGAGAGGGTGACAGTGTCTGTGTCTGGCGTGAGAGATAGCTCAGTGGTTTGAACATTGGCCTACTAAACCCAGGGTTGTGAATTCAAGCCTTGAACGGGCCATTTGGGGCAAAAATCTGTCTGGGGATTGGTCCTCCTTTGAGCGGAGGGTTGGACTAGTTCCCTCCTGAGGTCCCTTCCAACCCTGATATTCTATAAGCACACAGCTGGCTCCTGATGTCTGTACTCAGTTGCTGCTCAAAGGGGAGTTTTGCCTCACTGGGGCCTGAGTGAAGTGCAGGCCGTGATCTAAGAATTTACCCTTGTATTGCACATCTACTAACATCTTTCATCGTGAAGGATTCACTGTGCCACTGAAATGCACCACCCTGGGGCTGGAGGCCATGAGCAGTGATGCACAGAAATCAGTGATATTTTGATCAGTGATTCTTTGGCAAACTCATCAATTATGGCAAGAGCCCTGGGATGTGTCATGGCTGTGCAGAGGAGAAAGGACCACAGACTTACTCTCTATCCCTCCACACCCACGTTACACAGAGTTTGAGATCAGGTGAGCTCCTCAGCAAGAGATGGGTACCTGTAAATTCTGAGACGGAAGCGTCCTTCCTGGGAATCCCCCTCAGGTAGCCGTGTCCCACAGCTCTCTCACCCCAGCATCTGCAGCAGCATCCCACGCCAAGAGCCGACACAGGGGTGTGCACAGTTTATAATATAGCTCTGAGTATTCCCAGTGGGGTTTGCTCAGCCTCTAAAGGAGAAGAGAGCGTCTGAATGTAAACAGGCTGGAGACAAGCATGTCTCCACTTCTGTGCTAATTATCCAGCTTTAGGAGTAAACAGGAATTAAGGAACCTTCCCAAAGGGAGATGAGAACTCCTGGGCTCTGTGCTGAGTCAGGGAGGAATTGGCTGTTTTGTGTATTTGTGTATATTTATAAAATAGAGTTGATTAGAAAGAAAATAAGGGATAATGCCTGGCTCTCCATAGGCTGTGGTACCCTGTAAATGCCCAGGATGGATCGATAGGTAGGAGCAGGCATAACTGGAGAAAGATGACTGAGGGGAGACATGAGCACTTTCTAAGGCCATATGGGGCTGTTGCTATCAATACATCTCTCTATCATCATACTGTGGAGCACCCTTCATTGAAGGATTTTCAAAATGGAACAGACGTAGGCTATGTCCACACTTGCAGATGTAACAATCCGGGAGTTAACCCCCCTCAGAGAGCGCTGCAGGGACAGGGCTGCTGTGTGTTCACACTGTGAGCTGCCAGCGCAATGGCATGGCACACTTGCAGCGGCATTCAGATAGGTTCACTCTGGGCAGCTATCTCAAAGAGCATCTCCTTCCCCTTCAGCCGCCAACGTTTGTGGGCAGGGGTCTGGGGGTCATGGGGCAACCTGGATCCTGTCCCAATGCCCCGTCATATATCGGTTCGCATCCCAGCAGTCCTTTTCCTTCCATCCGCATTTGGTGCCATCTTTCAACAGTTTTTGTACTGCACGCTCTGTCCATCTTTTCTGTCTTCGGGAACAGATCCTGAACTGTTGATGAATATGCTGATGGGTCTCACTAACACTTGACGAATGGCTGTCCAGCTACTCCTTGAACGGCAAAGTGAGTATGAGGAGTCCGACGAAGATGTTGACACATGTAGTAGAGACAACATGAGCTTGCTTGTGGCATTCACGGACATGCTGGCCACAGTGGAATGCCACTTTTGGGCTCAGGAGAAAAGCACTGAGTGGTGGGATCATAAAATCAAAGAATATCAGGGTTGGAAGGGACCTCAGGAGGTCATCTAGTCCAACCCCCTGCTCAAAGCAGGACCAATCCACAGCTAAATCATCCCAGCCAGGACTTTGTGAAGCCTGACCTTAAAAACCTCTAAGGAAGGAGGTTTTCCACCACCTCCCTAGATAACCCATTCCAGTGCTTTACCACTCTCCTATTGAAAAAGCTTTTCCTAATATCCAACCTAAACCTTCTCCACTGCAACTTGAGACCATTGCTCCTTGTTCTGTCATCTGCCACCACTGAGAACAGTCTAGATCCATCCTCTTTGGATCCCCCTTTCAGGTAGTTGAAAGCAGCTATCAAATCCCCCCTCATTCTTCTCTTCTGCAGACTAAACAATCCCAGTTCCCTCAGCCTCTCCTCATAAATCATGTGTTCCAGACCCCTAATAATTTTTGTTACCCTCCACTGGGCCTATCTCTTTCCAATTTTTCCACATCTTTCTTGCAGTGTGGGGCCAAAAACTGGACACAGTACTCCATGATTCTGGGATGCATTAACAGGTGTGTTGTGAGCAAGATACGAGAAGTCATTCTTCCGCTCTACTCTGCGCTGGTTAGGCCTCAACTGGAGTATTGTGTCCAGTTCTGGGCATCGCATTTCAAGAAAGATGTGGAGAAATTGGAGACGGTCCAGAGAAGAGCAACAAGAATGATTAAAAGTCTTGAGAACATGACCTATGAAGGAAGGCTGAAACAATTGGGTTTGTTTAGTTTGGAAAAGAGAACACTGAGAGGGGACATGATAGCAGTTTTCAGGTATCTAAAAGGGTGTCATAAGGAGGATGGAGAAAACTTGTTCACCTTAGCCCCTCAGGATAGAACAAGAAGCAATGGGCTTAAACTGCAGCAAGGGATGTTTAGGTTGGACATTAGGAAAAAATTCTTAACTGTCAGAGTGGTTAAACACCGGAATAAATTGCCTAAGGAGGTTGTGGAATCTCCATCTCTGGAGATATTTAAGAGTAGGTTTGATAAATGTCTATCTGGAATGGTCTAGACAGTATTTGGTCCTGCCATGAGGGCAGGGGACTGGACTCAATGACTTCTCGAGGTCCCTTCCAGTCCTAGAATCTATGAATCTATCTGTGAATCTATATGTCTGACAAAATTGTTGTTTATTATTGTTTCAACCAGTTTGTCCGGTACTGAAGTCAGGCTTACAGGCATGTAATTGCCAGGATCACCTCTGAAGCCCTTTTTTAAAAATTGGAATCACATTAGCTATCCTCCACTCATTTGGTACAGAAGCTGACTTAAATGATAATTTACAGACTACAGTTAGTAGTTCTGCAATTTCAATTTTGAGTTCCTTCAGAACTCTTGTTGAATACCATCTCGTCCTGGTGACTTATTGCTATTTAATTTATCAATTTGTTCCAAAACCTCCTCTAATGATACCTCAATCTGGGACAATTCCTCAGATCTGACACCTAAAAGAATGGCTTATGTTTGGGAATCTCCCTCACATCCTCAGCCCTGAAGACCGATACAAAGAATTAATGTAGTTTCTCTGCAATGGCCTTATCATCTTGGAGTGCTCCTTCAGCAACTCGATCGTCCAGTGGCCCCACTGATTGTTTAGCAGGCTTCCTGCTTCTGATGTACTGAAAGAAATTTTGCAACTACTTTTGAGTCTTTTGCTAACTGTTCCTCAAATTCTTTTTTGGCCTTCCTAATTGTATTTTTAAAATTCATTTCCATTTAAATCTCTTCTGCTTTTCTTTTATTATCACCCTTTAGTTTTTAGTTACTAACGGATTGGCAGCAGCGTGATCCTTGGGTAAGATCTGAGTTATATACTGGCCTGTCTATGTGGCTGAGCTCTTGAGATGAGAAAGATCCTATATGTGGTGAAATTTGTTTTCACTGTCCTCTCGTCCTGGAGTCCCGTGTCCTGATGGTGATCCAGGGGCTGTGTGCCTAATGAGACTTCATTTTTTTTGCTTCCAGTTAAGCAGTGTGATGACACCGAAGTTTAAGTTTGTTACTGGCTTGGTAAAATCTAACGGGAGTGAGTCTGCCCTATTTCTCAGCAATTTGTCCCAAATTTGTCATCCTCAGCTGTGTTCCACCTAAGCACGGTGACACATGGATACAACTGACAAGTTCTTCACAAACTATTGCTCACTACTCCCAGGAGATATCCCCCTTTAAAAGATCTGGAAACTGAGGCAGCAGGAAGGTTTTAGTCTCTCTCAGACCTGGCTTGTACAGTCCATGTAGGAGCACAGAGAACTGGTGCTGTCGCTCCATTGGTTTATCTATTTCAGGGGACTTCCCCTGATCTCAGTGGGGCTGCACCCATTTACACCAGCTGAGGATTTGGCCCAAGCCATTTAACTAGAGATAAAGTATCAGCAGAGACCAGTAAGCTGGGAGTGAAGAGTCCCAGCTCTGCCATGGATTCGTAGGGTGACGTTGGGCACAGCCTCTCCATGCATTAAATGGAGATTATTTTTTATTATGTGTAATATGCTGCTACTAAAAGGCCCTAATCAGGGCCTACAAGTCACACCTTGCACTGATTTGGTTCCTCGAAGCACATTCTTGGACCTCTATCACCGTGTACAGTTCTAGGCAGTGTTTGGTCCCTGGCACAAAAGAAAGACAAAGCTGAAGACTGAGCTGTGTGGCTGTACTTTGTAACTGTTTCTTTAATCAATTCCTCCTGTTTAAGGAGGACGGCAACTCCACTGATCACAACACAAAACTAGCCTCACTGCATGTAATGCAAGTGAGAGGAGCAATGCCAGTTCATGGCTATATCAACGGTGCTGGCGGGGTCAAGACTTCCAGTCCCCATTCTCACCTCTGCCATTGACTCATTGTGTTGCCCTGGGCTAATCACTTTACTGCTGCTTGGCTCAGTCCCTCCATGACATAGCGATAATGCTGCCTAGCAGCCTAGGTAAAGAGCTTCTAGATGTAGTAACAAAAAGCATCATGCAGAGCATACGTAAGACTCAGCTTCACTGTTGAGCTTCAGCCCCTGGGCAATGGGTGCCCTGTAGTTCCAGATAAGGTGCTATGTACATGTGTAAATATCAAATGAATGGAAGCTGTGCTGTTTATCTCCCTCCCTGTGAGCTACCGAAGCCACCCCGGCCTCTGCCCAGCATCCCGCCTTCCCAGTTAATGCCGAAGTTTATCCTTCTGCCTTGCTGGAAGAGGAGGAGCAGGGAGATGGGCCTCAGGAGACACTGTGGATAGATTTCTGAAAACGTCCACACAATGTGCAGTGGCAGTCAAAAAAGTGAACAGACTGTTGGGAATCATTAGGTACGGAATAGATAATAAGACAGAAAATATCACATTGGCGCTATATAAATCCATGGTATGCCCACATATTGAATACTGCATGCAGATGTGGTCGCATCATCTCAAAAATATACTTTGGATTTGGAATAGGTACAGAGAAGGGAAACAGAAATGATTATGGGCATGGAACACAGTCCATATGAGGAAAGATTAAAAAGACTGGGACTTTTCAGCTTGGAAAAGAGGGGGGATGTGTGAGGTGTCTAGAATCATGAATGGTGTGGAGAAATTGAATATGGAAATGTTATTTACTCCTTCACATAACAGAAGAATTAGGGGTCACCCAATTAATTTAATAGGCAGCAGATTTAAAAGAAACAAAAGGAAGTATTTCTTCACAGTCAATCTGTGGAACTATTTGCCAGAAGATGTTGTGAAGGCCAAAACAATAACAGGAAGGAACAGCAGGAACTAGAAAAATTAATGCAGGATAGGTCCATCAATGGCTATTAGTCAGGATCGGCAGGGATGGTGTCCCTTCTCTTTGCTAGAAGCTGGGAGTGGGAGACAGGGCATGAATCACCTGATGATTGCCCTGTTCTGTTCATTCCCTCTGTAGCACGTAGCATTGTCCAATGTCAGAAGATAGGATACTGGGCTAGATGGACCATTGGTCTAACCCAGTGTGGCCATTCTGAGGTTCTTATATAGAGGCCAGATTTATCTTCTCCCTGCTGTAACAGAGTAGACCCACTTGCCTGCCAGAGCTGAGAAAAAAAACCATAAGTCCTGACACTATCTCTCTCCACAGACATAGTAACAAAGTTTGAATTTACATTTAAATTGTAACCTAACCAGGATCCCTTAAGTGACTTGCCACAAGATATCGGAACATATTAGTATTGGAATTGAGTGGGTCTAATATTTTTTCTTTTATATATAAATTAGATACAGTGCCCCTTCACCTAATTGCTAAGTTATCAGCCAAAAAAACTAGAGTTCTTCAAGCGTTTCGATAGCCCCTGGAATCACTCTTATGGTTGCAATCCCTATCAAAATTTGAAACGGTTCCCTTGCAGCTGGGGATAGGGGAACGGGAAATTATCAAGATAGTTATGAGAGAGTGGAAGAGAGGAGCAAGTGACAGGAGCAGGGCATTGAGTGGAAGAGGCAGAGCAGGGTGGAACCTTGGCAGAAGAGGTGGGTCAAGGGGTTGGGTTTTGGGGGTCCAGTTATAAGCAGATAGAAAGGTGGCAACCCAGTGAGTTTCACACAGACTGATTACCCATCCGAAGAAGTGAGTTGTAGCCCACGAAAGCTTATGCTCTAATAAATTTGTTAGTCTCTAAGGTGCCACAAGTACTCCTGTTCTTTTTACTGATTACCCAGTTTGTCACACTGGCACTGAAGATAAAATGGAGAGGCTTCCAGGGCCTTTTATATTCTCTCTCTTGTGGGCGGAAACCCCTTTGTTCTTCTGTGCAAAGTCACAGCAACAAAATGGAGTTTGTAGCCATCTGGGCAAGGCACATGTCCATGATTGATTCAGCTTTTTGCAGGCCGATGCCATTGTTTCCATGGTAGTCTGAACATTCCTAGGAAAGCTCCGATATGGATTGGTGTCTCCCAAAGTCCATTGTTAGTTAAGTACTCCCAGTGACTTGAATAATACCTTCATAACATGTTGGCCAAACCTTTCTTATGTGTTTCCTACAGCAAACACTTTAAATACAAGCATAGAGCCAACACTTATAACTTCAGAGATGAAAATGATACATGCATACAAATAGCATGAATATATTCAGTAGATCATAACCTTTGCAAAGCTATGTTACATGGCATATCTAGCATAAAGCCTATTCCAGTTATGTCATATTTACACTCATAAGCATATTTCCATAAACATATAGAGTGCAACATCACACCCTCCTCCTGAGCTTACTACCAGAGACTTGGACACTGTCCATGGTGGAGGAAGTACATGTAAAATCCCTCTTTGTCTCTCGTCACTCCCCCTTTCAGTACCTTTAAATCTTATGATGTCATTCATAGGTGTCCTAGCAAGGTGTGGGGTTCCTGGTCCCTGGGTGCCTGAAAACATGTTGGGGTGCAGTATTGCTAACAGAATGCAGACAGCAATATCTGTTCAAGTGGCGGTGTCTTGGCATTTAGCCACCAATGCTATGAGGCCTGTGCCTTAGTTTCCCCTTCCACACAGCAGCGTAGGCCTGTTATGCTTTTGCTGCTCAGCCCTGCTTCCAGCCTGTTTACAGGTATAGGCTAAAAAGCAACATGCTTGTGGGACTGTTTTGTCACCATCCCTAGAATGAACAAATATTTTTTCCACAAATCAGGTATGTTACATACACCTCTACCTCAATATAACGCTGTCCTCGGGAGCCAAAAAGTCTTACCGTGGTATAGGTGAAACTGCGTTATATCGAACTTGCTTTGATCCGCCAGAGTGCCCAGCCCCACCCCTCGGAGCACTGCTTTACCGTGTTATATTAGAATTCGTGTTATATCGGGTCGCGTTATATCAGGGTAGAGATGTATCTTTAAAAGGGTTTACCATTAGTATTAAACCCTTTGTCTTGACCCCTAGGTAAAGTACCAAAAGACACAAGATTAACAGCCAACTTATGACTGACAGACTTTGTTCACCCAGCCTGGCTTGCCCAGTGTTCACTGTATTTCCCAATCTCTTTGTGTACCATGGTAGGTGCTCAGATACAGATTCTGCAGCCGCTTTGTTGAAGGCTCTCAATTCATGGAAGGGGTTTGAGGCTTTGGCACGGAAAGGGTGAACTACAACCATGGCTGCCCTTGGACCCTCCTTCTGGAATCTCTTTGTGTTGGGCCCCACCCCCTTGTGAAGCTTCCCAAATGCAAAGTTTTCTTTCTTCCAGCCTTGAAGAGACAGTGTGATCTCCCACAAGGGTAGCAGGAACAACATTCTTTAATGGAGTGCTTTGGATTGGTAAGTTCCACTTGGTCACCCCACTCTCTGTTCCCAAAAGGGCAGCTGCGGGGGGATGCTCCCCTCCAGGAGAGCTGACCCCCAGTTTTCCCTTAAACCCTGATCCACAGGGAGGGGTCTGGCATTTCAGATGCAGATTTTTCACCCTCCTCCTGGGGAAAAGCATCCCTACAAATGGTGGGCAGACACTCCGCCCCCCCGTCACCTTCCCTCTGGACTTCCCTCTCTGGGTTCCCCTCTGAGGCAGACACTCCTGTGTCCCCCAAAAGGGAAGGTGACCCTGATTCAGCTGTGGGCTCACAGCGACAAGCTATGACAGAACCTTCACTGGCCAGCCAAATCCCGCCCCTTTCACTCAGGTTGGGCTTGTTTCTAGTTACAGAGCCCTTGGGGTCTGTTCCCACCGCAGCGGTCGTCAGCTTCCATCTTTGGGATACATGTCTCTGTGCACCCCAGGGTGTTACCCGGGGTTCTTTCAAACCAAAGCTTTTGGTAACTCTGTGTGAGGTGGTGTCAGGAAATAAATCAGGGGAGACACGGTCGTCCGACCAATAGATGGCTGGCACAAACACAACATAAGAGTGCTTTCACTTAAAGCTAAACTTTACTTAGTCTCAAGCACTTACACATGTCTGCAACAGATTAGTAAAACACTTCCAACCCTTGATAATTACCAGCGCTGAGTGTGGCTCTCGAGTGAAACAGCGGCAGGCTTCCAGTGGCCAAATCTTCCATCTGCCGGTGGGGACCGCAAGATGTATCCAGAGGGAGAGTCCAAAAAGAGTCCAGAAGAGTCCCCAAATGAGTCCAACTATCTCAAGCTTTTCCCCCTTATTTATACATTAGTAATAGAATGACATGTCCCTTAAAGAAAACTTGTTAAGCAAGCAGTTCTAATGGTATGGAATATGGAGAGGACAAAAATGAGTAGGGCTTCTCTCATCCCTCCCCTCCCCTCCACTCTGTGCCTGAGGCTCGGGGCAACCTGAACTAAGGTCTTCTCCTGCTGCTCCAGCTGGGGTGGCCTGGGCTCTTCCTCGCCCATTCCTACAGGGGCTAGAGTCTTGAACTCCTGCCAGATGAAGCGGAGGCAGGCTGGGATCAGGGCTTCTGCCCCCTTCTGCCAAGCTGCTCCAGATGAATCAGATGAGGATTGCCATGTTCTGTTCATTCCCTCTGAAGCACCTGGCAATGGGACTGTCAGAAGACAGGATACTGGGCTACATGGACCATTGGTTTGACCTAGTATGGCCATTTGGCAGTGCCCGTTAAGTGACTTGCCATACTATGTGAGAACATATTTGTTTTAGAGATGACTGGGACACAGTTGGCAAGGGGAGGGGAATACAGGAGCAAATGAAAGGGGTAGGGCCTTGGGGAGAAGACACACAGCAGGATCGAGGCTTGACAGAAGAGATGGGGCAAGGTTACAATTTCAGGGATCCAGCTATCAGCAATTGGAAAGGTGGCAACCCAGTGTAGTGTACATAAACTGATTCCCCAGTTCATCATATTGATACAGCACAGTAAGGACAGGGAAGGGTTTAATGTCTCTCTGTCTGTCCAGTAAGTGATTCAGGGAAGAGGCCCCAGCACCATGCACCAGCCAGCTCTGCACAGAGCTCAATCTGAGAGCCAGAGCACAAGGAGAAAAACATTAGTTCTCTTTATGAGTAAAGAGCTGGAGCAGCCTGCCCCGGATCTGTTTGGTCCTCACCCCATAAATGATGGGGTGTAGCATGGTGGGCACCAGCAGGTACATACTGGCAATGAGAACGCGTAAATGCAGTGGCACATTGTGGCCAAACTGCTGCGTGAGGGAGGAGATGAAATCTGGGATGTACAAAAGTAAGATGGCACAAAGATGAGAGGTTTCAGAGTAGCAGCCGTGTTAGTCTGTATCCGCAAAAAGAACAGGAGTACTTGTGGCACCTTAGAGACTAACAAATTTATTAGAGCATAAGCTTTCGTGGGCTACAACCCACTTCTTCGGATGCATATAGAGTGAAACATATATTGAGGAGATATATATACACACACATACAGAGAGCATGAACAGGTGGGAGTTGTCTTACCAACTCTGAGAGGCCAATTAAGTAAGAGAAAAAAAACTTTTGTAGTGATAATCAAGATGGCTCAGTACAGACAGTTTGATAAGAAGCAAGTGTGAAAATACTTACAAGGGGAGATAGATTCAATGTTTGTAATGGCTCAGCCATTCCCAGTCTTTATTTAATCCTGTGTTGATTGTGTCTAGTTTGCATATCAATTCCAGCTCAGCAGTCTCTCATTGGAGTCTGTTTTTGAAGTTTTTCTGTTTTAAAATAGCCACCCGCAGGTCTGTCATAGAATGGCCAGACAGGTTAAAGTGTTCTCCCACTGGTTTTTGAGTATTATGATTCCTGATGTCAGTTTTGTGTCCATTAATTCTTTTGCGTAGAGACTGTCCGGTTTGGCCAATGTACATGGCAGAGGGGCATTGCTGGCACATGATGGCATATATCACATTGGTAGATGTGCAGGTGAACGAGCCCCTGATGGTATGGCTGATGTGATTAGGCCCTATGATGATGTCACTTGAATAGATATGTGGACAGAGTTGGCATCGGGCTTTGTTACAAAGATAGGTTCCTGGGTCAGTGTTTTTGTTCAGTGATGTGTGGTTACTGGTGAGTATTTGCTTTAGGTTGGGGGGTTGTCTGTAAGCGAGGACAGGTCTGTCTCCCAAGATCTGTGAGAGTAAAGGATCATCTTTCAGGATAGGTTGTAGATCTCTGATGATGCGCTGGAGAGGTTTTAGTTGGGGGCTGAAGGTGACAGCTAGTGGTGTTCTGTTATTTTCTTTGTTGGCCCTGTCTTTTAGGAGGTGACTTCTGGGTACTCGTCTGGCTCTGTCAATCTGTTTTTTCACTTCAGCAGGTGGGTATTGTAGTTTTAAGAATGCTTGATAGAGATCTTGTAGGTGCTTGTCTCTATCTGAGGGATTGGAGCAAATGCGGTTATATCTTAGAGCTTGGCTGTAGACAATGGATCGTGTGGTGTGTCCTGGATGGAAGCTAGAGGCATGTAGGTAAGTGTAGTGGTCAGTAGGTTTCCGGTATAGGGTGGCATTTATGTGACCATCGCTTATTAGCACAGTAGTGTCCAGGAAATGGACCGCTTGTGTGGATTGATCTAGGCTGAGGTTGATGGTGGGATGGAAATTATTGAAATCATGGTGGAATTCCTCAAGGGCTTCTTTTCCATGGGTCCAGATGATGAAGATGTCATCAATGTAGCGCAAGTATAGTAGGGGCGTTAGGGGACGAGAGCTAAGGAAGCGTTGTTCTAAGTCAGCCATAAAAATGTTGGCATACTGTGGGGCCATGCGGGTACCCATAGCAGTGCCGCTGACTTGAAGGTATATATTGTCCCCAAATGTGAAATAGTTGTGGGTGAGGACAAAGTCACAGAGTTCAGCCACCAGGTTAGCTGTGACATTATCGGGGATACTGTTCCTGATAGCTTGTAGTCCATCTTTGTGTGGAATATTGGTGTAGAGGGCTTCTACGTCCATAGTGGCCAGGATGGTGTTTTCTGGAAGATCACCAATGGATTGTAGTTTCCGCAGGAAGTCAGTGGTGTCTCGAAGATAGCTAGGAGTGCTGGTAGCGTAGGGTTTGAGGAGAGAGTCCACATAACCAGACAAGCCTGATGTTAGGGTGCCAATGCCTGAGATGATGGGGCGTCCAGGATTTCCAGGTTTATGGATCTTGGGTAGCAAATAGAATGTCCCTGGTCGGGGTTCTAGGCATGTGTCTGTACAGATTTGTTCCTGTGCTTTTCAGGGAGTTTTTTTAGCAGATGGTGTAGTTTCTTTAGGTAATCCTCAGTGGGATCAGAGGAAAATGGCCTGTAGAATGTGGTGTTATAGAGCTGTCTAGCAGCCTCTTGGTCATATTCCAATTTATTCATGATGACGACAGCACCTCCTTTGTCAGCCTTTTTGATAATGATGTCAGGGTTGTTTCTGAGGCTGTAGATGGAGTTGTGTTCAGCATGGCTGAGGTTATGGGGCAAGTGATGTTGCTTTTCCACAATTTCAGCATTTGCACGTTGACGGAAGCAATCTATGTAGAAATCCAGTCTGTTGTTTCGACCGTCCGGAGAAGTCCACGCAGAATCCTTTTTTTTGTAGTGCTGGTAGGGGGGATTCTGTGGGTTAGTATGCTGTTCAGAGGTATGTTGGAAATATTCTTTGAGTCGGAGACGTCGAAAGTAGGATTCTAGGTCACCGCAGAACTGTATCATGTTCGTGGGTCTGTCCCTCCAGTCTGTACTCGGTTCTTGCTCCAAGGGGAGTTTTGCCTCACTGGGGCATGAGCAAAGTATGAGCCATGGTCTGAGAATTTGGCCTTGTATTGCACATATACTAACACCTTTCATCCTGAAGGATTCACTTGCCACTGAAATGCACCACCTTGGGGCTGGAGTCCATCAGGCAGGATGCGCAGGGTGCACAGAAAAGAGTCACATTTTGACCAGTGATTCTTTAGCAAAGTCATTACTTATGGCGAGGGCCCTGGGATGTGTCATTGTTGTGCAGAGGGGAAAGGACCACAGACTTACTCCACAGGGTTTGTTGAGCAGGTGAGCTCCTCAGCAAGAGATGGGTACGTGTGAATTCTGAGATGGAAGTGTCCTCCCTGGGAATCCCCCTCAGGTATCTGTGACCCATAGCTCTCTCACCCCAGCATCTTCAGCAGCATCCCATGCCAAGAGCCGACAGAGGGTGTGCAGTTTATAATATAGCTCTGTGCAATCCCAGTGGGGTTCGCTCAGCTCTACAGGAGAAGAGAGCATCTGAATGTAAACAGTCTGTAGACAAGCATGTCTTCACTTCTGTGCTAATTATCCAGCTTTAGAAGTAAACAGTAATTAAGGAACCTTCCCGAAGGGAGATGAGACTCTGGGGCTCTGTGCTGAGTCGGAGAGGAATTGTCTGCTCTGAGTATTTGTGTATATTTATAAATTATAGTTGATTAGAAAGAAAAAAAAAAGATTAATGCCTAGATTTCCACAGGTTCTGGTACCCTGTAAATACCCAGGATGAATAGGTAGATAGGAGACAGACAGATCTGGAGAAAGATGACTGAGGGGAGACATGAGCACTAAATCTTCTCACTATCATCATACTGTGCAGCACCCTTCAGTGAAGGAGCTTCAAAATGGCTAGCAAATGAAAGTCATTATGAAAATATCCCCAGTATACACATAGGCAAACTGAGGCACGGGGAGATATGAGCTGGTGAAGGTCACACACAGAATACTAGACACTATGACAGACACAACCCAGGAGTCCTTCTTTCCCTGCTGTAATCACAGTGTCTCCATCACACCAAGAGGGAAATGGACTCATGCTCTGGCAGGGGCTGTTCATTGGGTGGGATGCAGAGGAACGGCTGGAAGAGGCAGCCTTTATCCATTGCCATCCTGTCAACGTGAATCTGAGGTTTTCAGAACTAGCTGGACTTTGTGAGCTCCCCACTCCTGTGAGGTGTGAACTCTGGGACTCCCCTTCCACTGCCACTCAGAAACCTGCCAACGCATCACAGTCACTGGGGTCGCCTCAGGGGAACAGACATAGGCTATGTCCACACTTGCAGATGTAACGATCCAGGAGTTAACCCCCCTCAGAGAGCGCTGCAGGGACAGGGCTGCTCTGTGTTCACACTGTCAGCTGCCAGCGCAAAGGCATGGTCACACTTCTGGCACTTGCAGCACTTGCAGCGGCATTCAGAGAGGTGCACTCTGGGCAGGTATCCCACAGAGCATCTCCTTCCCCTTCAGCCACCGAGGTTTGTGGGAAGGGGGCTGGGGGTCATGGGGCAACCTGGGTCCTGTCCCAATTCCCCGTCATGCATCAGTTCGCATCCCAGCAGTCCTTTCCCTTCCATCCACATTTGGCACCATCTTTCAACAGTTTTTGTACTGCACGCTCTGTCCACCTTTTCAGTCTGTGGGAACGGATCCCAAACCATTGGTGAACATGCTGATGGGTCTCACTAACATGTCACCAATGGCAGTCCAGCTACTCCTTAAATGGGAAAGTCAGGATGAGGAGTCCGACAAAGATGTTGACATGCGTAATAGAGACAACACGAGATTGCTTGTGGCATTCATGGAAGTGCTGGCCACAGTGGAAAGCTGTTGTTGGGCTCAGGAAACAAGCAGTGAGTGGTGGGTTCATATCATCATGCGAGTCTGGGATGACGAGAAGTGGCTGCAGAACTTTTGCATGAGAAAAGGCACTTGCATGGGACTGTGTGATGAGCTCACCCCCACCCTGTGGCACAAGGACATGAGAATGAGAGCTGTCCTGATGATGGAGAAGCGCATGGTGATTGCACTATGCAAGCTGGCTATTCCAGACAGCTACCAATTGATCGCTAACCAATTTGTATTGGGCAAGTTGACCATTGGAGTTTTCAGGGCCATTAATCACATCCTGCTCAGAAAAAAATGTGACTGTGGGCAACGTGTGTGACATTGTGGATGGCTTTGCACAGATGGGTTCCCTAACTGTGGAGAGGTGATACATGACACGCATATTCCAATTCTGACACCAGACCACCTAGCCTCCGAATACATTAATAGGAAAGGTTATTTCTCGATGGTTCTCCAGGCACTTGTGGATCACCATGGGTGTTTCATGGACATTAACGCAGGCTGGTCCAGAAAGGTGCATGACGCACAAATCTTAGGGAACACAGGCTTGTTCAGGAAGCTGTAAGCCGAGCCTTTTTTCTTGGATAAGAAGATCACCATAGGGGAAGACAAAATGCCCATTGTGATCCTGGGAGACCTGCCCCTTGATACAGTGGCTCATGAAGCCATACATGGGGAGCCTTGACAGCAGCAAGAAGCAGCTCAACAACGGGTTGAGCCGGTGCAGAATGACTGTTAAGTGTGCTTTTGGCTGTTTTAAAGGCCCGCTGGCGAAGTCTGTATGGGAAGCTGGATTTTACCGATGACAACATCCCTATGTTTATAGCCGTGTGCTGTACCCTCATAATATTTGTGAAGGGAAGGGTGAAAGCTTCACTCAGGCATAGACTGCTGAGGGTACGTCTTCATTACCCGCCGTATCGGCGGGTAGCAATCGATTTATCCAGGATCGATATATCGCGTGTCGTTACGACGCGATATATCGATCCCCGAACGCGCTCACCGTCGACTACGGAACTCCACCAGAGCGAGCGGCGGTAGCGCAGTCGATGGGGGAGCCACGGCCATCGATCCCGCGCTGTGTGGACCACAGGTAATTCAATCCAAGATACTTTGACTTCAGCTACGCTATTCGCGTAGCTGAAATTGCGTATCTTCAATCAATCCCCCCCCCCCCCAGTGTAGACCAGCCCTGAGACTCAGCACCTGGAGGCTGAATTTAAACAGCCAGAGACCAGCGCTATTGGGGGGGGGGAAGGGCAGTGCAGGGCCGTGAGGATCAGAGATGCCTTGAGGCAGCAAATCGTTGCTGAAAGCAAGTAATGTTTGGTGCCATGCATGGGAGTGCAGTGGTCCCAGTGCTATTAGGCGTCTGTGATTGCTCCATATGATACACTGACTAGCAATCCCTGTTGCTTTTCTGGGCTATGCTTGCTTTTATTTAATGCAATAAAAATGCTTTTTAACAAAAAAAAAGTATTTATTAATATTAAAAAGAGGTGGAGAGACACACATGGGGTGACACATCTGCGCTGTGTGGAGGAAGGGTGGAGGGAGGTGGTGTGGGGGGTTCCAGAATCATTACAGATTTGTGTATATACAGGTGTCATATGCAGCATTTCTGTCTGGAGTGCCGAGCAATGGGTGCTGCCCTTCATCTGAGCTGAACTGCCTGTGGATGGGGGTTGAGTAAAGTGGGTAATGGTTGGAGACTGCAGGGCTGGATGGTGAAGGTGTAGGTGTTGGAGGCAGCTGGGGGTGATATGAAACAGGATGGTGGCCAAACTGTGTTACAGGTGACATAGGGGCACAAGGGAAAGACTTCTGGGACAAGAACTGCAGGGGGGGTCGGCCGAGGAGCTGCTCCGTATACAGTGTTAGGAGCGCCTGAATCGAGTCTGCTTGGCGCTCCCTAATGTTTAGGAGCCACTCCACAGTTTCTTGCCGGCAATCTGCGCTCTCTTGGCACGTACCCTCCTTTCACTCTCCAGTGACTCGTGCATTTTTTTATTTTCAGCAAGCGACTGCTGCATATCTTCATGCAGAAGGTCCTCCTTGCTTTTATGTGGCCACTTCCATTAGGCCAGCGAAAATGAGAAGGACTGTGATACTCAGGTTGCATTTGTGAAGCCAAAACATTTTACAGATGCAGCATTGTTAACACTAGACAGAGCAATGATACAGCTGATCGGAAAGACAAGCACAATTCACAAACCTAGCAAAAACACAAATGGCCTGCCCCAAGGTGAGACCCACTAAAACATTGGACTTTTAGTCTGATCAGGATAAATGGAGGCATAGAGACTGAAACCAATGGGATAAACTCAAACTCTGCAAAATTGGCCACATCCCTCAAATTGACCTGGTGTTACCCAGGGACAGGGAATAGAAAATATGGGTAATGAACCACCACTCTTAAGAAGGTCTCAGACAACTACTAGGGGTGTACTGTTTAACTTGAGATGAATCTGTTATTGGTTCTAAATGGTGTTTTAATGAATATTATCATGCTGAGTATAAAGAATTGGACATGGGAAGTTAAATATGTTAAATGTTCTTTTATTATTTGTTAATGTTTTTATATAATATAATGCTGGTAAATCTCTCTATTATGCACAGTTGTCTCTTTTATTTACTGAACCTAAAGAGAATAGAAACACAAATAAGGTGCTTTGCATGTTCTGATCTTTTTTCTTGTTATCAGCAGGCTTAAAATAAATAAAAGAAAGTATTTCTTCACACAACACACAGTCAACCTGTGGTACTCCTTGCCAGAGGATGTTTTAAAGTCCAAGACTATAAGAGGGTTCAAAAAAGAATTAGATTTCTCGTGGTGAGGCAGGCCTCTGTGTAAAGGGAGTGGGAGCGAGGACTCCGATCCTTTTGCTAGCCGATTCCACCATGGTGGTGCATAAGTCAGGAAAGTTCCACACAAGAGCGGTGTCACAGATTTCTGTTACCAATCTGCCTGGGGCATCAGGTGATCAGGCTGAGGCCACAGGATCTAAGGGGAGGAGATGAAGGAGCACACCAAGTGACTAAATTTTAAACCTTTATTAATCAAATCAAATCAAATAAGAGCAGTGAGTGCAGGGTGCTCCCCACATCACTCAAAGGAAGGAAATAAGCATTAGTACCCATGCCCTAACCCACTTTCATACTCACACACGCACAACCCAGGGCTGGCCAAGCCCGGTATAACGTAAGAAGAAGAGGGGGAAGGGTGGATGAGAGTTCTGTCCTGTGCACAGGCCATCCATGGTCCGTTGTTGATCTCCGATTTGCTTCAGCTCTCAAGAGGGTTTTATGTCCTGGGGTCTTTTGTGGGTGTTTCGTTCAGGGACCTCTGTCCCCCACGCTTTTTGTACCAGTCCAAAAGAGCTTTCTGTGGCCTCCTCAGCTTTCCCCAAAACACATCAGCTTTAGGGGTGCGAAACTTGTTTTCCCCCTCGCTGGCCTTCACTGTCTCACTAGTTTTTGCAATCCCCTGCAGTTTTGTTCAGTTTACTGCTCTGTTTTCATGGCTGGTTGGGGTTTGAATCCAGGCCCCCATCTTTCTTGGCATGCAGTCGAGAGTCGGTTGTGTGCCGTGGCCTTGGGCTGGAGTCAGCGTCTTATCTTCGGACCTAGCTGGAGCGTTGAGTTAACCAGCTCTCTTCTCCCTCCCTCCCTCTTTGGCCTCTTGCAACATGCAAAGGAACCTTTCACTCAACACTCACAACTCTGACCCTTCCTGCAATGATTTGCAATGCCTGCACCAGTGTTAGCAACATCCAACACTGATCTTCCTCCCCAGGGGACCCCCTGAGGGAGTGGGCCATTGGGTTGTGACAGTGGGACCACTGACCTGCTTACACCTTCTTGAAAGGACTCACCTTACTTTTCTCTTCTAAGGTGAAACTTTTACCCTTTGAATGTTTTGCTCTTTTGTAGTGCGCAAGGCTCTTCAAATTTCTGCCAAAGAGTGTAAAAATCTGCTCCCTCTTTCTGACTGAGGCTCTGTCTACAGCATAGACCTTACAATGGCACAGCTCTTCTGCTCATGATGCACCACTGTAAGGTCTCTCGCATGGCTGCTCTATGCCTATGGGAGAGAGCTCTCCTACTGACAATACACACCCACCCCCAACGAGTATTTCCCACTCACATAGCCTGAGTTGCATGCCAGTAAAGGCGCCCACTGCCTCAACTCCTGCAGTGTTTAAGAAAACTTCAATTTCTGCTAGTCTTCTTTCTCACCACGCCCAGCTGATTGAATAGATGTGTCTGAAAACTCTGTCTGAATCCCTTCCCGGACTCCAGTGCACTACCCGAGAGTTTCAACTCCTTGGGGGTTTCCAGTTGTTCCATCTCTCTGATGGCTCCTTTGTTCCTTCACCACACCCGTTATCTCTGCCCTCTCCTCTGGTCTCCCCTCTGGTACCATGGGTTGGGAATTCATAAGAAGGAGGCACAGTCTCCACTCTAATTAGGGAGGCAAGATTAGAACTAAAGCAGAGTTACGAATACTAATGGAGACCCACGTGATACCAGCTGTGTGTCTGGTTCAGCCATCACTCAGTGACATATTCTCTTTAGCCCCAATTTAGTTCCCCTGAATATGCGCTCTGCTCTTAAAGGCCCAGGACATACTTCTAACAGCCATGGTAGGGTTCTACATTTCATACCCAAACAGCAGTATATGTAACCACCCATTCCTAGAGCTGTTACTCCCTCAACTCCCCATCTGCCCCCTTTCTGGTTTGTTGCACACAGTAGCTGTACCTTGCCTTAATTTGATTGATAGGCTCCTTGGGGAAGGGGTTGTTTCTCCTTCTGCATTTGCAAAAAGCCCAGCACAAGGGGCCCCGAACTGGAGCAGGGCCTCTGGAGCAGGGCCACAATACAAATGATGATCATAAATAATAAACACAATAATCCATTCAAATCAGGGCCTGCCCCCACCCCTTTCCCTTTAGCTTCAGATGAAGGTTAAACCAGCCTGCTACAGAGTGTTAGTAACTTGAATAAAGGTGGACAAGGCACCAGAGAAATAACCATGATGAACCCGATGAGCAGGCAGAGAATTCAGCTATGGGAATCCAACCACCCTTCTAGCATTTGTGTTTAAGCACTTTAAAAACTTGTCACTGTTTATTTGTCTGCTCTTTTCTGATGTATCCGATTCTTTTTTATGTGAATGTTTCTCATCTGATCTGGCCCAACCTTTATCCTCTTCCAGCCTCTCCTCCTGACTAAAATCTAGAGAATCTCTATCAATAGACTCTCCTCTATCCATGTGATCCTCTGCAGCAATCAGCTTTCCCCCATCTCTTAGTTTAAAAACTGCTCTGCAACCTTTTTAATGTTTAGTGCCAGCAGTCTGGTTCCACTTTGGTTTAGGTGGAGCCCATCTCTCCTGTATAGGCTCCCCCTATCCCAAAAGTTTCCCCAGTTCCTAATGAATCTAAACCCCTCCTCTCTACACCATTGTCTCATCCACACATTGAGACTCTGAAGCTCTGCCTGCCTACCTGTCCCTGTGCGTGGAACTGGGAGCATTTCTGAGAATGCCACCATAGAGGTCCTGGATTTCAGTCTCTTCCCTAGCAGGACGTCTCTCCTACCCTTCCCTATGTCACTGGTACCTACATGTACCATGACCACCGGCTCCTCCCCAGCACTACACATATGTCTATCTACATGCCTTGAGAGATCCGCAACCTTCTCACCAGGCAGGCAAGTCACCATACAGTTCTCCCGGTCATCACAAACCCAGCTGTCAATGTTTCTAATGATCAAATCTCTCATTACTAACACCTGCCTTTTCCTAGTAACTGGAGTTCCCTCCCCCAGAGAGGTAACCTCAGTGCGAGAGGATAGCCCAACACGAGGGTCCCAACTATGGGAAGGTTTCCCTCTGCTCCCATTGACTGCTCTACTTCCCTGGACCTTTAATCCTGCTCAACAGCACAGGGGCTGTCTGACTAGAGGTAGGACAATTCTTCAGTGGCCCGGAAAGCCTCATCAACATACCTCTCTAGCTCCCTTAGCTCCTCCAGTTCTGCCACCCTTGCCTCCAAAGCCCGTACACGGTCTCTGAGGGCCAGGAGCTCCTTGCCCTGAATGCACACATACGCCACCTGCCCACAGGGCAGGGAAGGTAATCATATTTTCTGCACTCAGCACAATAAACTGGATAGCCCCCAGTTTTTGATAGGGGTGGCAACTTTAACCGTGAGACAAGGGGCTACTTAGATTATTAAAAACGCTAGTGTTTTGGCAGAAGCACTCTATCTAAATCCTACAGAAAAGAAAGAAAATTAATTAAAGATGGGACCCCCTCAGCTCTAATACTAAGATGTCCTGAAATCCTGTGGCAAATCACTTAAAAGACACTGGTTAGGTATAAAATTTTAATGTATATTCTTACTTTGTTACTAACTCCATGGAGAGAGGGACCCTGTCAGGACTCCTGGGTTCTATGTGAGCTCTGGAAGGGGAGTGGGTTCCAATGGGGGGCAGATACATCTTGGGACTACATAAGAACATCGGAATGCCCGTATTGGGTAAGACCAATGATCCATCTAGCCCAGTATCCTGTTTGCCGAGAATGGCCAATACCATGTGCCTCAGAGGGAATGAACAGATCATAGAAAGCATCAAGTGATTCATGTCACCCACACCCAGATTCTGGCAAACAAATGCTAGGAACACCATCCCTGTCCTAACAAGACTATCAGCCCTAACAAGTTCTCAGCTGGACAGAAGAAGGAGTAACTGCATTCTAAATGAAACCAGTTTCTTCCAGCTTCTCTGTTGAGGGTTGGACGTGGAAGTAATGGAAGTTCCCCAGAAGAGGGATCAAAGAGAGGAAGTGTTGTTCAGCCCTTCAGAACCAGAGAGACTGGATGAGTCAGGAGAAGATGGGGCAGGAGAGAGGCACAAGGGTGGCAAAGGGGACTCTTGAGTTGCAGGGTTATGGCTGCAGCAGAAAGACAGATTCCAGATGCAGGAGAAGCCATGAGTTGCAGGAGGGACAAAGTATGCTCCAGAGACATGTGGACAAAGTAATGGTTATTGGAAAACATAATCCCAACTGTACGTATAAAATGATTGGGTCTAAATTAGCTGTTGCCACTCAAGAAAGAGAGCTGGGTGTCATTATGGATAGTTCTCCGAAAACATCCATTCAATGTGCAGCAGGGAATCAGTTAGAAAGGGAAAGATAATAAGACTGAAAATATCATATTGCCTCTATATAAATCCATGGTATGCCCACACCTAAACTGCTGCCTGCAGATCTGGTCGTCCCATCTCAAAAAGATATGTTGGAATTGAAAAAAAGTTATGAAAAAGGGCAACAAGAATGATTACGGGTATGGAACAGCTTCCACATGAACAGAGATTAATAAGAATGGTTCATTTCAACTTGGGAAAGAGGTGACTAAGGGGGGGGTATGAGAGAGGTCTATAAAATCATGAATGGTGTGGAGAACATAAGTAAGGAAGTGTTATTTACTTCTTCTCATACCACAAAAAATAGGGGTCACCCAATGAAATTAATTGGCAGTGGTTTAAACAAACGAAAGGAAGTATTTCTTCACACAACACACAGTCAACCTGTGTAACTCTTTGCCAGAGGATGTTGTGAAGGCCAAGACTATTACAGCTTTCAAAAAGAACTAGATGAATTCATGGAGAATAGGTCCATCAATGACTATTAGCCAGGATGGGCAGGGATGATGTCCCTAGCTTCTGTTTGCTGGAAGCTTGGAAAGGGTGATGGAGAATGGATCACTTGATATTTATCTGTTCTGTTCATTCCCTCTGAAGCATTGACATTGGCCACTGTCGGTAGACAGGATACTGGGCTAGATGGACCTTTGGTCTAACCCAACATGGCCATTCTTAAGTTCACTGAGGAAGGAAAAGGTGTGCAGAAGTTGTGTTGTGTTGTGTTTACCTGGATCTGGGTATCTCTTCTGCTGTCTAAAGTAGAGGAATTGTTTTAGAAACCTGTGAATGGTGTTCTAGGGGGGCCCACTCTGAGATTGCTCAATTTTCCAAACTGCAAAGAAAGGGGCTTACAATCCCCAAAACGGGTGATTATTCTAATACTTGGATTTACCAAGGCAGCAACAAAACAGCTTTCATAATGCTTTACACAGTTCCCTTAAAGCAGGGATCTCAAACTCAAATCACCACGAGGGCCACATGAGGACTAGTACATTGGCCTAAGGGCCGCATCACTGATACCTTTTCATACAAAGATACAAAAGCCCCCCGCTCTGCCCCTGGCCTAGCCCCCACACCACCCCTTCCATGAGGCCCTGCCTCTGCCCCACCTCTTCCCATGCCTTCCCCGCCCCCATTCCAACCCTTTCCACAGATCCCCACCCCCATTCCCACCCTTTCCACAAAGTCCTCACCCCAACTCTGACCCCTGGGTGCCCCTATTCCAATCCTTTCCCCAAATCCCCGCCCCATCCCCGCCTCTTCTCCGCCTTCTTCCCTGAGCATGTCGCATCCCCACTCCTTCCCACTCCTTCTTGGGAAATCCTAAGCGCCGCCGGAAATCTGTTTGGCAGCGGGAAGTGTGGCAGGTAGGTGGAGGAGTGGGGAAGTGGCACGCTCGGCGGGCGGGCAGTGGAGCAGGGGGAGGGGAGCTTGGCTGCCAGTGGAGTCGGCACCTATGGTGGGCTGCAGGAAATAACTCTTTGGGTTGCATGTGGCCCGTGGGCTGCGTGTTTGAGACCCCTACCTTAAAGCAAAATAGGCTTGGGCTTCCACCCATACAGCCAAGTCAAGTATGATGATGATTATTGAAAATCTTGTTCATCATATAATAAAGTTCTACCAATACCAAAGGATTCTACACATCACCTCCCAGGTGAATGAATATTTCAGATATTACCCAAATACTCACTTAGAGCCAATTCTTATTAACTAAAATAAGATTTATTTGAAAAGAGAGCGTATTGGTTAAAAGATAATTATACACAGACACATGATTAGAGTTTTTAAGTCAGTTTCATAGTAGAGATGGCAGGCTTCAGATTTGGATTAACATAAGGTTATCTATTAAGCAGTTTATAGAGAGTTCACCAGAAACTTTAAAGAGATGTACAGAAAATGATATTATTGAACCCAAGTTCCTTCTAATAATATTTCCTTTTCACCTATGAATTAATTGAAAACAGCTCTAGACAGGAATCATTTGGTTACACTGTTAACCTCTAACAAGATGTCGGTAAACATAGACTACTAAAGTCACTGACTTCTATCAGTTCTTTAATAATACAAGTCTACATTTCAAAGCTGTAGCCTATCTAAGATGGAATGGTCCTAATTACCATTTACATATTTTTCTAACCTGTCTCTAAAAGGTGAATCTGGGTCAATAGCCTGCAAGTTGCTTAACTCTTTCCTGTGTCACACAACCCCTTTTGCAAGGCCTGGGGCTGTTTGGTTTAGTGATCATGTGACCTGAAAAGGAGAAACTGGAAACAGAGTGTGCCCAAGGGGGAGCTTTGGCAATAGTATGATGAAGCAATTGGAGTGTCTGGGGGAGCCGAGCCAAGGCTAGCCTCAGGGCCTTGGTGCTTGGTTTCTGCTCCCAGAGGGAGGCACTAGAATGGAAGCTGCATTGTGAGAGGGGGCCTGGAAACCCAGAGCCAGAGGAAGGGCCTAAACAGTGCTGTGATTCAAAAGCACATGGGTCTTGTTTGTGGGACGCAAACACGGTTGGCTGGTGAGTGTCCAGCTGTATGAGCTTGAGCGGGTCTGTGACAGCAAACTTGGAGCTGCTACAAAGATGTGGAAGGGGAGTGGGCCTGGCCAGGGAGGCGCCACAAGATATTTTCTTCGTCCAAATGTGGCTCCTCTGCCATCTGTGTATCCCCAAGTGTTCTTGTTCCAGAACTGATCCATCCGGGCTTCCCTGAGGGAAATGTTTGTGGAACACACAGTGCCTGTTTGGGGTCAGGGAGAGAGTTTGTGTCTCCCTCGGAAAGTGCTCCCCAGAACGGCAGAGACAGGGAGTCCCTGTTCTAGTAGGTTTCATCCCATCTCTCTCTCTCTCTCTCTCTCTCTCTCTCTCTCTCTCTCTCCTGGTGCATCCAGCTCTATCTTTCCTTTGTAACTCACCCACACACATACGTGCCTCCCTCTTCCTGTCACTTCTAAGTCCCTGGCCATTACCAAGTAGCAGCCTGCAGCTGTGGCAGCCTATAGTCTAGTTTACTTGCTTGTCTATATATCTTTTCTTATAAGTTTCTTATTTTCTTATGGGTTTGATTATTTCTTTTATTAATAAGTATAAATATTTATTTTAGAGTATGTTTCACCTGTAACACAAGGGACTTGCAGGCCACATCCTGTATGTTGAGCTAAAGCAGGTAGCATATATGAAAAGGTGTGGAAAAAGTGAAGCCAGAACCTCCTGTTGAAGTTGTGGAGGAGTAGGAAAAGGGCCTGCAACCTTGTGCATTGTAGATAGGCATGTGCCAGGGTCTGCCTCATGCTGCAAAATGGGCAGGCATCTGGAATGGGAGTGAACTGGGCCATGTACATGCCCATGCTCATAGTCCATGAAGGAGCCACCAACCGATAGCCCTGGTGGGCAATGGGGCCAGAGTGGAGTACTTTCTGGCCCACCAGGGTTCCTCACCCTCCAAAGCTGGTAGCATATCCCCCCACTTGGTATCAGGGCATCTGAGGAAGTGAGGCATGTGGAGCATAAGCATGTAAAGTTGTTCCCTTTGAGGAATTCAGAAATGAACCGGCTGAAGGGTGTGCAGCCCGCTCAGGTCATGAAAGGGAGGGGATCGGGGGGACTCATGGGACAGGAGCCCAATCAAGAATTCCAGAGGCCCTGGGGTGAGGTGTTGATGGGGAGCACCCTCTTGTAGGACATGTTCAAGGAAAACCCGAGCAGCAGAGAATAAGGTGGCCACACCTGCTGGATTATGCGTAGGGGGATCTGAAGTGTGAAGAGCCCCAGGTGAGCTCCAAGATGAAATGGGCCATCATGGCCACTAAATGATGGGCTGAGAACTGGGCCGGCCGAATGCTGGAGGAGTGGGCCGAGGCAAGATGGAAACAAAATACATACATGCCGTCCAACCAGGAGTGGTGCAACCGATCGACCTCCAGCTGGATATAGGTAAAGGAGGAATTGTCATCCGGGTGTTGGTTGCGCCAGACATCCACCAAGGAGTGATGATTGATGAGCTCTCTGAGGATGCCTGCAGTCTGGCTGCTCTTGATCCCTGAGCAATTCTGATCCTCAAAGATGATATTAAAATCCACACCCAGGACCAGACACTAGTGAGGATCCAAGGTGCCGAGGACGGCAGATGCCTGTTGATAGAAACAAACCCGCTCCGAGCCTGCATTCGGTGGGTAGACATTGAACAGCTTCAATGTCAGCCCCTCCACACAGGCCTGTAGGTGCAGCAGGCGACGTGGTATGACCTCTTCAACTCCCAGCATCTCAGGCTCTAGGTCAGGGGAGAACAGGGTGGCCTCCCCAGCCGAATGAGCGCTGAGGTGTCTATAATATACCCGACCCCCCAACTCCAGCCTCAAACTAGTCTCAGCGGCTGGATCCATGTGGGTTTCCTGCAGGCAAACCACAAATTAAACTAGGTCACAAAGGAAGGAGAGCACCTGGCAACTGTGGAGACCCACCCTAGAGCCTCTGGTGTTCATGTTGAAAAGGTGGTTGGCTTCATTCTGAGGGCTGAGGAAGATCCTCACAGGCAGAAGGATCCCCAACCGGCCTTGCAACAATCGCTGAGCAACCTGAAAGGATTGTGACAGAAGTTGCAGGCCCACAGGTAGATCAGGATGTTCTACCTCCCGGTTACCCTCCACTCCTCCAAAACATCCCTTGTGGCTAATTGGACAAGATGGAAGTCTCCCCAAAGCTGGAGAGGGAGCTTCACCTTACCCTTGAAACCACAGGTGTCCACCAGAAAATGGTGAAGCTCATCCCGCAGCATAGTGGGGGATGGGGCAGTGGATCCATGATGATCCTCTGGCTCGGCCCCTGTTAGGACCCTGTGGCCCACAGATATGAGCAAAGAGGGAGACGACCACCGGTGCTGCGACTGTACCGATGGTGCTGCGCAACCCATCTCTACCTCCAGAAAGGGTAAGGGAGTTGTAGGGAAGAGAGCAGCCCCAAAAGCATGAGGAAGGGGAGACAAAAAAAAGCCCCTGAGGTTCGCCCAAGGACGGGGGAAATGAGACAGCCCCTGGGCGGCAGGGGTATAGAATATGGAGAGGACAAAAATGCGTAGGGCTTCACTCCCCCTCCCTCCCCAGATCCTGCCTCTGCTCTGTGACTGTGGCTAAGGCTCAGGGCAGCCTGAGCTGAGGGATTCTTCTTCTGCTCCATACGGAGTGATCTGGGCTCTTCCCCTCCACCAGCGACGCTTTCTGGGGCTGGAGGAATGAACTCCTGCAAGCTGAAGTGGAGGCAGCCTGGGCTCATGGCTTCTGCTCCCTTCTGCCAAGCTGCTCCACATGAATCAGATGAGGATTGCCATGTTCTGTTCATCCCCTCTGAAGCACCTGGCACTGGGCACTGTCAGAAGACAGGCTACTGGGCTACATGGACCATTGGTTTTACCCAGTACGGCCATTCTGATTTTCTTATTTAGACCCCAGATGTATCTGCCTCCCCTCCCAGAGCTGAGATAGATCACAAGAGGCCTGACGGGGTCTCTATCTCCACAGAGCTAGTAAATAGTTGAGAATAAACATTAAAATGTTAACACAAACCAGTGCCCCTTAAGTGACTTGCCATAAGATGTGAGAACATATTGGTTTCACAGATGACTGGGTTGCAGCTGACAAGGGGAGGGGAAGACAGGAGCAAGTGGCAGGGGCAGGGCATTGAGGAGAAGACACACAGCAGGATTGAGGCTTAACAGAAGAGATGGGGCAAGATTGTAATTTCAGGGATCCAGCAACCAGCAATTAGAAAGGTGGCAACCCAGTCTAGTGTACATAGACTGATTCCCCAGTTCATCGCATTGACACAGCACAGTAAGGACAGGAAAGGGTTTAATCTTACTGTGACGGTCCAGTAAGTGATTTAGGGAAGAGGCCCCAGCACCATGCACCAGCCAGCTCTGCACAGAGCTCAATCTGAGAGCCAGAGCACAAGGAGAAAAAAATTAGTTCTCTTTATGAGTAAAGAGCTGGAGCACCCTTCCCCAGATCTGTTTGGTCCTCACCCCGTAAATGATGGGGTGTAGCATGGGGGGCATCAGCAGGTACATAGTGGCAATGAGAACGCGCAAATGCAGTGGCACATTCTGGCCAAATCGCTGCGTGAGAGACGAGAAAAAATCTGGGATGTACAAAACTAAGATGGCAGAAAGATGAGAGATGCAGGTCCCAAAAGTTTTCAGCCGGGCATCCTTTGTGGGGAGGCGGAAGATGGCCCTGAGGATCAGAGTATAGGACACGGCAATAAAAAACACATCCATTCCAATCAGAGAGAAAAGATTAAACAGGCCATAGTAACTACTGATGCGGATGTCAGCGCAGGCCAGGTTCACCACAGCTATATGCCCACAATAGGAGTAGGGGATGATGTTGGTTCTACAATACGGCCACTGCCTCGCCAGGAAGGGATAGGGTAATGTGAATATGCCACTGCGCAGCACCACGGCCAGGCCTATCTTGGCCACAACAGAGTTTGTCAAGGTCGTGGAATATCTCAGAGGATTGCAGATGGCTACGTAGCGATCAAAAGCCATGGCCACGAGGATTCCAGACTCCATCGTTGAGAAGGAAGAAACAAAGTACATCTGTGTGAGGCAAGCACTGAAACTGATCTCCCTGGAATTGAACCAGAAGATGCTCAGCAGTTTTGGTAGGGTGGATGTGGACACGACCAGGTCAGTGACGGCCAGCATACAGAGGAAATAGAACATGGCCTCCTGGAGGCTCGGCTCCGTCTTCACAAGGAACAGGATGGTGAAGTTCCCCAACACGGCTATGGCGTACATAGCACAGAAGGGAATGGAGATCCAGATATGGGCTGCCTCTAGGCCAGGAATACCAAGTAGGATGAAGGTGGAGGGGTTGCTGAAGTCAGTTGTGTTGGAATCTGACATGGAGTAGGGGAGAAGGTGTCCAACTCTGAGGCATAAGGGTGTCTCCTGCATGTACCGTACGTTCCCCTGACTTTCTGTGTGTTCCCAGGATCTCTGGTGATGGTCGCAGTTGAAATGCCTGAATGGAAAGACAATGTTAATATGAGACACTACATGCATTAGTGGAGACTGTTCTCATGGGAGAAGGAGTCTGATCACTCTTCACACACTGAAAAATTACATTTTCATAAATCAGAGACAATAACTATGAACAAGGACCCTACTAAATCCAATTCCATATTTTGTGGTGCTCCCTGTGTTAATAATTCCTACATATTGTGGTGGGGGAACCTTAAGAGGCCCCAGCAGGAGACACATGTGTGGATACTGGTTATCAATCATTATTCCTTAATGCAATGGGAATCAGGATAGGGAGTCAATTCAGTAGGGAGTTTCCCATTGATCCAGTTACCTGAAATCTGAGAGTGGAAAAAAAAACATGTGCTGGGAGAAACATCCCAACTAGAACATACCTCAGGGAAAAGACCTGTGCGCCATTGATAGCAGCTGAAGAGAAACACCTGCTCATTCGCAGCAGTGGACAAAACAAAAGCAATGTTCAGATCACTAAGATATGGGATGGAGAATAACATATTCAGGATATGTGTTCAGTTTTGGTCACCGAGTATCGATTAAGGATATAGCACATATAAAAGGGATTTCCAAGACAGGCTCTGAGAATGGGGGAGGCTGCCATATGCAAACATAAAGAAAAGTCTGGGACTCTTTAGTTTACACAAGAGACAAAGAAGGGAGCATATGATATAGGAGAGGAAAATAAAAAATGAAACTGAATTACATTCAAATGGCCAGTTCCCATTCAGTACTATTTATAGACACTTATAGACACTTAGAACTCCAAGAGGACTAATTCCCCAAAGCTGAGGAAAATTGTCAGCAAAACTGATTGGGAGGAAAAATGTAGACAGAAAAATATAAATGAAAATTGGTAATTCTTTGATAACAGTTTATTAGATAGTGGAAAAATCATGATTCCATAGTTAACAAAGTGAACAACTTTGGGTAAAAACCCATTTCAGTGCAAAGTGAAGGCAGAAATTGGGGTGGTGAAGCAATATGCAAAAAATAGGAAAAATGGAAAATAGATAGCCAATAATAGAAATTGGAAGTTATGAAAGTTGATAAGGTACGTTAAGACATCAGGGAAAACTCCATGTTTGGCAGGGCTCTGGATCAAAAAAAGGAGGTTATTAAGTACGTTAACCACAAGAGAAATCCTAGAAAAGTTTTATGTCAATTCCTGTGTTAAATGTAAAGTATTAAAAAATAAAGGGAAAGGTTTTTTTTTTTAAAAGAATTGACAAGGTAAAGAAACAATGTGAAAGCTGATATGGGATTAGTTCAAAAAAAGTCTAGAAGAGTAACTTGTGCCTGTCACCAACAAGGTTTATGCAAAACAGGCCTTGTCAAATAAACCTGATTTCATCCTTTTATGAGAGTACACATTGGTTGATAAAGGGTATACATTGGTTGATCAAGGGAACCACGCAGATGCAGCACGCCTTGATTTCTCAGAGGCATTTGATTCAGTAGTGGAAAATACTGAGTTAAAAAATGAACACCCTAAAATATCAGTAGGGAGCATGTAAAATGGACTGGAAACTGGCTAACTGATGAATCTCAGAAAGCTGTAGTCAGTAGGCCTTCGTCAGTAAATGGGGCTGTTTGTAGTGGGGTTCTGTAGGGATCAGTTCTAGGCCTGATGCTATTCAATATTTTAATCAATGATCTGGAAGGAAATAGAAAATCACTGCAGAGAAAATTTGCGGATAACCCAAAGATTGGCAGAGTGGATACAATGAGGAACCCAGGGCAGGCATACCGACTGATATGGAGCATTGGTAAGAGGGGCCCATGCAAATAAACTGTTTTAATACAGTCAAATGCAAAATTATCCTCTCGGAAGAGGGAATGCAGGCAGGACCCACAGACTACAGCACTGTATTACGAAATGCAAGGACACTGAAAAGGATTTAGGGGTCCTTGTGGATAACCAACTCATCGTGAGCTGCCATTGTGATGATGTAGCATAAAGGGATGATGTGGTCCTCGGCTGCATAAACAGGGGAGTGGTGAGTTGGAGCAGGGGAAGGATTTTACCTCTGCACATGGAATTGGGGAAACAAACTGCATCCAGTTCTGGGGTCAACATTTGATAAAAAATATGTTGAAAGAGGGGGCAGAAAAGGGCCACAAAAGAGCCACTTGGAGAGGGGGCAGAAAAGAAACACAAAAATAATTGGAGGATAGAGAAAAAGCCAGACCTTAGACTTGAAGGTGCATATCTCTTTAATTTATCAAAGATATGATCAAGCGGAGACTTTCATGTGGAGAGAACCATGGGTAATAATGGGCTCTGTAATCTACCAGAGAAAGGCAAGACCGAAGGGCTGGAAGTTGAAGCCAGGCAAATTCCAGCTAGAAATTAGGGCCAAATATTTAGCTCTGAGGGTGATTACGCATTGAGACATACTGAGAAGGGAAGTGTTGGATTCTCCAATTCCCCATGTTGGGAGATTCAGATTTTTTTCTGGAAGAGCTGCTTGATGGGTTGTTTACACTTAAAATGCTACGGCGTTACTGCCATAGCACTTCACTATAGACACTACTTACACAGAGGGCAGGGGTTCTCCCCTCAGCATAGGTAATCCCCGAGAGGTGGTAGCTAGGTCGATGGAAGAATTAATCTCATGTTCTCTACACCAGGGCACAGATTATCCAACAAGTTCTTGGAATGTATTGGAGACATTTTTTTGTTCCAGAAGCTGGAGTAAGCTACTAGGAGAGAGGCTGTTCTAGACTTGATTTTGACAAAGGAGGAGGAACTGGTTGAGAATTTGAAAGTGGAAGGCAGTTTGGGGGAAAGTGATCATGAAATGATAGAGTTCATGATTGTAAGGTATGGTTGGAGGGAAAACAGCAAAATAAAGACAATGGATTTCAAGAAGGCAGATTTTAGCAAACTCAGGAAGCTGGTAGGTAAGATCTCATGGGAAGCAAATCTAAGGGGAAAAATAATAGAAGACAGCTGGCAGTTTTTCAGAGACATTATTAAGGGCACAGGAGCAAACTATCCCACTGCGTAGGAAAGATAGGAAGCATGGCAAGAAATGACAATGACTTAAACAGGAGATCCCCAAAGATCTAAAAACAAAAAAGGACCGAGCTGAATTGTTTTTTTTGAAAGTTTCAGGCATAACAGTTCAGCTGACTTCTCGAATGAAGTCATGTGTTACCCATGTTGAAATATTGTTCTAGTGAGGAGCCCTAGTACCTCTAATCTTTCCAGCAGATAAAAGTCAAGTAACAGCCCCTGTCCCCCTGCCCCATTAACAGACATATTCCTGAAATGCAAGAGGAGAGGGTGACAGTATGTATGTCTGGCACGAGGGATAGCTCAGTGGTTTGAACATTGGCCTACTAAACCCAGGGTTGTGAGTTCAATCCTTAAAGGGGCCATTTGGGGCAAAAAATCTGTCTGGGCAGTGGTCCTCCTTTGAGCAGGGGGTTGGACTATATACCTCCTGAGGTCCCTTCCACCCCTGATATTCTATAAGCACACAGCTGGCTCCTGATGTCTGTACTCAGTTGTTGCTCAAAGGGGAGTTTTGCCTCACTGGGGCCTGAGTGAAGTACAGGCCGTGATCTAAGAATTTGCCCTTGTATTGCACATCTACTAACATCTTTCATCCTGAAGGATTCACTGTGCCACTGAAATGCACCACCCAGGGGCTGGAGGCCATCAGGCGGGATGAGCAGCGATGCACAGAAATCACTGATATTTTGACCAGTGATTCTTTGGCAAACTCATCAATTATGGCAAGAGCCCTGGGCTGTGCAGAGGAGAAAGGATCACAGACTTACTCTCTATCCCTCCACACCCACGTTACACAGGATTTGAGATCAGGTGAGCTCCTCAGCAAGAGATGGGTACCTGTAAATTCTGAGATGGAAGTGTCCTTCCTGGGAATCCCCCTCAGGTAGCCGTGTCCCACACCTCTCTCACTCCAGCATCTGCAGCAGTATCTCACGCCAAGAGCCGACACAGGGGTGTGCACAGTTTATAATGTAGCTCTGTGTATTCCCAGTGGGGTTTGCTCAGCCTGAATGTAAACAGGCTGGAGACAAGCATGTCTCCACTTCTGTGCTAATTATCCAGCTTTAGGAGTAAACAGTAATTAAGGAACCTTCCCAAAGGGAGATGAGAACTCCTGGGCTCTGTGCTGAGTCAGGGAGGAATTGGCTGTTTTGTGTATTTGTGTATATTTATAAGATAGAGTTGATTAGAAAGAAAATAAGGGATAATGCCTGGCTCTCCATAGGCTTTGGTACCCTGTAAATGCCCAGGATGGATGGATAGATAGGAGCAGGCAGATCTGGAGAAAGATGACTGAGGGGAGACATGAACACTTTCTAAGGCCATATGGGGCTGTCGCTATGAGATCAGAGATCAATACATCTCTCGATCATCATACTGTGGAGCACACTTCATTGAAGGATTTTCAAAATGGAACAGACTTAGGCTATGTCCACACTTGCAGATGTAACGATCCGGGAGTTAACCCCCCCCCCCCTCAGATAGCGCTGCAGGGACAGGGCTGCTGTGTGTTCACACTATGAGCTGCCAGCGCAATGGCCTGGCCACACTTGCGGCACTTGCAGTGGCATTCAGAGAGGTGCACTCTGGGCAGCTATCTCAAAGAGCATCTCCTTCCCCTTCAGCCGCCAACGTTTGTGGGCAGGGGTCTGGGGGTCATGGGGCAACCTGGGTCCTGTCCCAATGCCCCGTCATATATCGATTCGCATCCCAGCAGTCCTTTTCCTTCCATCTGCATTTGGCGCCATCTTTCAACAGTTTTTGTACTGCACGCTCTGTCCATCTTTTCAATCTTCGGGAACAGATCCTGAACTGTTGATGAATATGCTGATGGGTCTCACTAACACTTGACGAATGGCCGTCCAGCTACTCCTTGAACGGCAAAGTGAGGATGAGGAGTCCGACAAAGATGTTGACACATGTAGTAGAGACAACACGAGCTTGCTTGTGGCATTCACAGATGTGCTGGCCACAGTGGAATGCCATTTTTGGGCTCAGGAGAAAAGCACTGAGTGGTGGGATCATAAAATCAAAGAATATCAGGGTTGGAAGGGACCTCAGGAGGTCATCTAGTCCAACCCCCTGCTCAAAGCAGGACCAATCCACAACTAAATCATCCCAGCCAGGACTTTGTGAAGCCTGACCTTAAAAACCTCTAAGGAAGTAGGTTTTCCACCACCTCCCTAGATAACCCATTCCAGTGCTTTACCACCCTCCTAGTGAAAAAGCTTTTCCTAATATCCAACCTAAACCTTCCCCACTGCAACTTGAGACCATTGCTCCTGTTCTGTCATCTGCCACCACTGAGAACAGTCTAGATCCATCCTCTTTGGATCCCCCTTTCAGGTAGTTGAAAGCAGCTATCAAATCCCCCCTCATTCTTCTCTTCTGCAGACTAAACAATCCCAGTTCCCTCAGCCTCTCCTCATAAATCATGTGCTCCAGACCCCTAATCATTTTTGTTGCCCTCCACTGGACTCTTTCCAATTTTTCCACATCCTTTTTGCAGTGTGGGGCCGAAAACTGGACACAGTACTCCAGATGAGGCCTCACAAATGCCGAAGAGAGGGGAATGATCACGTCCCTCAATCTGCTGGCAAACTCCTACTTATACAGACAAAAATGACATTAGCCTTCTTGGCAACAATGGCACACTGTTGACTCATATCCAGCTTCTCATCCACTGTAACCCCTAGGTCCTTTTCTGCAGAACTGCTGCCTATCCACTCAGTCCCTAGTCTGTAGCAGTACATGAGATTCTTCCATCCTAAGTGCAGGACTCTGCACTTCTCCTTGTTGAACCTCATCAGATTACTTTTGGCCCAATCCTCTAATTTGTCTAGGTCCCCCTGTATGCTATCCCTACCCTCCAACATATCTACCAGTCCTCCCAGTTTAGTGCCATCTGCAAACTTGCAGAGAGTGCAGTCCATGCCATCCTCCATATCATTAATGAAGACTATATCACCATGCAAGTCTGGGATGATGATCAGTGGCTGCAGAACTTTTGTATGAAAAAAAGCACTTGCATGGGACTGTGATGAGCTGGCCCCCACCCTGTGGTGCAAGCACATGAGAATGAGAGCTGCCCTGATGATGGAGAAGCGCATCGTGATCGCACTGTGGAAGTTAGCTACTCCAGAGAGCTACCGATCGGTAGCTAACCAATTTGGAGTGCGGAAGTCTATCGTTGGACTCATGTTGTTGCAAATTTGCAGGGACATTAATCCCATCCTGCTCAGAAAAAAAAAAAAACTTGACTCTTGGCAACGTGTGTGACATTGTGAATGGCTTTGCACAGATGGGTTCCCTAACTGTGGAGAGGCGATAGATGGCATGCATATTCCAATTCTGACACAGACCATCTAGCCTCTGAGTACAGTAATAGGAAAGGGCATTTCTCGATGTTTCTCCAGGCGCTTGTGGATCAACGTGGTGTTTCATGGACATTAACGCAGGCTGGTCCAGAAAGATGCACGACACACAAATCTTTCAGAACACAGGCTTGGTCAGGAAGCTGCAAGCTGAGCCTTTTCTCCTGGAGAAGAAGATCACTGTAGGGGAAGTTGAAATGCCCATTGTGATCCTGGGAGACCCCGCCTAGCCCTTGATGCCGTGGCTCATGAAGCCATACATGGGGAGCCTTGACAGCAGCTCACTCAGGCATAGACCGCTGAGGCTCAGCGCTTGGAGGCTGAATTTGAACAGCCAGAGAACAGAACTATTAGAGGGGCCCAGCGCAGGGCCGTGAGGATCAGAATTGCCTTGAGGTAGCAATTCGTTGCTGAAAACCAGTCATGTTTGGTGCCATGCACGGGAGTGCAGTGGTCCCAGTACTATTAGGTGTCTGTGATTGCTCCATATGATGCACTGACGAGCAGTGCCTTTTGCTTTTCTGCACTATGCTTGCTTTCAATTAATGGAATAAAGAACACTTTCAAACAAAAAAATGCATTTATTAATATTTAAAAACATTTGGAGACACACATGGGATGACACATCTGTGCAGTGTGAGGGAAGGGTGGAGGGAGGTGGTGTGGAGGGGTCTGGATCATTACAGATTTGTGTATATACAGGTGTCATATGCAGCCTTGCTGTCTGGAGTGCAGTGCAATGGGCGCTGCCCTTTATACAGGCTGAACTGCGGCTCTTCAGAAGTTAATATGCGGCTCGTTGTATAGGTTCCAACTCCGGGGCTGGAGCTACAGGCGCCAACTTTCCAATGTGCCAGGGGGTGCTCACTGCTCAACCTTTGGCTCTGCTGCAGGCCCTGCCCCCACTCCACCCCTTCTGCCCCCTCCCCTGAGCTTGCCATGCCCTCGCTCCTCTCCCTCTCCACCAGAGCTTCCTGCATGCCACGAAACAAATGATTGGGCAGTGCGGGGAGGGAGCGGGAGGAGCCGATCGGTGGGGCTGCCGGTGGGCAGGAGCGCTGAGATCTGCTGACGTATTACTGTGGCTCTTTGGCAAAGTACATTGGTAAATTCTGGCTCCTTCTCAGGTTCAGATTTGCCACCCCTGACATAGGGGCACAAGGGAAAGTGTTTTGGGAGAAGGACTGCAAGGGGGTGCCGGCATGGAGCTGCTCCATATACAGTGATAGAAGCACCTGAATCGAGTCTGCTCAGCCCTCACTAATGTTTATGATCCACTCCATGGTTTCTTGCCATCAATTTGCGCTCTCCTGACAAGTACCCTCCTTTCACTGTCCCAGTCACTCGTGAATTTTTTGATTTTCAGCAAGGGATTTCTGCATAAATTCATGCAGAAGGTCCTCTTTGCTTTTCTGAGGCCACTGCCGTTCGGCCAGCGAAAATGAGGAGGACTGTGATACTCAGGTTGCATTTGTGAAGCCAAAACATTTTACAGATGCAGCATTGTTAACACTATACAGAGCAATGATACAGCTGATCGGAAAGACAAGCACAATTCACTTACCAGCACAAACACAAACTACCTGTCCCAAGGTGAGGCCAACTAAAACATTGGACTTTTGATCTCATCAGGGCTCATGGAGGCATAGAGCAACATGTCCAGAGGACACTAAGGATAGAACAAGAAGCAATGGGCTTAAACTGCAGCAAGGGAGGTTTAGGTTGGACATTAGGAAAAAGTTCCTTACTGTCAGGGTGGTTAAACACTGGAATAAATTGCCTAGGGAGGTTGTGGAATGTCCATCTCTGGAGCTATTTAAGAGTAGGTTAGATAAACGTCTATCAGGGATGGTCTATCAAGGAGACCAAAGCCCTGAGGTAAGTGGGGAAATGGGATCCTGGGAGGAAGCACAAGCAGGAGAGCGCAAGAGGGGAGGACTCCTGTCTCATACTGAGAAAGAGGGATGATCAATGAGTTATCTTAAGTGCCTATACACAAATGCAAGAAGCCTGGGAAACAAGCAGGGAGAACTGGAAGTCCTGGCACAGTCAGGGAACTATGATGCGATTGGAAAAACAGAGACTTGGTGGGATAACTCACATGACTGGAGTACTATCATGGATGGATATAAACTGTTCAGGAAGGACAGGCAGGGCAGAAAAGGTGGGGAGTTGCGTTGTATGTAAGAGAGGAGTATGACTGCTCAGAGCTCCGGTATGAAACTGCAGAAAAACAGGAGTGTCTCTGGATAAAGTTGAGAAGTGTGAGCAACAAGGGTGATGTTGTGGTCGGAGTCTGCTATAGACCACCAGACCAGGGGGATGAGGTGGACGAGGCTTTCTTCTGGCAACTAGCAGAAGTTGCTAGATCGCAGGCCCTAGTTCTCATGGGAGACTTTAATCACCCTGATATCTGCTGGGAGAGCAATACAGCGGTGCACAGACAATCCAGAAAGTTTTTGGAAAGTGTAGGGGACAATTTCCTGGTGCAAGTGCTGGAGGAACCAACTAGGGGCAGAGCTTTTCTTGACCTGCTGCTCACAAACTGGGAAGAATTAGTAGGGGAAGCAAAAGTGGATGGGAACCTGGGAGGCAGTGACCATGAGATGGTCGAGTTCAGGATCCTGACACAAGGAAGAAAGGAGAGCAGCAGAATACGGACCCTGGACTTCAGAAAAGCAGACTTCGACTCCCTCAGGGAACAGATGGGCAGCATCCCCTGGGAGAATAACATGAAGGGCAAAGGGGTCCAGGAGAGCTAGCTGTATTTTAAAGAATCCTTATTGCGGTTGCAGGAACAAACCATCCCGATGTGTAGAAAGAATAGTAAATATGGCAGGTGACCAGCTTGTCTAAACAGTGAAATCCTTGCTGATCTTAAACGCAAAAAAGAAGCTTAGAAGAAGTGGAAGATTGGACAAATGACCAGGGAGGAGTATAAAAATATTGCTCAGGCATGCAGGAGTGAAATCAGGAAGGCCAAATCACACTTGGAGTTGCAGCTAGCAAGAGATGTTAAGAGTAACAAGAAGGGTTTCTTCAGGTATGTTAGCAACAAGAAGAAAGTCAAGGAAAGTGTGGGACCCTTACTGAATGAGCGAGGCAACCTACTGACTGAGGATGTGGAAAAAGCTAATGTACTCAATGATTTTTTTGCCTCTGTCTTCACAAAAAAGGTCAGCTCCCAGACTGCTGCACTGGGCAGCACAATATGGGGAGAAGGTGACCAGCCCTCTGTGGAGAAAGAAGTGGTTCAGGACTATTTAGAAAAACTGGATGTGCAAAGTCCATGGGGCCGGATGCGCTGCATCCGAGGGTGCTAAAGGAGTTGGCGGATGAGATCGCAGAGCCATTAGCCATTATTTTTGAAAACTCATGGCGATCGGGGGAGGTCCCGGATGACTGAAAAAAGGCTAATGTAGTGCCCATCTTTAAAAAAGGGAAGAAGGAGGATCCGGGGAACTACAGGCCAGTCAGCCTCACCTCAGTCCCTGGAAAAATCATGGAGCAGGTCCTCAAGGAATCAATTATGAAACACTTAGAGGAGAGGAAAGTGATCAGGAACAGTCAGCATGGATTCACCAAGGGGAAGTCGTGCCTGACTAACCTAATTGCCTTCTATGATGAGATAACTGGCTCTCTGGATGAGGGGAAAGCAGTGGATGTGTTATTCCTTGACTTTAGCAAGCTTTTGATACGGTCTCCCATAGTATTCTTGCTGCCAAGTTAAAGAAGTATGGGCTGGATGAATGGACTGTAAGGTGGATAGAAAGCTGGCTAGATCGTTGGGCTCAACGGGTAGTGATCAATGGCTCCATGTCTAGTTGGCAGCCAGTTTCAAGCGGAGTGCCCCAAGGGTCGGTCCTGGGGCCGGTTTTGTTTAATATCTTTATTAATGATCTGGAGGATGGAGTGGACTGCACTCTCAGCAAGTTTGCCGATGACACTAAACTAGGAGGCGTGGTAGATACACTAGAGGGTAGGGATGGGATACAGAGGGACCTAGACAAATTAGAGGATTGGGCCAAAAGAAACCTGATGAGGTTCAACAAGGACAAGCGCAGAGTCCTGCACTTAGGACGGAAGAATCCCATGCACAGCTACAGACTAGGGACCGAATGGCTAGGTAGCAGTTCTGCAGAAAAGGACCTAGGGGTCACAGTGGACGAGAAGCTGGATATGAGTCAACAGTGTGCCCTTGTTGCCAAGAAGGCTAATGGCATTTTGGGCTGTATAAGTAGGGGCATTGACAGCAGATCGAGGGACGTGATCGTTCCCCTTTATTCGACATTGGTGAGGCCTCATCTGGAGTACTGTGTCCAGTTTTGGGCCCCACACTACAAGAAGGATGTGGAAAAATTGGAAAGAGTCCAGCGGAGGGCAACAAAAATGATTAGGGGTCTGGAACACATGATTTATGAGGAGTGGCTGAGGGAACAGGGATTGTTTAGTCTGCAGAAGAGAAGAATGAGGGGGGATTTGATAGCTGCTTTCAACTATAGGCTCCCCCTATCCCAAAAGTTTCCCCAGTACATAATGAATCTAAACCCCTCCTCTCTACACCATTGTCTCATCCACACATTGAGACTCTGAAGCTCTGCCTGCCTACCTGGCCCTGCACGTGGAACTGGGAGCATTTCTGAGAGCCACCATAGAAGTCGTGGATTTCAGTCTCTTCCCTTGCAGGACATCTCTCCTACCCTTCCCTATGTCACTGGTACCTACATGTACCATGACCACCGGCTCCTCCCCAGCACTACACATATGTCTATCTACATGCCTTGAGAGATCCGCAACCTTCTCACCAGGCAGGCAAGTCACCATACGGTTCTCCCGGTCATCACAAACCCAGCTATCAGTGTTTCTAATGATCAAATCTCCCATTACTAACACCTGCCTTTTCCTAGTAACTGGATTTCCCTCCCCCAGAGAGGTAACCTCAGTGCGAGAGGATACCCCAACACCATCTGGAAGGAGGGTCCCAACTATGGGAAGGTTTCCCTCTGCTCCCATTGACTGCTCTACTTCCCTGGGCCTTTAATCCTCCTCAACAGCACAGGGGGTGTCTGACCAGAGGTGGGACAATTCTTCAGTGGCCCGGAAAGCCTCATCAACATACCTCTCTACCTCCCTTAGCTCCTCCAGTTCTGCCACCCTTGCCTCCAAGGCCCGTACACGGTCTCTGAGGGCCAGGAGCTCCTTGCCCTGAATGCACACATACGCCACCTGCCCACAGGGCAGGGAAGGTAATCATATTTGCTGCACTCAGTGCAATAAACTGGATAGCCCCCAGTTTTTGATAGGGGTGGTAACTTCAACCATGAGACAAGGGGCTACTTAGATTATTAAAAACTCTAGTGTTTTGGCAGAAGCACTGTATCTAAATCCTACAGAAAAGAAAGAAAATTAATTAAAGATGCGACCCCCTCAGCTCTAATACTAAGATGTCCTGAAATCCTGAGGCAAATCACTTAAAGGACACTGGTTAGGTATAAAATTTTAATGTATATTCTTACTTTGTTACTAACTCCATGGAGAGAGGGACCCAGTCAGGACTCCTGGGTTCTATGTCAGCTCTGGAAGGGGAGTGGGTTCCAATGGGGGGCAGATACATCTTGGGACTACATAAGAACATCGGAATGCCTGTATTGGGTAAGACCAATGATCCATCTAGCCCAGTATCCTGTTTGCCGAGAATGGCCAATACCATGTGCCTCAGAGGGAATGAACAGAGCATAGAAAGCATCAAGTGATTCATGTCACCCACACCCAGATTCTGGCAAACAAATGCTAGGGACACCATCCCTGCCCATCCAGGCTAATAGCCATTGGTTGACCCAGGCTCCATAAACTTATCTAGCTTTTATTGGAACCCTGATACAGTCTTGGCCTTCACAAGATCCTCTGGACCACAGTTGCACAGGTTTACTGTGAAGAAATATTTTTTTTCTTTCAAAACTGCTGCCTATTAATTTCATTGGATGACCCCCAGTTCTTCAGTTATGTGAAGGAGTAAATAATGTTTCCTTATTGATTTTTTTCCACACCATACATGATTTTACAGACCCCATATCCCACCTTCACATCACTTTTCAAAGCTGAAATGTCCCAGATGATTAATCTCTCCTCATATAGAAGGTGTTCCATACCCCTAATCATTTCTGTTGCCTTTCTATGTGCCTTTTCCCATTCCAATCTATCTTTTTTGAAATGGGGTGATCAGATCTGCACACAGTAATCAATATGTGGATGTACCTGGTGTTTATATAGAGGCAATATGATATTTTCTGTTTTATTATCTATCCATTCTTAGTGATTCCAAACATTCTCTTAGATTTTTTGTTTGCCATTGCACATTGATGAGATATTTTAACCCTATTTCAGCACTTGTGATTGTATGACCTGTTTGTTTTCTCCTGTACTCTTTGCTCATAGGCCTTGTGCTCAGAGGCAGGAGTTTAGGGCGGAGGCATCTATCTATAAATAGTTTCGCCTTTAAAGACTATCAGACCTAACAAGTTCTCAGCTGGACAGAAGAAGGGAGTAACTGCATTCTAGACTAAACCAGTTTCTTCCAGCTTCTCTGTTGAGGGTTGGGCATGGAAGTAATGGAAGGTCCCCAGAAGTGGGATCAAAGAGAGGAAGTGTTGTTCAGCCCTTCAAAACCAGAGAGACTGGATGAGTCAGGAGAAGATGGGGCAGGAGAGAGGCACAAGGGTGGCAAAGGGGACTCTTGAGTTGCAGGGCTAGGGCTGCAGTAGAAAGACAGATTCCAGATGCAGGAGAAGCCATGAGTTGCAGGAGGGACAAAGTATGATCCAGGGATGTATGGACAAAGTAATGGTTATTGGAAAACATAATCCCAATTGTACGTATAAAATGATTGGGTCTAAATTAGCTGTTGCCACTCAAGAAAGAGAGCTGGGTGTCATTATGGATAGTTCTCCAAAAACATCCATTCAATGTGCAGCAGGGAATCAGTTAGAAAGGGAAAGATAATAAGACTGAAAATATCATATTGCCTCTATATAAATCCATGGTATGCCCACACCTAAACTGCTGCCTGCAGATCTGGTCGTCCCATCTCAAAAAGATATGTTGGAATTGAAAAAAAGTTATGGAAAAGGGCAACAAGAATGATTACGGGTATGGAACAGCTTCCACATGAGCAGAGATTAATAAGAATGGTTCATTTCAACTTGGGAAAGGGGTGACTAAGGGGGGGATATGAGAGAGGTCTATAAAATCATGAATGGTGTGGAGAACGTAAATAAGGAAGTGTTATTTACTTCTACTCATAACACAAAAAATAGGGGTCACCCAATGAAATTAATTGGCAGTGGTTTAAACAAACGAAAGGAAGGATTTCTTCACACAACACACAGTCAACCTGTGAAGCTCTTTGCCAGAGGATGTTGTGAAGGCTAAGACTATTACAGCTTTCAAAAAGAACTAGATGAATTCATGGAGAATAGGTCCATCAATGACTATTAGCCAGGATGGGCAGGGATGATGTCCCTTGCCTCTGTTTGCTGGAAGCTTGGAAAGGGTGAAACTGGAAACAGAGTGCGCCCAAGGGGGAGCTCTGGCAATGGTCTGCTGAAGCAATTAGAGAGTCTGGGGGAGCCGAGCCAAAGCTAGCCTCAGGGCCTTGGTGCTTGGTTTCTGCTCCCAGAGGGAGGCACTAGAACGGAAGCTGCACTGCAAGAGTGGGCCTGGAAACCCAGAGCATTAGGCAGGACCTGAACAGTGCTGTGACTCAAAATCACAACGGTCTTGTTTGTGGGCCGCAAACATGCTCAGCTGGTGAGTGTCCAGCTTCACAAGCTTGAGCAGGTCTGTGACAGCAAACCTGGAGCTGCTCCAAAGATGTGGAAGGGGAGTGGGCCTGGCCAGGGAGATGCCACAAGATATTTTCTTCATCCAAATGTGGCTCCTCTGCCATCTGTGTATCCCCAAGTGCTCTCGTTCCAGAACTGATCCATCCAGGCTTCCCTGAAGGAAATGTTTGTGGAACACACAGTGCCTGTTTGGGGTCAGGGAGAGAGTTTGTGTCTCCCTTGGAAAGTGCTCCCCAGAACGGCAGAGACAGGGAGTCCCTGTTTTAGTAGGTTTCAGCCCATCTCTCTCTCTCTCTCTCTCTTTCTCTCCTGGTGCATTCAGCTCTATCTTTCCTTTGTAACTCGCGCACACACATACGTGCCTCCCTCTTCCTGTCACTTCTAAGTCCCTGGCCATTACCAACTAGCAGCCTGCAGCTGTGGCAGCCTATAGTCTAGCCTACTTGCTTCCCTACATATCTTTTCTTATAAGTTTCTTATTTTCTTATGGGTTTGATTATTTTTTTATTAATAAGTTTAAATATTTATATTAGAGTATATTTCACCTGTGTTGGTGTCACTAGGCATAACCCTAGGTAACTCAGGAAGGTGGAAGACCACGAGTGTCGATGAAGCCTTTCTGCACCGGCCTAACCTGGTGGCCAGGTCCCTTCTGTTTTTAATCTGCCTGCTATTGGTAATTGTTATTTTGTGGGTATTTGGGGAATTGTAATTGTTAGGCCCTAGGGTCACCTGCCCAGTATGAGTTCAGGTCCAGGGTCTGCCACAGTGGTACTCTTTGCCATAGGGACACTCTTCTCATTAACTCCTGTTTCCCCCCGAGCACATGCGGGATGGAAAGAAATCCCTTCTAACTTGGAAAGAAACACATATGAGTCCCTGAAGGTTTGCTTTGCCCAAGAGTTTAACCTCTCTAACTGCTGGGTATGCTCCGAAATCCCGCACTACGCAGCAGGGTTACCCTGAAGGGTAGTTCCCCAAAATTGGTCGGATATCTGTTGGGGATGGTTCAGTAGGGGGAAAAATACCTTGGGTACCCCCTTGTCGCAAAACTGTACCATTGAATCCCAGTATGCATTAAGGGATGACCCCTGGAAACCGCAGGCCAACTCAACGCATCTCCCTTCCCCTATTAGGCTGCGGTCAATGGCCCCCGGGTTGGTGTGCTATCAACAGCTCAAGTCCAGCAATCACACCTGGCCCGCTGGGAATAGCACCTGTCAGTATTATTTATCCCCTGACAGTGACGCTGCCATCCCTGTCTATGTTAACGGCAGATCCGACTCTACCGCCCGGTTCGGAGCGTTTAATGACAGACAAACAGATAGGTGGAGTAGTGGTTATGATGGCTTGGTAGGGAATGGCCACTCCTTTTACATTTGCGGAACCTCTGCCTATAAGTGGCTACCACATCGGTGGTATGGAAGCTGCTATCTAGGATATCTTGCCCCTCCCCTTCGTGTCCTCCCTAAACTGCCCCCTGGCCACCCCAGGCAGTGTAGATCTTTGTATGCCACCCCAGATCCCATTAAGGAAGGAGACAGGTTGGGTATGATCCTCCTCCCATCCTATGGGGTGGGATGATTTGCTCAATTTTATCATAGGCTCTCTGTGTTTCTCATCAAGTATGTCAATGAGACCTTGGCCATAGAGAAAAGCCTTAACTCAGAGCTTTACCAGCTCCGGTTGCTGTCCCTGCAAAACAGACAGGCCTTAGATTATGTTTTAGCCTCCCAGGGTGGGGTGTGTGCCCTTATTGGAAGTGAATGTTGTATTTATGTCCCAGAAAACTCACAGGACATTAACAAGCATGTCCTGTCAGCCGAACAGGCTTTCAAGCAGTGGAAGGCCCAGGAAAGGGAACCCACCGTTTTCGATTCCCTTTGGAATTGGTTGCCCAACCTGGGAGGACTGGGGAGTGGCCTTGTGCGACTCCTCCTCACAGGTGTGGTACTGTGCCTGGTCACCCTCCTCCTGATTGCTTGTTTTAAAATGCTCCTCCATAAGCTTTTTGCCCCCCGTCCCCCAAAAGTCCCAGCATACCCTCTCATTGATAACCCCAGCTCCATGGTACTCAATCGTATCTTGTCCACAGAATATGAGAAAACTCAGCCAAAGGCTTGTTGAGTATTCTCAAAGGAGGGAGTTGTTGGTGTCACTAAGCATAACCCTAGGTAACTCGGGAGGGTGGAAGACCACGAGTGTCGAAGAAGCCTTCCTGCACTAGGCCTAAATGAACCAAAGTCCCTCCATGTTTAAACTCTAATCGACCTCAAAAGCCAGATGCAGAAATTGAAATGTGTAACAGCCAGTTATCAGTTGCAACACCGCTCATACCGGTCCCAAGCGGTAATAATGAGGCCTGCATGTTTCTGGCTGAAGGGAAAATAACAGTTCAAAGGGAAAGGAACAAGATAACAATTCAAAGAAGAGTTACTAACAAGCTAGCCTTATAGCCGCCAAGATGACTTAATTGCTTAATGTAACTACTACAAGGGAAGGGAGGGGGAATGGGGGGAGAAAGGTAAGAGCTTAGCTACAAAATGTATAAAAAGAGAAAAGCTGCTTATGACAGTGTGCTTGATCTGAGATGTGCCAGTCTCCTTGCACCGCTTTGAGATCTCAAATAAACTTTGATTGCTTCTCCACCCTGGTGTGTTTATTGGCGTGACGCACACCAGGCAATGAACCCCGCTGTTGCTTTCCTCGGGCACTCTGTGCCGGCAACACCTGTAAGACAAGGGACCTGCAGGCCACATCCTGTATGTTGAGCTAAAGCAGGTAGCATATATGAAAAGGGTTGGGGAAAAGTGAAGCCAGAACCTCCTGTTGAAGTTGTGGAGGAGTAGGAATAGGGTCTGAAACCTTGTGCATTGTAGATAGTCATGTGCCAGGGTCTGCCTCATGCTGCAAAATGGGCAGGCATCTGGAATGGGGGTGAACTGGGCCAGGTACATGCCCTTGCTCATGGTCCATGAAGGAGCCACCAAATAAAAGCCCTGGTGGGCAATGGGTCCAGAGTGGAGTACTTTCTGGCCCACCAGGGTTCCTCACCCTCCAAAGCTGGTAGCATGTCCCCCCACTTGGTATCAGGGCATCTGAGGAAGTGAAGCATGTGGAGCATAAGCATGTAAAGTTGTTCCCTTGGAGGAATTCAGAAATGAACCGGCTGAAGGGTGTGCAGCCCGCTCAGGTCATGAAAGGGAGGGGATCGGGGGGACTCATGGGACAGGAGCCCAATCAAGAATTCCAGGTCCTGGGGTGAGGTGTTGATGGGGAGCACCCTCTTGTAGGACACGTTCAAGGAAAACCCGAGCAGTAGGGAATAAGGTGGCCACACCTGCTGGATTATGCGCAGGGGGATCTGAAGTGTAAAGAGCCCCAGGTGAGCTCCAAGGTGAAATAGGCCATGATGGCCACTAAATGATGGGCTGAGAACTGGGCCGGCCGAATGCTGGAAGAATAGGCCGAGGCAAGATGGAAACAAAATACATACATGCCGTCTGTGACGAACTGGGACTGTTCTTACTGTGATCTGTGAGTGCTGACAGGGGAGTGTGGCTGGGATAGTCTGCATTGGGGGATGGGAGACTGACTGAAAATACCTGAGCCTGTAACATGAGAACCCAGGAGGGGGCTGGGGCGAGGTGACACCTTTGCCCGGGAAACTGAACAAAGGCTGTGGGAGGGGTCGCTGAAGGCAGAGTCGGAGGAGTTGGCTAGTGGCCGGGGCTGGGAGGGAGACGGGGCTCTGACCTCCCAGGGGGGCTAGGGTGCCCGGGGACCCCAAGATGGACCTAACTGAGGGGGTCCTGTTGTCTGTGCCTGCAAGACCTGTCTTGGACTGTATTCCGGTCATCTAAATAAACCTTCTGCTTTACTGGCTGGCTGAGAGTCATGGTGAATCGCAGGGAGCCGGGGGTGCAGGGCCCTGAGTCCCCCCACACTCCGTGACAACTGGTGGCAGGGGTGGGATCTACTGCACCCCGTGGACGGCGCTTCCTGCAGTAAGTGACTGGGGAGAAGTAAAACGAAGGGGGATTGACGGGGACCAGGCGTGCTGAGGAGTCAGAGAGAGACGGTTATCACCCCTGGGAGTGTGTGATCAGCGAGAAGGACTTTTGCAGTAACAGGGTCCCCCGGGGGATCGCAGCGAGTGGTCCCAGGGGCGGAGGAGTCTGCAGCTCGACCCTGGCAGAGAGGTGGTGACCTCGAGAAGGGCTGGCACACTAGGGGTCTCCCTGGAAACTGTGGGGAGCGGTGAGCACACAGGCCTGTGAGTGGCCAGCAGGAAGATGTATGCCAAGCGGCTTAAGAGCGACCTGGTGGAGCTGTGCAAGCAGAGGGGGGTGCGCATTGGGAAGCTCACCAAAGAACAGCTCATTGCCCAGATGGAGAAGGGAGATCGCGCGAATGAACTGATCCCTGTCTCTGAGGGAAGCAGCCTGGCAGATGCAGCGCAGGCCCCAGTGTCTGTCCCAGCTGGGAGTGGTCAGCCGGCTGCTGAGGGCTTCCCGAGACCCCTCCTTCCTATGCCTAGGGGAAGGGTGGGGAGGAGTCCAGCAAATACCGAGGGCGCCGTGACCCCCCCGGCCAGCAGGGGATCCTCCCGGCCACGCTCGCCGGCCAGCAGGGGATCCTCCCGGCCACGCGCGCCATCCGTGGAGCGGAATGGGCTGGAATGGGAGAAAGAGCTAAAACTGAGAGAGCTGGAGGATCGTGAACACCAGAGACAGCATGAAGAGAGACAGAGGCAACATGAACGGGAGGAGAATGAGAGACACAGGCAGCATGAGGAGAGACAGAGGCTTCATGAACTGGAGCTGGCGAGGCTGAAGGGCCGCGAGCCCCCGGCTGCGGTGAGTGAGGGGGGACCCAGGACGGCACGGAACTTTGATAAGTGCATCCTGGCCCCACGTAAGGAGGGGGAGGACATGGATGACTTCCTGGATGCCTTTGAGACGGCCTGCGAGCTGCACCAGGTTGATCCTGCAGACAGACTCCGGGTTCTCACCCCCTTACTGGACCCCAAAGCCGTGGCCTTGTACCGCCAACTGGAAGAGGCGGAGAAAGGGGACTATGAACTATTCAAAAAGGCCCTGCTACGTGAGTTTGGGCTGACTTCTGAGATGTACCGGGAAAGGTTGCGGAGTCAGGATAAAACCCCGGAGATCTCATATCTGCAACTAGCCATCCGCATGGAAGGATACGCCAGCAAGTGGGCTGATGGGGCCCAGACAAAGGAGGACCTGGTTAAACTGCTGGTACTGGAGCAACTGTATGAGCGGTGCCCATCCGACCTGAGGCTGTGGTTGGTGGACAAAAAACCAGAGAACCCGCGACATGCAGGCCGGCTGGCTGATGAGTTTGTGAAGAGCCAGTCAGGGGCTGGCCGGGAGGAGTCCCAAAGGAACAGTCCCACCACAACGCAGAGAGAGAGTCACCATGGGACCTCCCAGCGGGAAAATACGGAAAACCCCCATCAAAGGGGAACATCCGGCATCAGGGCCATCTGACCCACTCGAGGGGCCCCATGGGACATGGGCTGCTATCACTGTGGCCAGAGAGGCCACATACGGGCCCAGTGCCCCCGGCTCAGGGACAGACTGAGCGGACCAAACCCACAGAGGGTTGACTGGGTAGAGACCCAGCCGGGCGAGAGGCGGCACTCCCAGGGAAGGGGGGCTGGCAGAGTACCACCTGCTAAGGAGGGAGGAGAGCTCCAGGCCAGCTCCTCTGGGGGGCTGGATGCTCCAGACTCAGGGTTTTTGGTTTATACGGTGGGCGCGGGGCGGTCCCTCCGGAGAGAGTACCTTGTACCCCTGGAGGTGGATGGGAGGAAGGTCAAAGGATACTGGGATACGGGCGCAGAGGTGATGCTGGCCCGGCCCGAGGTGGTGCCCCCAGATCAGGTGGTGCCCAACACCTACCTGACTCTGACGGGGGTGGGCGGGACACCAGTCAAAGTGCCCGTGGCGAGGGTACACCTGAAGTGGGGGGCCAAGGAGGGCCCCAAGGACGTGGGGGTACACCCGTATCTGCCCACTGAGGTGTTGATGGGGGGGGACCTGGAGGACTGGTCAAGCAACCCCCAGAATGCACTGGTTGTGACCCGTAGTCAGAGCCGGCGAGGAGCACTGTGCCCTGGCCTTGGGGGGGGGGTGCCTTGCCTGAGGAGCAGGACCCTAACCTGGTGGGGAGGGAACGCCCAGGGACACGGCTCCGGGAGGCTGCGGCTTCAGACCCAGCCAGCGAGAAAGAGCAGGTGGCCATCCCTGTCCCAGCTGCTTAGTTCCAGGCCGAGGTGCAGAAAGATCCCTCCTTGCGGAAGATAAGGGACCTGGCCGACCTCGGTGCGGTACAGACCATGGGGAGAGGCGGCTGGAAAAGGTTCCTGTGGGAGAAGGGGTTCCTGTACCGAGAATGGGCTCCCCCAGGGAAAATGGAGTCAGGCGGGATCAGGAGGCAGCTGGTGGTACCCCAGAAGTATCGGCGCCAGCTGCTGTACCGGGACCATGACACCCCCCTCTCCGGGCACCAGGGAACCTGGCGTACCCAGCAGAGGCTGCTACGGAGCTTTTACTGGCCTGGGGTCTTTGTTACTGTCCGGCAGTACTGCCGATCCTGTGACCCCTGTCAGAGGGGGAGGAAGGCCCGGGACAAGGGGAAAACGGCTTTAGGACCCTTGCCCAGCCTAGAGGAGCCTTTCCGGAGGGTGGCCAAGGTTAAAAGGGGGGCTCTGAACCAAGAGAGCCCGAAGCACAGACCTCCAGACTGGAGCGCTGGGAGAAGACCCCAGCCCAGTTGGAACCCCAGGGGTATTGGGGTGGGAAAAGGGCACAGGCCGCATAACCCTTCCCACATGCAAACGGCGAATGCCCTCGAGCACCCCCGACCTAAGGGGGGGCGTGAAACTGGAGGGGCCTGGTGTAATTCTCACCAAGGAATGGGAGGGATGCTGGGGCATCCATGGGAACGGGGGTAGGTTCGAACTTCCCCGGGTCACTGGCTGAAGTGACCCCGCTCAGTTCGGTCTCGAAGGGGGGAGAGATGTGACGAACTGGGAATGTTCTTACCGTGATCTGTGAGTGCTGACAGGGGAGTGTGGCTGGGATAGTCTGCATTGGGGGATGGGAGACTGACTGAAAATACCTGAGCCTGTAACATGAGAACCCAGGAGGGGGCTGGGGCGAGGTGACACCTTTGCCCGGGAAACTGAACAAAGGCTGTGGGAGGGGTCGCTGAAGGCAGAGTCGGAGGAGTTGGCTAGTGGCCGGGGCTGGGAGGGAGACGGGGCTCTGACCTCCCAGGGGGGCTAGAGTGCCCGGGGACCCCAAGATGGACCTAACTGAGGGGGTCCTGTTGTCTGTGCCTGCAAGACCTGTCTTGGACTGTATTCCGGTCGTCTAAATAAACCTTCTGCTTTACTGGCTGGCTGAGAGTCATGGTGAATCGCAGGGAGCCGGGAGTGCAGGGCCCTGAGTCCCCCCACACTCCGTGACACCGTTCAACCAGGAGTGGTGCAACCGATCGACCTCCAGCTGGATATAGGTAAAGGAGGAATTGTCATCCGGGTGTTGGTTGCACCAGACATCCACCAGGGAGTGATGATTAATGATCTCTCTGAGGATGCCTGCAGCAGTCTGGCTGCTCTTGATCCCTGAGCAATTCTTATCCTCAAAGATGATATTAAAATCCCCACTCAGGACCAGGCACTAGTGAGGATCCAATGTGCCGAGGACGGCAGATGCCTGTTGATAGAAACACACCCGCTCCTAGTCTGCATTCGGTGGGTAGACATTGAACAGATTCAATGTCAGCCCCTCCACACAGGCCTGGAGGTGCAGCAGCCGACCTGGTATGACCTCTTCAACTCCCAGCATCTCAGGCTGTAGGTCAGGGGAGAACAGGGTGGCCACCCAAGCCGAATGAGCGCTGAGGTGTCTATAATATACCCGATCCCCCAACTCCAGCCGCAAACTAGTCTCGGAGGCTGGATCCATGTGGGTTTCCTGCAGGCAAACCACAAACTAAACTAGGTCACAAAGGAAGGAGCGCACCTGGCAACTGTGGAGACCCACCCTAGAGACTCTGGTGTTCATGTTGAAAAGGTGGTTGGCTTCATTCTGAGGGCTGAGGAGGATCCTCAAAGGCAGGAGGATCCCCAACTGGCCTTACAACAATCGCTGAGCAACCTGAAAGGCTTGTCACAGAAGTTGCAGGCCCACAGGTAGATCAGAATGTTCTACCTCCCGGTTCCCGTCCACTCCTCCAAAACAGCCCTTGTGGCTAAGAGGACAAGATGGAAGTCTCCCCAACGCTGGAGAGGGAGCTTCACCTTACCCTTGAAATGACAGGTGTCCACCAGAACACGGTGAAGCTCATCCCACAGCACAGTGGGGGATGGGGTAGTGGGCACATGATGATCCTCTGGCTGGGCCCCTCTTACGACCCTGTGGCCCATATATATGAGCAAAGAGGGAGAAGACCACCGGTGCTGTGACTGTACCGATGGTGCTGCACAACCCGTCTCTACCTCCAGAAAGGGTAAGGGAGCTGTAGGGAAGAGAGCAGTCCCTAAAGCATGAGGAATGGGAGACAAAAAAAAAGCCCCCTGAGGTTTGCCCAAGGTCGGGGGAAATGAGACAGCCCCTGGGCGGCAGCCGTATAGAATATGGAGAGGACATAAATGAGTAGGGCTTCACTCCCCCCTCATTCCCCAGATCCTGCCTCTGCTCTGTGCCTGCGGATAAGGCTCAGGGCAACCTGAGCTGAGGGATTCTTCTTCTGCTCCATACGGAGTGATCTGGGCTCTTCCCCTCCACCGGTGACTCTTTCTGGGGGTGGAGGAATGAACTCCTGCAAGCTGAAGAGGAGGCAGCCTGGGCTCAGGGCTTCTGCTCCCTTCTGCCAAGTTGCTCCACATGAATCAGATGAGGATTGCCATGTTCTGTTCATCCCCTCTGAAGCACCTGGCACTGGGCACTGTCAGAAGACAGGCTACTGGGCTACATGGACCATTGGTTTTACCCAGTACGGCCATTCGGATTTTCTTATTTAGACCCCAGAGGTATCTGCCTCCCTTCCCAGAGCTGAGATAGATCCCAAAAGTTCTGACGGGGGCTCTATCTCCACAGAGCTAGTAACAAAGTAAGAATAAACATTAAAATGTTAACACAAACCAGTACCCCTTAAGTGACTTGCCATAAGATGTGAGAACATATTGGTTTTAGAGATGACTGGGTCGCAGCTGAGAAGGGGAGGAGAAGACAGGAGCAAGTGACAGGGGCAGGGCCTTGGGGAGAAGACACACAGCAGGCTTGAGGCTTGACAGAAGAGATGGGGCAAGATTGTAATTTCAGGGATCCAGCTATCAGCAATTAGAAAGGTGGCAACCCAGTGTAGTGCACATAGACTTATTCCCCAGTTCAACACAGTGACACAGCACAGTAAGGACAGGAAAGGGTTTAATGTCTCTCTGTCTGTCCAGTAAGTGATTCAGGGAAGAGGGCCCAGCACCAGGCACCAGCCAGCTCTGCATAGAGCTCAATCTGAGAGCCAGAGCACACGGAGAAAAAAATTAGTTCTGCTTATGAGTAAAGAGCTGGAGCAGCCTTCCCCGGATCTGTTTGGTCCTCACCCCATAAATGATGGGGTGTAGCATGGGGGCCATCAGCAGGTACATACTGGCAATGAGAACGCGCAAATGCAGTGGCACATTCTGGCCAAATCGCTGTGTGAGAGACGAGAAGAAATCTGGGATGTACAAAACTAAGATGGCACAAAGATGAGAGATGCAGGTCCCAAAAGTTTTCAGCCGGGCATCCTTTGAGGGGAGGCGGAAGATGGCCCGGAGAATCAGAGTATAGGACACAGCGATAAAAAACACATCCATTCCGATCACAGAGAAAAGATTAAACAGGCCATAGTAACTACTGATGCGGATGTCAGCGCAGGCCAGGTTCACCACAGCTATATGCCCACAATAGGAGTGGGGGATGATATTGGTTCTACAATATGGCCACCGCCTCGCCAGGAAGGGATAGGGTAATGTGACTATGCCACTGCGCAGCAAGACGGCCAGGCCTATCTTGGCCACAACAGAGTTTGTCAAGGTCCTGGAATATCTCAGAGGATTGCAGATGGCTACGTAGCGATCAAAAGCCATGGCCACGAGGATTCCAGACTCCATCGTTGAGAAGGAATAAATAAAGTACATCTGGGTGAGGCAGGCACTGAAATTGATCTCCCTGGAATTGAACCAGAAGATGCTCAGCATTTTGGGAAGGGTGGATGTGGACACAACCAGGTCGGTGATGGCCAGCATACAGAGGAAATAGAACATGGCCCCCTGGAGGCTCGGCTCCGTCTTCACGATGAGCAAGATAGTGAAGTTCCCCAACACGGCTATGGCGTACATAGCACAGAAGGGAATGGAGATCCAGATATGGGCTTCCTCTAGGCCAGGAATGCCAAGTAGGATGAAGGAGGAGGGGTTGTTGAAGTCGGTTGTGTTGGAATCTGACATGGATTAGGGAAGAAGGTGTCCAACTCTGAGGCATAAGGATGTCTCCTGCATGTACCGTACGTTCCCCTGACTTTCTGTGTGTTCCCAGGGTCTTGGGTGATGGTCGCAGCAGAAATGCCTGAATGGAGAGACAACGTTAATATGAGACACTACATGCACTAGTGGAGGCTGTTCTCATGGGAGAAGCAGATTGATCACTCTTCGCACACTGAAAAATGACATTTTCATTATTCAGAGAAAATAACTATGAACAATGACCCTACTAAATCCAATTCCATATTTTGTGGTGCTCCCTGGATTAATAATTCATACACTTTGTGGTGGGGGAACCTTAAGAAGCATGAGCAGGAGACAAAAGTGTGGATACTGGTTATCCATCACTGGTTAATGAGAGCCAGGATACGGAGTCCATACTGTCGGAAGTTCTCCATTGATCCAGTTGGTCCAAATCTGAGAGTGGAAAAAAAAAACTTTTGGGAATACATGTGCTGGGAGAAACATCCCAACTAGAACATACCTGAGGGGAAAGACCTGGGCACCATTGATAGCAGATCAAGAGAAACACCTGTTCATTTGCAGCAGTGGACAAAACAAAAGAATGTTCAGATCCCTAAGATATGGGATGGAGAATAACATGTTCGGGATATGTGTTCAGTTTTGGTCATCTATTAAGGATATAGCATATATAAAAGGGATTTCCAAGACAGGGTCTGAGAATGGGGGAGGCTGCCATATGGAAACATATAGAAAAGTCTGGGACTCTTTAGTTTACACAAGAGACAAAGAAGAGAGCATATGATATAGGAGAGGAAAATAAAAAATGAAACTGATTTACATTCAAATGGACAGTTCCCAACCAGTCCTATCTATAGACACTTAGCGCTCCAAGAGGACTAATTCCCCAAAGCTGAGGAAGATTGTCAGCAAAACTGATGGAATGAAAATTGGGGTTTTTTTTAGAACAGTTTATTAGATAGGAGAAAAACCATGATTCCACAGTTAACAAAGTGAACAACTTTTGGTAAAAACCCAATTCAGTGGTAAAGTGAGGGCAGCAATGGGCGGGGGGTGGGGGCAATAGGTAACAAAGAGGGAAAATGGAAAATAGATAGCCAAGAATAAAAATTTTAAGTTATGAAAATTGATAAGGGATGATAAGACATCAGGGAAAACTCCATGTTTGGCAGGGCTCTGGATCACAAAAAGGAGGTTATTAACTATATTAACAAAAAGAGAAATCCTAAAAAAAGTTTTATATCAATTCCTGTGTTAATTTATTAAAAATAAAGGGAAAGGTTTTGGGTTTTTTTTTTTAACACAAGAATTGACAAGGGTACGAAACAATGGGAAAGCTGGTATGGGATTAGTTCAAAAAGAAGTCTAGAAATGTAATTAATGCCAGTCACCAACAGGGTTTATGCAAAACAGGTCTTGTCAAATAAACCTGATTTCATCCTTTTATGAGAGTACATATTGGTTGATCTAGGGTACACATTTTGTTAATCAAGGGAACCACACAGAACATATAACATTGAGAAAAGGTAATTGCAATCATAATTCATATTTGTCCTGTAGAACTCCTTGCCACAGACATTATTGGAGTGAAGAGCATAGAAGAATGGGAATCAAAAAGGAATTGCCATTGTAGGTGGTGCTGGTGTCATCCCCTGTAGTTAAGGCTGTCATTATTTTTCTCCTGAGGAGCCCTAACACCTCCAAGCTTTCCACCAGATAAAAGTCAGGTAACTGTCCCTGTTTCCCTGCCCCTTAACAGACAGAAGAAGAAGAATGAAAGAAGAGGGGGTGACAGTGTCTGTGCATTAGCACACAGCTGGCTCCTAACGTCTGTACTCGGTTCTTGCTCCAAGGGGAGTTTTGCCTCACTGGGGCCTGAGCAAAGTATGAGCCATGGTCTCAGAATTTGGCCTTGTATTGCACATGTACTAACACCTTTCATCCGGAAGGAATCACTGTGCCACTGAAATGCACCACCTTGGGGCTGGAGCCAAGCAGGCAGGATGCGCAGGGTGCACAGAAAAGAGTGACATTTTGGCCAGTGATTCTTTAGCAAACTCATCACTTATGGCGAGGGCCCTGGGATGTGTCATTGTTTTGCAGAGGGGAAAGAACCACAGACTTACTCCACAGGGTTTGTCGATCAGGTGAGCTCCTCAGCAAGAGATGGGTACCTGTGAATTCTGAGACGGAAGTGTCCTCCCTGGGAATCCCCCTCAGGTAGCCGTGTCCCACACCTCTCTCAACCTAGAATTTTCAACAACATCCCATGCCAAGAGCCGACAGAGGGTGTGCACAGTTTATAATATAACTCTGTGTATTCCCAGTGGGGTTTGCTCAGCCTCTACAGGAGAAGAGAGCATCTGAATGTAAACAGTCTGTAGACAAGCATGTCTCTGCTTCTGTGCTAATTATCCTGCTTTAGAAGTAAACAGTAATTAAGGGACCTTCCCAAAGGGAGATGAGAACTCCTGGGCTCTGTGCTGAGTCAGAGAGGAATTGGCTGCTCTGAGTATTTGTGTATATTTATAAATTATAGTTGATTAGAAAGAAAAAAAGGATTCATACCTAGATTTCCACTGGCTCTGTTACCCTATAAATGCCCAGGATGAATAGGTAGATAGGAGACAGACAGATCTGGAGAAAGATGACTAATGGGAGACATGAGCACAAAATCTTCTCACTATCATCATACTGTGCAGCACCCTTCAGTGAAGGATCTTCAAAACGGCTAGCAAAGGAAAGTCATTATGAAAATATCCCCAGTATACACATAGGTAAACTGAGGCATGGGGAGATATGAGCTGGTGAAGGTCACACACAGAATAGGAGACATGATGACAGACAGAACCCAGGAGTCCTTATTTCCCTGCTGTAATCACAGTCTCTCCATCACACCAAGAGGGAAATGGTCTCATGCTCTGGCAGGGGTTGTTCATTGGGTGGGGTGCAGAGGAACGGGTGGGAGAGGCAGCCTTTGGCCATTGCCATCCTGTCAAGGTGAATCTGACGTTTTCAGAACTAGCTGGACTTTGAGAGCTCCCCACTCCTGTGAGGTGTGAACTCTGGGACTCCCCTTCCACTGCCACTCAGAAACCTGCCAACGCATCACAGTCACTGGGGTCGCCTCAGGGGACCAGACTTAGGCTATGTCCACACTTGCAGATGTAACAATCCGGGAGTTAACCGCCCCCCCGCCCCCGAGAGCGCTGCAGGGACAGGGCTGCTGTGTGTTCACACTGTCAGCTGCCAGTGCAATGGCATGGCCACACTTGCGGCACTTGCAGCGGCATTCGGAGTGGTGCACTCTGGGCAGCTATCCCACAGTGTTGGGCTGTTGAGATGTTCTTCCCACCACAGGGATGTTAAACGTTATTATATTATGGTCACTATTTCCAAGCGGTCCTGTTATAGTTACCTCTTGGACCAGCTCCTGCGCTCCACTCAGGACTAAATCGAGAGTTGCCTCTCCCCTTGTGGGTTCCCGTACCAGCTGCTCCAAGAAGCAGTCATTTAAAGTATCGAGAAATTTTGTCTCTGCATTTCGTCCTGAGGTGACATGTTCCCAGTCAATATGGGGATAATTGAAATCCCCCACTATTATTGAGTTCTTAATTTTGATAGCCTCTCTAATTTCCCTTAGCATTTCATCATCACTATCACTGTCCTGGTCAGGTGGTCGATAATAGATCCCTAATGTTATATTCTTATTAGAGCATGAAATTCTGTACCCCGGAATGATTGTGTCCCATTGATTGTCCTCAGTCCACCAGGTTTCTGTGATCCCTATTATATCAATATCCTCCTTTATCACAAGGCACTCTAGTTCACCCATCTTATTATTTAGACTTCTAGCATTTGTGTACAAGCACTTGAAAAACTTGTCACTGTTTATTTGTCTGCCCTTTTCTGATGTGTCCGATTCTTTATGTGAATGTTTCTCGTCTGATCTGGCCCTTACATTATCCTCCTCCATCCTCTGCTCCTGACTATAACCTGGAGAATCTCTATCAATAGACTGTACTCTAAGAGAAGTCTCTGTCCAATCCACATGTTCCTCTGCAGCAGTCGGCTTTCCCCCATCTCCTAGTTTAAAAACTGCTCTGCAACCTTTTTAATGTTAAGTGCCAGCAGTCTGGTTCCACTTTGGTTTAGGTGGAGCCCATCCCTTCCGTATAGGCTCCCCTATCCCAAAAGTTTCCCCAGTTCCTAATGAATCTAAACCCCTCCGCTCTACACCATTCTCTCATCCGCGCATTGAGACTCTGAAGCTCTGCCTGCCTACCTGGCCCTGCACGTGGAACTGGAGCATTTCTGAGAATGCCACCATAGAGGTCCTGGATTTCAGTCTCTTCCCTAGCAGCCTAAATTTGGCCTCCAGGATGTCTCTCCTACCCTTCCCTATGTCATTGGTACCTACATGTACCACGACCACCGGCTCCTCCCCAGCACTACACATAAGTCTGTCTAGATGCCTCGAGAGATCCGCAACCTTCGCACCAGGCAGGCAAGTACCATACGGTTCTCCCGGTCATCACAAACCCAGCTATCTACGTTTCTAATGATCGAATCTCCCGTTACTAACACCTGCCTTTTCCTAGCAACTGGAGTTCCCTCCCCCAGAGAGGTAACCTCAGTGCGAGAGGATACCCTAACACCATCTGGAAGGAGGGTCCCAACTATGGGAAGGTTTCCCTCTGCTCCCGTTGACTGCTCTGCTTCCCTGGGCCTTTCATCCTTCTCAACAGCACAGGGGCTGTCTGACCGGAGGTGGGACAATTCTATAGTGTCCCGGAAAGCCTCATCAACATACCTCTCTGCATCTCTTAGCTCCTCCAGTTCTGCCACCCTGGCCTCCAAAGCCCGTACGCGGTCTCTGAGGGCCAGGAGCTCCCTGCACCAAATGCACACATACATCACTTGCCCACAGGGCAGGTAATCGTACATGCTTCACTCAGCGCAATAAATTAGATAGCCCCCACTCTGCTGCTGGGCTTCTGCCTGCATGGTCTCCTAGTTAATGAAAGGGTTTTGTTTAAATCAAGAAGTTTTGAATGTAGTTTAGTTTATAGTTTTAAAAAACAGCAAGAGGCCCTTGCCCCCTTCCCAACTCCCTTGCGAAACTCCCTGTTAGCAGCCCCTGGTCGCAAAGCTCCCTGGTCGCTTATGCACTGCTTTATAAAGCCCTGGCCTGCTTGAAAGCCCCGCCCACTGACTAAGGCTCAGCCAATTAACAGAGGCTTCTAGCTTTCAAACCTTCCTTGGAAGCTCACAGCTTCCAACTGCCAGCCACAGCACACGGTCCTTCAAACAACCAAACAAACAAACCGACGGCCAAACACAAGCTCAGCACACAGCGAGTAACCCCCAAACACACACTACAGACAATCAAGTATCAGAGGGGTAGCCGTGTTAGTCTGGATCTGTAAAAAGCAACAAAGAGTCCTGTGGCACTTTAAAGACTAACAGACATATAGGAGCATAAGCTTTTGTGGGTGAATACCCACTTCATCAGATGCATGTAGTGGAAGTTTCCAGAGGCAGGTATAAATATGCAGGCAAGAATCAGTCTGGAGATAACGAGGTTAGTTCAATCAGAGAGGGTGAGGCCCTCTTCTAGCAGTCGAGGTGTGAACACCAAGGGAGGAGAAACTGCTTTTGTAGTTGGCTAGCCATCCACAGTCTTTGTTTAATCCTGATTTGATGGTGTCAAATTTGCAAATGAACTGAAGCTCAGCAGTTTCTCTTTGAAGTCTGGTCCTGAAGTTTTTTGGCTGTAGGATGGCTACCTTTACATCTGCTATTGTGTGGCCAGGGAGGTTGAGGTGTTCTCTGACAGGTTTTTGTATATTGCCATTCTTAATACAGACAGTCACTTACTGCAAGGGTGTTGTATTTGCTCCTCCTTCACCTGGAGAACTCCCTTGTGAAACTCCCTGTTAGCAGCCTCTGTTTGCAAAGGATATCAATATCCTCCTTTAACAGGAGGCACTCTAGTTCACCCATCTTATTATTTAGACTTCTAGCATTTATGTACAAGCACTTGAAAAACTTGTCACTGTTTATTTGTCTGCCCTTTTCTGATGTGTCCGATTCTTTATGTGAATGTTTCTCATCTGATCTGGCCCTTACATTATCCTCCTCCAGCCTCTGCTCCTGACTATAACCTGGAGAATCTCTATCAATAGACTCTCCTCTAAGAGAACTCTCTGTCCGATCCACGTGCTCCTCTGCAGCAATCAGCTTTCCCCCATCTTTTAGTTTACATGGCCCTGTGCATGGAACCAGGAGCATTTCTGAGAATGCCATCATAGAGGTCCTGGATTTCAGTCTCTTCCCTAGCAGGACATCTCTCCTACCCTTCCCTATGTCGCTGGTAACTACATGTACCACAAATGGATCACTTGATAATTATCTGTTCTGTTCATTCCCTCTGAAGAGTTGACATTGGCCACTGTCGGTAGACAGGATACTGGCCTAGATGGACCTTTGGTCTAACCCAATGTGGCCATTCTTAAGTTCACTGAGGAAGGAAAAGGTGTGCAGAAGTTGTGTTGTGTTGACCTGGATCTGGGTATCACTTCTGCTGTCTAAAGTAGAGGAATTGTTTTAGAAACCTGTGAATGGTGTTCCGGGGGGCCCACTCTGAGATTGCTCAATTAGGGCAAACTGCAAAGAAAGAGGCTTACAATCCCCAAAACGGGTGATTATTCTAATACTTGGATTTACCAAAGCAGCAACAAAACAGCTTTCACAATGCTTTACACAGTTCCCTTAAAGCAGGGATCTCAAACTCAAATCACCACCGGGGCCACATGAGGAACAGTACATTGGCCCAAGGGACACATCACTGATACCATAAAAAGATACAAAAACTCCCCGCTCTGCCCCTGGCCTAGCCCCCACACCACCCCTTCCATGAGGCCCTGCCTCTTCCCACGCCTTCCCCGCCCCATTCCCACCCTTTCCCCAAAGTCCTCACCCCAACTCGGCCCCCTCAGTGCCCCTATTACAACCCTTTCCTCAAATCCCTGCCCCATCCCCGCCTCTTCTCCGCCTTCTTCCCTGAGCATGCCACATCCCCACTCCTTCCCACTCCTTCTTGGGAAATCCTAAGCGCCGCTGGAAATCTGTTTGGCAGCGGGAAGCGTGGCAGGTAGGTGGAGGAGTGGGGAAGTGGCGCGCTCGGCGGGCGGGCAGTGGAGCAGGGGGAGGGGAGCTTGGCTGCCAGTGGAGTCGGCACCTATGGCGGGCTGCAGGAAATAACTCTTTGGGTTGCATGTGGCCCGTGGGCTGCGTGTTTGAGACCCCTACCTTAAAGCAAAATAGGCTTGGGCTTCCACCCATACAGCCAAGTCAAGTATGATGATGATTATTGAAAATCTTGTTCATCATATAATAAAGTAACTACCAATACCAAAGGATTCTACACATCACCTCCCAGGTGAATGAATATTTCAGATATTATCCAAATACTCACTTAGAGCCAATTCTTATAAACTAAACTAAGATATATTAAAAAAGAGAGAGTATTGGTTAAAAGATAATTATACACAGAGACATGATTAGAGTTTTTAAGTCAGTTTCATAGGAGAGATGGCAGGCTTCAGAGTTGGATTAACATAAGGTTATTATCTATTAAGCAGTTTATAGAGAGTTCACCAGAAACTTTAAAGAGATGTACAGAAAAAGATATTATTGCACCCAAGTTCCTTCTAATATTATTTCCTTTTCACGTATGAATTAACTGAATACAGCTCTAGACAGGAATCATTTGGTTACACTGTTAACCTCTAACAAGTTGTCGTTAAATGTAGACTACTAAAGTCACTAACTTCTATCAGTTCTTTAATAATACAAGTCTACATTTCAAAGCTGTAGCGTATCTAAGATGGAATGGTCCAAATTACCATTTACATATTTTTCTAACCTGTCTCTAAAGGGTGAATCTGGGTCAATAGACTGCAAGTTGCTTAACTCTTTCCAGTGTCACTCACCCCTTTTGCAAGGCCTGGGGCTGTTTGGTTTAGTGATCATGTGACCCAAAAAGGAGAAACTGGAAACAGAGTGTGCCCAAGGGGGAGCTCTGGGAAGGGTCTGCTGAAGTAATTGGAGAGTCGGGGGGGAGCCAAGCCAAAGCTAGCCTCAGGGCCTTGGTGCTTGGCACTGTGAGAGTGGGCCTGGAGACCCAGAGCCACAGGCAGGGTCTGAACAGTGCTGTGACCCCAAAGCACATGGGTCTTGTTTGTGGGCCCCAAACATGCTCAGCTGGTGAGTGTCCAGTTTCACAAGCTTGAGAGGGTCTGTGACAGCAAACCTGGAGCTGCTACAAAGATGTGGAAGGGGAATGGGCCTGGCCAGGGAGGTGCCACAAGATATTTTCTTCATCCAAATGTGGCTCCTCTGCCATCTGTGTATCCCCAAGTGCTCTCGTTCCAGAACTGATCCATCCGGGCTTCCCTGAGGGAAATGTTTGTGGAACACACAGTGCCTGTTTGGGGTCAGGGAGAGAGTTTGTGTCTCCCTCAGAAAGTGCTCCCCTAGTGCCTGTTCTAGTGGGTTTTGTCCCATCTCTCTCTCTCTCTCTCTCTCTCTCTCTCTCTCTCTCTCTCTCTTTCTCCCTCTCCCTCCTGGTGCATCCAGCTCTATCTTTCCTTTGTAACTCACCCACACACATACGTGCCTCCCTCTTCCTGTCACTTCTTAGTCCCTGGCCATTACCAACTAGCAGCCTGCAGCTGTGGCAGCCTATAGTCTAACCTACTTGCTTGCCTATATATCTTCTTTTATACGTTTCTTATTTTCTTATGGGTTTGATTATTTGTTTTATTAATATATTTAAGTTTAAAGATTTATATTAGAGTATATTTCACCTGTAACACAAGGGACCTGCAGGCCACATCCTGTATGTTGAGCTAAAGCAGGTAGCATATATGAAAAGGTGTGGGGAAAAGTGCAGCCAGAACCTCCTGTTGAAGTTGTGGAGGAGTAGGAATAGGGTCTGCAACCTTGTGCATTGTAGATAGGCATCTGACAGGATCTGCCTCATGCTGCAAAATGGGCAGGCATCTGGAATGGGGGGGAATTGTGCCATGTACATGCCCGTGCTCATGGTCCATGAAGGAGCCACCAACCAATAGCCCTGTTGGGCAATGGGGCCAGGGTGGAGTACTTTCTGGCCTACCAGGGTTCCTCACCCTCCAAAGCTGGTAGCATGTCCCCCCACTTGGTATCAGGGCATCTGAGGAAGTGAAGCATGTGGAGCATAAGCATGTAAAGTTGTTCCCTTGGAGGAATTCAGAAATGAACCGGCTGCAGGGTGTGCAGCCCGCTCAGGTCATGAAAGGAAGGTGATCATGGGGACATGGGATTCATGGGACAGGAGCCCAATCAAGAATTCCAGAGGTCCTGGGGGGAAGGGTGGGTGGGAAGCACCCTCTTGTAGGACACATTCAAGTAAAACCCGAGTGGTAGGCAACAAGGTGGCCACACCTGCTGGAGTATGCGCAGGGAGATCTGAAGTGTGAAAAGCCCCAGGTGAGCTCTAAGATGAAAGAGGCCATCGTGGCCACTAAATGGTGGGCTGAGAACTCGGCCGGCCGAATGCTGGAGGAATAGGCCGAGGCAAGATGGAAACAAAATACATGTATGCCGTCAAACCACGAGTGGTGCAACCGATCTACCTCCAGCTGGATATAGGTAAAGGAGGAATTGTCATCCGGGTGTTGGTTGCGCCAGACATCCACCAGGGAGTGATGATTGATAATCTCTCTGAGGATGTCTGCAGCAGTCTGGCTGCTCTTGATCCCTGAGCGATTCTGATCCTCAAAGATGGTATTAAAATCCCCACTCAGGACCAGGCACTAGTGAGGATCCAATGTGCTGAGGATGGCAGACGCCTGTTGATAGAAACACACCCACTCCGGGTCTGCATTCGGTGGGTAGACGTTGAACAGACTCAATGTCAGCCCCTCCAAACAGGCCTGGAGGTTCAGCAGGCGACCTGGTATGACCTCTTCAACTCCCAGCATCTCAGGCTGTAGATTGGGGGAGAACAGGGAGGCCACCTTAGCCGAATGAGTGCTGAGGTGTCTAAAGTATACCCGGACCCCCGATTCCAGCCGCCTACTAGTCTCGGCGGCTGGATTCATGTGGCTTTCCTGCAGGCAAACCACAAACTAAACAAGTCACAAAGGAAGGAGACCACCTGGCAACTGTGGAGAACCACCATGGAGCCTCTGGTGTTCAATGTTGAAAAGGTGGTTGGCTTCATTCTGAGGGCTGAGGAGGATCCTCACGGGCAGGAGGATCCCCAGCCAGCCTTGAAACAATCACTGACGAACCTGAAAGGCTTGTGACAGAAGTTGTGGGCCCACAGGTAGACCAGGATGTCCTACCTCCCGGTTCCCCTCCACTCCTCCAAAACAGCCCTCATGGCCCAGACGACGAGATGGAAGTCTCCCCAACGCTGGAGAGGGAGCTTCACTTTACCCTTGAAACCACAGGTGTCCACCAGAAAATGGTGAAGCTCATCCCGCAGCACAGTGGGGGATGGGGCAGTGGATCCATGATGATCCTCTGGCTGGGCCGCTGTTACGACCCTGTGGCCCACAGATATGGGCAAAGAGGGAGAAGACCACTGGTGCTGCGACTGTACGGATGGTGCGGCGCAACCAGTATATATCTCCAGAAAGGGTAAGGGAGGTGTAGGGAAGAGAGTACCCCTAAAGCGTCAGGAAGGGGATACAAAAGAACCGACCTCTGAGGTTCGCCCAAGGACAGGGAAATGAGACAACCCCTCGGCTGCAGCAGTATGGAATAATGAGAGGACAAAAATGAGTAGAGCTTCACTCTCCCCTCCCCCCACAGATCCTGCCTCCGTTCTGTGCCCACGGCTAAGGCTCAGGGCAGCCTGACCTGAGGGCTTCTTCTGCTGCTCCATACGGGGTGATATGGGCTCTTCCCCTCCCCCGGCGACTCTTTCTGGGGCTGGAGGAATGAACTCCTATCAGCTGAAGTGGAGGCAGCCTGGGCTCAGGGCTTCTGCTCCCTTCTGCCAAGCTGCTCCACATGAATCAGATGAGGATTGCCATGTTCTGTTCATCCCCTCTGAAGCACCTGGCACTGGGCACTGTCAGAAGACAGTCTACTGGGCTACATGGACCATTGTTTTTACCCAGTACGGCCATTCTGATTTTCTTATTTAGACCCCAGATGCATCTGCCTCCCCTCCCAGAGCTGAGATAGATCCCAGAAATCCTGATAGGGTCTCTATCTCCACAGAGTTAGTAACAAAGTAAGAATAAACATTAAAATGTTAACAAACCAGTGCCCCTTAAGTGACTTGCCACAAGATGTGAGCACATATTGGTTTCAGAGATAACTGGGTCACAGCTGACAAGGGGAGGGGAAGACAGGAGCAAGTGACAGGGGCAGGGCCTTGGGGAGAAGACACACAGCAGTGTCGAGGCTTGACAGAAGAGATGGGGCAAGATTGCAATTTCAGGGATCCAGCTATCAGCAATTAGAAAGGTGGCAACCCAGTGTAGTTTACATAGACTGATTCCCCAGTTCATCACATTGACACAGCACAGTAAGGAGAGGAAAGGATTCAATGTCTCTCTGTCTGTCCAGGAAGTGATTCAGGGAAGAGGCCCCAGCACCATGGACCAGCCAGCTCTGCACAGAGCTCAATCTGAGAGCCAGAGCACAAGGAGAAAACATTTAGGTCTCTTTACGACTAAAGAGCTGGAGCAGCCTGCCCCGGATTTGTTTGGTCCTCAACCCATAAATGATGGGGTGGAGCACAGGGGGCACCAGCAGGTACACAGTGGCAATGAGAACGCGCAAATGCAGTGGCACATTCTGGCCAAACCGCTGCGTGAAAGACGAGAAGAAATCTGGGATGTACAAAGCTGAGATGGCACAAAGATGAGAGATGCAGGTCCCAAAAGTTTTCAGACGGGCATTCTTTGTGGGGAGGTGGAAGATGGCCCGGAGGATCAGAGTATAGGACACGGCAATAAGAAACACATCCATTCCGATCACAGAGAAAAGATCAAAAAGGCCATAGTAACTACTGATGCGGATGTCACCGCAGGCCAACTTCACCACAGCTATATGCACACAATAGGAGTGGGGGATGATGTTGGTTCTGCAATATGGCCACTGTCTCGCCAGGAAGGGATAGGGTAATGCGAGTATGCCATTACGCAACACCACAGCCAGGCCTATCTTGGCCACAACAGAGTTTGTTAGGGTCATGGAATATCTCAGAGGATTGCAGATGGCCATGTAGCGATCAAAAGCCATGGCCACAAGGATTCCAGACTCCATCTCTGAGAAGCAGTGAATGAAGTACATCTGGGTGAGGCAGGCACTGAAACTGATCTCCCTGGAATTTAACCAGAAGATGCTCAGCATTTTGGGCAGGGTGGATGTGGACATGACCAGGTCGGTGATGGCCAGCATGCAGAGGAAATAGAACATCGGCTCGTGGAGGCTCGGCTCCCTCTTCACGATGAACAGGATGGTGAAGTTCCCCAACACGGCTATGGCATACATAGCACAGAAGGGAATGGAGATCCAGAGATGGGTTGCCTCTAGGCCAGGAATGCCAAGTAGAATGAAGGTGGAGGGGTTGGTGAAGTCGGTTGTGTTGGAATCTGACATGGAGTAGGGGAGAAGGTGTCCAACTCTGATGCATAAGGGTTTCTCCTGCATATATTGTATGTTCCCCTGACTTTCTGTGTGTTCCCAGGGTCTCGGGTGATGGTCACAGTAGAAATGCCTGAATGGAGAGACGACGATAATATGAGACACTGCATGCACTAGTGGAGACTGTTCTCAAGGGAGAAGGAGTCTGATTACTCTTCGCACACTGAAAAATTACATTTTCATAAATCAAAGACAATAACTGTGGACAACAACCCTATTAAATCCAATTCCATATTTTGTGGTGCTCTCTGTGTTAATAATTCCTACATATTGTGGTGGGGGAACCTTAAGAGGCCCCAGCAGGAGACACAAGTGTGGATACTGGTTATCCATCATTTTTCCTTAATGCAATGGGAGCCAGGATAGGGAGTCAATTCTGTAGGGAGTTTTCCCATTTATCCAGTTGCTTGAAATCTGAGAGTGGAAAAAAACAAACTTTTAGGAAGACATGTGCTGGGAGAAACATCCCAACTAGAACATACCTCATGGAAAAGACCCATGTGCCATTGATAGCAGCTGCAGAGAAACACCTGCTCATTTGCAGCAGTGGACAAAACAAAAGAAATGTTCAGATCACTAAGATATGGGATGGAGAATAACATGTTCAGGGATATGTGTTCAGTTTTGGTTATCCAGTCTCTATTAAGGGTATATCACATATAAAAGGGATTTCCAAGACAGGCTCTGAGAGTGGGGGAGGCTGGCATATGCAGACATATAGAAAAGTCTGCAACTCTTTACACAAGAGACAAAGAAGAGAGCATATGATATAAGAGAGGAAAATAAAAAATGAAACTGAATTCATTCAAATGGTCAGTTCCCAACCAGTACTATCTATAGACACTTAGTGCTCCAAGAGGACTAATTCCCCAAAGCAGAGTAAAACTGTCAGCAAAACTGATTGGGAGGGAAAATTTAGACAGAAAAATATGAATGAAAATTCGTAATTCTTTTATAACAGTTTATTAGATAGTGGAAAATCATGATTCCATAGCTAACAAGGTGAACAACATTGGGTAAAAACCCATTTCAGTGGCAAAGTGAAGGCAGAAATTAGGGCAGGGAAGCAATATGCAAAAAATAGGAAAAATGGAAAATAGCTAAAAATAGAAATCAGAAGTTATGAAAGTTGATAAGGACGTTAAGACATCAGGGAAATCTCCATGTTTGGCAGGGCTACGGATCAAAAAAAGGAGGTTATTAAGTATGTTAACAACAAAAGAAATCCTAGAAAAGTTTTATATCAATTCCTGTTAAATGTAAAGTATTAAAAAATAAAGGGAAAGGGGGTTTTTTTTATAAAAGAATTGACAAGGTTAAGAAACAATGGGAAAGCTGGAATGGGATTAGTTCAAAAAAAGTCTAGAAAGGTAAGTTATGCCTGTCACCAGCAAGGTATATGCAAAACAGGCCTTGTTAAATAAACCTGATTTCATCCTTTTATGAGAGTACACATTGGTTGATCAAGGGAACCACGCAGATGCAGCACACCTTGATTTCTCAGAGGCATTTGATTCAGTAGGGGAAAATATTGTGTTAAAAAAATTAACACCCTAAAATATCAGTAGGGAGCATGTAAAATGGACTGGAAACTGGCTAACTGATGGATCTCAGAAAGCTGTAGTCAATAGGCCTTCGTCAGTAAATGGGGCTGTTTGTCGTGGTGTTCTATAGGGATAAGTTCTAGACCTGATGCTATTCAATATTTTAATCAATGATCTGGAAGGAAATAGAAAATCACTGCAGAGAAAATGTGCCGATGACCCAAAGCTTGGCAGAGTGGATACAATGAGGAGCCCAGGGCAGGCATACCTACTGATATGGAGCATTGGTAAGAGGGGCCCATGCAAACAAACTGTTTTAATACAGTCAAATGCAAAATTATCCTCTCGGAACAGGGAATGCAGGCAGGACTCACAGATTACAGCACTGTATTAGGGAATGCAAGGACACTGAAAAGGATTTAGGGGTCATTGTGGACAAGCAGCTCAGTGTGATGATGTAGCATAAAGGGACAATGTGATCCTCGGAAGGATAAACAGGGGAGTGGTGAGTTGGAGCAGGGGAAGGATTTTATCTCTGCCCATGGAATTGGTGAAACAAACATCCAGTTCTGGGGTTCACATTTGAAAAAAAGATGTTGAAAGAGTGGGCAGAAAAGGGCCACAAAAGAGCCACTTGGAGAGGGAGCAGAAAAGAAACACAAAAATGATTGGAGGATAGAGAAAAAGCTGGACCTTTAGACTTGAAGGTGTGTATCTCTTTAACTTATCAAAAAGATGATCAAGCGGAGGCTTTCATGGGGAGAAAACCATGGGTAATAATGGGCTCTGTAATCTACTAGAGAAAGGCAAGACCGAAGGGCTGGAAGTTGAAGCCAGGCAAATTCCAGCTAGAAATTAGGGCCAAATATTTAGCTCTGAGGGTGATTACACATTGGGACACACTGAGAAGGGAAGTGTTGGATTCTCCAATTCCCCATGTTGGCAGATCCAGATTTTTTCGGGAAGATCTGCTTGACGGGTTGTTTACACTTAAAATGCTACAGGGTTACTGCCATAGCACTTCAATATAGACACTACTTACACAGATGGAAGGGGTTCTCCCCTCAGCATAGGTAATCCCCGAGAGGTGGTAGCTAAATCGATGGAAGAATTAATCTCATGTTGTCTACACCAGGGCACAGATCATCCAACAAGTTCTTGGAATGTATTGGAGACATTTTTTTTGTTCCAGAAGCAGGAGAAAGCTACTAGGAGACAGGCTGTTCTAGACTTGATTTTGACAAAGGAGGAGGAACTCGTTGAGAATTTGAAAGTGGAAGGCAGTTTGGGGAAAGTGATCATGAAATGATAGAGTTCATGTTTCTAAGGAATGGTAGGTAAGTTCTCATGGGAAGCAAATCTAAGGGGAAAAATAATAGAAGACAGCTGGCAGTTTTTCAGAGACATTATTAAGGGCACAAGAGCAATCTATCCCACTGTGTAGGAATGATAGAAAGTTTGGCAAGAGACGACAATGACTTAACCAGGAGATCTTGAATGATCTAAAAACAAAAAAGGACCGAGCTGAATTGTTTTTGAAAGTTTCAGGCATAACTGTTCAGCTGACTTCTCGAATGAAGCTAGGAGAAAGTATGTGTTACTCATGTTGAAAAATTGTTCTAGTGAGGATTCCTAGCACCTCTAATCTTTCCAGCAGATAAAACTCAGGTAACAGCCCTTCCCCCTGCCCCATTAACAGACATATTCCTGAAATGCAAGAGGAGAGGGTGACAGTGTCTGTGTCTGGGGGGAGGGACAGCTCAGTGGTTTGGGGCAAAAAATCTGTCTGGGGATTGGTCCTGCTTTGAGCAGGGGGTTGGACTAGATGCAGGGGCGACTCCAGGCACCAGTGCACCAAGCTTGTGCCTGGAGCGGCAAGCCGCGGGGGGCGGCCTGCTGGTCGCTGTGGGGGCGGCAGTCAGGGAGCCTTCGGCGGCAAGCCTGCGGGAGGTCTGCCGGTACTGTGGCTTTAGCGGCGGGTACGCCGAAGCCTCGGGACCGGGGGACCTCCCGCAGGCATACCGCTGAATCTGCCTTACCAACAGACCTCCCGCAGGCACGCCGCCGAAAGCCGCCTGACTGCCGTGCTTCGGGCGACAAAATACATAGAGCCACCCTTGAGTAGATGACCTCCTGAGGTCCCTTCCAACCCTGATATTCTATATGCACACAGCTGGCTCCTGATGTCTCTACTCAGTTGTTGCTCAAAGGGGGAGTTTTACCTCACTGGGGCCTGAGTGAAGTACAGGCCGTGGTCTAAGAATTTGGCCTTATATTGCACATCTGCTAACATCTTTCATCCTGAAGGATTCACTGTGCCACTGAAATGCACCACCCAGGGGCTGGAGGCCATCAGGCGGGATGAGCAGCGATGCACAGAAATCACTGATATTTTGACCAGTGATTCTTTGGCAAACTCATCAATTATGGCAAGAGACCTGGGATGTGCAGAGGAGAAAGGATCACAGACTTACTCTCTATCCCTCCACACCCACGTTACACAGGGTTTGAGATCAGGTGAGCTCCTCAGCAAGAGATGGGTACCTGTAAATTCTGAGATGGAAGTGTCCTTCCTGGGAATCCCCCTCAGGTAGCCGTGTCCCACACCTCTCTCACTCCAGCATCTGCAGCAGTATCTCACGCCAAGAGCCGACACAGGGGTGTGCACAGTTTATAATGTAGCTCTGTGTATTCCCAGTGGGGTTTGCTCAGCCTGAATGTAAACAGGCTGGAGACAAGCATGTCTCCACTTCTGTGCTAATTATCCAGCTTTAGGAGTAAACAGTAATTAAGGAACCTTCCCAAAGGGAGATGAGAACTCCTGGGCTCTGTGCTGAGTCAGGGAGGAATTGGCTGTTTTGTGTATTTGTGTATATTTATAAGATAGAGTTGATTAGAAAGAAAATAAGGGATAATGCCTGGCTCTCCATAGGCTTTGGTACCCTGTAAATGCCCAGGATGGATGGATAGATAGGAGCAGGCAGATCTGGAGAAAGATGACTGAGGGGAGACATGAACACTTTCTAAGGCCATATGGGGCTGTCGCTATGAGATCAGAGATCAATACATCTCTCGATCATCATACTGTGGAGCACACTTCATTGAAGGATTTTCAAAATGGAACAGACTTAGGCTATGTCCACACTTGCAGATGTAACGATCCGGGAGTTAATCCCCCTCAGAGAGCGTTGCAGGGACAGGGCTGCTGTGTGTTCACACTGTCAGCTGCCAGCGCAATGGCCTGGCCAGACTTGCGGCACTTGCAGCCCTTGCAGTGGCATTGAAAGTGGTGCACTCTGGGCAGGTATCCCACAGAGAATCTCCTTCCCCTTCAGCCACCGAGTTTGTGGGAAAGGGGCAGGGGGTCATGGGGCAACCTGGGTTCTGTCCCAATGGCCCGTTGTGCATCGGTTCACATCCCAGCAGTCCTTTCCCTTCCATCCACATTTGGTGCCATCTTTCAACAGTTTTTGTACTGCACGCTCTGTCCACCTTTTCAGTCTTCGGGACCAGATCCTGAACTGTTGATGAATATGCTGATGGGTCTCACTAACACGTCACGAATGGCAGTCCACCACTCCTTGAATGGCAAAGTAAGGATGAGGAGTCCGACAAAGATGTTGACACATGTAGTAGAGACAACACGAGCTTGCTTGTGGCATTCACGGACGTGCTGACCACAGTGGAATGCCATTTTTGGTCACAGGAGACAAGCACTGAGTGGTGGGATCATAGAATCATAGAATATCAGAGTTGGAAGGGACCTCAGGAGGTCATCTAGTCCAACCCCCTGCTCAAAGCAGGACCAATCCACAATTAAATCATCTCAGCCAGGGCTTTGTGAAGCCTGAGTTTAAAAACCTCTAAGGAAGGAGGTTTTCCACCACCTCCCTAGATAACCCATTCCAGTGCTTTATCACCCTCCTAGTGAAAAAGTTTTCCTAATATCCAACCTAAACCTTCCCCACTGCAACTTGAGACCATTGCTCCTTGTTCTGTCATCTGCCACCACTGAGAACAGTCTAGATCCATCCTCTTTGGAACCCCCTTTCAGGTAGTTGAAAGCAGCTATCAAATCCCCCCTCATTCTTCTCTTCTACAGACTAAACAATCCCTGTTCCCTCAGCCACTCCTCATAAATCATGTGTTCCAGACCCCTAATAATTTTTGTTGCCCTCCACTGGACTCTTTCCAATTTTTCCACATCCTTCTTGCAGTGTGGGGCCGAAAACTGGACACAGTACTCCAGATGAGGCCTCACCAATGTCGAATAGAGGGGAATGATCACGTCCCTCAATCTGCTGGCAAGCTCCTACTTATACAGCCCAAAATGACATTAGCCTTCTTGACAACAAAGGCACACTGTTGACTCATATCCAGCTTCTCATCCACTGTAACCCCTAGGTCCTTTTCTGCAGAACTGCTGCCTAGCCATTCAGTCCCTAGTCTGTAGCAGTGCATGGGATTCTTCCGTCCTAATCCCAATCCTCTAATTTGTCTAGGTCCCTCTGTATGCTATAGATGCCCTCCAGCATATCTACCAGTCCTCCCAGTTTAGTGCCATCTGCAAAGTTGCAGAGGGTGCAATCCATGCCATCCTCCAGATCATTAATGAAGATTATATCGCCATGCAAATCTGGGATGATGATCAGTGGCTGCAGAATTTTTGTATGAAAAAAGCACTTGCATGGGACTGTGATGAGCTGGCTCCCACCCGGTGGTGCAAGGACAGGAGAATGAGAGCTGCCCTGATGATGGAGAAGTGCATGGTGATCGCACTGTGGAAGCTGGCTACTCCAGAGAGCTACAATCGGTAGCTAACCAATTCGGAGTACGGAGGTCGATCGTTGGACTCATGTTGATGCAAGTTTGAAGGGCCATTAATCACATCTTGCTCAGAAAAAAAAACATGATGCTGGGCAACGTGTGTGACATTGTGAACGGCTTTGCACAGATGGGTTCCCTAACTGTGGAGAGGCGATAGATGGCACGTATATTCCAATTCTGGCACCAGACCACCTAGCCTCTGAGTACATTAATAGGAAGGAGTATTTCTCTATGTTTCTCCAGGCACTTGTGGATCAATGTGGGCGTTTCATGGACATTAACGCAGGCTGGTCCAGAAAGATGCACAACGCACAAATCTTTTGGAACACAGGCCTGTTCAGGAAGCTGCAAGCTGACCCTTTTTCCTGCTCTATATACAGTGTTAGAAGCACCTGAATCGAGTCTGGTTACACATCACTAATGTTTAGGAGCCACTCCACGGTTTCTTGACATCAATCTGCGCTCTCCTGTACATGCACCACATGTACCCTCCTTTCACTGTCCCGGTCACTCGTGAATTTTTTGATTTTCAGCAAGGGACTTCTGAATAAATTCATGCAGAAGGTCCTCTTTGCTTTTCTGAGGCCACTGCCGTTCGGCCAGCGAAAATGAGGAGGACTGTGATACTCATGTTGCATTTGTGAAGCCAAAATGCAACATTTTACATTGTTAACACTAGGCAGAGCAATGATACAGCTGATCACAAAGACAAGCACAATTCACTTACCTAGCACAAACACAAACTACCTCTCCCAAGGTGAGGCCAACTATAACATTGGATTTTTGATCTCATCAGGGCTCAGGGAGGCATAGAGCAACATGTCCCGAGGAGACAGAAACCAATGGGACAAACTCAAACCTGACAAAAATAGCCAGATCCCTGAAATTGACCTGGTGTTACCCATAGACAGGAGAATAGAAAATATGGGTAATGAACCACCACTCTTAAGAAGGTCCCAGAGAACTGGTAGGGGTGTACTCTTAAACTTGAGATGAATCTGTTATTGATTCTAAGTTGTGTTTTAATGAAAATTATCATGTTTAGTATAAAGAAGTGGACATGGGATGTTAAATATGTTAAATGTTCTTTTCTTAATTGTTATTGTTTTTTATATAATATAATGCTGGTAAATCTCTCTATTTTGTACAGTTGTCTCTATTCTTTACTGAAACTAAAGAGAATAGAAATACAAATAAGGTGCTTTGCATGTTCTGATCTTTTTTCTTGTTATCAGCATGCTTAAAACAAATACAATGAAGTATTTCTTCACACAGCACACAGTCAACCTGTGGAACTCCTTGCCAGAGGATGTTTTGAAAGCCAATAATATAACAGAGTTCAAAAATAGTTAGATTCCTCAAGGTGAAGCAGGCCTCTGGGTAAAGGGAGTGGGAGCAAGGATGCATATCCTTTTGATAGCCAATTCCACCTGGGTGGTGCATAAGCCAGGAAAGTTCCACGAAAGAGCGGGACCGTTGACCTCCTTACATCTGTTAGGAATTCTTGAAAGGACTCACTTTACTTTTGTCTTCTAAGGTAAAATTTTTACACTTTGAATATTTTACTCTTTTGCTGTACTCAAGGCTCTTCAAATTTCTGCAGAAGTGTGTAATAATCTGCTCCCTTTGACTGACTGAGGCTATGTCTACACCAGAGATCTTAGAGTAGCACAGCTGTACCGCTGAAGATACACTGCTGTAAGCTTTCCCATATGGCCGCTTTAGGCCTGTAGGAGACAGCTCTCCTGCCGACATCACCAAACCACCCCAACCAAGCATTTCCTGCTCACGTAGCACTCAGCACACTGGCGGTTTTGTTGTTTTTTTCACATCCCTGACCGAAAAAAGTTTTATTGACAAAAGTGTTTGTCATAAACATACAGCTAAGGGTAGCATAAAATCCCTCTTTACCCTGTAAAGTGTTAATTCCTCTTTTACCTGTAAAGAGTTAAGAAGCTCAGATAACCTGGGTGGCACCTGACCAAAAGGACCAATAAGGGGAGAAGATACTTTCAAATCTGTGGGGGAAGGTTTTTTCTCTGTGTCTCCTGGAGTCAACAAGGAAACAGGGCAGGGAGACTACATCTCCCTAAGCCATATCTGAACTAAGCATCTACTATTGCAGAATAGTAAGTAATAGAAAGAAATGTGTTAGATTATCTTTTGTTTTAGCTTGTCAATTTTCCCTGTGCTAAGAGGGAGGTTTATCCCTGTTTTTTGTAACTTTAAAGTTTTGCCTAGAGGGGAAATCCTCTGTGTTTTTGAGTCTTTTGTTATTCTGTAAAGTACTTACCATCCTGATTTTACAGAGGTGATTCTTTTACCTTTTCTTTAATTAAAATTCCTCTTTTAAGAACCCAATTGATTTTTCATTGTTCTTAAGATCCAAGGGTTTGGGTCTGTGTTCACCTGTACTAATTGGTGAGGATATTATTCTCAAGCCTCCCTGGGAAAGGGGGGAGTAGGGGCTTGGGGAGATATTTGGGGAAGGTAGGGCTCCAAGTGGCCTTCCCTGAATGTTTGTTTAAATCACTTGGTGGTGGCAGCATACTGTTACAGGTGGAATTTGTGCCTTGGGAAAGTTTTAAACCTAAGCTGGTAAAAATAAGCTTAGGGGGTCTTTCATGCGGGTCCCCACATCTGTACCCCAGAGTTCAGAATGGGGAAGGAACCTTGATATGGTGGCAGCGCGGTGGGATCATTTTGAACCAAAAGCCCAGTAGAATTTTAAAAGGACAATTGATTTTTCCTTTTTGGCTGCTTAGAAAGCAGAGAGGTTTTTTTTTAAGCTGTGAGCCGCTGGAGTTTTTTTTTCTCTGCCAGAGGGCAGGGTAGTTAACTTCCTGCAAGGGAATTCACAAGTGTTTTTTTTTCTTTCTAGTTCTCGAGTTAAGCTAGGTTAAGCAGAAAGGCTATGGAGGCAGAAAAAGCCAGGATGGAGGCAGAAAAAGCCAGGGAAGAAACTGCCCACAAGAGAGCTGTGGAGGCAGAGGAAACTGCCCACAAGAGGGCTATGGAGGCCCAGAAGCATGAACTGGAGTTAGAGAGGGCAAGGGCTAAGCACAATATACCAGACAACCCTAGCAATCCTTCTCCAGGTACCGCTTCCCATCCCAGAAAGTTCCCCACCTACAAGGGAGGCGATGATACAGAGGCCTTCTTAGAAAATTTTGAAAGGTCCTGCCTTGGGTACAGCATCTCTACAGACCAGTATATGGTGGAGCTGAGACCTCAGCTCAGTGGACCCTTAGCAGAGGTGGCAGCTGAAATGCCTAAGGAACACATGAACAAGCTACGAACTTTTTAAAAACAAGGCCAGAATTAGAATGGGGCTAACACCCAAGCATGCCCATCGCCGGTTCAGAGCCCTGAAGTGGAAACCAGACGTGGCATTTTCCCAACACGCCTACCACATTGTAAGAAATTGGGATGCCTGGATATCAGGAGCAAGCATTAAATCTCTGGAAGATCTGTTTTTCCTAATGCAAATGGAACAGTTCTTAGACGGTGTTCCTGAGGAAATAGAAAGGTATATCTAGATGGGAAACCCTGTCATAAACACACAGTTAAGGGTTAATTCCTCTTTTACCTGTAAAGGGTTAAGAAGTTCACATAGCCTAGCTGACACCTGACCAGAGGAACCAATGGGGGGACAAGATGTTTTCAAAGAGGGAGGAGGGAAATCAGTCTTTGGTCTGTTCAGAAAAGTTTGTGCTGGAATGAAGGATCCAGGAATCAGCCATCTAACATTTCTTAAAAGTAGTAAGTGTTTAGAGAAGGAATGTATTAGATTATGTTTATTTTCTTTGGTGACTTTCTTTTTGCACACATACACACAAATAACTGACTCTGTAATGTAGTGGAGAAAGGCAGAGTATGGCCCAATGTCTGGAACATGAAGCCAGACAAATTCCAGTCAGAAATAAGGGTGATTAATATTTGTAACGAACTGCAAAGGGAAGTGATGGATTCTGCAGCACCTCATGTCTATAGATCCAGACTGGTTGTTTTTTCTGGAAGATCTGCTTGAGGACTTGTCTACACTTAAAATGCTACAGTAGTGCTGCCTTAGTAGTTCAGTGTAGACACTACTTACACCTACCGCAGGGGTTCTCGCATAAGCGTAGATAATCCACCTCCCCAAGATGCAGTAGCTAAGTGGATAGAAAAATTCTTCCATCGACCGCATGCCATGTATATCAGGATTAGGCTGATATAGCTACAGCTCTCAAGGGTTTGGATTTTTTTGCTGTTGCAAAAAAAAGCAAATGCAATTTTTGGATGCATTAGCAGAGGCATAGCATGCAAGTCAAAGGAGGTGATAGTGCCGCTGCACTGGGTGCTGGTTAGGCCTCAGCTGGAGTACTGTGTCTAATTTTGGTCACCAATGTATAGGAAGGATGTAGAGAAACTGGAAATGACCAGAAGCAAGCGACAAAAATGATGAAAGGGAGAGAATTCAAGCCATATGACCAAAGACTGAAGGAACTGGGTATGTTTAGTTTGGAAAAGAGGAGATTGAGGGGGACATTCCAGCAGTCTTCAAATACTTGAATGGCTGCCATAAAAAAGATAGAGAAAAGTTGTTCACTCTTCCCACACAGGGCAGGACAAGAGGCAATGGGTTCAAATCACAGCATAGCAGATTTAGATTAAATCTCAGGATAAACTCCCTAAATGTAGGAACAGGAGGATAATGGAACCAATGCCTAGGGAAATCGTGGAGGCTCCTTTACTGCAGGTTTTCTAAAGGAGGCTGGACAGTCATCTGTCCTGGATGGCTTAGACACAACAAATCCTGCATCTTGGCAGGGGGTTAGATTAGCTAACTATTGCGGTTCCTTCTCACCCTCTGGCTCTATGATTCTGTGATATAAAACCCCTGTGTAGACCAGGCCTTAGTCAAACACAAATCATTGGGCTCAATACAGGGGCACCTGGATGAAATTTAATGCCCTTTGTTATACAGGAATTCAGACTGGACGATCTAACGGTCCTTTCTGGCCTCATACCCTATGAATCTATTGATAAAGAAAATGGGTCAGGCATTCATATTTACTCTTATAATTGTTTGAGTGAGGAGCCCAAGCACATCCATGGAGACAGAAGTCAGGTAACAGCCCCTGGTCCCCCGTTAACAACCAGAGCCCTGAGGTCTTTACTCAGTTCTTACTCCAAAGGGAGTTTTGCCTCATTGGGGCCAAGGTAAACTGCAGGCCAGGGCCTCAGAATTTGGCCCTGTATTGTACATCTACTGACACATTTCATCCTGAAGGATCCACTGTGGCACTGAAATGCAGCCACCTTGGGGCTGGAGGCCATCAGCCCGGGAGAGCACAGCAAAGAGGGACATTTTAACCAATGATACTGAAGCAAACTTATCCCCTCTGGCAAGGGCCCTTGGATGTTTAATGGCTGTGCAGGGTGGAAAGGACCACACACCTAATATTTATCCCACCATGCCCACTTTTTACTGGGTTTGTCAAGCAGGTGAGCTCCTCAGCAAGAGATGGGTACCTGTGAATTCTTAGACGGAAGTGTCTTCCCCGGCAATCCCCCTCAGGTAGCCGTGTCCCACACGCCTCTCACCCCAGCATCTGCAGCAACATCGCACACCAAGAGCTGACACGGAGATGTGCACCATTTATAATATAGCTCTGTGCAATCCCGGGGGGTTCGCTCAGCCTCTAGCGGGTAAGCGAGAATCTGAATGTAAACAGGCTGGAGACAAGCCTGTCTGGGCTTCTGTGTTCTTTATCCAGCTTTAGGAGTAAACAGTAATTAAGGGACCTTCCCAAAAGGAGATGAGAACTCTGGGGCTCTGTGCTGAGTCAGAGAGGAATTGGCTGCTCTGTGTATTTGTGTATATTTACAAATTATAGTTGATTAGTAGGAAAACTAGTGATAATTCTTAAAACTCCATGTCGTCTGATACCCTGTAAATTCCTAGGTGGGATGGGTAGGTACAAGACAGACATACCTATAGAATGATGCCTGAGGGGAGACACAAGCACTTTCTTCAGGTACACAAGTCTGTTGGTAAGGGATCAGAGATCATTCATTCTCACCAGTAATATCAATGTGATATATGCCATTATGTGCCAGCCATGTCCCTCTGCCATGTACATTGGCCAAACCGAACAATCTCTACCCAAAAGAATAAATGAACACAAATCTGACATCAGGAATCATAACATTCAAAACCAGTAGGAGAACACTTCAATCTCTCTGGTCACTCAATAACAGACATCAAAGTGGCAACTCTTCAAGAAAAAATCTTCAAAAACAGACTCCAGCGTGAATCTGCAGAACTGGAATTAATTTTCAAACTAGATACCATCAGATTAGGCCTGAATAAAGACTGGGAGTGGTTGGGTCATTACAAAACCTAAACTTACTTTCCCCAATACTAATTTCTCCCTATTGTTACTCACACCTTCTTGTCAACTGTCTGTAAAGGGCCACTCTCTTACCACTTCAAAAGTTATTTTCCCTCCCTTGGTATCCTGCTGTTCATTGATTTATCTCGTTAGACTGTGGGTGGTAAAGCACCCCATATCCTTTCATGTATTTATACCTGCTCCTGTAGCTTTCATTCCATGCATCTGATGAAGTGGGTTCTAGCCCACAAAAGCTTTTTCCCAAATAAATTTGTTAGTCTCTAAGGTGCCACAAGGGCTCCTCGTTTCTTTTTTTTTTTTTTTTTTTTTTGCTGATACAGACTAACATAGCTACCACTGAAACCTATCATCATACAGTGCAGCACCTTCAATTGAAGGATGTTCAAAAAACCTAGCAACGGAAAGTCACTATGAGCATAGCCCCATTAAACAGATAGGTAAACTGAGGCACAGGGGAAGTTATTTGGCCAAGGTCACACAGAGATTGAGTGGCAGGATGACAAACAGAACCCAGGTGTCCTGAATTCCTTGCCATAACCAAGATCTCTCTGTCATGCCAGAGGGAAATCGACTACCACTCTGGCAGGGACTCTTCGTTGGGAGGGATGCAGAGGAAAGGCTGGAAGAGGGAGCCTGAGCCTTCACCATCCTCTCAAGGTGAATCTGAGGTTTCCAGAACTAGCTGAAGGTTGTGAGCTCCCTGCTCCTGTGAAGTGTGAACTCCAGGACTCCACTTCTGCTCCCATTCAGAAAGCTGACAATGGATCCCAGCCACTGGGGTCACCTCGGGGGAACAGACATAGTAAAAGCGACACCAACAAAATGTTCCTTTGGATAGAGGATGTGACAAAGTGTTTATGTTGCATTTGAGTCTTACTGTCCTGTACTAATACTGTGGGTGCCTCAGTTTCCCTGTGTACTGCACCAATGCCTAGCTGGTGGGAATTGGGTGTGTTAATTTTGCTGAGGCTCTTGGGCCAGAGGTGGCTGCTCAGCTGCCTGCACATAGGAAATGGATGGTGCCCTTCATAACCTGAGACCTAGGAGGGAGATGTGAGCAGAAGACACTTTGCTCAGGAAGCAGAACTGGCTGCTGTTCGTGGGCTCCCCGCTCCTGTGAGGTGTGAACTCCGGGACTCCACTTCCTCTCCCACTCAGAAACCTGCCAATGCATCACAGTCACTGGGGTCACTTCGGGGAACAAACTCAGGAAAAGCAACACCAATAAACTGTTCCTGTGGATACAGTGCAGCTGGGAGCCTGCCTGGGGACAGAAGCCTTGCCCTTCCCCCAAAGCTGTCATGGAACAAGGGACGGGGGCTTAGAAGCAGGATAGAGACTGGATTCGTGTTTGCATTGGATTTGTTCTCTCCCTTTTGGTTCATTTCCTCCCAGTCTCTCCCAGGTGAAATTGAAATCTAATGTTCCAGGCTCAGTCAGACTTCCCAGTACTGCCCCAGCTGGAGGGCGCTTGGATTCCCACAGTTGGACTCTCTGCCTGCTCCTCTGGCTAATCGGGGTATTTCTCTGGTGCTGAGTATTTCTCCAATGCAGGGCACCAGAGTTTTTAAGCACTGCAATGACACTGAATGAATTCTCCTGCAAAGGGCAACAGGAGTGTCCTGTCCACCTGTATTCAAGTTACTAACACTCTGTAGCTGGCAAGCATGGTTTGCCCTTCATCTGTCACTAAAGGCAAAGCGGGGCGGGGCGGGGGGGGGCGAGGAACCATGCTTTGGCTGGATTATTGTGTTGATTATTTATGATCATTATTTGTTTTGTGGAAACCTGCAGAGGCCCCGCTCCAGTTACGGGCCCTTTGCAAACACTGAAGGAGAAACAGACCCTACCGCAAGGAGCTTATCAATCAAATTAAGACAAGACACAGCTACTGTGTGTAACAAAACAGAAAGGGGGTTGTCATAAACAGATAGTTAAGGGTTAATGCCTCTTTTACCTGTAAAGGGTTAAGAAGTTCACCTAGCCTAGCTGACACCTGACCAGGGGAACCAATGGGAGGACAAGATGGTTCAAAGGGAAGGAGGGAAGTTCCCTTTGTCTAAGTCAGAGTTTCACTTTGGACCAGAGTGGGAAAGCTCCAGAATTCAGCCTCTTATTAAGTAGTGAGTATTAGTGAAGGAAATAAATAGGTTTATGTTTATTTCTTTATAACCTGTCTTGTGCAATTAGAGGTGTCATAACTATAAAGGGAAGGGTAACAGCTCTCCTGTGTACAGTACTATAAAATCCCTCCTGGCCAGAGACTCCAAAATCCTTTTACCTGTAAAGGGTTAAGAAGCTCGGGTAACCTGGCTGACACCTGACCCAAAGGACCAATAAGGGGACAAGATACTTTCAAATCTTGGGGGGAGGGGGAAGGCTTTTGTGTGTGCTCTTTGTTTAAGGGGTTGTTCGCTCTTGGGACTGAGAGGGACCAGACATCAACCCAGGTTCTCCCCATCTTTCCAAACAAGTCTCTCATATTTCAAACTTGTAAGTAAAAAGCCAGGCAAGGTGTCTTAGTTTTACTTTGTTTTCTCAACTTGTAAATGTACCTTTTACTAGAGTGTTTATCTCTGTTTGCTGTACTTTGAACCTGAGACTAGAGGGGGGTCCTCTGAGCTCTTTAAGTTTGATTACCCTGTAAAGTTATTTTCCATACTGATTTTACAGAGATGATTTTTACCTTTTTCTTTAATTAAAAGCCTTCTTTTTAAGAACCTGATTGATTTCTCCTTGTTTTAAGATCCAAGGGGTTTGGATCTGTATTCACCAGGAGTTGGTGAAAGGAAGGAGGGGGGAAGGGTCAATTTCTCCTTGTTTTAAGATCCAAGGGGTTTGGATCTGTATTCACCAGGGAATTGGTGAAAGGTTTCTCAAAGCTTCCCAGGGAAAGGAATTAGCTTGTGGGAATGGTGGCAGTAGACCAGATCTAAGCTGGTAGTTAAGCTTAGAAGTCTTCATGCAGGCCCCCACACTTGTACCCTAAAGTTCAAAGTGGGGATACAGACTTGACATGGTGGCATAGCGGTGGGAAACATATTAAACCCAAAAGCCAGTAAGAATTTTTTTTCCTTCTAGCTGCTTGGTAAGCAGAGCTGAAGGTAGATGCATATCTTATCTCTCCTTGCCTGAAGGCAGAGGTATTAAGTTTTTTTAACAAGAGCCTTTGTTAAGAGAAGGGTTCAATTAATGAGCAAACGACTGGTAAAAGGAATTTACAAGCTGAATTGTTTTTTTTTTTTTTTTTTTACATCCTTGGGAGTAGCTAGTTAGAAAGTCTCTGTTAACTCAGCAGCAACCTGAGCTGAGTACATCCTAGTTTCAGTCAACTGCAGAGGGGTGTGACCCAGCACAAGAAAACAGGAAAATGACTACAAAAGAAGAAAAAGCCAAAGAGGAGGCCCACAAGAGAGCTATGGAGCTGAAAGAAAAAGAGATAGAGCTGAAAGAAAGAGAAGAAAAAGCCAAAGAGGAGGCCCACAAGAGAGAGATGGAGCTGAAAGAAAAGGAGATAGAGCTGAAAGAAAAAGAAAGGGAGGAGAGAGAAAAAGAAAGGGAGGAGAGAGAAAAAGAAAGGAAGCATGAACTGGAAGTAGCAAGGGCTAGGGCGGATACAACAGCCCATCCTAACAACCCCTCTCCAGGTGCCACTTCCCATCCCAGAAAATTCCCCACCTACAAGGCAGGCGATGATACTGAGGCCTTCTTAGAAAATTTTGAAAGGGCCTGCCTTGGATACAGCCTCCCTGCAGATCAGTACATGGTAGAGCTGAGGCCGCAGCTCAGTGGACCCTTAGCAGAGGTGGCGGCTGAAATGCCTAAGGAACACATGAACAGTTATGAACTTTTTAAAAACAAGGCCAGAATCAGAATGGGGCTAACACCTGAGCATGCCCGTCGGCGGTTCAGAGCCCTAAGGTGGAAATCCGATGTGTCATTTACCCGACATGCCTACCACATTGGGAAAAATTGGGATGCCTGGATATCAGGAGCAAATGTTAAATCTACGGAAGAGTTGCCCTTCTTAATGCAAATGGAGCAGTTTTTAGAGGGTGTTCCTGAGGAAATAGAAAGGTACATCCTAGATGGGAAGCCCAAAACTGTAACCGAGGCGGGAGAGATTGGAGCCAAATGGGTGGAGGTGACAGAAAAGAAAAAAACTAGTAGCAGTTGGAGCGAATATCAGAAGGGGCAAGCCGAAACAAAACCTTACCACCGGGGACAACCCAGGGCCCCACGCACATCCCAAGGGAAACCCCAGATGCCTTCTAACCCCACCACACCAGTCTCCACCAACCAACATCGCCCTGGTGATACCTTAGCAGGGCGATGATTTAAATGTAATGAACTGGGACATATAAAGGCTCACTGCCCCAAGAACCCCAACCGATTACAGTTCATTACACCACAATCACACCAAAGATCCCCAGACCCAGATGCCTCTCTCATACCCTCGGAGCGAAGGGAAACCTTGAGAGTGGGCGGAAAGAAGGTTATCGCTTGGAGAGACACTGGGGCACAAGTGTCAACTATCCACCAATCCCTAGTGGAACCCAAACTCATCAACCGGAGGCTCCAGTGACAATTCAACCCTTTGTGTCACAGTCTGTAACCTTGCCTACAGCCAAGTTGCATGTCCAGTACAAGGGCTGGTCAGGAATGTGGACTTTTGCAGTCTATGACAATTATCCCATTCCCATGCTGCTGGGGGAAGACTTGGCCAACCATGTAAAGCTAGCCAAGAGGGTGGGAATAATCACCCGCAGCCAGGCTAAGCAAGCTTTCACCCCCATCCCTGTTCCTGAGCCATCCACCAGGGCCCCGTCTGTTTTACCAGAGACCCAAACAAAGGTGGTGGAACCGGATCCCCTGCCAACAACTGCAACAGCCGTAGTGGATCCAATCCCAGAGACCCAGCCAAAGCCAGTCCCAGAACCGGAACTGGCAACGCAACCAGCACCAGAACCATTGCCAGCACTGAGTCCAGCGCTTGCAGACCCGTCTACAACTCCAACGCCAGAGGGCACCAGCGAGCCTGAACTGGCGGAAGCAGCAGATAACCCTACCCAAGAGGCTCAGCCAGAGCCTGAGATACCACATAGTGCACCAGCGGACAGCGGTTCACAGTCAATGGAAACAGCCCCAGCACCTGCATCGCTTCCAGAGGGACCAAGCCCCAGTCCACAGTCCAAGGAGGAACTGATGTCTCCAGCATCAAGGGAACAGTTCCAGGCCGAGCAGGAAGCAGATGACAGCCTTCAGAAAGCTTGGGCGGCGGCACGGAGCACCCCACCGCCTCTCAGCTCTTCTAACCGATCCCGGTTTGTTGTAGAACAAGGACTTTTATACAAGGAGACTCTTTCTGGTGGGCACCAGGAAGACTGGCATCCTCAAAGACAGTTGGTAGTTCCCACTAAGTATCAGGTAAAGCTCTTGAGCTTAGCCCATGATCATCCCAGTGGCCATTCTGGGGTGAACAGAACCAAAGACCGGTTGGGGAAGTCCTTCCACTGGGAGGGAATGGGCAAGGACGTTGCTAATTATGTCCGGTCTTGTGAGGTGTGCCAACGAGTGGTAAAGCCTCAAGACCAGGTTAAAGCCCCTCTCCAGCCACTACCCATAATTGTGGTCCCATTTCAGCGAGTAGCTGTGGATATTCTGGGTCCTTTCCCAAAGAAGACACCCAGAGGAAAGCAGTACGTACTGACTTTCATGGATTTTGCTATCCGATGGCTGGAAGCAGTACCCTTAAGCAACACCAGGGCTAAAAGTGTGTGCCAGGCATTAGCAGACATTTTTGCCAGGGTAGGTTGGCCCTCCGACATCCTTACAGATTCGGGAGCTAATTTCCTGTCAGGGACCATGAAAAACCTGTGGGAAACTCATGGGGTGAATCACTTGGTTGCCACCCCTTATCAACATCAAACCAATGGCCTGGTGGAGAGGTTTAATGGAACTTTGGGGGCCATGACATGTAAATTCGTAATTGAACACTCCAATGATTGGGACCTAGTGTTGCAGCAGTTGCTTTTTGCCTACAGGGCTGTACCACATCCCAGTTTAGGGTTTTCACCATTTGAACTTGTGTATGACCGCGAGGTTAAGGGGCCGTTACAGTTGGTGAAGCAGCAATGGGAGGGGTTTACGCCTTCTCCAGGAACTAACATTCTAGACCTTGTAAGCAACCTACAAAGCACCCTCCGACACTCTTTAGCCCTTGCTAAAGAAAACCTAAAGGATGCTCAGGAAGAGCAAAAGGCCTGGTATGATAAACATTCCAGAGAACGGTCCTTCAAAGTAGGAGACCAAGTCATGGTCTTAAAGGCGCTCCAGGCCCATAAAATGGAAGCGTCGTGGGAAGGACCATTCACGGTCCAGGAGCGCCTAGGAGCTGTTAACTATCTCATAGCCTCCCCCACCTCCAACATAAAGCCTAAGGTATACCATGTTAATTCTCTTAAGCCCTTTTATTCCAGAGAATTAAACGTTTGCCAGTTTGCAGCCCAGGAAACAGATGACGCGGAGTGGCCTGAAGGTGTCTACTATAAAGGAAAAAGGAATGGTGGCGTGGAAGAGGTGAACCTCTCCACGATCCTTGGACGTCTGCAGCGACAGCAGATCAAGGAGGTGTGCACAAGCTTTGCACCAATTTTCTCATCCACTCCAGGACGGAACGAACGGGCATACCACTCCATTGACACAGGTAATGCTCACCCAATTAGAACCCCACCCTATCGGGAGTCACCTCATGCCCAAACTGCTATACAAAGGGAGATCCAGGACATGCTACAGATGGGTATAATCCGCCCCTCTAATAGTGCATGGGCATCTCCAGTGGTTCTAGTTCCCAAACCAGATGGGGAAATACGCTTTTGCGTAGACTACCGTAAGCTAAATGCTGTAACTCGTCCTGACAACTATCCAATGCCACGCACAGATGAGCTATTGGAGAAATTGGGACATGCCCAATTCATCTCTACTTTAGACTTAACCAAAGGGTACTGGCAAGTACCACTAGGTGAACCCGCTAAGGAAAGGTCAGCCTTCGTCACCCAGGCAGGGGTGTATGAATTCAATGTACTCCCTTTCGGGTTGCGAAATGCACCCGCCACCTTCCAAAGACTTGTAGATGGTCTCCTAGTGGGATTGGGAGAATCTGCAGTTGCCTACCTCGATGATGTGGCCATTTTTTCTGATTCATGGACAGAACACCTGGAGCACCTGGAAAAAGTCTTCGAGCGCATCCGGCAGGCAGGACTAACTGTTAAGGCTAAAAAGTGTCAAATAGGCCAAAACAGAGTGACTTACCTGGGGCACCAGGTGGGTCAAGGAACTATAAATCCCTTATAGGCCAAAGTGGATGCTATCCAAAAGAGGCCGGTTCCAAAGTCAAAGAAACAGGTCCAATCCTTCTTAGGCTTGGCCGGATATTATAGGCGATTTGTACCACACTACAGCCAAATCGCCGCCCCGCTGACAGACCTAACCAGAAAGACACAGCCAAATGCAGTTCAGTGGACTGATGAGTGTCAAAAGGCCTTTAACCATCTTAAGGCAACACTCATGTCTGACCCTGTGCTAAGGGCCCCAGACTTAGACAAACCGTTCCTAGTAACCACAGATGCGTCCGAGCGAGGCGTGGGAGCAGTTTTAATGCAGGAAGGACCGGATCAAGAATTCCATCCTGTCGTGTTTCTCAGCAAGAAACTGTCTGAGAGGGAAAGCCACTGGTCAATCAGCGAAAAGGAATGCTACGCCATTGTGTACGCGCTGGAAAAGCTACGCCCATATGTTTGGGGACGGCGTTTCCAACTACAAACAGACCATGCTGCGCTTCAGTGGCTTCATACCGCCAAGGGGAATAACAAAAAACTTCTTCGGTGGAGTTTAGCTCTCCAAGATTTTGATTTTGAAATACAACACATTTCAGGAGCTTCTAACAAAGTGGCTGATGCACTCTCCCGGGAAAGTTTCCCAGAGTCAACTGGTTAAAAATTGTTCTTGGCCTGGAACATATTGTTAGTTTTTATATAATCAGTAATATGTCTAAAGGTACATGTGTCTTATTAACTCTGTTTTCTCCTAGAGCTCCAGGAAGAAACCACAGCCAGTGTGGAACCGGACGTCCAACACTATCTGTGATTTGGGGGGCGTGTCATAACTATAAAGGGAAGGGTAACAGCTCTCCTGTGTACAGTACTAAAAACCCCTCCTGGCCAGAGACTCCAAAATCCTTTTACCTGTAAAGGGTTAAGAAGCTCGGGTAACCTGGCTGACACCTGACCCAAAGGACCAATAAGAGGACAAGATACTTTCAAATTTTTTGGGGGGGGAAGGTTTTTGTTTGTGCTCTTTGTTTTGGAAGTTGTTCGCTCTTGGGACTGAGAGGGACCAGACATCAATCCAGGTTCTCCCCATCTTTCCAAACAAGTCTCTCATATTTCAAACTTGTAAGTAAAAAGCCAGGCAAGGCATCTTAGTTTTACTTTGTTTTCTCAACTTGTAAATGTACCTTTTACTAGAGTGTTTATCTCTGTTTGCTGTACTTTGAACCTGAGACTAGAGGGGGGTCCTCTGAGCTCTTTAAGTTTGATTACCCTGTAAAGTTATTTTCCATACTGATTTTACAGAGATGATTTTTACCTTTTTCTTTAATTAAAAGCCTTCTTTTTATGAACCTGATTGATTTCTCCTTGTTTTAAGATCCAAGGGGTTTGGATCTGTATTCACCAGGAGTTGGTGAAAGGAAGGAGGGGGGAAGGGTCAATTTCTCCTTGTTTTAAGATCCAAGGGGTTTGGATCTGTATTCACCAGGGAATTGGTGAAAGGTTTCTCAAAGCTTCCCAGGGAAGGGAATTAGCTTGTGGGAATGGTGGCAGCGGACCAGATCTAAGCTGGTAGTTAAGCTTAGAAGTCTTCATGCAGGTCCCCACACTTGTACCCTAAAGTTCAAAGTGGGGATACAGCCTTGACAAGAGGAATCATCAAATTGGGTATTTGAGTATTCTTTGTGGAACTAAGTTTTTGCCCAGGGGAACATCCTCTGTGTTTGGAATCTGTTGTCTGTGAGAGTAGCTGGTATGCTAATCTCTCCCAGAGGGTTTTATTTTACCTTTCTTTTCTTTAACTAAAAGCCTTTTTTATAACCTGATTGATTTTTCCCTGTTTTAAGATCCAAGGGGGTTGGATCTGGATCCACCAGGAGTTGGTGGGAGAAAGGAAGGGGGATGGTTAATTCCTCCTTTTTTTAAGATCCAAGGGGTTTGGATCTGTGTTCACCAGGAAATTGGTGAAGTCTCTCAAGGCTACCCAGGGAAGGGAATTAGTGCTTGGGAGTGGTGGCAGCCAGACCAGATCTAAGCTGGTAATTGAGCTTAGAGCTTCTCATGCAGGTCCCCCACATCTGTACCCTAAAGTTCAGAGTGGGGAAGTAACCTTGACAGGGGTAGATGGGGAGATGGGGGAGGAAGATCACTAAGAATGGATGGGTACATAGGCTGCTGGGTGGGTGTGAGACAGCTGAAATGCACAGCCCTGCCCTGGCTGTTAGAAGTGTGTCCTGGGCTTTTAAGAGCAGAACATATATTCCGGGGAGCTAAACTGGGACTAGCGAGAATGGGCCATTGAGTGGGGGCAGAACAGGACACACAGCTGGGAGCGCATGGCTCTCCATTAGCTTTTGTAACTCTGCTTTAGTTCTAATCACACCTCCTTCTTCGAGTGCAGACTGAGCCTCCTTCTCATGAATTCCCAAGACAACCCCTGGTACCGGAGGGGAGACCAGAGGAGAGGGCAGAGAAACGAGGACTGTGGTGAAAGAACAAAGGAGCAATCCTGGAGATGGAAAAACTGAAAGCCCCCAAGGAGTTGAAACTCTCGGATAAGGCAGGAGACTCCAGGAAGTGATTCAGACAGAGCTTTGAGATACATTTATGCAAGAGGCTGGGTTTGGTGAGAAAGACCAGCAGAAAATCACAATCTTAAACATTTCATGACTTGGGACAGTGGGCGTCTTTACTAGCCTGCAACTCAGGCTTTGTCTACAGTAGCACTTTTGTCGGTCAGGGGTGTAAAAAACACCCCCGTGACCGCAAAGGCACCAGTTTGGACAGCACTGCAGGAGACAGTCATTGGGTTGGTTTAATTATGCTGTCAAGAGAACTCTCTCCCATCGGTATAGAGGGGCTACACGGGAGACCTTGCAGCAGCACAGGTGGTAGTGTAGACATAGCCTCAGTCAGGCAGACAGTTTATTACAGTTTTGCAGAAATTTGAAGAGCCTTGTGTACCGCAAAATAACAAAACACTTGAAGGGTAAAAGTTTCCCCTTAGAAGAGAAAAGTAAGGCGAGTCCTTTGAAGAATTTCTAACTGATGTAATCAGGTGAACAGTCCTTCTCCTGTGGGGAATTTTTCTGGCTTATACATGACCCTGGTGGAATGGGATAGTGAAAGGATCTGAGTCCTCACTCCCACTCCCTTTACTCAGAGGCCTGCCTGACCTTGAGGACTCCCCTTCCACTCCCCTGTGTGGCAGAGTCCTCGTAACCCCAACAAGGCTCGGCCCAGGATTCCTGGGGAGCTCGACGCCCAACCTTGTCGTGGTCACCTAGGAGAGGGGCTAGGATGTCCCCACTCTGGGGTGCTCTCTACACTCTGGACACTTCTCTGATCCACTGATCATCGCATATACACCTCTACCTTGATATAATGCTGTCCTCGGGAGCCAAAAAATCTTACCGTGTTATAGGTGAAACCGCGTTATATCGAACTTGCTTTGATCCACTGGAGTGCGCAGCCCCGCCCCCCCAGAGCCCTGCTTTACCGCATTATATCCAAATTTGTGTTATATCGGGTCGTGTTATATCGAGGTAGCGGTGTAGTTCAAGCAAATAGAATTCATTAAAATGAAATCAATAAAAAAAAATAAGGAAAAAATGGGAAAAGGTAAATGAAAACATGTTACTGTGCTATGTGGCATAGGGGAACTCCAAACAGCTATCTCTAGAATGTCAGGGCAGTTCACAGTCTGTCCCTCACATGTCCCAGGTCTCCTGCCCAGGCCCTGCGGTGCTGCAGGGAAGCCACAAGTCAAACACTTGCTCTGGCAGTGGCCACACGCCCTCAGGATCTAGGTGGCAGGACCCTTTTTCCCAGTGTCGGCCCTCTGATTGTGGTTATGATCCCCCTCCAAGTCTGGCCTGCAAGGCCTCTTGGCTGGGGGTGTCTCCCTGTGCTTGGTCCATTGCCCTGGGTCTCCTCTCGCTCTGCCCAGCTGCTCACCACACCCACCTCTGGACTGCTCCAGCTTCAGCTTCACTCTGCCTCAGCACAGCTGCTCCTGCTTTGCCTCCAGTGAAGCTCCCTGGGCTGCTTCTCTGGTATCTCTGGTTCTGGTTCCTGCAGCTCTGCTCCCAGCACCACTCTGGCCCACGCAGCCCCAGATCACATGGTGGATGGGATTTCTGGCCTCTTGATTCCCTCGTTAGTCTGCTTGCCCTGTCAATAGGGCTGACCTGGAGCATTGGCCTCAACTGATTTCCCATCGACCCTTTCTTTTGGTACTGGGAAATGGCCAACCAACCCCCCACTAAGGTTTAGTAAGGGGGCAACAGTCCCCTTACACATGGCTGCAGTCCAGACAGGAGGTGATGGAGACCTATAGAACTGAGGCCAGGTCATCATGCACAAGGATGGGATAGAACCTCCTAGTTAACCAGAGATAGTAGAAAGCATTACTCACAGACACGTCTATGAGAGAGCTCAGCGTCAGCAAGGCATCCAAGAGCCCTCCTAGACTATGGACTGAATTGTCCAGGTGTGGGTGTGAACCTTCAGCCAGGATGCTTCAGCATGGCGGTCAACCTTCAAAATGCATTGCTCTGCCCACCAGCATCACGTCTGTCTTGCTTAGCTTCAGCTTCAGCCAGCTGTTCCATCCAAGAACTGGGCCATGGTGGTGATACTGGTTTGGTCATATGGAAAGGATAGAAGGAGATTGGTGTCACCTGCATACTGTTTGCATTTGAGTCCATGTTGTATGACAAGTTCACATAGAGGCCCATGGAGATGTTGAAAAGCCCCAGAGAGAGAACTGATCCTTGTGGGATTCCACCAGGGAGGCGTCTAGTGCTGGAGGTGCAGTTTCCCATCACCGCTAATTGGGTGAATCCATCCAAGAAGGATTCAGACCATTTTACTGCATCCCTCTGGACTGCTGCTGCCTCTGAGGTTAGACAGCGGTATCTCATTTTCAACAGTGTCAAATAATACAAAGAGGTCCAGGAGGATGAGCATGGATGTCTGCCCCCGGCCATTGATAGGAGGAGATCATCCATCAGTGCCTCTAAAGCAGGGGAAGTGGATAGCAATGGATAGAAATGAGAAGTTATAAAATATAGAAAATGGACAAGGGTAGCAAAAGACACTAGAGACAAATCCATGGCTAGCAGGGCTGATGGAAAATAATAAGATTTTTTTAGTATATTAGAAACAAAGGAAATCCTAATAGTGGTATAGGCCTTACTAGATGGAAATGGTAATACTGTTAATAGTGATGCACACAGGGCAAAAATGTTCAATACAGCTTTCCGTGATGTATTTGGAAAGAGGTACATGATGCACTCAGATCACTTGAATTTCTTTCCAGTCCACTGGTAACTATGGGGAATGGTAAAGAGCACTACTAGGGATCAATATTTTTGATCAATATTTTTAAATCAGCAGGCCCAGATATCTCGCACCCAAAGAGTCTAAAAACTAGAAAACAGAGATATCCTGTATTATGCCAGTATTCAAAACATGTGATATGGGTATTAAATGGCAGTTAGCTTGATATCAGTTCTGGGCATAATTATGAAATGTGGATAGGGGATTTAGTCAATAAAGAATTTCAGGGTAGAACCACAATTAATGCCTTTTTTAGGTGACAACAAAATTTTGGTGACAAAGGGAACTGGGGAGATGTAATAGATTTAGACCATTGCAAGTTGATTGACCTAGTACTGCATGCCATTAAGATTAATTAACTAGTGCTAGACAGTATCACCAGGGAAAAGTCGATCTTACTTCCTTACTTTTCTTAAGAGCCTTTTGTGAGAGACCTTGTCAAAGGCTTTCTGAAAACCTAAGTACACTATATCCATGGATCACCCTTGTCCATATTGTTAGCAGAATGTGAAGTAAATAGGGTAAAGATAAACAATAATAATCTTGCTTCTGGCCTTGCTTTTAGTTTAAACAGGCTGAATTAGCAATCTAGAGAATGTAAATGAAAGCACAAGGTTGCACTCCCCTTCTCTCCCAGCCCATCTTTTAGCCTTGCCTTTCAGTAACAAGAGAAGATAAGGGGCAAATCGAGTAGCTGGAAGGTCTGAGGAGGAGACACAAAGTCTACAAGAAAGTGACCTTGGCCAAAAGTATCCCTGGTCCTTATCCCTCCCATCAGGTACAAAAGAGGTGGTGTTATCGCCCCTACACTCAAGACCCTTCCAGAATGGAACACAGTCATATATTGGAAGGGGTGGTACCAGGGGAGGGGCACTAAAAGTATAATTATATTTGCCAAGAAGAGGGGAGCGGAAGAGGGAGCTCCATCGGCATGCAGAAATAGGGGTCTGGAGAAGAGGGTTCTATCGGCGTATAGAATAGTAGAAGAGGGTGGGGAAGAAGAAAACTCTATCGGTGTATAAAGATAAGCCCGACTGGTGTGAAGGGCTTTGGAATATGGTTAAACTCTATCGGCATATAGAGATAGCCCTACTGGTGTGAAGCACTTCAGAATATGCTTACTTATTTAGCCCCAATAAACCCATCGAATTGCATGCAGATTGGACTCTGGACTGTTATTTTCTGGTGAACTGCGTATGGGAACAGGGAGGGAGGAGGGATCTGGTCCCCTGCCAACAAATATGCTTGTTGATCCCCTCAAAGAATTCTAGTAGATTGGTGAGGCATGATATCCCTTTACAAAAAAACATGTTAACTCTTCCCCAACAGTTAATCTATGTCTGACAATTTTCTTCTTTATTATAGTTTAAACCAGTTTGCCCTCTACTGAAGTCAGGCTTTCTGGCTGGTAATTTCCAGGATCACCTCTGGAGCCCTTTCAAAAATTGGCGTCACTTTAGCTATCCTCCAGTCATTTGGTACAAATGATGATTTAAATGATAGGTTACATATCACAGTTAGTAATTCTGCAATTCCACATTTGAGTTCCTTCAGAATTCTTAACTTCTCTCTTGCAGTGTCCAATTATGCACGCTGGACGCTGCAAGCGTATATGAGTTCATCAATTTAACAAAGAAATTGATATGTACTTGTTATCCCCAGGGGAGTCTGACACGCTTCAAACCAAACGCACTGCTTCAGGTAGAACAAACAAACAGATTGATTAATTACAAACATAGATTTTAAGTGATTATAAGTCAAAGCACAAGAAGTCAGATTTGATAAAATGAAATATAATCAAAATGCATTCTAAGCTGATCTTAACACTTTCAATGCCCTTACAAACTTAGATGCTTCTCACTACCGGTTGTCTGGTTGTCTTTCAGCCAGGCTCTCCCCTTTGATCAGTGCTTCAGTCACTTGGTGGTGGTGGCAAATGTCTCTCCCTTTTATCATGTCCTTTCTTCCCTCTTGGCTTTGCCCCCTCCTTCAGAGTCAGGTGAGCATTACCTCATCGTAGTCCCAAACTGACCAAGGGAAGGGGGGTGACTCACTGGAGAGTCCAACAGATCCTCTGTTGCTGCCTAGGCCAGTGTCCTTTGTTCCTGTGAGACTGGGCTGGGTTTGTCCCATACATGCCCTGATGAGGTGTGAACTGCCCCTCTGCTCCTGAAGAGTTTTGCCTGGGCTTGTTTTAAGCCATGAGGACACATGTTTAGCCTCATAACTATATACATGAAATTAAAACCTATAAAATTACTATAACAACAATGCTCAGTGCATCATGAGGTTTCCGAAGACACCGAGATGACAAAATTTGCATTGGATACTACACAAGCATATTATAAGGATGAATATGGGGGTGCAGACTGTTCCCCCGAAGTACAAAGTGTCACACCAGCCCCCTTACTTTACTGCAAGAGGGTTAGTCACTGATTATCTCAAAGGCAGTTGGTGTTATAATTTTCTTGGCATCCAGCCATTAAGGCCATGAGGCAGAGTGCCTCAGTTTCCCCCTCACCCAGCAAACCATATTTGTTATGGTTTCTCTGCAGAGAGCAGGGTGTATGTACAGGTTGTTACTCCAAGAGGAGTTCACACTTTAAGCACTGATATTTGTGAATTTACGTGAGTCTTAAGTGCAGTGACTAAGAACAGTCAGGAAGAGGTCACAGTTTTTTTATTTTCTGTTTGTTTATTTTGCGTGAGGGAAATAAGTACAAGAAATCAGAAAAATGACAACCAGTGAGGCAGATACAAAACTAGGGTCCTTAGGTTGCTAGCAGCTATAGCGTCATCATGGTAAGAGAACATGGTGTGGTGCTGTATGATTGAATATCACCATTTTTATCATTGTTGCTACCACTGTTATAGAATTCCAACAAATCTTGTGGAAAGTTTGTCATGTCAGAAGTCAATGGGAAAATTATGATTCGCTAAGTATGATTATCCTGTTTATAGGCATGTATCATCTTTGTGTCTGAAGTGACGAATATTGGCGATGTACTGGAATGGGCTTTGTTTGGGACAGTAACATTCCATGCACAAGGCAGAGGATATAGAAGGACTCCTGAGACATCTCCATTTTGTCTTCAGTTCTCTGGACTCGGTTTCCAACACAGAAGCTCTGAACAAAGACTGATGACCCCCAACCAGCTTGGGTAATTTCCACAGAGTTTTGCAAGCCAGCAGTTTATTCCATCACTGCTGTGATCCTGATCCTTGAACACTGAGAAATCATTTGCATGTATCTGACCTATAAACTCATTATAGCTCTGGTTCTTTTATTTTATTATTAAACCTTTACTTTTTAATTGCTAAAGGATTGGCAGCAGCGTGATCATTGGGTAAATTCTGAGTTATATATTGACCTGGCTAAATGGCTGGTCTCTTGAGATTAGAAGGACCCTATATGTGGTGAAACTGGTTTTCACTGAAGACTCATCATGGAGTCAAGTGTCAGGGTGGTTAGCCAAGGGCTGGGATGCCTCAGGAAACTGTATTTTTGGCTTCTAGTTAACCAGGGTGGTGAGACAGAAGTTTACATTTGTTGCTGGCTTGGTAAAATCTAATGATAGAATAACCCCCAGTCTGGGGTGAGTCTGCCCTATTTCTCAGCAGTTTGTCCTGAATTTGGCATCCACAGCTGTGTCCCCTGAAGCATGGTAACACACGGAGACAGAGTTTACTGTTGATAGGTGATTCACAGACTATTTCTCCCTACTCCCAGGAGGTATCCCCCTTTTACAGATGGGGAAACTGAGGCAGCAGGAAAGGAAGCATCTTGAGCTAGGACTATAGCCCACGATTCCCTAGCTACCAATCTCTTGTTTAGTTTCTCCCAGACCTGGTTTCTATGGTCCATGCAGCAGCACAGAGGCATGGAGCACTGACCCGAGGTGAGGATCTGGCCCAAGACATTTAATTAGAGATAAAGTGTCAGCAGAGACCAGTCAGCTGGGAGTGAAGATTCCCAGCTCTGCCACGGATTTACTGAGTGACCTTTGTCACAGCCTCTCCATGCTTTAAATGGAGATTAGTATTCATTACTTCTAGTGCTTTGCTATTGAAAAATCCTAATCAGGGCCTTCATGTCACACGATGATGTGGTTCCTTGAAGCACATCATTGGACTCTCTGCATGGTGTAGAGTTCCAGGCAGTGTGTGGTCCCTAGTAAACAAACAAGAGAAGGCTGAAAACTGAGCTGTGTGGAAACCTGTTTTCATGGCTGTAGTTTTTGGCTGTTTCTTTAATAAATTCCTCCTGTTGAAGAAGGACGGCAACTCCACTGATCACGACACACAAATAGCCTCACTGCATCTAACACAACGCAGAGGAGCAATGCCAGTTCATGGCCAGAGCAACGGTGCTGGTGGGTCAGGGCTCTCGTTTCTTATTCTCAGCTCTATCACCGACTCATTGTGTGGCCTTGGGTAAATCACTTTACCTCTGAGTGGCTCAGTCCATCCATGACACGAGGAGAACGCTGCCTAGCAGCCTAGCCAACGACCATCTAGACATAGTGATCAAAATCGTCATGCACAGCATATGTTAGACTCAGTTTCCCTATTCAGCTTCAGCCCCTGGGCAATTGGTGCTCTGTTGTTCCAGATAAGGGGTTGTGTATATGTGTAAATTGACAGCTAATGGTAGCTGTGCCATTTATCTCCCTCCCTGTGAGCCACTGAAGACACCCCAGCCTCTGCCCAGCATCCCACCTTCCCAGCTAATGCAGGGGCTTATCCTTCCGCCTCTCTCAGCTGTTGTCCTCCTAGCTTCAAAGCTGATCCCTTGCACTCACCCAGAGGCCTAGCTCAGGGCAAAGGTCTCCCATCCCATCCCCATTGCAGTTACCCTGCCTGCTACAGGCTCCCAGTCAGGAGGAACAAAAGGGAACCAAAAGCTAAAGAAATAAGCCCCACACGGGTCTCTTCCCTCAGGACTTTGTAGATGAGCTTTAGGGCCCACAAGCTGTATGATGCACAATCTCACCTGCCTGCAACACTAACCTGGTCCCAACCCCCAGCTTCTTTTATACGGATTCCTGGCTTCCCTCTCCGCTCCTCATTCTCCTGTCGGCCCCAGCGCTGCATCCTTGCTGCACTCACTGCAGGCTCCTCGTCAGCTTGCAGCAGCTCCTGTCCCAGCCCCAAAGCAGAGGGAGCGCAGTTGTTGGGGAGGGAGGTGGAGATGATCCAGCAAGTGCATGTGATTGGGGAGGAGAGGAGTGAGCAACAGGGCTGAGGCTTTGGGGAAAGGGGCAGTATAGAGGTCTATCCTTGGTAGAAGAGGTGGAGAAGGGAACAGGGCCTTGTGGGAATACTTGCGACAGAGGAAGTGGTCTTGTTGAAAGAGGTGGGGCAGGACCTTGGGGAATAGGCAGGGAAGGGCACGTAGCCTCAGCGGTCCAGTTACCAGCAATTAGAAAGGTGGCCATCCTGTAAGTTAATGAATTGTACACAGACAGATTCCTCAGTTTGTCACGCTAACACAGCACAGTAAGGCCACGAAAGGATTAAATGTCACTTTGACTGTCCAGTCAGTGATTCAGGGAAGAGGACCCAGCATCATGTCACCAGCCACCTCTGCATGGAGGTCTGAGAGCCAGAACACCGGGAGAAAATTTTAGGCCCCTTCATGAGTAAAGAGCCGGAGCAGCCTGCCCCGGATCTCTTTGGTCTTCACCCCGTAAATGATGGGATTTAGCGCGGGGGGCATCAAGAGGTACAGGTTGGCAATGAGTACGTGGAAATGCAGGGCCACATTGTGGCCAAACCGGTGCATGAGGGAGATGAAGAGACCTGGGATGTAAAAAGCTAAAATGACAACGAGATGGGAGACGCAAGTCCCAAAAGTCTTGAGCCGGGCATCCTTTGTGGGGATGCTGAAGATGGCTCTGAGGATCAGAACATAGGACACGGCGATAAAAATCACATCCAGACCCATCACACAGAATAGCACAAATAGGCCGTAGTAACTACTGACACGGGTGTCAGTGCAGGCCAGATTCACCACAGCTATATGTGCGCAGTACGGCTGGGGGATGATGTTGGTTCTGCAATATGGCCAGTGACTCGCCAGGAAGGGATATGGCAGTATGACTATGCAGCCACGCAGCATCACGGCCAGGCCAATCTTTGCCACAATGAGGTTTGTCAGGATGGCGGAATGTCTCAGGGGGTGACAGATGGCAACATAGCGATCCAAAGCCATGGCCACGAGGATCCCAGACTCTATCTCTAAGAAGGAGTGAATGAAGTACATCTGGGTGAGGCAGGCACTGAAATCTATCTCCCTGGAATTAAACCAGAAAATTGCCAGCATTTTCGGCAGGGTGGATGTAGTCAGGACCAGGTCGGTGATGGCCAGCATGCAGAGGAAATAGTACATGGGCCCATGGAGGCTCGGCTCCATCTTCACGATGAACAGGATGATGAAGTTCCCCAATATGGCTATGGCGTACATGGTGCAGAAGGGGATGGAGATCCAGATGTGGGCTGCCTCCAGGCCAGGAATTCCCAGCAGGATGAAGGTGGAGGGGTTCTTGAAATCAGTTGTGTTGGAATCTGACATGAAGTAGGGGAGAAGGTGTATGGTGTCGCCTTCGTGTACTGTACGTTCCTCTGCGTTCCTGTATGTGCCCAGGGTCTAGGCTGTTGGTCACAGTACAAATACCTGGACGAAGAGAGAATGTTAATTTGAGACACTAAATGTACTACTGGAGGCTGTTCTCATAGCTTAAGCAGATTGGTCGCTCTTCTCACACTGAAAAATGACATTTTCATTATTCAGATAAATGAATTGTGAACACATGACCCTACTTAATACCAATTCCATATTTTATGGTGTTCCCTTCCTCAATAATTCCTATTCATTGTGGTTTGGGAAACGTTAATAGGCACCAGCAGGAAACACGAGTGTGGATACTGGTTATCCATCATTGTTCCTTAATGCAGTGAAACCCAGACTAGAGAGTCCATTCTGTAGGGAGTTCTCCATTCACCCAGTTGCTCAAAATCTGAGAGGGGGGAAAAAAACAAAGCCTTGACAAAACATGTACCAGAGGAAAACATCCCAACTAGAACACACTCAGGGGAAAAACCTGGACATCATTGATAGCAGCTTAACGGAAACACCTGCTCATTCACAGTAGTGGCCAAAACAAAGACAATGATCGGATGCCTAAGAAATGGGATGGAGAATACCCTGTTCTGGACATGTGCTCAGTTTTGGACACCCAGTCTCTATAAAGGATATAGCAGATAGAAAGGGGATTTCTGAGACAGGCTATGACAATGGGGGAGGCTGCCATATGTGGACTGAAAAGTCTGTGATTGTTTAGTTTTGAAAAGAGACAAAGAACGGGGCTTATGATAAAGGAAAGGAAAATAAAGAACGGAACAGATTACATTCAAATGGACAAAGTGGAGAACAGTTCCCAACCAGTGATAACTATGGACACTTCATATGGACACCTGTTTCAAAAGGGCTAATTCTAAGCTGAAGCAAATTGTCAGCAAAACTGAGTGGGAGGAAAAATTTTGAGAGAAAAATGTGAATGAGAATTGGGTGTTCTTTACGAAAAGTTTATTAGATAGCTAAGAAGCCACAATTCTACAGTCAAGCGTGTAGACAACTTTGGCTAAAAACCCTATTTAGTGGCAAAGTGAGGGCAGCAGTTGGGGGGGAAGCACTCTATCTATCTATCTATCAATCTATCTATCTATCTATCTATCTATCTATCTATCCACACACACACACACATACACACGAATAACTGACTCTGTAATCTAGTGGAGAAAGGCAGAGCAAGGCCCAATGTCTGGAAGATGAAGCCAGACAAATTCCAGCTCTAAATAAGCATGATTAATATTTGGAACAAACTGCAAAGGGAAGTGAGGGATTCTCCAACTCCACATGTTTATAGATCCAGACTGGATGTTTTTTTCTGGAAGATTTGCTTGAGGACTTGTCTACACTTAAAATGCTACAGTAGTGCTGCCTTACCACTTCAGTGTAGACACTACTTACACCAACAGCAGGGGTTCTCGTGTTGGTGTAGGTAATCCACCTCCCTAAGGGCTGGTCTACACTGGGGAGGGATCGATCTAAGATACGCAACTTCAGCTATGCTATTCGTGTAGCTGAAGTCGAAGTATCTTAGTTCGACTTACCTGGCCGTCCTCATGGCAGCAAGTCGACTGCCGCGGCTCCTCCATCGACTCCGCTTACTCCTCCTGCCGAGGTGGAGTACAGGCGTCGATTTAGGGATCGATTTATCGTGTCTAGATGAGACACAATAAATCAATCCCCAATCGATTGATTACTACCCGCCGATCTGGCGGTAGCTAAGTGGATAGAAAAAAAAAGCAAATGCAATTTTTGGATGCATTAGCAGAGGCATAGCATGCAAGTCAAAGGAGGTGATAATGCCACTTTACTGGGTGCTGGTTAGGCCTCACCTGGAGTACTGTGTCTAATTTTGGTCACCAATGTATAGGAAGGATGTAGAGAAACTGGAAATAACCAGAGGCAAGTGACCAAAGTGATGAAAGAGATGGAATTGAAGCCATATGACCAAAGGCTCAAGGAACTGGGTATGTTTAGTTCGGAAAAGAGGAGATTGAGGGGGACATGCCAGCAGTCTTCAAATACTTGAATGGCTGCCATAAAAAAGATGGAGAAAAGTTGTTCACTCTTCCCACATAGGGCAGGACAAGAGGCAATGGGTTCAAACTACAGCACAGCAGATTTAGATTTAATCTCAGGCTAAACTCCCTAAATGTAGGAACAGAAGGATAATGGAACAGATGCCTAGGGAAATCATGGAGGCTCCTTTACTGCAGGTTTTCTAAAGGAAGCTGGACAGTCATCTGTCCTGGATGGCTTAGACACAACAAATCCTGAACCTTGGCAGGGGGTTAGAATAGCTAACCCTTGTGGTTCCTTCTGACCCTGTGGCTTTATGATTCTATGATATAAAACCCCAGTGTAGACCAGGCCTTAGTCAAACACCAGTCATTGGGCTCAATGAAGATGTAACTGGGTGAATTTTATGGCCTTTGTTATACAGGAGGTCAGACTGGATGATCTAATGGTTCCCTATGGCCTTATACTCTATGAATCTATCGATAAAGAAAGTGGGTCAGGCATTTATATTTATTCTGTCTTACAACACACAGACAAGTGAACATTGAATTCCATTGAAAGTCTGAACATATAACACTGAAAAAAGAAAGTTCATTATATAATCCATATTTGGCCTGTGGAACTCCTTACCACAGATGTTACTGGAGCAAAGAGCTTACCTGAATGGGATTCAGAAATGGATTGGCCACTGAAGGTGGTGATGGTGGCACCACCATTAGTTAAGGCTGATGCCTTTAATTAGGAGACCTCATTTTCAATTGCTTATAAGTTTGCTACACTTAAGCATTTGGACTGAAATTTCACATGCTGGGTGTCTGCTTCCACTGAATTGTTCATTAAGTTTCCAGCATAACATTTGAGCCGACTTTTCAAATGAAGCTAGGAGAAAAGATGTGGTGCCCATGTTGAAAAATTCTTATAATTGTTCGAGTGAGGAGCCCAAGCACTTCCCTGGAGATAAAAGTCACGTAATAGCCCCCGCTCCCCCATTAACAACCAGAGCCCTGAAATGCAAGAGGAGGAGGTGACAGTGTCTCTGCATTAACACACAACTGGCTCCTGTGCTCTTTACTCAGTTCTTACTCCAAGGGGAGTTTTGCCTCATTGGAGCCTGGGTAAACTATGGGCTAGGGCCTCAGAATTTGGCCCTGTTTTGTACATTTACTAACACCTTTCATCCTAAAGGCTCCACTGTGGCACTGAAATGCAGCCACTTTGGGGCTGGAGGCAATTAGCCCGGGAGGGCACAGCAAAGAGGGACATTTTAACCAATGATACTGAAGCAAACTCATCCCGTGTGGCAAGGGCCTTTGGGTGTTTAATGGCTGTGCAGATCAGAAAAGATCACAGACCTATTATTTATCCCATCATGCCCATGTTGCACTGGGTTTGTCGAGCAGGTGAGCTCCTCAGCACAAGATGGGTACCTGTGAATTCTGAGATGGAAAAGTGTCTTTCCTGGGAATCCCCCTCAGGTAGCCGTGTCCCACACCTCTGTCACCCCAGCATCTGCAGCAGCATCCCATGCCGAGAGCTGACACAGGGGTGTGCTCCATTTATAATATAGCTCTGTGAAATCCCAGGGGGGTTCGCTCAGCATCTAGAGGATAAGCGAGCATCTGAATGTAAACAGGCTGGAGACAAGCCTGTCTGGGCTTCTGTGTTCTTTATCCAGGTTTAGGAGTAAACAGTAATTAAGGGACCTTCCCAAAGGGAGATGAGAACTCTGGGGCTCTGTGCTGAGACAGAGAGGAATTGGCTGCTCTGTGTATTTGTGTATATTTACAAATTATACTTGATTAGTAGGAAAACTAGGGATAATGCTTAAACTCCATGTGGTCTGATACCCTGTAAATTCTTAGGTGGGATGGGTAGGTACAAGACAGACATACCTATGGAATGATGCCTGCGGAGAGACACAAGCACTTTCTGCAGGCACACAGGTCTGTTGCTAAGGGATCAGAGATCATTAATTCTCACCAGTAATATCAATGTGATATATGCCATCATATGCCAGCAATGTACCTCTGCCATGTACATTGGCCAAACCGGACAGTCTCTATGCAAAAGAATAAATGGACACAAATCTGACATCAGGAATCATAACATTCAAAACCAGTAGGAGAACACTTCAATCTCTCTGGTCACTCAATAACAGACATCAAAGTGGCAATTCTTCAACAACAAAAACTTTAAAAACAGACTCCAGTGTGAATCTGCAGAACTGGAATTAATTTGCAAACTAGATGCCATCAGATTAGACCTAAATAAAGACTGGGAGTGGTTGGGTCATTACAAAACCTAAACTTACTTTCCCCAACAGTAAATTCTCCCTATTGTTACTCAAACCTTCTTGTCAACTGTCTGTAATGGGCCACTGCCGTGGCGCAGCTGCTGCAGTACATTTGTGCTGCTGTAAGGTGTGTAGTGTAGACATAGCCCCAGTGGGGCAGAGAGAGCAGGTTATTGCACACGTTACAGAAATGTGAAGAGCCTTGTGTAGCGCAAAAGAGCAAAACATTCGAAAGGTGAAAGTTTCACCTTAGAAGAGAAAAAAAAGGTGAATCCTTTGAAGAATTCCTAACTGAGCTGAAGCTAATGAGCCCAACCTGCAACAGTGATCAGGCCGGTGGGGTCAGAGCAGGAGATTGCACATGTTCCATTCTTCAGACACACACTGGAGTTCAGTCAGGAGCGGCTCCAGGCACCAGCGCACCAAGCACGTGCCTGGGGCGGCAAGCTGCGGGGGACGGCCTGCCGGTTGCCGTGAGGGCAGCAGTTCGGCGGAATGCCTGCGGGAGGTCCGCCAGTCCCATGGCTTCGACGGTAATTCGGCAGCAGCTAGCCGCGGGACCGGTGAACCTCCCGCAGGCATGCTGCCGAATCCGCGTTACCAGCGGACCTCCCGCAGGCCGAAAGCCACCTGCCTGCCATGCTTGGGGCAGCAAAAAACATAGAGCCGCCCCTGAGTTCAGTGCACCTGGAATTATAGATAGAAAGCAACAGAAACACAACGGTTTGGTTCATGCACTGAAGGACGCTGGGAGTGTTATATAGAGAGATGTAGGAGTGCACAAAGAATCACAGGCAGTCTGGTTCATTTTCTATCAGAGGCATTGAGTAGCAGGCATCATTGAGCTTTGAATTTCCTGTGTTCCTTTCAACCTGCCCAGACCCCAAATGTGGCACCCAGGGTGTGACAAGGACACAGACTGAGGCCCACACAAATATTATCCTTGCAGGGGACTCTAGATAGAATTGTAGATTATATGGCCAGGAGGGACCCTGCTCTGACCTTCTGCATTGCACAGGCTGTAGGACTGCTCTGGATTAATTCCTGTTTGAACTAGAGCAGATATTTGAGAAAAACATCCCATCTTGATTCAAACGTGGCCAGTGATGGAGACACACCACGATCCTTGCTAAAGTGTTTCAATGGTCAATTACCCCCAGTGATGACAAATTCCACTTTGTCTCTAATTTCAATTTGTCTATGTTCAATGCCCAGCCACTGACTCTTGTTAGACCTTTACCTTCTAGCTTTAAAAGCCCGCTCTTATCACATTTCTGTTTCCATTTATAAGTGCTGATAGAATGCAATCACGTCACTCCATAACCATTTCCTCATTAAGAGACTGAGCTCATTGAGGTCCTGGGGCAGCCTTGCACTGTCCCCTCTGAGAAAGTTCTGCCTCCTGCACTGACGAGCTTTACCCCTGCTGTTGAGAGTCCCATTGTGCCAGAGAAGTGCAGTTGCTTGAACTTAGGGTCTGTCAGTCCCAAGGCTTTTGGGTACATTAAAGGTAAGGAGCAAGACCTTGATCTTGACTTGATGTTCTACAGTCCAGACAGGAGTGACTAAGGTCTGTGTAACTAAAGCCAGCTCATCATCCACCAGGATGGGATGGAGTCTCCTAGTCAACCGGAGATGGTAGAAAGCACTACTCACAGACGCTGCTATGAGAGAGCTCAGCATCAGCAAGGCATCCAAGAGCCCTCTAGACTATGGACTGAATTGTCCAGCTGTGGGTGTGAACCTTCAGCCAAAGAAGGCTGCATCGTAGCTGTCAACTCTACAAAATATTTAGCTCTGCCCACAAGCATCACCTCAGTCTTGCTTGGGTTCAGCTTCAGCCAGCTGTTCCATCCAAGAACTAGGCCATCTTGGCGATAGTGGTGTGGTCAAACAGGAAGGAGAGGGAGGAGCTCGGTGTCACCTGCATACTGCTGGTGTTTGAGTCCGTGTTGTGTGACCAGTTCCCATAGTGGCTGTATGGAGATTTTGAAAAACCCCAGAGAGAGAACTGATCCTTGTGGGACTCAACCAGGGAGGGGTCTAGTGCTGGAGGTGTAGTTTCCCATCACTGCTAATTGGGTTCGTCCCTCCAAGAAGGATTCAGACCATTTTAGAGCATCCCTCTGGACTCCCGCTGCCTCTAACGTGAGACAGCAGTATCTCATTGTTAACAATGTCAAACAATGCAAAGAGGTACAGGAGGATCAGAATGGATGTCTGCCCCCAATCCACTAGAGTGAGGTGCATTGGATAGGTGTGATAAATGAAGGGGGGGTAGCTCCCTTTTATGGACTGCCAGCCAGCCACTTAGCTATACAATCCCTCTTAGTAGCTGTTCTCTACTTGCTTTCCCTGTAAAGGGTTAAAAGGTCTCAGTGCTATGCAAAGGTAAAAGGAAGTGAGTTGGCACCTGACCAAAAGAGCCAATGGAAAGGCTAGAAATTTTTAACATTGAAAAAAAACCTGCCCTTTTTGTCTGTCTGTGGGGCTTCTACTGGCTAGATGGGCGGACAGGGCAGCAGCTATGCTGTAAGAAGCTTGGGGACAGGTATGAAAAATCCTCGGTATCATACTGAGAAACTACACATTTGAAACCACAGATATGTAAGTAGATCAGGAAATGTCTAGGAAGACACGACACATCCTCAGACATGAAGATTTATGTAAAGAATTCATTTAGTTTCTCGGCAATGGCCTTATTGTCCTTGAGTACTCCTTTAGCATCTCAATCGTCCAGCGGCCCCACTGGTTGTTTAGCAGGCTTCCTGTTTCTGATGTACTTACTTTTTTATTTTTGCTGTTACTTTTTGAATCTTTGGCTAGCTGTTCTTCATATTCTTTTTGGGCCTTACTAACTATATTTTTGCACTTCACTTGCCAGAGTTTATGCTCCTTTCTATTTTTCTCACTAGGATTTAACTTCCACTTTTTAAAGGATGCCTCTTTGTCTCTCGCTGCTTCTTTCACTTGGTTGTTGAGTCATGTTGGCACTTTTTTGGTTCTCTTACAATGTTTTTTTTAATTTGGGGTATACATTTAAATAGAACCTCTCTTATGGTGTCTTTAAAAAGTTTCCATGCAGCTTGCAGAGATTTCACTTTTGTCATTGGAACTTTTAATTTTTGTTTAACAATCTTCCTCATCTTTGTGTAATCCCCCTTTATGAATATAAATGCTACTGTGTTGCACTGTTGTGGTGTTTTCCCTGCCACAGGGATGCTAAATTTATTTATATTATGGTCACTATTACCAAGTGGCCCAGCTGTATTCACCTCTTGGATCAGATCCTGTGCTCCACTTGGGACTAAATCAAGAATTGCCTCTCCTCTTGTGGGTTGCAGGACTGGCTGCTCCAAGAAGCAGTTACTGAAGGTGTCAAGAAACTTTCTCTCTGCATCCCATCCTGAGGTGACATGTACCCAGTCAATATAGGGATAGTTGAAATCCCCCATTATTATTGAGTTTTTTATTTTTATAGCCTTTCTAACCTCCCTGAACATTTCACAGTCATTATCACGATCCTGGTCGGTAGTGTATCCCTATTGCTATATTGTTATTATTTGATCATGGAGTTTTTGACAAAGTGGGAGTTTTCCCTTGTTAGCTTGCATGTGATCCTATGTGATTCTTACTATGTTGCTTGAATACTGGGTGTACCTCAGTTTCCCTACGTATTTCAAGAATGTTTGTTGGTGAGAATAAGGGTGTGTGACTTTTGCTGAAACCCTCGAGGGCAAGTGAGAAGGCTGCAGCTGCCTGCATATATGTAATGGCCATTGCCCTTCATAATCTGAGACCCAGGATGGGGATATGACCAGCTAACACTTTGCCTGGAAAGCGAGAAAAAGACCAGGAGGGGGGGCAACAGGTGTGTCAGAGGTCTGATCACTGGAAGCTGGGCAGTGTGCTGTGTGGGACTGGTCAGGGAGAGTCTAGTGCATCCGGCCCAGGGTGCCCCTGTGCCCTCTGGTGTTTTCTGGACCGGTGATCTGCTAGGTCGTTCCAGTCCTCGACTCTGGGACCCAGCCTTACCCTGCTCTGCTGTGAGAACCCCCACTCCTGGGCTGTTCCTGCACAGCCTCTGGTATATAAGCTGCTGCTTGGATTGTGCAACCGAATGACACCAGTCTGGCTTGTTGCCTTTCAGCCAGGCTCTCCCCTTTGATCAGCACTTTATTTTTATATTATATTTTATTTTTATTTTTGTTTCTTTCATAACTAACTCTGAGCTTTATGTCTGCTGCTTATAATAATTTCAAATCTATCTTCTGTAGTTAATAAATTTTATGTATATTTTACCTAAAACATGTGTTTTGGTTCAATTGCTTGGTAAATCTCAGCGCAGGTTAAAAAGATAACCACGTGTCCTCTCCACTTTGAGGGAGGTGTGGACTGGGTAATTGTGACATTCCCCTGGTGTTATCTGGGACAGGGGGGGGGCCTTGTGGAAAGAGGTGGGGCAGGAGGCAGGACCTTGGGGAATAGGCGGGGCAGGGCAGGTGGCCTCAGGAGTCCAGTTACCAGCATTTACAAACATTGCAATCCTATAAGCTAGTGAGTTGTATACAGATATATACCTCAGTTTGTCACTCTGACACAGCACAGTAAGGGCAGGAAAGGTTTTAATATCACTTTGACTGTCCAGTCAGTGGTTCAGGAAAGAGGGACCAGCACCATGTCACCAGCCACCTCTGCACGGAACTCAATCTCAGAGTAAGAGCACCTTGAGAAAACTTTAGGCCCCATTATGAATAAAAAGCCGGAGCAGCCTGTCCTGGATCTGTTTGGTCCTAACTCCGTAGATGATGGGGTTTAGCACAGGGGGAATCAAGACATACACATTGGCAATGAGAACGTGAAAATGCCCAGGCACATTCTGGCCAAACCGGTACATGAGGGAGGAGAAGAGACCAGGGATGTAAAAGGCTAAAATAACAAAGAGGTGGGAGACGCAGGTCCCAAAAGTCTTGACTTGGGCGTCCTTTGTGGGAAGGCTTAAGATGGCCCTGAGGATCTGGATATAGGACATGGCAATAAAAATCATATCCAGACCCTTCACACAGAATAGCACAAAGAGGCCATAGTAACTACTGACACGGGTGTCAGCACAGGCCAGCTTCACCACAGCTATATGCACACAGTATGGCTGGGGGATGATGTTGGTTGCGCAATATGGCCACTGGCTAGCCAGGAAGGGATATGGCAGTACGACCAGGCCGCCACGCAGCACCACAGCCAGACCGATCTTGGCCACAACGGGGTTTGTCAGGATGGCGGAATGTCTCAGGGGGTGGCAGATGGCTACATAGCGATCCAAAGCCATGGCCACAAGGATCCCAGACTCCATCTCTAAGAAGCAGTGAATGAAGTACATCTGGGTGAGGCAGGCACTGAAATCAATCTCCCTGGAATTGAACCAGAAGATGCTCAGCATTTTGGGCAGGATGGACATGGACAGGACCAGGTCAGTGACAGCCAGCATGCAGAGGAAATAGTACATGGGCCCATGGAGGCTTGGTTCTGTCTTGACAATGAACAGTATGATGAAGTTTCCGAACATGGCTATGGCGTACATGGTGCAGAAGGGGATGGAGATCCAGACGTGGGCCACCTCCAGCCCAGGAATGCCCAGCAGGATGAAGATGGAGGGGTTGGTGAAGTCACTTATGTTGGAATCTGACATGGAGTAGGGGAGAAGTTGTCCAACTCTGAGACAGAACGGTGTCTCCTACATGTACCGTACGTTCCCCTGACTTCCTGTATGTGCCCAGGGTCTAGGGTGATGGTTGCAGTACAAATGCCTGGATGGAGAGACAATGTTAAAATATGAGACACTACTAGCACTACTGGAGGCTGTTCTCATGGGTGAAGCAGATTTGTCGCATTTCACACACTGAAAAATGACATTTTCATTATTCAGATTAATGAATTATGAACACATGACCCTAGTAATACCAATTCCATATGTCATGGTTATCCCTGCCTCAATAGTTCCTACACATCGTGGTTTGGGAAACTTTAATAGGCCCCAGCAGTAAACACGAGTGTGGATACTCATTATTCATCATTGTTCCTTAGGCCTTGTCTACACTGCCAAAGTTTTTGCCAAAAAGGAGCTTTTGACAGAGAAACAGGGGAGGTGTACACACTACAGAGCCACTTTTGATGACGGAACTCCTCAGTTTCAGTGAAATAATAAAACCACCTTGACGAGAGTTGTTAGGCCTTTAACTCAAAAGTTTTGTCACTGAAGTGCCAGTGTAGAAACTTGTGCTTGATTTTATCTCTGTAACTGGCCTCCGGAAGGTGTCCCACATTGCCTATCCTGACCGCTCTGGTCAACAATTTCATCTACTCTGCCCTGCATCGAGGTAAACAACTTAGCCCCTCCCCCTTTAAAGGCTCTGGAATTTTGAAATTCCCATTCCTGCTTGCTCGGCGCGGAGTGCTCACATCATATCTTCCCAGGTGGCCGTGGCGGCTCCACAGAGCAAATGCTGTCCCGCTTCAGCCACTGCGGAGCTGCTACATCTGTTCAGTATTTGGGGAGAGGAGGTCGTGCAGTCCCAGCTGTCAATATGTCAATACCTACGAGCAGATTTTGTGCAGCTTGCGGGAAAAGAGCTGTGATCAGGACACACTGCAGTGCACAGCAACGGTGAAGGAGTTGAGGCATGCATACCACAAGGATCACAAAAGGGAGGTTGTTAAGTATATTAATAAAATAGAAATCCTAGAAAAGGTATAGGCCTAGAAATAGAAAGAAATGCTAGAAAAGGTTTAGGCCAATTCCTAGAGGTAGAAAGGAAACTTTTTAATATTCATAAAAGGTAGATGTGTTAAAGAAATCTTTTTGTTCTGTATTTGGAAAGAATCATCACAAGAGATGATTAAATACTTTCCAGACCATTAGCTGTCAAGGAGGATATTAAACAGCATCTACAGTAGAACCTTAGAGTTACAAATACAAGAGTTACCAACTGACCGATCAACCACACCCCTAAATCAGAAGCAGAAGTACACAATCAGGCAGCAGACAGCCAAAAAGAAGAAGAAGAGGCCAATACAGGACAGTTCTGTGTTAAATATAAACTATTTTAAAAAAGGAAAATTAAAAAAAAAAGATTTGATGAAGTTAGGAAACAATAGAAAAGCTGGTATGGGATTAGTTAAAAAAAATGCCAGGGATATAATTAATGCCATGCAACAAAAGGGTGTATGGAAAACATGTCTTGTCAAATAAACCCAATTTCATCATTTAATGAGAGTACATGTTTGGTTGATCAAGGAAACTGCGCAGATGAAATAGACTTTGATTTCTCTGAGGCATTTGCATCAGTAGGGGAAAAAAATCAGATAAAAATATGAAGACTCTACAATATCAGTAGAGCACATGTCAAATACACAAAAATCTGGCTAACTGACAGATTTCAGAAAGCAGTTGTCAATCATAGAATCATAGAATATCAGGGTTGGAAGGGACCTCAGGAGGTCATCTAGTCCAAGCCCCTGCTCAATGGGTCATTGTCAGTGAATGGGGCTGTTTCTAGTGGGGTTCTGCAGGGATCAGTTCTAGGTCTGATGCTATTCAATATTTTCATGAAGGATCTGGAAGCAAATAGAAAATCACTGCACATAAAATTTGCGGACAACCCAAGATTGGCAGAGTGGTTACAATGAGGAGGCCAGAGCAGCCATACTGATAGATCTAGAGTGTTTGGAGATCTGGCCGTAACAAATAAACAAAATTTTAATACAGTCAAATGCAAAATTTCCCTCTCGGAACAGGGAATTCAGGCTGTACCCACAGACTAGGAGACTGTATTACGGAATGAAGGGACCCTGAAAAGTATGTAGGGGTCATTGTGGACAACCAACTCATCATCAGTTCCCAGTGCATTGCTGTGGCCAAAAGGACTGATGTGATCCTTGCATGCATAAACAGGGGAGTAGTGAGTTGGAGCAGGGGAAGGATTTTTACCTCTGCACATAGCGTCCAGTTCTGGGGTCCACATTACAAAAAGAATGTTGAAAAATTGGAGAGGGTGCAAAAAAGAGCCACAAAAATTATTTGAGGCTGAAGAAAATGCCAGCTAGGGAGAGAGACATAAGGAGCTTCATCTATTTATCTTATGCAAAAGACGATCAAGCGGAGACTTACATGGGGAGAAAACCCTGGGCAGTAAAGGGCTCTGTAATCTAGTAGAGAAAGGCAGAGCAAGGCCCAATGGCTGGAGGCTGAAGCCAGACAAATTCCAGTTGGAAATAAGGGTCCAAAGTTTAGCACGAGGGTGATTAAATTTTGGAATAAACTGCAAAGGGAAGTGGTGGATTCTCCAACTCCCCATTGCTGCAGATCCAGACTGGATGTGTTTCTGGAAGATGTGCTTGTGGGCTTGTCTACACTTAAAACACTACAGTGGCGCTCCCGTAGCACTTCAGTGTAGACACTACTTACACCCACGGCAGGGGTTCCCCTGTCAGTGTAGGTAATCCACCTCCCCTAGAGGTAGTAGCTAGGTTGATGAAGAATTATTCGGTAGACCTCATACTGTCGACACCAGTGTTAGGTTGATATAGCTACATCTCTGAGGGATGTCATTTTTTTGCTATTGCATAAAAAGCAAATGCAATTTCCCATTGCATTACCAGATGCATAGCATGCAAGTCACAGGAGGTGATAGGACCGCTCTACTCAGTGCTGTTTAGGCCTCAACTGGAGTACTGTGTCCAGTTTGGGTCTCCAATGTATAAGAAGGATTTAGGGAAACTGGAAAGGATTCAGAGGTGAGAGACAAGGATGATTCAAGGGATGGAATACAAGCCATATGAGCAAAGGCTGAAGGAACTGGGTATGTTTAGTTTGGAAAAGAGGAGATTAAGGGGCGACATGACAGTGGTCTTCAGATATTGAAAGGCTGCCATAAAAAAGATGGAGAAAAGTTGTTCTCTCTTGCCACTGAGGGCAGGACAAGAGCAATAGGTTGAAATGGCAGCATAGCAGATTTAGATGAAATCTCAGGAAAAACTTCCTAACTGTAATAACAGGGGGACAATGGAACAGACGCCTCGGGATCTTGTGGAAACTCCTTCACTGGAGGTTTTCCAAAGGAGGCTGGATAGCCGTGTGTCTGGGATGGTTTAGACAGAACAATCCCGGCATCTTGGCAGCGGGTTAGAGTAGATGACCCTTGCAGTCCCTTCTCACCCTGTGGCTCTCTGATTTCACTATGTAACATCCTAGTGTAGACCAGGCCTTTGTCAAACACAAGTTATGGAGCTCAATACAGGGGGAAACAGTGACATTTAATGGCCTGTGTTATACAGGAATTCAGACTGGATGATCAGATGGTCCCTTCTGGCCTTAAACCCTATGAAACTATAGATAAAGAAAGTAGATCAGGCATTTATATTTACTGTCTCTCACAACACTTGAACAAGGGAACATTCAATTCCATTGATATATAATACACGTTTGGCCTGCGGAACTCTTTGCCACAGACATTGTTGAAGCAAAGAGCTTAGCTGAATGGGATGCAGAAATGGATTGACCATTTTAGGTGCTGCTGGCAGCACCGTTAGTTAAGACTATCTGACACCCTCAATTTGGAGAGCACATTTTCAGTTGCTTATAGGTTTGCCAAACATTTACCGTTTGGACTGAAATTTCTCACGCTGGGTGTCTACATCCAGATTAATTGCATATTGAAAGTTTCAGGCATAATGGTTGAGCCGATTCATCAAATGAAGCTAGGAGAAAATATGTCTTCCTCAGGTTGAAAATTTGATATAACTGTTCCAGTGAGGAAACCCGTGCTTTACAGTAGATAAACATCAGATAACAGCTCCTACTCCCCCCCCAATCCCACCCCCCATTAACAGCCAGAAACCTACATTGCAAGAGGAGGAGGTGACAGTGTCTGTGCATTAATTTTTACTCATTTCTCACTCCAAGGGGAGTTTTGCCTCAGTGGGGCCTGGGTAAACTATGAATTTGGTCTTCAATTGGACATCTACTAACACCTTTCATCATGAAGTATGCACTGTGCCAATGAAATGAAGTCACTTTGGGGGTAGAGGCCATCAGCCAGTGAGGGGAGGCATAGCAAAGAGGGACATTTTGGCCCATGATACTGGAGCAAACTCATCCCCTGTGGCAAGGGCCCTGGGATGTTTAATGACTTAGCAGAGTGGAAAAGACCACAGACTTATTCTCTGTCCCATCAAACCCACTCTCCACTGGTTTTGTTGAACAGCAAGACATGGGTACCTGTGGATTCTGTGATGGAAGTGTCTTCCCTGGGAATCCTTCTCATGTAGCCGTGTCCCACTCCGTTCTCACACCAGCATCTGCAGAGATATCCCATACCGAGAGCTGACAAGGGTGTGCATTGTTTATAATATAGCTCTGTGCAATCCCACTGGGGTTCACTCAGCCTCTAGGGGAGACGTGGCATCTGGATGTATACAGTCTGGAGAACAGAGACACTCTAGCCAGTGTCTCTCTTTCCATGTCTGCACTTCTGTGCTATTCGTCCAGCTTTAGGAGTAAAAAGTAATTAAGAGACCTTCCCAAAGGGAGATGAGAGCTCTTGGGCTCTCCGCTGAGTCAAAGAGACATTAATTGCTCTGTGTGTTTGACAATTATAGTTGATTAGTAAGACAACTAGGGATAATGCCTAGATCTGCATAGGGTGTGATACCCTGTAAATGCCCAGGATGGCAGGGCAGATAGTAGACGGACAGATCTGGAGACAGATGACTGAGGGGAGGCAAGAACACTTTCTACAGGCACACGTGGCTGTTGCTAAGCATCAGAGATCAGTAATTCTTATCAGTAACTATGATCATACAGTGTAGCAATTTTCATTGAAGTATCTTCAACACACCTAGCAAAGGAAATTTACTATGAACATATCCCCATTATACAGATAGGTAAACTGAGGCACAGGGAGAGGATAACTTGGGCAAAGTCACACAGAGAATGACAGACAGGAGTTCGAACTTTCTTGGCATAACCACCATAAGCACGCTCTCTCCATCAGTAACTGAGTGTGACATTCTATACCTTGAGGGATCGTACTGTAACCCCCATAGTCCTCATTTTCATATAATAGTGATCTTACCTATAAAGCATGCCTTGTAATGTATCAGAGGAAAGGTTATGATCTGATGAAAGTCATTCCTCTATCCATATATGTGTATCATTAATGCATATGAAGTTATGAGAATTGTGTTGTGTGGTGGTCACTAAAGCATGCTGTAAGTTGCCAGATATTAGCTCCCCAGAGGCAACAGCAAAAAAATTAAGCAACACCCAGGCAGGGTGTCAAACAACCCATCAACAGCCATTGTTCAGCAAGGGAGCTACAATGTAATGACTCACCTGCATGAGGCCAGACCAGGGGAATTGCCCAATCTTGGTTGGAGAGTCTCAGCAATGCCCCCCTGACATGCCTGGACTTGTGCTCCCCAAGCACATGGACTAAGGGTATAAAAAAGGCAGAGTGGACACATATAGGGCCCTTCTCCTGCCTCCTCCTCTGCTGCAAGCAACCAAGACACTGAGAAGAAGACAAGACTCCAACACAGGAGATTGGCCCAGGTTTAAGGAACAAACCTGTATATTAAGGACTGCAATATCCAGTGGGGTGAGAAAAACTGCTTCATCTAGTTGCTGTCCAGTCTAATAGGGTTGAGAGTTTCAACTGCGTACTTATATTTTATTTTCATTTGACCAAATCCGACTTGTTGTGCTTTGACATATAATCACTTAAAATCTATCTTTCATAGTTAAAACATTTGTTTGTTTATTCTACCTGAAGCAGTGTGTTTGGTTTGAAGTGTGTGAGAGACTCCCCTTGGGATAACAAGGCTGGTACATATCAATTTCATTGTTAAATTGATGAACTCATAGAAGCTTGCAGTGTCCAGCGGGCATAACTGGACACTGCAAGATGGAGGTTCCTAGGGCTATGTTTGGGACCAGAGATATTGGCTAGTGTCATTCGGTTGCACAATCCAGAAGCTGTGCAGGACCAGCCCGGGAGTGGGGGTTCTCACAGCAGAGCAGGGTAAGGCTGGCTCCCAAAGTCAAGGATTGGAGTGACCTAGCAGATCACCGGGCCTGATAACACCGGAGGGGAATGTCACACTGAGCACATGACAAGGATGCAAACTGGAACTGAAGTACTGCCAAGACTTTTAGCATACCAATCTGGGCCCCTCTCAAACTATGAGGCTGTGCCAAGATGCAAACCTCTCCAGGTCTTGGACTTACACAGCTACACAAAGACAGGGACACACCCAGCTGCAGTTATGTGAATGTTTTCACTACCCAGTGATGAACCAACAATAGAGAGGCTCCAGCCAGTTCCCACCAGCTCCCGAGCCTAGAACCCCAGAGCTGTACTGTTTTGCCCTTGTCAGAAGCCTGACCAGTGTAAGTTTATTACTCAGTCCACCCCTCCCTCAAAGTGGAGAGGACAATGTACCAGCCACTGCTCCTAAGCAGATTTCACTTTTGCATTTCAAACAAAACACTCTTTTAGGTTAAGAAATATAAAACAGATTTACTAAGTACAGAAAGATAGATTTTAAGTCATTATAAGTTATAGCGAACAGATTAAAATTGGTTACTAATGTCGGAGAAAAACACAGTTCTCCCTGTCTGGTTGGGTGCAGCAAAGTCAGATACTTTATTCTCAAGCAATTGCATAGAGGGAGAGAGTGCACTAGGACACAGGGTTTTCCCCTCCTAGGCAGGTCTCTCTACAGGTAAACAATTACAGCAAGCATTTATACCTTTTGTTACAGACAATAATGAGCAACAGCTGCATTTTGTTTATACATAGGTCATCCTGACATCTTATTTTTCACATTTAGAAGCTAGTCTACATTCCATATTTATCTACACAAGGTCGCAACAACTTCTCACACAGTTCTTTCCCACTTGCCTCACACAATCCTCGCTTCTACAAATCTCGCATTATTAGGGTTACAGCTAGCTTGACTCCTGCTCCCAGAAGAGACTGTATGCATTGAAATCCCCTTCAAATCCCTATCAGTTCTTGCTCTACTCCCACACTAAGAAAAAAATCACAATCTAAGTTCTGTACACTAGACAGGCTTTGAGTCAAGGAGTGTCTCACCCAGATGATACAAACAGTCCAGCAATCGTCCATAAACAGGCTAGAAACCCCTTCAGCCTGGGACCACATCCCCAGTTCAGAGCTTGTTCCTAAGGTGTTTCCAGGTGTTGAGTTGTGGGGGGAGTGAGGCCAAATGATGATGATGCTTCCCCTTGTTACAGCTCCTGCCATGTGGCGGGAACATCATTTTTCAAAGCAAAAGCCCCAAGCACAGTTAGTGGAAAAGTTCAGGCACAAGATGGAGTCCAGTGTCACATGAGCTGGCCACATGTCCTTGAATGCTTTGATGAGTCATAGCAGGAGCCATTACCCATATCCTGGCTACAACATTCAGAGAAAAGTCCATCAGGTGGTGATAAACTTCTTCTAAAGCCTATTGTGTTTCTTAATGGGCCATTAACTTGAATGGTTCATCCATAATATGCTGTCAAGACTGGAGGTAAACTACATTGTGGGTGTTACCCAGGAGCAAAGACATTTGAAATACTGCTACATGGGCAATATTCATAACTTTAGGTAAAAAAAATGATACATACATACAACTAGGGTAATCACATTCAGCAAATAATAACTTTTCCATTGATACCTTACATGACCTACATTATATAAAACACCTCATAATCATATCACTGTGGCAAGTATGGGGGTTCCAGGGTGTTGCTTTGGGGCACAGAGAGTCACACCTCACCTGTTGGTTTACTGCAGGAGTGTTAGTCACTGACTAATGCGGAGGCAGAGTGCCCAAAGCCCTCTTTAGGTTTTGAACATACAATTCCCAAGTATGGCAAACATTGTAGTGTTATCCACAGGTGTACTTCCAAAGTTCTGGGTACCTTTTAATGCTTTGTAGATCAGCCTAGTGATCTCAAAAGTCAGCAAGTGTGCCTTCCTGGCTCACCAGAAAACATCTCTTTGTATCTGTGCAGTATTGTTAACCATTATGATTTTCAAACTGGTGATAACTCAGGAGATGGTGTGCCTCCTCACATTGGGCTTTCCCTGCAATCTCCACCGCAAGCATTGGGACCTTCTCCCCCAGATTTTCTAGAGGGTTGTGATATGTGCACTCTGGGCTCAGGGGTGTGTCTTGTCTCAGCAGCCGTTTCATATCTGCTTTCTGTGTCTTACCAGTGCAGGGAAATTCCTCCTCCCTTCTGTCTGATGGACCATTAGCATTTTCACAAACAACTATCTCTTCAGTAGGATCTACATGGTGGCTTCGAGAGAGAGAGAGAGTTAGTTTTCACAAGTATGTCAGGAACAAAGTCCTGCAAAATCGGGACCTGCATTGGGGTACCCTCCGTCATCTCTCTCTCTATCCCCAAGAGGTCAGTTGTGTGAGAGTTCCCCTCCAGGAGGTCAGTTACACAGTTCCCTCTCACAGCCTGAGCCAGAGATTCGGTGCTTGGGTGCACAGATGGTGAACTGGGCATTCTGTCCTGGGCACCCTCCCCCATGTGATCAGTGAGGAGACATCCCCGTACTCCTACTCTTCCTCCCCAGTTTCCTTCTGTGGGCCCTCCTAGATAAATACCGCTATATTCTCTATTGTGGATCTGTCCCCTGCTCAGCCATGAAGGGCTCACAGCTAACAGTCTGGACAGTTGTCTCACTAACAAGCGCTCAAAACCCCGCCCCCTTCCTAAGGTGCTGTTGCCTCCTGCTTCAGTGTTAAAGGAATTCTCCCCACCTCCTTAGTGGTTTATACAATACAATTCCATCACCCTTCTGTGAGATCCCCTACGGGACACAACTTCCTGTGCTCCCTAGCACTGCGTTACTCCCTTGCTAAGCTTCAATCTGGACACGTTTCTTCCTGACAGGAAATACACACCTCTCCCTCCCTGACAAGCTGCCTTCAGCTGGAGGGCAGGAGCTGGTCTCAACTTCCCCCAGCCCTGGAAGCATGCAACTTCCCCCTGCTGCAGAGCAATCAAGGAGACTTACTTCCATTCCCTCAACGGTTCCTGGGACTTTCCCTCTGGGTCCCAGCAGAACGCTCCTTCTTCCTGCAGGTGGACACTTTAACAGCCCCAACTACATGGAAGAAATCATTACCAATTATCAGATCAATACGATTATCATCTACTACCGCTAATGATAATACAGCTTCCAAACACTTGGAAGGCTGAAGGATTTTGTAAGCTCCTACTAATAAAAGCTCTGCCATGTGTCCTGGCAGTGTGTATTCTTCTTACACTATATCCCTCCTACCCACAGAAATTTCTGTCCCTGTATCTTCTTATCCAATGTCTCCCAGCCATTAATGCTGATAGCCTTGATGTGCTTCATGCCTAGTTGTGCAGAGTCTAATTTTACTAACCCAGTATGATACGTGACAAGTGCCTGAGGGGCTTCTGTGCTCAGAGTTGCAGCATTCACATGTGCTACCTGCTGCCTATTTCCCCCCAGCACAGGGCATTTATTCCTCATGTGATCAGTGGAATTACAGTGATAGCAGCTTCCAGGCTCTTCTGTTTTTACAGGAGATTTGGGTTGGGGATTAGAGGAATGGGATAAAATGGAGCCTTGCTTCCCACCAAGTTTAAACCCTTGTGTCTGTGGTTTATTCACATTAGACGCTTGTATCTGCTCAAAATCGTCAGCTAGAGAAGCCATCTCATCCACAGGTTTCACCTTTTTTGTCCCATAGACACGGTTTTACATCATCTTTACATATGTTTAAGAAATGCTCCTGAGCAACAAGGTCAAACATTCCTTCAAAGCTTGTGTGATAAATGAAGTGTGTATGTGTGTGTGGTGGGGAGTAGCTCCCTTTTATGGACACCCAACCAGCCAGTTAGCTATAAATTCCCTCTTGGTGACTGTTCTCTGCTTGCTTTACCTGTAAAGGGTTAAAAAGTCCCCCAGGTAAATGAAAGGGAGTGGGCTCCTGTCAGGGTTCTATCCCCACTCTGAACTCTGGGGTACAGATATGGGGACTCGCATGACACACCCCCTAAGCTTATATTTTACCAGCTTAGGTTAAAAACTTCCCCAAGGCACAAATTCCTTTACTTGTCCTTGGACGGTATTGCTGCCACCACCAAGTGATTCACACAAAAATTCAGGAAAGGGTCACTTGGAGTCCCTATTCCCCAAAATATCCCCCCAAGCCTCTTCACCCTCTTTCATGGGGAGGCTTGGGAATAATATACTAACCAATTGGTTACAATGTGAACACAGACCAAACCCTTTTGTTTTTAGGACACTAAAAATCAATTAGGTTCTTAAAAGAAGAATTTTATTTATAAATATGTAAAAGAATCACACCTGCAAAATCAGGATGGAAGGTAACTTTACAGGGTAAATAAAAACATGTAAAACACAGAGGATTCCCCTCTGAGTCTGCTTCCCAGTTACAAAACAGGAATGAAACTACCTCTTAGCATAGGGAAAATTCACAAGCTAAAAAAAAAGATAATCTAACGCATTTCCTTGCCCTACTTACAATTTTTGTAATCTTAGATCAATCATTTCAGGTATGTTTTCAGGATATGTTTTACCTGCCTGGTCTCTCTCTCCATCCAGAGTGGGAACAAACAAAGAAAGCACAAACAAAACCTACCCCCCAGATTTGAAAGTATCTTCTTTCTTTATTGGTCTTTTTGGTCAGGTGCCAACCAGGTTATTTGAGCGTCTTAACCCTTTACAGGTAAAGTGGTTCAGTACAGCTGGCCAGGAGGAACTTTATAATACTTCGTACATAAAGGTTGTTACCCTTCCCTTTATATTTATGACAGCTTCTGACCAAAAGAGCCAATGGGAAGGCTAGAACTTTTTAAAATGGGGAAAAAACTTCCCCTTTGTCTCTGTTGTTGTTCTCCGTGAAAGAGGGGAACAGTGGGCAGTTATGCTATGAGAAGCTTTAAGCCAGGCATGATCATAGATGATCACATCATACCTAGAACTACTTATTTGGAACTCCCAGATGTGTAAGTAGATCAGGAATGTTTAGAAAGACACGATTAGGTTTATTTTTGTTTATATCTTCTGGCTAGTGGACTCCTCTGTGCTAACCCCAAATGCTTTTGTTTTGCTTGTAACCTTTAAACTGGACGTCAAGAAGGTTATTGCTAATGTTTAATTTTTGTAAGTGATTTTTTTCAAATCTAGCAAATGCCTAAGTTCCAGATGTATTTTCTTTCTTTCTTTTTTTAAAATAAATTTTACCTTTTTAAAGAACAGGTTAGGATTTTTTGTTTCTTAACAGGTTTGTGCATATGTTTTTAATTAGCTGGTGGCAACAGCTGATTTATTTGTTTCCTTTCTCAGCTATTCCCTGGAGGGGGATTAAAGGGCTTGAGGGTACCCCACAGGTAGGAATTCCCAAATGCTCCTTCCTGGGTTCCAAGGGGGGTTTGCATTTGAGTGGTGGCAGCATATACCCATCCCAGGTTAGAGGGAAGCTGTAACCTTGGGAGTTTAATACCAGCCTGGAATGGCCAGTATTAATTTTTTAGAATCCTTGCGGGCCCACACCTTCTGCACTCAAAGTGCCAGAGTGGGGAATCAGCCTTGAAAGCTTGTAACACTTTTGCCTCTTTCCCACTTTCCCATCAAATCTTTCATTTTGTTTACATATTCCACATTACTCATACCAGCACCCCTCTTAAGATTCCCAAATTTCACTCTATAGGTTTCGGGGGTAATCTGCAATTGTTTAAAAATGATATCTTTGAATTTATAATAATCTAAAGCATCCTCAATTGGCAATTTATTAAATATATCCAGAGCTTTACCAGTTAACTTTGCAACTAAAGTGGGCATTTTCTGGTTATCAGGAATCTTATGAATCACACACAGTCTCTCATAGGTAAGTAAGTATTCAGCAATATCATTGTATGCATGATACAACTGTTGCCAATTTTGGATTTAAGAAGTGGTGGGAATCTGTACAGTGGGAAGGTTCTTGTTCTGATTTTCCAGCACGTCCAATTGCTGTTTCTGCTATCCCTCTTTCTCCTCACTTTCCTTTTGTTGTAGTTCCATAGCCCTCCTGTGTTCAGCCAACTCTCTGGCAGACTTTGCCTGCTTTAGCTCCACAGTTCTGCCACATTCTTTTTCTTTATCTGCTGCCTGCAATCTGAATAGTTCCAATTTCACAATTGTTTCACTGTTTTCATTCATCTTGCTGCTTTTCACTCCCTACATCCCTTTCCCGAAATAAGCAAATAAATGGGTAACTCTTTGACTCTTCTCCAGCTACTACACTTAAAGTCTCACAGAAAATATCTCTGCACCAGTGTATGAAGTGTAAATCTCACTCAGAACAACAAGCTGTGCACTTCACCTTGTTTGTTGTGCCACTATGATGGACTTCCCTAGAGTGCAACATGGAATTGGGGTACTGCTGAGCCCTCTGGCATATCATTCTGGGCCCCCTCTCACACTATGATAATGTGAAAAACTGCAAACCCCTCCAGGTCCTTCACTTACACAAACATTCACAGGCAGGGACACACCCAGTTGAGTTACATGAATGCTTTCTCCAGCCAATCATGAACCAACTATAGAGAGGTTCCAGCCAATTCCCCCCATCTCCCCAGCCTAGGACTCTAGAGCTGTATTGCGTTGCCCTGGTCAGAAGCCTGACCAGTGTAAGTTTATTATCCGGTCCACCCCTCCCTCAATGTGGAGAGGAAAATGCACTAGTCCCTGTTCCAGAATAAATTTCCCTTTACACTTTAAACAATGCACTTTTTTAATTAAAAAAAAAATTAAATCAGATTTATTAACTTTAGAAAGATAAATTTTAAGTGATTATATGTAATAAGTGTACAGATCAAAGTAGATTGCTTAAGAAATAAAGCAAAATCGCAATCTGGGTTCTGTAAACTAGCAAGAATTTGAATCAAGCAGTGTCTCACCCTGATGGTACAAAGAGTCCACCCATCTTTCATACACAGGCCAGGATTTCTCATTGCAGCCTGGAACAACCTCCCCAGTAAAAGTATTTTTCTTCTAGCTGTGTTTTCAGGTGGTGAGTTGTCGGGGGAGTTGGGCCAAGTGCTAGTTTCACTTCCCCTGTTATAGCTTCTTCTATGTGGAGGGAACTTGATTGTCCCAAACAAAGACCCCAGCACAGTTAGTGGAAAAGTACGGGCATGAGATGGAGTCCAGGGTCACATGAGCTAGTCACATGCCCTTGCATGCTTCGATGAGTCATAGCAGGGGCCATTACCCATATTCTGGCTAGAAGGTCCACAGGAAAGTCCATCAGGTGGGGATAAGCTTCTTCCATGGCCAATTGTGTTCACTGGTGAGCCGTCAAGAAGAATAATCCATTCACAATGTGCTGCATATAAGAAGTGGAAGTTTGGACAAATGACCAGGGAGGAGTGAAATTAGGAAGGCTAAATCACACTTGGAGTTGCAGCTAGCAAGAGATGTTAAGAGTAACAAGAAGGGTTTCTTCAGGTATGTTAGCAAGAAGAAGAAAGTCAAGGAAAGTTGGGCCCCTTAATGAATGAAGGAGTCAACTTAGTGCCACAGGATGTGGAAAAAGCTAATGTACTCAATGCTTTTTTTGCCTCCGTCTTCACAAACAAGGTCAGCTCCCAGACTGCTGCATTGGGCAGCACGGTATGGGGAGGAGGTGACCAGCCCTCTGTGGAGAAAGAAGTGGTTCAGGACTATTTAGAAAAACTGGATGAGCACAAGTCCATGGGGCTGGATGTGCTGCATCCGAGGGTGCTAAAGAAGTTGGCGGATGAGATTGAAGGGCCATTAGCCATTATCTTTGAAAACTCATGGCGATTGGGGGAGGTCCTGGATGACTGGAAAAGGGCTAATGTAGTGCCCATCTTTAAAAAAGGGAAGAAGGAGGATCCGGGGAACTACAGGCCAGTCAGCCTCACCTCAGTCCCTGGAAAAATCATGGAGCAGGTCCTCAAGGAATCAATTCTGAAGCACTTAGAGAAGAGGAAAGTTATCAGGAACAGTCAGCATGGATTCACCAAGGGCAAGTCATGCCTGACTAACCTAATTGCCTTCTATGAGGAGATAACTGACTCTGTGGATGAGGGGAAAGCAGTGGATATGTTATTCCTTGAATTTAACAAAGCATTTGATGAGGACTCCCACAGTATTCTTACCAGCAAGTTAAAGAAGTATGGGCTGGATGAATGGACTATAAGGTGGATAGAAAGCTGGCTAGATCGTCGGGCTCAACGGGTAGTGATCAAAGGCTCCATGTCTAGTTGGCAGCCGGTATCAAGCAGAGTGCCCCAAGGGTTGGTCCTGGGGCTGGTTTTGTTCAATATCTTCATTAATGATCTGGAGAATGGTGTGGACTGCACTCTCAGCAAGTTTGCAGATGACACTAAACTGGGAGGAGTGTTACATACACTAGAGGGCAGGGATAGGATACAGAGGGACCTAGACAAATTAGAAGATTGGGCCAAAAGAATGAGGTTCAACAAGGACAAGTGCAGAGTCCTGCACTGAGGATGGAAGAATCCCATTCACTGTTACAGGCTACGGACTGAATGGCTAGGAAGCAGTTCTGCAGAAAAGGACCTAGGGATTACAGTGGACAAGAAGCTGGATATGAGTCAACAGTGTGCCCTTGTTGTCAAGAAAGCTAACGACATTTTGGGCTGTATAAGTAGGGGTATTGCCAGCAGATCGAGGGACGTGATCATTCCCCTCTATTCGGCACTGGAGAGGCCACACCTGGAGTACTGCATACAGTTTTGGTCCCCCCAATACTGAAGGGATGTGGACAAATTGGAGAGAGTCCAGTGGAGGGTAATGAAAATGATTAGTGGGCTGGGGCATATGACTTATGAGGAGAGGCTGAGTGAACTGGGGTTATTTAGTCTGCAGAAGAGAAAAGTGAAGGGGGATTTGATAGCAGCCTTCAGCTACCTGAAGGGGGGTTCCAAAGAGGATGGAGCTTGGCTATTTTCAGTGATGGCAGATGACAATACAAGGAGCAATGGTCTTAAGTTGCAGTGGGGGAGATTTAGTTTGGATATTAGGAAACACTATTTCACTAGGAGGGACGTGAAGCACTGGAATGGGTTAAGTAGGGAGGTGGTGGAATCTCCATCTTTAGAGGTTTTTAAGGTCCGGCTTGACAAAGCCCTGGCTGTGATGAATTAGTTGGGGATTGGTCCTGCTTTGAGCAGGGGATTGGATTAGATGATCTCCTGAGGTCTCTTCCAACCCTAATATTCTATGATTCTTTGATTTAGGAGCACAGTACATTTTCGGGGGAACTAGATTGGGGCTAGCAAGCACCGGCCATTGAGTGGCGGCTGAACCAGACACACAGCTGGGAGCGCAGGGCTCTTCATTAGCTTTTGTAACTCTGCTTTTGTTCTAATCACGTCTCCTTCTTCGAGTGCAGAATGTGCCTCCTTCTCATGAATTCCCAAGACAACACTGGTACCAGAGGAGAGACCAGAGGAGAGGGCAGAGGTAACAGAGCTGTGGTGAAGGAACGAAGGAGCCATTCTTGAAATGGAAAAACTGAAAGCCCCCAAGGAGATGAAACTCTCATGTAATGCAGGAGACTCTGGGATGAGATTCAGACAGAGTTTTGAGATGCATCTATGCAAGCAGATGGTTTGGTGAGAAAGGAGACCAACAGAAAATTGCAATCTTCGTAAATATTTCAGGACTTGAGGTAGTGGACATCTTTACTAGCATGCAACTCAGGCTTTGTCTTCACTAGCACTTTTGTCAGTCCAGGTGTGAAAAAAACACCCCCGTGACCAAGAAAAGTGCCAGTGAGGACAGCACTATGTAGACATAGAATATCAGGGTTGGAAGGGACCTCAGGAGGTCATCTAGTCCAACCCCCTGCTCAAAGCAGGACCAATCACCAGCTGGTCCCCTCGAAGATTGAACTCACAACCCTGGGTTTAGTAGGCCAATAGGCAAACCACTGAGCTATCCCTCATATAATATCCCAGTAATATTAAGGACTCCTTTTCTGAAGAGAAATTGGTTGGTTTTGGATATAACTAATGGAGTTCTGTGGCGTGTGCACGGCTGGATGGAAGGCACTCCGACAGCAGGGTACATTCCAAGAATATGTGCTGCAGAAGCAGTGGAGGTGATTACACTGGATCAACAGGATGTGTGGGTAAAGGAGTTTCCTGATGTATGGACTAAGAATAAAGCAGAATGTGGTAAAATCAAAGCATGTGTTAAAATTGTGGGGGATGAACTGCCACCACAGAGACAGTATAAATATCCTGTGCGAGCAGAGGCAGGAATTAAAAAAATAGTTGAATCACTAGTATAACAGGGAGTGATTGAAAAGGGGAATTCCGCATACAATAGCTCAACTTGGCTCATACTAAAAGCTTAAAGAGGTTGGAAATTGACAGTGGATTTTAGACAAATTAATAAAGCTACCCCCGCATGGCGCCACTGGTATCTACCTCAAGTAATGGCAAGAACACAGGAGGACCCTAAATGGTTCTCTGTCATAGATTTGGCAAATTGTTTTTTCACCATCCCATTTCATCCCAACACTTGGGCCCGCTTTGCATTTACTTTTAAGGGACAAGACTATTTATTCAAAAGAATCCCCCAGGGCCTGCATGGTGCCCTGGCTATTGCACACCAACATGTGGTGTGAATGCTGGATCAATTATCCAAAGAGGATGGGGGGAATGTCACCTCATATGTAGATGACATATTAGTTTGTGGGGACACTGAGGAGGAGGTGACTGAGTGGACTAAAGCGGTGTTGAGACTCATACAGGAAACGGGTTTTAAGGCTAATAAAGAGAAAGCCCAATTAGTGGAAAGAAGGGTGAATTATTTGGGGGTGACCCTTGTGGAACAAGGAATTCAGGTAGATCAACAAAGAGTGAAATCATTGATTCATTTGCCAAGGCCAGAGGATTCTCCTGCATTCAGGGTAACGTTAGAAGGGTTTAACTGGTTAAGAAAACACCTTTGGAATTTTGCCATTATAACTTGACTCTTGTGGCATTTATTAAAAAATAAAATAAAATGGGAGTGGGAGCGTGAACCAGAAAGTGATTTAAAACAGGCTTTGGTAGAAGCCCCGGCATTGAAATTCCCTAAGATAAACAAGCTGTTTGTGATTAAGTAGGAAGTGACCCAACAGGGACTTACAAGAGTGGTGATCATAGAACCATAGAATATCAGGGTTGGAAGTGACCTCATGAGGTCATCTAGTCCAACCCCCTGCTCAAAGCAGGACCAACACCAACTAAATCATCCCAACCAGTGCTTTGTCAAGCTGGGCCTTAAAAACCTCTAAAGATGGAGATTCCACCACCTCCCTAGGTAACGTTCCAATGCTTCATCACACTCCTAGTGAAACAGTGTTTCCTAATGTCCAACCTAGACTTCCTCAATACAACTTGAGACCATAGCTCCTTGTTCTGTCATCTGCCACCACTGAGAACTGCCGAGCTCAATCCTCTTTGGAACCCCCCTTCAGGTAGTTGAAGGCTGCTATCAAATCCCCCCTCATTCTTCTCTTCTGAAGACTAAACAAGCCCAGTACCTTCAGCCTCTCCTCATAAGTCATGTGCCCCAGCCCCCTGATCATTTGCGTTGCCCTCCACTGGACTCTCTCCAGGGCCGGCGCAACCCATTAGGTGACATAGGCGGTCGCCTAGGGCGCTGCAATTTGGGGGGTGGCGACCGCGGCTCTTTTTCGGCAGCAGGACCTTCCGCTGCCTCTGTGGGGGGGCGGCATTTCGGGGCGGGACATTACGCCGCCTAGGGCGGTGGAAAAGCTGGCAGCGCTCCTGAGTCTCTCCAATTTGTCCACATGCTTTCTGTAATGGTGGGCCCAAAACTGGACACAGTACTCCAGATGTGGCCTCACCAGTGCTGAATAAAGGGGAATAATCACTTCCCTAGATCTGCTCACAATCCTCCAACTAATGCCGCCCAATATGCCGGTAGCCTTCTTGGAAACAAGGGCACACTGCTGACTCATATCCAGCTTCTCGTCCACTGTAATCCCCAGGTCCTTTTCTGCAGAACTGCCACTTAGCCAGTCGGTCCCCAGCCTGTAGTGGTTCATGGGATTCTTCAGTCCTAAGTGTTACAGGAAAGTGATAAAGGAAAGTTAATGCCGGTAGCATACAAGTCTAGAAGATTAACCCCTACAGAGCAGCAGTTTGGATTTTGTGAAAAAGAATGATTAGCTGCCTTGTGGGCCATTGAGTCTTTTGCTTTGACTACTGGCACAGCCACTATGTTAATACAGACACCTCACTCTCCCCTGAAGTACATTTTATGAGAAAAACTGCAGGGGATGGAAGTATCAAATACCAGGATGGCCCAATGGACCTTGATGTTAACTAGCAGAGATGTTACTTATAATAATAACAAACAAGCAAACGAAGTGTTAAGCGTTGGAGAAAAGGAGGTTTGGTTCACAGGTGGTAGGTAGTTCACACCATGAGAGGGGTAAGCGATACACGGTATGAGCTGCTGTACAAGTTAATGGGAAGACTATTTCTGGTTCTATGGGCATGACTTCAGCTCATGGAGCAGAGGTCAGAGCTCTTAGTGATCTGCTTTAACAGAAAAAGTAATGTTGCAAACTGACTTCATGTCTATATGGATTCAGACTTTGTAGTACAGGGACTGTTTTACTGGATTGAGATGTGAAAAAAGAACCAATGGAAAACAGCTGAGGGGGAAAATTTGGTGCAAAAGAAGAATTGGAAATTTATTTATGATTGGCTGAAAGAACACCCGGGAAAATTAAGAGGAAGGCATATTAAAGGTCTTTCAAAAGTGAGAAGGGAATAAAAAGTAGTGAAATTATAAAGCGGATGCTTTAGCTAAATTAGCAGCACAGAAACCTTTGCGGGTTGTGGTAGTTATTAGAGCTCAAGCTATAAAACAGGCGGCTAAACCTTAGAAAAGATGTGGAAAATGCAACACACAAGGTGAATATGCGGTGAATGAAAAACAGGAGAGGTAAAGTGGGTACCTGACAGACTTCAAAGAAAAGACATTATTAATCTGTGTCACTCTATGGCTCACCAAGGAATAGAAAATACTCACTTGAAGATAAAACAGATTAAAATATGGCCTAGGGTGAGAGAGGACATAATTTTTTCTGTTAAAAAACTGTGTAAGGTTTGTAGCAGATGGAAATAAACCACCGAATTCGGGACCCTTGTTGCACCAAAGAATTCTGGGGACATGGAGTAAAATACAAGTTAATTATAGTAATAAATTGCCCAAGACCCAAAGGGGGATTCAGTATTTATTAGTGATAGTAGATTATTTTTCTGACTGGGTGGAGGCAATTCCCACCAGAAATCATACTGCAGAGACCACTGCCAAGAAGTTGTGGGAAGTAGTGCTCAGTAGATATGGGACTCCAAAAGTAATTGATTCATATAATAGACCACATTTTGTAGGAATAGTATCAGAGGGGTAGCCGTGTTAGTCTGAATCTGTAAAAAGCAACAGAGGGTCCTGTGGCACCTTTAAGAGTAACAGAAGTATTGGGAGCATAAGCTTTCGTGGGTAAGAACCTCACTTCTTCAGATGCAAGACTCTGAAGAAGTGAGGTTCTTACCCACGAAAGCTTATGCTCCCAATACTTCTGTTACTCTTAAAGGTGCCACAGGACCCTCTGTTGCATTTTGTAGGAATAGTAATTCAAAGTTTATTAAAAACTTTAGGAATAAAGCAACAACTACATATCTCCTATCATCCTCAATTGTTAGTGACAGTAGAAAGGATGAACCAACTATTAAGCAAGCTCTACGCAAAGTGGTGCAAGAAACTGGCAAAGATTGGGAAGATAAACTACCAATTGTGTTGGCAGCCATCCGGAGTAGTGATTGATTGGGTACTTATCAACCTTATCAAATTCTCTTTGGAAGGCCTATAAGATTGTGGAGCCCTTTATTATTTCCAGGAAGAGAAGAAGAAGAAGAGGAGGAGGTGTCAGTTACCCAATGGGTATGTCAAGGCTGTATCCCCACTTTGAACTTTAGGGTACAAATGTAGGGGCCTGCATGAGGACTTCTAAGCTTAACTACCAGCTTAGTTCTGGTCCGCTGCCACCATTCCCTACCCTGGGAAGCTTTTAGAAAACCTCTCACCAATTCCCTGGTGAATACAGATCCAAACTCCTTGGATTTTAAACAAGAAGAAATTGACCCTTCCCCCCTCCTTCCTTTCACCAACTCCTGGTGAATACAGATCCAAACCCCCTTGGATCTTAAACAAGGAGAAATTGACCCTTCCCCCCTCCTTCCTTTCACCAACTCCTGGTGAATACAGATCCAAACCCCCTTGTATCTTAAAACAAGGAGAAATCAATCAGGTTCTTAAAAAGAAGGCTTTTAATTAAAGAAAAAGGTAAAAATCATCTCTGTAAAATCAGTATGGAAAATAACTTTACAGGGTAATCAAACTTAAAGAGCTCAAAGGACCCCCCTCTGTCTTAGGTTCAAAGTACAGCAAACAAAGATAAACACTCTAGTAAAAGGTACATTTACAAGTTGAGAAAACAAAGTAAATCTAGGACACCTTGCCTGGCTTTTACTTACAATTTTGAAATAAGAGAGACTTGTTTAGAAAGATGGGGAGAACCTGGATTGATGTCTGGTCCCTCTCAGTCCCAAGAGCGAACAACCCCTTAAAACAAAGAGCACACACAAAAGCCTTCCCCCCCCCAAGATTTGAAAGTATCTTGTCCCCTTATTGGCCCTTTGGGTCAGGTGTCAGCCAGATTACCCGAGCTTCTTAACCCTTTACAGGTAAAAGGATTTTGGAGTCTCTGGCCAGGAGGGATTTTAGTACTGTACACAGGAGAGCTGTTACCCTTCCCTTTATAGTTATGACAGGGTAAGAAAAAGTTACTGATAGAACTTAAGAAAATGGAGTTTAAATTGACTGATGCCATGAAAAAGCAAGAGACTATGTAAATTCTCATTTGGTTCAGGACAGTACATTATGGAAAACTGGGAATAGAGTAATGTATTTGTCATTAACATCAAAAAACACTGTCCTGGAGGCTAGTTGGTTTGGACCATTTTCCATCATTAATAAAAAATGTTCAACTACTGTACTGCAGATTAACCGGGGGAAAGGGAACATTGGTCCACACATCACAATTATAGTTATGGCCTGGAGATTAAATAATGTTCCTTTCTTTTTTCTTTTTAGTTTATCATACACAAGGGAAGGAATGCCCAATTGCACTGGAGACTATCCTGTACAGACCTTCAGTTTGGAGTGTAAACATGGTGCTGTGATTTTTGTAATTGGCTTACTGCTTATGCTTGCTTGGCTTTACATTTTTTGCTTGGTAGAAAAATTGTGTTGTTTGCATTATATTTTAGGGGAAAAAATACCGGACCTAGAGCAAAGATAGAAAAAGGTTAGTGTAAGTGTTTAAAATAATATGGCCAGAAACATTGGACATTATTGCTATGGAATGATGGCTATGGCTTCAATATCAAGGATCCTAATAATTTTTAAAAAATTAACACATCAATGGCACCCTTAAGGATGAAAATGTTGTTGTTTTTTCTTTTATGTTTTATAAATATTTGGGAAAGTTTAAGGGTACATGGATATACATATGGGAGCACCTCTAGCATGGAGGTATGCATTAAAGGGAATAATACATTAAACTACTTGTGGAACAGAATGGGAAAAGAGGACCAAATAAACCCAGATGTGAAGAGAAACCTTTTTAAGATAAAATTTAAAATATGGTGGGGAAATGTCAAAAATTTGACATGGGAATATCTAAAATCAAAAGATATATTAGTACATACTAAGGGGGGAAGGTCAGCTAATGTTTAGATTTAATTATAATAAAAATAATCTAAATGTGAGCACTCTGAACTGTACCTTTTGAAGTCTGGAATTTGATGAAGTCACCTTAGGGCAGGTCTTCACTACGGGGGGGGGGTCAATTTAAGATACGCAAATTCAGCTACGCGAATAGCGTAGCTGAATTCGACGTATCGCAGCCGACTTACCCCGCTGTAAGGACGGTGGCAAAATCATTATTATGAATCATTATTATAAATCATTATTATAAATTATCAGGCTGAAGCAGTTTCTATCCCAGTCCTGGAGCAGAGGGAGCCCAGCTTGGGGGGCGGAGAGGGTGGTGGTGATGAACCAGTATTGGATGGGGCTGGGGATGAGAGGAGAGAGCAACGGAGGTGGGGCCTTGGGGCAAAAGGTGGGATGGGGGAGGGGTGTTGTGGAAAGAGGTGGGACAGGGGGCAGGGCCTTGGAGGTCTAGGCAGGACAGGACACGGGGCCTCAGGGGTCCAGTTACCAGCAATAAGAAAGGTGGAAACCTTATAAATTAATCAATTGTACAAAGATTGATTCCTCAGTTTGTCACTCTGACACAGCACAGTAAGGCCACGAAAGGATTGAATGTCACTTTGACAGTCCAGTCAGTGATTCAGGGAAGAGGGTCCAGCACCGTATCACCAGCCAGCTCTGCACATATTTCAATCTCAAAGTCAGAGCCTGAGGAGAAACCATTAGGACCCTTTATGAGTAAAGAGCTAGAGCAGCCTGCCCCAGATCTGTTTGGTCCTTACCCCGTAGATGATGGGGTTCAGCATGGGGGGCATCAAGAGGTACACGTTGGCAATGAGAACGTGGAAATATAGGGGCACATTCTGGCCAAACCGGTGCATGAGGGAGATGAAGAGACCTGGGATGTTAGAGGCTAAGGTGGCAAAGAGATGGGAGCTGCAGGTCCCAAAAGTCTTGAGCCGGGCGTCCTTTGTGGGGAGGCTGAAGATGGCCCTGAGGATCTGGATATAGGACACAGCAATGAAATTCAAATCCAGACCCATCACAGAAAATAGCACAATGAGGCCATAGTAACTACTGACATGGGTGTCGGCACAGGCCAGATTCACCATGGCTATATGCGCACAGTACAGCTGGGGGATGATATTGGTTTTGCAATATGGCCACTGCCTTGCCAGGAAGGGATAGGGAAGTGCAAGCATGCCACCATGCAGCACCATGGTGAGGCCAATCTTGGCCACGATGGGGTTTGTCAGGATGGTGGAATATCTCAGGGGATGGCAAATGGCCACGTAGTGATCCAAAGCCATGGCCACGAGGATCCCAGACTCCATCACTGAGAAGCAGTGAATGAAGTACATCTGGGTGAGGCAGGCACTGAAATCAATCACCCTGGAATTGAACCAGAAGATGCTCAGCATCTTTGGCAGGATGGACGTAGACAGGCCTAGGTCGGTGACAGCCAGCAGGCAGAGGAAATAGTACATGGGCCCATGGAGGCTCGGCTCCCTCTTCACAATGAACAGGATGGTGAAGTTCCCCAAGATGGCTATGACGTACATGGCACAGAAGGGAATGGAGATCCAGACATGGGCCGCCTCCAGGCCAGGAATGCCCAGCAGGATGAAGGTGGAGGGGTTGGTGAAATCAGTTATGTTGGAATCTGATATGGAGTAGGGGAGAAGGTGTCCAAATCTGAGGCAGCATGGTGATTCCTGCATGTACCGGACGTCCCCCTGATGTCCTGTATTGCCCAGGCTCTAGGGTGATGGTCACAGTGCAAATGCCTGGATGGAGAGAAAATATTAACGTGAGATACTGCATGCAAAACTGGAGGCTGTTCTTATGGGTGAAGCAGATTGGTCACCCTTCACACCCTGGAAAATGACATTTTCATTATTCAGAGAAATGAATTATGAACACATGATGCTACTAATGCCAATTTCATGTATTACAGTGCTCAATGTGTCAGTAACTCCTACACTTCGTTGTCTGGGAAACCTTAGTAGGCACCAGCAGGAAACACAAGTGTGGATACTGGTTATTCATCATTGTTCCTTAGGCCTTGTCTACACTGCCAAGGTTTTTGCTAAAAAGGAGCTTTTGGCAAAGAAACAGGGGAGGTGTATACACTACAGAGCCACTTTTGATGACGGAAATCCTCAGATTCAGTGAGGTAATAAAATCACCTCAATGAGAGTTGTAAGGCTTTTTACACAAACATTTTGTTGCTGGAGTGCCAGTGTAGACACTTGCGCTTGACTTTATTGCTGTAATTGGCCTCCTGAGGGAGTCCGACAATGCCCATCCTGATGACTCTAATAAGCGGTTTCAACTCCTCTGTCCTGCATCGAGATAAACACCTTCTACCCCTCCCCATTTAAAGGCCCGGGAATTTAGAAATTCCCCTTCCTGTTTCCTCGGCATGGAGAGCTCACATCACGTTTTCCCAGGTGTCCATGGCAGCTACACCCAGCAAATGTTCTCCCACTTGAGCCACTATGGATCTGCTGGATCCGCTCATTATATGGGGAGAGGAGTCTGTGCTGTCCCAGCTGCACTCCAGCTGTAGGAATTTCCATACCTAAGGGCAGATTTTATGTAGCTTGTGGGAAAAGAGCTACGATCGGGGACACACTGCAGTGCACAGCAGAGGTGAAGGAGCTGAGGCATGTGTACCAGAAGGCAAGGGAGACAAATGATCAGTCCGGTGCTGTGCCCCAGAACTTACATTTTTGAAGGAGTTGGATGCTATCCTTGGCAGCAACCCCACCTCTACAGCCAAGATCCTCATGGATACTTCCGTGGGGCTGAAGCCCATTCAAACTGGAATTAAACCAGAGGAGAAAGCCATCGATGAAGAGCTGGAGGCATTAGAAGATGTGGAAACCATGACAGGGTCGCCCAGTGCTGCGTTCAGTCAGGAGCTGTTTTCCACTCTGGGGGGGTCCAGCCAGTCGCAGCAGTTACAATCCCGTGAGCCAGAAGCAGGAGAGGAGACCCCTGGAAAGTGGATGTGCTTTGTGAAGTGTGGAGGTGGGTTGAAGCCAGAGAAATGTACAAGGCTGGCTGTGTTTCTGTGTGCTGGGCATTTCCCAGTATAGCTAGGCAGGACGGTGGAACAGCGTGTTGATGCACACTGAGATTTCACAGGATTCCGCAATCCCGTGCTTGAGGGTCCTTGCCGAGCTGTTTTGTTCCTTCTCCCATTGAGGGACACTGTCCCACCCCTTTCTGCAATTACTTGGGCAAGGACTAAAGCAGCACAGAGACGAGGAGTCTTGGGATGGGGGCGGAAGCCGCAAGCATGTTGTAGATGCACTGTTGCTTCCTTGCTTACCCTCAGAAGAGAGATATCTGCCACAGTGACCCCTGCCTGTGGAAACGGTTGGGAAACTTTAGAGTGTTGTCCCCTGAGAAGTGCCCAGTGACCCATTTCACATTGCTTTTCTCACACGCACAATGTCCTCCAGCCCTGGGGACACTCACCATCCTTGCAGTGTTCGTTGGCATGTGTGCTTGTCAAGGGACAATCAGAAAGTGATTGGTGCGTTACCAGGGATGTATTTTAATGTAGCATTTCAATGCTGTATGTGTACTTAAAAAGAATGCTTCTGTTTATTGTTACTTGTGCTTCACCAGGTATGTCCTTGAAAGGGAGGTACTGCAGTACTGTGATGCAGAGAAGACAAAATGGAGGCTGTGGAGGGAAAGCCACAAGCAGGAAAGAAGAGAAAATGAGGCATACAGTAGGGATGGAACACAGAGGCTCATAAAAGTTTTGGAGCAGCAAACCAACATGCTGCAGTCCCTCAAAAACCTCCAAATTGAGCAGATATGTGTCTGCCCTCCCCTTCAGCACATTCAGAGCTCTGTCCCATGCCCTCCCCAGATTTTACCCGCACATCCATTTCCGATTTCTGGGACTTCACACTTTCCCCTACACTCCACCCCTGCAGACAGCTTTTCAAACGACAGCTGGACTTACACTCAGCTCTAAAAGTCAGCCGTCCCCTGGTAAGTGGCCCCCCTCCCCCTTCCGCAATAATATACATGTGTCTATTTGTGCGTGCATATCATTGTGGTTTTTTGGCAATAAAAGCAACATTTTTTGAATAATAAGCACTCTTTATTTGTTTCCATGCAATTTATGATAGCAGATGGCAGCAGGAAACAAACAAGCAGTTTTATCATTTCCTTACATTGAATCTTGGGCCAGAACAATCACAACTGCTTCTTACCCAGCCAAAACTTCATTATGCACTGCAATCCCAAGCTTAGCAACAAACATTACTGCTTCTCATCTTCAAAATGCTTCCTCAAAGTCCCCCGAATTGCCCCCCAGTATTCCCCTCTAATAACCTTGGTATCTGGCAGTGCAAAATCATCAGCCAAGCGTTCTGCCTCAGTAGTCCACTCCTGGGCAAACTTTTCACCCTTTACTTCACAAATATTATGCAAAGTGCAACATGTGGCTATAACCATGGGAATATTATCCACATTGAGGTCTAACCTGCCATAAAGGCATCACCATTGTGCCTTTAATCTGCCAAATGCATATTCCATGGTAATCCTGTCCCTACTCAGCCTATTGTTGAAATGCTCCTTACTGCTATCCAGGTTTCCCATGTATGGATTCATGAGCTGTCATAAACAGATAGTTAAGGGTTAATGCCTCTTTTACCTGTAAAGGGTTAAGAAGTTCACCTAGCCTAGCTTACACCTGACCAGAGGAACCAATGGGAGGAGAAAATGGTTCAAAAGAAAGGAGGAAAGTTCCCTTTGTCTGAGTCAGTTTCAGTTTTGGCTGGAGTGGAAAAGATCAAGGAATCAGTTCTTATCAAAGTAGTAAGTATTAAAAAAGAAATAAATAGGTTTTGTTTATTTTCTTTTTTGTAACTTGTCTTGTGCATTAGGGGAATAATGAAATTGGGTATTTTTTGTGCAACTAAGCTTTTGCCTGGGGAACATCCTCTGTGTTTTAAATCTGTTGTCTGTGAGAGTAGCTGGTATGCTAATCTCTCCCAGAGGTTTGTCTTTCACCTTTCTTTTCTTGAATTAAAAGCCTTCTTTTTAAGAACCTGATTGATTTTTCCCTGTTTTTAAGATCCAAGGGGATTGGGTCTGGACTCACCAGGAGTTGGTGGGAGAAAGGAGGGGGGATGGTTAATTTCTCCTTGTTTTAAAATCCAAGAGGTTTGGATCTGTGTTCACCAGGAAATTGGTGAAGTCTCTCAAGGCTACCCAGGGCAGGGAATTAGTGCTTCGGAGTGGTGGCAGCCAGACCAGATCTAAGCTGTTAATTGAGCTTAGGGGTTCACATGCAGGTCCCCACATCTGTACCCTAAAGTTCAGAGTGAGGGTGAAACCTATGACATGAGCTATGGCATTAAGGGGTACATGAGGTCCCCCAGGATCACTATTGGTATTTGGACATCCCCTATTGGGATCTTCTGGTCTGGAAAGAAAGCCCCTGCTTCCAGCTTTCTTTAAAGGCCGGTGTTCCTGAAGATTCATGCATCATGCACTTTTCTGGACCACCCACATTGAAGTCAGTGAACGCTTGTTGTGATCCACGAGCACCCGCAACACCATGGAGAAGTACCCCTTCCGATTGATGTACTCCATCGCAAGGTGGTCTGATGCCAAAATTGGAATGTGCATGTCATCTATTACCCCTCCACAGTTAGGGAAACCCATTTCCACAATTTCATGCATGTTATCGGAAGTCACAATCCTTCGTAGCAGGATGTGATTAATGGCCCTGCACACTTGCCTTAACAGCCCCAATGGTCGACTTCCTGACGCCAAACTCATTTGCGACCGAGTTGTAGCAGCCTGGAGTCACCAGGTTCCACACTGCAATCTCTACGCTCTTCTCAACTCCCATTTGGGTGTCCTTGCAATGCAAGGCTGGGTTCAGCTCAGTACACAGTTCCAGGAAGGTGGCTTTCTGCATCCTAAAATTCTGAAGCCACTGCTCATCATCCCAGACCTGCATAATGATGTTATCCCACCACTGAGTGATAGTTTCCCCAGCTGAAAAGCAACATTCCACCATGTTCAGCTCTTCCATGAATGCCAAAAGCTATCTAACACTTCATTTGATGAAGTTAGGAAAAAATGGAAAACCTGGTTTGGGATTAGTTAAAGAAAATTCCTGGAATATAATTCATGCCACGCAACAAAACGGTGTATGGAAAACAAATCTTGTCAAATAAACCCAAATTCATCCTTTAATGAGAGTACATGTTTGGTTGATCAAGGAAACCATGCAGATGCAATAGATTTTGATTTCTCTAAGGCATTTACATCAGTAGGGGAAAAAATTCAGAGAAAAATATGAACACTCTACAATCTCAGTAGCGCACATGTCAAATGCACAAAAATCTGGCTAACTGACAGATCTCAGAAAGCAGTTGTCAATGGGTCATTGTCAGTGAATGGGGCTGTTTCTAGTGGGGTTCTGCAGGGATCAGTTCTAAGCCAGATGCTATTCAATATTTTCAAGAAGGATCTGGAATCAAATAGAAAATCACTGCACATAAAATTTGCGGACAACCCAAGATTGGCAGAGTGGTTACAGTGAGGAGGTCAGCACAGGCATACCAATTGATCTGGAGTGTTTGGTGAGCTAGGACCAGACAAACAAACAAAATGTTTAATACAGTTAAATTCAAAGTTATCCTCTTGGAACAGGGAACGCAGGCCCGACCCACAGACTAGGACACTGTTTTATGGAATGCAGGGACCCTGAAAAGTATTTAGGGGTCATTCTGGACACCCAGCTCAGTGTGAGCTCCAAATGCGATGCTGTGGCCAAGAGGACTGATGTGATCCTTGGATGCATAAACAGGGGAGTGGTGAGTTGGAGCAGTGGAAGGATTTTACCTCTGCACATGGCATTGGTGAAAATGACTGCGTCCAGTTCTGCTGTCCACATTACAAAATGCCAGATAGGGAGAGAGACGTAAAGAGAGATCTATTTATCTTAGCAAAAATGATCAAGCGGAGGCTTTCATGGGGAGAAAAACCTGGGTACTAATGGGCTCTGTAATCTAGCAGGGAAAGGCAGAGCAAGGCCCAATGGCTGGAGGCTGAATCCAGACAAATTCCAGTTGGAAATAAAGACCCAATGTTTAGTAGTGAGGGTGATTAAACATTGGAATTAACTGCAAAAGGAAGTGGTGGATTCTCCAACTTCCCATGGCTGGAGATCCAGACTGGATGCTTTTCTGGAAGACCTGCTTGTGGGTTGTGTACACTTAAAATGCTACAGTGGCACTGCCATAGCACTTCAGTGTAGACACTACTTACCCCCCGACGGCAGGGGTTCCCCTGTCAGTGTAGGTAATCCACCTCCCTAAGAGGTGGTAGCTAGGTTGATGAAGGATTCTTTGGTAGACATCATGCTGTTGACACCATTGTTAGGTTGATATAGCTACATCTCTCAGGGGTGTCAATGTTTTTGCTATTGCAAAAAAAGCAAATGCATTTTTTGGTTGCATTATCAGATGGATAACATGCAAATTGCCAGAAGTGATAGGACCGCTCTACTCGGTACTGGTTAGGCCTCAGCAGGAGTATTGTGTCCCATTTGGGTCATCAATGTATAGGAAGGAATTAGGGAAACTGGAAAGAATTCAGAGGTGATAGACAAAGATGTTTCAAGGGATAGACTCCAAGCCATATGAGCAAAGTCTGAAGGAACAAGGTATGCTTAGTTTGGAAAAGAGGAGATTACAGGGCGACATGACAGTGGTCTTCAGATACTTGAAAGCCTGCCATAAAAAAGATGGAGAAAAGTTGTTCTCTCTTGCCACTGAGGGCAGGAGAAGAGGCAATGGGTTCAAACTACAGCAGAGCAGATTTAGATGAAATCTCAGGAAAAACTTCCTAACTGTAAGAACAGGAGAACAATGGAACAGACGCCTCAGGATGTTGTGGAAACTCCTTCACTGGAGGTTTTCCAAAGGAGACTGGACAGTCATCTGTCCTGGATGGCTTAGACACAACAAACCCTGCATCTTGGCAGGGGGTTAGAGTAGATGACCCTTGTGATCCCTTCTCACCCTGTGGCTCTCTGATTCCATGATGTAAAATCCTAGTGTAGAACAGGCCTTAGTCAAAGACATGTTATGGAGCTCAATACAGGGGTAACTGGATGAAATGTAATGGCCTGTGTTATACAGGAATTCCGGCTGGATGATCAGATGGTCCCTTCTGGCCTTAAACCCCATAAATCTATAGATAAAGAAAGTAGATAAGGCATTTATATTTACTGTCTCTCACAACACTTGAACAAGGGAACATTCAATTCCATTGAAAGTCTGAACATATAACACTAAAAAAAGAAAATTGTTTACATAATACATGTTTGACCTGTGGAACTCCTTGCCACAGACATTGTTGGAGCAAAGAGCTTATCTGAATGGGATGCAGATATGGATTGACCATTGAAGGTGGTGCTGGTGGCACCACTGTTAGTTAAGACTATCTGAAACTTCCAATTCAGAGACCACATTTTCATTTGCTTATAGATTTGCCAAACATTTACCGTTTGGACTGAAATTTCTCACTCCGGGTGTCTCGTTTAGCCAATTTCTCAAATGAAGCTAGGAGAAAATATGTCTTGCCCATGTTGAAAAACTCGTATAATTGTTCCAGTGAAGAGTCCTAGCACCTCCATGCTTTATGGCAGATAAACATCAGGTAACAGCCCCTCTTCCCCCTCACCCAGCCCCCCGTTAACAGCCAGAGACCTCCATTGCTAGAAGAGGAGGTGACAGTGTCTGTGCATTAACGCACATCTGGCTCCTGAGGTTTTTACTCATTTCTCATTCCAAGGGGAGTAGTGTCCCACTGGGGCCTGAGCAAACTACTTGCCACGCCCTCCGAATTTGGCCTTGAATTGGACATCTACTAACACCTTTCACTGTGAAGTATGCACTGTGCCAATGAAACACAGCCACTTTGGGGCTGGAGGCCATCAGCCAGCGAGGGGAGTCATAGCAAAGAGGGACATATTGGCCCATGATACTGGAGCAAACTCAACCCCTCTGGCAAGGTCCCTGGAATGTTTAATGGCTTAGCAGAGCGGAAAAGACCACAGATCTATTCTCTATCCCATCAAGGCGACGTTGTACTGGGTTTGTCGAACAGCAAGAGATGGGTACCTGTGGATTCTGACACGGAAGTTTCTTCCGTTGGAATCCTTCTCATGTAGCCATGTCCCACTCCGTTCTCACACCAGCATCTGCAGAGATATCCTACACTGAGAACTGACAAGGGTGTGCATTGTTTGTAATCTAGCTCCGTGCAGTCCCACTGGAGTTCGCTCAGCCTCTAGGGGAGAAGCAGCATCTGGACATAAACAGGCTGGGGAACAGAGACACTCTAACCAGTGTCTCTCTTTCCATGTCTGCACTTCTGTGCTAATTATCCAGCTTTAGGAGTAAACAGTAATTAAGGGACCTTCCCAAAGGGAGATGAGAAATCTTGGGCTCTCTGCTGAGTCAAAGAGACATTAATTGCTCTGTGTGTTTGTGTATATTTGAAAATTATAGTTGATTAGTAAGACAACTAGGGATAATGCCTAGATCTGCATAGGGTGTGATACCCTGTAAATGCCCAGGATGGCAGGGCAGATAGACAGAGAAATCTGGAGACAGGTGACTGAGGGGAGGCACAAACACTTTCTACAGGCACAAGGGGCTGTCGCTAAGGGATGAGAGATCAGTAATTCTCATCAGTAACTATGATAATACCATGTAGCACCTTTTATGAAAGGATATTCAACACACCTAGCCTATCCCCATTATACAGATAGGTAAACTGAGGCGCGGGGAGAAGTGACTTGGGCAAAGTCACATAGAGAATGACAGACAGAACCCAGGAGTCTGGACTTCTTTGCCATAACCACCATAAGGACGCTCTCTCCGTCAGTAACTGAGTGTGACGTTCTATATCTTGGGGGAGTGTACTGTTGTGACAGTGCACTGCGAATTATGTTATGAAAATATGCTAATGAGTGTGAATATAATGTAACTGGAATATGCTTCATGTAAAAGGTCTCTTGTAAGGGATCATTACAAAGCTTATAATTTACTGAGTGTGGTCATCCTATTTGTATAAATTTATTGTTCTTGTATCTGAAACTAGAAATATGAAATATTACTCTGAGGGCCTATTGTAATTATGCAAAGTGTGGGCCATTAATGGTGGATTGGAATCTTGATGGCTCCCATCAACCAGGACAATTGACTGTAGATGGCTCTGTTTACCTGTAAGTCTTCCTGTATACCTGTTTGTTGGCAAATGGGTAATGAAGTCTTACAGTGACATGATCATGTCAGCTGAACTGGAATCCAACTTTAAGCTGGTGCTTTTCCATTTAGAAGGAGGGGTGGGAACCCAGAGAGGGACAAAGGATTCCTGCCTGGTGCAAAAGATATATAAGGCGGTGCAACAGAACAAAGGGGACTGCAATCATGAGAAATCCCCTAGCTACCACCTAAGGTGGAACAAGGACTGTATCAGGGGAAAGGATTGGGCCCAGACTAAGAAGGCATCCAGTCTGTGATAGAACTTTACTGAAACATCTCTGAGGGTGAGATTTTATCTGTATTCAGTTTTCCTACTGTATTAGGCTGAGAGTTGCGTGTTTTATTTTATTTTGTTTAATAATTTTCTTTGTTCTGTCTGTTATTACTTGGAACCACTTAAATCCTACTTTTTATATTTAATAAAATCACTTTTTACTTATTAATTAACCCAGAGTATGTATTAATACCTGGGGGAGCAAACAGCTGTGCATATCTCTCTATCAGTGTTATAGAGTGTGAACAATTTCTGAGCTTACCCTCTGTATAAGCTTGATACAGAGTAAAACAGATTTATTTGGGGTTTGGACCCCACTGGAAGCTGGGTATCTGAATGCTGGAGACAGGAGCACTTCTCAAGGTGTTTTCAGTTAAGCCTCCAGCTTGTGGGGGACATGGTTCAGAGCTGGGTCTGTGTTTGCAGCAGGCTAGCGGGTCTGGCTCAAACAAGGCAGGGTGCTGACATCCCAAGCTGGCAGGGAAAATGGGCTCAGAGGTAGTCTAGGCACATGAGGTGGCAGTCCCAAGGGGTTTCTGTGATCCAACCCATAACAACTATAACCCCAATATTCCTCATTATCATATAATTGTGATCTCACATATAAAGCATGCCTTGTAAGGTATCAGGGGAAAGGTTATGATCTTCTGAAAATCATTAGTGAAGAGGGAGAAACAGTAACAGGAAACTTGGAAATGGCAGAGATGCTTAATGACTTCTTTGTTTCGGTCTTCACTGAGAAGTCTGAAGGAATGCCTAACATAGTGAATGCTAATGGGAAGGGGGTAGGTTTAGCAGATAAAATAAAAAAAGAACAAGTTAAAAACCACTTAGAAAAGTTAGATGCCTGCAAGTCACCAGGGCCTGATGAAATGCATCCTAGAATACTCAAGGAGCTAATAGAGGAGGTATCTGAGCCTCTAGCTATTATCTTTGGAAAATCATGGGAGACGGGAGAGATTCCAGAAGACTGGAAAAGGGCAAATATAGTGCCCATCTATAAAAAGGGAAATAAAAACAACCCAGGAAACTACAGACCAGTTAGTTTAACTTCTGTGCCAGGGAAGATAATGGAGCAAGTAATTAAGGAAATCATCTGCAAACACTTGGAAGGTGGTAAGGTGATAGGGAACAGCCAGCATGGATTTGTAAAGAACAAATCATGTCAAACCAATCTGATAGCTTTCTTCGATAGGATAACGAGTCTTGTGGATAAGGGAGAAGCTGTGGATGTGGTATACCTAGACTTTAGTAAGGCATTTGATAAGGTTTCGCATGATATTCTTATCGATAAACTAGGCAAATACAATTTAGATGGGGCTACTATAAGGTGGGTGCATAACTGGCTGGATAACCGTACTCAGAGAGTTGTTATTAATGGTTCCCAATCCTGCTGGAAAGGCATAACGAGTGGGGTTCCGCAGGGGTCTGTTTTGGGACCGGCTCTGTTCAATATCTTCATTAACGACTTAGATATTGGCATAGAAAGTACACTTATTAAGTTTGCGGATGATACCAAACTGGGAGGGATTGCAACTGCTTTGGAGGACAGGGTCATAATTCAAAATGATCTGGACAAATTGGAGAAATGGTCTGAGTTAAACAGGATGGAGTTTAACAAAGACAAATGCAAAGTGCTCCACTTAGGAAGAAAAAATCAGTTTCACACATACAGAATGGGAAGAGACTGTCTAGGAAGGAGTACGGCAGAAAGGGATCTAGGGGTTATAGTGGACCACAAGCTAAATATGAGTCAACAGTGTGATGCTGTTGCAAAAAAAGCAAACATGATTCTGGGATGTATTAACAGGTGTGTTGTGAGCAAGACACGAGAAGTCATTTTTCCGCTCTACTCTGCTCTGGTTAGGCCTCAGCTGGAGTATTGTGTCCAGTTTTGGGCACCGCATTTCAAGAAAGATGTGGAGAAATTGGAAAGGGTCCAGAGAAGAGCAACAAGAATGATTAAAGGTCTTGAGAACATGACCTATGAAGGAAGACTGAAAGAATTGGGTTTGTTTAGTTTGGAAATGTTTGTTTCTCTTTGATGAACCCTCCGCCCCCCCCACCCGGTTAACTCTACTTCCCTGTAAACCAACCACCCCACCCTCCCCTACCCTCCCCCCTTCGAGCACCACTTGCAGAGGCAATAAAGTAATTGTTACTTCACATTCATGCATTCTTTATTAATTCATCACACAACTCGGGGGATAATTGCAAAGGTAGCCCGGGATGGGTGGGGGAGGAGGGAAGGAAAAGGACACACTGCAGTTTAAAACTTTAACTCTTATTGAAGGCCAGCCTTCTGATGCTAGGGCAATCATCTGGGGTGGAGTGACTGGGTGGCCGGAGTCCCCCCCCACCGTGTTCTTTGGCGTCTGGGTGAGGAGGCTATGGAACTTGGGGAGGAGGGCTGTTGGTTACACAGGGGCTGTAGCGGCGGTCTCTGCTCCTGCTGCCTTTCCTGCAGCTCAACCATACGCTGGAGCATATCAGTTTGATGCTCCAGCAGCCGGAGCATCGACTCTTGACTTCTGTGTGCAAGCTGACGCCACCTATCATCTTCAGCCCGCAACTTGCTCTGTTCATCCCGCGATTCAGCACGCCACCTCTCCTCTCGTTCATGTTGTGCTTTTCTGAAATCAGTCATTGACTGCCTCCACACATTCTGCTGTGCTCTGTCAGCGTGGGAGGACATCTGTAGTTCTGTAAACATGTCATCACGCGTCCTACGCTTTCTCTTTCTAATCTTCACTAACCTCTGTGAAGGAGAAACATTTGCAGCTGGTGGAGGAGAAGGGAGAGGTGGTTAAAAAAGACACATTTTAGAGAACAATGGGTACACTCTTTCACGTTAAATTTTGCTGTTCACATTACACAGCACATGTGCTTTCGTTACAAGGTCGCATTTTTCCTCTTACATTGAGGGCCTGCCGGTTTGGTGTGAGAGATCACTCACGCAGTGCCAGGCCACAGATTTCAGCTTGCAGGCAGCCATGGTAAGACACAGTCATTTGGCTTTTTTAACCTTCTTAACATGTGGGAATGGTTTCAAACAGTAGTGCTCTCATTTCCCATACCAAGCACCCGTTGGGTTGGCCATTTAAAATGGGTTTGCAATGTAAAAGGAGGGGCTGCGGTTTCAGTGTTAACATGCAGCACAAACACAACTAACTCCCCTCCCCCACACACCCAATTCTCTGGGATGATCACTTCACCCCTCCCCCCCACCGCGTGGCTAACAGCGGGGAATATTTCTGTTCAGCAGAGCAGGAACGGGCACCTCTGAATGTCCCTTCCCCTTAATAAAATTGTCCCATTTCAACCAGGTGACCGTGAATGATATCACTCTCCTGAGGATAACAAAGAGCGATAAGGAATGGATGTTGTCTGCATGCCAGCAAACACCGGGACCATACGCTGCCATGCTTTGTTATGCAATGATTCCAGACTACGTGCTACTGGCCTGGCGTGGTAAAGTGTCCTACCATGGCGGACGGGATAAGGCAGCCCTCCCCAGAAACCTTTTGCAAAGGCTTTGGGAGTACATGAAGGAGAGCTTTCTGGAGATGTCCCTGGAGGATTTCCGCTCCATCCCCATACACGTTAACAGACTTTTCCAGTAGCTGTACTGGCCGCGATTGCCAGGGCAAATTAATCATTAATCATTAAACACGCTTGCTTTTAAACCATGTGTAATATTTACAAAGGTACACTCACCAGAGGTCCCCTGTGTGCCCTCAGGGTCTTCGGTGAGTTCGGGGGTTACTGGTTCCCGGTCCAGGAGACAAACATATCCTGGCTGTTAGGGAAACCGGTTTCTCCGCTTCCTTGCGGCTGTGAGCTATCTACATTTTCTCCATCCTCCTCTTCCAAACCCTCTTCCCTGTGTGTTTCTCCAGTGAGGGAGTCATAGCACATGGTTGGGGTAGTGGTGGCTGCACCCCCTAGAATGGCATGCAGCTCCGCGTAGAAGCGGCATGTTTGCGGCTCAGCCCCGGACCTTCTGTTTGCTTCTCTGGCTTTGTGGCAGGCTTGCCTTAGCTCCTTAATTTTCACGCGGCACTGCTGTGCGTCCCTGTTATGGCCTCTGTCCTTCATGGCCTTGGAGACCTTTTCTAATATTTTGCCATTTCGTTTACTGCTTCGGAGTTCAGCCAGCACTGATTCATCTCCCCATATGGCGAGCAGATCCCGTACCTCCCATTCTGTCCATGCTGGAGCTCTTTTGCGATCCTGGGACTCCATCACGGTTACCTGTGCTGATGAGCTCTGCGTGGTCACCTGTGCTCTCCATGCTGAGCAAACAGGAAATGAAATTCAAACGTTCGCGGGTCTTTTCCTGTCTACCTGGCCAGTGCATCTGAGTTGAGAGTGCTGTCCAGAGCGGTCACAATGAAGCACTGTGGGATAGCTCCCGGAGGCCAATCACGTCGAATTCCATCCACACTACCCCAATTCCGACCCCCTAATGCCAATTTTATCGCTAATCCCCTCGTCGGAGGTGGAGTAAAGAAACCGGTTTAAAGGGCCCTTTAAGTCAAAAGAAAGGGCTTCGTCATGTGAACGTGTCCAGGCTTAATTCAATTTAACGCGGCTAAAGTCGACCTAAACTCGTAGTGTAGACCAGGCCTTACTAGTGACCCCCCTTAATAGAGCAGTTGTTATGTCAGCCAACGGCCATTAGGGGGAAGCAGACACCTTAAGTACACAGTAGCCTGAACTTTTCAACTGTTTTCCCTTCAAGGCCTTAAGGTAGTTGGAGCTGGTCCCAAGCCAGTTTTCACTGACCAGATAGCAAAAGCACGGGTCTGACAACCACCAATCAAGTGTTAACACTGCAAGGACCTTGGTCTGAATGTGTATAAAGAATCTGTAAAATGTGTGTAAGACAGAGTTTTTGTACCAAGGTGCAAAGCTCTCCTTTCTTCTGCAGAATAAAGCAACTCCTCCTTATCCCTGTCTGGCTGTTATTGGCTCTCAGCTAGGTGGACCCGATATTTCGGTAACAGTTACTGTCCAGTCTAATAGTGTTGAGAGTTTAGACTGCATGCTTAGATTTTATTTTCATTTGACTAAATCCAATTTGTTATGCTTTGACTTACAATCAGTTAAAATCTATCTTTCATAGTTAATAACTTTGTTTGTTTATTCTACCTGAATCAGCACGTTTGGTTTGAAGCGTGTCAGAGACTCCCCTTGGGATAACAAGCCTGGTACTTATGAATTTCATTGTTAAATTGACAAACTAATATAATCTTGCAGTGTCCAGTGGGCATAACTGGACACTGCAAGATGGATATCCCTAGGGCTGTGACTGGGACCGGAAATATTGGCTAGTGTCATTTAGTTACAAAATCCAAGGAGCAGCTTAAATGCCAGAGGCTGTGCAGGACCAGCTCAGGAGTGGGGGTTCTCACAGCAGAGCAGGGTAAGGCTGGCTCCCAGAGTCAAGGATTGGAGTGACCTAGCAGATCACTGGTCCTGATAACACTGGAGGGGACCGTCACACTGGGTGCCTGACAAGAGGGAAATGGACTCAAGCTCTAGCAGGGCCTGTTCGTCGGATGGGTGTGACAGACTTCCCCGGGATGCAAACTGGAACAAAGGTACAGCTCAGACCCCTGACATATCAATCTGGGCCCCTCTCACACTTTGAGGCTGTGCCAAGCTGCAAACCTCTCCAGGTCTTGCACTTACACAGCTATACACAGACAGGGACACACCCAGCTGCAGTTATGTGAATGCTTTCACTATCCAGTGATGAACCAACAATACAGAGGCTCCAGACAGTTCCCCCAGCTCCCCAGCCTAGGACCCCAGAGCTGTGGTGTTTTGCCCTTGTCAGAAGCCTGACCAGTGTAAGTTTATTATTCAGTCCACCCCTCCCTCAGTGTGGAGAGGACAATGCACCAGCCACTGCTCCTAAGCAGATTTCACTTTTTCATTTCGAACAACACATTGTTTTTGGTAAAGAAATATAAAACAGATTTACTAAGTACAGAAAGATAGATTTTAAGTCATTGTAAGTTATAGCAAGCAGATTAAAATTGGTTACTAAGAAATAAACAAAATCACAATCTAAGTTCTGTACACTAGACAGGCTTTGAGTCAAGGAGTGTCTAACCCAGATGAAAGAAACAGTCCAGCAATCATCCATACACGGGCTAGACAACCCTTCATCCTGGAACCACATCCCAAGTTCAGTGCTTGTTCCTAAGGTGTTTCTGGGTGTTGAGTTGTGGGGGAGTGAGGCCAAGTGATGATGATGCTCCCCCCTGTTACAGCTTCTGCCATGTGGTGGGAAGACCATTATTTTTCCAAGCAAAAGCCCCAAGAGCAGTTAGTGGAAAATTTCAGGAACAAGATGGAGTCCAGTGTCATATGAACTGGTCACGTGCCCTTGCATGCTTCAATGAGTCATAGCAGGGGCCATTACCCATATCCTGGCTACAACATTCAGAGAAAAGTCCATCAGATGGGGATAAGCTTCTTCTTAAGTCTATTGTGGGCCAGTACCTTGAATGGTTCATCCATAATATGCTGGCTAGACTGGTGGTAAAGTACCCTGTGGCTGTTACCCAGGAGCAAACACATGTGAAATACTGGTACATAGGCAATATTCATAACTTTCAGTTAAAAAAAAAAAGATACATGCATACAAATAGGTAATCACATTCAGCAAACCATAACTTTCCCATTGATACCTTACATGATATACATTATATAAAACACATCATAATGATATCACCATGGTAAATGTGGCGGTGGCTGGGTATTGCTTTGGGGCACAGAATGCCTCACCTCGCCCTTTAGTTTACTGCAGGAGTGCTAGTCACTGACTAATGCGGAGTCAGTGTGGCCAAAGCCCTCTTTAGCTTTTGACCATACAACTCCTGAGTGTTGCAAGCATTGGAGTGTTATCCACAGGTGTTCTTCCGAAGTTCTGTGTACCTTTTAATGCTTTGTAGATCAGCCTAGCGATCTCAAAAATCAGCAAGTGTGCCTTCTCTGGGTCGCTAGAAACCATCTCTTTGTATCTGTGCAGCACTGTTAACCATTATGTTTTTCCAACTGGTGATAAGTTATGTGCCTCCTCACATTGGGCTTTCCCTGCGATCCCCACTGCAAGCACTGAGACTTTCTCCCCCCGTTTCCAAGAGGTTTGTGATCTGTGCTTTCTGGGCTCAGGGGTGTGTCTTTTCTCAGCAGCCCTTTCATATCTGCTTTCTGTGTCTTACCAGCCCAGGGAATTTCCTCCTCCCTTCTGTGTGACGGGTCATTAGCATTTTCACAAACAACTATCTCTTCAGTAGGATCTACATGCTGGCTCTGAGAGAGAGAGAGAGTTAGCTTTCACGAGCACACCAGGAATAAAGTCCTAAAAAATCGGGACCTGGATTGGGGTACCCTCTGTCATCCCTCTCTCTATTGCTGAGCAGTCAGTTGTGTGACAGTTCCCCTCCAGGAGGTCAGTTACACAGTTCCCTCTCACAGCCTGAAGCAGAGATTGGGTGCCTGGGTGCGCAGGTGCTGAACTGGGCATTCTGTCCTGGGCACCCTCCCCTATGTGATCAGTGAGGAGACATCCCTGTTCTCCTACTCTTCCTCCCCCAGTTTCCTTCTGTGGGCCCTCCTAACTCACAGCTAACTGTCTGAACTGTTGTCTCACTAGCAAGCGCTCAACCGTCCCTCCCCCACCTCCTCTCTTCCTAAGGTGCTGTTGCCTCCTGCTTCAGTGTTAAAGGAACTCTCCCCACCTCCTCAGTGGTTTATCTGATTCCTTAACCTTTCTGTGATCTCCCCTCTGGACACAACTTCCTGTGTTCCCTAGCACTGCGTTACTCCCTTGCTAAGCTGCAATCTGGACATGTTTCTCCCTGACAGGCAATACACACCTCTCCCTCCCTGAAGGCAGGCTGTCTTCAGCTGCAGGGCAGGAGATGGTCTCAACTTCCCCTGTCCCTGGAACCATACAGCTTCCCCCTGCTGCAGAGCAATCAAGGAGCCTTATTCCTGTTCCCTCAGTAGTTCCTGGGACTTTCCCTCTGTGTCCCAGCAGAACGCTCCTTCTTCCTGCAGGCAGACACTTTAACGGCCCCAACCACATGGAAGAAATTATTACCAATTAGCACATCAATACGATTATCACCTACTACCACTACTGATAATACATCTTCCAAACACAATTTCTATGTGCACTTTTGTAAGCTCCTACCTGCTGCCTGTTCCCCCCCAGCACAGGGCATTTATTCCTCATGTGATCAGTGGAATTACAATGATAGCACCTTCCGGGCTCTTCTGTTTTTTCAGGAGATTTGGGTCGGGCATTAGAGGAATGGGGTAAAATGGAACCCTGCTTCCCACCAAGTTTAAACCCCTGTGTCTGTTGTTTATTCACAATAGACGCTTGTTTCTGCTCAAAATCATCAGCTAGAGAAACCATCTTGTCCACAGGTTTCATCTTTTTGTCCCATAAACACTGTTTTACATCAAATTTACATATGTATATGAAATGCTCCTGAGCAACAAGGTCAAACATTCTTTCAAAGCTTGTGTGATAAATGAAGGCGGCGGCGGCAGCGGGGGGATAGGGGATTAAAAAGTCCCTCGGGTAAAGGAAAGGGAGTGGGCATCTGACCAAACGAGCCAATGGGAAGGCTAGAACTTTTTAAAATGTGGGAAAAAATTCTCCTTTCTCTCTGTTGTTGTTATCTGGGAAAGAGGGGAAGAGGGAGCAGTTATGCTATGAGAAGCTTTAAGCCAGCTATGATCGTAGAACTACTTATTTGGAACCCCCAGATGTGTAAGTAGATCAGAAATTTTTAGAAAGATGTGATTAGGTTTATTTCTGTTTATTTCTTATGGTTAGTGGACTCCTCTGTGCTAACCCCAAATGCTTTTGTGTTGTTTGTAGCCTTTATGCTGGACCTCAAGAAGGTTATTCTTTATGTTTATTTTTTGTAAGTGGTTTTTTTTAAATCTAGCAAAAGCCTAAGTTCCAGATGTATTTTCTTTCTTTTTGTTTTTAATAAAATTTACCTTTTTTAAGAACATGTTTTTTAATTAGCTATTGTGTCTTGCATTCAATGAGGCGAGTGATATTGCTGAATACTTACTTACCTATGAGAGACTCTGTGTGATTCATAAGATTCCTGATAACCAGAAAATGCCCACTTTAGTTGCAAAGTTAACTGGTAAAGCTCGGGATATGTTTAATAAATTGCCAATTGAGGATGCTTTAGATTATTATAAATTCAAAGAAATCATTTTGAAACAATTTCAGATTACCCCTGAAACCTATAGAGTGAAAATCTGGCAATCCTAAGGGGGTGCTGGTATGAGTAATGTGGAATATGTAAACAAAATAAAAGATTGATGGGAAAGTGGGAAACAGGCAAAGGTGTTACAAGCTTTCAAGGCTGATTCCCCACTCTGGCACATCAAGTGCAGAAGGTGGGGGCCCGTAATGATTTTAAAAATTAATACTGGCCACTCCAGGTTTGTTTTAAACTCCCACGGTTACAGCCTTTTTCTGACATTGAATGAGTAGATGCTGCCACCACCCAAGTGGAAAAAAAAAACTCCTTTGAAAACCCAGGAAGGCACACTTGGGAATTCCGCACTGTGGGGTACCTTCAAGCCCTTTCACCCCCCTTTCAGGGAAGAGCTGAGGAGGAAAACAAAGGAAATCAGCTGTTGCAACCAGCTAATAAAATAACATGTGCACAAACCTCTTAGGGACACAAAAATCCAATCCTGTTCTTAAAAAAACATAAATTTTATTAAAAACAAAAAGAAAGAAAATACATCTGTAATGTAGGCTTTTCCCTAGTTTTAAAAAAAACAATTACAAGGATTAAGCATCAAGATAGCTTCTTGAGGCCCAGCTTAAAGGTTACAAGCAAAGCAGCAGCACTTGGGGTTAGCACAGAGGAGTCCACAAACCATAAAATAATAAAAGAGATAAACCTAATTGAGTCTTCCTAGACCTTTCCTGATCTACTTACATATCTGGGGTTTCAAATGAGTAGTTTCTGGGTATGAGCTGATGATTTTCATACCTGGCCCAAAGCTTTTTAAAGCATAGTTCCAGCCCTGTCCCTGCTCTCCAGGAGAAAAACACAGACAGAGAATGTGGAAGTTTCTTCCCAAATTTAATAAGTTCCAGCCTTCCCATTGGCTCTTTTGGTCAGGTGCTTACTCCCTCCCTTTTATGTATGGACTTTTTAACCCTTTGCAGGTAAAGCAAGTAGAGAACAGCTACTAAGAGGGACTTTATAGCCAACTGGCTGGCTGGGTGTCATAACAGGGAGCAACCCCCTCCCTTCATTTATCACAACTATATCCATGGATCACACTTGTCCATATGCTTGTTGATCACCTTGAAGAATTCTCATTGATTGGTGAGGCCTGATTTCTCTTTACAAAAACCATGTTGACTCTTCTGCAAAAAATATGTTAATCTATGTGTCTGACAATTTTGTTCCTTACTATAGTTTAACCAGTTTGCCCTGTACTGAAGTCAGGCTTTCTGGCCTGTAGTTACCAGGAGCAAATCTGGAGTCCTTTTTAAAAATTGGTGTCACATGAGCTATCCTCCAGTCATTTGGTACAAAAGCTGATTTAAATGATAGGTTACAAACCACATTTAGTAGTTCTGCATTTTCACATTTGGGTTCCTTCAGAACTCTTGGGTGAATCCCATCTGATCCTGGTGAAATATTAATGTTTAATTTATCAGTTTCTTCCAATACTTTCTCTAATGACACCTGAATCTGGGATAGTTCCTCAGATTTGTCATCTAAAAAGAATGGCTCAAGTTTGTGAATCTCCCTCACATCCTCAGCCGTGAAGACCGATGCAAAGAATTCATTTAATTTCTCCGCAATGGCCTTATCATCCTTGAGTGCTCCTTGAGCTTCTCAATTGTCCAGTGGCCCCATTGGTTGTTTTGCAGGCTTCCTGCTTCTCATGTACTTCATTATTATTATTATTTTTTTTTTTTGCTATTTCTTTTTGAGTCTTTGGCTAGCTGGTCTTCACATTCATTTTTGGCCTTCCTAATTCTATTTTTGCACTTTACTTGGCAGAGTGTATTTTAAAACTTTCCATGCAGCTTCCAGGGATTTCACTTTTGGCGCTGTAGCTTTTAATTTCTGTTTAACTAACTTCCTCATTTTTGTGTGGTCCCAATTTTGAAATTAAATGCTACAGTGTTGGGCTGCTATGGTGTTTTACCCACTACAGGGATGTTAAATTTAATTGTATTATGGTCACTATTACCAAGCAGTCCAGCTGTATTCGCCTCTGGGAACTGATCCTGTGCTCCACTTGGGACTAAATCAAGAACTGCCTCTCCTCTGGTGGGTTGCAGGACTAGCTGCTCCAAGAAGAAATTATTTAATTATTTAAGGAGTCAAGAAACTTTGTCTCTGCATCCCGTCCTGAGGTCACATGTACCCAGTCAATATATGGATAGTTGAAATCCTCCATTATTATTGAGTATTTTATTTTTATAGCCTCTCTAATCTCCCTGAGCATTTCATGGTCATTATCGCCGTCCTGGTCAGGTGGTTGGTAGTATATCCCTACTGCTATATTCTTATTATTCGAGCATGGAATTTGTGACAAAGTGATGGTTTTCCCTTGTTATGTTGTATGTGAGCCTATGTGAGTCTTACTGTTTTGCGTGAATACTGTGTGTACCTATGTATTGCACCAATGCCAGGCCCTCTGACAACAATTCCAGGGCCAGGGCCATCTCTAGAGGGACTTCTGGGACCAACCCATCACCTCTGGGACCAAGCACTCTGACCAATTGTGCTGGCCCACGGGTCTCCCCAAAGCACTGGGCCCGGAGCTGTCACCCCGATTTGTTGTACCCTAGGGATGGTTCTGCCCAAAGCAGAAGAGTCAATGGGTACTCTAGAAATGTCCACCTGATATTTGGGTGGTGCTGCGCCTGTGGTGGCTGGTGCCCAGCGAGCTGCTGGCTGCATTGCTGGGCGCACTCTTCTGGCATGGCCAGAACTTCCACATGCCCACTTGGCTGCCTTCGTTGACACTGGTAACATCCCGTGCATGCGTAGGAATGCTGCAGCCCGTGTGGGTGATGGAAAAGGTCCCCACGATATGTATGAGGAGACACTAAAAAGACGTGGAATTTTCAGCTTGGAAAAGAGATGACTAAGGGGGGATATGAGAGAGGTTTATGAAATCATGAATGGTGTGGAAAAATTGAATACAGGAATGTGAGCCCTCTCCTGGAGACAGGTGTTTAAGGCAGGTCAGCACTTTCTCGTGAAAGAGACCAGATCCAAACTCTTCCCTCTACCTGATTTGGAGCAGGGATTTAAAAACAGGTCTCCCATGTCCCATGTGAGTGTGGGGCTCAGTCTCTTCAGTTGGAGCTGTTCCACTTTGTGCAAATAAACTTTAGTTTGTATTTTATTTGTATTTCTCACTTCAAATCTACCATCTGCAATGAATACATTTGCTTTATATTTTACCTGAAACAGTGTGTTTTGGTTCAAGTGCTTAGGAAAGCTCAGCTCAGGTTACAGAGGTTAGTGTGTGTCCTCTCCACATCGAGGGAGGGGCGGACTGTGTAACGATCTTACACTGGCCAGGCTTCAGACCAGGGCAGGACAGTGCAGTACTGTGGTGCAAGGTTGGGGAGCTGGGGGGAAATGGCTTGAGCCTCTCTAGCCCTATTTCTCAGCAGTTTGTCCAGAATTTGGCATCCACAGCTGTGTCCCAGTGAAGCATGGTAAGACACAGAGATTACTGATGATAGGTGATTCATAGACTATTTATCACTACTCCCAGGAGGTATCCCCCTTTTACAGATGGGGAAACTGAGGCAGCAGGAAAGGTTTGTTACTATTGAAAGGTCCTAATCAGTGCTTACATTAGACTCAGCTTCACCCCCAGGACAATGGGTGCCCTGTAGTTCCAGATAATGTGGTGTGTACATGTGTAAATACCTGGCTAACAGAAGACGTTCTGTTTATCTCCCTCGCTGTGAGCTACTGAAGCCACCCTGGCCTGTTCCATGCATCCTGTCTCACCAACTAACACAGGGGCTTATCCTTCTGCCTCTCTTAGCTGTTGTCCTCCTCGCTTCAAAGCTGATCCCTTGCCCTGCCCCCAAGGCCTTTTAATTTAATTTAATTTTTTTTAAATGGAGATATCCTATCTCCTAGAACTGGAAGGAACCTTGAAAGGTCATTGAGTCCAGCCCCGTGCCTTCACTAGCAGGACCAAGTACTGATTTTGCCCCAGATCCCTAAGTGGCCTCCTCAAGGATTGAACTCACAACCCTGGGTTTAGCAAGCCAATGCTCACACCACTGAGCTATCCCTCCCCTCCCTCCTTTGACCTGGCTCAGGTCAAAGGGCTCCCAGCCCATCCCCATTGCAGGGCCCCAGGGATTAGGAACAACAGGGAGCTGAAAGCGAAAGAAATAAGCCACACAATGGATCTCTTCCGTCAGGACTCTGTAGCTGAGCTTTAGGGCCCACAAGCTGTATGATGAACCGTCTCACCTGCCTGCAGCACAACACTGCTCCCAACCTCAGCTCCTTTTATAAGGATTCCTGGCTTCCCTCTCCACTTCCCATTGGCCTGTTGGCCCCAGCGCTGTGTCTTCGCTGCAATCACTGAAGGCTCCTTGTCGGGCTGAAGCAGTTTCTGTCCCAGCCAAGGAGCAGAGGGAGCCCAGCTGGAGGGGGAGGGAGTGGGAGAGGAACCAGGAGTGGATGCGGCTGGAGAAGAAAGGAGCGAGCAACAGAGGTGGGGCCTTGGGGGAACATGTGGGATGTGGAGGGGCATTGTGGAAAGAGGTGGGGCAGGATCTTGGGGGTATAGGCAGGTCAGGACATGGGGCCTCAGGGGTCCAGTTACCAGCAATTAGAAAGGTGGGAATCCTATGAATTAATAAATTGTACACAGACCGATTCCTCAGTTTGTCACGCTGACACAGCACAGTAATGCCATAAAAGGATTAAATGTCACTTTGACTGTCCAGTCAATGATTCAGGGAAGAGGGTCCAGCACCATGTCACCAGCCAGCTCTGCACGTAGTTCAATCTCAGAGTCAGAGCCTGAGGAGAAACCATTAGGCCTCTTCATGAGTAAAGACCCAGAGCAGCCTGCTCCGGATCTGCTTGGTCCTTAGCCCGTAGATGATGGGGTTTAGCATGGGGGGCATCAAGAGGTACACATTGGCAATGAGAACATGGAAATGTAGGGGCACATTCTGGCCAAACCGGTGCAGGAGGGAGAAGAAGAGATTTGGGATGTAAAAGGCTAAGATGGCACAGAGGTGGGAACTGCAGGTCCCAAAAGTCTTGAGCCGGGCGTCCTTTGTGGGAAGGCTGAAGATGGCCCTGAGTATCTGGACATAGGACATGGCGATAAAAATCATATCCAGGCCCATCACACAGAATAACACAAATAGGCCATAGTAACTACTGATGCGGGTGTCGGCACAGGCCAGATTCACCACGGCTATATGCGCGCAGTATGGCTGGGGGATGATGTTGGTTCTGCAATATGGCCATTGCCTCACCAGGAAGGGATAGGGAAGTGCAAGCATGCCACCACGCAGCACCATGGTCAGGCCAATCTTGGCCACAATGGGGTTTGTCAGGATGGTGGAATATCTCAGGGGATAGCAGATGGCCATGTAACGATCCAGAGCCATGGCCGTGAAGATCCCAGACTCCATCGCTGAGAAGTAGTGAATGAAGTACATCTGGGTGAGGCAGGCACTGAAATCGATCTCCCGGGAATTGAACCAGAAGATGCTCAGCATTTTGGGCAGGATGGATGTAGACAGGAGCAGGTCTGTGATGGCCAGCATGCAGAGGAAATAGTACATGGGCCCATGGAGACTTGGCTCCCTCTTCACAATGAATAGGATGGTGAAGTTCCCCAAGATGGCTATGACGTACATGGCGCAGAAGGGAATGGAGATCCAGACATGGGCTGCCTCCAGGCCAGGAATGCCTAGCAGGATGAAGATGGAGGGGTTGGTGAAGTCGGTTGTGTTGGGATCTGACATGGAGTAGGGGAGAAGGTGTCCAACTCTGAGGCACAACGGTGTCTCCTGGATGTACCGTATGTCCCCCTGACTTTCTGTATGTAGGGTGGTGGTCGCAGTACAAATGCCTGGATGGAGAGACAATGTAAATATGAGACATACATGCACAACTAGAGGCTTTTTCTATGGGTGAAGCAGATTGGTCGCCCTTCACACACTGAAAAATTACATTTTTATTATTCAGAGAAATGAATTATGAACACATGATGCTACTAATGCCAATTTCATGTATTACAGTGCTCAATGTTTCAGTAACTCCTACACATCATGATCTGGGAAACCTTAATAGGCACCAGCAGGAAACAGAAGTCTGGATACTGGTTATTCATCATTTTTTCTTAGGCCTTGTCTACACTGCCAAGTTTTTTCACCAAAAAATAGCTTGTGGGAAAAGAGCTATGATCAGGACACACTGCAGTGCACAGCAAAGGTGAAGGAGCTGAGGCATTTGTACCAGAAGGCAAGGGAGGCAAATGATCAGTCCAGTGCTGTGCCCCAGACCTGCCTTTTTTTAAGGAGTTGGACACTTTTCTTGGGAGCGACTGCACCTCCACAGCCAAGACCCCCATGGATACTTCAGCAGAGCTGGAGCCGATTCAAACTGGACTTAAACCAGAGGAGAAGGTCATCGATGAAGAGCTGGCTGCATTAGAAGATGTGGAAACCATGCCAGGGTTGCCCAGTGCTGCGTTCAGTCAGGAGCTGTTCTCCACTCTGGAGGTGTCCAGCCAGACTCAGCAGTTCCAATCCGGTGAGCCAGGAGACCCCTGGTAAGTGGATTTGCTTTGTGAAGTGTGGAAGTGGATTGAGGGAAGAGAAATGTACAAGGCTGGCTGTGTTTCTGTGTGCTGGGCATTTCCCTGTGCACCTAGGCAGTGCAGAGGGCAGGCTGTTGATGCACACCAAGATTTCACAGGATTCCTCCAGAGAAATCTCTAGGAAACTTTCCTGCAGGTTCTCCACACTCCTGTGCCAGAGGGTCCTTGGCATAGCTGCTTTGTTCCTTCCCCCATTGACAGACAATTTCCCGCGCCATTCCGCAATTACTTGGGCAAGGCACACAGATGAGCGGCAAAGGGATCGGGGTGGAAGCCACAAGCATGTAGTAGATGCACCATTGCTTTCTTGCTTACCCCCAGGAGAGAGATTTCTGCCATAATGACCCCTGCCTGTGGAAAGGATTGGGAAACTTTAAAGTGTTGTCTCCTGAGAAGTGCCCTGTGTCCCCTTTCACATTTCTTTTCTCCTACGCACAATGTCCCTCGGCCCTGGGAACACTCACCATCCTTGCAATGTTCGCCAGCATGTGTGCTTGTCAAGGACAACCAGAAAGTGATTGGTGTGTTACCAATGGTGTATTTTAATGTAGAGTCTCAATGCTGTACGTAGAATTAACAATAATGCTTCTGTTTGTTGTTACTTGTGATTCACCAGATATGTTCTGGAAAGGAGGCACTCCCTCCACCCCATCTGAACATCTCCGCTGGGTAAGAAAGCGCCCAAGATGGAGCAAGGAAGATATGTTCCAGGAGGTGCAGCAGTTCTCTGATACAGACAAGAGGGAACGCAGGCCGTGGAGGGAAAGCAACAAGTGGGAAAGAAAAGGAAATGGGGCATACACTCAAGATGCAACAGAGAGGCTGGTGAAAGTTTTGGAGTAGCAAACCAACATGCTGCACTCCCTTGTAACCCTCCAAATTGAGCAGATGGTGTGTATGCCCTCCATTTCAGCATATTCAGAGCTCTTGCCCATGCCCTCCCCAGACTCCACCCGCACATCCATTTCTGATTTCTGGGACTTCACATTTTCCCCTACACTGCACCCCTGCAGACAGCTTTTCAAACAACAGCTGGACTTACAGTCAGCTCTAAAAGTCAGCCCTCCCCTTGTATGTGTATCCCTGCCCCCCTCCGCAGGAATGTACATGTATTGGTTTGTGCATGCATATTGTGTTTTTTGGGCAATAAAAGCAAAGTTATTTGACTAATAAGCACTCTTTGTTTGTTTCCATGCAAGTTATGATAGCAGATGGCAGCAGGAAACAAACAACCTGTGTTATCCTTTGCTTACATTGAATCCTGGGCCTGAACAATCACAACTGCTTCCTACCCTACCAAAACTTCATTATGCATTGCAATCCCAAGCATAGCAACAAACATTACTGGTACTCATCTTCAAAATGTTCCCTCAAACCCTCCCGAATTGCCCCCCCCCCCAGTGTTCCCCTCTAATAGCCTTGGTATCTGGCTGCTCAAAATCAGCAGCAAAGTGTTCTGCCTCAATAGTCCACTCCTGGGCAAACTTTTTGCCCTTTACTTCACAAATATTATGTGATGTGCAACACATGGCTATGACCATGGAAATATTATCCACATTGAGGTCTAACGTGCCATAAAGGCATCACCAGCGTGCCTTTAATCTGCCAAATGCACATTCCATGGTCATCCTGTCCCTACTCAGCATATTGTTCAAATGGTCCTTGATGTGATCCAGGTTTCCCATGTACAGCTTCATGAGCCATGGCATTAAGTGGTACGTCAGGCCTCCAAGATCACAATAGGTATTTCAACATCCCCTATGGGGATCTTCTGGTCTGAGAAGAAAGTCCCCGCTTCCAGCTTTTTGTTAGGGCTGGTGTGCCTGATGTTTAGTGCGTTGTACACTTTTCCAGACCACCTCGCATTGAAGTCAGTGAACACTTGCGGTGATCCACGAGCACTTGAAGCACCATGGAGAAGAACCCCTTCCGATTGATGTACTCCATCACAAGGTGGTCTGGTGCCAAAATTGGAATGTGCATGTCATCTATCTCCCTCCCCCCCCCCCCCCCCCCCCGCAGTTAGGGAAACCCATTTCTGCAAAGCAATCCACAATTTCATGTACGTTGCCAAAAGTCAAAGTTCTTCGTAGTAGGATGTGATTAATGGCCCTGCACACTTGCCTTAACACAGCCCCAGTGGTTGATTTTCCATCTCCAAACTGACATGCGACTGACTGGTAGCAGCCCAGAATCATCAGGTTCTACACTGCAATTGCTACGTGCTTCTCCACCAAGAGGGCAGCTCTCATAGAAATGTAGAACTGGAAGGGACCTTGAAAGATCATCAAGTCCAGTCTGCTGCCTTCACAGAAGGACCAAGTACTGTCCCTCACAGATTATTTTGCCCCAGATCCCTAAATGGCCCCTTCAAGGATTGAGCTCATAACCCTGGGTTTAGTAGGTCAATGATCAAACCACTGAGCTATCCCTCCCCTGCATTTTGAGGTCCTTGCGCCAGAAGCCTGATGTGAGCTCAGTACACAGTTCCAAGAAGGTGGCTTTCTGCATCCTAAAGTTCTGAAGCCACTGCTCATCATCCCAGACCTGCATAACGATGTGATACCACCACTGAGTGCTAATTTCCCGAGCCAAAAAAGTAACATTCCACCATGTTCAGCTCTTCTGTGAATGGCAAAAGCAATCTAACACTGCTGCTATCCGTGTCGGGAAGCATGTCAGGAAATTGTGACTCCTATTGCCTTCGCAACTTCAAGATTGATTCCAATGCCCTTCGCAATGTGTTACTGACAGCTAGCAGAGCAGTGGAGAGCTGCGCAGGATCCATTCCTGCAGATAGAGATGGCGAGCTGAGCAGAAATGGAGACAGAACATTCAAACTTTTGGCAAAAAAACTCTACCAGTGTAAATATAGCTTTTCTTCAATGAAAGCCAGGCTAGAGAGTCCATGCTGTAGGGAGTTCCCCTGGTTACTCAAAATCTGAGGGTGGGAAAAAAACCCAAAGATTTGCCAAGACATGTGCCAGGGGAAAACATCGCAAAGAGAACACAACTCAGGGGAAAGACCTGGGAGTCATTGATAGCAGCACCACAGAAACACCTGCTTATTCACAGCAGTGGCCAAAACAAAGATAATGTTTGGATGCCTAAGGAATGGGATGGAGAATAACCTGGTCTGGACATGTGCTCAGTTTTGGACACTCAGTCTGTATAAAGGATACAGCAGATAGAAAGTGTGTAGAAAGAATAGTAAATATGGCAGGCGACCAGCTTGGCTAAACAGTGAAATCCTTGCTGAACTTAAACGCAAAAAAGAAGCTTACAAGAAGTGGAAGATTGGACAAATGACCAGGGAGGAGTATAAAACTATTGCTCAGGCATGCAGGAATGAAATCAGGAAGGCCAAATCACACTTGGAGTTGCAGCTAGCAAGAGATGTTAAGAGTAACAAGAAAGGTTTCTTCAGGTATGTTAGCAACAAGAAGAAAGTCAAGGAAAGTGTGGGCCCCTTACTGAATGTGGGAGGCAACCTAGTGACCGAGGATGTGGAAAAAGCTAATGTACTCAATGATTTTTTTGCCTCTGTCTTCACAAACAAGGTCAGCTCCCAGACTGCTGCACTGGGCAGCACAATATGGGGAGAAGGTGACCAGCCCTATGTGGAGAAAGAAGTGGTTCGGGACTATTTAGAAAAACTGGATGTGCACAAGTCCATGGGGCCGGATGCGCTGCATCCGAGGGTGCTAAAGGAGTTGGCGGATGAGATTGCAGAGCCATTAGCCATTATTTTTGAAAACTCATGGCGATCGGGGGAGGTCCTGGATGACTGGAAAAAGGCTAATGTAGTGCCCATCTTTAAAAAAGGGAAGAAGGAGGATCCGGGGAACTACAGGCCAGTCAGCCTCACCTCAGTCCCTGGAAAAATCATGGAACAGGTCCTCAAGGAATCAATTATGAAACACTTAGAGGAGAGGAAAGTGATCAGGAACAGTCAGCATGGATTCACCAAAGGGAAGTCGTGCCTGACTAACCTAATTGCCTTCTATGATGAGATAACTGGGTCTGTGGATGAGGGGAAAGCAGTGGATGTGTTATTCCTTGACTTTAGCAAAGCTTTTGATACAGTCTCCCACAGTATTCTTGCCGCCAAGTTAAAGAAATATGGGCTGGATGAATGGACTGTAAGGTGGATAGAAAGCTGGCTAGATCGTCGGGCTCAACGGGTAGTGATCAATGGCTCCATGTCTAGTTGGCAGCCGGTTTCAAGCGGAGTGCCCCAAGGGTCGGTCCTGGGGCCGGTTTTGTTTAATATCTTTATTAATGATCTGGAGGATGGCGTGGACTGCACTCTCAGCAAGTTTGCAGATGACACTAAACTAGGAGGCGTGGTAGATACACTAGAGGGTAGGGATCGGATACAGAGGGACCTAGACAAATTAGAGGATTGGGCCAAAAAGAACCTGATGAGGTTCAACAAGGATAAGTGCAGAGTCCTGCACTTAGGATGGAAGAATCCCATGCACTGCTACAGACTAGGGACCGAATGGCTAGGTAGCAGTTCTGCAGAAAAGGACCTAGGGGTCACAGTGGACGAGAAGCTGGATATGAGTCAACAGTGTGCTCTTGTTGCCAAGAAGGCTAACGGCATTTTGGGCTGTATAAGTAGGGGCATTGCCAGCAGATCGAGGAACGTGATCGTTCCCCTTTATTCGACATTGGTGAGGCCTCATCTGGAATACTGTGTCCAATTTTGGGCCCCACACTACAAGAAGGATGTGGAAAAATTGGAAAGAGTCCAGCGGAGGGCAACAAAAATGATTAGGGGTCTGGAGCACATGACTTATGAGGAGAGGCTGAGGGAACTGGGATTGTTTAGTCTCCAGAAGAGAAGAATGAGGGGGGATTTGATAGCAGCCTTCAACTACCTGAAGGGAGGTTCCAAAGAGGATGGAGCTCGGCTGTTCTCAGTGGTGGCAGATGACAGAACAAGGAGCAATGGTCTCAAGTTGCAGTGGGGGAGGTCCAGGTTGGATATTAGGAAACACTATTTCACTAGGAGGGTGGTGAAGCACTGGAATGCGTTACCTAGGGAGGTGGTGGAGTCTCCTTCCTTGGAGGTTTTTAAGGCCCGGCTTGACAAAGCCCTGGCTGGGATGATTTAGTTGGGAATTGGTCCTGCTTTGAGCAGGGGGTTGTACTAGATGACCTCTTGAGGTCCCTTCCAACCCTGATATTCTATGATTCTATGATTCTAAAGGGAATTTCTGAGGCAGGCTATGAGAATGGTGGAGACTACCCTATGTGGACAGATAGAAAAGTTTGGGCCTGTTCAATTTAGAGACGAGACAAAAATTGGGGCATATGACAGAGGAGAACAAAATAAAAGAATGGAACTGATTACATAAAAATGGACAAACAGAGAACAGTTCCCAACCAGTAATATCTATAAATACTTAGGGCTTCAAAGGTGCTAATTTGCCAAAGCTGGGGGGGATTATTAGCAAAATTGAATGGGAATGAAAATTGGGAGTTCTTTAAGAAGAGTTTATTAGAGAGATAGAAAAACACGATTTTAAAGTCAAGAAAGTAGACAACTTTGGCTAAAAACCTGGGCCAGTGGCAAAGTGAAGGGAGCAGTTGTGGTGGCGGAGGGTGGGGGGAAGCAATAGATAACAAATGGGAGAAAGGGAAAAGCAATACAAATCGGAAGTTATGAAAATTGCGAAGGGATGTTGAAGACATGAGGGAAACATCCCTGCTTGGCAGGATTAAGGATCATTAAAAGGATGTTATTACATGTATTAACAAAAAAAAAAGAAATCCTAGAAAGGGTTTAGGCCAATTACTACAGGTAGCAAGGCAAATTTTTAATGTTGCAGAAAAGGAAAATGTATTAAAGAAATACTTTTGTTCTTCATTTGAAAGAAACAGTATGAGTATTCCAAGAAGGAGGAGTGCTAGGCAGAGACGGGCTCCACCTAACGAAGAGAGGGAAGAGCATCTTCGCAAGCAGGCTGGCTAACCTAGTGAGGAGGGCTTTAAACTAGGTTCACGGGGGAAGGAGACCAAAGTCCTGAGGTAAGTGGGGAAATGGGATACTGGGAGGAAGCATGAGCAAGAGAGGGCAAGAGGGGAGGACTCCTGTCTCAGACTGAGAAAGCCGGACAATCAGCGAGTTATCTTAAGTGCCTAGACACAAATGCAAGAAGCCTGGGAAACAAGCAGGGAGAACTGGAAGTCCTGGCACAGTCAAGGAACTATGATGTCATTGGAATAACAGAGACTTGGTGGGATAATTCACATGACTGGAGTACTGTCATGGATGGATATAAACTGTTCAGGAAGGACAGGCAGGGCAGAAAAGGTGGGGGAGCTGCATTGTATGTAAGAGAGGAGTATGACTGCTCAGAGCTCCGGTATGAAACTGCAGAAAAACCTGAGAGTCTCTGGATTAAGTTTAGAAGTGTGAGCAACAAAGGTGATGTTGTGGTGGGAGTCTGCTATAGACCACCAGACCAGGGGGATGAGGTGGACGAGGCTTTCTTCCGGCAACTAGCAGAACTTACAAGATTGCAGGCCCTAGTTCTCATGGGAGACTTTAATCACTCTGATATCTGCTGGGAGAGCAATACAGCGGTGCACAGACAATCCAGGATGCTTTTGGAAAGTGTAGGGGACAATTTCCTTGTGCAAGTGCTGGAGAAACCAACTAGGGGCAGAGCTCTTCTATACCTGCTGCTCACAAACTGGGAAGAATTAGTAGGGGAAGCAAAAGTGGAAGGGAACCTGGGAGGCAGTGACCATGAGATGGTTGAGTTCAGAATCCTGACACAAGGAAGAAAGGGGAGCAGCAGAATACGGACCCTGGACTTTAGAAAAGCAGATTTTGACTCTTCCTGGGAACTGATGGGTAAGATCCCTGGGGAGAATAACCTGAGGGGGAAAGGAGTCCAGGAGAGCTGGCTGTATTTTAAAGAATCCTTATTGAGGTTGAAGGAAAAAACCATCCCGATGTGTAGAAAGAATAGTAAATATGGTAGGCGATCAGCTTGGCTTAACAGTGAAATCCTTGCTGATGTTAAACACAAAAAAGAAGCTTACAAGAAGTGGGAGACTGGACAAATGACCAGGGAGGAGTATAAAAATATTGCTCAGGCATGCAGGAGTGAAATCAGGAAGGCCAAATCACACTTGGAGTTGCAGCTAGCAAGAGATATTAAGAGTAACAAGAAGGGTTTCTTCAGGTATGTTAGCAACAAGAAGAAAGTTAAGGAAAGTGTAGACCCCTTACTGAATGAGGGAGGCAACCTAGTGACCAAGGATGTGGAAAAAGCTAATGTACTCAATGATTTTTTTGCTTCTGTCTTCACAAACAAGGTCAGCTCCCAGACTACTGCACTGAGCAGCACAGTATGGGGAGAAGGTGACCAGCCCTCTGTGGAGAAAGAAGTGGTTTGGGACTATTTAGAAAAACTGGACGAGCACAAGTCCATGGGGCCGGATGCGCTGCATCCGAGGGTGCTAAAGGAGTTGGCGGATGTGATTGCAGAGCCATTGGCCATTATCTTTGAAAACTCATGGCGATCGGGGGAGGTCCCAGATGACTGGAAAAAGGCTAATGTAGTGCCCGTTTTTAAAAAAGGGAAGAAGGAGGATCCAGGGAACTACAGGCCAGTCAGCCTCACCTCAGTCCCTGGAAAATCATGGAGCAGGTCCTCAAGGAATCAATTCTGAAGCACTTAGAGGAAAGGAAAGTGATCAGGAACAGTCAGCATGGATTCACCAAGGGAAAGTCATGCCTGACTAACCTAATTGCCTTCTATGAGGAGATAACTGGGTCTGTGGATGAGGGGAAAGCAGTGGATGTGTTATTTCTTGACTTTAGCAAAGCTTTTGATACGGTCTCCCAGAGTATTCTTGCCAGCAAGTTAAAGAACTATGGGATGGATGAATGGACTATAAGGTGGATAGAAAGCTGGCTAGATCGTCGGGCTCAACAGGTAGTGATCAACGGCTCCAAGTCTAGTTGGCAGCCGGTTTCAAGTGGAGTACCCCAGGGGTCTGTCCTGGTGCCAGTTTTGTTCAATATCTTCATTAATGATCTGGAGGATGGCATGGACTGCACTCTCAGCAAGTTTGCAGATGACACTAAACTGGGAGGGGTGGTAGATACGCTGGAGTGTAGGGATAGGATACAGAGTGACCTAGACAAATTAGAGGATTGGGCCAAAAGAAGCCTGATGAGGTTCAACAAGGACAAGTGCAGAGTCCTGCACTGAGGATGGAAGAATCCCATTCACTGTTACAGACTAGGGACTGAGTGGCTAGGCAGCTGTTCTGCAGAAATGGATCTAGGGGTTACAGTGGACGAGAAGCTGGAGATGAATCAACAATGTGCCCTTGTTGCCAAGGAGGCTAACGGCATTTTGGGCTGTATAAATAGGGGCATTGCCAGCAGATCGAGGGACGTGATCATTCCCCTCTATTCGGCATTGGTGAGTCCTCATCTGGAGTACTGCATCCAGTTTTGGGCCCCACACTACAAGAAGGATGTGGAAAAATTGGAAAGAGTCCAGCGGAGGGCAACAAAAATGATTAGGGGTCTGGAGCACATGACTTATGAGAAGAGGCTGAGGGAACTGGGATTGTTTAGTCTGCAGGAGAGAAGAATGAAGGGGGATTTGATAGCTGCTTTCAACTACCTGAAAGGGGGTTCCAAAGAGGATGGATCTAGACTGTTCTCAGTGGTACCAGATTACAGAACAAGGAGTAATGGTCTCAAGTTGCAGTGGGGGAGGTTCAGGTTGGATATTAGGAAAAACTCTTTCACTAGAAGGGTGATGAAGCACTGTGGAATGGGTTACCTAGGGAGGTGGTGGAATCTCCTTCCTTAGAGGTTTTAAAGGTCAGGCTTGACAAAGCCCTGGCTGGGATAATTTAGTTGGGAATTGGTCCTGCTTTGAGCAGGGGGTTGGACTAGATGACCTCCTGAGGTCCATTCCAACCCTGATATTCTATGATTCTATGAAGTACTCATATCACATGCGGTGATGAAATACTTTCCAGTCCATTAGCTGTCAAGAAGGATGTTAAACAGCATCTACAGTAAAACCTTAGAGTTACAAATACCACAGTTACTAATTGACCAATCAACCACATGGCTCATTTGGAACCAGAAGTACACAATCAGGCAGCAGCAAAGCCAAAAAAAAAGAGGCAAATACAGGACAGTTCTGTGTTAAATGTAAACTATTAAAAAAAGGAAAGTTTTTAAAAAAATTGACAAAGTTAGGAAAGAATGGAAAAACTGGTATGGGATTAGTTAAAAGTTCAGGAATATAATTAATGCCATGCAACAACAGGGTGTGTGAAAAACACATCTGTTCAAATAAATTGTATTTCATCCTTTAATGAGAGTACATGTTTGGTTGATCAAGAGACCCGCACAGATGCAATAGACTTTGATTTCTCTGAGGCATTTGCTTCAGTAGAGAAAATATTCTGATTAGAAATATGAACACTCTATAATATGAGTAGAGCACATATCAAATGCACAAAAAGCTGGCTAACTGACAGATCTCAGAAATCAGTTGTCAATGAGTCATTGTCAGTGAATGGGTCTATTGGCAGAGTGGTTACAATTAGGAGGCCAGGGCAGGCATACCGACTGATCTGGAGCGTTTGGTGAGCTGAGACCAAAGAAACAAACAAACAAACAAAATGTTTTAATAAAGTCAAATGCAAAGTTATCCTCTCAGAACGGGGAAGGCAGGCCTCACTCACAGACTAGGAAAATATATTATGCAATGAAGGGAACCTAAAAAGGATTTAGGGGTCACTGTGAACAACCAACTCATCGTCAGGTCCCAGTGCAATGCTGTGGCAAAAGGACTGATGTGATCCTCGGCTGCATAAACAAAGGAGTGGTGAGTTGGAGCAGGGGAAGGATTTTTCCTCTGCACATGGCATTGGTGAAACCAACTGCATCCAGTTCTGGGGTTCACATTTCAAAAACAATGTTGAAAAATTGGAGATGATGCAAAAAAGAGCCACAAAAATGCTTTCAGGCTGGAGAAAATTCCTGACAGAGAGAGAGACATGAAGAACTTCATCTATTTATCTTACCAAAAAGACCATCAAGTGGATAGTTTCATGGGGAGAAAACCCTGCATACTAAAACGCTCTGTAATCTACAGGAGAAAAGCAGAGCAAGGCCCAGTGGCTGGAAGCTGAATCCAGACAAATTCCAGTTGGAAATAAGGACCCAGTGTTTAGCACTGAGGGTCATTAACCATAGAAACAAACTGCAAAGGGAAGTGTTGGAATCTTCAGCTCCTCATGTCTGCAGAACAGCGGTGCTGCTGTAGCACCTCAGTTTAGACATTTCTTACACCGACAACAGGGGTTCTCCTGTCCTCGTAGGTAATCCACTGCTCCGAGATGGTAACTAGGTCAATGAAGAATTCTTCAGTAGATGTCATGCCGTCTACACCGGGGTCAGGTTGATATAGCTACATCTCTCAGGGGTGTCAATTTTTTTGCTATGGCAAAAGAAGCAAATGCAATTTTTGGTTTCATTAGCAGAGACATAGGATGCGAGTCATGGGAGGTGATAGTACCGCTCTACTCAGCGCTGGTTATGCCTCAGCTGGAGTACGGTGTCCAATTTGGGTCTTCAATGTATAGGAAGGATGTAGAGAAACTGGAAAGGATCGAGAGCTGAGAGACAAAGATGATCCAAGGGACGGAATACAAACCATAAAGCAAAGGCTGAAGGAACTGGGTATGTTTAGCTTGGAAAGGAGGAGATTGAGGGGGGACATGACAGTGGTCTTCAGATACTTGAAAGCCTGCCATAAAAAGATGGCGAAAAGTTGTTCTGACTTACCGCAGAGGGCAGGAGAAGAGACAAGGGGTTCAAACTACAGCATAGCAGATTTAGGTTAAATCTCAGATAAACTGCCAAACTCTAAGAACAGGAGGACAATGGAACAGACACCTTGGGAGGTTGTGAAAGCTCCTTTGCTGGAGGTTTTCAAAAGGAGGCTAAATAGCCATCGCTATGGGATGGTTTAGACACAACAAACCCTTCATCTTGGCAGGGGGTTAGACTAGATGAACCATGCAATCCCTTCTCACCCTGTGGCTCCATGATTCCTTGATATAAAATCCTAGTGTAGACCAGGGCTCAGTCACATAGAAGAAATGGATCTCAGTTCAGAGTTAACTTGGTGAAATTTAATGGCCTGTGTTATATGGGAGGTCAGGCTGGATGATCAAATGGTCCCTTCTGGCCTTATACCCTTTCAATCTAGCGATAAATAAAGTAGATCTGGCATTTATATTCACTGTGTTTCATAACACATGAGAATGGAAACAGTCAATTACATTGAAAGTCTGAACATATAACACTGATAAAAGAAAACTGTTTACATAATACATATTTGGCCTGGGGAATTCATTGCCACAGACAATGTTGGAGAAAAGAGCTTAGCTGAATGGCATTCACAAATGGATTGGCCATTGTAGGTGGTGCTGGAGGCACCTCAGTTAGTTAAGGCTGTCTCACTGCTTCCATTAGAAGACCTGATTTTCAGTTGCTTATAAGTTTGCCAAACATTAACCATTTGGACTGAAATTTCCCACGCTGGGTGTCTGCTTCTGGATTAATTGCATTTTGGAAGCTTCAGGCATAACAGTTCAGCCAACTTCTCGAATGGAGCTAGGAGAAACAATGTCTTGTCCATGTTGAAAAATTCTTATATTTATTCTAGTGAGGAGCACGAGCACCTCCATGCTTTCCAGCAGATTAAAGTCAGGTAACAGTCCCCACCCCCCATCCCCCCACTAACAGCCAGAACCGTACATTGCAAGAGGAGGAGGTGACAGTGTCTGTGCATTAACACACAGCTGGATCCCAAGGTCTTTACACAGTTCTTATTCCAAGGGGAATTTTGCTTCATTGAGGCCTAAGTAAACTTCCAGCCACAGCCTCCGAATTTGGCCTTGTATTGGACACCTACTAACACCCATCAGCTGTGGGGGGGGGGGAGAGGGGAAGGGGCCCAGCAAAGAGGGACATTTTGGCCCGTGAGACTGGAGCAAACACATCCCCTCTGGCAAGGGCCATGGGATGTTTAATGGCTGTGCAGAGCGGAAAGGACCACAGACCTATTCTCTATCCCATCATGTCCACATTGCACTTGGTTTGTCAAACAGCAAGAGTTGGGTACCTGTGGATTCTTAGATAGGAGTGTCTTCCCTGGGAATCCCCCTCAGGTAGCCGTGTCCCACACTTCTCTCACCCCAGCATCTGCAGCAACATCCTACACCGAGAGCTGGCAGGGGTGTTCACCATTTATAATATAGCTCTGTGCAATCCCAGTGGGGTTCGCTCAACCTCTAGGGGAGAAGCATCATCTGGATGCAAACCGGCTGGGGACTGGAGACACTCTATGTCTCTCTTTGCATGTCTTTGCTTCTCTGCTATTTATCCAGCTTCGGAAGTAAACAGTAATTAAGGGACCTTCCCAAAGGGAGATGAGAACTCTTGGACTCTCCGCTGAGTCAAAGAGGAATTAGCTGCTCTGTTCATATATGCATATTTGAAAATTATAGTTGATTAGGAAGAAAATTAGGGATAATGCCCAGGTCTCTGTAGGGTCTGATACCCTGTAAATGCCCAGGATGGATGGGTAGATAGTAGACAGACAGATCAGGAGACACATGACTTGTGGGAGATAAGAACACTTTCTCCAGGCACACTGAGCTGTTGCTAAGGGATCAAATTAAGGGCCAGGCTTCAGATCAGGGCAGGATGGTGCAATTCAGGGGTGCAAGGCTGGGCAGATGGGAGGAATTGTCTTGAGCCTCTCTAGCATTACTTATGAGTGGCTGGGAGTTTATTCATGTAACACAGCTGGGTATGTCCCTGCCTGTGGATGTCTGTTTAAGCGCAGTACCTGCCAGAGGTTTGTGGCTTGACACAGCATCACAGTGAGAGAGGGATACCCCAGGTTGGTGGGACAGAGGGCTCAGCTGTCCCACAGTCCTGGTTGCACCCCAGGGATCCCATTACAGGAGGTCTGTCCTTGGGCTCATCCCAGAAAACACAGGGACTCTCACAAGATCCCCTCTCTGGGCAGGTTGTTCGAAGCCAAAGTGGACTGGCTGGCGATGCCTGGAGGAAACAGCCAAGTTCCTGGGCCTCCACCTCTCACTTTTAAAGAACTCTTTCCTCCTTTCTTTGGACACGGACCAGGCTCCCTGCATCAAAACACGTTTTATCTGCTCTTCCTATCCTCCAGTGGCTCTAGTGTCCCAGCTGCTTGCCCTGCTCGATCCCAGGGCTTTGTTTGGGACAGTAAAATTCCATGCACAGGGCAGAGAACATAAAAGAACCCCTGAGACATCTCCATCTTGTCGTCAGTTCTCTGGGCTGGGTTTCCAACACAGAAGCTCTGAACGAAGACTGATGAACCCCAACCAGCTTGGGTAATTTCCAGAGAGACTTTTGCAAGCTAGCAGTTTATACCATCACTGCTGTGATCCTGATCCCTAAACACTGAAAAATCACTTGTATGTCTCTGACCTATAAACCATTTATAGCTCTGGTTCTTTTCTTTTATTATTAAACCTTTACTTTTCAATTGCTAAAGGATTGGCAGCAGCGTGATCACTGGGTAAATTCTGAGTTATATATTGACCTGGATAAGTGGCTGGTCTCTTGAGATTAGAAGGACCCTATAAATGGTGAAACTGGTTTTCACTGACCACTCATCATGAAGTCCAGTGTCCGAGTGGTGAGGCAAGGGCTGGGATGCCTCAGGAGACTGTATTTTTGGCTCTTAGTTAACCAGGGTGGTGAAACAGAAATTTACTTTTGTTACAGGCTTGTTATAATCTAATGATAGAATAACCACCAGTCTGGGGTGAGTCTGTCCCATTTCTCAGCACTTATTCCTGAATTTGACATCCACAGCTATGTCCCACTGAAGCATGGAAACACACGGACACAGAAATTACTGTTGATAGGTGATTCACAGACTATTGCTCCCTACTCCCAGGAAGTATCCCCCTTTTACAGATGGAAAAACTGAGGCAGCAGGAAAGGAAGTGTCTTGAGATGGGAACATAGCCCACAAGTCCCTAGCTGCCAATCCCTTGCTTAGTCTCTCTCAGACCTAGCTCATATGGTCTCTGCAGCGGCACAGAGTCATGGAGCTCTCTCTCCATTGGTTTCCCTAGTGAGAGACTCTCCCTTGATTTCTGTGGGGCTGCTCCCACTTACACCAGCTGAGAATTTGGCCCAAGACAATTAACTAGAGGTAAAGCGTCAGCAGAGACCAGTGAGCTGGGAGCAAAGAGTCCACTGCATCTAATACAATCCAGTTCGTATTCCTGCTCTGCCACTTTCTCAGTGTGTGGTCTTGGGTAAATCAGTTTATCGCTGCATGGCTCAATCTGTCCATGACATGAGGATAATGTTGCCTAGCTAAAGAGCTTCTAGATGTAGTGATCAAAAGAGTACTGCAGAGCTTAAGTTAGACTGAGCTTCAGCCCCTGGGCAACGGGTGCCCTGTAGTTCCAACTAACGTGGTGTGTACGTGTGTAAATACCTGGCTAATGGAAGATGTGCTGTTTATCTCCCTCCCTACGAACTACCGAAGCCACCCTGGCATCCTCTAAGCATCCCACCTTCCCAGCTAACGCAGGAGCTTATCCTTCCGCCTCTCTCAGCTGTTGTCCACCTAGCTTCAAAGCTGATCCCTTGCCCTGACCCTAAACCCTGGCTCACAGATTCATAGATTCATAGATTCTAGGACTGGAAGGGACCTCGAGAGGTCATCGAATCCAGTCCCCTGCCCGCATGGCAGGACCAAATACTGTCTAGACCATCCCTGATAGACATTTATCTAACCTACTCTTAAATATCTCCAGAGATGGAGATTCCACAACCTCCCTAGGCAATTTATTCCAGTGTTTAACCACCCTGACAGTTAGGAACTTTTTCCTAATGTCCAACCTAAACCTCCCTTGCTGCAGTTTAAGCCCATTGCTTCTTGTTCTATCCTTAGAGACTAAGGTGAACAAGTTTTCTCCCTCCTCCTTATGACACCCTTTTAGTGGTCCCCATTGCAGGCCCCCAGGGATTAGGAACAACAGGGAGCTGAAAGCTAAAGAAATAAGCCACACAAGGGTCTCTTCCGTCAGGACTCTGTCGCTGAGCTTTAGAGCCCACAAGCTGTATGATGCACAGTCTCACCTGCCTGCAGCACAACAGTGCTCCCAACCTCAGCTGCTTTTATACAGCTTCCTGGCTTCCCTCTCCACTTCCCATTGGCCTGTTGGCCCCAGCGCTGTGTCTTCGCTGCACTCACTGAAGGCTCCTTGTCGGGCTGAAGCAGTTTCTCTCCCAGCCAAGGAGCAGAGGGAGCCAACCTGAGTGATGGGGACAGAGGTGGAGTTGAACCAGGAGTGGATGGGGCTGAGGAGGAGAGGAGCAAGCAACAGAGGTGGGGCCTTGGTGGAAGTGGTGGGACAGGAGGAGGGACATTGTGAAAAGAGGTGGGACAGGGGTTGGGCCTTGGGGGTATAGGCAGGGCAGGGCACAGAGCCTCAGGGGTCCAGTTATCAGCAATTAGAAAGGTGGGAACCGTATGAATTAATAAGTTGTACACAGACCAACTCCTCAGTTTGTCACGGTGACACAACACAGTAAGGCCAAGAAAGGATTAAATGTCACTTTGACTGTCCAGTCAGTGATTCAGGGAAGAGGGTCCAGCACCATATCACCAGCCAGCTCTGCACGTAGTTCAATCTCAGAATCAGAGCCTGGGAGAAACCATTAGGCCTCTTCATGAGTAAAGATCCGGAGCAGCCTGCTCCGGATCTGCTTGGTCCTTAGCCCGTAGATGATGGGGTTTAGCATGGGGGGCATGAAGAGGTACACATTGGCAATGAGAACGTGGAAATGCAGGGGCACATTCTGACCAAACCGGGATATGAGGGAGATGAAGAGACCTGGGATGTAAAAGGCTAAAATGACAAAGAGGTGGGAGCTGCAGGTCCCCAAAGTCTTGAGCCGGGCATCCTTTGTTGGGAGGCTGAAGATGGCCCTGAGGATCTCGATATAGGACACGGCAATAAAAATCACATCCAGACCCATCACACAGAATAGCACAAAGAGCCCATAGTAACTACTGACGCGGGTGTCGGCACAGGCCAGATTCACACAGTACGGCTGGGGGATGATGTTGGTTCTGCAATATGGCCATTGCCTCGCCAGGAAGGGATAGGGAAGTGCAAGTATGCCACCGCGTAGCACCATGGCAAGGCCAATCTTGGCCACGATGGGGTTTGTCAGGATGGTGAAATATCTCAGGGGATGGCAGATGGCCACATAGCGATCCAGAGCCAAGGCCACGAAGATCCCAGACTCCATCGCTGAGAAGCTGTGAATGATGTACATCTGGGTGAGGCACGCACTGAAATTGAGCTCCCTGAAATTGAACCAGAAGATGCTCAGCGTTTTGGGCAGGGTGGATGTAGACAGGACGAGGTCGGTGATGGCCAGCATGCAGAGGAAATAGTACATGGGCTCATGGAGACTCGGCTCCCTCTTCACAATGAATAGGATGGTGAAGTTCCCCAAGATGGCTATGACGTACATGGTGCAGAAGGGAATGGAGATCCAGACATGGGCCGCCTCCAGGCCAGGAATGCCCAGCAGGATGAAGATGGAGGGGTTGGTGAAGTCGGTTGTGTTGGAATCTGACATGGAGTAGGGGAGAAGGTGTCCAACTCTGAGGCACAACGGTGTCTCCTGGATGTACCGTATGTCCCCCTGACTTCCTGTATGTGGCCAGGCTCTGGGGAGAGGGTCGCAGTACAAATGCCTGGATGGAGAGAAAATGTTAATGTGAGACACTAGATGCACGACTTGAGGCTGTACTTGTGGGTGTAGCAGTTTGGTCGCTCTTCACACACTGGAAAATGACATTTTCATTATTCAGAGAAATGAATTATGAACACATGATGCTACTAATTCCAATTCCATGCGTTATAGTGCTCAATGTGTCAGTAACTCCTAAACGTCATGGTCTGGGAAACCTTAATAGGCACCAGCAGGAAAACACAAGTCTGGATACTGGTTATTCATCGTTGTTCCTTAGCCCTTGTCTACAATGCCAAGTTTTTTCACCAAAAAATAGCTTGTGGGAAAAGAGCTATGATCAGGACACACTGCAGTGCACAGCAAAGGTGAAGGAGCTGAGGCATGTGTACCAGAAGGCAAGGGAGGCAAATGATCAGTCCAGTGCTGTGCCCCAGACCTGCCTTTTTTTAAGGACTTGGAGACTTTTCTTGGGAGCAACTGCACCTCCACAGCCAAGATCCCCATGGATACTTCGGTGGGACTGGAGCTGATTCAAACTGGACTTAAACCAGAGGAGAAGCTCATTGATGGAGGCATTAGAAGACGTGAAGCCCATGCCGGGGTCGCCCAATGCTGTGTCTAGTCAGGAGCAGTTCTCTACTCTGGAGGTATCCAGCCAGTCTTGGCAGTCACAATCAGGTGAGCCAGAAGCAGGAGAGGAGACCCTTGGTAAGTGGATGTGCTATGTGAAGTGTGGAAGTGGATTGAGGGAGGTGAAATGTACAAGGCTCGCTGTGTTTCTTGGTGCACCCTCAGGAGAGAGATATCTGCCACAATGACCCCGGCCTGTGGAAACTATTGGGAAACTTTAGAGTGTTGTCCCCTGAGAAGTGCCCCGCGACCCCTTTCACATTGCTTTTCTCCTACGCACAATGTCCCTCGGCCCTGGGTACACTCACCATCCTTGCAGTGTTCGTCGGCATGTGTGCTTGTCAAGTGTCAACCAGAAAGTGATTGATGTGTTAGCAGCGGTGTAGCGTTTCAATGCTGTACGTATAGTTACTTGTTCTTCACCAGATATGTCCTTTAAAAGAGGCACCCCCTCCACTCCAGCCAAGCATGTCTGTTGGATAAGAAAGTGCCGAAGATGGAGCAAGGAAAATATGTTCTGGGAGGTGCTCCAGTACTCTGATGCAGACAAGATGAATTGCAGGCCATGGAGGGAAAGTGACAAGCAGGAAAGAAAAGAAAATGAGGCATACATTAGGAATGCAACAGAGAGTCTGATACAAGTTTTGGAGCAGCAAACCAACATACTGCTGTCCCTCGTAACTCTCCACACTGAGAAGATGCATGTCTGCCTGCCCCTTCAGAACATTCAGAGCTCTTTCCCATGTCCTCCCCAAACTGCTCCCTCACATCCATTTCTGATTTCTGAACTTCACGCTTTCCCCTACACTCCAGCCCTGCAGACAGCTTTTCAAACGACAGCTGGACATACTATCAGCTCTAAAAGTCAGCCCCCCGATATATGTATAACACCCCACCCCAGGAATGTACATGTGTCTCTCTGAGTGTGCATGTTGTTGTGGGTTTTTTTGGCAATAAAAGCAAAGTTCTTTGAATAATAAGCACTCTTTATTTGTTTCCATGAAAGTTATGATAGAAGATGTCAGCAGGAAACACACAAGGAGTGTTATCATTTCCTTACATTGAATCCTGGGCCTGAACAATCACAACTTCTTCATACCTTACCAAAACTGGACATCATTATGCATTACAATCCCAAGCAGAGCAACAAACATTACTGGTTCTCATCTTCAAGCCTCACTGATTCGAATTGCCCCCATTGTTCCCCTCTAACAACCTTCATATCTGGTGGCTCAAAATCAGCAGTGAAGCGTTCTGCCTCAATAGTCCACTCCTGAGCAAACTTTTTGCCCTTTCCTTCACAAATATTATGCAATGTGCAGCATGTGGCTATGGCCATGGGAATATTATCCACATTGAGATCTAACCTGTCATAAAGGCATCGACAGTGTGCCTTTAATCTGCCAAATGCACATTCCATGGTCATCCTGCCCCTATTCAGCCTATTGTTGAAATGCTCCTTACTGCTATCCAGGTTTCCCTTGTATGGCTTAAGCCATGGCATTTAGGGGTACGTCAGTCCTCCAGGATCACTATGGGTATTTTGACATCCCTACGGGGATCTTCTGGTCTGGAAAGAAAGTCCCTGCTTCCAGCTTTCTGTAAAGGCTAGTGTCCCTGAAGATTCATGCATCATGCACTTGTCTGTACTACCCTGCATTGAAGTCAGTGAAACGCTTGCGGAGATCCACAAGCACCTACAACATCATGGAGAAGTACCCCTTCCAATGGATGTACTCCATGCAGAGTGGTCTGGTGCCAAAATTGGAATGTGCATGCCATCTATCACCCCTCCGCAGTTAGGGAAACCCATTTCTGCAAAGCCATCCACAATTTCATGCACGTTGCCAAAAGTCACAGTCCTTCGTAGTAGGATGTGAGTAATGGCCCTGGACACTTGCCTTAACACAGCCCCAATGGTCGACTTCCCAACTCCAAACTGATTTGCAACCGACCGGTAGCAGCCTGTAGTTGCCAGGTTCCACATTGCAATCGCTATGCACTTCTCCACCAAGAGGGCAGCTCTCATTTGAGTGTCCTTGCAATGCAGTACACAGTTCCAGGAAGGTGGCTTTCTGCCTCCTAAAATTCCGAAGTCACTGCTCGTCATCCCAGACCTTCATAATCAGGGCCAGCTTCAGGCACCAGCTGAGCAAGCTCGTGTTTGGGGCGGCAGATTCTAAGGGGCGGCATTCCGTCCAATCTTAGGGCGGCACGGCTGCCCTATTTTTATTTTTATTTTTTTGCTTTGCCTCTGGGTCCAGCTGCCCTGCACCCAGGGTTTTGTGGGTTTTTTTGCTTTGCCTCCGGGTCCGGCCGCCCTGTGCCCAGGGTTTTTGTTTTTGTTTTGCTTGGGGCGGCAAAAAAGTCAGAGCCGGCCCTGTTCATAATGATGCGATCCCACCATGGAGTGCTCATTTCCCGAGATGAAAAGCAAAATTCCACCATGTTCAGCTCTAACATGAATGCCAAAAGCAATCTAACACTGCTGCTATCCCTGTCAGGAAGCATGTCAGGCAACTGTGAATCCTATTGCCTTTGCAACTTCAAGATTGATTCCAATGCCATTCACGATGTGTTACTGACAGCTAGCAGAGCAGTGGAGAGCTGCGCAGGATCCATTCCTGCAGATAGACATGGCAAACAGAGTAGAAAACAAGGAACGGTAAAAATACCGTGAAATGGAGATGGAAAAAAATGGAATGCTGGGACAGAAAGTGATTCATTGTGGGACATTGAGCACAGAGCCATGATGCGCTGCAATCTGCTCTGCCTTCCCACAACACCTATCAGCACAAGATGGAGAGGTGAATTGTGGGATAGCTACCCACAGTGCATTGCTCTCACTGTCGCTGTGACTGCCCCACATGTGGACACGCTATTCCGAAAGAGAAAGACAGTGTGAACATGCAACAATTATTTTCTCGACAGGCTTTTGGTCATTGACCAAACTTTTGGTGAAAAAACTCTGCCAGTGTAAACATAGCTTTAATGCAATAAAATCCAGGCTAGAGAGTCCATGCTGTAGGGAGTTGCCCAGTCACCTGGTTGCTCAAAATCTGAGAGTGGAAAAAAACCAAAGCTTTGCCAAGACATGTCTGTAATGGTGCGGGACTCACCCCTGCGGTGCCTCCTGCTGGTCTCCTGGGGAATTAGCGTTCCAGCTGTTGGAGCATCCTCTGCAGGCCAATGTCCTGCTGTTTCTGCCCCCCGTGTCCCTCTGGTACTCCGGTGCCCCTTTCCGCTGGGAAAACTGCAACTAGAACACACCTGAGGGAAAAGACCTGGGAATCATTGATAACAGCTCCAAGGAAACACCTGCTTATTCACAGCAGTGGCCAAAAAAAAGACAATGTTTGGATGCCTAAGGAATGGGTACGCAATCAGGCAGCAGCAAAGGCAAACAAAAAAAATAGGCACGTTCAGGACAGATCTGTGTTAAATGCAAACTATTAAAAAAAGGGAAAGTTTAAAAAAAAGATCTGACAAATTTAGGAAACAACGGAAAAGATGGTATGGGATTACTTAAAGGTCCAGGAATATAATTAATGTCCTGCAACAACAGGGTGTGTGGAAAACAAGTTTGTTCAAATATATTGAATTTCATCCTTTAAACAGAGTACATGTTTGGTTGATCAAGGGAACCACACAGCTGCAATAGACTTTGAATTCTCTGAGGCTTTTGCTTCAGTAGGGAAAATATTACGATTAAAAAAATGAACACACCACAATATCAGTAGGACACATGTCAAATGCACAAAAATCTGGCTAACTGACAGATCTAAGAAACCAGTTGTCAATGAGTCATTGTCAGTGAATGGGGCTATTTCTAGTGGGGTTCTGCCGGGATCAGTTCTAAGCCTGGTACTATTCAGTATTTTCATCAAAGATCTGGAAGCAAATAGAAAATCCCTGCAGATAAAATTTGCGGATTGGCAAGTGGTTACAATGAGGAGGCCAGGGCAGGCATACCGACCGATCTGGAGCGTTTGGTGAGCTGGAACCATACAAACAAACAAACAAACAAAATGTTTTAATACTGTCAAATGCAAAGTTATCCTCTCAGAACGGGGAATGCAGGCCGCACCCACAGACTAGGACAATATATTATGGAATGAAGGGAACCTGAAAAGGATTTAGGGGTCACTGTGAACAACCAACTCATCGTCAGGTCCCAGTGCAATGCTGTGGCCAAAAGGGCTGATGCGATCCTTGGATGCATAAACAGGGGAGTGGTGAGTTGGAGCAGGGGAAGGATTTTACCTCTTCACATGGCATTGGTGAAAGCGTCAGCATCCAGTTCTGGGATTCACATTTCAAAAACAATTTTGAAAAATTGGAGATGATGCAAAAAAGAGCCCCCAAAATGATTTCAGGCTGGAGAAAATGCCTGACAGAGAGAGAGAGAGACATGAAGAACTTCATGAAGCCATCAAGCAGATAGTTTCATGGGGAGAAAATCCTGCATACTAATGGGCTCTGTAATCTAAAGGAGAAAGGCAGAGCAAGGCCCAGTGGCTGGAAGCTGAATCCAGACAAATTCCAGTTGGAAATAAGGGCCCACTGTTCAGCACTGAGGATCATTAACCATAGTGTAGCCTGATTTAGGGTGTACTGATAATATTGATTTGGATAATATGGGAATTTAATGTATTAATTTAATTTTATTTGATCTTAATAATAATATTAATAATTATTATCATCAATATTAATTAGTATGGGTTTTAGGCTCGCCAATCTGTTTGATCAGATAATAAAAGTTCTTGTCCTGAATCAGGCTCCACAGAATTTATAAAGGACCCTCGGGGGTATGACAGGAAGCACACACAGAGACAGATATAGCCTTAAAGACTTTTTATTAAAATTAATAATAGTAAGTAAATGGTAAAATACCCAGACTTACAAAGTTACAATTGCATTACTGCTATTCAAAAGATACAGATGATAATATAGTATTATATGCAACAAAGCTTTGGTTAACATACTCACACCCTTCCTTGATAACCTGGTGGTAAGAGACACCGGACCAGCCTTGCGGTTCAGGTTTCTCAATTCTTGAGTGAGGGATGCAGTGCTTAGAAAATGCTAAGCGCTATCAAAGCTGACTAGGGTTTACTTGACTAACTTAAACTTAAAACAAAACCTAATAAACAAACTAAGAATAAAACTTAGGGAAACCAAGCTTAGCCTAGTTCCCTTGAAACTCAAAGTTTAAGAAGAACAAGTACAGCCTGCAAATAGTAGCAGTCATCGTAGATAGAGAGAGTGGAGGAAGTAAGTGAGAATAGAGTAAAGTGAGAACAGAGAGAGATCCTCTATTGAGGTGGGTTACCTCTTTTATAGGGCAAATGCCGAACATTTTTCCTCTTATGCCCAAATTTCATTCCTCACCCACAGAAGTGTTAGGGTCACTTACCCCATAGGCTAGTATGTATGTGCGTATTGATGACAGGTTTGTACGCACATCAGTCTCTTGTGGTGTACTTGTTAAGTCTGTGAAAAAAACCCTATGCCATTTTCTATTGTCTATTGGTCTAAATAAAAGGTCATAGACATAGGCATGGGTACTCATCTATTTAGATAACAAGGTATAGGTCAACTTTGCTTTCTGAGTAAAAGGTCTTAATATAGATATGCTAACTTTCCTTTAGCTTAACATACAGGATATGGCCTGTAGCTCTCTTGCATTATAGCCAAACTTACTTTAATATAAATCTATAAACCTATTACAATAAACCAAATACTTAAACTATAAGAAAAGATATATATATATACAAGCAAGTAGGCTAGTCCTATAGGCTACAGTAGAAACAAACTGCGAAGGGAAGTGGTGGAATCTCCAGCTCCTCATGTCTGCAGAACAGCGGTGCTGCCATAGCACCTCAGTTTAGACAACAGCAGGGGTTCTCCTGTCCTCGTAGGTAAGCCACCGCTCCAAGATGGTAACTAGGTCAATGAAGAATTCCTCAATAGACCTCATGCTGTCTACACCGGGGTTAGGTTGATATAGCTACATCTCTGAAGGGTGTCAATTTTTTTTTTGCTATTGCAAAAGAAGCAAATGCAATTTTTGGTTGCATTAGCAGAGGCATAGCATGTGAGTCATGGGAGGTGATAGTACCGCTCTACTCAGCACTGGTTATGCCTCAGCTGGAGTACAGTGTCCAGTTTGGGTCTTAAGTGTATAGGAAGGATGTAGAGAAACTGGAAAGGATCCAGAGCTGAGAGACAAAGATGATCCAAGGGACGGAATACAAACCATAGAGCAAAGGCTGAAGGAACTGGGTATGCTTAGCTTGCGAAAGGAGGAGATTGAGTTGGGACATGACAGTGGTCTTCACATACTCGAAAGCCTGCCATAAAAAGATGGAGAAAAGTTGTTCTGTCTTACTGCAGAGGGCAGGAGAAGAGGCAATGGGTTCAAACTACAGCATAGCAAATCTCAGATAAACTGCCAAACTCTAAGAACAGGAGGACAATGGAACAGACGCCTTTGGAGGTTGTGGAAACGCCTTTGCTGGAGGTTTTCAAAAGGAGGCTAAATAGCCATCTCTATGGGATGGTTTAGACACAACAAACCCTGCATCTTGGCAGGGGGTTAGACTAGATGACCCATGCAATCCCTTCTCACCCTGTGGCTCCATGATTCCTTGATATAAAATCCTAGTGTAGACCAGGGCTCAGTCACACAGAAGATATGGATCTCAGTTCACAGTTAATTGGGTGAAATTTAATGGCCTGTGTTATACAGGAGGTCAGGCTGGATGATCAAATGGTCCCTTCTGGCCTTAAACCCTATGAATCTAGCGATAAACAAAGTAGAGCTGGCATTTATATTCACTGTGTTTCATAACACATTTGAATGGAAACAGTCAATTACATTGAAAGTCTGAACATATAACACTGATAAAAGAAAACTGTTTACATAATACATATTTGGCCTGTGGAATTCATTGCCACAGACGTTGTTGGAGCAAAGAGCTTAGCTGAATGGGATTCACAAATGGATTGGCCATTGTAGGTGGTGCTGGAGACACCTCAGTTAGTTAAGGCTGTCTCACTCCTTCAATTAGAAGACCTGATTTTCAGTTGTTTATAAGATGGCCAAACATTAACCATTTGTACTGAAGTTTCCCACGCTGAGTGTCTCTTTCTGGATGAATTGCATGTTGAAAGTTTCAGGCATAATGGTTCAGCTGACTTTTTGAATGATGTTAGGAGAGAAGATGTCTTGCCCACGTTGAAAAAAATCTTATATTCATTCTAGTGAGGAGCCCTAACACCTCCATGCTTTCCAGCAGATTAAAGTCAGGTAACAGTCCCCACCCCCCATCCCCCCATTAACAGCCAGAGGCCTACATTGCAAGAGGAGGAGGTGACAGTGTCTGTGCATTAACACACAGATGGATACCAAGGCCTTTACTCAGTTCTTACTCCAAGGTGAATTTTTCCTTCATTGAGGCCTAAGTAGACTCCCAGCCACAGCCTCAGAATTTGGCTTGTATTGGACACCTACTAACACTTTTCATCCTGAAGGATCCACTGTCCCACTGAAATGCAGCCACTTTGGGGCTAGAGGCCATCAGCCGGCGCGGCGAGGGGGCACAGTAAAGAGGGACATTTTGGCCCATGATACTGGATCAAACTCATCCTCTGTGGCAAGGGCCTTGGGATGTTTAATGAATATGCAGATCAGAAAGGACCACAGACCTATTCTCTATCCCATCACGCCCACGTTATACTATGTTTGTCAAACAGCAAGAGATGGGTACCTGTGAATACTTAGATAGGAGTATCTTCCCTGGGAATCCCCCTCAGGTAGCCGTGTCCCACACTTTTCTCACCCCAGCACCTGCAGCAACATCCCACACCAAGAACTGACAAGGGTGTTCACGATTTATAGTATAGCTCTGTGCAATCCCAGTGGGGTTTGCTCAATCTCTAGGGGAGAAGCATCATCTGGATGCAAACAGGCTGAGACTGGAGACATTCTAGCCAATGTCTCTCTTTCCATGTCTGCACTTCTGTGCTATTTTTCCAGCTTTAATAGTGAAGAGTAATTAAGGGACCTCCCCAAAGGGACGTGAGAACTCTTGGGCTCTCCGCTCAATCAAAGAGCAATTAGCTGCTCTGTGCATTTATGAATATTTGAAAATTATAGTTGATTAGGAAGAAAACTAGGGATAATGCCCAGGTCTCCATAGGGTTTGTTACCCTGTAAATGTCCAGGATGGATCAGTAGATAGTAGAAAGACAGATGAGGAGACAGATGACTTACGGAAGATAAAAAACACTTTCTGCAGGCACACTGGGCTTTCGCTAAGGGATCAGAGATCAGTCATTCTTATCATACTCAGTATCACCTTTCCTTGAAGGATCTTGAAAACACCTAGCAAAGGAAAGTCACTATGAATATATCCCCATAATACAGATAGGTCAACTAAGGCATGGGGAGAGGAGACTTGGGCAAAGTCACACAGAGAAGGACAGACAGAACCCAGGAGTCCTGACTTTCCTGCCATAACCACCATAATGACGCTCTCTCTGTCAGTAATGGAGTGAATGACAAGAGGGAAATAGACTCAAGCTCTATCTGGGCCTGTTCTTTGGGTGTGTGTGATGGACTTCCCCAGGATGCAAACTGGAAATGAGGTACTGCCAAGACCGTTGGCATACCAATCTGGGCCCCCTCTCAGACTGTGAGGCTGTTTCAAGCTTCAATACTCTCCAGGTCTTGTATTTACGCAGCTATACACAGACAGGGGCACACCCAGCTGCAGTTACATGACTGCTTTCACTAGCCAGTCATGAACCAACAATAGAGAGGCTCCAGCCAGTTCCCCCAGCTCCCAAGCCTAGGACCCCAGAGCTGTACCATCTTGCCCTTGTCAGAAGCCTGACCGGTGTAAGTTTATTACCCCTCCCTCAATGGGGAGAGGACAATGCACCAGCCCCTGTTCTGAGCAGACTTCCCTTTTGCATTTCAAACACACTGTTTTAGGTAAAAAAAATATAAAACACATTTACTAAGAACAGAAAGATAGATTTTAAGTGATTATAAGTAATAGCGTACAGATCAAAGTTGGTTATCTAAGAAATAAACAAAATTGCAATCTAAGTTCTATAGACTAGACAGGATTTTAATCAAGGAGTGTCTCACCCTGATGGGACAAACAGTCCACCCATCTTCCATCCACACTCTAGAAATCCCTGCAGCTTGGGACCACAGCCCCAGTTCAGTTCTTGTTCCTAAGGTGTTTCCAAGTGTTGAGTTGTGGGGGGAGTGAGGCCAAGTGACGATGTCGATTCCCCCTGTTATGTCTTCTGTCATGTGGAGGGAAATTCATTTTTCCAAGCAAAAGCCCCCAGCACAGCCAGTGGAAAAGTTCAGGCACAAGATGGAGTCCAGTATCATATGAGCTGGTCACATGCCCTTGCATACTTCGGTGAGTCATAGCAGGAACCATTACCGAGATCTGGGCTAGAATATTCAAAGGAAAGTCCATCAGGTGGGGATAATCTTCTTCTAACGCCTACTGTGTTTCTTAATGCACCATTATCTTGAATGGTTCATCCACAATGTGCTGGTTAGACTGGATGTAAACTATCTTGTGGCTGTTACCCAGGAGCAAACACATTTGAAATACTGGTGCATAGTCAATATTCATAACTTTAGGTACAAAATTGATACATACATACAACTAGGGTAATCATGTTCAGCAAATCATAACTTTTCCATTGATACCTTACATGACATACATTATATAAAACACATCATAATCATATCACCATGGTAAATATGGGGATGTGAGTGTCTTGCTTTGGGGTACAGAATGTCACATCTCCCCCCTTAGTTTACTGCAGGAGTGTTAGTCGCTGAGTAATGAGGAGGCAGTGTGCTCAAGGCCCTCTTTAGGTTTTTGACCATACAACTCCCAAGTGTTGCAAACATTGTAGTGTTATCGACAGGTGTTCTTGCAAAGTTCGGAGTATGTTTTAACACTGTGTAGATCAGTCTAGTGATCTCAAAAGTCAGATAGTGTGCCTTATCTTTGTCACTAGAAAGACCTCTCTTTGTATCTATTAAGTATTGTTAACCATTGTATTTTTCCAACTGGTGATAACTCAATAAACATATTTGTCAATGCCATGAGGTGTTGTGCCTCGTTTTCCCTTTCACACAGCAGACCAGGTTTATTATGGTTTCCCTGCTGAGAGAAGCTTTGAGCTTGTTTACAGGTGTTAGCTGAGAAGCAGTATCCCCACATGGCTTCTTGTTTACCATTCATAGCATGTCTAAAAGCTTCTCCTCAAAACCATACATATTACATCTTTTCATAGGATTTAACATCAGTACCAAATTCCTTGTTATAAGGTTTACCATTAGCAACAAATTTTGCATCATGATATTTAACGCCATCACCAAATCTTATATCACAGGTAGGTGTTTCCAAGTATTGTTGTTATAAGACGAGTTTTGCTTGGATGTTTTGGTTTGTTCAATACTCATGGTATCTTGAACCTTCCTTGAACCTTAACATGTGTTTAGTTACTGGTTTTCCTTTCCCCTCAGTGTCCCGCTCAGTAGGGATCTCAATCTAAGGTTATATTTTGGGGTCTTGGTATTCCAGGGTCTGGTGAGGTAAAGATGTAAGCGGACTTTGAGTGTTGACTAGCCCTCTGTGGAGCTGCTTCCCAACCCCAGGGTTATTCCCATGCAAAAAATCAACCTCCTCACATTGGGCTTTCCCTGCAATCCCCACTGCAAGCACCAGGCCCTTATGGGGGAGGGATAGCTCAGTGGTTTAAGCAGTGGCCTGCTAAATGTAGGGCTGTGAGTTCAATCCTTCAGGGAGCCATTTAGGGATCTGGAGGGGGAAAAAAAAGAAAACTGTCAGGGACGGTACTTGGTCCTGCTACTGAAGGCAGGGGACTGGACTTAACTCAATGACCTTTTCAAGGTCCCTTCCAGTTCTATGAGATAGGTGTATCTCCATATATTATTACCCCTGTTTCCAAGAGGGTTGTGCTCTCTGGGCTAAGGGGTGTGTCTTTTCTCAGCAGCCCTTTCATATCTGCTTTCTGTGTCTTACCAGCCCAGGAAATTACCTCCTCCCCTCTGTCTGATGGGCCATTAGCATTTTCACAAACAACCATCTCTTCAGTAGGATCTACATGCTGGCTTTAAGAAAGAGAGAGTTAGTTTTCACAACCACTTCAGGACAGTTGTCTCACTAGCAGGCGCTCCACCTCCCCATCCCTTCCTGAGGTGCTGTTGCCTCCTGCTTCAGTGTTAAAGGAACTCTCCCCACCCCCTCTATGATTTATATGATTCCATCACCCTTCTCTGAGCTCCCCTTGGGACACATCTTCCTGTGCTCCCTAGCATTGGGTTTGTCCCTTGCTAATTTGCAATTGGAACATGTTTCTCCCTGACAGGCAATACACACCTCTCCCTCCCTGAGGAGAGGATGCCTTCAGCTTCAGGGCAGGAGCTGGTCTCAACTTCCCCCACCCCTGGAAGCATTCAGCTTCCCCCTGCTGCAGAGCAATCAAGGAGACTTACTTCCATTCCCTCAACGGTTCCTGGGACTTTCCCTCTGGGTCCCAGCAGAACGCTCCTTCTTCCTGCAGGCGGACACTTTAACGGCCCCAACTACATGGAAGAAATCATTACCAATTAGCAGATCAATACGATTATCATCTACTACCCCCACTGATAATACAGCTTCAAAATCCTCAGTTTCTATGTGCACTTTAGCCAAAGTCAGAAGGATTTCGCAAGCTCCAACTAATAAAAGCTCTGCGATCTGTCCTGGCAGTATCTCACCTTCTTGCACTATGCTCCTCCTACCCAGAGATATTTCTGGCCCTGTCTCTTCCTACCCAAGGTGTTACCTGCCATTGATGCTGACAGCCTTGATGTGCTTCATTCCTAGTTGTGCATAGGCTAATTTTACAGCCCAGTATGATAAGTGACTGGTGCCTGAGAGGCTTCTGGGCTCAGGGTCCCAGCATTCACATGGGCTACCTGCTGCCTGCTTCCTCCCAGTAGAAGGCATTGATTCCTCAGGTGATCAGTGGATTTACGGGGATTAGAGAAATGGGGTAAAACGGAACCTGCTTCCCAGCAAGTATAAACTCCTCTGTCTGTGGTTTATTCACAATAGACGCCTGTGTCTGCTCAAAATCATCTGCTAGAGAAGCCATCCCATCCACGGTTTTCACCTTTTTGTCCCAAATACACTGTTTTAAATCAACTTTACATATGTGTAAGAAATGCCCCTGAACAACAGGTCAAACATTCCTTCAAAGCTTGTAATACATTTGCCCCTTACCCACTTTCCCATCGAATCTTTCATTTTGTTTACATAATCCACATTACTCGTTCCAGCATCCCTCTTACAATTTGTAAATGTCACTCTATATGTTTCAGGGGTAATCTGACATTGTTTCAAAACCATTTCTTTGAATTTACAATAATCTAAAGCATCCTCAAATGGCATTTTATTGAACATATCCAGCGCTTTACCAGTTACATTTTCAACTAAAGTGGGCATCTGCTGGTTATCAGGAATCTTATGAATCACACACAGCCGCTCAAACATAGTGAAGTATTCAGCAATATCACCTGCCTCATATGCAGGACGCAACTGTTCTCATTGAGGATTTTTGGAGAGGTTCCTGCATTTCTCCTTTCCAACCACTGACCACCTCATCTTTTTCTTCTAGCTGAGGTTTCAGGTGTTGAGTTGTGGGGGGAGTGGGGCCAAGTGATGTTGTCAATTCCCCCTTTTATAGCTTCTGCTATGTGGCGGGAACTTCATTGTCCCAAGATTTCAGCACAGTTAGTGGAAAAGTACAGGAACAAGATGGAGTCCAGTGTCACATGAGCGGGTCACATGCCCTTGCATGCTTCAATGAGTCATAGCAGGGGACATTGCCCATGTTTTGGCTACAAATGGGAACAAGCTTCTACCATGGCCCATTGTGTTCATTGATGAGCCATCAAGTTGAATATCCATTCACAATGTGCTGGCTAGACTGGATGTAAACGACTTTGTGGGAGTTACCACAGGAGGAAACACATTTGAAATACAGATAGATAGTCAATATTTGTTACTTCAGAAGCAATAGGATAATCACATTCAGCAAACCACAGCTTTTCCATAGATATCTCACATGACATATTTTGTACAAGATTTGTTGCAACTATATAACAGTGGTGAATGTGGGGTCCCAGGGTTTTGCTTTGGGGGTACAGAGTGTCACAGCAATATAGCTATAGAACTAGAGCTCTCTGAAATCTAATTTTTATTTTTATATAAGACTGCAGTCTACTCCGTACCATAGGAGAAAAGCATATTTTGGCTTGAATGTCCACAGGAAAGTCCATGAGATGGGGATAAGCTTCTCCCATGGCCCATCGTGTTCACTGATGGGCCATCAATTTGAATACACCATTCGCAAAGTGCTGGCTAGACTGGATATAAACTACCTTGTGAGAGTTACCACAGGAGGAAACACACTTGAAATACAGGTAGATAGTCAATATTCATTACTTCAGATATAAAAATGATACAGGCATACAAATAGGATAATCATATTCAGGAAACCACAGCTTTTCCAAAGATGCCTCACATGACATATTTTGTACAACATTTGTTGCAACTATATAACAGTTGTGACTATGGGGGTGCCAGTGTGTTGTTTTGGGGTACAGAGTGTCACTGCAATATATCTATCGAACTAGAGCTCTCTGAGATCTAATTTTGTATTTTTATATAAGACATACATTGATGTCCCGAAAAAGACTGCATTCTGGTCTGTACAACAGTAGGAAAGTAAGCCAGGGTACAGAGCAAAGGAAACTAGTCTTAGGGCCTTGGCGCTTGCTGCACAGGTCTCCACTCCCAGAGGGAGGTGTTAGAACTGAAGCTGCACCCTGAGAATGGGCTGAGAAATGCAGAGCCAGAGGCAGGGCCTGAACGCTGCTCTGACTCAAAAGCACATGTGTTCAGTGTGTGGGACCCAAACACAGCTGCTTGCCAGGTGTCCAGCCATGGGAGCTTGAGTGGTGCTGTGACAGCAAACCTGGAGCTGCTGCATGGATGTTCGTGGACTGCGAATGGAAGGGTAATGTGGCTGGGTGATCCCAAACCTGTGGGGACAGATCCACAAGATGTTCTTTTCACCCAAATGTGTTTCGGCTCCCCCAAACTCTGCAGTTGCTTCAGCACACTCTTCCCAGAGCTCCCCTTGGGTGCACTCTGTTTCCAGTTTCTCTCATTCAGGACACATGATTGTTAAAGCAAACAGATACAGGCCTTGCAAAGGGGGTTGCTAAAACAATTCCTCTACTTTAGACAGCACAAGAGATACCCAGATCCAGGTAAATACAATACAACACCTGCACGTCATTCCCTGCTTCAGTGAACATAAGATGATAAGAACGGACATACTGGGCCAGACCAAAGGTTCATCTAGTCCAGTATCCTGTCTTCCAACAGTGGCCAATGTCAAATGCTCCAGAAAGAATCCATCCCCTGTCGCCCATTTCCAGCATCTGGCAAACAGAGGCTAGGGACACCATTCCTGCCCATCCTGGCTAATAGCCATTGATGGACATATCCTCCATGAATTTATCTAGTTCTTTTTTGAACCCTGTTATAGTTGTGGCCTTCACAACATCCTCTGGCAAAGAGTTTGTTTTAAACCTGCTGCCTATTAATTTCATTTGGTGACCCATAATTCTTGTGTTATGAAAAGGAGTAAATAACACTTCCTTATTTACTTTCTCCACACTCATAATGATTTTATTATATAGTCTGTCTTATTATCTATCCCTTTCTTATTGATTCCCAACATTCTGTTTGCTTTTTTGACTGCCGCTGCACAGGGCCGCCGAGAGCGGGTTCGGGCCCAGGTGAAAAATTTTATTCAGGCCCCCCAGCAAGGACCGAAAGTGGGGGGAAGCCGGGCCCTGGGCCCCCTTCTGGACCCCCAGGCCCTGGTAATTTGTACCGGCTTTCCCCGTCTCGTCGGCCCTGCTGCTGCACATTGAGTGGATGTTTTCAGAGAACTAGCCACAATGAGTCCAAGATCTCTTTCTTGAGTGGTAAAAGCTAATTTAGACCTCATCATTTTATATGCATTGTGATGGGATCCCTGGGGTGCAGCCTCGGACCATCGGATCACTGTGCCCCCTAAACTCTCCAGCCTGGGCTCTCTCCCACAAGGCTTTGCTAATGACAAGCAGCAAACCACTCCAGTTGCTGTGATCACTCAGCACAACTGCATGTGGAGACTCCACACCCATCTAGATTGCATGAATGCTCCCAGAGCCACTCATGCATCACTCAGAGAAAGGCACCACCCAAATCCCCCCAGCTCCCAGCTTTGTACCTCCGGAATATACCGTCTTGTACTGCTCAAGATGAGTAGTGTACATTTAGTAATTGGTTCACCACTTCATCAATGGAAAGTGGATCTACACCAGCCTTTGCAAACCTGAGCAGTTTTGCCACATACTTCAGGCAAACACACTGGTAAAGATAAACAGTAAAACAAATTTATTGACTACAAAAGATAGATTTTAAGTGATACTAAGAGATTGGCAAAAAGTCAGAGTAGTTACCAAAAGAAAAGAAAAGCACACAGTCTAAACTCTCAACCCTGTTTGACTGGGCAACATCTAGATGAAGCAGTTTTTCTCATGCCACTGGATATTGCAGTTCATAGTACACAGATTTCACCCTTGAAACCTGGCCAGTCCCCTCTGTTGGAATCTTTGGAGTGTGCTTGTTGCTTGCAGCTTAGGTAGCGGAAGGAGAAAGCCACAGCATGGGGCCCCCATGTTCTGTTTTATACCCTCAGTCCCATGTGCTTGTAGAACAAAAGTCCAGACATGTCCAGTGGGCATCGCTGAGTCCCCAGGCAAGGTTGAGCAATTCCCCTGGTGTGGTCTTGTGCAGGTAAGTCATTGAATTGCAACTCCCTTGCTGGACAATGGCTGTTCAAAATTGTTTGACACCCTGCAACCAAAGAGTCCACTCTGCCACCCTGGTGCCTCTCTCCTGCCCCAGCTTCTTCTGGCTCATCCAGTCTCTGTGTTTTTGAAGGGCTGGACCAACCCCTCCTCTCTCTGTTCCCTCTTCTTGAGAGGTTTCATTTCTTCCAAGCCCACCTCTCTGAGTAGACGCTGGAGAAAACTGGCTTTTATTAAGAATGCAGTTACTCCTTTCTTCTGTCCCGGCGACATCTCGTTAGGTGCTGAAAGTCTTTAATAACCAACCTATTTATAGACAGATGCCTCCACCCCAGCCTCCTGCCTCTGAGCACAAAGTGCGTGAGTGAAGAGTACAGGAAAAGCCCAAAGACATAAGGATACAGATGGTTCATACAATCAAACATGAGTTACTAGGGTTTCCACTCATCGCGGTTTTACCCGGACATCTGGTTTTTGGTTTCTGTGTCCGGGTGCCATTTAAGGATTACTAGTTACTGAGTTTTAGACCAGAAAGTCATAAAGGGAACCTGGCAGTGTCCAGTGACTGCAGGGCACTGGGTCATTAACCTGCATGAACCCCTGCTCAGCCAGGGCCGCCTCCTACAAGCAGGCAAGCTCCTTGTCAGGCTGCAGCAGCTCCTGTCCCAGCCCTAGATCAGAAGGAGCCCAGCTGGGCAGGGGTGCAATTTAGGGGTGCCGTGGGGGGCTCTATCCCTCCCAGAGATTTGTACCTGAGGTCTTATCACAGCTCACGACCCACCCCCAGAGAGGGGGTCTTAGCTGCAGAACAGCTTGAGTGCAGAATGTGATGAGTTCTGTGCTGTTCCCAGCTTCCACCTTTGGGGCAGGGAGTTTGTTTATAAACAGAGGCAGAGAGATTTATTAAATGAAATTAAGGATTATGAGATTATGCTGAAAGCGTTGCCAGACACTCCCATTAAAAGATAGGAAACAAAAGGTAGGAATAAATGGTCAGTTTTCAGAATGGGGAGAGGTAAAGAGTGGTGTCCCCCAGCAGTTTGTACTGGGACCAGTGCTGTTCACAATATTCATAAATGATCTGGAGAAATGGGTAAACAGTACTAGTGGTGGCAAAACATGGAGATGATACAAAACTACTCAAGATAATTCAGTCCAAAGCAGACTGCAAAGAGTTACAAAGGGATCCCACGGGGTGACTGGGCAACACAACGGCAGATGATATTCAATGTTGATAAAATGCAAAGTAATGCACATGGGAAAATATAATCCCAACTATACATATAAAATGATGGGGTCTAAATTAGCTGTTACCACTCAAGAAAGAGAACTTGGAGTCATTGTGGATAGTTCTCTGAAAACATCTGCTCAGAATTTCCCAGTTCTGTTCTTTCCCTCTGAAGCACCTGGTACTGGTCACTGTTGGAAGACAGGATAATGGGCTAGATGGACCATTGGTCTTACCCAATATGGCCATTCTGATGTTCTTATTTAGACCCCAGATGTATCTGCCCCCTTCTGTAACCCACTAGACCCACTCCCCTCCCAGAGCTGAGACAGAATCCAGGCATCCTGACAGGGTCTCTCTCTCTCTGTAGATTTAGTAACAAAGTAATAATATACATTACAATTTTAAGCCTAACCTGTGTCCTTTAACTGACTTGTCACAAGCTGTGAGAACATGTTAGAATTAGAGCTGAGTGCATCCAATATTTACTTAATTTTCTTTCTTTTATATAGGAATTAGATACAGTGCTCCTTTCAGCTAATTGCTAAGTTATCTGCCAAAGAAAATTAGTTTTCAGGTGCCCAAGTAGTCCCTGGAATCATAGTTAAAGTTGCCCCCCTGCACCAAAATCTGAAATGTCTCCCTTACCAGAGCCAGGTCAGGGACCGGCAGAAACAAGGGCTCTGGCCAATGATCACACTGGGCAGGAGCGGGCAGACCCCTGCATAATTCCTCTGGCATTGTCTGACCCAATGCTGCTCTCACACTGCTGTAAATCTGCAGTGTCCCTGGCATGTCGCTCTCCCAGCCCCCTCGGGGTGCCGTACGCTAGGCATGGGGAAAGGCAGGAGACTGTTTGTCAGTCTCACGCTCTCTGCTGAGCTGCGGCTCCGCAGGTGAGGCAGAACCCTGCTGGGATTCCCCAGCCATGGCTATAAAGCTCCCTGCCCAGCGCTCCTCCGGCACTTCACAGAGACTCTCCAGACGCCTCCCGCTGGCCCGGGCAGCCCCTCTCTGCTGCGCAGGAGCTGGGTGAGTGCAGGGCTTTGGAGCCCGGAAATGGCCCTGGTTAGCGGCACCTGCCCCACATAACAGCCCAGAGGAAGCACAGAGCTGAGACGGGTCCCAGGCCAGGGAAGCTCAGAGAGGAGCAGGCTCAGGGTCAGGGGAGACAGCGCTGAGAATCACATGTCTGGAAAGTTGGTCTGAGCAGCAGGAGCTTTTGATTTTCCCCTGCCCCCTCCCATAATGCCAGTGCCCCCCTTTGCTGCCTCCAGCCCCCATCTGGCTCACGAGGCCGCTAACCCCTACGTGTAGGATGGGCTGGAAGCAGCCTCCGTGCCCTGCTTCTGCTTAGCCGAACTCCTCCATAGTGCTAAAGTTGCCAACCCTCCAGGATTGCCGGGAGTCTCCAGGAATGAAAGAGTAGTCTTTAATTAAAATTATGTCATGTGACGAAATCTCCAGGAATACATCCAACCAAAATTGGCAACCCTACATAGTGCCTCAGCGTTAGACCATCCAGTCTAACCCGGGCACGGACAGGCCAGAGAATTGCGCCCGCTTACCCCTCTCCTGAGCCAAGGATTTCAGTTAAGCCAAAGCATTACAGACCCTCAGGCATCCACAGGCAGAGAAAAGGAGGGCTGGGGGACCCCCAATGTCTGAGGCTCCTGAAATGGCAGGGGATTGATCAGGTGAGATATGCCCAGGTGATCCCAGCAGGCAACCCGCACCCCAGGCTGCAGAGGAAGACCAAAGCAGGTCCCTGCCAATCTGACCTGGGAGAAATTCCTTCCTGATCCCAAATCTGGCAACCAATTAGACCCTGAGTACGTTACCAGACCCACCAGCCAGGCATCTAGGTAAATGGATTCTCTGTTCCACCCTAGAGCACTGGGTCTCCCCGTACAGTGTCCCTTCTCCAGCTGTGACCAATCCCTGATATTGATATTTCAGAGGAAGATATATATATATATATATATATATATATATATATATATATATATATATATATATATATATATATATATATATATATATATATAAACCATTACATACATGGCCAATTGTTTGTGGGGGGAAACATTCTTTCCTGAGCCCAAGCAGGCACTTGGCTGAAGCTTTGAAACCTGAGATGTGAGTATAGCCGCTGTCTTAATGCAGAGCTGCAAGTGTTAGGAGCTTGGTGAGGCCAATGCAGGGCTTCCTGTTCTCCCCATGGCCCAGGGAGGGAGGGGATGAACAGGGGGCCTCACAGATTCCAAGGGACCCCCACAACCTTCCAGCTGCACCCCCTGCACACACACAGGCCATAGAATTACTCCCAGATGTTGGATTAAAGCATCTGAGTTTTAGACTTTATATAGAAAACTATCAAATCTCAGCTGAAAGACTCCAAGCCATGGTGAGTGGCCCCTGTCCTGGATGAGCTAGGCAATGTCTAACCCCCCTCACTGCTAGCTACTTGCATTTTATTTCAAGGTTTAATTTATTTAACTTTAACTTCCAGCCCCAGGCCCTTGTTCTTTGCCTTTGTCAGCCTGGCTGACGAGCGCCCCATGCTCAGATCTCTTGTCCGCGTGTCTGTACCTAGACCCAATGATCAAACCACTTCTCACGCTTCTTTTCAGCAAGCTGAGTAACCAGCTCCTCTAACCTCATGGCGTCAGGCTTCCAGCCCCTTTTTGAGGCCCCCTCCTTTGAGCTCTCTTCAGTGTTTCCTCATCCTTAGTGACGCTCAGACATCAGAAGGGGGCGCAGCTTGCTAGTAGCTTTCCTCCCAGGGCTGTGCAGAAAGCTGAGACCATTTCCTGACTTCGACGTGATATTCCCTGTTTGTATATCCAAGGGTGGCACGTGCCCCGTTTTGCCACGGCCTTGCACTGGGAGCTTAGGCTGGGGCAATGATCTGCCCTCATGTGATTCTTATGCCCCTCCCCCGTCCTTGCATTGGTGCGGGGGAGGGGTAGAGATGAGGCCAGTTCCAGGATGCTTTGGGTACACAGCTGAAGTTGCACGAGTGCACCATGCAGAAGCAGGCGGCTCGTTCAACAAGGGTAGAAGAGCCAGCAGTGCAGGGATAGCTCCCTCCGGTAGCCTCTCTCCCCCTCTGGTAGACTCCCGCCTTCCGGTACCCTTCCCCCCTCCAGTAGTCTCCCTCCTCCGTGCTCTTGTTGAGCGCTGACATTTGGTGTGTGGGCAGCTGGGAATTTCCCGCTGGGAGTGAGGGCACCAGGGCTCTGCTTGTTGCTGTTACTATGCTGGGCAGCCGGCCCCGTTGCCCAGGGTGCCGTGCAGGGGGGCAACGCTCAAGCGGTCCCTGCCCAGAGAGCTCCCAAGCTGGGACTGTGACAGACATGAGAGATGGAGCTGAACAGATCCAGGGGAGATGCAGGGGAAGAGGCAGGGAGGACAAGGGGACAGACAGGGGGGTGCCCTTTGCATTACCTAGTGTCCTCACTAGTCAGAATAGTCACTGGTGGCCACCCACCTCATCGGTGCTGGGACAGATCAGAGCCAAACATGTCAGCCATAGCCTGGCTGGGGGAGTGGAGCTCAGGTGCCTGGGCCATTCCCTGCCTGCCGTCCTGCTGGGGGGAGGGTGATTATACTTCTCTGCCTGAGCTCCCCTGCGTCTTGCTCACAGGAGTGAATAGCCCTAGTGGGGAGAAGGCAGCGCCCCAAGACCCAGTGCAAATGTCAAAGAGGCAGGGAGAGATCCAAGCCCCCGGAGTATCTGTCTCTGTGCTCGGAGCTGGACCAGCTTCCCAGACCAGGCCTCCTCCGCTAGAGGAAGCCAACACGCAGAGTCACTCTCCTGCTGCGCGGAGCTTTCCCGCTCCCCCGAGCAGCTGGTTCCCTCTCAAAGCAGAGCCCCTAGCTAGCTGTGCCCCATGCAGCCAGTTCCCAGCTGAACCCTCTGTCTGCGCTCACACACCCCATGCAGGACTCGCCCTTCTGGCTTCCGAGGGCTCATCTTTACAGCCTCAGGCCCATTGGGTGGGGCAGGAGGGGCAGACCTGGCCTTAAGGGACTCCGTGCCCACGGCCTGTGGGAACCTGTCCTTTGTGGAGGCACTCCCAACCTTGAATAAAGTTGTGGGTGTGGCCGGGGACAGCAGAGGTCCCCTATATTTTCAGTGAGGGGAGCTGCAGGCTGCGGCCAGCCCTGGGGGGCTCTTGAGCTGAGCTAGTCAACTAAAAGTCCCCTGAGCGTTGAATGTGAGCTCCATGTCGTAACACAGAGAGCAGCGCACGCCCCTCGGGCATCCCACCCACAGGGGATGTGGGGGAGATGGCTCCTTAGATCACCACAGGAGGGGACAGGGGGCAGAGGGTGCCTGTGGGGGGGCTGTTCAGGATTGCCTGGCTCATGTCAGCCCATTTAGATGTGATGCTCCGTTTGCAATGGCTGCTGGTCTCTCTCTGGGAGAAAGACGTGCGTAGCCCGCTTCTCTGTGGTATCCACACCCCGGCTAAGGGTTTATACCTAGGGGTGGCCGTAGCCCATGTAAGCCTCAGTCAGCGGGTGTGAAAGCCCTGCTCCCCAGACTACCCAGTCTCTGCCTGCGCTGGAGGAGCAGTAGTGTGATCAGACTGTAGGAGGCTGCCTGCTCGCTGGGTTCATGTGCCCCCTCCCCGCAGACAGCCTGAGACAGTGGCTGTAAGGGGGGTGAACTCCCCATGCAGGGCCGGAGATAACGCTGAACCTAATGACGACACTGTAAATGTCAGTGTGAGCTGTTCCACTGCTGGTCACTTCAGCTGATGGGAAAGGGGAGGGGTGGGGTGGAGTGCAGCCCATCCCCCACCCCGGTCTCTACTCCCCAGACTTTCCCCTCTACATTCAGAGCTTGATCCTATCTAATGGGACAAGTCTGGGGCAGGAGCTTGTCTCCTGCTTTTGCAAAGGACCTGAGGCAGTTCTGGGTGCTCCATAAATCTCAAAGTTGCAGTCTCAGGCCTGGAATAGGTGGGGGCAATAAACGGGGACATGCTGAAGGCATGGGGTGACTACTGCATCCCTTCATGCTGTGCAGAGAGTCCTGAAATCATTGTTCTGGTGTGCGCCTAGCCACAGGGGCTGGAAGCAGCCGTGCCGTGGAACTGAACACGCCCAACCGTCCCCACCATGGCAGCTTCCAACTGGACCATGCCCCACCCCTCCACCTTCATCCTCCTCGGCATCCCAGGGCTGGAGGCGGCGCACATCTGGATCTCCATCTCCTTCTGCTCCGTCTACATTCTGTCCCTCCTGGGGAACAGCCTCCTCCTGGCTGTTATCAAGACTGAGCCGAAACTCCACGAGCCCATGTACCTTTTCCTTTCCATGCTGGCACTCGCAGACCTGGTCGTATCCACCACCACCGTGCCCAAAACCCTCTGCATATTCTGGTTCAGGGACTGGGCCATTCGCACCAACACTTGCCTGGCCCAGATGTATCTCCTTCACTCCCTGTCAACCATGGAGTCCGGATTCATCCTGGCTATGGCCTTTGATCGCTACATCGCTATCTGTAACCCACTGCGACACTCGGCCGTCCTGACCAATCAGGCCATAGCCAAGATAGGGCTGGGTGTTGTGATGAGGGGGGCCGTGTTACTGGGCCCACAACCATTCCTGCTGAAACGGCTCCCGTACTGCAGGACCCATGTCATTTCTCACAGCTATTGTGAGTTCATGGCGCTGGTGAAACTGGCCTGTGTGGACACGACAGTCATGAGAGCCTATGGTATGGTCATAGCATTTCTCACTGGGGGCTTAGACCTGCTGCTGATTGTCCTGTCCTACGTGATGATTCTCTGGGCCGTCTTCAGACTCCCCTCCAAGGAGGCACGGCGCAAGTCTCTCGGCACCTGCGGCTCCCACGTCTGCGTCATGCTGGTGTTTTACATCCCCGCGTTCTTCTCCTTCTTCTCCCACCGCTTCGGCCACGTGGCTCCCCACATTCACATCCTCATCGCAAACATGTATCTGCTCTTCCCTCCCATGATGAACCCCATCATCTACGGGGTGAGAACCTTGGGGATCCGGCAGAGGGTGCTCCACCTCCTGGGCATCAAACCAGCCTGAAGGCCCATAGCCCAGGTCAGTGTCTGGGGAGCAAGGACCAGGGATGCGATGCCAGGGCCAGCAGGCCCAGGATCCAGACGGCTCAGTCACCGCCCCACCTCAGCCTTGCTGAGCAGCGGGGCTAATAAACACACTTGTCTGGGTCTGCAACACAACACGGCTTCGACTTTTCACTGCTCTAGAACATCGTTATCACTCGTCATTTACACGGGCCCCGCCCAGATCAGGGCCTCATTGTGCGAGGTGCTGTGAGACATACAGCTAGAGACCATCCTTGCCCCAGGGACTTCAATCCAAAGTAGGGTTGCCAAACTATCTTCTGGAGGCTACTGCAGCCAAACCGGGAGATTGTAGGCACTAAAAGTCCGGTGGCACAGCGGGTCTAAGGCAGGTTCCCTACCTGCCCTGGCTCCGTTCCGCTCCCAGAAGCAATGGATTCGACCCTGAAGCCCCTGGCAGGCATCCAGGGGCTCTCTGCACACTGCCCCCGCCCCGAGCATCAACGGTGCAGCTCCCATTGGCTGGGAATTAAGGCCAATGGGAGCTGCGGGGGTGGTGCCTGCCAGCAGGGGCAGGGTGCAGAGACCCCCCTGACCCCCCCACCTAGGGGCTGCTGCCAGAGGGATGTGCCGGTTGCTTTCGGGAGACGGCTGAAGTAAGTACCACCCTCCTCATCCCCTAATGCACCCCAACCCCGTGCCCCAGCCCAGAGCCCGCACCCCACCCCCTGCCGAGATCCTGCACCCCACACCCAAACTGCCTCCCAGAGCCCAACCTCTCACCCTCTCCTGCACCCAAATTCCCTCATAGAGCCCACACCCACTCCTGCACCCCAACCCCCTGTCCCTGGCTCAGCCTGGAGCCCCCTCCCACACTCAAACTCCCTCTCAGAGCCTGAAACCCCTCCTGCACCCTAACCCTCTGCCCCAGCCCAGAGCCTGCACCCCACCCCCTGCCAAGAGCCTGCACCCCACATCCAAACTGCCTCCCAGAGCCCAATCTCTCACCCTCACCCTCTCCCGTACCCAAACTCCCTCCCAGAGCCTGAACCCCCTCCTGCACCCCAACCCCTGCCCCAGGCTCAGCCCGGAGCCCCCTCCCACACTCAAACTCTCTCCCAGAGCCTGAACCCCCTCCTGCACAACAACCCCCTGCCCCAGGATCCCGCATCCCACCCCCTGCCAAGAGCTTGAACCCCACACCCAAACTGCCTCCCAGAGCCCAACCTCTCACCCTCTCCCGCACCCAAATTCCCTCAGAGAGCCCACACCCACTCCTGCACCCCAACCCCCTGCCCCAGACTCAGCCTGAAGCCCCCTCCCACACTCAAACTCCCTCCCAGAGCCTGAACCCCCTCCTGCACCCCAGCCCCCAGCCCCGGGCTCAACCCGGAGCCCCCTCCCATACTCAAACTCCCTCTCAGAGCCTGAACCCCCTCCTGCACCCCAACCCCCTGCCCCAGACTCAGCCCTGAGCCCCCTCCCACACTCTGAACCCCTTGGCCCCACCTCCCAGTCCGACCCCACACCGCCTTCTGCACCTCAACCCCCTGCCCCAGCCCAGTGAAAGTGAGTAAGGATGCGGGAGAACAAGGGACAGAGAGAAAGGGTTGGAGTGAGCAGGGCAGGGTCTCGGAGAAGGGGCAGGGTCTTGGGGAAGGGGCGAGGAAGGGGGCAGGGCAGCGGTGTTTGGGTTTTTGCCATTAGACAGTTGGCAATCCTTAACCAAAGACAAAAGCTGGCTGCCCCTCTCGCCCCTGCCACCCACCCTCTCACGCCCATCCGACTGCTCTCTCCCCCTGCCACGTGCCCTCTAATGCCCTGCCCCCCTGCCACATGCCCTCTAACGCCCTGCTGGCTGCCCCTCTCCCCCCTGCCACCCTCCCTCTCACGCCCAGCCAGCTGCCCCTCTACCCTCTCTTTCACAGGTTCCCAGGCCAGAAAGAGCTTCACTGACTATCTCATCTGACCCCCTCTCTGGGACACTGGGAGAGGCCTGGGAAGGGGTCGGGGGAGGGGGGGTTCTCTCTACAGCAAAGAGCTTTGGGAAGAAGACTATGACCTGGACTTGGCAGAGGCCTAATGACTGGCTCTTGGGAAGGGGAGTTTCCATGGATTGTACGCAGAGGAGAATAAGGCTGGCAACAAGAGGGTTTCCTGGAGGACCCTGAGTGGCTCAACAGTGTAGTACAGTTTAGCATTGCATTACAGGACCCACTAGTAGGGGGCCATCCCCATCTCCTCTCCTCTCCACCATCCTCTCTTAGGGATGTTTGCTGTGAGTTCACCTCTCAGCCCCACCTCCCTGCCAGGAGCTGGGTGCCTCTGTCTCAGCTCCTCAGTCTGCGTCTGGTGCTCTTAATGTGTCTGGCACGCCATCGCTGCTCCTAGGGGGCTGGAAACGACCAGCCATGTGACTCCATCTCTTGGCCCCCGTTCCCCTCACAAGGGCCGCACATCTGTCTCTGTCTCTCAGCCCGATTCCGCTTACAGGGACCGAGCATCCATCTGTGTCTCTCAACCCCATTCCCCTCAAAGGGACTGAGCATGAGTCTGTGTCTCTTGTCCCCATTCCCCTCACAGGGGCCGGGCATGTTTCTGCGTCTTTCGGTCCTATTCCCCTCACAGAGCTAGATGTCTGTCTGCCTCTCTCAGCACCAATCCCCTCACAAGGGCTGGGTGTGTGTCGGTATCTCTCAGCCCCATTCCCCTCACAAGAGCTGGGCACATGTCGCCGTCTCTTGGCTCCGTTCCCCTCACAGGGGCCGGGCATGTGTCTGTGTCTTCCCTTTGAATAGTTTGTGGGCCTGTTCTACATTTAAGAAGCCACCAGAAATCAGCCAGTTTCTACCTGAGCATTGCACGTTGGGGTAAATATAGTTGTTTCGGACCCGGCTGTGCCCATGTGCTAGAAGCTGATATAAACCATTCAGAGTGATGGGTGATAGTGAGGAATAAATATACAACATTTGCCAATCATGAACAACAGAGCTGGCTAAAAAATGCTCCCAGAGCATCCTGGGTTTAACATCGGTGTGTCAGTTGCCCACTGTTTCAGTTAGTTGCCAGTGATTCATGCACGTGTTAGCTGTACTGTATTTATTTAGGCCCTCACATGCCCCACAGTTGCCTGCTCTCCTTATACAATCTGCAAACTTTTCAGCTTGCGAGTTCTTCCTGTGTAGCAGTCCCTGAAGCCACACACAGTGTGCATGGGTGCACCCAGAGCAGCAGCACAGAAGCCCTGGCATTTGACAGTCTATGTGTGAGATTTCTCACCACTGAGACACCAGTCCAGAGTCCGGTACAGCCTAGTGGCCAGCTAGGTTGATCGTGGGTAGGGAGGAGCCGGATTCTGTTGGTCACAACGCGATGCTCCAAGGAAGCCTTGGCAGGATGAACCCAAAGTTTTATGGCAAAGCCCCCTGTTTATATAATGATTATCCTTCATTGGGACCAATGAGTTTTGCACCCTCATGCTGTGTTCAATCGCCGTTTGATGAGTGCTTGTTCTCTTAATTTCTTTTTCATTTTTTATTTGATTTTTTTATTAGTTTCTTGGGGAGTTACCCCAAGCTGGTTTTGATTACAGCTATTTTGTCCCAATTGATAGGTGCTTGCCTTATGTTTAGAGCCATTAATGTTCTTTTCTTGACATTTTAATAGGGGCGTGTTGCAATCTCCTGGCACCTTTATGTCTGTTTTTGGTTTCTTCCTAGAACATTTGGTCTGGTGATGGCCTTCACACTTATTTTTTCACACACACATTTCTAAAAAAGGACTGATTTACACGGAACATTTGAACAGGAACATCAAATTACAATGCAGGAGAAAACAATCATTGCATTCTTTTACTTATATTAAAATGCTAATTTTAAACCTACAACAAAGCGGTGACCCTAAAGGTCTATTAGTGCCTTGAAATCAGCTTCAGACACAAGATTCTGGCTGATGCATCTTTACCAATGCACACTAAGTCATTCCTTTCTGCTTTCAGAAAGGGTGGTTGGCAGAATATGGTCAAATCATATACTTATATTATTCACTAATACATTTAATACCTGCTAAATTATTACCATAAAATCCCAGTACTACATATCCCTCTTTTGACCCCTCAAGAACAATTCTTGAGTGGGTCATATTTTATACAACTGATTTATAGCAATATACTGAGAGACAATTTGAGCTTGTGGTTGAAATTTAACAAACTTTTTTTTTAATTCAACAGCACATACAACACATTCCTAGCAAGCAAACACAGGACAATATTAACACAACTAGCAATGGCTGAAACATGATAGACAATATGCCCTTAAAGGTCAGGGACCAGCTTGTAAAAATGTCCTACCAATGATAGGTTGTCAGTTCTTTTTTAGATCTAGCAATTTTTAGCCTGTCTCCATTTGTATATAATATTTGAATGACATGCTTCCCTATATCCCTCTGTGTCTGTTGAAAAATTGGAGTCATCTTTGTTTCTGACAACAAGTGATCAGTTAAATCATGAAAATCCAGAGCAAGGGTAACAGAAATTAACGGAGTAGTGGTTATAATGCTCTGTGCCTTTTTTATTTTTGGTAAATAGTACGTGTGATTGCTAGTATATAATACGCTGGCATTACATCTACATTCATTCACTGGGGGTTGTCTGGTACTTGCATCTTCCCAAAATACTTTTTCCCAGGATGTAACGCATACACATTGTCCGTGGTACAAAACATGTGTTACATTTTCCAGTTTGTCCCCCATACACGTTCCCAATGATGTATCCCTGCTACATGGTTTTGTGGTGACAGGTGTGGAAGCAGAGAAAGAACTGACAGGGATTTGAAGGGGATTTCATATTCAAACAGTCCCCTTATGTGACCAAGAGTCAGGCTAGCTGTAACCCTAATAACGCGAGATTTGTAGAAGGGAGGATTGTGTGAGGCGAGTGGGAAAGAACTGTGTGGGAAGTTGTTGTGACCTTGTGTTAGATAAGTATGGAATGTAGACTATAGTGTAAATTGTTGAGGGAAATAAGAAATCATGAGGACATATGTATAAACAAAATGCAGCTGTCACCCATTATTGTATGTAACAAAAGGTATAAATGCTGTCTGTAATTGTTTACCTGGAGAGAGACCTGTTTTGCTCTCTCCCTCCATGCAATTGCTAGAGATAATAAAGTATCTGACTTGCTGCACCCAAACTGAGAGGGAGAACTCTGTTTTTCTCCGACACAGATAAGGACAAGCACGCCCATTTCTGAGGGTTCCATTCCGTACACCCTCGGGTATCCAATAATTGATCCCATGGTCAATTTTGGGAGCAGGCTCACCCTTCACATTTCTGTCTTCACAGATTGTTGGTGAGCACTTTTAACAATAATATCACCTAATAACAAATCAGGCTTAACCATGCTGGATACATATTGCATCCATTTATATTAGTAGGTGTCAAACAAGGATCTCTTTTCTTGTTTTAAAAGATGCGTTAATACCCGAACATTTCCAGATATTACTGAAAACATTTGATGTTCAAGTGATGCTAAACTAAGAATTTGCATTTCAGTACATCCTATGACCAAGGTAGTTTTATTTCCTAATTTTATTTGTTGTTTATACAGCAACCAGGAGGTGGTGTTGAGCCACCATCACATATTCCATGTTGCTTTTAGATTTCCCAGACCTATTTGTACCAACTTCACATTAGTATTTGCCTGCATGTGAATGACACTATTTTGCAGTTGTGACAAGGAACTTAACTTATTCTTAATTACCTCCAGGTTTACAGTATTCATAATTCCTGGTCCAAAACCAATTACTCCTAATATGGTGTTTGCTACATTTTGATTGGCTCGACCATTGGTGTTGATGTGTTTTTATTTATGCCGTCACAATAGGAAGGGAGTAGGTTAAACATTTAGGTTTAATTTTAGACATGTTTAGCTGAGTTCAATTCATACCTATTTTTATTTTTACTAATAGTGGATTTAACAAGACCTTTACTGGATTACTTTGGGTTACAAACAATTTAGGTTGCTTTATTTTAACTGGGGTACCTTTTTTGAATGCATAGTTTTTGGTCCAGGTTTTGGTGCATGTGTCCAGGAACCATAGGTTCAATTGACCACTGAGTATTGGACAGTACCCTACAATAACTGTTAGTATTGTTCCTGTCTTTACAGAACCATCCCACTCATGTGGTAATAGTGGGTAGCTGGTAGTCCATATAGTGTCCCCATAGGGATCTTTTATTTTAACCCCTATTTACCAGTAGTCTTGTATTATTGTTGTAAAGATTTTTTTTACAAAGGCTCCACCTTTGTCAGAATTTATTATCTCAGTGGTGCCATATTTCCACACTACCTCATTAAAGAAGTTTTTGGCTACCCCCCTGGTGCTGTTATTTTTAGTGGGAAATGCTTCTACCCATCCTGAAAAAGGAATCAATTATCACCAATAAGTACCAGAATTCGTCGTTACTTTTTGGTCATTTAGCAATAAAATCAATTTGAACCCTGTGCCATGGCCCAAGCCTTCGCTGGTGCAGCATGGGTTGCCAATGCAGATGATGAGCCTTGTCCCAAGCGCACCGCACGCAATTTCACACCCATGTTTTAACATTATTCTTCATGCACTCCCATTCTGCTACTTGCTTTAACCTTTTTAAAGTCCCTTCCACTCCTTTATGCATAAACTGATGGCCTACATGAAGTAACTCCTGTCTGTCTATTTTTCCTGGAATTCAGTTAAGGCGGTCTGTAGTGCCATCTTTTGGCTCAGATGTGTCAGCGCAGACGTCCCTTTTTTGACCTCTAGTTACAACTGCTATGTAATGCTGTCAGGCTATTGTATCTACCCAGTTATTCAAGTGGCCTCCATACCCGTACCTTTAATGTGTGCCTTTATATGATGCACCATTAATTGTTTAGGATTTTTTGTTACCCATTGGTAAATCCATTTCTATTTTTTTTTTGAATATGCAATATTCTTTCCGTTTGCTGCTTTTCACCCGTTCCTATACCAATCATGTATTTAAAATTGTATCCCATTTACACAAAAATCATTGTCACATAAATATACACCGGTCATAGGGAATTTTCATATTGCCTTAAAACCTGATAACTTGTATGGAGCTCGGCATGCTGGGCTGATTCATGATCTAGATGTCCCTGAATGACTTCCTCTTCTTAATTAATGGCAGTGTATTTTACACATCTTTTCCCTTTTACTACCATTGCACTCCCATCAGTAAACCACACGTGATTTTCTTGACCTAGGGTATCTAATTCTTCCACTGGGGGTGCCTTTACCAAGGCAATTCATAGAATCATAGAAGATTAGAGTTGGAAGAAACCTCAGGAGGTCATCTAGTCCAACCCCCTGCTCAAAGCAGGACCAACACCAACTAAATCATCCCATCAGGGCTTTGCCAAGCCGGGCCTTAAAAACATCTAAGGAAGGAGATTCCACCACCTCCCTAGGTAACACATTCCAGTGCTTCACCACCCTCCTAGTGAAATAGTGTTTCCTAACATACAACCTAGACCTCCCTCCCTGCAACTTGAGACCATTACTCTTTGTTCTGTCATCTGGTACCACTGAGAACAATCTAGATCAATCCTCTTTTGAACCCCCTTTCAGGTAGTTGAAAGCAGCTATCAAATCCCCCCTCACTCTTCTCTTCTGCAGACTAAATAATCCCAGTTCCCTCAGCCTCTCCTCATAAATCATGTGTTCCAGACCCCTAATCATTTTTGTTGCCCTCCTCTGGACTCTTTCCAATTTTTCCACATCCTTCTTGTAGTGTGGGCCCCAAAACTGGACACAGTACTCCAGATGAGGCCGCACCAATGCCGAATAGAGGGGAATGATCACGTCTCTTGATCTGCTGGCAATGCTCCTACTTATACAGCCTAAAATGCTGTTAGCCTTCTTGGCAACAAGGGTGCACTGTTGACACATATCCAGCTTCTCGTCCACTGTAATCCCTATGTCCTTTTCTGCAGAACTGCTGCCTAGCCATTCGGTCTCTAGTCTGTAGCTGTGCATGGGATTCTTCTGTCCTAAGTGCAGGACTCTGAACTTGTCCTTGTTGAACCTCATCAGATTTCTTTTGGCCCAATCCTCTAATTTGTCCCTCTGTATCCTATCTCTACCCTCCAGCATAACTACCACTCCTCCCAGTTCAGTGTCATCTGCAAACTTGCTGAGGGTGCAGTCCACGCCATCCTCCAGATCATTAATGAAGGTATTGAACAAAACCAGCTCCAGGACTGACCCTTGGGACACTCCACTTGATACCGCCTGCCAAATAGACATGGAGACATTGATCACTACCAATTGAGTCCGATGATCTAGCCAACTTTCTATCCACCTTATAGTCCATTCATCCAGCCCATACTGCTTTAACTTGCTGGCAAGAATACTGTGGGAGACCATATCAAAAGCTTTGCTAAAGTCAAGGAATAACACATCCACTGCTTTCCCCTCATCCACAGAGCCAGTTATCTCCTCATAGAAGGCAATTGGGTTAGTCAGGTTTTCAACAATCATGGTGCATATGTCTTCCCATTTTCGCAATTCTCCACCAAAATTGTTATGCTTATAAGAAGCACATGGGATCTTTTTCAGGGGAAAAGGCAATATGCAGCATTTATTGGAGATAAAACAATTAGCATATGCATTCAGTCACACACACACACACACATTGTCCCACCAGTCAATGTGTAGTTACCAGTCCAGAGTCCGGAGCAAACTAGTGGCAAGCTAGATTGCTCGCGGGTAGGAAGGAGCCCGGTTGTCAGTCGTGATATGATGCTCCGGGGAAGTCTTGGCCAGATGAACCCAAACTTTCATGCCAAAGCACCCTGTTTATATAGTGAGCTTCCTTCATTGGGACCACTGACTTTAGCACCGTCATGCTGTAATCAATCGCTGTTTGACGAGTGCTTGTTTTCTTAATTGTTTTTTAATTCTTTATTTAATTTTTTTACTAGTCTCTCGGGGAGTTACCCCATGCTGGTTTTGATCACAGCTATTTTGTCCTGACTGATAGGTGCTTGCCTTATTTTTAGAGTCGACAATCTGCTCTTCTTGACATACCAATAGGGCCGTGTTGCAATCTCCTGGTGACTTTACATCTGTTTTTGGTTTCTTCCTAGAACATCTGGTCCGGTGATGGCCTTCACACTTATCTTCTAACACACACTTTCCTCATTCATACACAAAACAGGATTTATTTCCACAGAACATTTGAACAGGAACTTCAAATTGCAATGCAGGAGAAAACAATCATTGCATTTGTTTACTTATTTCAAAATGCTAATTTTAAGCCTACAGCAAAGTGACCCTAAAGGTCTATTACTGCCTTGAAATCAGCTTCAGACACAAGATTCTGAGTGATGCAGCTTTACCAATCACACAGTAGGCCATTCCTTTCTGCTTTCAGAAAGGATGGCTGGCAAAATATAATCATATAATTATACCATTACATTAATTACATAATACATTAATACATTTAATACTTGCTACATTATTACCATAAAATCCCAGTACTAATAACAAGGATTAATAACTAGGATTTTTGTTATAAGCTGGGGACACATCAGTTGGAAGTAACAGAGGAGGAGAAGGACCTCAGAGTATTGGTTGATCACAGGATGACTATGAGTGAACAATGTGATATGGCCGTGAAAAAAGCTAATGCGGTCTTGGGATGCATCAGGCGAGGTATTTCCAGTAGAGATAAGGAGGTGTTAGTACCATTACACAAGGCACTGGTGAGACCTCATCTGGAATACTGTGTGCAGTTCTGGTCTCCCATGTTTAAGAAGGGTGAATTCAAACTGGAACAGGTACAGAGAAGGGCTACTAGGATGATCCGAGGAATGGAAAACCTGTCTTATGAAAGGAGTCTCAATGAGCTTGGCTTGTTTAGCGTAACCAAAAGAAGGCTGAGGGGAGATATGATTGCTCTCTATAAATATATCAGAGGGATAAATACCAGGGAGGGAGAGGAATTATTTAAGCTCAGTACCAATGTGGACACAAGAACAAATGGGTATAAACTGGCCATCCAGAAGATTAGACTTGAAATTAGATGAAGGTTTCTAACCATCAGAGGAGTTAAGTTCTGGAACTCCAAGGGGAGTAGTGGGGGCAAAAGACATATCTGGCTTCAAAACTAAGCTTGATAAGTTTATGGAGGAGATGGTATGATGGGATAGCCTAATTTTGGCAATTAATTGGTCTTTGACTATTAGAGGTAAATATGCCCAATGGCCTGTGATGGGATGTTAGATGGGGTGGGATCTGAGTTACTACAGAGAATTCTTTCCTGGGTGTCTTGCTGGTGAATCTTGCCCACATGCTCGGGGTTTAGCTGATCGCCATATTTGGAGTCAGGAAGGAATTTTTTGCCTTCCTCTGCAGTGTGGGGCATGGGTCACTTGCTGGAGGAGTCTCTGCACCTTGACATCTTTAAACCATGATTTGAGGACTTCAATGGCTCAGACATAGGTTAGGGGTTGGTACAGGAGTGGGTGGGTGAGATTCTGTGGCCTGTGTTGTGCAGGAGGTCAGACTAGATGATCATAATAGTCCCTTCTGACTGTAAAGTCTATGATTCGATGATTCTACAGAGGTACCACTGAGGTGATCTGACCAGATGCCTTCTTTGGGCAGGAATGGGGAAGGTGGAGCCTACCCGGAGTCCATGGTGACATCTGTATTATCACATACCAGTGTGAGTGATGGCCGATCATGAATGGGTCAGAGGCCATGATGATGAATGTTTTATATTCCTGGATTAAATTAGACAGGCACACACTGCTCAGATTCCTTTCTGCTGGAAGATACGGAGCACTCTTTCCCGGATCTGTTTGGTTTTCACCCCATACACAAGAGGGTTTAGCATGGGGGGCATCAGCAGGTAGAGATTGGCCACCAGGATGTGGACATGGTGGGGGACATTGTGGCCAAAGCGGTAGGTGAGGAATGTGAAGAGGGCAGGGATGTAAAATGACAGGATGACACACAAGTGAGATGCACAGGTGCTGAAGGCCTTGAAACGGGTGTCTGTGCACGAGAGTCTCATTATGGCCTGGAGGATCATAGCATAGGACACAATGATGATAAACAAGTCAACCCCCCCCACCATAAAAGCAACAAACAGGCCGTAAATTACACTGATTGTAGCATCCCCACAAACCAGCTTCACCACGGCCATGTGATCACAGTATGTGTGGGAGATGAGGCAACGCTGGCAGAAGGACAGCCTGTGGACAAGAAGGGAGAAGGGGCTCACCAGAAGGACTCCGCGTGTCAGCACCAGGCTCCCCATTGTCACTATGGCTGGGATGGACAGGATGCTGGAGTGCCGGAGGGGGCAGCAGATGGCCACGTAGCGATCCAAGGCCATGGCCATGAGCACCCCCGACTCCACCGATGAGAAGGTGTGGATGAAGAACATCTGAGTGAGACAGGCATGGAACCCAATCTCCCTGGAGCCCAGCCAGAAGATGCTTAGCATTTTCGGCAGTGTGGACGTGGACAGGACCAGATCAGTGACGGCCAGCATGGCCAGGAAGAGGTACATAGGCTCATGCAGGCTTGGCTCTGTCTTTATAATGAAGAGAACAATGACATTTCCCAGCACAGAAATGACATACATGATGCAGAAAGGGAAGGCGATCCAGAACTGGGCCTCCTGCAGTCCAGGGATGCCAACCAAGAGGAAGGCGGCAGGGTGGGAGCGGGTGCTGGTGTTCAGACATGACATGACATGTTGCTCTTCTCCTACCTGGGCTGGGAGAGCTTTCACCCTGTAAAAAGCACCAATGAACCCATGAGGGCTGATTCATTTCCTGGGAAACAGGGGTGCAAGTGAGTTACTGAACATTGGATCAAGTTCCTCTGTTCAAAATACCAGCTCCCAGTCCCAGGAACAGCAACTTGCACAGAATCACTGGAGTTAGAGATTGTGGCAGTGCAGTCTGTCTCTTCGAGAGACTGTTTGGTTTGTTTGTTTTCCCCCTTTGAGATTCAATTCCCTTTTCTGTTCTGGCTTTGTGTGTGGCATGAGTGTGAGAAGAATGAAGTGTGCTGGGGAGGAGTGCACTCTTCCTCGTTTCCTTCTTCTTTGTTAATCAGTGCAGCATTCTGTCTCTCCCTTTCGACCCTTCACAGAAAACTAGGGAAAGGAAAGGACAAATAGGCAACCGCATAAACCTGTGTGAAAAAACTGGTGTTGCTGATGGGCTACTAATGACTGTATGGGCCACATTAGCCAAACCCTGCTGGAGACACAGGCACAGCCCTTTAGCAAAAGGCAGCCCCAGCTGGAAAAAAACAGGATTCAAATCCCAGAAGCCTCAGGAGAAGGGAGCTAGTCAGAGAAGTTCTGATTCAGAGCCAGTTAGTGAGTCTCACATCAGTGTGGGCTGGAATCTTTGTCCTGTTGTTTATTGTAGCAGCGCTGGGTGGCTTTTCTTTACAATCTGACTTATATTTGTACTGCTATCATGGATAGAAGCCTCATATGATGCTGGGACCTCATTTTGCTAGGGCACTGTCCAGTCCCTGGCCTGAAGAGCTTGCAGTTTAAATAGTGAAGACAGACTCAAGGTGGGAGGAGAAACAGAGGCACAGAGAGATGACTTGCCCAATGTCACAGAGCAGGACAGTCGAGGAACCAGGAATAGAGCTCAGGTCTCCAGTCCTGTACCCTAGACCACTAGACCATGCTCCATCTCAACCCAGCTCCTTATTCGCTATAGCAAAGATGGAAAAGACCTTCAGGTGCTGGCTCTTAGACACTATGGCTAGATGTTGCTGTGAGCAGTGCTCCACACAATCTCTTTTTTCTAAAAGATCTGCTTTGGTTCCAATAGGAATTGCTTCAGGGAATTTCTCTGGTCTGTCTCATACAGGAGGTCAGACTAAATGTTTACAGTTGTCCTTTCTGGCCTTGCCATCTATGAAGAGTTAGTGTTCCCCACCTGTCCATGTCCCTTGGCCAGTGTACACTTGTTCCTCTGTTATATTTTCATAAAACTTGTGTAGTCTAGTTTTCATGATGGTTGATGGATCTTCCTTGGGGTAAGGAACAGCTTCTGTAAGAGGAGAGATTAATAAAACTGGGATTTTTCATCTTGGAAAAGAGACACCTAAGGGGGAGATATGATAGAGGTGTATAAAATCATGACTGGTGTGGAGAAAGTAAATAAGGAAGTGTTATTTACTCCTTCTCATAACACATGTACTAGGGGCCACCAAATTAAATTAAGAGGCAACAGATTTAAAACAAATAAAATAAAGTTTTTTTTCCCACACAATGCACAGTCAATCTGTGGAACTCCTTGCGAGAGGATGTCTTGAAGGCCAAGACTATAACAGGGTTTACTACATAAGTTTATGGAGGATAGGTCAATCAATGGCTATTAGCCAGGATGGGCTGGGATGGTGTCCCTATACTCTGTTTGCCAGAACCTGGGAATGGGTGACAGGGGATGGATCACTTGGTGATTACCTGTTCTGTTCATTCACTCTGAATCACCTGGCATTGGCCACTGTCAGCAGACAAGATAGTGGGCTAGATGGACCCTTGGTCTGACCCAGGATGGTCTTTCTTATGTCCATATTATTTTTCACTTAATGGGACAACAATAGGCATGTGAACTATGAAGGTATTTATATAGCCCCCATCACTGTAGTGTCTTTGCATCTCCCAGTCGTTAATTAATATATCAACACAGCACTCCCGAGAGAGAAATGTGGTTATTCCCATTTTACAGATGGAGAACTGAGGTACAGAGAGATGAAGTGATTTGCCCATAGTCCAGGGCCTTCATCAAAAGACCAGAGAAGAGCTACAAGAATGATTACAGGGCTGAAAAGCACACTATACTGTAAGAGTCATCTTGCTCTCAATCTGTATAGATTCAATTGACTTGGTCACAGTCTAGAAATCCCGCCATGGGGAGAAGATCCCTTATGCAAGGGGGATCTTTCATCTAGCAGACAAAGACATACAAGAACCAAAGACTGGAAGCTGAACCAAAACAATCGGGAAATAAGCCCACATTTGTAACGACGAGGGTAATTGACCATTGAAACAAATTACTAATGGATGCAGTGTATTCTACATCACTTCAGATTCTTAAATCAAGACTGAACTAGAGCCCAGGAGGGCGTGAGGCAGGAATCACTGGATGGAATTCTAGTGCCTGCATCATGCTGGACTAGATGATCAGACTGATCCCTTCTGGCCTTAAAATCTGTAACCCAGAATTTCGAAAGTGATTTGTTTTGGGGTGACCAACTTTAGACTCCTTGGTGGGATCTAATTTTCAGAAAATGCCAAGCATCCATCTTCTGAGAATGGAACCCTTTGAGGTGTGTCAGTAATTATAGTGATAAAATAATAATAATTAATACTTCACTCCTAGATGGTATTTTTCATCAGCAGATCTCAAAGCAATTTACAAAGGGGTCGGGATCATCGTTAACAATAACAATGAGAATGCAGTTGGTGTTCTAGCTAGATTTATAGGAGAGGCATCAAGAGTGACAGACATTCAATGCTACGGGTCCAATCCTGCAGTCCAATACACAGACAGCCCCATTGACTTTAATGGCATTGCTTCCCTGGGTATGGGATAAGGGCATGAGAAAGGGTTTCCACACTCAGGATGGGGTCCTGGGTAGGTAGAGCTCTGAGGCTGTGAAGTGATAAACATCATTAGGGTTCCAGCTCAGAGCACCTAAAAAAAAGAAATGCAGTTAGAGCTGGAGTTGTTTCTGCCCAGCCTATTTTCATAGTACTGCCCTGGCTGTTGGGACTACATTATATCTAGCCTGCTGAGTGATATGAATAGCCAATTAATTGACTACACCTCTGGTTTGTTACGAAAAATGGTCAAGAGACCAAATAACCAAATGTAGCCAATGTTATTGTCTAAGACAAGGTAGTACAATATGAAAGGGAGACATACATATCTCTCCTTTTGGGAAGCAATTCCAACCTTGCAGCATGTCCATCTTATACAGTAGGTGTGCTTCAAAATATGCTACCCAAATCATGGCTATTTATAGCACAATTGTTTATATACTAGAAAGCACTTTATATGTCACCAAAGATCCAACCAACCAGTTCCTTGAATTGTTGTTCTGTACCTTACCTTACCTCTGTTTTGGATGCTACATTCCAAACTGGCTGCCCATGAATGTACCTGCTGCACTAGGACATAGATAGGCTTGGAGAGATTAGATTTTTATCAGTAAATGTTGATAAATGTCAATTTCACTGTACACAGTGTGACACAGAAATCCTTTGGCAAGAACCCCTGTTCTTTGAAAACAATTCTCACCACAATCCTGACAATCTCACTACACCAAACACAAGTCTTGCAGGATATTTATCCTTAAAGGTAATATGTAAAGTATCTGCAGAAAGCTCCTAACTTGTCAAGATTTGTAATCATTGTGAGATGTATGTACAGGTAATATTTAAGGAATAACATATTCATATTGACAATGTGCTGTATGGGCTTGGAGTAGAATTAAGTCACCAGGAGATACAGTAATGTGTCTTGATGATGGCCCATTCAGGCAAAGGAGAATTGTCAACCCATCCTGTTTGACTGGTGATGCAATGCAAGGTTCAATTATTTAGCCTTGTACAATACTAGGCCTTGAATGTAAAACCATCAGAGGCAACAAGAAATGTTTGAAGCCATTTAAAGCTGAAATAAATACTTTACAGCCAGACTGGGGTTCACCCTGTCTGTGATTAGAAACAAAAGGCTGTTTTCAGTCTAGCACAGAGAAGGAAAAGAACTCTGTATCCATCCACTGAGGAAATGCCTTGTGGAGTAAGAGTGTTTTCATTAACATTTGGATCCTGTTTCTTGTGAAACCAGCCAGCTCTGCAACAGACTCAACTTTGGGGGGTGGGAGGGAGAATCCACTTTATTAGATAGGAAAGATAATTAATGATAAGTGTAGACCCAATTTTGCATTTTATGATTTTCTTTTGCATTGTCACCATTTGTTTCTGCCACTCTCTCCTGTTTCTTGTTAAATCTTTTTTTCTTTCTTAAATAAACCGACTTTTGTTTTATTACAAAAGCTCACAAGTGCCATGTGTAATACTGGATCAGTGGTTTAAGGTAAAACTGGTAAGCGGGACACACTGCTCTTCAGGGGCAGGGAATCTGGGATGTCTGAGATTAGCCAGTGTCGGGGGATGTATATCAGAGGGGACTGATTCAAAGGGACTTGGGGAATGGGGCACCCCCATTGTTAACCTGCAAGGCAAATTCAGGGCTTGCCTAGCCCAGAGGAGAGTACCTGAGTGGCTGACGGGCAGGTGGTGTCCGGGAGCCAGCACCCAGCTACCAGAAGAGAGATTCCCTCTCACTGAGTCAGGGAGTAACGAGATAAGTCACAGTGCTGGGTGTTCTGAGAACCGTCACACACAGACACACACTGGTGAAAAATATTTCCATTGATGATAATCAAAATTCTCAACCAGGCTGCTTGAGACCATATAAGCATTTGATTTAAGACTCTTCACTTTGTATATTTTGACATCTGATGTCAACAATTTGTGTTTTAACTGTTATAAAACTTTAACTTCTTGAATCTCAGTGTCTGCTTGCATTATTTATTTATTGTCTGACCCCCACCCCCCAATTTCCTGCAACTGTGAAAATTTAAACAAATAAAATTAAAAAAAAAACATAATTATGTGAAACGGTGGAAATGTAAATTGATGAAAAAATTAAAAATGCTTAAAAACAGAGAGATTATCCTTCAAAATGATAAAAAAACCCAAAACTGAATTCTTCCAGCCCTAACCATAGAACCTTTGACAGCCTCCTGTTTTCTAATGTCAAAGCTGACATCAGCTATGCAAAGTGTAGTGGGGCACTTGACATGGGTGGACAGAATGGTGGGGAAAGCACTGCGTTAACAAATCTTCCCAACACACATAAAACAGTAATACCATGCACATAATACTCATTAATGTGGTGTATACAACACATAACATATACTTATTGGCTAACACAGCCCTAAATCCACACACTTCCAGAGACCGCTGAGCATCGGGGCTGTGTGTGCTCGGAGCTGAGACCTGCCACGTGAGTGAACCCCTCTCCCCACTGCACAGGGTGATCTTTTCCTGTACATGCTCCTGTAAGCCAGCTGAACCCCTGCCTGCGTAACGGCTGAAGAGACTCAGCCACAAAGAAGTCAGTTTCCCTAAAACCCCTGACTCACCATCAATACCTCTTGCAATAAGACAATGCGAGTTCAGCTCATCCACTCAGAGGAGGATGAACCCAGCTCCAATAGCACGAGACACCCAGCTGCGGGGGCTGGAGAATAGGAATGGCTTATATAGAGACAGTGGGTGTCCCCATGGAGGTTCCTCAGCAGCTGGAGTTTGTCTCTCTGGGCCACTGCCACAGCTGAGGGAGGCTAAATATACACACGGTGGTGAATGGTGTCAGGAAACAGTAACCCTCCCCTGTCTGTCTAATGACACACCAAAACCAATTCCTTTAAAATGCGAGAGAACAAATAAAAGGAGACTGAAGTAGATTTTAGTTTCCCCCCTTTCTGTTGGATGGAGCCAATGCCCAGTTTGCATTAGCATCTTTGACAATGGGATCATAGCTCTGGGGAGTAGCATTTCTTGGATGGGTTCTGTCAAACCTGTCTCTCTGTCTTTACAGTATTCCTCGTAGTGGTGTCAAAGGCACATGGTCTTTCACTCTGTTAACTGCAGCCAAATACAATACATAGGTCCCATATAAATAATAGGATGTTTTTTAAATTGGTCTCATTCATTGACCGTGAGAGTGGTGGGTTTTTTTCTTATAAAGGACAGTATCACAGGAACATGTGAATCACCTACTAAGCTCCTGGAGTCAGTGATCTCTTTTGGCAATAAGCTCTGTGAAAATATGTTTCCTGGATTGACCATAATGTCTGCTGTAATCACCTAGTCTCACCTCCCTAACTTAGGCCAGAGAACTTCCCCAAAATATTGTTTGGGGCAGATCTTTTAGAAAAACATCCAACCTTGAATTAAAAATTGTCAGTGATGGAGAATCCATCACGACCCTTAGCAAATTGTTCCAGTAGTTAGTTACCATCACTGTTAAAAATGTACACTTTATTTCCAGCCTGAATTTGTCTAGCTTAAACTTCCAGCCATTACCTTTTTCTGCTAGACTAAGGAGCCCATTATTAAATATTTGTTCCCCAGGTAGGTACTTATAGACTCTAATCAAATCCCCACTTAACCTTTGTGACAACCTGGCACCCCTATATTCACCATTGTCATGTAATTAGGATACATTTTCTACAAAGTATGCCTTGTGAGGTATCATTCTGAAAGTCTTGATCTGCTAGACAGTAATATCTTGTTGGATTGTATGTGCTATCGTTGCATGTGAAGTTATGAAGTTTGGCTATGTATGTGTTACTGAAACATGTGAGGTTGAAAGCACCCACAAGCAGCCTTTCAGATACAACAGTAAAAACATAAGAACATAAGAAAGGCCGTACCGGGTCAGACCAAAGGTCCATCTAGCCCAGTATCCTGTCTACCGACAGTGGCCAATGCCAGGTGCCCCAGAGGGAGTGAACCTAACAGGCAATGATCAAGTGATCTCTCTCCTGCCATCCATCTCCCCCTCTGACAGACAGAGGCTAGGGACACCATTCCTTACCCGTCCTGGCTAATAGCCATTAATGGACTTAACCACCATGAATTTATCCAGTTCTCTTTTAAACTCTGTTATAGTCCTAGCCTTCACAACCTCCTCAGGTAAGGAGTTCCACAAGTTGACTGTGCACTGCGTGAAGAAGAACTTCCTTTTATTTGTTTTAAACCTGCTGCCTATTAATTTCATTTGATGACCCCTAGTTCTTGTATTATGGGAATAAGTAAATAACTTTTCCTTATCCACTTTCTCCACATCACCCATGATTTTATATACCTCTATCATATCCCCCCTTAGTCTCCTCTTTTCCAAGCTGAAGAGTCCTAGCCTCTTTAATCTCTCCTCATATGGGACCCGTTCCAAACCCTTAATCATTTTAGTTGCCCTTTTCTGAACCTTTTCTAGTGCCAGTATATCTTTTTTGAGATGAGGAGACCACATCTGTACGCAGTATTCGAGATGAGGGCGTACCATCGATTTATATAAGGGCAATAATATATTCTCAGTCTTATTCTCTATCCCCTTTTTAATGATTCCTAACATCCTGTTTGCTTTTTTGACCGCCTCTGCACACTGCGTGGACATTTTCAGAGAACTATCCACGATGATTCCAAGATCTTTTTCCTGACTTGTTGTAGCTAAATTAGCCCCCATCATATTGTATGTACAGTTGGGGTTATTTTTTCCAATGTGCATTACTTTACATTTATCCACATTGAATTTCATTTGCCATTTTGTTGCCCAATCACTTAGTTTTGTGAGATCTTTTTGAAGTTCATCACAGTCTGCTTTGGACTTAACTATCTTGAGCAGTTTAGTATCATCTGCAAACTTTGCCACCTCACTGTTTACCCCTTTCTCCAGATCATTTATGAATAAGTTGAATAGGATCGGTCCGAGGACTGACCCTTGGGGAACACCACTAGTTACCCCTCTCCATTCTGAGAATTTACCATTAATTCCTACCCTTTGTTCCCTGTCTTTTAACCAGTTCTCAATCCATGAAAGGACCTTCCCTTTTATCCCATGGCAGCTTAATTTACATAAGAGCCTTTGGTGAGGGACCTTGTCAAAGGCTTTCTGGAAATCTAAGTACACTATGTCCACTGGATCCCCCTTGTCCACATGTTTGTTGACCCCTTCAAAGAATTCTAATAGATTAGTAAGACACGATTTCCCTTTACAGAGACCATGTTGACTATTGCTCAACAGTTTATGTTTTTCTATGTGTCTGACAATTTTATTCTTAACTATTGTTTCAACTAATTTGCCCGGTACAGACGTTAGACTTACTGGTCTGTAATTGCCAGGATCACCTCTAGAGCCCTTTTTAAATATTGGCGTTACATTAGCTAACTTCCAGTCACTGGGTACAGAAGCTGATTTAAAGGACAGGTTACAAACCTTAGTTAACAGTTCCGCAACTTCACATTTGAGTTCTTTCAGAACTCTTGGGTGAATGCCATCTGGTCCCGGTGACTTGTTAATGTTAAGTTTATCAATTAATTCCAAAACCTCCTCTAGTTACACTTCAATCTGTGACAGTTCCTCAGATTTGTCACCTACAAAAGCCAGCTCAGGTTTGGGAATCTCCCTAACATCCTCAGCCGTGAAGACTGAAGCAAAGAATCCATTTAGTTTCTCCGCAATCACTTTATCGTCTTTAAGCGCTCCTTTTGTATCTCGATTATCAAGGGGCCCCACTGGTTGTTTAGCAGGCTTCCTGCTTCTGATGTACTTAAAAAACATTTTGTTATTACCTTTGGAGTTTTTGGCTAGCCGTTCCTCAAACTCCTCTTTGGCTTTTCTTATTACAATCTTGCACTTAATTTGACAGTGTTTATGCTCCTTTCTATTTGCCTCACTAGGATTTGACTTCCACTTTTTAAAGGAAGTCTTTTTATCTCTCACTGCTTCTTTTACATGGTTGTTAAGCCACGGTGGCTCTTTTTTAGCTCTTTTACTGTGTTTCTTAATTTGGGGTATACATTGAAGTTGGGCCTCTATTATGGTGTCTTTAAATAGCACCCATGCAGCTTGCAGGGATTTCACTTTAGTCACTGTACTTTTTAACTTCTGTTTAACTAACCCCCTCATTTTTGCGTAGTTCCCCCTTTTGAAATTAAATACCACAGTATTGGGCTGTTGAGATGTTCTTCCCACCACAGGGATGTTGAATGCTATTGTATTATGGTCACTATTTCCAAGCGGTCCTGCTATAGTTACCTCTTGGACCAGTTCCTGCGCTCCACTCAGGACTAAATCTAGAGTTGCCTCTCCCCTTGTGGGTTCCCGTACCAGCTGCTCCATGAAGCAGTCATTTAAAGTATAGAGAAATTTTATCTCTGCATTTCGTCCTGAAGTGAAATGTTCCCAGTCAATATGGGGATAATTGAAATTCCCCACTATTATTGAGTTCTTAATTTTGATAGCCTCTCTAATTTCCCTTAGCATTTCATCATCACTATCACCGTCCTGGTCAGGTGGTCGATAATAGATCCCTAATGTTATATTCTTATTACAGCATGAAATTTCTATCCATAGAGATTCTATGGAACATGCGAATTTGCTTAAGAAAAGGCCAAAGAGGGTTTATGGCTCATTGCGGAAACGCACACAAGCACAAGAATTACCCCAGGAACCGTGTACAATAGAAATCTCTCAGCGATAGCACTACACAATGGGAACTGTTTGACCCAGGTCACAGCAAAAGAGCTTTCCAGCAAGTGGGAATAAAATATAAAAGGGGGGAAATTACATCATGATGGTACCTCACTCTCCCACAACCACCAACTTGGAAAAACCTGAGGAACAAGGGCTGAACTGTGGGAAGTGATGGTCCCAGGCTAAGGGATTGCTAGCCTGTGTATGAAAACTTGGGAAACCCAAGCTGAAAAGCCAAGACAGCTTGTGCCCTAAGAATCTGCTAGCCTGTTTGTCACTCAGGGTGAGAACTTGCTAATGCCTGGTTTCACTAGTATGTTAATATCAGTTTGCATGTTTTTGCTTATTTTCTAGGTAATCTTCTTTGATCTGTTTGCTAGCACTTATAATCACTTAAAATCTATCTTTTGTAGTTAATACACTTGTTTTTGTTTTGCCTAAAACCAGTGTGTGGAAATCATACTTGGGTGGAAAGCTGATGCAGATCTTCCTCCACATTGAGGGAGGGAGTGAATGTCATGAGCTAATGCTGTACAATTCTCTGTGCTGCACAAGATGGTATAATTTTGGGTTTACCCTTCAAAGCGGGGTGTGCACAAAGCAGGCAGTTCCTTAGCCGAGCCTTCCCAAGCAGAGCTGATTTGAGCATCTGTGTGAAGCTGCAGCTGGGCGTGTCCCTACCTGGATGAATGCTGGTGAAAGAGCTTGGAGAGCTTAGCAACTGGTCACAGCAGCATGGTGTGAGAGGGAGCCCGGGCTGGTGGGTCAGGAAGGCTCAGTGGTACCCCAGTTCCAGGTGACACCCCAAGGGGAGGGGAACCCATCACAACAGTCTCTTTGTTAAGCTAAATAGATTGAGCTCCTTGAGTCTATCATTAAAAGGCCTGTTTTCTAATCATTTAATCATTCTTGTGGCTTTTCTCGGAACCCTCTCCAACTTATCAACCTCCTTCCTGAATTGTGGACTCCAGAACTGGACACAGGATTCCAGCAGTGGTCACGGCAGTGCCAAATACAGAGGTAAAGTAACCTCTCTATGCCCGCCCAAGATTCCCCTGTTTATTTATTCAAGGACAGCATTTGTCCATTTGGCCACAGTGTTGTGCTGGGAGCTCATATTCAGCTGATTATCAATCTTTTTCAGAGTCACTGCTTGCCAGGATAGAGTCCCCCATCCTGTAAATATGGCCTGCATTCTTTGTCCCTAGATGTTTGCATTTACATTTAGCTATATTACAACACATATTGTTTTCTTGCACCCAGTTTACCGAGCAATTAAATCACACTATATCAGTGATCTGTCCTCTTCATTATCTTCCACTCTGTATTGAGGAAGAGTGGCCTCCCACGGACCCGGAAGGGGAGTAACCCCTCACTGAGCCCTGGTGGGTGGAGCCAGGCTGGGCTCACCCCTCCCACCGGAAGTCAGTGGGTGGGACAGGAAGTATAAAAGGTGGATCTGGGAGCTCATTTGGGCTGCAGCCACCAGAGGAGCCAGCGTGTTGCAGTCAGGATCCCCGCTGACCCAGTGGCAAACCGCACTGCCACAGTTAGGGCCCTGGCTGGGGTGCAGTGGAGTTGTTGGGCCTGTGCCCCCCCGCCACCCCAACCCTGGGGTGGCTCTCTCCCCCAATCTAGGCCAAGAAGCCAGTGCTTGTTGGCCATACACCAGAGCTAGGATGCCCGTACCCAGTGTTGCTCGGGCCTGAATACAGGCCCAAGCTGTAGACTCAGTGCCCCACCCAGAATGAGGGCCTGGGCTACCCAGCTGCCTTTGCTGCCTGGCCCTGACCACCTGTAAATTGGAGGGCTTTAGGTTTATTAGGAGCTGGGGAACCTTTTGGGGAAGGAGTGGCCCATACAGGAGAGAGGAGCTCCACTTTAACCAAAATGGAACCAGATTGATAGCATGTAAAATTTAAAAAGTTATGGAGGACTTATAAACTAAGGGCTGGTGAAAACCAACAGGTGCAGAGGAGCACACAAATAAGGGATGAATTTGTTACAGGAGGAACTGTACATCCTAGTAAAACGGATAGGAAAGACGTTGGTGAATTATACGTAGGAGCTAGGCAACCAAGTGAATATTGATAAAATGTACAAGTGCTTATATGCAAATGCTGGAAATCTAAAAAATAAGGTAGGTGAACTTGAGTGCTTGGCATTAAATGAGGATATTGATATGACAGGCATCACAGAAACTCAATGGAAAGATAATAACATAAGAACATAAAAACGGCCATACTAGGTCAGACCAAAGGTCCATCTATCCGAGTATCCTGTCTACTGACAGTGGCCAATTCCAGGTGCTTCACAGGGAATGAACAGAACAGGTAATCATCAAGTGATCCATCCCTATCACCTGTTCCCAGCTTCTGGCAATCAGAGGCTAGGGACACCATCTCTGCCCATCCTGGCTAATAGCCATTGATTGACCTATCCTCCATGAACTTATCTAGTTCTTTTTAACCCTGTTATAGTCTTGATCTTCACAACATCCTCTGGCAAAGAGTTCCACAGGTTGATTGTGCATTGTCTGAAGAAATACTTCCTTTGTTTGTTTTAAACCTCCTGCCTATTAATTTTATTTGGTAACCCCTAGTTCTTGTGTTATGAGAAGGGGTAAATAACACTGACTTATTTACTTTTTCCACACCAGTCATGATTTTATAGACCTCTATCATATCCCCCCTTAGTTATCTCTTTTCCAAGATGAAAAGTCCCAATCTGATTAATCTCTGCTCATATGGAACCTGTTCCATATCCCTAATAATATCTGTTGCCCTTTTCTGAACCTTTTTCAAATTCCAATATTTTTTTTATTGATAGAGTGACCACATCTGCACACTGTATTCAAGATTTGGACATACCGCACATTTATACAAAGGCAATATGATATTTTCTGTCTTAATATCTATCCTTTTCCTAATGGTTCCCAACATTCTGTTTGCTTTTTTGACTGTCACTGCACATTGAGTGGATATTTTCACAGAACTATCCACAATGACTCCAAGATGTCTTTCATATTGATTAATGTACTAAAGGATCAAATATGGTGCTGCCTGTTTTAGGGCAGGCCTACGCTACATAATTACTTCAGTATAGCTACGTCGCTCAGGGGTGTGAAACATCCACACCCCGAGTGACATAGTTGTACCAACCTAAGTGCCGGTGTAGATTGTGCTATGTTGGCAGGAGAGCTTCTTTCGGAGGTGGATTAACTACGGTGATGCAAGATCTCTTTCCTGTTGGTATATTTCAATTCAATTAGGCTCGTTAGCACTGACCCCCCACTTGGTAAGGCAACTCCCATCTTTTGATATGCTGTGAATTTATACCTCCCTACTGTATTTTCCACTCCATGCATCGGATGAAGTGGGTTTTAGCCCACAAAAGCTTATGCCCAAATAAATTTGTTCGTCTCTAAGATGCCACAAGGACTCCTCATTGTTTTTGCTGATACAGACTAACACGGCTACCGCTCTGATAAGCTACTGAGTGTGTTCATCCTATTTGTATGAATGTATCATTCTTGGATCTGAAACTAGGAATATAGTGCATCTGACGAAGTGGGTATTCACCCACAAAAGCTTATGCTCCAATACGTCTGCTAGTCTGTAAGGTGCCACAGGACTCTCAGTCGCTTTTTAGGAATATAAAGTATAACTCTGAGTTCCTATTGTAATTATGCGAAGTGTGGGCCATTAATGGTGGTTTGGAAGCTTGATGGCTCCCATTGATTAGGACAATTGGTTGTAAATAGTCTGTTTACTTGCAAACCTCCCTGGGTACATGCAGGCCAGCCCCAGGAGAATGAAGAATTAGGTCTTACTGTGACATGTGACCATGTCACATGATACTGGAATCCATATTCAATCTGGTACTTTTCCATTTAGAAGGAGGGGTGGGGACCCAGAGAGATAAAGGATTCCCACTTTGCGCCAAAGCTATAAAAGGGGGTGGAACAAAACAAAGCGGATCCCAGTCATGAGAAAGCTCCTGCTTTTCACCTAAGATGCATGCTGGGAGTAACAAAGGCTGTACTGGGGAAAGGATTGGCCCCAGAGTAGGAAGGAGTCTAGTCTGTGAAAGAAGCTTATTGGAAAGTCCCTGAGGGTGATGTATTGCCTGTAATCAGTTTCTTAATGTATTAGGCTTAGACTTGCATGTTTTGTTTTATTTTGCTTGGTAACTTACTTGTTCTGTCTGTTATTACTTGAAACCACTTAAATCCTACTTTTAATAAAATCACTTTTGTTTAATAATTAACCCAGAGTAAGTGATTAATACCAGGAGGAGCAAACAGATGTGCATCTCTCTCTATCAGTGTTATAGAGGGTGAACAATTTATGAGTTTACCCTGTATAAGCTTTATATGGAGTAAAATGGATTTATTTGGGGTTTGGATCCCATTGGGAGCTGGGTGTCTGGGTGTTGGAGATAGGTGACTTGCTGAGCAGTTTTTGGTTAAAGTCTGCAGCTTTGGGGGCATGGACCAGACCCTGGGCCTGAGTTGCAGCAGGCTAGCATGTCTGGCTCAACAAGACAGGGTTCTGGAGTCCCAAGCTGGGAGGGAAAATGGGCTCAGAGGTAATTCCAGCATGTCAAGTGACAGTCCCAAGAGGGTCTCTGTGACCAAACCCGTCACAATGTGTTTAACACAAATGTGAAATCCTACATGTAGGAACAAAATCTTTAGGTTACATTAATAAGAAGGTAGACTGTGTCCTGGGAAGGAGTGAGTCTGAACAGGACTTGGGAGTCACAGTAGCTAGCCAAATGAAAGTCAGTTCCAAGTTCGATGCTATAGCAAAAAAAGACAATCCTCAGATGCACAAGAAGTAGGAGTAGGGACGTGGCACAACCTCCGTATAGGGCAATTATTGTGATCCCATTAGTGGAATAATGTCCCCAGTTCTGTTGTCTATACTTCAGAAAGCATGTTGATAAATTGGAAAGGGTTCAGATCATAACCTAGCACGCCCAGAAAATGTGCAATCGTCCAACCAGCTCTGTAGAAATGCCAGCGATCTCACCAACTACCATCCCAGTGTCTGACCTCCCCTTCTTAAGCCAGCTAATGGAGAAATACTGCCTCACACCATGACCTGGCCTGAGTCATGACTGAGAGAGATCCAGGATTCTGCAGATTTCAGGCAGCACTGGAGACATTTTTTTTAATGAGCTTCTCAATTAAAGCTCTTTTAGGACAAGGCTACACTAGTAATTTTTGCTGGGATAGCAATTTTGGCTCCAGGGTGCTTTTTGCAACAATTCTAGCCAGGCAAAAGCCCTAGTGTAGATGCAGTTATACCGGCATAAAAGTGCTTTCGCTAGTGTAGCTTATGTCACTTACGGCTGGCTTAAGCTGTGTCTACACGAGGAGAGTTTGCCAGTAGAGCTATACTGCCTGTGATAGAGTCTTAAAACTTGGGTGAGGTGTGGGACCTAAACTCTTGTTTTGTAACTGACCAGACACTGAGTTGGCAGCAGGGTCATTTACCCTCCAACAGGGGCTACATGCTCCCCACATTCCCCCAGTCCCAGGGCAGGGTATGTGTGTGGGAGGCCTGACCCCAGCATGCTAGAGCCAGTCCCAGCTCAGAGGCCCTATGGGAGATTCCCCAGTCCCAGCACAAGCCCTCAAATTCGCAGCAACTTTGTGGTTCCTGCAACCAACCAGCAGCCAGCGATTTGCTTGCAGCCAGATCTATAAATGACTCCAGCAACGTACAGCACTTGAACGGGCTCCTACAGTTTATGAGTCTTGGCAAACCCTGCATGGCTTTTAATTTGTTTGATAGTAATGAGCTTTCCCCATTGTCTCTGCTTTTCCCTGGTGTCGGCCTCCCCAGCCCCCTCGGGGCACTGTATGCCCAAGCAGGGGGAAAAGCAGGGGACTGTTTGTCAGTCTCACACTCTCTGCTGAGCTGCGGCTTCTCAGGTGAGGCAGAAACCCTGCTGGGATCCCACAGCAATGGCTATAAAGCTCCCTGCCCAGCGCTCCTCCAGCACTTCTCAGACTGTCCAGATGCCTCCCGCTGGCCCGGGCAGCCCCTCTCTGCTGAGCAGGAGCTGGGTGAGTGCAGGGCTTTGGAGCCCAGAAATGGCCCTGGTTAGCGGCACCTGCCCCACATAACAGCCCAGAGGAAGCACAGAGCTGAGACGGGTGAGGGGGGATCCTGCAGGTTGTGCCAGGCCAGGGAAGCTCAGATGGGGCAGGCTCAGGGTTTGGGGAGAGAGCTCTGAGAGCCACATGTCTGGGAGATTGGTCTGCAGGAAAGGCGCTGAGCCTGGGGGACCGTCATAGCTTCATCCCCCTTTAACTGCACAGAAGGGGCAGGACTGTTCAGTGGGGCTTGGCTGGGGAATGTGAATTCAGTGTGAATTTCCCTCTCCCACATGTTGATGGCCCTGTATTTAAGCGGCGTATATATCCCAGAATGTGATCAAGCTAATTGCAACCATATTATGTGCATTCCGCCAAAATGAATTAATAAAATATAATACCACATAGTTATGGGTTAATTTGGAGAGAGGCTTGCAGAAGCAAGGTCATAAGTACTGGCAGTTTTGCTAATCAGTATAAAAAAGTAAATAATTAAAAATTAAAAAAAAAAATCTAAATAAACAGACTTAAGTCTAGACGCCTCTAAAAGTAAAAGATTATTAAATGTTAAAAAAATTAACAACTTAATAGGGGTCATTATGACTTATATGTTTTATACAAGTTAGTTATAAAAATAAATAATAATAAAGTGTACTTGGAGCCATCCTTGGGAGCTATCCTGAAGAGACGTTTCCCTGACACCTTTAATCCCCGGCAGGGAGGCGTTTGGCCAGCTGTCAAGGCTGTATCCCCACTTTGAACTTTAGGGTACAAATGTAGGGGCCTGCATGAGGACTTCTAAGCTTAACTACCACCTTAGTTCTGGTCCGCTGCCACCATTCCCTACCCTGGGAAGCTTTTAGAAACCTCTCACCAATTCCCTGGTGAATACAGATCCAAACCCCCTTGGATCTTAAAACAAGGAGAATTTGACCCTTCCCCCCTCCTTCCTTTCACCAACTCCTGGTGAATACAGATCCAAACCCCCTTGGATCTTAAAACAAGGAGAAATCAATCAGGTTCTTAAAAAGAAGGCTTTTAATTAAAGAAAAAGGTAAAGATCATCTCTGTAAAATCAGTATGGAAAATAACTTTACAGGGTAATCAAACTTAAAGAGCTCAGAGGACCCCCCTCTGTCTTAGGTTCAAAGTACAGCAAACAAAGATAAACACTCTAGTAAAAGGTACATTTACAAGTTGAGAAAACAAAGTAAAACTAAGACGCCTTGCCTGGCTTTTTTACTTACAAGTTTGAAATATGAGAGACTTGTTTAGAAAGATGGGGAGAACCTGGGTTGATGTCTGGTCCCTCTCAGTCCCAAGAGCGAACAACCCCTTAAAACAAAGAGCACACACAAAAGCCTTTCCCCCCCACCCCCAAGATTTGAAAGTATCTTGTCCCCTTATTGGTCCTTTGGGTCAGGTGTCAGCCAGGTTACCCGAGCTTCTTAACCCTTTACAGGTAAAAGGATTTTGGAGTCTCTGGCCAGGAGGGATTTTAGTACTGTACACAGGAGAGCTGTTACCCTTCCCTTTTTTAGTTATGACACCAGCACTGACCTTTCATTGATTATTCAATACAGTCTCCGAATATAGGTAAATATCTGTGATGTTCTAAACCTGTTCCTTATTTCTGTATGTGCTTAAATCTAATAAACTGCAGTGTTAGACAAGAGCATGCTGACTTGACTTACTCCTTGATCAAACAGAATTGCTAAGTCCCTCTTGATTTATTTCTTACACTGGCTAATGTTAAGGGGAAAAAATCTGCATTACAGGGGTTATGAATGGCAGCAACAACATTAAACCAGGAGTTAGAATATTTAAGGGATAAAATACAAATTACAAAAAATAAAATTCAAAACCACATATATAAATAATTTCATGGCAAAATCTGAAACTCTCGGAGCCACAGCCCTCATGCAGGCAGCACATCTGGTAGCTATTCAGAAGCAAGTGTGTAATAGTAAAAAAAAGAAAAAGAAAAAAACCAGGCTGGATCAAGAAGTGTATGTTTTTAAAGGCTTTCTTACATCACCCAGGTATGGACACCTCCTGAAAATAATGAGCATATTTACTTACAAAGGGGAAGTGTTGGAGGCACTTTTCCCAGGGGAATGTCTTGTGCTAATAGTCTATCAGGAGAAGCAACAAGTGGGCGGGGGTGGGGGGGACCAGAAAGCTATGTAGCTAAGAAGAAATTAGCATTTAAGAACTCTGGGTTAACTATTCCTCAACATCATGTATATGAGTCGCATGAATTTAAACAGACTTTGATTCAATGCTTTATCCCCATGATTCAAATGGCCCTGGTTGGCAATTACCCAGAGGAGGTTCTTTTAAGGGACTTTGAAGAATAGCCAGGGGTAATCGGTGTTGTTTAGTAATTGTTGATCCATTTACAAAATGGATTGAAGCAATTCCCACCAGAAATAATACAGTCCAAACAACAGCCGGAGTGCTGCTTGAGTAGGTAATAACACGGTGGGGAATCCCGCACAAAAATTAATTCAGATCAAGGACCTCACTTTATCGGAAGTATCACCGAAGGAATTTGTCAAGCATTTGAAATTAAGCAGAGACTTCACATAGCAGGGCACTCTCAAAGTTCAGGCCAAATAGAATAAATAAATAAATAAATAACTGCACTGTTAAAAGAGCTATAAAGAAAGTAGTGAACCAGCAGGGTAAAGACTAGGACCATCAACTGTGGCCTCCCATGAAGTTATCCCATTCAAGCTAATGACTGGAAGAGACGCGTTCCTTCCAGAACAATGGTGGGTAGATGGGACAGCACCTGATAACCTGCAACCTCGAGTCCTTACAGACCAATGGATGCAACAATTGTTAAAAGTTGTTGCTTGTACTTATAGGCAGGTTGCTGTGGCCCTAGGAGTTAATATTGGAAAAATAAATGTTAAAAATGGGTCCAATCTAGAACCCCCAGGAGTGGAATATATGGCATGTAGCGTGGCATGTAGCAACTAATTAAAAAAAAAGCCCATGTTCTAAGTCCAGTCTGGGCAGGACCTGTAAAAATTTCCAATAAGGTAAGTCCCACTGTTTATCAGTTAGAAATCCGTACCGAAAAACCCAGCAACACTAAAATGATTCCACTCATCACAGCTAAAATGGTTAAAAAAAAGAAAACCCTAATCAGCCCCCCAAAATTAAAATTACTGCACATGCTGAACCCCAAAATGGCATTGGAGCACAATTAAAAAAAATTAAGAACCCACTCCCAAGAAAGGGGGGGAGTGGGAGTGGGGAAACTCAGCCGGCTGGTCTAAGTAGAAATTAATACATGTAGTTTGTATTATTATGTAACCTCCCGCTATATAAAATAAAAGGTTTGTTTTGTTTTGTGTTTCAAATCAAGTGCGTGAATGTTAATTTTTTTTTAAAAATTAAGCATTCCTGTGTGCTGTGTTTGCTGGCATTGGAACTCCAGGTGTGCTTCTTTCATTGCACAAATCCAAAATCTGTTGTATTCGAGGTGAGGGAAGACTTCCCATAAATAACAGCAAAATGGAAAGTGAACAATACCCTTGACATCATTACTGGTTCCAATATCCCGGGAAAACAAATTACTCTTTTAGACCCCACGGATGGATATCCCCCCACTGCGGTAAAGCTGAAAGGTTTGGTCTTAGACAAAATAAACATCAGTGTGGGAATGAACAAGAACTGGCAATGCATTATAGTTTGGATTGCAATGGATTTTTACTGGCGATTACAGAATCCCTCCCACTTCGGTGGCAACATCACCATTCTTATGTAATCAAATGGACTTGTTGGAAAAGCAGATTTGTTAATAAAAAGTAAATAAAGACTACCCGTATCGTTGTCGCTGGATGGAATCTCTCAGGCTGCTAATGAATTGTCTCAAGCCCAAGGGCACTCACTTGAAGAATGACATCCCTAAGCGAACAACCCCTGGGGAAAAGACAACCCATTGTAGGCTGAAATATTCCCTCTTGTTTCCAAACCCTAAAGAAAAAATAAAAAGCAAAATTGCAAATAGTGACAATAAAAAAAACATGGAAAATTCTTTTGTCTTGCACTTAAAAAGCCCTGGGTTTTCAGAAAGTTTACAACAAAAATAAAAAGTGTTTAAAATAAAGGATGGTTAAATGGTGCCTTGGTAAAATAGTTATAAACATGCAGCCCGATATCACAGAAAAATGGCTCCTTCAGGGACCCCATAAAGTAAAAGGCCTGGAGGTATAAACTTTGGAACCACCTGTAAATAATTTAATTGGCGCATATGTGGTTCCAACCAATGTAAAAAAGCAATTGGTAATTAATCCATTCCACAGCAAAATAAAAAAGTAATTGTGAATATTACCTTAGCAAATATTTTAGCAATAAAACCCCATTGAAAAAAGTTTGTTTACTCATTTTATAGGAGCTGAAAAAATTAAACAAATCTTCATAATATTCCCAGACCCCATATGAATAAAAAAAGGGACATTTTAGGAACAATTGGTGCTAGGGTAGAAGTACTAATAAGGTAAATAAAAAGGTGATTGCAAATAAAATAAATGCAATGGGTCAACACCTAAAGGATTTAGCAATGCCCCTGAAGGTATGCTTAGATTAGTTGAGTTCCATACAAAATGGGTTGACACAGGGTTTAGGAAAATAAAACAATCCCCCAAAAAGGATCACCTCCTCCTCTTGCAGGCTGTTAGAGTACTCCCGAGCAATGTTTCCTTAGCCCCGGCATGCATGGAAATCTAATGTAAATTATTAATATGGTAAAAATATAATTTGGAATGTCATAAATGAAATACTCCCATTAAAAATTAAAATCATTATTTATTTAGGTGGAATATTTAAAAAAAGAAATTGCAATCCTGGTTGAAAATAATAAATCATAGTTATAATCAGAAATTTTAAAAAAATCACTATTTTTTTTCCATTAATGTCTAAGGCAAATATAAAACAGGTTTCTCCTATTACAGCCCTAGGCTTTAATATTAATCAAATATTAATCAAAGAGTAATAGAACCCATAAATCATAAACTATGGGCCATAAAAAAGCCGTAAAAAAAAAATTAGAAGCCTGGTTAAAAAAATCTGGTATTAAATATAAATGTATTAAAAGTGCTTCGCAAGCACAAAAGATATGTTTAAAAGTAATAAAAAATGTCATTTTTTTATTAATCCATTTGCAAATAAATCTATAGTTGTTTAAGTGGGTAATAATTGGGTATGCCGTAAAAGTTAGTGTCCTGTGCTCATCATTAATTATGTGAACAATACAACCCACAATCCCCCCCCCAAATCAATGTTATTGTCAAATTGTAGCCATTAAAAATGTAATTTTGAATATCAAGTGCCTGAATTTAAATACAGCCAATTAAAAGTAAAATACAGCTTATATGCCAATGTAATACCTGTACCTATTAAAATGAAATTAATTGCTATAAAAATGTTATCTGAACATTCCCATTTAAAAAATATATATATTTGCAAGTTTCTAGGCAGGAGGCACGTAAAGTCATGGTTACTGTCCACCACACTTCTAATAAAAGTAAACAGTAATTAAAAGGGTTAGCAGAGATTCGGAACACAGTTGGTGGGAGACATTGTTGGGATATCAAGTATCAGAGGGGTAGCCATGTTAGTCTGGATCCGTAAAAAGCAACAGAGGGTCCTGTGGCACCTTTAAGACTAACAGATGTATTGGAGCATAAGCTTTCATGGGTGAATGCCCACTTCTTCACCGAAGAAGTGGGCATTCGAAGAAGTGGGCATTCACCCACGAAAGCTTATGCTCTAATACATCTGTTAGTCTTAAAGGTGCCACAGGACTCTATGTTGGTTGTTGGGATGGTCCCCCATGACATGAGGAATTTTCAAATTGGCTTTACATCCAACTGTTTAAATAATAAAGTGTAGTTGGGCAGTGATTTATTAATAGGCTTGTCCATAGTGCTCATCAGAGCCAAGCTCAGACATTTGTGGATCCTGCCTCACCACCTCCCATGAGGTTGGGGTTATCATGATTGCCATCTTACTGACAGGGGAACTGAGGATGCCACAGGATTCTGAAGAGCACATTGCACTCCTGGGACCCAAGCTGGTGCCCTAGCCACAAGTCCCCAGTCCGGGTGTGGGCTTTGGGTAGCAGACATGTCATGGGAATGTTTGGCTGGTTGACTGGATTGTCAGGCATGGAAAAGGGTCTATCAGTTTTCATTTTTCTAATTTCCTCCAGGCCAGAATAGGTGGCCATCTTTGCCCTGGGAGTGTCCCCGCCCCCGAGCCTTGTGGGTGAGGAGCCCAATGGAATAGAAATGGGTTATTCCAAAATGTGACAGGAGGCTGCGATTCCAGGACAAGCTCTCTGCCTCTCCCTCCAGTGACAGGCAGCCTCCGGGTTGGGGCATCACTGCTTCTTAATTGAGGCCTTGTCTACATGAGAAAGTTGAACCAGTTTTTAAACTGATTTAATTAAACTGGTGCAAACTCCTGTGTGGATGCTCCTATTTCACTTTCAGAAGGGCTTACTGCAGTGTAGCTTAGACTGATTCCCAATCAGCTTAACCTAAACCAAACTAACAGAGGCCAGACACAGGTTTGCACCAGTTGAACGACCTAACCCCCTGTGTAGACAGCACTATGTCTATTGCTGACAAAGCTATCGCCTCTTGGGGAGGTGGAATAACTACACAAACAGGAGAAGCTCTCCCGTTGGGATAGTAGCGTCTTCACTGAAGTGTTATAGCTACTCTGCTGCATGCTGTAGCACTGTACATGAAGACAAGCCAACAGACTTGCACCATTTTAATGAAACTGGTTTAGTTAAACAGATGCAAACCTTTGTGTGGACACTTTTATTTTGGTTATAATCTCTTCCAAATCTTCTTAAACTTAACTGCAATAAGCCACTGTTAGTCTGAAATCGAAATGTCCACTCCACCAGCAGCCAAGCTCCCCGCCGCCCCCTCCCCCCTGAGTGCTCTGCCCCCCCTGCTCCTCCACCTACCTCCCAGCGCTTCCCGCCGCCAAACAGCTGTTTGGCAGCGCTTAGGACTTTCCAGGAGGGAGGGGGAGGAGCAGGAACACAGCATGCTCAGGGGAGGAGGCGGAGAAGTTGCAGGGCCTCATGGAAGGGGTGGAGTGGGGGCGGGGCAGGGGTCACTGAGGCGGGGCTTTTGTATCTTTGTATGAAGAGGTTTCAGTGATGCGGCCCTCGGGCCAATGTACTCATGTGGCCCTCGTGGTGATTTGAGTTTGAGGTCCCTGACTTAGATAATGGACAGAACTCTGCTCATGGCTCATTCATTATAGGCTGAGCTGTAAATGCCTGTGTGGTTAGTACTGATGATGTGAGTGAAGTTACCAAAAGGGTTCTTTAGAGGAAGGCGGACTACATCTGGATTTGTAATTCCCAGCTCGGGGAGATGTACCGTCGCTAGCTCTGACCCAGCTCGCTCACTACAAATAGAAGTGTAGCTGCCACAGTGTGAGCAGTGGAACAGGCCAGCCTCCCAAATACACAGATAGGGGTACCCATGGGCTTGAATTCTGCCCCCCCCCCCCACGGCTACCCTGCTGTGTTTAACATGCTGGCTCTCTCAGAGCTGGGAGAGACGTCTCCAGCTGCTGTGTAGACAAACCCACAGACACTAGATGGAGGAGTGAGAATGTCACTGGGGGAGAAGTAGGCAAGGTGTGCCCTGCGTTCCCATCATTAAATCATTTAGTCCCAATCCTTTGGGCGCTTTGTGTGCAAAGCTCCTGCCAATGTCCATAGGACACCTGGGCTCAGAGAGCTCCCTGGTCAGATGCCTGGTATGAACCTCCTGTGTCCTTCCTCAAAACGGCAGGGCTGTGAATGTATTGCTGGAATTGATGTAGGCTTGACAGCCCTGGAGAAAGTTTTTGGGGAGCCAATCTACAATCCCCCAGGCCATTCCAATAGGTCTCATCTTTGACTGACAGAGGCTGCCTCTGTCCCACAAGAATCAGGGCTGAGGCATCCCAACTCGTTACCCACGTGAATGATAAGCCTCACATCATTTTCCCTCCCCTCCCCTGCTGCAGGTATTCAAGAGGCTTTGCACAATTAGTAAAAAATGTTCAAATCAGGTCTCTCTTTCAGCTGGCTGCATTGGGCCAGATCTCCAGCTGGTGTAAATGGGTACAACTCTAATGGCTCTCTGCCCATTTACGCCAGCTCAGGACTGAGCCTGATGAGTCTATTTTCAGGCAGGTTTTTCATGGACAGTTCGTAGTGCATCTAATGAGAGGAGTGTAGAGAAAAAGAAACAGAGCTTTGAACTGCTACAGAGCCCTCACTTACCGCTGAAAGCCTCTGTAATGAGGGTGGAATGGCTGCAGTTTAGGAGCCAGGAATAGGTTATTTGTGACTCACTCTTCATTTGGCATTAGCACAGGACAGGTGAAGAACTAATGCTGAAAAAAACACCACCTTATCATGTTCCCGTCAGATGGTTAATGATTGTTTTAATGGTTAGTTACAGGGGCAGGAAGCAGCCGTGCTGCGGAACTGAACATGCCCAACTGGCCCCACCATGGCAGCTTCCAACTGGACCACACCCCACCCTTCCACCTTCATCCTCCTTGGCATCCCGGGGCTGGAGGCAGCGCATGTCTGGATCTCCATCCCCTTCTGCTCTGTCTACATTCTGTCCCTCCTGGGGAATGGCCTCCTCCTGGCTGTTATCAAGACTGAGCCGAGCCTCCACGAGCCCATGTACCTTTTCCTTTGCATGCTGGCGCTCGCCGACCTGGTTGTATCCACCACCACCCTGCCCAAAACCCTCTGCATATTCTGGTTCAGGGACCGGGCTATTCACATCAATGCTTGCCTGGCCCAGATTTTTTTGGTTCACTCACTTACTACCATGGAGTCCGGGTTCATGCTGGCCATGGCCTTCGATCGCTATGTCGCTATCTGTAACCCTCTTCGACACTCAGCCATCCTCACCAATCGGGCCATAACCAAGATAGGGCTGGGTGTTGTGATGAGGGGGTGCGTGTTACTGGGCCCTCACCCATTCCTGCTGAAGTGGCTCCCATACTGCAGGACCAATGTCATTTCTCACACCTATTGTGAGTTCATGGCACTGGTGAAACTGGCCTGTGTGGACACAACGGTTATGAGTGCCTATAGTCTGGCTGTATCATTTCTCGCCGGGGGGTTAGATTTTATCCTCATTGTCCTGTCCTACATCCTGATCCTCCAGGCCATCTTCAGACTCCCCTCCAAGGAGGCGCGGCGCAAGTCCCTCGGCACCTGCAGCTCCCACGTCTGCGTCATGCTGGTGTTTTACATCCCAGCGGTCTTCACATTCCTCTCTCACCGGTTCGGCCACATGGATCCCCACATTAACATCCTCAGTGCCAACATTTACCTGCTCTTCCCTCCCATGATGAATCCCATCATCTACGGGGTGAGAACCCCGGGGATCCGACAGAGGGCGCTCCACATCTTGGGCATCAAATCAGCCTGAAGGCTCATGGAATGGGTCAGCGGCTGGGGTCAGATGGCTCAGTCACCCCCGGCTGTAGAAACACACCTCAGCCTTGCTGAGCAGCAGGGCTAATAAACATGCTTGTCTGGGTCTTCAGCACAACACGGCTTCGACTTTTCACTGCTCTAGAGCATTGTTCTCACTTGCTATTTATATGGGCCCAGCCAAGATCAGGGCCTCATTTTGCAAGGTGACATAGAGCTAGACACTGCCCCTGCCCCATGGGCTTCAATCCAAACAGACAAGATGGACCAACTGTGGGCTAGGCAGGGTTGCGGTCACCCCACATCACAGGTGGGGAATGAGGCTGAGAGAGCCCAAGAACTTGCCCAACATAAGACAGGGAGCCTAAGAGAAAGCCAGCAATTGCTCCCGAGCACCAGTCAAGCTCTCCTGATTGGGGGTGAGGAGAAATGGTCCCCTGGGGGCAGGTTACCCCCAGCTGCCCCATGCTGGGGGTCTTGCACCTTCCTTTCAAGCACCTGATTTGGTCACTACCTGGCAGAGGAGATTGAGCCAGTTAACACAGATCTGAGCCCTGGTCCAGAGCCTTAACCACAAGACCTGGCTCCTGATCTAACACATGGCAAATTCATGCCCAACCGACTGCCTCTCTCCCCGCCATGTGCCCTCTCATGTCCAGCTGGCTGCCTCTCCCACCTGCCATGCACACTATCATGCCCAGCCAGCTGCCCCTTTATCCCCTGCTGCACCCCCTCTCACACCCAGCCAGGCACCTCTCCCCCCTCCACGCACCCTCTCACACCCATCTGGGTGCCTCTCTCCCCACTCAGAATCTTCCCCAGGTTCCTGGGCCAGAAGGAGCTTCACTGACTATCTCATATGATCTCCTGCCTGGCACAGGCCCGAGGCCTTCACCACAGTGGTTTCAGCAGTAAGTCCATATCTTATGGTTCAGTACAAGGATGTACTTTTCAAAAGGCATCCAGTCACAACACCGAGTGATGGTTGGTGAGAGAGACAAGCTTTCGGGCTTCTACAGCTCTCTCACCAACAGAAATTGGTCCAATAAAAAATATTACCTCACCCAGGTAATCTTTCTAATGTCCTGGGACTGACGCGGTTACAACACTGCATGGAATATACATTCCAAGCATTTAAGTATACATAGTGTTAAACATTAATAGCAATTATAGAGCCCAAATAAGGGGAATAGGGGTGGGGAGCCCAGAAGGGGCTGCCTTCCTATACAGTCACTCCCAGGGGAGGTGCAGCTCACCCCTTTTCCCTGGCCACATCTGCAGCATTTCTCTCCTGTCTGTGCTGGGTTCAGATTTTCGAAATCCAGTGCAAACTGTAAACATGTAACCGCTGCCCATGTAACTAGAGCAGCCAGAGATGGTGTGATGGTGCCCCCCATAAGGCTTTATGGAAATATGCTTATGAATGTATATATGACATAAACTAAATATGTTTTATGCCACATATGCCATGTAACATATCTATGTAAAAGCTATGATCTCCTGAATATATCCATCCTATTTGTATGCATGTGTCATTGTTGTATTTGGAGTTATGAATATTGGCTGTGTACTTGTCTGATTTTAAATAACCTTAGTAAGGCATTTGGTCAGCTTCTTGAGAGAAAGGAATGTGCAAGTTAAATGCCCAGTCAAGAAGCACCTTAATGGACAATGGATCTTGAAGACGCCAATCCACATTTGAGCTTTCCTAGGAATGTAGCTTGGCTGGTAAGAAACTCAGTCATACATGGGCATGTGACTTGCCCATGTGACTCCAAAACTCCATTTTGTAGCTGGATTCTACACAGGGGGACAGAGGGGTATCTACCCACAGGAGAAAGTCTATTTAAACCCCTGAGAGACCCCTCCATTTTGTCTTCAGCTGGCTAAAGAGAGAGCCTCTCCACCCCCAAGGATACCTGAAAGAAACTGGAACAAAGGACACTAACTGCAGGGGGTGTGAGTGATTGCTGGACCCAGACTAGAAGGAGACTAGTCTGTAAAAGGAAGCTTACTTGGTGGGGATTTTATCTATATTCAGTTTTATTACTGTACTAGACTTACACTTGCGTGTTTTATTTTATATTGCTTGGTAATTCACTTTGTTCTGTCTGCTATTACTTGGAACCACTTAAATCCTCCTTTCTGTATTGAATAAAATCACTTTTTACTCATTAATTAACCCAGATTATGTATTAATACCTGGGGGGGGGAGGGGGAGGCGGGGAAACAGCTGTGCATATTTCTCTATCAGTGTTATAGAGGGTGAACAATTTATGAATTTAGCCTGTATACACTTTATACAGGATAAAACAGATTTATTTGGGGTTTGGACCCCATTGGGAGTTGAGCCTCTGAGTGTTAAAGACAGGAACACTTTCTGTAAACTGCTTTCAGTTAAGTCTGCAGCTTTGGGGCAAGTAATTCAGACCCTGGGTCTGTGTTGGAGCAGACGGGCATGTCTGGTTCATCAAGACAAGGTGCTGGAGTCCCAAGCTGGCAGGGAAAGCAGGGGCAGAAGTAGTCTTGGCACATCAGTTGGCAGCTCCCAAGGGGGTTTCTGTGATCCAACCCATCACAGTGGCACAGTGAGCAGGGTCTGTGCACAGCTGATTGCTTTGCTTTGAGATACTGGTAGTGATTCTAAGTGAGTTTTAAGTGTGGTGGCTGGAGAACAGACAAAGTGGTTACTGGTTTATTATTTTCTGTTTGCTTATTTCGGGTAAGGGAACTAGGGACAGAAAAGGAAGCAAAATAAGTCAGAGTGAAGATCAGAACACGCTAGAACTGCACACGTTGCAAATTACCCAAAAAGTCTGAACACTGGGCACTGGGGAAGTCTCTATTAACTAAGAATCCCCTGAGCTGAGGCATCCCAGTTTCAGTGAACTGCAGAGGGGGTGTGGCCCAGCGCAAGAAAGCAGGAAAATGACTACCAGTGAAGCAGCTACTAAACTAGAGTTGGCTAGACTGGAAGCAAAAGAGAAAGAAAATGAACATAAGAGAATGATGGAATTAAGACAATTAGAAATTAATGCAGAGGAGGCTGCCCACAAAAGAGCTGTGGAGGCAGAAACAGCCAGGGAGGAAGCTGCCCACAAGAGAGCTATGGAGGCCCAGAAGCATGAACTGGCTGTTATGGAGTTGAAGAGACAAAACCCTTCAGCTGCTGGCTCCACTTCCCCAAAAATCCACAAATGGGAGCGACTATGTCCACAATATTATGAATCGAGTGATATTTCTGAATATTTCATCACCTTTGAGAGACTGTGCACCCTCCATGCGATCCCTGATGATCAAAAGATGACCACATTGATAGCAAAATATTCAATAAGATGCCCATTGATGATGCTTTCAACTATGCTAAATTTAAGGAACTGGTTTCGAAACAGTCTCAGGTTACACCTGAAACATGCAGGGTTAAATTCAGGAGTCTTAAGAGGAGATCTGGATTAAGTAATGTGGCTTATGTAAATGTAATGAGAGTTCTGGTAGAGAAGTGGCTGAGGGGGGAAGGTATTACAAGCGTTGAAGGAATGTGTGATTTGGTTACTCAGGGACAATTCCTGAATATGTGCAGTGATGATGTAAAACAGTATTTGTGGGACAAAAAGGAAATTGCAGTGGGTGAATTAGCTGGGTATGCAGACTCTTATGAGCAAGCACAAGCTGCAATTAAACATAAACCACTGGCAGAGGGGTACAGGGTTGGGGGAAAGTAGAATCACCGTTTTACCCCTGGGAAAAAGGAGGCTGGGCATTCACCTCCCCATTCCCCTGTTACTCATCTCAAATTTCCTGTACAAGCAGAGGAGCCCAAGAGGTGCTATTATTGTAAGTCCACTGAGCACCTGAGGAATAAGTGTCCCTTGCTGAGTGGAAACAGTCAGCAAGTAACACATGAAGCTGCTGCTTCTCAGAGCCCGGCTGCTGACTCTTTCCACACAGGATTTGTAAAGCTTGCTTCTACACAACCAAGCAATGAGCATATGCATGCTGTTAAACTGAATGGAAAAGTGCTTCTTGGATTGAGGGACACAGGGGCAGAAATTCTGTGGTCAGGAGGGACCTGATCCAGGAGAAGGATTTGTTGCCAGGGAAAATGGCAGAATTAGAGCTGGTAGGGGGTTACAAAGTCCTTGCACGTTTAGCTAAGGTACACATGGAAACTGGTGATTTGCAGGCTGAACTGACTGTTGTAGTAGTGGCACACAATTTTGCACTGTTTCTACTGGGGAATGATTTCTTTAATGTGGCAGAATCTGTCCCTGGCTTGGTTAGCAGTGAGCAGGAATCTTGTGCTAAAAGCCCTGGCGGGTGTGTGTGTGAAGTCACATGGACTGCTGGGGAAATAGGAGGGTGTCTCTTAGATTCTTCTGTAGCAGTGAAAAATGTAGCTCTGGGGGCAGGGATGATTGTAGCCAGTTCCTATAGCCCTGGGGCTCAAGGCAAGTTCCAGAGGGAGGGGCTGGACGAAGCCAGCTCCTGTCCAGTAATCATATCCACGGGGGAAGGGAATGTTCCACCTTGTAGCAAGGGGGCCACCCCAGCTTCTGACTGCAGGACATTGCAGGTCAGCAGGGGACAGGGCTTGCCCTGGGGTGCACAGAGGCATGTGTCCCAAAGGTGGAATTTGGGGTCCTGGTGACTGCTACGGCGGGATCAGACCCCAAGGACTCTGTAGCTGGAAGCAAGCCCAACCTTAGTGAAAAGGGGGGAATTTTGCTGGCCAGGGAAGTGTCTGTCATAGCTGGTAGTTGTGAACCCACAGCTGGACGAAGGTCACCTTCCCTTTTGGGGGACACAGGAGGGTCTGGCCCAGAGGGAAGCCCGGAGAGGGAAGCCCATATGGAAGGTGAGGGGGTACCGGAGAGTCCGCCCACCTTTTGTTGGGAGGATCAGTTGGCAGTTCCCAGGAGGGTTTCTGTGATCCAACCCGTCACAGAGGGTTCTCATCATCCTGGCCTGACCCCGTCCCATCCCATGCTCTTGGGTGAGTGTCTAGACCCAGGTCCAGCTTTCAGTTTTCTAGCAATGTTTGCAATTCCCTAGTTCCCTTCTGTGCTAGCCCTCGTGTCATACAGAGCAGAAACTTCTTTCCCGAGTGCTCAGTCACTTCTGTAGTCTGGGAGTCCTCTTTCAGGGGCAGGCTTTTTAATAACCTGTTATGCTGGCCCTTAAATGCAGACTGCGAGCTGGCATGCCCCTGTGCCAGGCAGGCATTGCTGTAAATGCCCCAGTCCCTGAACCAGAAAATGCAGAGAGTTTTGGGCAGGGTGGTGGTGGAGATGACCAGGTTGGCGAGCACCAGCATGGAAAGGAAAAGGTACATGGGCTCGTGGAGGCTTGGCTCGGTCTTGATAACAAGCAGGAGGAGGCCGTTCCCCAGCAGGGACAGAATGTAGATGAAGCAGAAGGGGGTGGAAATCAAGTTGTGCGCTGCCTCCAACCCGGGATGCTGAGAAGGATGAAGGTGCAGGTGTGGGACGTGGTCCAGTTGGAAGCTGCCATGGTGGGGCTGGTTGGGTGCATTCAGTTCCACGGCACGGCTGCTTCCTGCCCCTGTAACTAAGTATTAAAACAATAATTAACCAGCTGATGGGAACATGACAAGGTGGTGTTTTCTCAGCAGTAATTCATCCAATATACCCCTAACATCACATGGGCATTGAATCACTTTTATGGACATCCAGCCAGCCAGTTAGCTATAAAGTCCCTCTTGGTGGCTGTTCTCTGCTTGCTTTACCTGTAAAGGGTTAACAAAGTCCCCCAGGTGAAGAAAAGGGAGTGGGCACCTGATCAAAAGAGCCAATGGGAAGGCTAGTACTTTTTAAAAAGGGGAAAAAAGCTTTCCTTTTGTCTCTCTGTTGTTCACTCAGGGCTGAAGATATGGGGGCAGCTGGAATGCTCTGTAAAGTTTGAACCAGGTATGAAAATTCATCACCCATACCTAGAAGAATTCATTGGGACAGGGAATATTTAGATAGACACAATTAGGGTTATTTCTTTTATTTTCTGTAAGGCTTGTGGACTCCTGTGTGCTAACCCCAGATGCCTTTGTTGCTTGTACTCTTTAAGCTGAACCCCCAAGAAAGCTACTTTGGGTGCTTAATTTTTGGTACTGCTTTTTTAAAATCTAGCAAAAGCCTAAGTTCCAGATGTATTTTCTTTCTTTTTGTTTTTAATAAAATTTACCTTTTTTAAGAACCTGATTGGTTTTGTGTCTTAAAAGGTCTGTGCATATGTTTTTCAGTTAGCTGGTGGCAAAGGCTAGGTTTCCCTTTTGTTGTTTCCTTTCTCAGCTTCCCTGAGGGAGGGGTGGAAAAGCCGAGGGGCCTCAGGGAAAAATTCCCAAGTGAGTTTTTCCAGGATTTGCAAGAGGCAGTTTTTCACTTGGGTGGTGGCAGCATTTACCAACCCAAGGTTAGAGAAAAACTGTATCCTTGGGGGTTTAATACCAGCCTGGAGTGGCCAGTATTAATTTTTAAAATCCTTGTGGGCCCCCACCTTCTGCACTCGAAGTGCCAGAGTGGGGAATCAGCCTTGACAGGTTTTAGGTCTCACCAACCCTCTGAAACGTCACCAGGTGAGCAGGCGGGGGTGAGTTCAGGGAGAGGAGAAGTCAAGACATTTGTATTTAGGAATGATAGAGTGGGCAGAAGGGCAGGGGGCAGCCCTCTACATTAAAGATACCATTACCTGCATTAGAGTTACTGATATTTCAGGAGGACATAACCAAGAAGATAAGAACAGCCATACTGGGTGTGATGTGATCCCCGGGTTGCAACGTGGTACTGTAGGATGTGTGTGCCCCTTTAACAAATTAATCTGGCTTGTCTCTCAAAATGCCTAACTGGTGACAAGCAGCAAACCCCTCCAGGTGCTGTTACAACTCATACAACCAGATGTGGAGCCCCACACCCAGCCCGATTGCACGGATGCTCTCGGAGCCACTTACAAATCACACAGAGAAAGGCACCAGCCAAATCCCCCAGCTCTCAGCCTTGTACCTCTGGAATATACCATCTTGCACTGCTCAAGACCCTTGCTTGAGCAATGCAAGTGTATGAATTGGCTCGCCACTTCATCAGTGGAAAGTGGACATACACCAGCCTTTGTAATCTGAGCAGATTTACCAAGCACTTCAGCCACACTCACTGGTAAGGATAAATATTAGAACAAGTGTATTGATTACAAAATATAGATAGGCAAAAAGTCAGATTAGTTTCCAAAGGAAAAGAGAAGACAAGCATGCAGTCTAAATTCTCAACCATAACTGGACTAAGCCATTTTTTCTCACCCCACTGGATACTGCAGGTTGGTTACAGTCTTTCATAGGGAGGCTCTCCCTGTTAGCCTGGGCACCAGGCTCCTCAGCTCCAGCATTCGCATTGCCTTCAGCGTAGGTGAATACCCTTAGTCCATGTCCTTGTAGAATATAAGTCCAGGCATGTCTGGTAGGCATTGCTGAGTCACTAGGCCAGGCTGAGCAATTCCCCTGATGTGGTGTTGGGCAAGTGAGTCATTGCATTGTAACTCCCTTGCCGGACAATGGGTTTTGATGGTTATTCGACACCCACCTAGGCATTGGTTATCTCCCTTGTTGTTTTCTCTGAGGAGCTAATATCTGGGTGATTCCCCAACTCACAGCATATTTTAGTGACAACCATACAACACTTATCTCATAACTTCATATGCACTAATGATATACATATTTCACTAGAACAATGGATTTCAGCGGATCATAACCTTTTCCATGATACCTTACATTTCATGCTTTATATGAAATATCACAATTATATACAAATGATGAATATGGGATTACAGGGCTCTCCCCTGATGTACAGAGTTTTCATACTGGGTAAGACCAATGGTCCATCTAGCCCAGTATCCTGTCTTCCAACATTGGCCAATGCCAGGGTGCTTCAGAGGGAATGAACAGAACAGGTAATCATCAAGTGATCCTTCCCTGTCACCCATTACCAGCTTCTGGCAATCAGAGGCTAGGGACACCATCCCTCCCCATCCTGGCTAATAGCCATTGATGGACCTATCCTCCATGAACTTATCTAGTTCTTTTTAACCCTATTATAGTTTTGGCCTTCACAACATCCTCTGGCAAAGAGTTCCACAGGTTGACTCTGCGTTGTGTGAAGAAATACTTCCTTTTGTTTGTTTTAAACATGCTGCCTATTAATTGCATTGGGTGATCCCTAGTTCATGTGTTATGCGAAGGAGTAAATAACACTTCCTTATTTACTTTGTCCACACCAGTCATGATTTTATTGACCTCTATCATATCCTTCCTTAGTCATCTCTTAATCAAGCTGAAAAGTTCCAGTCTTGGAGAGTCCTGTGGCACCTTTAAGACTAACAGATGTATTGGAGCATAAGCTTTCATGGGTGAATACCCACTTCGTCAGATGCAAGATGCCACAGGACTCTCTGTTGCTTTTTACAGATCCAGACTAACAAGGCTACCCCTCTGATACTTGACAGTTCCAGCCTTATTAATCTCAGAAAGCTGTTTGATACCCTAATCATTTTTGTTGCCCTTTTCTGTAGCTTTTCCAAGTCCAATATATCTTTTTTGAGATGGAGCGACCACATCAGCACACAGCATTCAAGATTTAGGCATAGCATGGATTTATATAGAGGCAGTATGACATTTTCTGTTGTATTATCGATCCCTTTCCTACTGATTCTCAACATTCTGTTCGCTTTTTTGACTGCCGCTGCATGTTGAGTGGATGTTTTCAGAGAACTATCCACAATGACTCCAAGCTCTCTCTTATTGATCAGTGTACTAAAGGATCGATCATGTGCTGCCTGTTTTAGGGCAGGCCTACATTAAAGAATTGCCTTGGTATAACTACATCACTCAGGGGAAAGCTCTCTCCCGTCGGCATAGAGAGTCTTCATTAAAGAGCTACATCAGCATGGCTGCATCAGTGCACCTGTGCCAATGCAGCGTTTTAAGTGTAGCCCTGCCCCTAGATACTAGACCAGGAACAGGATGAACAGCTCTCAAACACCTACCTATAATGTGTGGAAAGATAAACAGCATTATAAGGAGGGATTTCAGTCTGGGAGGCAGAGGCTGGAGGTCTCATGCTGCCACTAGTAAAACATCCCCGGAATTTCTACACTGTAGAGATGATAACTTTGTAATCATCTTTTACAAAACTTTTACCAAAGGTATTGTAACCAACTCAGGATAATTCTACGGTGGATTTCAGTTTGATGGATAAAGTTGAAGTGGATCACTGAAGTAAAAATTGATGGTTACCTAGGTGCAAGGAATCACAATCTAATTTTAGTGGCTATTTGCAAACAGAATATAGTTATGATGCCCACAAAAACCACAGTTCTGCAGTCATGAACTATGGCTTCCTTGGTTAAAAAAACATCATGATTGAGAGGAGAAGTGATGGCACTAATTAAACATTAAAGAAATCCCAATATATAACCAGTGGGGAAACGGGGAAGATGATAACAAGGCATACAAATCTGCTGACAGGAAATGCAGGCAATCGATAACAGAAGGCAAAGTTATATATGAAAGTATATGGCCAGCAGGGTTAAGGACAATAACAAGGAATACTTTAAGGATACCATGAACAAATGAAATGACATTTATCCCAGACAAAACCATGGAAACGTAGATATGGGGCACAATCAGTACAGAATTAAAGGATGGCAGCATCATTAATACCAAGCAACATGGTTTTATAGAAAAATAAGTCTTTTTAAACAAACATCATATTGTTGTCTGATGAGATCACGAGTTTGTCTGACAAAGGTAACTGTGCTGATGTAATATTCTTATCCTTTAAAGCATTGGAGTTAGTTCTGCGTGGCGATCTGATTTTAAAAAGCACTTTAAAAGTCGACGTAGCCCATATCAAATGGATTAAAAGCTGGTTAACTGATACTTTGCAAAAAGTAATTGTAAATGGGATTGTTCCTAGTGAAGTGATCTGTTCTTGGTCCACTGCTCATTGCTGGTAAAATTTGCAGCTTATGCAAAAATTGGTGGAAGGGGAAACAGTGATGGGGACAACTCAGTGATGCAGACTGACTGGGTCACAGATTCAGAGATTGAATTGGCAGACGGGACCACTGTGGTCATCTCTCTGACCACCTGCATAACGCAAGCTACGGGACTTCCCTTCATCCATTTCTGTTTGAACTAGAGCAGATGATTTGGAAAAACATCCAATTTTGATGTAAAAGTTTTCAGTGATGGAAAATCCGCCATGACCATGGGTGAATTTGTTCCAATGGTTAATTGCCTTCAATTAAAAATTTGCATCTTATTGGTAGCATGGATTCACTTGAACATGTGTTTTAATACAAATGTGAAGTCCTACATCTGGGAACAAAGACTGGAGGTTACATAAGAAGGTAGACTGTGTCCTGGGAACGAGTGACGTGAGCTCCCAGCCTGATGCTTTAGCAAAAAAAAAAAAAAAAAAAAAGACAATCCTCAGATGCACAAGAAGGGGAATATAAATTAGGAGTAGGGACATGGTATGGCCTCTGTATAGGTCCATTACTGTGAGCCCATAAGTGGAATACTGTCCCCAGTTCTGTTCTCCACACTTCAGAGCATGTTGATAAATTTGAAAGGGTTCAGATCATAACCTATGTCGGAGAAAAACACAGTTCTCACTCTTTTGGTTGGGTACAGCAAAGTCAGATACTTTATTTTCTCAAGCAATTTCGTAGAGGGAGAGAGTGCACTAGGACACAGGGTCTCCCCCTCCTAGGCAGGTCTCTCTACAGGTAAACAATTACAAAATCTTTAAGCAGAAGTTTCACAACAGTCCTGGCATCTGCTTTCCTGCCGGGAAAAGCTTCAACCCAATTTGAAAATACATCAACTAGAACTAACACATATTCATAACCACAACATTTAGACATTTGAATAAAATCAATCTGAATATTTACAAAAGGTCCCCAAGGGGGAGGGTGGGCTGCCTGTTTAACCTTAACAGTTTTACCAATAAAAAGCAACAGAGGGTCCTGTGGCACCTTTGAGACTAACAGAAGTATTGGAGCGTAAGCTTTCGTGGGTGAATGCCCACTTCATCAGACGAAAGTGATCTTTCGTCTGATCTTTCGTCTGATGAAGTGGGCATTCACCCACGAAAGCTTACGCTCCAATACTTCTGTTAGTCTCAAAGGTGCCACAGGACCCTCTGTTGCTTTTTACAGATTCAGACTAACACGGCTACCCCTCTGATACTTAACAGTTTTACCAATGTTATGATGTTGACAAATCACACATTGTTGACAATAGCTAATGAGGATGGCCACCTACACCTCCTTTCAGCAAAGAGCGTCGGCTAGTCTCTGAGAGACGGCACCACTCACTCTCGTTGCATCCAGTGAGATGATCAGACTGTCAGTGGCTCACACAGAGAGGGAAAGGGGAGGGAAGATGGGTTCACACACTCCTAGACCCAGGTAGCTTCCTCGCCGGACGATGCCAGGCCGAGTCAGCCTACCGTGGGTCGGATCTTCTACAGATCCTCTAGTTACCGGGCTTGCATTAGAATAGTTCTGGTCACGAGCCAAACGACTTCGCAGAATACTCTGGGTGTCTTCCGGTAACTCTCATTCACACTGGTGTACACACACACACACACACCAAGGCCTCTATTTAAATACCACGATGCATCTGTACCTTATGTCCGGACTCAATACACTATGAGGCGGTAACAACCCCTCTTGAGGCGGTAACAACACCTCAGCACCGGTGCATACCTAATGCATTTCCCTTATGCATTAACCTTATTGGGAGCGGCCAAATTATAGTCCCCAGTACCGCATACAACTACCTTTATTGGGGGCGGCAAAACAGTTCCCCAGCACCGCTCTTCATCTGATCTTGCTGCACAGTCAATAAGTTCAGATGGCGGAAGCCCAACAGGAACAGACGGCCCCACGGATAGTCCTCCTCTGACACCCCAATAGAGATTTCAAAAGGTCTCCTACCTCTATTGTGGCGCCATGGGGTTCGAAGGGGAACGATCCGTAGCAGCTGCCGGTGTCTCTGCGGGCATTGCCATCCCGGACGAGCCCCCAAATTGTCGGAGAAAAACACAGTTCTCACTCTTTTGGTTGGGTACAGCAAAGTCAGATACATTATTTTCTCAAGCAATTGCGAAGAGGGAGAGAGTGCACAAGGACACAGGGTCTCCCCCTCCTAGGCAGGTCTCTCTACAGGTAAACAATTACAGCAAGCATTTATGCCTTTTGTTACAGACAATAATAAGCAACAGCTGCATTTTGTTTATGCATAGGTCAGCCTGATATCTTATTTTTCTCACTTATTTAGACTCTAGTCTACATTCCATATTATCTACACATTATCTACACAAGGTCGCAACAACTTCTCACACAGTTCTTTCCCACTCGCCTCACACAATCCTTGCTTCTACAAATCTCGCGTTATTAGGGTTAGAACAATAGAATCATAGAATATCAGGGTTGGAAGAGACCTCAGGAGGTCATCTAGTCCAACCCCCTGCTCAGTTAGCCTGACTCTTGCTAACAAAGACTGTTTGCATTTGAAATTCCCTTCCAATTCCTGTCAGGCCTTGCTCTGCTTCCACACCTAGCATGCCCAGAAAATGTGCAATCGTCCAACTAGCTCTGTAGAAAAGCCAGTGATCTCACCAACTACCATCCCAGTGTCTGACCTCCCCTTCCTAAGCCATCTAATGGACAAATACTGCCTCACACCAGGCCCTGTCCTGAGCCATGACTGGGAGAGATCCTGGATTCTGCAGCTTTCAGGCAGCACTGGAGACAGTTTTTTAAATTAGCTTCTCAATTAAAGCTATTTTAGGCCAGGGCTAAAGTAGAAACTTCTGCTGGGATAGCAATGTTGGCTGGGTGTGTGTGTGATTTTTTGCAACATTTGTAACTAGGCAAAAGCCCTGGTGTAGACACAGTTATGCAGGCATAAAAGTGCTTTTGCTGGTATAGCTTATTTCACTTACTTCCGGTAAGCTGCGTCTACACAAGGAGGGTTTGCCAGAAGAGCTATACCGTCTCTGATGGAGTCTTAAAACTTGGGTGAAGGGTGGGACCTAAACTCTTGTTTTGTAACTGACCAGACACTGAGTTGGTAGCAGGGTCATTTACCCTCCAACAGGAGCTACATGCTCCCCACATTCCCCCAGTCCCAGGGCGGGGGGGAGGGGGGGGGAGGTGGCTGGTCTAACCCCTGAACCCTGGAGCCGGTCCCAACTCAGAGACCCCTGGAGGCCCTATCGGAGATTCCCCAGCCCCAGCACAAGCCCTGCCTAACCCCACTCACTGGGGACTTACTGAGCCCAGCCTCTGGTGTGTCCAGAGACCCACAGACGATGAAGATCTCAAGGTCACGCAGGAGCCTTCCAGCCCACACCCGCAGGAAGAGATGGCCAGACCCAGTGGGAGTGAGTGTCATTGTGACCTGGCCTATGGGGTCACAGTGCCACTCAAATTCACAGCAACTATCAAAGGTTGTGGTTTCTGAAACCAACTGGCAGCCAGCGATTTTCTTGCGGACGGATCTATGAATGACTCCAGGAATGTACAGCACTTGAACGGGCTCCTAGAGTTCTTGAGCCTTGGCAAACCCTGCGTGGCTTTTAATTTGTTTAATAATAATAAGCTTTCCCCATTGTCTCTGGTGTATGGCCCTCCCCAGCCCCCTCGGGCCATACACCAGAGACAATGTATGTCAGTCTCACGCTCTCTGCTGAGCTGCGGCTGCTCAGGTGAGGAAGAAAACCTGCTAGGATTCCCCAGCCATGGCTATAAAGCTCCCTGCCCAGTGCTCCTCCAGCACTTCACAGAGACTCTCTGGACACCTCCCGCTGGCCCGGGCAGCCCCTCTCCGCTGAGCAGGAGCTGGGTGAGTGCAGGGCTTTGGAGCCCGGAAATGGCCCTCATCAGCAGCACCTGCCCCACATAACAGCCCAGAGGAAGCACAGAGCTGAGACGGGTGAGGGGGGATCCTGCAGGTTGTGCCAGGCCAAAGAAGCTCAGATAGGGGCAGGCTCAGGGTCTGGGGAGAGAGCACTGAGAGCCACATGTCTGGAAGCTTGGTCTGCTGAAAAGATGCTTAGCCTGGGGGAAACTCTAAATTGTATCCCAGAAGGGGCTGGGTTATTCAATGGGACTTGGCTGGGAAACATGGAGCTGTTGCCCTGGATTTAAGGGTTGAATATATTCCAAAATGTGTTCGAGCTAATTGCAACCAGATTACATGAACTCAGCCACAATGAATGAGTAAAAAATAATACCACAAAGTTATGGGTTAATTTGGAGCCAGGCTTGCAGAAGCAAGGTCATAAGTACTGGCAGTTTTGCTAATTAGTATATAAAAAAGTCAATAACTAAAAATAAAAAAAAATATGTAAATAAACAACCGCATGTCTAAGCGCCTCTACTAATAAAAGTTTATTAAAAGTTTTAAAAAGTAATAACTTAATAGGGGTCATTATGACCAATGTGTTTAATAGAAGATAGTTATAAAAAGTTTAAATAATAAAGTGTACTGGAGAGCAGTCCTCGGAAGCTATCCTGGAAGAAACATTTTTCTGACATCTTTACTCCCTGGCAGGAAGGCGTTTGGCCAGCGCTGATCTGTCGTTGATTACTCAATACAGTCTCAGAATATAGGTAAACATCTGGGATGTTCGATATCTATTGCTTATGTCTGTGTGTGCTTAAATCTAATAAACTGCAGTGTTAGACAAGAGCACGCTGGCTTGAATTACTCCTTGATCAAACAAAAATAACAGGAGTACTTGTGGCACCTTAGAGACTAACAAATTTATTAGAGCATAAGCTTTCGTGGGCTACAACCCACTTCTTCGGATGCATCCGAAGAAGTGGGTTGTAGCCCACGAAAGCTTATGCTCTAATAAATTTGTTAGTCTCTAAGGTGCCACAAGTACTCCTGTTATTTTTGCGGATACAGACTAACACGGCTGCTACTCTGATCCTTGATCAAACAGAATCACAGAGTTCCTGTTGATTTATTCCTTACACCGTCTGAAGTGAAATAGTTAAGTTGCCCCAATTGGGGGTTATGAGAACCCCAGGTAACAGAGTGAGCCTAGCCAGGAATGGTGTAAGGACAGGAACACATAATGCAAGTGGTTTGTTTGTGTTATTTACACTAGGTGAGGGGGGCAGTGGAACAGGGTAGCAACCTGTAATTCTCCACGCCATGGTCTGTGATTTGATTGGGGTCACACTCCGTTGTTGATTTACAGGCTGGGTCCAAAAAGTCTGATTAAGTAAAAAAGATTTGTGAGAGGGACAGGAAACACCTGAAAAAAGGAAACTAGAAATGGCTTTGAATAACAGCTTGGCAAATTTTATACAGAAACGTGGGAACAGCCTTTGGAAAGCTGGAGCCTTTAGTTCCCCTTGAGCATTGTTGCAGCTCTGTAAAGAATGGGAATCCTGGGCTGGGACAGGAAAATGGAGGGATCCTAATGTTAAGGCCAAAAAAAAAAAAAAAAAAAAAAAAAAAGCTGCATTACAGTGGTTATGAATGGCAGCAACAACATTAAACCAGGAGTTAGAACATTTAAGGGTTAAAATAAAAATGTAAAAAAATAAAATTAAATATATATATATATAAGTAATTTCATGGCAAAATCGGAAACCCTCTGAGCCACAGACCTCATGCAGGCAGCACAGCTGGTAGCTATGCAGAAGCAAGTGTGTACGGGGGGGGGAACAGGCTGGAGCTGGAAGTGTCTGTGTTAAGACACCAGAAAACTGAGAGTGAGTCGGCTGTCAGAGCCTCAACACAGGAATCCCATAGTAGAACTCAGGCTGACCATGGGAATGTAAGAGTCAAATTTGTGCTCTTAGAACTATGTTGGGAGAACAGAAGGGAAGAGTGGCTGTGATTTGAAGTAGTTGTAACCTTGGAAAGGGGGGGGGGGCAGGTCAGATGAGGATGTCTGCTCGTATCCTTCTAATTATGATAAAGAGAAAAGTGATCCCCATGATCTTCCTTTTCCTTTGGGCACTTCTAAGCAATCCCTTTATGGTCCCCTTTACTTGAAACCCTGGAAAAGTTGTGGAAGCACCAGCCCGTGGCTCCAATAGTGACCACCTCAGTATGGAAACGGGGTGGTCAGAAGGGGGAAAGAACAGAAGATCAGAAGGGCATTTGGAGCACAATAAAAAAAATTAAGAACCCACTCCCAAGAAAGGGGGGGAGTGGGGGTGGGGAAATTCAGCTGGCTGGTCTAAGTACAAATTAATACATTTCGTTTGTATTATTATGTAACCTCCCGCTATATAAAATAAAAGTTTTGTGTTTCAAATCAAGTGCGTGAATGTTAAAGATTTTTAAAAATTTAGCATTCCCGTGTGCTATGTTTCCTGGCATTGGATCTCCGGGTGTGCTTCTTTAATTGCAGAAATCCAATATCTGTTGTATTTGAGGCGAGGGAAGACTTCCCATAAATAACAGCAAAATGGAAAGTGAACAATACCCTTGACATCATTACTGGTTCCAATATCCTGGGAAAACAAATTACTCTTTTAGACCCCATGGACGGATATTCTCCCACTACGGTAAAGCTGAAAGGTTTGGTCTTAGACAAAGTAAACATCAGTGTGGGAATGAACAAGAACTGGCAATGCATTATAGTTTGGATTGCAATGGATTTGTACTGGCGATTACAGAATCCCTCCCACTTCGGTGGCAACATCACCATTCTTATGTAATCAAATGGACTTGTTGGAAAAGCATATTTCTTAATACAAAAAATTAAAGACTACCCATGTAGTTGTTTTCACTGGGTGGAATCTGTCAGGCTGCTAATTAATTGTAGGAAACCCAATTGAACTCACTTGTGGAATGATATCCCTAAGCGAACAACCCCGGGGGGAAAGATAAACCATTGTTGGCTGTATTATTCCCCCTCGTTTCCTAAGGTGCTAAAATAAAAATAAAAAAAGCAAAATTGCAAATAGTGACAACCCCCAAAAAAAAAAGGAAAATTATTTTGTTTTGCACTTAAAAAGACCCGGGTTTTCAGAAATTAAAAAACAATTGGTAATTAATCCATTCCACAGTGCAAAAAAAGTAACTGTGAATATTACCTTAGAAAATATTTTAGCAATAAAATCCGAATGCAAAGAGTTTGTTCAACCATTGTATAAGAGCTGAAAAAATTAAATAAATCTTCATAATATTCCCAGACCCCATATGAATAAAAAAAGGGACATTTTAGGAACAATTGGTGCTGGGGTAGAAGTTCTTAACAGCATAAATAAAAAGGTGGTTGCAAATAAAATAAATACAATGGGTCAACACCTAAAGGATTTAGCAGTGCCCCTGAAGGCATCCTTAGATCAGCTGAGTTCCATATGAAATTGGGTGGCACAGGTTTTAGGAATATAGAAACAATTCCAATAAAAAAGGATCACCTCCGCCTCTTGCAGGCTACTGGTGTCCTCCAGAGCAATGTTTCCTTGGCCCTGGCATGCTTGGAAATGCAAACGTGAATTATTAATATGGTAAACATATAGTTTGGATGTCATAAATGAAATACTCCCATTAAAAATTAAAAGTATTATTTAAAAATATTCCACCCTTTTTTTAAAAAAAGAAAAGCAATCCTGGTAAAAACTAATAAATTTTAGTTATAATCAGAATTTTTAAAAAATCACTGCATTTGTTTCATTAATGTCTAAGGCAAATATAAAATAGGCTTTTTCTATTACAGCCCTAGGCTTTAATATTAATCAAACAGTAATAGAACCCATAGATCATAAAATATGGGACATAAAAAAGGCCCCAAAATAAAAAACAGTGAAATTAAAGTCTCCTTAAAAAATCGGGGATTAAATATAAATGTATTAAAAATGCTTCGCAACCACAAAATATATGTTTAAAAGTACTAAAAAATGTCATTTTTCTATTAATACATTTGCAAATAAATCTGTAGTTGTTTATGTGGGTAAGAATTGTGTATGCGGTAAAAGTTAATGTCCTGTGCTCATCATTCATTATGTGCACAATAGAACCCACAATCCCCCCCAAAATAAAAGTTTTTCTCAAATTGTAGCGATTAAAAATTTAATTTTGAATGTTAAGTATCTGAATTAAAATACAGCCAATTAAAAGTAAAATACACCTTATGCTCCAATGTAATACCTGAACCTATTAAAATAAATGTAATTGCTATAAAAATGTTATTTGAGCATTCCCATTTAAAAAAAAATATTTGCAAGTTTTAAGCAGGAGGTGGTTACTGTCATGGTTACTGTCCACCATGTTTCTAATAAAATTAACCAGTAATTAAAAGGGTTAGCAGAGATTCGGAACACAATTGGTGGGAGACATTGTTGGGATGGTCTCCCATGGCATCGGAAATTTTCAATTTGGCTTTACATCCAACTGTGGTGATTCTAATGCTTCAAGTGCCATTGGTTGTTGTGTTCTCAGCACTGACATGCTGGATAAGGAGGAAGATTGATAGGTTGCAAAGCCAGAGATTTTACAAACCATGGGCACGTCCCGAAAATAAGTACCTGATGTCTGGTCTTTAACGAGGCAAAGTCAGGAGTGAAACCGAAAATTGCCAGCGAGAAAATTCTTGCTCAGTCTTTGTTGAGAGCCGTGAGCCTAATGATGGGTTTCCAAAAGTAACTCACTGAACTTGTTATATATATGTGTGTAACTGCCTCAATATTTAAAATATTTGGCCTTTGAAAAGGAGAATGTTGCCCTGGATTTAAGGGGTGTATATATCCCAGATTGTGATCAAGCTAATTGCAAACATATTATGAGCACTCCACCTTAGAGGTCTGGGGCAAAATCAGTACTTGGTCCTGCTAGTGAAGGCAGAGGGCTGGACTCGATGACCTTTCAAGATCCCTTCCAGTTCTATGAGATAGGATATCTCCATTAATTTATAATTTAATTTATTTATAATAAAATAAAACACCACATAGTTAATGGTCAATTTGAAGACAGGCTTTCAAAAGCAAGGTCATAACTATTGGCAGTTTTGCTAATCAGTATAAAAAAAAGTAAATAAATAAAAATTAAAAAATGTAAATAAACAGCCTTAAGTCTATACGCCTCTAATAAGAAAAGTTTATTAAAACATTAAAAAGTAATAAATTAATAGGGGTCATTATGACCAATGTGTTTAGCAGAAGTTAGTTATAAAAAGTTTAAATAATAATATGTACTTGGGAGCAGTCCTCAGAAGCTATCCTGGGAGAGATGTTTTCCTGACATCTTTACTCCCCGGCAGGGAGGTGTCTGGCCAGCACTGACCTGTCGTTGATTACTGAATACTGTCTCAGAATGTAGGTAAATATCTGGGATGTTCTAAGCCTGTTGCTTATGTCTGTGTGTGCTTACATCTAATCAACTGCAGTGCTAGACAAGAGCATGCTGACTTGCATTACCCCTTGATCAAAAAGAATTGCTCAATTGTTGCTGATTTATTCCTTACATGGCCTGAAGTAAAATAGTTAAGTTGCCTCTTTTAGGGTTTCTGACAACCCCGAGTAACAAAGCTCCTATATTTTTCTCAGCTCTCCTCTTTGCGGCAGAGACCCCTGTATATTCTGGGCAGGGTTGTTGGTGGTATGTGACCATGCTGTTCCTCGTGAGGGTCTCATTGTGCCCTAGGGTGACCAGATGTCCCGATTTTATCGGGACTGTCCCGATATCTGCTTGTTTGTCCCGCGTCCCGACTGATGTTCGGCCGGGACACTGGACAAACAATTTTGCCCTCTGCTCCGGCGCCTGCGCCCCCCCCCCGCCCCGACTCCGCCCCCTCCTTCCCCCATTGGATCCCTCCCCAAACCCCTGCCCTGAGCCCGCCTCTTCCCCAAGCACTCTCTGGGCACGCTGCAGCCAGCCCGGTCTGCTACCCTGGACACAGCTGGCTCAGCGTGTGGGGCGGGTGACTGAGGAGGGACTGGAAGCCGGAGCTTGGCTGCTGGCGCGCAGAGCCTCTTCCTCAGCGGGTGGGGGAGCCGGTCCCTGCCCGTCCCGCCGCAGGGATGATGCGCACTGGGCTGGGTAGTGAGCGGCGGCGGGAGGGGCCCGACCTGGGCTGGGGCAAGCGAGACGCGTTTGCAGCCGCCGCACCAGGGGTTCCTGAGGCGAGGCAGGAGCGCAGCCCCTCTGCGGCTGCGTGTCTTCCCGGGACCTCGCCTGCCTCTCGAGCCGCCCTGGGGCCCCTCCGCCGGCAGCCGAGCCCAGCCCAGGCCCGCAAACGCCGCGTCGTAGCGCCGCTCTCCGCGCCCAGCGCTGCCCGGCCCCCTCCAGCCTGGCCCTGCACGCCAGCAGCCGGAGCAGCCCCCAGCCCGGGAAGGGGTTTCTCAAACCTGCCCCCGCGGGCCGCCCAGCCCGAGACACCTTCCACGCTGGGCTGCGCCGCCCTCCGGCTCTGCGGGCTCAGCCAACGCTGGAAGTTGGCCCGGGGCGCTGCTTCCTGGGTGTGTTGGACTCGAATCTGGCCTGGGGTCAAGTCCCGGACAGTCCAGTGGCCCTGGGGAGCCGGAAAGGAGGACTGGCTTTCCTCACGGGGTGCACAGGGGTCGGGGGTTGGGGAGCTTTGGTCTGGGGACACCAGAGCTGCTAGCTGAGAAAGGGGCTGGTCTAGTGACTAGTGGAGCTGTGCAGGGCTCTGTGTGTGTGCGTGGGGCGGGGTGACCGGTGTCTGTGCAGGGGTGTGTGTGTGTGTTTGGGGGGGGCAAGCCGGGCGGGCACGGGCCCACGGTGGCCGAGCTGCGGCAGAGTGTCTCCGAGATGGAGCGGAGGCAAGCTGGTGCGGGGGCAGGGCGTGGAACTCCGGCGGCTTTTTTTTTTTTTTTTGCGCCCCCCTCCTCCCTCCCATGTCCCGATATTTCACCTGGGTGATCTGGTCACCCTATTGTGCCCTCACAAAGCTTCTCCCGCCTAGGTCCCATTGGATCCAACGCAACCGCTTGCACCTGGCTGAAGGTAGAATTTGGCTGGGAGGTTATTGTTAGTGTATCGTTCAATCCAGCTGCATTGGATTGAAATTGTGATGACGATGTCTTCAGGCAGCTTCTGCCCTCGGACACAGCGGTCCCTTGAAACGTGCGATTAGTTTAATGCATCAACAACGGCCTCTATGCTTCACTTTCTATCTGCTGGGAATCTGCTCTCCCGCAAGGTGTGTGAATGGTCCATATCTTGTGTGTGAGACAGCAGGGGTCTCTCTGAGTGTCATCTGCCATTACTTATTTGTAGTACAGCATTGCTCAGAGCTCATAATTAGAAGCTCTCTGGCGAATTCTGTCTCTGCCCAACCTTCAAAGGACAAAAGAGGTCTCATCATAAATAGTTTCCACCCAAACTTTGAAATGCGCAGATCTAGATTCAGTATGTACAAATTACCCCTCACTTGGGATGGGGTGAGCCCTCTGCCTTAGCCAGCGCAGGCAGTGACAGTGGCTGTTTCTCTGATGGTGGGTTGAGATACCTGCCAGGTAAAAGACAGATCCCAAGAGCAATACCCACTCCCAGGAGTGTCCTACAGCAGATTGTAATACTTTTTAGAGAGCAGATCGCTCTCATTCACTTCCAGGTTCGGGGGCAGTTATTTATCTATAGGCATGTCCATAGTGCTCATTGGAACCAAGCTCAGACATTTGTGTATCCTGCTTCACACACACCGCCCCGCGTGAGGTTGGGGGTATCCTGATCCCCATCTTACTGACAGGGGAACTGAGGGTGCCAAAGGAATCTGAAGAGCACCTAGCTCTCCTGAGACCCAACCTGGTGCCCTAGCCACAAGTCCCTGGTCTGGGTGTTTGCTTTGGGTAGCAGACATGCCATGGGATGTTTGGCTGGTTGATTGGATTATCAGGCATGGAAATGGGTCTATCAATTTTCATTTTTCTAATTTCCGGCAGGCCAGAATGGACTGCCATCTTTGCCCTGGGAGTGACCCCGCCCCCGAGCCCTGTGGGTGAGGAGCCCAATGGAATAGGGTTATTCCAAAATGTGACAGGAGGCTGTGATTCCTGGACAAGCTCTCTGCCTCTCCCTCCAGTGAAAAGGCAGCCTCCGGGTTGGGGCATCACTGCTTCTTAATTGACGCCTTATCTACACGAGAAAGTGGAACCTGTTTTTAAACTGATTTAATTAAACTGGTGCAAACTCCTGTGTGGATGCTCCTATTTCAGTTTCAGAAAGGCTAACTGCACTTTAGCTTAGACTTATTCCCAGTCAGCTGAACCTAAACCAAAATAACAAAGGCCAGACACAGGTTTGCACCAGTTGAACAAAAGCAGTTTAAACACACCCTTTATATTATACCGGGGAAATTTTTCATGTAGACATATTCTGAGGCCTCATCTACACACAAGCCAGGTCTCACTACAGACCTATACCGGTCTATCCATGTCACTCAGAGGTGTGAAAAATGCACATCCCTGAGCAATGTAGTTATACTAACCTAACCCCCTGTGTAGACAGCACCATGTCTCCTGCTGACAAAGCTGCCACCTCTTGGGGAGGCGGATTAACTACACAGACAGGAGAAGCTCCCGTCGGCCTAGTGTTACAGCGACTCTGCTGCACGCGGTAGCACTGTACATGAAGAAAAGCCAATGGTCTTGCACCATTTTAACTAAACTGGTTTATTTAAAAAGATGCAAACCCTTGTGTGGGCACTTTTTTATTGGTTTAAATCTCTTCCTCACCTTTTTAAACTAAACTGCAATAATCCACTCTTAGTCTGAAATCAAAATGTCCACAAAGTCTTTTGCACCAATTTAGCTGAATGAGCTTAAATCACACCCTATGTTAAACCAGTGGAACCCCGTGTATACCCGAGCTCCACGGTCGACTTTGCACCCAGTGACCCCAGAAAACACAGGCCAGGAGCTGGTGGACGTTCTCCTAGCGTGCACAAAGCTACTAGTACGCTGCACTTAGATAATGGACAGAATTCTGCTCATGGCTCATTCAATAAAGGCTGAGCTGTAAATGCCTGTGTGGTTAGTACTGAAGGTGTGAGTAAAGTTACCAAAAGGTTCATTAGAGGAAGGCGGGCGACATCTGGATTTGTAATTCCCAGCTTGGGGAGATGTTCCCACGCTAGCTCTGACCCAGCTCGCTCACTACAAATAGAAGTGCAGCTGCCGCGGTGGGAGCAGTGGAACAGGCCAGCCTCCCAAATACACAGATAGGGGTACCCCTGGGCTTGAATTCTGCCCCCACCACCACCACGGCTACCCTGCTGTGTTTAACATGCTGGCTCTCTCAGAGCTGGGAGAGACGTCTCCAGCTGCTGTATAGACAAACCCGCCTACACTAGATGGAGGAGTGAGAACGTCACTGGGGGAGAAGTAGGCAAGGTGTGCCCTGTGTTCCCATCATGAAATCATTTGGTCCCAATCCTTTGGGCACTTTGTGTGCAAAGCTCCCGCCAATGTCCTGGGCACAGAGAGCTCCCAGGTAGGACCCCTGGTATGAACCTCCTGCGTCCTTCCTCCAAAAGGCTTCCTGCAGGCTCCCACCACAGCTGGCTGCTGCAGCCTGGTGAGCCTTCCTCCAGGCTGTTGAAACTGTTAAAGAGCCATTCAAGTGGTAATGAAGCCATTTAACAGGCATTTGCCAACCCCCAGGTATAGACTGTCAGTTTCTGAATGTACTGACAAAACCAGTTGTGCATCACTGTTGTATTTACTCAGAACATGTTAGTCTACAGGACCTTAGTTTAAAATTTGTTTTAAAATATTTCATTATTGTGTTGCTGAAGATTATAAAATCATAGCTCTAAAAAATCACTTGCCGCTAAAAGCCTCTGTAATGAGGGTGGAATGGCTGCAGTGCAATAGCTGGGAATAGGTTATTTGTTAGTCACACTTTGTGTGACATTAGCACAGGACAGGTGAAGAACTAATGCTCAGAAAACGTCGCCTTGTCGTGTTCCTATCAGACAGTTAATGATTGTTTTAATGGTTAGTTACAGGGGCAGGAAGCAACCGTGCTGTGGAACTGAACACGCCCAACCAGCCCCACCATGGAAGCTTCCAACTGGACCACGCTCCACCCCTCCACCTTCATCCTCCTCGGCATCCCGGGGCTGGAGGCAGTGCACGTCTGGATCTCCATCCCCTTCTGCTCTGTCTACATTCTGTCTCTCCTGGGGAACAGCCTCCTCCTGGCTGTTATCAAGACTGAGACGAGCCTCCACGAGCCCATGTACCTTTTCCTTTGCATGCTGGCGCTCGCCGACCTGGTTGTATCCACCACAACCCTGCCCAAAACCCTCTGCATATTCTGGTTCAGGGACAATGCCATTCACACCAACGCTTGCCTGGCCCAGATTTTTTTGATTCACTCAGTTACTTGCATGGAGTCCGGGTTTATGTTGGCCATGGCTTTTGATCGCTATGTCGCTATCTGTAACCCGCTGCGACACTCGGCCATCCTCACCAATCGGGCTGTAGCCAAGATAGGGCTGGTCATTGTGATGAGGGGGGCCATTTTTCTGGGCCCACACCCATTTCTGCTGAAACGGCTCCCGTACTGCAGAACTCATGTCATATCTCACACCTATTGTGAGTTCATGGCGTTGGTGAAACTGGCCTGTGAGGACACGACGGTCATGAGTGCCTATAGTCTGGCCGTATCGGTTTTCACCGGGGGATTAGATTTTATCCTCATTGTCCTGTCCTACATCCTGATCCTCCGGGCCGTCTTCAGACTCCCCACCAAGGAGGCGCGGCACAAGTCCCTCAGCACCTGCAGTGCCCACGTCATCACCATGCTGGTTTTTTACACCCCAGCTACCTTCACCTACTTCTCCCACCGCTTCGGTCACATGGCTCCCCACATTCACATCCTCATCGCCAACATTTATCTGCTCTTCCCTCCCATGATGAACCCCATCATCTATGGAGTGAGAACCCCGGGGATCCGGCGGAGGGCGCTCCACATTTTGGGCATCAAAATAGACTGAAGGCCCACAGGATGGGTCAGCAGCTGGGGAGCAAGGTCCGTGCAGGCAACATCAGGGCCAGCAAGGCCTGGCATCGAGACGGCTCAGTCACCCCCGGCTATAGAAACCCAACTCAGCCTTGCTGAGCAGCAGGGCTAATAAACACGCTTGTCTGGGTCTGCAGCAAAACACGGCTTTGACTTTGCACTGCTCTAGAGCATTGTTTTCACTGGCCATTTCCACCCCGCCCAGCGAGATCAGAGCCTCGTTGTGCGAGTTGCTGTGTGACATATAGCAAGAGACCATCCCTGCCCCTTGGGCTTCAATCCAAACAGACAAGGCGGAGCAACCATGGGCAAGGCAGGGTTATGGTCACCCCACATCACAGGTTTGGGATGAGGCCGAGGAGCCCGAGGACTTGCCCAACATCACACAGGGAGTTTAAGACAGCCAACAATTGCTTCAGGGCACCGGCCAACCTCTCCTCATTGGGGGTGACGAGAAAAGGTCCGCTGGAGGCAGGTTACCCTCAGCTGTCCCATGCATAGCGTCTTGAACCTGATCTGGTCATTGTCAGACAGAGGAGATTAGACTAAACTGGACCCCATCCTGAGCCTGTGAACCCAGATCTGAGCCCCGGTCCAAGCCTTAAACACAAAGCCAGGCCCCCAATCTACCACATGGCAAACTCATACCCAGATGGCTGCATCTCTCTCTGATGCACCCTCTCACACCCTGCTGGTTGCCTCTCCCCCCTGCCACACACCCTCTCACACCCTGCCGACTACCTCTATCCACCTGACCACATGCCCTCCCACACCCAGCCATCTGCCCTTTTCTCCCTCTCAGAACCTTTTACATGTTCCCAGGCCAAAAGGAACCTCTCTGACTATCTCGTCTGACCCCCTGCCTGTGAGTACTCGGAGAGGCCTGGGAAAGAGTAGGAGGGGTTCTCACTACAGCAAAGAGCTTTGGGAAGACGACTATGACTGGGCCTTGGCGGAGGCTGTGACATTGCACTCCATACAATTTTATGAAAATATGCTAATGAGTGTGAATATAATATAACTGGAATATGCTTCATGCAAAAGGTCTCTTGTAAGGGATCATTACAAAGCTTATAATCTACTGAGTGTGTTCATCCTATTTGTATGTATGTATCATTCTTCTATCTGAAACTAGAAATATGAAATATAACTCTGAGGTCCTACTGTAGTTATGCAAAGTGTGGGCCATTAATGCTGGTTTGGAATTTTGGTGGCTCCCAACAACTAGGACAATTGACAGTAGATGGCTCTGTTTACTTGCAAGGCTTCCTGTGAGTCAGGCCAGGAAGAATGAAGGCTTGGGGGTCTCACAGGACATGTGACCATGTCACCTGGTACTGGAATCCATCTTAAACCTGGTGCTTTTCCATTTAGGAGGAGGGGTGGGGACCCAAAGAGACAAAAGATTCCTGCCTTGTGCTTAGGCTATATAAGGGGTTGGAACATAACAAGGGAGTCTGCAGTCATGAGAAATCCCCTAGCTACCACCTGAGCTGGAACAAGGACTGTAGCAGGGGAAAGGATTGGGCCAAGACTAGAAAGGAGTCTAGTCTGTGAAAGAAGTTTATTGGATCATCTCTGAGGGTGAGATTTACCTGCAGAGGCCTAAGTGACTGCCCATTGGGATGGGATGGGGGGAGTCTCCATGAACTGTGCACAGAGAAGAATGGGGCTTGCAACAGCTGGGTTTCCTGGAGGACGTTGAGTGGCTCAACAGAGTTGTACACTTTTGCATTGCATTACAGGGTCCACTACTAGTGACAGGCCATGCCTGTCTCCTCTCCTCTCCACCATCCTCTCTTAAGGATGTTTGCTGTGCGTTCACCTCTCAGCCCCACCTCCCTGCTAGGAGCCAGGCACCTGCTGGTGACTGTCCCAGCTCCTCAGTCTGCATTCAGCACTGTTAGTGTGTCTGGCACTCCATTGCTGCTCCTAGGGGGCTGGAAAGGGCCATCCATGTGACTGCATCTCTGGCGCCCATTCCGCTCACAGGGACCAAGTGAGTGTCTGCCTCCCTCAGCACCAATCCCTTCACAGGGGGCCAGGCATGTGTCTGTGTCTCTCAGCCCCGTTCCACTGAGAGGCGCAAGGTGTGTGTCTGCGTCTCTTGGCCCCGTTCCACTGAGAGGCACCAGGTGTGTGTCTGCATCTCTTTGCTGCATACCTCTTACAGGAGCTGGGCGTGAGTCTGCATCTCTCTGCCCCGTTCCTCTCAAGGGGCTGGGCGTGTGTCTATGTCTCTTTGCCCCAATCCCCTGACAGCGGCCAGGGGTATGTCTGTGTCTCTCGGCCCCATTCCACTCACAGGAGCCGGGTGGGTGTCTTCATCTCTCGGCTCTGTTCCCCTCACAGGGGCCAGGTGTTTGGTCACTTCTCTGGGCCCGTTCCCCTCACAGATGCTGGGTGTGTGTCTGTGTCTCTTTGCTCCATTTCCCTCACAGGAGCTGGGCGTGTGTCTGTGTCTCTCTGCCCAATTCCCCTTACAGGGGCTGGTTGTGTGTCTGCGTCTCTAGGACCCATTTGCCTCATGGGAGCTGGGCATGTGTCTGCATCTCTTTGCCCTGTGCCCCCCACAGGGGCCAGGTGTGTGTCTTTGTCCTTTGGCCGAATTCCCCTCACACAGGCCGGGTGTGTGTCTGCACCTCTCTGCCCCAATACCCTCACAGGGCTGGGTTTCTGTCTGTGTCTCTCAGCCCCATTCCACTCACAGGCACTGGGCATGTGTCTGCGTCTCTTTGTTCCATTCCCCTCACAGGAGCCAGGTGTGTGTTTGTGTCTTTTGGCCCTGTTCCGTTCACAGGGGCCAGGCCTGTGTCTGAGTCTCTCGGCCCCATGGGCCGGGTGTGTGTCTGTGTATCTTGGGCCCATTCCTCCAACAAGTAGGGCTGCGCGTAACTTGTAATCCATTTCCCGCCATAGTGTTGCCATGTGTTTCAGGGGATTGTGTGTGAATTAAACTGTGATCTATTCAGGGGAGAGATTGTTTTTTGTGTGGTGCGATACAGCTGTCAAATGGATACCAAACATTAATTACTGTTGTGTATAGGATTACATGCTTTTGAATAGTTTGTGGGCCCTGTGATAGTGATCAATATGTTCTATGTTTCAGAAGCCACCAGAAACCAGCCAATTTCTACCTGAGCCTTGCACTTTGGGGTATATTTAGAAGACACAGTTGTTTGAGATCCAGCTGTGCACACCTGATTTCTTCACATTATTTTTGTTGTACAACAAACTGTTACTAAAAGCTGTTATAAATTATTGAGAGTGATGGTTGATAGAGATCCACGGAGACGCCCACCAATGAACCATCCAGCGCCCAGGCTGAGGGTATCATGGGAGATGAGGGAAGAGGTTTCCCTCTCACATTTGTCCTTGGAGCTCCCACTGAGGTGATCTGATGAGATACTTCCTTGGGCAGGAAGGGAAGGTGGAGCCCACCGGAGTCCATGGTGACATCTCTATGCTCACATACCAGTGTGAGTGATGGCAGATCATGAATGAGTCTGAGGCCAGGGTGATGAATGTTTTATACTCCTAGATTAAATTAGACAGGCACACACTGCCCAGATTACTTTCTGCTGGAAGATATAGAGCACCCTCTCACGGATCAGTTTGGTTTTCATCCCATCAACAACAGTGTTTAGCATAGGGGGCGTCAGCAGGTAGAGATTGCCCACCCTGATGTGGACATGGTGCGGGACATTGTGGCCAAAGCGGTGGGTGAGGAACATGAAGAAGGCAGGGATGTAATATTCCAGGATGACACAGAAGTGAGACATGTAGGTGCTGAAGAACTTGAGATGGGTGTCTGTGCACAGGAGCCTCAGTACAGCCTGGAGGATTATAGCATAGGACACGGAGATGATAAACACGTCAAACCCCACCACCATAAAAGCCACAAACAGGCCGTAAGTGACACTGACTGTAGCGTCCCCACAAACCAGCTTCACCATGGCCATGTGCTCACAGTATGAGTGGGAGATGAGGCACCGCTGGCAGAAGGGCAGCCTGCGGACAAGGAGGGAGAAGGGGCTCACCAGAAGGACCCAGTGTGCAAGCACCAGGCTCCCCATTATCACTATGGCTGGGACAGACAGGATGCTGGAGTGCCGGAGGGGCCCTGGGTAGGTAGAGCTCTGGGGCTGTGAATAGTTAAACTTCATTATGGTTCTAGCTCAGAGCACCTAAAAGAAAGAAATGCAGTTAGAGCTGGAATTGTTTCTGCACAGCCCATTTTCACAGCACTGCCCTGGCTTTTGGGGCTACAGTATATCTAGCATCCTGAGTGATGTGAATAGACAATTAATGCATTAAACCTCTGGTTCATCATAAAAAAATGTTCAAGAGACCAAATAACCAAACGGGGCCAATTTTATGGTCTAAGATAAAGTAGTACACTATGAAAGGGAGACATACATACCCCTTCTTTTAGGAAGCTATTCTAATCTCGCAGCAAGTCCATCTGATACAGTAGGTGTGCTTCAAAATATGCCCCCCAAACAATTTCTATTTATAGCACAGTTGCTTATATGTTAAAAAGCACTTTCTGTGTCACCTAAGATCCAACCCACCAGTTCATTAACGTGTTGTTGTGTACCTTATCTTACCTCTGTTTTGGATGCTACATTCCAAACCAGTTGCCCAGGAAGGTATCTGTCCTAGGATATAGATACGCTTGGAGAGATTAGATTTTATCAGTAAATGTCGATAAATGTCAATTTCACCATTCACACTGTGAAACAGAGACCCCTTGGCAAGGGATTCCCTGTTCTTTGAAAACAATTCTCACCACAGCCCTGACAAACTCACTACACCAAACACAAATCTTACAGGATATTTAACCATAAAAAGTAACCTGAAAGCTCCTAACTTGTCAAGATTCATAATCATTGTGAGAAGTATGTACAGGTAATATTTAAGGAATAATGTATTCATATTGACAGTGTGCTTTATGGGCTTGGAGTAGAAATAAGTAACCAGGAGATACACTAATGTGTCTCAATGATGGTCCATTCAGGCAAGGAAGAGTTGTCACCCCGCCCTGTGTGACTGGTGATGCAATGCAAGGTTCAATTGTTTAGTCTTGCACAATACCAGGACTTTGAATGAAAAACCATCAGAGACAATTACAAACAATCAAAACCACTTCAAAGTGGGGGGGGGAAAAACACCTTTACAGCTAGACAGGGGTTCGCCCTGTCTTTGACTAGAACCAAAGGCTGTTTTCAATCTAGCCCAGAGAAAGAGAAGCACTCTGTGTCCATCCACTGAGTAAATGCTTTGCAGAGTAAGAGTGTTTTCATGAAAATTTGTTGTGAAACCAGCCAGCTCTGCAACAGACTGAAAGTTGGGCAGGGGTGGGGTTTGAGAATCGATTTTATTAGATAAGAAAGGTAATTAATGATAATTGTAGACCCACCTTTCCATTTTATGATTTTCTTTTGCATTGTCACCATTTGTTTCTGCCACTCTCTCCTGTTTCCTGTTAAATCTTTTTTCTTCCTTAAATAAACTGACTTTTCTTTTATTACAAGAGCTCACATGTGCCACATGTAATACGGGAGTGGTAGTTTAAGATAAAACCAGTAAACAGGGGCACACTGCTCCTCCGGGGGCAGGGAATCTGGGATGTCTGTGAGTAGCCAGTGTCAGGGGATGTATATCAGAGGTGACTGATGCAAAGGGTCTTGGGGACAGCTATTGTTAACCTGCAAGGGGAAGTCAGGGCTGGCCTAGCCCAGAGGAGAGTACTTGAGTGGCTGAAGGGCAGGTAGTGTCAGGGAGCTGACTACCAGCCATCACAAGAGTGATTCCCTCTCACTGAAGCAGGGGGTAACGAGATAACTCGCAGTCCAGAGTGTCCTGAGTACCATCACACACAGACACAAACTGATGAAAAATAGTTCCATTGATGATAATCAAAATTTACAGCCAGGCTGCTTGAAACCATATGAGCATTTGATTTAAGACTCTTCACTTTGTATATTTTTACATCTGATATCAACAATTTGTGTTTTAACCATTAAAAAACTTTAACTTCTTGAATCTCAGTGTCTGCTGTCATTACATATTTATTGTCTGACCCTGCCCCCCAATTTCCTGCAACTGTGAAAATTTAGATCAATAAACTTTGGGGAAAAAAACCAAATCCCATATTTATGCAAAATTGTGGAAATGTAAATTGAAAAAAAAATTAAAAATGCTTAAAAACAGAGAGATTATCTTTCAAAATGATAAAAAACAATAACAACTGAATTTTGCCAACCCTAAACATAGACCCTGTGATACTCTCCTGTTTTCTAATACCAAAGCTGATGTCAGCTGTGCAAAATGTAGTGAGGCACTCGACATGGGTGGAAAGAATTGTGGGAAAAGCATTGAGTTAACAAACCTTCCCAACACTTGCAAACTATGTTGATGCCGTGCGCATAACACCCAATAACGTGATCTATACAACACCTAACATATACTTAGCGGCTAACACAGCCCTTAATCCACACACTTCTAGAGACTGCTGCGCATCAGGGCTGTGTATAGTTGGAGCTGTGAGCTGCCACATGAGTGAACCCCTCTCCGCGCTGCACAGGGTGATCTTTTCCCATATGTGCTCCTGTAAACCACCCTTCTCCCCTGGTGTAACAGCTGAAGAGACTCAGCCATGAAGAAGTCAGTTTCCCCAAGACCTCTCACTCACCAGCAATCCCCCCTTGCAATAAGACAATGCAAATTCAGCTCATCCAATCAGAGGAGCATGAACCCGTTTCCAATAGCAGGAGACTCCCAGCTGCAGGGCCTGCAGAATGGGAATAGCTTTATATACAGCTGGTAGGTGACCCCATAGAGGTTCCTCACTAGCTGGTGTCTCCAGGGCTGGCCTTAGGGGTGGGTAGGCCAGGCTGCTGCCCAGGGCGTGGCACTCAATGGGGTGCCATGCTGGTACCTCGCTCCCACCTGTCCAGTCAACAGCCAGTGGGGCTTAGAGCCAGGCAGGTGCAGCAGCATCTGGAGAGAGCGGACAGACTGAGCTGGAGGGGGGACAGCTGGACCAGCCAGGTAACTCCTCCGAAGCAGCGCTGCCCCATCTCCCGCATTGCCCTGCTCCACTGCCGTCTGCAGCCAGCCGTGCTCCTGCCCCCTCTCCATCCCCCTGCCCATGGAGCCGCCCCTTGCTAAGCTGGGGACCTGGAGCCTAGCTCCTGTTTGCTGTGTGTGTTTGTGGGGGGGGGCACTGATATAGGGGTATCCCTTCCCCGACCTGTGTACCCAGTCTCTGCTGAGCTGGGTTGGGGGTCAGAGGGAGCTTGTCTGTTCTGGTGTCTCTCTCTCTCTCTCTCTCTCTCTGTCACACACATACACACACACACACACAGTCCCCCCAAAACTCAGAGTCCTGCCCCTAGATACTAGACCAGGAACAGGATGAACAGCTCTCAGACACATACCTATAATGTGTAGAAAGATAAACTGTATTATAAGGAGGGATTTCAGTCTGGGAGGCAGAGGCTGGAGGCCTCATGCTGCCACTAGTAAAACATCCACCGAGTTTCGACAATGTAGAGATGATAACTTTCTAAGACAAAAATTATTGTAACCAACTCAGGATAATTCTACATTGGATTTCAGTTTGATGGATACAGATAAAGTGGATCACTGATGCTTACCTAGGCGCAAGGGATCACACTCTATTTTCAGTGGCTATTTGCAAACAGAGTATAGTTATGATGCCCACACAAACCACAGTTCTGCAGTCATGAGCTATGGTTTCTTTAGTGAAAAAAGTATCATGGTTGAGAGGAGAAGTCAAGAAACTAATTAAACATTATAAAATACACTAATGAATTAATTATATTAATTATAATGTTTAATTAGTGAAGACACTAACTAAACATTATAAAACTCCCAATATATAACCAGTGGAAAAATGGGGAAGATGATACAGGGCTTACAAATCCATTGAGAGGAAATGCAGGCAATCAATAACAGAAGGCAAAGTTATCAATGAAAATATATGGCCAGCAGGGTTAAGGATAATAACAAGGAATTCTTTAAGCATACCATGAACAAATGAAATGACATTTATCCCAGACAATATCATGGAAACATTGTTATGTAACACAATCAGTACAGAATTAAAGGATGGCAGCATTATTAATACCAAGCCACATGGTTTTATAGAAAATAGGTCTTTTTAAACAAACATGATATTGTTTTCCGATGAGATCTCAAGTTTGGTTGACAAAGGTAATTGTGCTGATGTAATATATTTATTCTTTAAAATTTGGACTTAGTTCTGCATGGCAATCCGATTTAAAAAAGCACTTTAAAAGTCGATGTAGTTCATATGAAATGCATTAAAAGCTGGTTAACTGATACTGTGCAAAAAGTAATTGTAAAAGGGAAAGCATCAGCCAATGGGAGTGTTCCTAGGGAAGCTATCTGTTCTTGGGCCACTGCTCGTTGCTGGTAAAATGTGCAGATTATGCAAAAAATGGTGGAAAGGGAAACAATGATGGGGTCAACTCAGTGATGCAGACTGACCTGGCTCACACATTCACAGATTGAATTGGCAGACGGGACCACTGTGGACTCTCTGACCACCTACATGACCGAGGGCCTAGTTCTTCCCTTCATCCATTTCTGTTTGAACTAGAGCAGAGGTTTTAGGGGGAAAAAACATCCGATTTTGATTTTAAAATTTTTAGTGATGGAAAATCCACAACCACCTTTGGTGAATTTGTTCCAATGGTTAATTGCCCTCAATTAAAAATTTTCATCTTATTGGTGGCATGGGTTCATCTGAACATGTGTTCTAACACAAATGTGAAGTCCTACATCTGGGAACAAAGACTGTAGGTTACATAAGATGGGAGACGGTGTCCTGGGAAGGAGTGACTCTGACCAGGACTCGGGAGTCACAGTAGCTAGCCAAATGAACGTGAACTCCCAGCCCGATGCTATAGCAAAAAAAAAAAAAGACAATCCTCAGATACACAAGAAGGAGAATATCAAGGAGGAGTAGGGGCGTAACATGACCTCTGTGAGCCCATTAGTGGAATACTGTCCCCAGTTCTGTTGTCCACACTACAGAAAGAATGTTGATAACTTGGAAAGGGTTCAGCTCATAAATTAGCACGCCCAGAAAATGTGCAATCCTCAAACCAGCTCTGCAGAAATGCCAGAGATCTCACCAACTACCATCCAGTGTCTGACTTCCCCTTCCTAAGCCAGCTAATGGAGAAATACTGCCTCACACCAGGCCCTGTCCTGAGCCATGACTGGGAGAGTTCTAGCTATCAGGCAGCACTGGAGACAGCTTTTTAATGAGCTTCTCAATTAAAGCTCTTTTAGGCCAGGGCTACACTAGAAACTTTTGCGGGGATAGCAATTTTGGCTACGGGGTGATTTTTTGCAATAATTCTAACTGAGCAAAAGCCCTAGTTCAGAGTCAGTTATACCAGCATAAAAGTGCTTTTGCTGGTATCGCTTATTTCACTTGCTGCCCATATAAGCCGCCTGTACACGGGGATCGTTTGCCAGTACAGCTATGCTGTCTCTGATGGAGTCTTAAAATTTGGGTGAGGTGTGGGACCTAAACTCTTATTTTGTAACTGATCAGATGCTGAGTTTGCAGCAGGGTCCTTTATCCTCCAACAGGGGGTACATGCTCCCCACATTCCCCCAATCCCAGGGCAGGGAGGAAGGCCTGACCCCAGCACCCTAGAGCCAGCCCCAGCTCAGAGACCCCTGGAGGCCCCATGGGAGATTCCCCAGCCCCAGCACAAGCCCTGCCTCGCCCCATTCACTGGGGACTTCCTGAGCCCAGCCTCTGGTGTGGCCAGGCAGCCACAGACTGTGAAGTCCTCAAGGTCACACAGGAGCCTTCCAGCCCACAGCCGCAGGCAGAGATGGCCAGACGCAGTGGGAGTGACTGCCACTGTGACCTGGCCTATAGGGTCGCACTGCCACTCAAATTTGCAGCAACTATCATAAGCTGTGGTTTCTGCAACCAACTGGCAGCCAGCGATTTTCTTGCAGCCAGATCTATGAATGACTCCAGGAATCTACAGCACTTAAACGGGCTCCTAGAGTTCTTGAGCCTTGGCAAACCCTGCATGGCTTTTAATTTGTATTATAATAATGAGCTTTCCCTGTTGTCTTTGCTTGTCACTGGTGCATGGCCCTCCCCAGCTACCGCGGGGCGCCGTACGCCTAGGCATGGGGAATAGCAGGGGGGTGATTTTTTGCAACAATTCTCGCCATGTAAAAGCCCTAGTGTAGACGCAGTTATACCTGCAAAAAAGTGCTTTTGCTGATGTAGCTTATTTCATTTGCTGTCAGTACAAGCTGAGTCTACATGAGGAGGGTTTGCAAGTGGAGCTATACAGCCTCTGATGGAGTCTTAAAACTTGGTGAGGTGTGGGACCTAAACTCTTGTTTTGTAACTGACCAGACACCGAGTTGGCAGCAGGGTCATTTACCCTCCAACAGGGGCTACATGCTCCCCACATTCCCCCAGTCACAGGGCAGAGTATGTGTGTGGGGGGAGGCCTGACCCCAGCACCCTAGAGCCAGCCCCAGCTCAGAGACCCCTGGAGGCCCTGTGGGAGATTGCCCAGTCCCAGCACAAGCCCTGCCTCGCTCCACTCACTGGAGACTTCCTGAGCCCAGCCTCTGGTGTGACCAGACAGCCACAGACTGTGAAGTCCTCAAGGTCACGCAGGAGCCAGGCTGCTGGGGGGTCCCAGCCCACACCCACAGGCAGAGGTGGCCAGATCCAGTGGGAGTCTATGGTTGCAATGCCACTCAAATTTGCAGCAACTATCAAAGGTTGTGGTTTCTGCAACCAATCATCAGCCAGCGATTTTCTTGCAGCCAGATCTATAAATGACTCCAGGAACGTACAGTGCTTGGATTGGCTCCTACAGTTCATGAGCCTTGGCAAACCCTGCATGGCTTTTAACTTGTTTTATAATAATGATCTTTCCCCATTGTCTCCACTTGTCCCCGGTGCATCGGCCTCCCCAGCCCCCTCGGGGCGCAGTACGCTGGGCATGGGGAAAAGCAGGGGACTGTTTGTCAGTCTCACGCTCTCTGCTGAGCTGCGGCTGCTCAGGTAAGGCAGAACCCTGTTGGGATTCCACAGCCATGGCTATAAACCGCCCTGCCCAGCGCTCCTCCGGCACTTCACAGAGACTCTCCGGACACCTCCCGCTGGCTGGGGCAGCCCCTCTCTGCTGCGCAGGAGCTGGGTGAGTGCAGGGCTTTGGAGCCCAGAAATGGCCCTGGTTAGCGGCACCTGCCCCACATAACAGCCCAGAGGAAGCACATAGAATCATACAATCATAGAATATCAGTGTTGGAAGGGACCTCAGGAGGTCATCTAGTCCAACCCCCTGCTCAAAGCAGGCCCAACCCCAACTAAATCATCCCAGCCAGGGCTTTGTCAAGCCTGACCTTAAAAACCTCTAAGGAAGGAGATTCCACCACCTTCCTAGGTAACCCATTCCAGTGCTTCACCACCCTCCTAGTGAAAAAGTGTTTCCTAATATCCAACCTAGACCTCCCCCACTGCAACTTGAAACCATTGCTCCTTGTTCTGTCATCTGCCACCACTGAGAACAGCCAAGCTCCATCCTCTTTGGAACCCCCCTTCAGGTAGTTGAAAGCAGCTATCAAATCCCCCCTCCTTCTTCTCTTCTGGAGACTAAACAATCCCAGTTCCCTCAGCGACCGGGCAATACACACCAATGCTTGCCTGGCACTCATTTTTTTGATTCACTCAATTAGCACCATGGAATCTGGGTTCATGCTGGCCATCGCCTTTGATCGCTACATTGCTATCTGTAACCTGCTGCGACATTCAGCCGTTCTGACCAATTGGGTTGTAGCCAAGATAGGGCTGGGTGTTGTGATGAGGGGGGCCGTGCTACTGGGCCCTCACCCATTCCTGCTTCAGCGACTCCCATAGTGGAGGACCCATGTCATTTCTCACACCTATTGTGAGTTCATGGCACTGTTGAAACTGGCCTGTGCGGACACAACGGTTCTGAGTGCCCATAGTCTGGTCATGGCATTTCTAACAGCGGGGTTAGATTTTATCCTCATTGTCCTGTCCTACATCCTGATCCTTCGGGCTGTTTTCAGACTCCCCTCCAAGGAGGCGCGGCGCAAGTTCCTCAGCACCTGCGGCTCCCATGTCTGCGTCATGCTAGTTTTTTACACTCCTGCGATCTTTTCCTTCCTCTCCCACTGCTTTGGCCACATGGCTCCCCATGTTCACATCCTCATCGCCAACATGTACTTGCTCTTCCCTCCCATGATGAACCCCATCATCTATGGGGTGAGAACCCCGGGGATCCGGCAGAGGGTGCTCCATGTCTTGGGTGTCAAACCAGCCTGAAGCCCACGGGACTGGTCAGTGGCTGGGGAGCAAAGTCCATTTTTAGTACTAGAGTTTTATGTATTATGTATAAGTTAAAATGAAGAATAAAGAATAACAATGTAGCATGAATTAAATGTATTGATATATGATATGATTTGACCATATTCTGCCAGCCACCCTTTCTGAAAGCAGAAAGGAATAGCCTAGTGTGCCATTGGTAAAGATGCACCAGCAAGAATCTTGTGTCTGAAGTTGATTTCAAGGCAGTAATAGACCTTTAGGGTCACCGCTTTGTTGTAGGTTTAAAATTAGCAGTTTAATATAAGTAAAAGAATGCAATGATTGTTTTCTCCTGCATTGTAATCTGATATTCCTGGTCAAATGCTCTGTGTAAATCAATTCTGTTTTGTGTGTGAATGAGGAATGTGTGCATTAGAAGATAAGTGTGAGGCCATCTCCGGAGCAGATGTTCTAGGGAGGAACCAAGGACCGACGTAAAGGCACCAGGAGATTGCAACGCGCCCCTATTGAGATGTCAAAGGAGGGCAGATTAACAACTCTAAAGATGATTCAGGCACCTATCAATCGGGACAAAATAGCTGTGATCAAAACCAGCATGAGGTAACTCACTGAGAGAGTGATGAAGGAACAAAATGAAGAATGAGAAGAACAATTTAAGAAAACAAACACTCATCAAATGACGATTCATTATAGCATGATGGTGCAAAACTCATTGGTCCCAATGAAGGAAGATCAGTATATAAACAGGGTGGTTTGCCATGAGATTTTTGGTTCGTCCTGACAGGACTTCCCTGGAGCATCATGCCGCGACTGACAGAACCCGGCTCCCCCTTACCCGCGATCAACCTAGCTGGCCACTAGGTTGCTCCGGACTCTGGACTGGTAACTATAACATTGACTGGTGGGACAGTGTGTGTGTGTGTGTGATTGAATGCATATGCTAATTGTTGTATCTCCAATAAACGCGGCATATTGCTTTTTCCCATGAAAAAAGATCCTGTGTGCTTCTTATAAGCATAACACATACAGGTGACATCAGGGCCAGAAAGGCTAGGAATCCACACGGCTCAGTCACCCCCCCGCTGTGGAAACCCACCTCAGATTGCTGAGCAGCAGGGCTAATAAACACGCTTGTCTGGGCCTGAAGCACAACACGGCTTTCACTTTCCACTGGCCTAGAACATCGTTATCGCTTGTCATTTCCACCCGGAAATCCCTTTCTTAATGATTCCCAACATTCTGTGTGCTTATTTGACTGTCACTGCACATTGAGTGGATGTTTTCAGAGAACTATCCACAACGACTGGCTTTAAGTCTGAGCTTGATAAATTCATGTAGGGGATGGTATGATGGAGGACAGGATTAAAATTCAAAATGATCTGGATAAACTGGAGAAATGGTCTGAAGTAAATAGGATGAAATTCAATAAGGAAAAATTCAAATTACTCCACTTAGGAAGGAACAATAAGTTGCACACATACAAAATGGGAAATGACTGCCTAGGAAGGAGTACTGCGGAAAGGGATCTGGGTGTCATAGTGGATCACAAGCTAAATATGAGTCAACAGTGTAACACTGTTGCAAAAAAAGCAAATATCATTCTGAGATGTATAAGTAGGAGTACTGCAAGCAAGACACAATAAATAATTCTTCCACTCTACTCCGCACTGATTAGGCCTTAGCTGGAGTATTGTGTCCAGTTCTGGGTGCCGCATTTCATTAAAGATGTGGACAAATTGGAGAAAGTCCAGAGAAGAGCAACAAAAATGATTAAAGGTCTAGAAAATATGACCATTGAGGGAAGATTGAAAAAATTGGGTTTGTTTAGTCTGGAGAAGAGAAGACGGAGAGGGGACATGATAACAGTTTTCAAGTACATAAAAGGAGGGAGAAAAAATGTTCTTTTTAACCTCTGAGGATAGGACAAGAAGCAATGGGAAAAATTTTTTCCTAATATCCAACCTAAACCTCCCCCACGCAACTTGAGACCATTACTCCTTGTTCTGTCATTTGCTACCATTGAGAACAGTCTAGATCCATCCTCTTTGGAACCCCCCCTCAGGTAGTTGAAAGCAGCTATCAAATTCCCCCTCATTCTTCTCTTCTGCGGGATAAACAATCCCAGTTCCCTCAGCCTCTCCTCATAAGTCATGTACTCCAGCCCCCTAATCATTCTTGTTGCCCTCCACTGGACTCTTTCCAATTTTTCCACTTCCTTCTTTTAGTGTGGGGCCCAAAATGGACACAGTACTCCAGGTGAGGCCTCACCAATGTTGAATAGAGGGGAATGATCATGTCCCTCAATCTCCTGGCAATGCTCCTACTTATACAGCCCAAAATGCTGTTAGCCTTCTTGGCAACAAGGGCACACTGCTGACTCATATCCAGCTTCTCATCCACTGTGACCCCAAGGTCCTTTTCTGCAGAACTGCTGCCTAGCCACTCGGTCCCTAGTCTGTAGCTGTGCATGGGATTCTTCTGTCCTAAATTCAGAACTCTGCACTTGTCCTTGTTGTACCTCATCAGGTTTCTTTTGGCTCAATTCTCTAATTTGTCTAGGTCCTTCTGTATCCTATCCCTACACTCCAGCATATCTACCACTCCTCCCAGTTTAGTGTCATATGCAAACTTGCTGAGGGTGCAATCCATCCCATCGTCCAGATCATTAATGAAGATATTGAACAAAACCGGCCCCAGGACCGACCCATGGGGCACTCCGTTTGATACCGGCTGCCAACTAGACATGGAGCCATTGATCACTACCCTTTCAGCCCAATGATCTAGCCAGATTTCTATCCACCTTGAAATAGCTTGAAAGCCCCTGGTTTAGAAGACCCTGAGGACCCTTGCATGGATCTCTTTGTTTCTGACCCCATAAATGATGGGGTTCATCCTGGGTGGAACCAGCAGATATATGTTGGCTACAATAATGTGACCATGAGCAGCCATGCTGTGATGGAATTAATGGGTGAAAATGCAGAAAAAAGCTGGAAGATTAAAAAATGGTCTGAATCCTTCTTGGAGGGATGCACCCAATTAGCGGAGATGGGAAACTGCACCCCCAGCACTAGACCCCTCGCGCTGGAGTCCCACAAGGATCAGTTCTCCCTCTGGGGCTTTTCAACATCTCCATGCAGCCACTATGGGAACTGATCATATGACATGGACTCAAATGCCAGCAATATGCGGGTGACACTGAGCTCCTCGTATCTTTCCCATATGACCACATCACTATCACCAGGATGGCCCAGTTCTTGGAAGGACCAGCTGGCTGAAGCTGAAGCCAAGCAAAACAAAGGTGATGCTGGTGGATAGACCAAACATTTTAAAGGGTTGGGAGCTACGGTGCAGCCTCCTTTGGCTGAAGGTTCACACCCACAATTGGGCCATTCAGTCCATAGTCTAGGAGGGCTCTTGGATGCCTTGCTGATGCTGAGCTCTTTCATAGCAATGTCTGTGAGTAGTGCTTTCTACCATCTCTGTCCCATCCTGGTGGATTATGACCTGGCCTCAGTTATATAGACCTTAGTCACTCCTGTCTAGACTGTATCAATGCAATATACCTGGACATGATACCTTCGCTGCTTACGAAACTCCAGCAGGTACTGAAGACTGCAGAGAGTCTCTTCAGAAACACAGGCTACTGCGAGCACATCAGACCTGTCTTCCATGCTCCACACTGGCTTCCCAGAGAACATCAAGTCAAATTCAAGGTCTTGGTCCTCATCTTCATTGCATTCAATGGCCTGGGTCCTCACAGACCCTAAAGTTCCAGCAACCGCATTTCTCTGGGACAATGGGACTCTGGACAGCAGGGGTAAAGCTCGTCTGTGCAAGAGACAGAAGTTTCTCGGGGGCCACTGGAAGGCTGCCCCAGGAACTCAATGAGCTCAATCTCTTAACAAGGAGAAGATTATGGCGTGATGTGATTGCATTCTATCAGCACTTATAATGGGGAAAAGAAACTTGATAAGAGCCTGCTCTTAAGTCTATCAGGCAAAGGTTGAAGAAGAGTCAGTGGCTGGGCGTTGAAGGCAGACAAATTGAGACTGGAGACGAAGTGGAAATGTTTAACATTGAGGGTAACTGACATTTGGAAAAATTTAGCAAGGATCGTGGTGTGTCTCCATCACTGGCCATGTTTCAGTCAAGATGGGATGTTTTTCTCAAAGCTCTGCTTTAGTTCAAACAGGAATTCATCCAGGGCAGTCCTACGGCCTGTGCGAAGCAGGGGGTTAGAGCAGATGATCACAATGGTCCCTCCTGACCATGTAATCTACAAATTTCTCTAGAGTCCCCTGCAAGGATAATATTTGTGTGGGACTCAGTCTGGGTCCTTCTCACAGCCTGGGTGCCACATTTCGGGTATGGACAGTTTGAAAGGAACACAGGAAATTCAAAGCTCAGTGATGCCTGCTACTCAATGTCGCTGATAGGAAATGAACCAGACTGCCTGTGATTCTTTGTGCACTCCTACGTCTCTCTCTATAACACTCCCAGCATCCTTCAGTGCACAAACCAAACCACTGTGAGTCTGGTGCTTTGTAGCTATAATTCCCGGTGCACTGAACTCCAGTGTGTGACTGGAGAATGGGATGGGTGCCATCTCCTGCTCCAACCCCACCGGCCTGAGCACTGAAGGCTTCTGTTAATAGTCAACAGCTGCAGGTTGGGCTCATTAGCTTCAGCTCTGTGTGAGGGGACTGTTGGCCGCTAACTAAAACTTAGTGAGGATTTTTGGTTGGCCCTTTCCCAGTAAAAAAAGGAAGGGGGAGGGTCAACAAGAATCCAGAACCCTGAGATTGACAGCCCCCAGGGGCAAAGGGGAGAAGCCAATGCTCCCAGTCAGCCCGATTGACAGGGTGGGCAGACCAATGAGGGAGTCAGGAAGTCAGGGGGGTCCCATCCTCTGTGTGAGTTGGGGCTACCTGGGCCAGAGGAGGGCTGAGCTAAGGAGTTTTGGAATGTTTCGGTCTTTTGCGCTACGCAAGACTCTTCAAATATCTGCAAAAATGTGTAATATTCTGCTCCCTCTGCCTGACTGAGGCTGTGTCTACACTACACAGCTTACAGTGGCACAGCTATACTGCTGCAGATGTGCTGCTGCTGTAAGGTCTCCCGTGTAGCCGCTCTATGACGATGGGAGAGAGCTCTCCTGCCAGCATAATTAAACCACCCCAAAGGAGCGTCTCCTGCTGACATAGCTCTGTCCACACCAGCGCTTTTGTCGGTCAGGGGTGTGTGTTTTTCACACCCCTGACCAACAAAAGTTTTACCGACAAAAGTGCTAGTGTAGACAAAGTCTGAGTTGCATACTAATAACGACGTCCACTGCCTCAAGTCCTGCACTGTTAAAGAAGATTGCTATTTTCTGCTCGTCTCCTTTCTCAGCTAACACAGCTGCTTGCATAGATATATCTCAAAACTCTGCCTGAATTCCTTCCCGGAGTCTGCTGCATTACCTGAGAGTTTCAACTGCTTGGGGGCTTTCAGTTGTTCCATCTCCAATATGGGTCCTTCGTTGTTCACCACAGCCCTATTACCTCTGCCCTCTCCTCTGGTCTCCCCTTTGGTACCAGGGGTTGTCTTGGGAATTCATGAGAAGGAGGCTCAGTCTGCACTCGAAGGAGGGAGGGGTGATTAGAACTAAAGCAGGGTTACAAAAGCTAATGGAGAGCCACACGCTCCCAGTTGTGTGTCTGGTGCAGCCGCCACTCAATGGCCCGTTCTCGCTAGCGCCAATCTAGTTCCCTTAAACAGGTGCTCTGCTCTTAAAGGCTCAGGACACACTTCTCACAGCCAGGGCAGGGCTGTGCATTTCAGCTGTCTCACACCCACCCAGCAGCCTATGTAACCCCCCATTCTTAGTGCTGTTCCTCCCCCATCTCCCCGCCTACCCACTTTCTGGTTTGTTACACGCAGTAGCTGTGTCTTGTCTGAATTTGATTTCTAAGCTCCTTGGGGCAGGGGCTGTTTCTCCTTCTGTGTTTGCGAAAGGCCCAACACAAGGGGCCCTGAACTTGAGCGGGGCCTCTGGAGGCTTCCACAATACAGATAATAATAATGAATTACACTGTTCGACAATTTTTGAGAAGTCGTCTGCTTCAGAGATAAAATGTGCTATTTATTATGTATTTTGATGTGCTGAATTCAAATATGACAATTAAAACAACTGATTGGCTACTGTTTCTAAGATATTTAAGTTTTTACATTTTATGTCTATGTGTATTGTGTCGATAGTAGAGTTTTAATCATAAATTGTAAACCTAGGTCTTTTCATGTGTTTATGGTTGCTTTACATGATAATATTTCACCTGTCTTGTTTATGTAACACTTTAAAAATCAGCAAAAGGGTTATATAAATAACATTTATTATGAAACAAAAGGCAAAAAACAATTCTGTACATAGTTTAGTCCTATTCAGTGTCTACTCGGCGCTTCTTGGCTCATCTCTTGTATTCATTAAATGGAGCAACTCTTGTCACTGTCCAGCAATAGTCTGGAAGCATTGATGGGCTCCATTTGCCCTGATAGCGTTTCTCCATTGTTGCAATGTCCTGGTGAAATCGCTCGCCGTGCTCATCGCTCACTGCTCCGCAGTTCGGTGGAAAAAAATCTCGATGATAGTGCAAAAAATTTATCTTTAGTGACATGTTGCAACCAAGGCTTTTGTATGCCTTGAGGAGGTTTTCCACCAACAACCTGTAGTTGTCTGCCTTGTTGTTTCCGAGAAAATGTATTGCCACTAACTGGAAGGCTTTCCATGCCGTCTTTTCCTTGCTACACAGTGCATGGTCAAATGCATCATCTCGAAGAAGTTCACGAATCTGAGGACCAACAAAGACACCTTCCTTTATCTTAGCTTCACTTAACCTTGGAAATTTTCCACGGAGGTACTTGAAAGCTGCTTGTGTTTTGTGAATGGCCTTGACAAAGTTCTTCATCAGACCCAGCTTGATGTGTAAGGGTGGTAACAAAATCTTCCTTGATTCTACAAGTGGTGGATGCTGAACACTTTTCCTCCCAGGCTCCAATGACCGTCGGAGTGGCCAATCTTTCTTGATGTAGTGGGAATCTCTTGCACGACTATCCCATTCGCAGAGAAAACAGCAGTACTTTGTGTATCCAGTCTGCAGACCAAGCAAGAGAGCAACAACCTTCAAATTGCCACAGAGCTGCCACTGATGTTGGTCATAGTTTATGCACCTCAAAAGTTGTTTCATGTTGTCATAGGTTTCCTTCATATGGACTGCATGACCAACTGGAATTGATGGCAAAACATTGCCATTATGCAGTAAAACAGCTTTAAGACTCGTCTTCAATGAATCAGTGAACAGTCTCCACTCATCTGGATCGTGAACGATGTTGAGGGCTGCCATCACACCATCGATGTTGTTGCAGGCTACAAGATCACCTTCCATGAAGAAGAATGGGACAAGATCCTTTTGACGGTCACGCAACATGGAAACCCTAACATCACCTGCCAGGAGATTCCACTGCTGTAGTCTGGAGCCCAACAGCTCTGCCTTACTCTTGGGTAGTTTCAAGTCCCTGACAAGGTCATTCAGTTCACCTTGTGTTATGAGGTGTGGTTCAGAGGAGGAGGATGGGAGAAAATGTGGGTCCTGTGACATTGATGGTTCAGGACCAGAAGTTTCATCCTCTTTCTCTTCCTCGTCTGACTCAAGTGAGAATGATTCTGGTGCATCAGGAACCGGCAGTCCTTCTCCGTGGGATACTGGGGATACATATAGCTGATGGAATGTTTGGATAATGCACAGTCCACTTTTTCTTCTTTGACACACCTTTCCCAACTGGAGGCACCATGCAGAAGTAACAATTGCTGGTATGATCTGTTGGCTCTCTCCAAATCATTGGCACTGCAAAAGGCATAGATTTCCTTTTTCTGTTCAACCACTGGCGAAGATTTGTTGCACAAGGGTTGCAGCATATGTGTGGGGCCCACCTCTTGTCCTGATCTCCAATTTTGCAGCCAAAATAAAGGTGATAGACTTTCTTAACCACAGTGGTTATACTGCGCTTTTGTGATGCAAAAGTCACTTCACCACAAACATAGCAGAAGTTATCTGCACTGTTCACACAAGTACGAGGCATCTCTGATCACTTTGGCTAAACAGAAATGTGTCCCTTTGCAAAATCAAACACTGACTAATAAGAGAGCACAACACTGTATGATTTCTAGAGCTGATATAGGGCAATTTGTTCAGCAGAGTGACGTAAGCTTCATTATGATTGCATCATCCATGACTTCTAGGAATAACATGATGCAATTCATATCATGTATGACGCAATACCAGCTTCAGATTGCATCATTCATTGTTTCGCCTAAAAAGCAAGTACTGTCCAAACCCAGTAATAGATTTATTCATAGATGCAGTCAAAGATGTATTTTAGTCATTTCTGGTTTAAATTGAGATCCCTTCCCTTTATAACTCACTTATCCTCCGCCATTCCCAAGTCAAGGGTCGTATATACTGACCCAATAGCATATCTTGAAAACTAGAGCCAATCAACAATTTTAAGCATCATTTTCGTTCTCAGTGACCCAGAATTAGTAAAGTTTGACTACATTTATTTCAGAAGCATTTTGGCTGTAGAGCAGTGTTATAAACACAAAAATCCAGCCAAATCAGGGCCTCCTCCCTTTGCCTTTAGTTACTGATGAAGGTCAAACCATGCTTGCCAGCTAAAGAGTGTTAGTAAATTGAATATAGATAGACACGGCACCCCTGTTTGGCTTGGACAGGAGAATTTGTTCAGTCTCATTCCAGTGCTTAAAAGCCCAGGTGCTCCGCACCGGAGAACTACCCCGATTAGCCAGATGAGCAGGCAGAGAGTTCAGCGGTGGGAATGAAAGCTCCCTCCAGCCAGGGCATTCTTGTAAAGTTCACACTTCACAGGAGGGGGGAGCTCACAATCTCCAGCTAGTTCTGAAAATGTCAGATTCACGTTGACAGGATGGCGAAGGCTCAGGCTCCCTCTTCCAGCCGTTCCTCTGCATCCCACCCAATGTACAGTCCCTGAACGAGTGGGAGTCCATTTCCCTCTTGGTGTGATGGAGAGACTGTGATTACAGCAGGGAAATAAGGACTCCTGGGATGTGTCTGTCATCATGTCTCTCATTCTGTGTGTGACCTTGGCCACACCTCTCCCTGTGCCTCAGTTTACCTATCAGTATAATGAGGATATGTTCATAGTGACTTTCCTTTGCTAGGAGCTTTGAAGATCCTTCAGTAAAAGGTGCTGCACAGTCTGATGATAGTTACTGGGGAGAAATACTGATCTCTGATCCCTTAGTGACTGCCCCATGTACCTGCAGACAGTGCTACTGTCTCTCCTCAGCCATCTGTCTCCAGATCTGTCTGTCTACAACCTACTTATCCATCCTGGGCATTTACATGTATCAGACCACATAGAGACCTAGCCCTTATCTGTAGTTCTCTTACTAATCAGCTATAATTTTTAAATATACACAGAGCAGCCAATTCCTCTCTGACTCAGCACAAAGCCCAGGAGTTCTCATCTCCCTTTGTGAAGGTCCCTTAATTACTGTTTACTGCTAAAGGTGGACAAAAAACACAGAAGTGCAGAAATGGAAACAGAGACATGAGCTAGAGTGAGTCCAGTCTCCAGCCTGTCTGCATCCAAATGCCGCTTCTCCCCTAGAGGCTGAGAGAACCCCCTGGGATTGCACAGAGCTCTATTATAAACAGTGCTCAGCCCTGGGTCGGCTCTCAGTGTGGGATGCTGCTGCAGATGCTGGTGTGAGAGAGGTGTGGGACTCGGCTACCTGAGGGGGATTCCCAGGGAAGACGTTTCCATCTCAGGATTCACAGGTACCCATCTCTTGCTGAGAAGCTCATCTGCTTGACAAACCCAATGCGACATGGGTGTGATGGGATGGAGAATAGGTCTGTGGTCCTTTCACTCTGCACAGCCATTAAACATCCCAGGACCCTTGCCACAGGGGATGAGTTTGCTCCAGTATCTCCGGCCAAAATGTCACTTTGCTGTGCCTCCCTGGCAGATGGCCTCCAGCTCTGAGTGGCTGCATTTCAGTTGCACAGTCGATCCTTTAGGATGAAAGGTGTTTGAATTTGAGGCCGGGGCCACACTGAGGCAAAACTCCGCTTGGAGTAAGAAGTGAGTAAAGAGCTGAGAAGCCAGGTGTGTGTTAATACACAGACATTGTCACCTCCTCCTCTTGCATTTCAGGCTGTTAATGTGGGGTGGAGAGGGCTGTTACCTGAGTTTTATCTGCTGGAAATCATGGAGGTGCTAGGGCTCCTCACTGGAACAATTCTTAGAATTTTACAACATAGGCAACACATATTTTCTCTGAGCTTCATTCTATAATTTGGCTGAACTGTTATGCCTGAAACTTTCAAAAAAAAAAAAAAATCAGCCGGAAGCAGACACCCAGCATGACAAATTTCCATCCAAACAGTTAATGTTTGGCAAACTTATCAGCAACTGAAAATCAGGTCTTCTAATTGAAGGTGTCAGACAGCCTTAACTAACGGTGGTGTCACCAGCACCACGTACAATATCCAATCCATTTGTGAATCACATTCACCTCTTTGCTCCAATAATGTCTGTGGCAAGGAAAGTCCACAGGACAAATATGGATTATATAAGCAATTTCCTATCAGTGTTATATGTTCAGACTTCCAATGGAATTGAATGTTCCCTTGTTCATGTGTTGTGAGACACAGTAAATATAAATGCCTGATCTATTTTCTTTAGCGATAGATGGATAGTGTTTAAGGCCTGAAGGAACCATTAGGTAATCCAGTCTTAATTCCTGTATAGCACAGGCCATTAAATTCCACCTAGTTACCCCAGTACTGAGCTCCATAACTCGTGTTTGACTAAGGCCTGGTTTACACTAGGATTTTACATCAGAGAATCATAGAGCCACAGGGTGAGAAGGGACCAAAATGGTCATCTACTGTAAACTCCTGCCAAGATTCAGGATTTGTTGTGTCTAAACCATCCAGGACAGAGGGCTATTTAGCCTCCTTTTGGAAAACCTCTAGCGAAACACCTTCCACGACCTCCAAGGCATCTGTTCCATTGTCCTCCTTTTCTTACAGTTAGGAACTTTTTAATGAGATTTCATCTAAATCTGCTATGCTGTAGTTTGAACCCATTGCCTCTTGTCCCGCCTGCTGTGACAAGAGAGAACAACTTTTCTACATCTTTGTTATTGCAGCCTTTTGAGTATCTGAAGACCGTTGTCATGTCCCCGCTCAATTTCCTCTTTTCCAAATTCAACATACCCAGTTCCTTCAGCCTTTACTCATATGGTTTGTATTCCATCCCTTATATCATCTTTGTCTCTCTCCGCTGGACTCTTTCCAGTTTCTCTACATCCTTCTGATACATTGGTGACCCCTAAATCCTTTTCAGGGTCCCTGCGTTCCATAATACAATGCCCTAGTCTATGGGTCTGTCCTGCCTTCCCTGTTCTGAGAGGATAACTTTGCATTTGACAGCACTAAACATTTTGTTTGCATGGGCCCACCTCACCAAATGCTCCAGATCAATCAGTGTGCCTGCCCTGGCCTCCTCATTGTAACCACTCTGCCAATCTTTGGGTCATCCAGAAATTTTATCTGCAGTTATTTTCTATTTGCTTCCAGATCATTCATGAAAATATTCGATAGCATCGGGCCTAGAACTGATCCCTGAAGAACCCCACTACAAAGAGCCCCTTTCGCTGACAATGTGCCATTGACAATGGCTTTCTGAGATTTGTTATTTAGCTAGTTTATGGTCCATTTAACATGTGCTCTACTGATATTGTAGAGTGTTCATTTTTAATCTGAATGTTTGCCCCTACTAAATCAAATACCTAAGAGAAATCCAAGTCTATTGCATATGTGTGCTTCCCTTGATTAGCCAAACATGTACTGTCTTTAAAGGATGAAATTAGGTTTATTTCACAGGACCTGTTTTCCATAACCCGTGTTGTTGACTGGCATTTATTATATTCCTAGATTTTATTTTTTTAGCACTATCCCATACCAGTTTTTCCATTGTTTCCTAACTTGGTCCAATCTTTCTTTTCAAACTTTCTCTTTATTTTTAATAGTTTATGTTTAACACAGTATTTGCCTTTTTTTTTTTTTTTTGGCTCTACTGCTGCCTGATTGCGTACTTCTGGTTCCGAATGAGATGTGTGGTTGATCGGTCAGTTCGTAACTCTGGTGTTCATAACTCTGAGGTACTACTCTAGATGCTGTTTAACACCCTCCTTGACGGCTAATGGACTGGAAAGTATTTCATCACCTCGTGTGATATGAGTACCTCATGCTGCTTCTTCCCAAATGCAGAAGAAAAATATTTCTTAATAACATCTATCTTTTCTGCAACATTAACAAGTTTCCTTTCTTGCTCTAGAATTTGGCCTAAACCTTTTCTACAATTTCTTTTGTTCTTAATATACTTAATAACCTCCTTTTGGGATCCTTAACCCTGTCAAGCATGGATTTTTCCCAGATGTTTTTAACATCTTTCATCAATTTTCACATATTCCAGTTCGCATTGCTTGCTATCATTATGCCATTTCCCCATTTGTTATATATTGCTTCCCCACCCTTCAGAATTTCTCCATTCACTTTGCCATTGAACCAGGTTCTTAGCCAAAGCTGTCCACCTCCTTGAATGTAGAATCATGGCTTTTTTAGCTATCTAATAATCTCTTCATAAAGAACTCCAAGTTTCATTTCTATTTTTCTGTCTACATTTTTCCTCCAATCAGTTTTGATGAGTATTTTCCTCGCCTTTGGGGAATTTGCCCTTTGGAAGCACTAAGTGTTTCTAGATATTACTGGTTGGGAACTGTTCTATGTCTGTCAATTTGAATGCAATCAATTCCATTCTGTTATTTTGTTCTCCTCTATCATATGCCCCCTTCTTTTTGTCTTCTCTAAACAAAACAGTCACAGACTTTTCAGTCTGTCCGCATACGGCAGCCTCCCCCATTCTGATAGCCTGACTCAGAAATCTGCTTTCTATCTGCTGTATCCTTTATAGAGACTGCGTGACCACAACTGAGCACATATACAGAGCAGGTTAATCTCCATCCCATTCCTTAGGCATCTGGACATTGTCTTTCTTTTGGCCACTACTGCAAATGAGCAGGTGTTTCCATGGAGCTGCTATCCATGATGCGAGGGATTTTTCCCTGAGGTATGTTTTAGCTGGGATGTTTCCCCTTGGCACATGTCTTGGCGAAGGTGTTTTTTTTTTTTTTTTCACTCTCAGATTTTGAGCAACCGAGTGAATGGGGAACTTCCTACAGCATGGACTCTCTAGCCTGGCTTTCATTGCATTAAGGAACAATGGTGACTAACCAGTATTCACACTCGTGTTCCTTGCTGGTGCCTATTAAGGTTTCCCACACCATGATCTGTAGGAATTATGTACGCATGAAGCACCATCAAATATGGAATTGGAATTGGTAGGGTCAGTTTTCATAATACATTTATCTGAATAATGAGAATGTCATTTTTTAGTGTGTGAAGAGCGACCAATCTGCTTCACCCATGAGAACAGCCACCAGTAGTGCATGTCATTTCTCATATTAACATTGTCTCTCCATCCAGGCATTTGTACTGCGACCATCACCCTAGACCCTGGGCACATACAGGAAGTCAGAGGAACGTACGGTACATGCAGGAGACACCGTTCTGCCTCAGGGTTGGACACCTTCTCCCCTACTCCATGTCAGATTCCAACACAACCGACTTCACCAACCCCTCCACCTTCATCCTGCTGGGCATTCCTGGCCTGGAGGTGGCCCATATCTGGATCTCCATCCCCTTCTGCATCATGTATGCCATAGCCGTCTTGGGGAACTTCACCATCCTTTTCATTGTGAAGAGGGAGCCGAGCCTCCATAGACCCATGTACTATTTCCTCTGCATGCTGGCCGTCACCGACCTGGTCCTGTCCACTTCCATCCTGCCCAAAATGCTGAGCATCTTCTGGTTCAATACCAGGGAGATCGATTTCAGTGCCTGCCTCACCCAGATGTACTTCGTTCACTGCTTTTTAGTGATGGAGTCTGGGATCTTAGTGGCCATGGCTTTGGATCGCTATGTGGCCATCTGCAACCCCCTGAGATATTCCACCACCCTGACAAACCACATGGTGGTCAAGATCGGCCTCGCAGTGGTGCTGCGCAGTGGCATATTTGTACTGCCCTATATCCTCCTAGCGAGGCTGTGGCCATATTGCAGAACAAACATCATCCCCCACTCGTACTGCGAGCACATAGCCGTGGTGAAGCTGGCCTGCGCCGACATCCGCATCAGTAGTTACTATGGACTTTTTGTGCTATTGTCTGTGATCGGTCTGGATGTGATTTTTATTGCCGTGTCCTATATCCAGATCCTCAGGGCCATCTTCAATCTCCCCACAAAGGACGCCCGGCTCAAGACTTTGGGGACCTGCAGCTCCCACCTCTGTGTCATTTTAGCCTTTTACATCCCAGCTCTCTTTTCCTCCCTCATGTACCGGTTTGGCCACACAGTGCCCCTGCATTTCCATATTCTCATTGCCAATGTGTACCTCCTGCTGCCCCCCATGTTAAACCCCATCATCTACGGGGTGAGGACCAAACAGATCTGGGACAGGCTGCTCCGGCTCTTTACTTATAAAGGGAGCTAATGTTTTTTCCTAGTGCTCTGGCTCTCAGACTGAGCTCTGTGCAGAGCTGGCTGGTGAGATGGTGCTGGGCCCTCTTCCCTGGATCACTTACTGGATAGTCAAGGAGACTTTAAACCCTTTCCTGGCCCTACTGTGCTGTGTCAGTTTGACAAATTGGGGAATTGGTCTCTGTGTAACTCAGTAAACATAGAGTTGCCACTTTTCTAATGGCTGGTAACTGGATCCCTGAGGTCCTGCCCTGTGCCTTGCTTCTTCCCTCAAGGTCCTGCCCCCTCCCTGCCTATTCCCCTGGGGCCCTCCCTTGTTGCTCCCTCCTCTCCTCCCCCATCAGTTCGTGGATCATATCTACATCCCTCCCCTCCCAGCTGGGCTCCCTCTGCTGTGGGACTGGGATGGGAGCTGCTGCAGCCTGACAAGGAGCCTGCAGTGAGTGCAAGGAGGACACAGCACTGGGGCAGACAGGCCAACCATCAGCAGAGAGGGAAGCTAGGAAGCCAAATAAAAGCAGCTGAGGGTTGGGAGCAGGGTTGTGTGGCAGGTGGGTGCGATTGTGCACCATACAGCTTGTAGGCCCTAATGCTCAGCTACCGTATCATTGTGTGGCTCAGTTGATTAATGACATGGGGATAACGCTGCTCAGCAGCCTGGCTAAATAGCTTCCAGATGGAATGATGAAAAGTGTCATTCAGCGCGTATGTTAGAGTCAGCTTCACTGTTCAGCTTCAGCCCCTGGGCAATGAGTGCCCTGGACTCCAGACAAATGGTTATTCTGGATGGGGCACTGAGTCTGGCTGGCTGGAGCTGTTCCACTTTGTACAAATAAAGTTTCAGTGGAGCAGGGATTTGAATCTGTGTCTCCCACATTCCAAGTGAGGGCGCTAAACTGCTGGGCTATGGGATATTCTAGAGGTGCACAAACACGGAAACACATGCAAACACACATACAGTCCCGTGTGCACACACACCATCAACCGACATGTGCACACACACACTCACATGCACACACACATGTGCATGTGAGTCTCATATCTCGGGGACTCTCTTTTTGTCCCACCATCCCCACGAACACAATACAGTTCTGCGGTGATCTGGAAGCATACTTTCATCATCTCCGACTCAAGGAATATTTTTAACACACCACTGAACAGTGCACTGACCCACAGGAACCCTCCTACCAACACTACAAGAAGAAGAACTCTGTGTGGACTCCTTCTGACGGTCAAAATGACAGAATGGACCTCTACACAGACGTGCACAGGCTGAAATTGTGGACAAACAACATCACTTGTCCCATAACCTCAGCCGTACAGAACGCAATGCCATCCACAGCCTCAGAAACAACTCTGACATTATCATCAAAGGGGCTGACAAAGGAGGTGCTGTAGTCATAATGAACAGGTCAGATTATGAACAGGAGGCTGCCAGGCAACTCTCCAAGACCACATTCTACAGGCCACTATCCTCTGATCCCACTGAGGGATACCAAAAGAAACTACACCATCTGCTCAAGAAATTCCCAGCTACAGTACGGGAACAAAACTACATGGACACACCTCCAGAACCCCAACCAGGGGTATTCTATCTGCTACCCAAGATCCATAAACCCGGAAACCCTGGACGCCCCATCATCTCAAGCATTGGCACTCTTATAGCAGGATTATCTGGCTATTTGGACTCTCTCCTCAGACCCTACGCTACCAGCACTCCCAGCTATCTTTGAGACACCACCGACTTCCTGAGGAAACTACAATGCATTGGTGTTCTTCCTGAAAACACCATCCTGGCCACCATGGATATAGAAGCACTTTACACCAATATTCCACATGAGGATGGACTACAAGCTGTCAGGAACAGTATCCCTGATGAGGCCACAGCACGCCTGGTGGCTGAGCTTTGTGACTTTGTCCTCACCCACAACCACTTCAGATTTGGGGACAACTTATACCTTCAAGTCAGTGGCACTGCCATGGGTACCCGCATGGCCCCACAGTATGCCAACATTTTTATGGCTGACTTAGAACAACGCTTCCTCAGCTCTCGTCCCCTAGTGCCCCTCCTCTACTTGCGCTACATTGATGACATCTTCATCATATAGACCCACGGAAAGGAGGCCCTTGAAGAATTACACCTGGACTTCAACAATTTCCACCCCACCATCAACCTCAGCCTGGACCAGTCCACACAAGCTATCCACTTCCTGGACACTACAGTGCAAATAAGTGATGGTCACATAAACACCACCCTATACCGGAAACCTACTGACCGCTATACGTACCTACATGCCTCCAGCTTCCATTCAAAACACATCACACGATCCATTGTCTACAGCCAAGCCCTAAGATACAACCGAATTTGCTCCAACCCCTCAGACAGAGACAAACACCTACAAGATCTTTATCAAGCATTCATAAAACTACAATACCCACCTGGGGAAGTGAGGAAACAGATTGACAGAGCAAGATGGGTACCCAGAAATCACCTACTACAGGACAGACCCAACAAGGACAATAACAGAACACCACTGGCCATCACATACAGCCCCCAGCTAAAACCTCTCCAGCGCATTATCCACGATCTACAACCTATCCTGGAAAATGATCCCTCACTCTCACAGACCTTGGGAGGCAGGCCAGTCCTCGCTTACAGACAACCCCCCAACCTGAAGCAAATACTCACCAGCAACTACATACCACACCACAGAAACACCAACCCAGGAACCAATCCCTGTAGCAAACCTCGTTGCCTACTCTGTCCCCATATCTACTCTAGCGACACCATCAGAGGACCCAACCACATCAGCCACACCATCAAGGGCTCATTCACCTGCACATCCACTAATGTTATATATGCCATCATGTGCCAGCAATGCCCCACTGCCATGTACATTGGCCAAACCGGACAGTCCCTTGGCAAAAGAATAAATGAACACAAATCGGACATCAGGAATGGTAACATACATAAGCCAGTAAGTGAACCCTTCAATCTCCCTGGTCATTCTATTACAGATTTAAAAGTCACTATCATTGAACAAAAAAACTTCAGAAACAGACTTCAAAGAGAAACAGCAGAACTAAAATTCATTTGCAAATTTAACACCATTAATCTGGGCTTGAATAGGGACTGGGAGTGGCTGGCTCATTACAGAAGCAGCTTTTCCTCTCCTGGAATTGACACCTCCTCATCTATTATTGGGAGTGGACTACATCCACCCTGATTGAATTGGCCCTGTCAACACTGGTTCTCCACTTGCGAAGTAACTCCCTGCTCTCCATGCAACAGTATATAATGCCTGCATCTGTAACTTTCACTCTATGCAACTGAAGAAGTGAGGTTTTTTACCCATGAAAGCTTATGCCCAAATAAATCTGTTAGTCTTTAAGGTGCCACCAGACTCCTTGTTGTTTTTGTAGATACAGACTAACACGGCTACCCCCTGATACACACACACACACACACACACACACACACATGGAGGCATGTGCAAACACACACATTCCTGACCTGCAAGGCCCCATCCAGAAGGCATGGTCTGAGAATGCCTAACAGATCAGGCCTGCTGTGGAGAGGGGCAGGGAACAATTCATTGGAGAATCCAACCAGATTTGAGGCCTAAGCTAAGACTCTGAGGAGCTTGTTAGCTGTGGAGCAGCATCAGCACTCAGGTTGCTTTGTGCAGGCTACTGGTGGAACCATAGGCCACTACAGGGTTAGGTAGTAGATGAGCTGGGGTTTGAGAAAGGCCGTGGTGCCTAAATTCAGTATTTACCTAAGTGCCTCTGTGGATCTAGCCCTGTATGCTTTTCTGGAAGATGCTTTAGTCAAATACAAGTTAAGGTTGTTCAAAGCCAAGAGGGCTGGTTGGCTATGCTTGGAGGAATCAGCCAAGTTCATGGACGTCCACCTCTCACTTTTAAAGAACTCTTTCCTCTTTTATTTGTAAAAGGAGCAGGCTCCCTTCAGGAAAACAAGTTTTTATCTGCTCTTCCCATCCTCTTGTGGCTCTAGTGTCCCAACAGCTTGGCCCACTAGAACTTGAGAAATGTCCCTTCATTAGGTGGATAGCAGCTGTCACACAATCATGGGATGAGAACATGGTGTGATGCTGCATGACTGAATCACTGTTATACAATTGCAATAAATCATGTATGAAGTGTTGGCACCAGGGAGCTACTACCCCTTAATAGATCTTTAATGGCTCCCACTGGAGCAGATTACTATCATACCAGTGAAAAAAGTCCACAGTAATTAACTTGCATACACTGCAGTTTATTTGAGAAGGAATTACACAAGCAGTAAATGGTTACACAAAGCACCTAACTCCTATGTTAGACATTAAAGAACTATACATTAAGAGATATACATTTGTCATAACTATAAAGGGAAGGGTAACCACCTTTCTGTACACAGTACTATAAAATCCCTCCTGGCCAGAGGCACAAAATCCTTTTACCTGTAAAGGGTTAAGAAGCTCAGGTAACCTGGCTGGCATCTGACCAAAAGGACCAATAAGGGGACAAGATACTTTCAAATCTGGGGAGGGGGAAATGGCTTTGTTTTGTCTGTTCTTTGTCTGTCCGTTCCGTGTGCTTGCCGGGGACAGATCAAGAAGGCAAGCAATCCAACTCAGTTAGAATTAGTAAGTAATAATAAGGAAATGCGTTAGCTTACTTTTATTTTGGCTTGTGATTTTCCTTGTCTAGAGGGAGGTTTATCCCTGGTTTTGTAACTTTAAGGTTTTGCCTAGAGGGGAGATCCTCTATGTTCTTGAATCTTTTGTTATTCTGTAAAGTACGCACCATCCTGATTTTATAGAGATGATTCTTTTACCTTTTCTTTAATTAAAATTCCTCTTTTAAGAACCTCATTGATTTTTCATTGTTCTTAAGATCCAAGGGTTTGGGTCTGTGTTCACCTGTACCAATTTGTGAGGATATTATTCTCAAGCCTCCCCAAGAAAGGGGGTGTAGGGGCTTGGGGGATTATTCTCAAGCCTGCCCAGGAAAAGGGGTATAGGGGCTTGGGGGGATATTTGGGGAAGGTAGGGCTCCAAGTGGCCCTCCCTAAATGTTTGTTTAAATCACTTGGTGGGGGCAGGAATAGGGGAGTTTTTAACCTAAGCTGGTAGAAATAAGCTTAGGGGGTCTTCATGCGGGTCTGTACCCTAAAGTTCAGAGTGGGGAGGGAACCCTGACAACATTCCTCTTAGCGAGCCTCTCATTCACAAACCTACGCAAACAGGCCCTGTGCTAGCCTCACACAGTTCCTGCTTGGCAAACACAGAAGGTGGTTACCAAGTCTATGGACGACTTCTTCCCTCCAGGTCTGGTCTCCTCAGCCCTCTGATCTGTCTTGGATTCCCACAAGGCCAGGCCTCAGCTGCCTGAAAACCTCGCTGGCTCACAGTCCTACTCAAGGCCACGGCGCAGAGTTTTAGCTACTCTGTCTAGCAGCATTAATTCCCAACAGTAATTTAATTTGCTTGATTTTTATACTCTTTTTCCTCAAAGGAATTACATGTCTTAAAAGCATGCCCATGCTACTGATTTTTACCTAATTAATACTTTAGGAGGAGACTGCAGAGTGGTGCCAACTGAACATTACCCCACATTCACTCCCTTATCAATCATTCACTTCAGCCCCCTGTGTGATGTCCTTCAACAGCATCGAGATGCCCATGCTCCACTCACAATGTTCTAAACATGTTGTTTGCTTTCAGGTGGACATATTTGCTGACTCAAAGATCAGTATTGATCATACACGCAACATGTAGCAAGTCAGTTTCACCACTGGCATCTGCCTGATGCTAAGAGAAGATTCTGCTCCCAGAATCCTCTTTTGCAGTTCAGTCACATCAAGCCATATTCTCACCATTCATTCAGTACGGCCACACCAATTCGGCACCATCCCAACATGAAGCATGTCATGTCAGGTGTCCATGGAAAAGTCTAAGTGTGATTATCCTGTTTATATGAATGTATCATCTTTGTGTCTGAAGTTATGATTATTGGCAATGCACTGGTATCTTAAACCTGTGTTGTATTCCTCGGTAACACCCTTCAGGTGGATAAAGCCAGGCAGCTATGTGATGAGGGCCAACAAGGACACTTAGCTCTCACAATGGACCAGAGAAGAAACACGCCTCTACAATAATATGGTCAGTGATTGCCCTTGTGAGAAATCAAAGCATGTAAGGACATGGCATATGATCATGTGACCCTGGACGCCCACTTGGACTAGTAATTTTCTGGGCACGTGGGCTGTGGGCTTTTTTAGGGACAGTAAAATTCCATGCACAGGGCAGAGGATATAGAAGGACCCATGAGACATCTCCATCTTGTCTTCATTTCTCTGCACTGGGTTCCCAACAAGAAAGCTCTGAACAAGGACTGATGACCCCCCAACCTGCTTGGGTAATTTTCAGAGAGACATTTGCAAGCTAGTAGTTTATTCCATCACTGATATGATCCTGATCCCTGAACACTGAAAAATCATTTCTATATATATGATCTATTAACCATTTATAACTCTTCTTCATTTTTATTATTAACCCTTTAGTTGCAAAAAGCTAACAGAATGTTAGTAATCATAAGGAAAGGGATAGATAATAAGACAGAAAATATCATATTGCCTCTATATAAATCCATGGTACTCCCACATCTTGAATACTGCATACAGATCTGGTCACCCCATCTGAGAAAAATATATTGGAACTGGAAAAGGTTCAGAAAGGGGCAACAAAAATGATTAGGGTTGTGGAACAGCTTCCCAATGAGGAGAGATTAATAAGATTGGAACTTTTCAGCTTGGAAAAGAGATGACTAAGGGGGGATATGATAGAGCTCTATAAAATCATGACTGCTGTGGAGAATGTAAATAGGGAAGTGTTATTTACTCCTTCTCATAACACAAGAACTAGGGGTCACCCAATGAAATTAATAGGCAGCAGGTTTAAAACAAACAAAAGGAAGTATTTCTTCACACAACACACAGGTAACTTGTGGAATTCCTTGCCAGAGGATGTTGTGAAGGCCAAGACTATAACAAAAGGCAAATAGAGTGCCCATCTTTTAAAAAGGGAAGAAGGAGCACCTAGGGAACTACAGACTGGTCAGCCTCACTTCAGTCCCTGGAAAAATCATGGAGCAGGTCCTAAAGGAAACCATTTTTAAGCACTCAAAGGAGAAGAAGGTGATCAGGAACCATCAACATGGATTCACCAAGGGCAAGTCATGCCTGACCAACCTGATTGCCTTCTATGATGAGATAACTGGCTCTGTAGATATGGGGAAAGCAGTGGACATGATATATCTTGACTTTAGCAAAGCTTTTGATACAGTCTCTCACAGTATTCTTGCCAGCAAGTTAAAAAAGTATGGATTGGATGAATGGACTATGGGGTGGATAGAAAGCTGGCTAGATTGTCGGGCTCAATGGGTAGTGATCAACGGCTTGATGACTAGTTGTCAGCCGGTATCAAGCAGAGTCCCCCAGGTGTTGATCCTGGGGCCCGTTTTGTTCAACATCTTTATTAATGATCTGAATGATGGGATGGATTGCAGCCTCAGCAAGTTCACAGATGACACTAAGCTGGGGGGAGAGGATGCCCTTGGGAGCCAGCGGAGGTCATTCAATTAGGGTAAACTGCAAACAGAATGGGGCAGACAAACCCCAAAAGCTGGTGGATATTCCAATACTTAGATTTACCAACCCAGCACAAAACACCTTCTATAGTACCTCACTGGTTACTCAGAAGTCCAAATAATGCAGTTTCCTTAAAGTGCCCAGCCTCGGGCCTCCGTCCAGACACACATGTCAGATATGATGATGATTACTGAAAATCTTATCTCATCATATAAAAGAAAGGGTTCTTCCAACCCCAAAAGATCAGCCACACACCCAGGTCCAATTATAACTTAGATCTTACCCAAAATACATGCTTATAGTCAATTCTTGTTAACTAAACTAAAAATTATTTAAAAAGAAAAGAGGTAGAGTGTTGGTTAAAATATCAATATACATACAGACTTGAGTTTAATTCCTTGAGGTCCAGTTACATAGCAGAGATGGTGAGTTTGTATTGAGCCAAAAGAAATATGATAAGGTTCAACAAGGACAAGTGCAGAGTCCTGCACTTAGGATGGAAGAATCCCATGCACCACTTCAGGCTGTGGACTGACTGGCTAAGCAGCAGTTCTGCAGAAAAGGACCTGGGGATTACAGTGGATAAGAAGCTGGATAAGAGTCAGCAGTGTGCCCTTGTTGCCAAGAAGGCCAATGGCATATCGGGCTGCATTAGTAGGAGCATTGCCAGCAGATTGAGGGAAGTGATTATTCCCCTCTATCGGACAGTGGTGAGGCCACATCTGGAGTATTGCATCCAGTTTTGGTCCCCCCACTACAGAAAGGATATGGACAAATTGGAGAAAGTCCAGCGGAGGGCAACAAAAATTATTAGGGGGCTCGGGCACATGACTTATGAGGAGAGGCTGAGGGAACTGGGCTTGTTTAGTCTGCAGAAGAGAAGAGTGAGGGGGGATTTGATAGCAGCCTTCAACTACCTGAAAGGGGGTTCCAAAGAGGATTGATCTCGGCTGTTCTCAGTGGTGGCAGATGACAGAAGAAGGAGCAATGGTCTCAAGTTGCAGTGGGGGAGGTCTAGGTTGGACATTAGGAAACACTATTTCACTAGGTGAAGCACTGGAATACGTTACTTAGGAAGGTAGTGGAATCTCCTGAGAGGTTTTTAAGGCCCAGCTTGACAAAGCCCTGGCCGGGATTATTTACTTGGTGTTGGTCCTGCTTTGAGCAAGGGTTTGGACTAGATGACCTCCTCTTCCAACCCTAATCTTCTATGATTCTATGATTGTATGGTGTTCCTGTCCTCTGTTTGCCAGAAGCTGGGAATGGGCAACAGCATATCGACCACTTGATGATTACCTGTTCTGTTCCTTCCCTCTGGAGAACTTAGGATTGGACATGTTGGAAGACAGGATACTGGGTTAGATAGGCCTTTCATCTAACCCAGTATGGATGGTCCTATGTTCTTAGGAGTCCAATTACCAGCAATTAAAAAATTGCCAACCCAGTGAGTTCTTAACATACCGATTTCTCAGTTTGTCATGCTGACACAGCACTGCAAGGCAAGAAAAGGAATAAATGTCTCTTTTACTGTCCAGTAAGTGATTCAGGGAAGAGGGCCCGGCACCATGACACCAGCCAATTTTCTTCACAGAGCTTGGTCTAAAAGCCAGAGGACCAGAAGAAAACTTTAGGTACCTTTATTAGTAATGAGGTGGAGCAGCCTGTCCCAGATCTGTTTGGTCCTCACCCCATAGATGATGGGGTTTAGCATGGGGGGCAGAAGGAGGTACATGTTGGCAATGAGAATGTGGAAATGCAAGGCCACATTGCTACCAAACCGGTGCATGAGGGAGGAGAAGAGACCTGGTATGTAAAAGGCTAAGATGGCACAGACGTGGGAACCGCAGGTCCCAAAAGTCTTGAGCCGGGCATCCTTTGTGGTGAGGCTGAAGATGGCCCTTAGGATCTCAATATAGGAAATGGCGATAAAAAACACATCCAGACCCTTCACACAGAATAGCACAAAGAGGCCGTAGTAACTACTGACATGGGTGTCAGCGCAGGCCAGCTTCACCACGGCCATGTGCTCGCAGTACGAGTGGGAGATGATGTTGGTTCTGCAATATGGCCACTGCCTTGCCAGGAATGGATAGGGCAATGCGAGTATGCTGCCGCGCAGAACCACAGCCAGGCCAATCTTGGCCACCACTGGGTTTGTCAGGGTGGTGGAATGTCTCAGGGGATCGCAGATGGCCACGTAGCGATCAAAAGCCATGGCCACAAAGATCCCTGACTCCGTTGCTAAGAAGCAGTGAATGAAGTACATCTGTGTGAGGCAGGCATTAAAATCTATCTCCCTGGAATTGAACCAGAGGATGCTCAGTGATTTGGGAAGGATGGACGTAGTCAGGACCAGGTCAGTGACGGCCAGCATGCAGAGGAAATAGAACATGGGCCCATGGAGGTTCGGCTCCCTCTTCACGACGAACAGGATGGTTATGTTCCCCAAGAGGGCTGTGACATACATGGAGTAGAAGGGGATGGAGATCCAGACATGGGCCGCCTCCAGTCCAGGAATGCCCAGCAGGATGAAGGTGGAGGGGTTGGTGAAGTCAGTTGTGTTGGAATCTGACATGGAGTAGGGGAGAAGGTGTCCAACTCTGAGGCAGAACAGTGTCTCCTGCATGTACCGTACGTTCCCCTGACTTCCTGTACATGCCCAGTCTCTAGGGTGATGGTCGCAGTACAAATGCCTGGATGGAGAGACAATGTTAATATGAGACATTACGTATACTACTGAACACTGTTCTCATGGGTGAAGCAAATTGGTCGCTCTTTGCACACTGAAAAATGAATTTTCATTATTCAGAGAAATGAATTATGAACAACTGGCCCTACTAATGCCAATTCCATATTTGATGGTGCTCCATGCATCAATAATTCCTACATCTCGTGGTCTGGGAATCCTTATTAGGCACCAGCAGGAACCACAAGTGTGGATACTAGTTATCCATCATTGTTCCTTAATCCAAATAAAAGCGAGGCAAGAGAGTTCATGATGTAGGGAATTCCCCATTCACTGGTAGCTCAAAATCTGATAGTGGAAAAAAAAAAAAACGTTGCCAAGACATGCTAGCGGGAAACATCCCAACTAGAACACACCTCAGGGAAAAGACATGGGCATCATTGATAGCAGCCCCACGGAAACACCTGCTTATTCACAGCAGTGGCCAAAACAAAGACAATGATCGGATGCTTAAGGAACGGGATGGAGAATAATTTACTCTAGATATGTGGTCAGTTTTGGTCACCCAGTCTGTATAAAGGATACAACAGATAGAAAGGGGGTTTACGAGACAGACTATGAGAATGGGGGAAGCTGCCAGATACAGAAATACTGTTAAATGTAAACTATTAAAAATAAAGGGAAATTTTAAAAAAAAGAATTGACAAGGTTAGGAAACAATGGAAAAGCTGGTATGAGATTAGTGGAACTCCTTGCCACAGACATTATTGGAACAAAGAGCTTAGCTGAATGGGATTTGCAAATGGGTTGGCTATTGTAGGTGATGTGGGTGGCACTACCATTAGTTAAGGCTGTCTGATACCTTCAATTAGGAGACCTCATTTTCAGTTGTTTATAAGTTTGGCAAATTTTAACCATTTGGAACGAAATTTCCCATGCTGAGTGCCTACTTCCAGCTGAATTGTTTTCTGAAAGTTTCAAGTTTCAGCCAACTTCTAGAATGAAGTTAAGAGACAATATGTCTTGCCCATGTAGAATTATTCTAGTGAGGAGCCCTAGCACCTCCATGATTTACAGCAGATGAAATTCAGGTAATAGCCACCCCGCCCTCTTCCAGTTAACAACCAGAGCCCTGAAATGCAAGAGGAGGAGATGACAATCTCTGTGCATTAACAGACAGCTGACTCCTCACGTCTTTACTCAGTTCCTACTCCCAGGGGAGTTTTGCCTCAGTGGGGCCTGAGCAACATTCGGGCCAGGGCTCAGAATTTGGCCTTGTATTGTCCATCAACTAACAGCTTCATCCTGAAGGATCAACTGTGCCACTGAAATGCAGCCACCTCAGGGCTAGAGGCCATCAGCCGGCGAGGGGAGGCAGAGGAAACAGTGACATTTTGGCCTATGATACTTGAGCAAACTCATCAATTGAGGCAAAGACCCTGGAATGTATAATTGCTGTTCAGAGTGAAGGGACCACAGACCTACTCTCTATCGCATCACACCCATGTTGCACTGGGTTTGTTTAGCAGCTGAGCTCCTCAGCAAGAGATGGATACCTGTGAATATTGAGATGGAAGCGTCTTCCCTGGGAATCCCCCTCAGGTAGCCGTGTCCCACACCTCTCTCACTCCAGCATCTGCCGCAGCATCCCACACAGAGAGTCAGCACAGGGGCGTGCAGCATTTATCATATAGCTCTGTGCAATCCCAGTGGGGTTCACTCAACCTCTAGAGGAGAAGCGGCATCTGGATGTAAACAGGCTGGAGACTGGAGACACTCTAGCCAATGTCTCTTTCCATGTCTGCACTTCTGTGCTCTTTATCCAGCTTTAGGAGTAAACAGTAATTAAGGGACCTTCCCAAAGGGAGATGAGAACGTTTAGGCTCTGTGCTGAGTCAGAGAGGAATTGGCTGCTCTGTGTACCTGTGTATATTTAAAAAATATAGTTGATTAGTAAGAAAACAAGGAATAATTCCCAGACCTCCATAGGGTCTGATACCCTGCAAATGCCCAGGATGGCTGGGTAGATAGTCAACAGACAGATTTGGAGAAAGATGCCTGAGGGGAGACAGAAACACTTTCTGCAGGCACACGGATCTGTCTCTAAGGGATCAGAGATCAGTAATTCTCATCAGTAATTGTCATCATACTGTGCAGCACCTTTCATTGAAGGATCTTCCAAACACCTATGAAAGGAAAGTCTCTATGAACATATCCCCATTATACATATAGGTAAACTGAGGCACAGGGAGAGGTGGCTCACAGAGATTGAGTGGTAGGATGACAGATAGAACCCAGGAGTCCTGACTTCCCTGCCATTACCACGGTCTTTCCGGAACACCAAGAGGGAAATGGACTCCCGCTCTGGCAGTGGCTGCTCATTGGAGGGATGCAGAGGAAAGGCTGGAAGAGGGAGCCTGAGCCTGAGCCATAGTCTCAAAGTGAATCTGAGGTTTACAGACCTAGCTGGAGGTTTGAGCTTCCCGCTCCTGTGAGGTGTGAACTCCGGGACTCCACTTCCTCTCCCACTCAGAAACCTGCCAATGGATCCCAGGCACTGGGGTCGCTTCGGGGGAACAGACTTAGTAAAAGTGACACCAACAAAATGTTCCTGGGGATAGAGGATGTGACAAAGTGTTTTTTTTCACCTTGTTATGTTGCATTTGAGTCTTACTGTCCTGTACTAATACTGTGGGTGCCTCAGTTTCCCTGTGTACTGCACCAATGCCTAGCTGGTGGGAATTGGGTGTGTTAATTTTGCTGAGGCCCTTGGGCCAGGTGTGGCTGCCAGCTGCCTGCACATAGGAAATGGATAACCTGAGACCTAGGAGGGAGATGTGACCAGAAGACACTTTGCTCAGGAAGCAGGAAAAAGCCCAGGGGAGGAGCCCCGGGTGTGTTGGGGGCCAGGCAGCAGGGTTGAGTTCAGTCTGCTGTGGGGGACTTGGAGAGGGGGGAGTCCAGGGTGTCTGGCCCAAGGTCCCCCCAAGATGGGGTTGGCTGAAAGTCACTGATTTCTCTGCTAACAAGCTCTGTTCCATGCTGTGTTCCTGTCGACTAATAAACCTTCCATTTTACACGCTGGCTGACAGTCACCATTTAGCTGGTCAAGTCTGGCTTCCACCTTGACAATACAGTATCAGAGGTGGAAGCCAGACTTGACCAGCTAAATGGGACTAAATCAGGCGGACCGGATGATCTTCATCCTAGAATATTGAAGGAGCTGGCGCGAGAAATTGCAAGCCCCTTAGCGATAATTTTTAATGAATCTGTAAACTCAGGGGTGGTACCGTTGGACTGGAAAATAGCTAATGTGGTTCCTATTTTCAAGAACGGGAAAAAAAGTGACCCGGGTAACTACAGGCCTGTTAGTTTAACTTCTGTAGTATGCAAGGTCTTGGAAAATTTTTTGAAGGAGAAAGTAGTTAAGGATCTTGAGGTGAATGGCAATTGGGACAAATTACAACATGGGTTTAGAAAAGGCAGATCGTGCCAAACCAACCTGATCTCCTTCTTTGAGAAAGTAACAGACCTTCTAGATAAAGGAAATGCGGTGGATCTAATTTACCTCGATTTTAGTAAAGCGTTTGATACTGTGCCGCACGAGGAATTATTGGTTAAATTAGAAAAGATGGGGATCGATATGAAAATCCAGAGGTGGATAAAGCACTGGTTAAAGGGGAGACTGCAGCGGGTAGTACTGAAAGGTGAACTGTCGGGTTGGAGGGAGGTCACCAGTGGGGTTCCTCAAGGTTCGGTTTTGGGTCCTATTTTATTTAATCTATTCATTACTGACCTCGGAACCGAATGTAGGAGTGGGCTGATAAAGTTTGCGGATGACACAAAGTTGGGAGGTATTGCCAATTCGGAGAAGGATCGGGATATTCTGCAGGGAGACTTGGATGACCTTGTAAATTGGAGTAACAATAATAGGATGAGATTTAATAGTGAGAAGTGTAAGGTGATGCATTTAGGGATGACTAACAAGAATTTTAGTTATAAGTTAGGGACGCATAGGTTGGAAGTGACGGAGGAGGAGAAGGACCTCGGAGTCCTGGTTGATCGCAGGATGACTATGAGTCGGCAATGTGACGTGGCTGTGAAAAAAGCTAATGCGATCTTGGGATGCGTTAGGCGAGGTATTTCTAGTAGGGACAGGGAGGTGCTGCTTCCATTATACAAGGCGCTGGTGAGACCTCATTTGGAGTACTGTGTGCAGTTCTGGTCTCCTATGTTTAAAAAGGATGAACTCAAACTGGAACGGGTACAGAGAAGGGCCACTAGGATGATCCGAGGAATGGAAAACCTTTCCTATGAAAGGAGACTCGAGGAGCTCGGTTTGTGTAGCCTAACCAAAAGAAGGCTGAGGGGGGATATGATTGCTCTCTTTAAATATATCAAAGGGATTAATACCAAGGAGGGAGAGGAATTATTTTAGCTCAGTAGTAATGTGGACATGAGAACGAATGGATATAAACTGGCCGTGGGGAAATTTAGGCTTGAAATTAGACGAAGGTTTCTAACCGTCAGAGGGGTGAAATTTTGGAACAGCCTTCCGAGGGAAACGGTGGGGGCGAAAGACCTCTCTGGCTTCAAGATTAGGCTTGATAAGTTTATGGAGGGAATGGTTTGATGGGATAACGTGATTTTAGTCAATTAGGCATTAACGTGCCATCGCTGATAAAATGAGGGTCCGGCTGTAGAATCTTGCCTGTATGCTCGGGGTTCTACTGATCGCCATATTTGGGGTCGGGAAGGAATTTTCCTCCAGGGTAGATTGGCAGAGGCCCTGGAGGTTTTTCGCCTTCCTCCGCAGCATAGGGCAGGGGTCGCAGGCTGGAGGATTCTGTTGTGGGTGGGTCAGCTTTTGTGGCCTGCATCATGCGGGAGGTCAGACTAGATGACCATATTGGTCCCTTCTGACCTTAAAGTCTATGAGTCTATGAGTCTATGAGTCACAGTTGACTGCGGAGTTGGGGTGCAGGGCCCTCTGGCTTCCCCACGAGGCCACCCGGGTGGACTCGCTGCGGGAAGCGCACGGTGTGGAAGGGGATGCTGAATGCTCCAAGGTCAGACCCAGGAAGGCCAAAGATGTGTAGGTCTCTTGCCCTGGTGACAGAATGCTCAGAGAGAGGAGGGTCCCCCAGAGTCCTAACTAGCTTCATACAGAGCAGTTCCAGAGCATCTGCCCGGTGACTCCATGACAGAGGGCAGCCGGGGGCCTGTCCTGGGGCCAGAGGACTCGCCCTCCCCCCAAAGCTGCCCTGGAACAAGGGGCAGGGCCACCCAGAGGATTCAGGGGGCCCCTTCCATAAAAAAAGTTGCAATACTATAGAATACTATATTCTCGTGGGGGCCCCTGTGGGGCCCAGGGCAAATTGCCTCACTTGCCCACCGTCCCCGCCCCAGGGCGGCCCTGGGAAAAATAAACATTTAAAAACCTTCCACATCTCGGCACAAACCCAGTTTTGAGAGAACTTCTTTTCAAGTCACCTTTACAAGGTATCACTGGTTCTCAGCATCAGCTAGTGCTAAAAGGCACTAAAGCTCATTAAAAGGGTTGGACAAATATTTTCCGTCAAAACTTTTTTTGGATCGAAAAGTAGGGGTTTTTAAAAAGCAGAAAAAATCATGCACAATGTCTGCCTTCATTCAAAATTTGTTGAGGTTGTTTTAATTGAAAAGGTGAAATTAGTCTGCCAAAACCTGAACATGGTTTGTGGTTTCAGAAGTGTGTGGCCAAATATTTGCTGCTTGCTGTGTTTGATTGTTTAAAGAAACAATAAAAAAATTCTGCTTAAAAAAATCCAAAACTTTTGAACCACCTCAGCTTGTGACCAAACGCCTGAGCCCATCCAGTCAGAGATTTTTCCAGGTTTCTGATTCTCTCCTGGCTTCCTTGACTCATATCTGTCTCCATAACTTTGGGTTCATTTAGGTTAGAACATAAGAACATCAGAGCGGCCATACTGGGTCAGACCAAAAGTCCATCCAGCCCAGTATCCTGTCTACCAACAGTGGCCAATGTCAAGTGCCCGAGAGGGAGTGAACCTAACAGGCAATGATCAAGTGATCTCTCTCCTGCCATCCATCTCCTTCCTCTGACAAACAGAGGCTAGGGACATCCTTCCTTACCCATCCTGGCTAATAGCCATTAATAGACTTAGATAAATTCATGGAGGTTGTTTCCTAGAGACTGGCTCCATGGGGTCCCTCACAAACTGGAGACGGTTACTGTGGGTTTGTCTTTAGTATAGCTTATGTACATACTCCACGAGCTGAGCATTTGAGCTTGTTCCAGAATTTGGGATGAGCCTATGTTGTAAAAACTGAAATGCTCAAAATAGCACATGCATGTGAATGGACACAGGGTGCTAAAATTAAATTAACCCAGGGGTTCTCAAACTGGGGTTCGTGAACCCTCAGGGGGTAACGAGGTTATTACTGGGGGTCACGAGCTGTCAGCCTCCACCTCAAACCCCGCTTTGCCTCCAGCATTTATAATAGTGTTAAATATATTTTAAAAGTGTTTTTAATTTATAAGGGGGGGGTCACACTCAGAGGTTTGCTATGTGAAAGGGGTCACCAGTACAAAAGTTTGAGAACCACTGAATTAACCACTCTGGAGCCTCGGGGAATGCAGGGGAGGGGGGTCACCCTTGGTAGGGCTGGGAAGGAGGTAGGTGGTGTACGATATTGCTCTTCTCATGTGATCCCTCCCCCATGGCTCTCTTGGCTCTATCACTGTTAATCTAAAGTGGCTAATTTTAAATGAAAAATGAACAGGAGTACTTGTGGCACCTTAGAGACTAACAAATTTATTAATAAATTTGTTAGTCTCTAAGGTGCCACAAGTACTCCTGTTCTTTTTGCGGATACAGACTAACACGGCTGCTAATCTGAAACAAATTTTAAATGAAGCTCTCCTCCCCTGACATGAATCTCCCTATGGCACTGAAATTAAATGTAGACTATAATTTGGCATTTGAGAAGTGAAAGGGATGGTAGCCCTAAGGGAAAAGATAACAGCTTGGGGAGGGATAGCTCAGTGGTTTGAGCATTGGCCTGCTAAACCCAGGGTTGTGAGTTCAATCCTTGAGGGGACCATTTGCGGATTTAGTTGGGGATTGATCCTGCTTTGAGCAGGGGGTTAGACTCGATGATCCCCTGAGGTCCCTTCCAACCCTAATATTCTATGATTGTATTAAATAGCTGTCTGCAAGCCTCAAACTGCTGAATGAGCTTTAGGGTAGGGAAGGCTGTGCCTCCCCAAACAGCCTGGCCTTGCCCCCCCTATCCAACCCCCCCCTGACTGCCCCCCTCTGAATCCCTGACCAATCCTGCTCCTTGTCCCCTCACCGCCCCCCCAACCACCATCCTGAGACCCCACCTGACCCCTATCCACCCCCCTGCCAAGTCCTGACAGACCCCCGGAATGCCCACGATCCAACCCCCCATTCCCTGGCCACTGCCCCCCCCAGCAGCGCTGTCCAGGGCCGCTCCGGGGTTACTCCCGCCTATCCCCTCTCTCGGATCCTCAGCGCGCCACGTCCAGGAGCTGCCCTGGACAGCGCTGCAGCGGCGTGGCTCCAGCAGGACTGGCGCTCGCAGCCCCGCCCCCTTACCACGCGGCTCTGACTCAGTGGGAGGAGCTCAGGACCTGCTGGAGCCATGTTGCTGCAGCGCTGTCCAGGGCTGCTGCTGAGGCGCCAGGGGAAGGCGGGGCCGGGGGAGCCTCAGACATTCTTGTGGGGCTGGGGGCCCCTGCGGGACTGGGGGCCTAGGGCAAATTGCCCCACTTGCCCCCCCCTCTGGGCAGCCCTGACAAGGGGGCCCTGTAGGCAGGGTAGAGACTGGATTTGTTCTCTCCCTCTCGGTTCATTTCCTCCCAGGTTGAACTGAAATCGAATGTTCCAAGCTGAGTCAGACTTTCCAGGACTGCCCTGGCTGGAGGGCGCTTGGATTTCCATAGCTGAACTCTCTGCCAGCTCATCTGGTAAATCTGAGGTATTTCCCCAGTGCAGAACACCTGGGTTTTTAAGCCCTGGAATGAGACTGAGCAAATTCCAGGGCCGCGGGGGGGCAAGTGGGGCAATTTGCCCTGGGCCCCACAGGGGCCCCCACGAGAATATAGTATTCTATAGTATTGCAACTTTTTTTTATGGAAGGGGCCCCTGAAATTGCTTTGCCCCAACCCCCCTGAATCCTCTGGGCGGCCTGAGAAATTCTCCAGTCTGAGCCCAACAGGGGGCCGTGTCCACCTGTATTCACGTTACAAACACTCTGTAGCTGGCAAGCATGGTTTGACATTCATCTGTAGCTAAATGCAAAGGGGGTCTAGGCCCTGATTTGGCTAGATTATTGTGTTTATAATTTATTATTATTATCTGTATTGTGGAAGCCTCCAGAGACCCCACTCCAGTTCAGAGCCCCTTGTGCTGGGCCCTTCGCAAACACAGAAGGAGAAACAGCCCCTGCCCCAAGGAGCTTAGAAATCAAATTCAGACAAGACACAGCTACTGTGTGTAACAAACCAGAATGCGGGTAGGCGGGGAGATGGGGGAGGAACAGCACTAAAAATGGGTGGTTACATTGACTGCTGGATCGGTGTGAGACAGCTGAAATGCACAGCCCTGCCCTGGCTGTTAGAAGTGTGTCCTGGGCCTTTAAGAGCATAGCACATATTCCAGGGAGCTAAACTGGGACTAGCGAGAATGGGCCATTGAGTGGGGGCAGCACAGGACACACAGCTGGGAGCGCGTGTCTCTCCATTAGCTTTTGTAACTCTGCTTTAGTTCTAATCACACCTCCCTTCTTCGAGTGCAGACTGAGCCACCTTCTCATGAATTCCCAAGAAAACCTCAGTACCAGAGGGGAGACCAGAGGAGAGGGCAGAGGTAACAGGGCTGTGGTGAAGGAACAAAGGAGCCATCCTGGAGATGGAACAACTGAAACCCCCCAAGGAATTAAAACACTCAGGCCTGGTCTACACTACGAGTTTAGGTCGAATTTAGGAGCATTAAATCGAATTAAGCCTGGACACGTCCACACGACGAAGCCCTTTTTTCGACTTAAAGGGCCCTTTAAACCAGTTTCTTTACTCCACCTCTGACGACGGGATTAGCGCTAAAATCGGCCTTTGAGGGTCGGATTTGGGGTAGTGTGGACGGAATTCGACGTTATTGGCCTCCGGGAGCTATCCCACAGTGCTTCATTGTGACCGCTCTGGACAGCACTCTCAACTCAGATGAACTGACCAGGTAGACAGGAAAAGCCCCGCGGACTTTTGAATTTCATTTCCTGTTTGCCCAGCGTGGAGAGCACAGGTGACCACGCAGAGCTCATCAGCACAGGTAACCATGATGGAGTCCTAGAATCGCAAAAGAGCTCCAGCATGGACAGAACGGGAGGTACGGGATCTGCTCGCCATATGGGGAGATGAATCAGTGCTAGCTGAACTCCGTAGCAGTAAACGAAATGGCAAAATATTAGAAAAAGTCTCAAAGGCCATGAAGGACAGAGGCCATAACAGGGACGCACAGCAGTGCCGCGTGAAAATTAAGGAGCTAAGGCAAGCCTACCACAAAGCCAGAGAGGAAAACGGAAGGTCCGGGGCAGAGCCGCAAACATGCCGCTTCTACGCGGAGCTGCATGCCATGCTAAGGAGTGCAGCCACCACTACCTTAACCATGTGCTTTGACTCTGTCAATGGAGAATCACGCAACAGGGAAGCGGGTTCGGGGTACGAGGAAGATGATGATGAAGACAATGAAGCAAGGAAGGAAGCGGAGAAACCGGTTTCCCCAACAGCCAGGATATGTTTATCACCCTGGACCTGGAACCAGTAACCCCCAAACTCACCCAAGGTGTTCTCCCAGACCCTGAGGGCACACAAGGGACCTCTGGTGAGTGTACCTTTGTAAATATTACACATGGTTTAAAAGCAAGTGTGTTTAATGATTAATGATTAATTTGCCCTGGCAATCGCGGCCAGTACAGCTACTGGAAAAGTCTGTTAACGTGTATGGGGATGGAGCGGAAATCCTCCAGGGACATCTCCAGAAAGCTCTCCTTCATGTACTCCCAAAGCCTTTGCAAAAGGTTTCTGGGGAGGGCTGCCTTATCCCGTCCGCCATGGTAGGACACTTTACCACGCCAGGCCAGTAGCACGTAGTCTGGAATCATTGCATAACAAAGCATGGCAGCGTATGGTCCCGGTGTTTGCTGGCATGCAGACAACATCCATTCCTTAACTCTCTTTGTTATCCTCAGGAGAGTGATATCATTCACGGTCACCTGGTTGAAATGGGGTGATTTTATTAAGGGGACATTCAGAGGTGCCCGTTCCTGCTCGGCTGAACAGAAATGTTCCCCGTTGTTAGCCACGTGGTGGGGGAGGGGGTGAAGTGATCATCCCAGAGAATTGGGTGTGTGGGGGGGTAGTTGGGTTTGTGCTGCATGTTAACCCGGAAACCGCAGCCCCTCCTTTTACATTGCAAACCCATTTTAAATGGCCAACCCAACGGGTGCTTGGTATGGGAAATGAGGGCGCTACTGTTTGAAACCATTCCCACATGTTAAGAAGGTTAAAAAAGCCAAAAGACTGTGGCTTACCATGGCTGCCTACAAGCCGAAATCTGTTGCCTGGCACTGCGTGAGTGATCTCTCACACCAAACCGGCAGGCCCTCAATATAAGAGGAAAAATGCAACCTTGTAACGAAAGCACATGTGCTGTGTAATGTGAACAGCAAAATTTAACGTGAAAGAGTGTACCCATTGTTCTCTAAAATGTGTCTTTTTTAACCACCTCTCCCTTCTCCTCCACCAGATGCAAATGTTTCTCCTTCACAGAGGCTAGTGAAGATTAGAAGGAGAAAACGGCGGACTCGGGATGATATGTTCTTGGAGCTCCAGATGTCCTCCCACGCTGACAGAGCACAGCAGAATGCATGGAGGCAGTCAATGTCAGAGTGCAAAAAAGCACAATATGAACGAGAGGAGAGGTGGCGGGCTGAAGAGAGCAAGTGGCGGGCTGAAGAGGATAGGTGGCGTCAGCTTGCAGACAGAAGGCAAGAGTCGATGCTCCGACTGCTGGAGCATCAAACTGATATGCTCCAGCGTATGGTTGAGCTGCAGGAAAGGCAGCAGGAGCAGAGACCGCCGCTACAGCCCCTGTGTAACCAACAGCCCTCCTCCCCAAGTTCCATAGCCTTCTCACCCAGACGCCCAAGAATGCGGTGGGGGGGCCTCCGGCCACCCAGTCACTCCACCCCAGATGATTGCACGAGCATCAGAAGGCTGGCCTTCAATAAGTGTTAAAGTTTTAAAGTTTTAAACTGCAGTGTGTCCTTTTCCTTCCCTCCTCCCCCACCCCTCCCGGGCTACCTTGGCAGTTATCCTCCTAGTTGTGTGATGAATTAATAAAGAATGCATGAATGTGAAGTAACAATGACTTTATTGCCTCTGCAAGCGGTGCTCGAAGGGGGAGGGGAGGGTGGTTAGCTTACAGGGAAGTAGAGTGAACCGGGGGGAGAGGGGTGGGAGGGTTCATCAAGGAGAAACAAACAGAAGTTTCACACCATAGCCTGTCCAGTCACAAAACTCGTTTTCAAAGCTTCTCTGATGCGCACCGCGCCCTGCTGTACTCTTCTAACCGCCCTGGTGTCTGGCTGTGCGTAATCAGCAGCCAGGCGATTTGCCTCAACCTCCCACCCTGCCATAAATGTCTCCCCCTTACTCTCACAGATATTGTGGAGCGCACAGCAAGCAGCAATAACAATTGGAATATTGGCTTTGCTGAGGTGTATCCGAGTCAGTAAACTGCGCCAGCGCGCTTTTAAACATCCAAATGCACATTCCACCACCATTCGGCACTTGCTCAGCCTGTAGTTGAACAGGTCCTGACTCTTGTCCAGGCTGCCTGTTTACGGCTTCATGAGCCATGGCATTAAGGGGTAGGCTGGGTCCCCAAGGATAACGATAGGCATTTCAACATCCCCAACGGTTATTTTCTGGTCCGGGAAGAAAGTCCCTTCCTCCAGCTTTTGAAACAGACCAGAGTTCCTGAAGACGTGAGCATCATGTACCTTTCCCGGCCATCCCACGTTGATGTTGGTGAAATGTCCCTTGTGATCCACCAGGGCTTGCAGCAGCATTGAAAAGTTCCCCTTGCGGTTTATGTACTCGGTGGCTTGGTGCTCCGGTTCCAAGATAGGGATATGGTTTCCGTCTATCGCCCCACCACAGTTTGGGGATCCCATTGCAGCAAAGCCATCCACTATGACCTGCACGTTTCCCAGAGTCACTACCCTTGATATCACCAGGTCTTTGATTGCCCTGGCAACTTGGATCACAGCAGCCCCCACAGTAGATTTGCCCACTCCAAATTGATTCCCGACTGACCGGTAGCTGTCTGGCGTTGCAAGCTTCCACAGGGCTATCGCCACTCGCTTCTCAACTGTGAGGGCTGCTCTCATCCTGGTATTCTGGCGCTTCAGGTCAGGGGAAAGCAAGTCACAAAGTTCCATGAAAGTGCCCTTATGCATGCAAAAGTTTCTCAGCCACTTGGAATCGTCCCACACCTGCAACACGATGCGGTCCCACCAGTCTGTACTTGTTTCCCGGGCCCAGAATCGGCGTTCCACGCCCTGAACCTCCCCCAGTAACACCATGATTTGCACATTGCTGGGGCCTGTACTTTGTGAGAGGTCTATGTCCATGTCAATTTCCTCATCACTCTCGTCGCCGCGCTGCAGTCGCCTCCTCGCCTGGTTTTGCTTTGGCATGTTCTGGCTCTGCATATACTCCAGGACAATGCGCGTGGTGTTCATAGTGCTCATAATTGCCGCGGTGATCTGAGCAGGCTCCATGATCCCAGTGCTATGGTGTCTGGGCTGAAAAAAGTGCGAAACTATTGTCTGACGGAGGGAGGGAGTGAGGGAGGGAGGATCGAGTGATGACATGGCATACAGGTACACGGAATTAAAATCAACAAAGGTGGCTGTGCATCAGGGAGAAACACAAACAACTGTCACACAGAATGCCCCCCCCCCAAAGATTGAACTCATAACCCTGGGTTTAGCAGGCCATTGATTTCACGGAGGGAGGGGGAAGCAAATGAATACAGAACAAATCTGGTCCATCTATTTTTTACATCTTAAGCTGGCAGCAGACGGTGCAGCACGACTGATAGCCATCGGCATCTTCTGGGTGCTTGGCAGAAGATGCTGTACTATGACTGCTAGCCATCATCGTCAAGACGGTTCAGTAGGACTGCCGGCAGGGCTGAGTCTCCAGGAGACAAAACATGTCTGCCCAGGTGCCTCTGACCGAACTCACTGAGGAATACGACGACGATGGATACCAGTCGTAATACACCATCTACTGCCAAAAGGCAAGGAGCTGCTTCTATATAGCAATGCAGCCCCATGTCTGCCAGCACCCAGATAGCCAATGACGGCTACCAGTCATACTCCACCGTCTACTGCCAAAAGGCAATTAGCTGCTGCTGTGTAGCAATGCAGTACCACGTCTGCCGGCACCCAGAGGACATATGGTGATGGTGAGCTGAGCTGAGCTGTGCGGGCTCCATGCTTGCCGTGGTATGTTGTCTGCACAGGTAACCCAGGTAAAAAGGCACAAATCAATTGTCTGCCATTGCTCTGATGGAGGGGGAGGGGCCTGATGACATGTACCCAGAACCCCCCGCGACACTGTTTTTGCATCATCAGGCATTGGGATCTCAACCCAGAATTCCAATGGGCGGCGGAGACTGCGGGAACTGTGGGATAGCTACCCACAGTGCCACGCTCCGGAAGTCGACGCTAGCCTTGGTACTGTGGACGCGGTCCGCCGACTTAATGCACTTAGAGCATTTTATGTGGGGGGACACACAATCGACTGTATAAAACCGATTTCTATAAAACCGGCTTCTATAAATTCGACCCAATTTCGTAGTGTAGACATACCCTCAGGTAATGCAGCAGAGTCCAGGAAGAGATTCAGGCAGAGTTTTGAGATATATCTATGGAAACTGCTGGGTTTGGTGAGAAAGTGGATCAGCATAAAATAGCAATCTTCTTACACAGTGCAGGACTTGAATCAGTGGACGTTGTTACTAGTATGCAACGCAGGCTTTGTCTACACTAGCACTTTTGTTAGTAAAACTTTTGTTGGTCAGAGGTGTGAAAAAACACACCCCTGACTGACAAAAGCGCTGGTGTGGACAGTGCTATGTCAGCAGGAGATGCTCGTATGGGGTGGTTTAATTATGCTGGCAGGAGAGCTCTCTCCCATCGTCATAGAGCGGCTACACAGGAGACCTTACAGCAGCACATCTGCAGCAGTATAGCTGTGCCACTGTAAGCTGTGTAGTGTAGACACAGCCTCAGGCAGGCAGAGGGGGCGGGATATTACACACTTTTGCAGAAATGTGAAGAGCCTTGCGTAGCGCAAAAGAGCAAAACATTCGAAGGGTAAAAGTTTCACCTTAGAAAACTAAAGTAAGGTGAGTCCTTTGAAGAATTCCTAACAGATAGAAGCGGGGATATGGTCCTGCTCTTGGGGGAAATTCCATGGCTTATACACCACCCCTGTGGAATTGGCTAGCAAAAGGATCTAAGTCCTTATACCCACTTCTTTTACCCAGAGCCCTGCCTGACCTCTAGGACTCCCCTTCCACTCTCCTGGGTGACAGAGTCCTCGTAACCCCGACTAGGCTGGGCCCAGGATTTCTCAGGGGCTTGACCCCCAACCCTGTCGTGGTCACTTAGGGCAGGGGCTAGGGTATCTCCACTCCGTGGTGCTCTCTGGGCGCTTCTCTGACCCACTGATCATCACATACAGTTCAAGTAAATAAAATTTAATAAACAGCAACCAATTTCAAAAATAAGGAAAAATGGGAAAAGTTAAAGGAAAACACATCACCCCGCTCTGTGGGCACGGGAGAATCACAATCAGCCATCACTGGAATGAGACAGTTCACAGTCTGTACCTCACTTGTCCCAGGCCTCCTTCTCAGACCCTTGGCTGTGCTGCAGGGATGCTGTGGGTCGGACACTTGCTCTGGCTGTGTCCGGCCCCCCTGTAGGGGTTATGATCCATCTCCAAGTCTGACCTGCAAGGCTTCTTGGCTGGGGCATCTCCCTGCACTGGGCCCTCTGCCCAGGTCCCCCTCACTCCCCTCAGCTGCTCACCACACCCAGCTCCGGACTGCTCCAGCCCCAGCTCCAGCCCCAACTCCAGCCCCAGCATGGCTGCTGCTTTGCCTCCAGTGCAGCTCCCTTGGATGCTTCTCCGGCCCCTCTGGCTCTGGCCGGTGTGGCTCTGATTCCACCTCCATCCAGGCCTCTCCTCTCTCCTTAGCTCGGCCCCACTCTGGCTCAGGTATGGCCTAATGGGCCATTGGTAGACATGCATCAGACAGAATCTGTGTCTGTGTTGATTTCAAGGCAGTGACATACGTTTTAGGGTCACCGCTTTGTTGTAGGTTTAGCATTTTAAAATAAGTAAAAGAATTCAATGATTGCTTTTCTTTTGCTTTGTAATTTGATGTTCCTGTTCAAGTACTCTGTGTAAATCAATTCTGTGTTGTGTGTGAATGAGGAATGTGTGTTAAGAGATATGTGTGAAGGCCATCACTGAACCAGATGTTCTAGGGAGGAACGGAAGACAGGCGCAAGGGCACCAGGAGATTGCAATACGCCCTATTGAAATGTCAGAGGAGGGCAGATTCATGACTCTAAAAATGAGATAAGCACCTATCAATGGGGACAAGATCGCTGTGATCAAAACCAGCATGGGGTAACTCCCGGAGAGACTTAATAAAAAAATAAAATAAAATAAAATTTGAAAAAACAAACACTCATCAAACAACAATTGATTATGGCATGACGGTGGAAAACTCATTGGTCCCACTGAAGGAAGATCACTATATAAACAAGGTGCCTTCCCATGGAACTTTGGGTTCATCCTGCCAAAGCTTCCCCAGAGCATCGTGTCACAACCGACAGAACCCAGCTCCTACCTACTCGTGATCAATCTAGCTGGCCATTAGATTGATCCGGACTCTGGACTGGTAACTATAACATCGACTGGCGGGACAATGTGTGTGTGTATGTGATTGAATGCATATGCTAATTGTTGTATCTTCAATAAATGCGGCGTATCGCCTTTTCCCCTGAAAAAGATCCTATGTGCTTCTTATAAGCATCACAGTTAGACTGTGTGTTTGTGTTCCCTCTGTGTGCCTGCCCAGTTCTGTGTAGGCAGCTGGCACAACGGACCTCGAGTGAACTGTCCAATGAGACCACAAGATCCGTGTCAGTAGGGAAAGCACTTGGTCAGGCTTATTGGGGATGAAGCACGGCATAGCACCTGGCAGACTCTACAGGGTTACTAAGACATGTAGGCCCATGACAATGGACACAACTCAATTAGTGGCGGGATTTTCCACTATCCCCTCAGCTGGCCAAAGGCACTCCCTCTGAGATACCTCTTTATACACCCATACAAACAAGTTACTTGTTGCCCCTCTGACATGTCCTAGGTGCCACCCTAGGACCAATCCTATTCAATTTATTCATAAATGATCTGGAGAAAGGGGTAAACAGTGAGGTGGCAAAGTTTGCAGATGATACTAAACTATAGTTAAGACCAAAGCAGATTGTGAAGAACTTCAAAAAGATCTCACAAAACTAAGTGATTGGGCAGCAAAATGGCAAATGAAATTTAATGTGGATAAATGTAAAGTAATGCACATTGGAAAAAATAACCCCAACTATACATACAACATGATGGGGGCTAATTTAGCTACAACGAGTCAGGAAAAAGATCTTGGCGTCATCGTGGATAGTTCTCTAAAGATGTCCACGCAGTGTGCAGAGGCGGTCAAAAAAGCAAACTGGATGTTAGGAATCATTAAAAAGGGGATAGAGAATAAGACTGAGAATATATTATTGCCCTTATATAAATCCATGGTACGCCCACATCTCGAATACTGTGTACAGATGTGGTCTCCTCACCTCAAAAAAGATATTCTAGCACTAGAAAAGGTTCAGAAAAGAGCAACTAAAATGATTAAGGGTTTAGAGAGGGTCCCATATGAGGAAAGATTAAAGAGGCTAGGACTCTTCAGTTTGGAAAAGAGAAGACTAAGGGGGGACATGATAGAGGTATATAAAATCATGAGTGATGTTGAGAAAGTGGATAAGGAAAAGTTATTTACTTATTCCCATAATACAAGAACTAGGGGTCACCAAATGAAATTAATAGGCAGCAGGTTTAAAACAAATAAAAGGAAGTTCTTCTTCACGCAGCGCACAGTCAACTTGTGGAACTCCTTACCTGAGGAGGTTGTGAAGGCTAGGACTATAACAATGTTTAAAAGGGGACTGGATAAATTCATGGTGGCTAAGTCCATAAATGGCTATTAGCCAGGATGGGTAAGAATGGTGTCCCTAGCCTCTGTTCATCTGAGGATGGAGATGGATGGCAGGAGAGAGATCACTTGATCATTGCCTGTTAGGTTCACTCCCTCTGGGGCACCTGGCATTGGCCACTGTCGGTAGACAGATACTGGGCTAGATGGACCTTTGGTCTGACCCAGTATGGCCTTTCTTATGTTCTTATGTTCTTATGTTCACCCTCTGACGTAGCTAGGTGCCACCCATTACCTTGTATGCGTTGTTTTGATCAAAACATCTCTTTCATCAAGCTGTCATCCTGATGTTATCTTTAAGATGGGTCAGCGTGTTCTTCTTATCTTTGGGGAATGTGTTGGTATTGAGGTGCTCTGGTACCACCCTCTGGAACGTGTGTGCATGAGTGCTGTGTGCCCAGCACCTCTTAGGAATGTGTGTTTTTGCAATAGCAGCCCTGTTCTCACCAGATTCTGTTGGCAGGGCCTGCTTCTTGCTCACAGCTTGTCTTTGATTTCTATCAGCAAAGCTTTGACCACTACTTTAGCCCAGGGCTTAAACCTTTGTTTCCGAGGACTGGTATGAGGCCTATGTCTCAGGCTCTCTTCCTACTACACAGCCAAGTTCACGGACATCCACCTCTCTCTTTTAAAGAACTCTTTCCTCCTTTCTTTGTACAAGGACCAGGCTCCTTGCAGCAAAACATGTTTTTATCTGCTCTTCCCGTCCTCCAGTGGCTCTAGTGTCCCAGCTCTTGCCCTGCTAGATCCCGGGCAATCCCCCTTGCTAGGTGGCTAACAGCTGTAGCACCATCGTGGGATAAGGACATGGTGTGATGCTGTATGATTGAATATGACCATTATTATCATTGTTGCTACCATGGTTTTGAAATTACAACAAATCTTGTACAAAGCATGTCATGTCAGGTGTCAATGCGGAAGTTATGATTTGCTAAGTATGATTATCCTGTTTATATGCATGTATCATCTTTATATCTGTAGTTCTGATTATTGGCCATGGACTTGTATCTTATACATGTGTTGTATTGTTGGGTAACACCCCTCAGTTGGAACTTATCTTAAGGCCAGACAGCGATGTGTTGATGGCCCTACAAGGACACTTACCTCTCACAATGGGTCATAGAAGAAACATGCCTCTGAAAGAATATGGGCAATGGCTGCCCTTGTGAGTCATCAAAGCATGTAAGGACATGTGATATGCTCATGTGACCTTGGACTCCCACTTGGGCCAGTAACTTTCCAGGCACCTGGGCTGTGGGCTTTGTTTGGAACAATAAAATTCCATGCATAGAACAGAGGATATAGAAGGACCCCGAGACCTCTCCATCTTGTCTTCATTTCTCTGCACTGCTATGATTCTGATCTCTGAACACTGAAAAATCACTTGAATGTTTCTTATCTATTAACTATTTATAACTTTTCTTCTTTTATTTTATTATTAATCCTATAGTTTTTGGTTACTAAAGGATTGGCAGCAGCATGATTGTTGGGTAAGATCTGAATTTTATATTGGCCTGACTATGTGGCTGAGCTCTTGAGATTAGAAGGACCCTATATGTGGTGCAATTGGTTTTCAGCAGCCACCCATCATGCAGTTCAGTGTCCGGGTGGTGAGACAAGGGCTGGCATGCCTCTGGACACTGCATTTTTTGCTTCTAATTCACCAGTGTAGTGAGAAATAAATTTACTTTTGTTTCTGGCTTGGTATAATCTAATGATAGAATAGTCACAGTTTGGGATGAGTCTGCCCTATTTCTCAGCAGTTCTGAATTTGGCATCCTCAGCTGTGTCCCACTGAGGAATGGTGACACATGGACACCGCTGATAGGTGCTTCACAGACTATTGCTCACTACTCCCAGGAGGTATTCCACATTTACAGATGGGGAAACTGAGGCAGCTGGAAGGGAAGTGTCTTGAGCCAGAAACATAGCCCATGAGTCCCTAGCTGCCAATCCATTGCATAGTCTCTCTCAGACCTGGCTTATACAGTGCATGCAACAACACAGAGACCATGTGCGCTCTCTCCATTGGTTTCTCTAGTGAGGGGATCTCCCCTGATTTCAGTGGGGATGCACCACTTACACCAGCTGAGGACTTGTCCCAAGTCATTTAACTAGAGATAAACTGTCAGCAGAGACCAGTGAGCTGGGAGCGAAGAGTCTCAACTCTCCCATGGATTCTCGGGGTGACTTTGGGTATGTCAGTTCCTCACTCTGAGCCAGAGCTTCTCCATTCATTAAATGGAGAGGATTATTTATTATTTCTAGTGTGCTGCTACCCAAAGCCCCTAATCAGGACCATAGAATTACGTGCTGCACTGATTTGGTTCCTTGCAGAACATCCTTGGGCTCTATGCACTGTGCAGAGATCCTGGCAGCATGTGGTCCCTGGTAAACCACCAAGACAAGGCTGAAAACAGCTGTGTGGAAACCTGGTTTTGTGGCTGTTGTTTGTAACTGTTTCTTTAATAAACTCCTCCTGTTTAAGAAGGACGGCAACTCCACTGATCATGACACACAAATAGCCTCACTGCATCTAATAGAGCCCAGAGAAGCAATGCCCATTCATGGTCAGAGCAATGGTCCTCTGGGGTAAGAACTCCCTATTCTCAGCTCTGCCACTGACTACTTGTGTTGCCCTGGGTAAATCACTTTACCACTGTGTGGCTCAGGCTGTTCATAACATGGGGATAATGCTGCCTAGCAGACTAGCTAAGGAGATTCTAGAGGTAGTGATCAAAAGCATCATGCAGAGCATACATGAGACTCAGCTTCACATTTCAGCTTCAGTCCTTGGGCAATGGGTGCCCTGTATCTCCAGATAAGGTGCCATGTACGTGTGTAAATAGCTGGCTAATGAAGATGTTACCGCCCAAGTGCTCGAGGCGGACTTCAAATGGTCCGTTGCCCGGTGTGCTTGGCACCAATAAAGACACCGAGGGGAGAAAGCAAGCCAAGTTTATTTCAGAGCTCTGAAATGGCACTAGGAGACCAGCATGTCTCAAATCCAGTGCAACAAATACAAATAACTTTTACCTTTTATACTTCAAGCAGTCTCTGTGTAAGCCTTTGTCCTGTTACTCCCTCTTACACCTCCCACCCCTCCCTTCTCTAGCAGTTACAATTAGGAACGTTCCCATACGCCTGCTTATCTTGTGGCCTTGCAAGGCCTGTTTACAGCAGTCTGCCTGCTAGAAAAGCTGACCCTTACATTTCTGCTTCAGCTTGCTACAAAGCCTGTAAGCAGCGAGCACAGAAGTAGGTGAGAGTTCACAAGATGGGGCTTGGGGGTGCAGATAGGCCCAGAGCAAAAGAGCTTCGACACTTTGGTCTTCCACTCTCCTGAGTTACCTGGTAGCTATGCCTAGTAGCCCCCCAACAAAGATGTGCTGTTTATCTCCCTCCCTGTGAGCCACCGAAGCCACCCCGGCCTCTGCCCAGCATCCTGCCTTCCCAGCTAATGCAGGGGACCATCCTTCTGCCTCTCTCAGCTGTTGTCCACCCAGCTTCACAGCTGATCCCTTGTCCTTCACCAGAGGCCTGGCTCAGGGCACAAGGCTCCCTGCCCATACCCATTGTAGGGCTCTGCCTGCTCCAGGCTCCCAGCCGGGAGGAACAAAATGGAACTCTTCCCTCAGGACTTTGTAGTTGAGCCTTAGGGTTCAGAAGATGTATGATGCACAGTCTTGACCACCTGCCTCGGAACGCTGCTCCCAAACCTCAGCTGTTTTTAAACAGCTTCCTGACTTCCCTCTCTGCTTCTGATTGCCCTGTCAGCCCCAGCGCTGCACTCATTGGAGGCTCTTTGTCAGGCTGCAGCAGCTCCTGTCCCAGTTCTGGAGAAGAGGGAGTCTAGCTGGTGTGGGGGAGGAAGGGGGAGATGACCCACAGACTGATGGGGGGAGGAGAGTAGCAAGCAACAGTGTTGGGGCCTTGGGGGAATAGGAGGAGAAGAGGGCAGGGCCTTGATTCATAGATTCATAGATTCTAGGACTGGAAGGGACCTCGAGAGGTCATCGAGTCCAGTCTTCTGCCCTCATGGCAGGACCAAATACTGTCTAGACCATCCCTGATAGACATTTATCTAACCTACTCTTAAATATCTCCAGAGATGGAGATTCCACAACCTCCCTAGGTTGAGGGAAGAGGCAGGGCAGGGGTGGGGCCTGAGAAGTCCAATGACCAGCAGTTAGAAAGATGACAACCTTATGAGTTAATGAATTGTACACAGACAGGGTCCCCAGTTTGTCACGCTGACACATGACAGTAAGGTCAGGAAAGGGTTTAATGTCTCCTTGACAGCTCAATCAGTGATTCAGGGAAAAGGGTCCGGCACCATGTCATCAGCCAGCTCGGCTTGGAGCTCGGTCTGAGAGCGAGAGCACCAGGAGAAAACTTTAGGTCTCTTTATGAGCAAAGAGCCAGAGCAGCCTATCCCGAATCTGTTTCGTCCTCACCCCATAGATGATGGGGTTTAGCATGGGGGGCACCAGGAGGTACACGTTGGCCATGAGAATGTGGAAATGCGGGGCCACATTGTGACCAAATCGGTACATGAGGAAGGAGAAGAGTCCTGGAATGTAAAAGGCTAAGATGATACAGAGGTGGGAGCTGCAGGTCCCAAAAGTCTTGAGCCGGGCGTCCTTTGTGGGGATTCTGAAGATGGCCCAAAGGATATTGATATAGGAAACAGTGATAAAAAACACATCCAGACCAATCACAGAGAATATCACAAAGAGGCCGTAGTAACTACTGACATGGGTGTCAGCGCAGGCCAGCTTCACCACGGCCATGTGCTCACAGTACGAGTGCAGGATGATGTTGTTTCTGCAATATGGCCACTGCCTCGCCAGGAAGGGATGGGGCATTACGAGCATGCCACCGCGCAGCACCACAGCAAGACCGATCTTGGCCACCACAGCGTTTGTCAGGGTGGTAGAATGTCTCAGGGGATGGCAGATGGCCACGTAGCGATCGAAAGCCATGGCCACAAAGATCCCAGACTCCATCACTGAGAAGCAGTGAAGGAAGTACAGCTGGGTGAGGCAGGCATTGAAATTGATCTCCCTGGAATTGAACCAGAAGATGCTCAGCGTTTTGGGCATGATGGACGTAGACAAGACCAGGTCGGTGACGGCCAGCATGCAGAGGAAATAGTACATAGGTCCATGGAGGCTCGGCTCCCTCTTCACGATGAACAGGATGGTGGAGTTCCCCAAGACGGCTATGACGTACATGGCACAGAATGGGATGGAGATCCAGATATGGGCTGCCTCCAGGCCAGGAATGCCCAGCAGGATGAAGATGGAGGGGTTGGTGAAGTCAGTTGTGTTGGAATCTGACATGGAGTAGGGGAGAATGTGTCCAACTCTGAGGCAGAAGGTGTCCAACTCCTGAATGTACCATATGTTCCCCTGGCTTCCTGTACATGCCCAAGATCTAGGGTGATGGTCAGAATACAAATGCCAGGACGGAGAGACAAAGTTAATATGAGGCACTACATGCACTCCTGGAGGCTGTTCTCATGGGTGAAGCAAATTGGTTGCTCTTCACACTTTGAAAAAATGATATTTTCATTATTCAGAGAAATGAATTATGAACAACTGACCCTAGTAATGCCAATTCCATGTTTTATGGTGCTCTATGCGTTAATAATTCCTTCACTTCGTAGTGTGGGAAACCTTAATAGGCACCAGCAGGAACCACCAGTGTGGATAGTGGCTATTCCTCATTGTTCCTTAATGAAATGAAACCAAGGCTAGAGAACCATGCTATAGGGCGTTCCCAATTCACCCGGTAGCTCAAAATCGGAGAGTGGAAAAAAATGAAACCTTTGCCAAGACATGTGCAAGGGGGAAACATGCCAACAAGAACATCATTCAGGGAAAAGACCTGGGAGGCATTGATAGCAGCTCCCCGGAAACACCTTTTCATTCGCAGCAGTGGCCAAAACACTGGCAATGTTCGGATCCCTAAGGAATGGGATGGAGAGTTTTCCGCACTGGATATGAGCTCAGTTTTTGTAACTTTGGCCGTGGCTACACTCGAAACTTCAAAGCGCTGCCGCGGGAGTGAAGTGCGAGTGTAGTCGTGCGCCAGTTCTGGGAGCGAGCTCTCCCAGTGCTGCAGATACTCCACCTCCACGAGGGGATTGGTTTTTTCACACCCCTGAGCGAGAAAGTTGCAGTGCTGTAAAGCACCAGTGTAGCCATAGCCCCAGTCTCTATAAAGAATACAGCAGATAGAAAAGGGGATTTCCGAAACAGGCTCTGAGAATGGGGGAGGCTGTCATATGCGGTGAGACTGAAAAGTCTGGGAGTGTTTAGTTTAGAGAAGAGTAAAATATATGATAGAGGAGAACAAAATGAAGAATATGACTGATTACATTTAAATGGATAAACAGAGAACAGTTCCCAACCAGTAATATGTATAGACACTTAGTGCAGGGAAGAATCAATGCTCGGTGGGGCTAAGGATAACAAAAAGGTTCTTTTTAAGTAAATTAGGAACAAAAGAAATCCTAGAAAAGGTTTAGGCCAATTCCTAGAGGGAGAAAGAAAACTTTTTATTGTCGCAGAAAAGATAGATGTGTTCAAGAAATAGTTTTCTTCTCAATTTGGAAAGAAGCAGTATGAGTTACTCATATCACATGAGGTGATGAAATACTTTCCAGTTCATTAACAGTCTGGGAGGATAGAATCATAGAACTGGAAGGGACCTCTTAAGATCATCTAGTCCAGTCCCCTGCACTAAAGGAAGGACTAAGTATTAAAGAGCATCTACAGTAGAACCTTAGAATTACGAACACCAGAGTTACGAGCTGCCAGATCAACCACACACCTCATTCGGAAGCAGAAGTACGCAATCAGGCAGCAGCAGAGCCAAAACAGAAAAAAAGGGCAAATACAGGACAGTTCTGTGTTTAACGTAGACTATTTAAAAATAAATTGAAAGTTTAAAAAAAGATTTGACAAGGTTAGGAAACAATGGAAAAGCTGGTCTGGGATTAGTTAAAAAAAAGTCTAGGAATATAATTAATGCCAGTCTACGACATGGTTTATGGAAAACGGCTCTTGTCAAATGCACTCAATTTCATCCCTTAATTAGAGTACATGTTTTGTTGGGCAAGTGAACTACGCAGGTGCAATAGACTTCGATTTTTCTAAGGCATTTCATTTAGTAGGAGAAAACATTCAGATAAAAAAATGAAGACTCTACAATATCACTAGAGAACACATTAAATGGACAAGAACTGGCTAACTGACAGATCTCAGAAAGCAGTTGTCAATGGGCTATTGTTAGCGAATGGGGGTGTTTCCGATGGAGTTCTTTCAAAAGCCTGCTCCTAAGCGACCAGAGGAGCTAGCGAACAGGAATGGCTAAGAGGGGAGTTTTGCGAGGGAGTTCTCCAGGTGAGGGAGGATCGATTGTGTGTCCTTTGGGGTAAGTTTGTTGTCTGTAGTGTGTGTGTGTGTTTGTGTTTGTGGTGTGCTTGCTGATTGACTGAAATATACCATGTGGTCTGTTTATTTGGAGGACCATGTGATGAGTCTAGTGGCCTGATAGGCAAGGCTGAGAGCTTCTTAACGAGGCTTTCATCCTTAAGCCCTTTAGCCCCCATCAACCCTTAACCAGGGGGCGGGGCTACTCAGGAAGAGCAGGGTTTTAAAAAGCCCACTCCTAAGCGACCAGAGGAGCTAGCAAACAGGGGTGGCTAACAGGGGAGTTTTGTGAGGGAGTGTGTGTGGGGGGGGAGCTAGATACACTTAACATTCTCTAAACTTAAATACAAAAAAAACCACCTGATAAAAACAAAACATCAACAATGCAAGGAACTGCAGTAGTAAAAAGAGAATGCAAGCAGAAATCCATCAACAGAGTGGGGTCTACCCAATTTATTGCACCCATTCCAGCATGTGTGATCACCTGCCTGGCAGATGGCATATGTGTGCATTCTGTTAAAGGAGCTCCTGGCATTTAGAGACCGCATACTGGCCTTGGAGACCAGAGTGGCTAAACTGGCGGAACTAAGGGAGACAGAGAGGTACATAGATGAGACTTTCTGGGACACATTAGAACAGTCCCACCCCCGGTATAACAGCCTTTATAATGTTGAGGAGGATGAAAGTCACAGGGAACAAGAACATCCAACTGGAGCCGAGGGAAATTATTCCATAGTTGGGACCCTCTTTCCAGATGATGTCTTGGTATCCTCTTGTACTGAGGATACCTCTCCAGGGGAGGGAACTCTAGTTATTGGGAAGAGAAAGGTAATAGTTATGAGGGATTCAATCATTAGAAGCATAGATAGCTGGGTTTGCGGCGACAGGGAGAACCACATGGTGACTTGCCTGCCTGGTGTGAAGGTTGCGGATCTCTTGAGACATCTAGATAGATGTATCTGTAATTCTGGGGAGGTGGTCGTGGTACATGTAGGTACCAATGACATAGGAAAGGATAGGAGAGAGATCCTGGAGGCCAAATTTAGGCTGCTAGGTAAGAGAATGAAGTCCAGGACCTCCATGGTAGCATTCTCTGAAATGCTTCCAGTTCCATGCACGGGGCCCATTAGACAGACAGAACTGCAGGGTCTCAATGTGTGGATAAGATGATGGTGTAGGGAAGAGGGGTTTAGATTTATTAGAAAGTGGGGAAACTTTTGGGAAAGGGGAACCTTTATAGGAAGGACGGGCTCCACCTAAACTGAAATGGAACCAAAATTGCTGGCACTTAAAATTAAAAAGATCGTAGAGAACATAAGAATATAAGAATATAAGAATGGCCATATTGGGTCAGACCAAGGGTCCATCTAGCCCAGTATTGTTTTTCTGACAGTGCCAATACAAGGTGCCCCAGAGGGAATGAACAGAACAGAATGAATCATCACGTGATCCATCCCCTGTTGGCCATTCCCAGCTTCTGGCAAACAGAGGCTAGGGACACCATCCCTACCCGACCTGTTCTGTCCTTCTGATAGATTTTGTGCCCTGGTATTACTGTGTCCCATTGACTATCCTCATTCCAGCAGATTTCTGTGATGCCTATGATGTCAATATCCTCATTTAATACATGGCACTCTAGTTCACCCATTATATTATTTACACTTCTAGCATTTGTATGTAAGTACTTTATAAAATTATCACTTTTTAACTGTCTGCCATTACATGATGTAATTGAATAGGACTCTTTTTCATGTGACTGTTTCTCGTCAGCTCCTGCCTGTATTATATCATCTTCCATCCTCTCCTCCCTACTAGGACATAGAGAAACAGTATTAATAGATCCTCCCCTAAGAGATGTCTCTGTCCTGCGCACCTGTTGGCTTTCCCCCAGCCCTTATTTTTAAAACTGCTCCAAATTGGCTGTTACCACTTAAGAAAAAGATCTTGGATTCATTGTGGAGAGTTCTCTGAAAACATCTGCTCAATGTGCAGCGGCAGTCAAACAAGCAAACAGAATGTCGGGAATCATTAAGAAAAGGATAGATAATAAGACAGAAAATATCATGTTGCCTCTATATAAATCCATGGTACGCCCACATCTTGAATATTGCATGCAGATGTTGTCACCTCATCTCAAAAAAGATATATTGGAATTGGAAAAGGTTCAGAAAAGGGCAATAAAAATTATTAGGGAAATGGAACGGCTTCCCCGTATGAGGAGAGATTAATAAGACAGGGATTTTTCAGCTTAGAAAAGAGACGATTTACGAGGAGATATGATTGAGGTTTATAAAATTATGACTGCTGTGGTGAAAGTAAATAAGGGAGTGTTATTTACTCCTTTTGATAACAAAAGCTCAAGGAGTCACCAAATGAAATTAATAGGCAACAGGTTTAAAACAAATAAAAGGAAGTATTTTTTCATACAACGCATGGTCAACCTTGGGAACTCCTAGCCAGAAGATGTTGTGAAGGTCAATACTCTAACAGGGTTCAATAAAGAACTAGATAAGTTCATGGAGGATAGGTCCATCAATAGCCTTTAGCCAGGATGGGCAGGGATGGTGTCCCTATCCTCTGTTTGCAGTGGCTGGGAATGGGCGACAAGGGATGAATCACACGATGATTCCCTGTTCTGTTCATTTCCTCTGGGGCGCCTGGCAATGTCCACTGTCAGAAGACAGGATACTGGGGTAAATGGGCCTTTGATCTGACCTAGTATACCCATTCTTATGTTCTTATTTTCTGCACGGATCAGTTCTAGGCCCGATGCTATTCAATATTTTCATCATTAATTTGAAAACAAATTTAAAATTATTGCAGATAAAATTAGCAGACAACCCAGGGACTGGCAGAGTGATTACAATGAGGAGAACAGGGGAGGCATAACGATTGAGGATAACATTAGGTGAGCTGGGCCCAGGCAAACAAACAAAATGTTTTAATCCTGACAATGCAAAGTGATCGTCTTGGAACAGGGAATGCAGGCCCACCCCTCAGACTAGGGCACTGTATTATGGAACGCAGGGATGCTGAAAAGGATTTAGGGGTCACTGTGGACAACCAACTCATTGTGAGCTCCCAATGCGATGCTGTGGCCAAAAGGGCAGATGTGATCCTTGGCTGCATAAACAGGGGAGTGGTGAGTTGGAGCACAGGAAGGATTTTACCTCTGCACCTGGCATTGGAGAAATCGATTGCGTCCAGTTCCAGGGTCCACATTTCAAAAGAGAGGTTAAAAAATTGGAGAGGGTGCAGAAAAGAGGCCGGAGAAAATGCCAGACAGTGAGAGACTTAAAGAGCTTCATCTATTTTATCTTATCAAAAAGACGATCAAGCAGAGACTTTCATAGGGAGAAAGCCGTGAGTAATAATGGGCTATTTAATCTAGCGGAGAAGGGCAGAGCAAGGCCCAATGGCTGGAAGCTGAAGCCAGACAAATTTCAGTTGAAAATAGGGCCAAATGTTTAGCACTGAGGGTGATTAACTGTTGGAACAAACTGTGAAGGGAAGTGGTGGATTCTCCAACTCTGCACTTCTCCAGATCCAGACTGGATGCTTTAATGGAAGATACACTGGGGTAATGTTGGTATAGCTACATCTCTCAGAAGTGTGGATGTTCTTACTATTGCAAAAAAAGGAAATACAATTCTGGGTTGCATTAACACAGTCATAGCATACAAGTTATGGGAGGTGATAGTACTGCTCTATTCAATGCTGATTAGGCCTCAGCTGGAGTACTGTTTGGGTCACCAATGTATAGGAATGAGGTAGAGGAACTGGAAAGGATCCAGAGGTGAGAGATAACTGTGATCCAAGGGATGGAATACAAACCATATGAGCTAAGGCTGAAGGAACAGGCTATATTTACTTTGGAAAAGAGCAGATTGAGGGGTGACATGAGAGCAGTATTCAGATACTTGATAGGCTGCCATAAAAAAACATGGAGAAAAGTTGTTCTCTCTTGTCACAGAGGGCAGGACAAGAGGCAGTGGGTTCAAACTTCAGCATAGCAGATTAAATGAAATTTCAGGAAAAACTTCCTAACTGTAATAACAGGAGGACAATGGAAGAGACACCTTAGGAGGTTGTGGAAGCTGCTTCGCTGGAGATTTTCCGAAGGAGATGGTATAGTCATCTGTATGGGATAGTTTAGACACAACAAATTCTGGTTCTTGGGAAGGGGATAGACTAGATGACCCTTGTGGTCCCTTACCCTTTCAGTCTATGATTCTATGATGTAAAATCTTAGTGTAGACCAGGTCTTAGTCAAACACAAGTTATGGTACTCAATACAGGGGTAACTGGATGAAATGTAATGGCTTGTGTTATACAGGAGGTCAGACTGGATGATCTAATGGTCCCTTCTGGCCTTAAACACTATGAATCTATCGATAAAGAAAGAAGATTAGGCATTTATATTTACTCCGTCTCATAACACACGAACAAGGGAACATTCAATTACGTTGAAAGTCTGAACATGTAACACTCAGAAAAGAAAATTGTTTACACTGTTTGCCTGTGGAACTTCTTGCCACAGACATTGTTGGAGAAAAGAACTTAGATGAATGGGATTCACAAATGGATTGAGGCTGTCTGACACATTCAATTAGGAGAACTCATTTTCAGTTCCTTACATGTTTGCCAAACTTTAACCGTTTGGACTGAAATTTCCCAACCTGGGTATTGCTTCCAGCTGAATTTTTTGGGTTTTTTTTTTTTTTTTTTTTTTGAAAGTATAAGACATAACAATTCAGCCAACTTCTCAAATGAAGCTAGGAGAAAATATGTCTTACCCATGTTGAAAAATTCTTAGAATTATTCCAGTGAGGAGCCGTAACACCTCCTTACTTTCCAGCAGATAAAAGTCAGGGAACAGCCCCCTCCTCCCCTGCACCCTCTTAACAGCCAGAGCCCTGAAATGCAAGAGGAGGAGGGGACAGTCTCTGTGCATTAACACACAGAACTGGCTCGTGAGGTCTTTACTCAGTTCTTACTCCAAGGGGTGTTTTGCCTCAGTGAGACCTGAGCAAATTACAGACCACAGCGTCAGAATTCGGCCTTGTATTGTCCATCTATTGAAAACTTTTGTCCTGAAGGATCCACTGTGCCACTGAAATGCAGCCACCTTGGGATTTGTGGCCATCAGCCTATGGGCGGGGGGGGGGGGGACCCAGCAAAAAGTGATATTGAAGCAAACGTCACCTGTAGCAAGAGTCCTTTGATGTTTAATGTCTGTGCAGAGCGGAAAGGACCACAGACCTATTCTCTATCCCAGCACGCCCATGTTGCACTGGACTTGTCGAGCAGCTAAGCTCCTCAGCAAAAGATGGGTACCTGTGAACTCTGAGACGGAAGTGTCTTCCCTGGGAATCCCCCTCAGGTAGCCGTGTCCCACACCTCTCTCACCCCAGCATCGGCAGCAGCATCCCACGCTGAGAGCTGACAAAGGGGCATGCACAGTTTATAATATAGCTCTGGGCAATCCCAGGGGGGTTCGCTCAGCCTCTAGAGGAGAAGTGGCATCTGGATGTAAACAGGTTGGAGACTGGAGACACTCTAGCTAATGTCTCTCTTTCCATGTCTGTGCTTCTGTCTTTTTTATCCAGGAATAAACAGTAATTAAGGGACCTTCCCAAAGGGAGATGAGAACTCTTGGGCTCTGTGCTGAGTCCGAGAGGAATTGGCTGCTCTGTGTATTTCTGTATATTTAAAAACTGATCTGGAAAAATGGGTAAACAGTGAGGTGGCAAAATATGCAGATGATACAAAATTACTCAGATACTTAACTTCAAAGCAGACTCTGAAGAGTGGCAAAGGGATCTCACAAAACTGGGTGACTGGGCAACACAATGGGAGGTGAAATTCAGTGTTGATAAATGCAAAGTAATGCACATGGCGAAATATAATCCTAACTATACATATCAAATGATGGGGTCTGAACTAGCTGTTACCACTCAAGAAAGAGATCTTGGAGTCATTGTGGATAGTTCTCTGAAAACATCTACTCAGTGTGCAACAACACTCAAAAAGCTACCAGAATGCGGGGAATCATTAGGAAAGGGCTAGATAATAATCATAGAATCATAGAATATCAGGGTTGGAAGGGACCTCAGGAGGTCATCTAGCCCAACCCCCTGCTCAGAGGAGGACCAATTCCCAACTAAGTCATCCCAGCCAGGGCTTTGTCAAGCCTGACCTTAAAAACCTCTAAGGAAGGAGATTCTACCACCTCCCTAGGTAACGCATTCCAGTGCTTCACCACCCTCCTAGTGAAAAAGTTTTTCCTAATATCCAACCTAAACCTCCCCCACTGCAACTTGAGACCATTACTCCTTGTTCTGTCATCAGGTACCACTGAGAAAAGTCTAGATCCATCCTCTTTGGAACCCCCTTTCAGGTAGCTGAAAGCTGCTATCAAATCCCCCCTCATTCTTCTCTTCTGGAGACTAAACAATCCCAGTTCCCTCAGCCTCTCCTCATAAGTCATGTGCTCCAACCCCCTAATCATTTTTGTTGCCCTCCGTTGGACTCTTTCCAATTTTTCCACATCCTTCTTCTAGTGTGGGGCCCAAAACTGGACACAGTACTCCAGATGAGGCCTCACCAATGTCGAATAGAGGGGAATGATCACATCCCTCGATCTGCTGGTAATGCCCCTACTTATACACCCAAAATGCCGTTAGCCTTCTTGGCAACAAGGGCACACTGTTGACTCATATCCAGCTTCTCGTCCACTGTAACCCCTAGGTCCTTTTCTGCAGAACTGCTTCCTAGACATTTGGTCCCTAGTCTGTAACAGTGAATGGGATTCTTCCATCCTAAGTGCAGGACTCAGCACTTGTCCTCGTTGAACCTCATCAGGTTTCTTTTGTCCCAATCCTCTAATTTGTCTAGGTCCCTCTGTATCCTATCCCTACCCTCCAGCGTATCTACCACTCCTCCCAGTTTAGTGTCATCTGCAAACTTGCTGAGAGTGCAGTCCACGCCATCCTCCAGATCATTAATGAACATAATGAAGATATCCAGATCATTAATGAAGATATTGAACAAAACCTGCCCCAGAACCGACCCTTGGGGCACTCCACTTGAAACCAGCTGCCAACTAGACATGGAGCCGTTGATCACTACCCATTGAGCCCGATGATCTAGCCAGCTTTCTATCCACCTTATAGTCCATTCATCCAGCCCATACCTCTTTAACTTGCTGGCAAGAATACTGTGGGAGACTGTATCAAAAGCTTTGCTAAAGTCAAGGAATAACACACCCACTGCTTTCCCCTCATCCACAGAGCCAATTATCTCCTCTTAGAAGGCAATTAGGTTAGTCGGGCATGACTTGCCCTTGGTGAGACTGACAATATCATATTGCCTCTATATAAATCCATGGTACACCCACATCTTGAATACTAAATGAAGATTTGGTCACCCCATCTCAAAAAAGATATATTGGATTCAGAAATTGACAGAGAAGGGCAACAGAAATGATAAAAGCTATGGAATACCTTCAGTATGAGGGAGATTAAAAAGACAGGGACTTCTCAGGTTGGGAAAGAGATGACTAAGGGGGGATATGAGAGAGGGCTCCAAATTATGACTGGTGTGGAAAAATTAAATAAGGATATGTCATTTACTCCTTCACATAATACAAGAACTAGGGGTCACCCAATGAAATGAATAGACAGCAGATTTAAAACAAAGATAAGAAAGTATTTCTTCACAGTCAACCCGTGGAACTCTTTGCCGGGGGATGTAGTGAAGGCCAGAACTATAACGTGATTTCAGTAAGAACTAGAGAAGTTCATGGAGGATTGATCCATCAATGGCCTCTGTTTGCCAGAAGCTGGGACTGGATGACAGGGGATAGATCACTCCGAATTTCCCTGTTCTGTTCATTACCTCTGAGGCACCTGGTATTGCAAAAAGTTGGAAGAGAGGATACTGGGCTGGATGGACCACTGGTCTTACCTAGTATGGCCACTCTGATGTTCTTATACACATAAGTGCCGACTGCATGGGTGCTCTGGGGTTGAAGCACCCACAGGGAAAAATTAGAGGATGTTCTGCACCCACCGGCAGCCGAGCTCCCCCCTCTTCCCAATGTGTCTCACCCGCTGGCGGCTCTGCTGAATTCTTCCCCCTCCCTCCCAGGGCTTCCTGCCTGCTGAGAAACAGCTGTCTTGCGGTGCTCAGGACGCTCTGGGAGGGAGCGGGAGGAGTGGGGATGTGGCGCATTGTGGGGAAGGGGCGGGGACTTGGGAAATGGGGTGGGGCAGAGCAGAGACAGGAAGAGGTGTGCAGGGACAGGGACTTGGGGAAGGGGGTGGAATGGGGCAGAGTTGGGGCAGGAAGAGGCGGGGCGGGGTTTGCGGGAGGGGTGGAGTGGGAGCAGGGCATGGGGCGGTGGGGGGGGTGTCGAGCAACCACCTGCCAGAGGTGAAGTCGGTGCCTATACAGATCCTAGATGTACCTGCCCCTGGTACAGCCCACAAGAACCCAGGAGGCCTGATGGGATCTCTCTCTCTCTGCAGAGTAAGTAACAAAGAATATCCATTACAATTTGAAAACTAACCAGTTTCCTTAAGTGACTTTCCACGAGATGTTAAACATGTTTATATAAGAGCTTAGTAGATTTATTATTGCTTTAATTTCTTTCTTCTATATCGGAATTAGAAACACTGTTCCTGTCAGTTAACTGCCAAGTTATCTGCCAAAACACTAAGTTTTCAAGTGCGTAAGTAGCCACTGGAATCACAGTTAAAGTTGCCCCCGCCCCCAACCCCCTGCTCCAAAATCTGAAATGAAGTCCCTGCAGGAAAGTATGGGGAGGTGCAGAAAACTCAGTGGGTGAAGACGGGAGGAGAAGAGCGGGCAACCGAGGCAGAGTCTTCGGGGGAAGAAATGGGGCAGTGGGTGGGACCTCAAAGGTCTAGTTACCCGCAATTAGAAATGTGGCCACCCAATTAATGTACAGAGGCCGATTCTGCAGTTTGTAAGTCTGACACAGCACAGTGTGGTCAGGAAAGGATTTAATATCTCCTTTAATGTACAGTCAGTGATTCACAGAAGAGGGCCCAGGGCCATGTTACCACCCAGAACTGCACAGAGATTGCTCTGAGAGTACGAAGAGAAAACTTTAGGTCCCTTTATGAGTAAAAAGACAGAGCAGCCTGTCCCAGATCTGTTTGGTCCTGACCCCATAGATGATGGGGTTTAGTACAGGGGGCACCAGGAGGTACATGTTGGCCATGAGAATGTGGAAATGCAAGGCCACATAGTGCCCATAACGGTGCGTGAGGGAGGAGAAGAGAGAAGAGATGTAAAAGGCTAAGATGGCACAGAGGTGGGAGCTGCAGGTCCCGAACGTCTTGAGCCGGGCGTCTTTTGTGGGGAGGCTGAAAATGGCCCTGAGGATCTGGGTATAGGACACAACGATAAAAAGCACATCCAGACCAGTCACAAAGAATACCACAAAGAGGCCATAGTAACTATTGACACGGATGTCAGCGCAGGCCAGCTTCACCACAGCAATGTGCTCACAGGGCGTGTGGGGGATGATGTTGGTTCTGCAATATGGCCACAGTCTTGCCAGGAAGGGAGTTGGCAGTGCAAGCATACAGCTGTGCAGCAACACAGACAGGCCGATCTTGGCCACCACGGGGTTTCTCAGGATGGTGGAATGTCTCAGGGGCTTGCAGATGGCCACGTAGCGATCCAGAGCCATGGCCACCAGGATCCCAGACTCCATCGTTAAGAAGCAGTGAATGAAGTACATCTGGGTGAGGCAGGCACTGAAATCGATCTCCCTGGAATTGAACCAGAAGATGCTCAGCGTGTTGGGCAGGATGGACGTGGACAGAACCTGGTCAGAGACAGCCAGCATACAGAGGAAATAGTACATGGGCACATGGATGCTTGGCTCCGTCTTTACGATGGACAGGATGGTGAAGTTCCCCAAGATGGCTATGGCGTACATGGTGCAGAAGGGAATGGAGATCCAGACATGGGCCATCTCCAGGCCAGGAATGCCCAGCAGGATGAAGGTTGAAGGGTTGGTGAAATCAGTTTTGTTGGCATCTGACATGGAGTAGGGGAGAAGGTGTACAACTCTGAGGCAAAACGGTGTCTGCTGCATGTACCGTAGGTTCTCGTGACTTCCTGTATGTGCCCAAACTCTAGGGTGATGGTCGCAGTAAATATTCCTTAATGGAGAGACAATGTTAATATGAGACACTACATGCACTACTGTAGGTGTTGTCATGGGTGAAGCAGATTTGTCGCTCTTCACACACTGATAAATGACATTTTCATAATTCAGAGAAATGAATTATGAACAACTGACCCTACTAATGCCAATTCCAAATAAGATGGTGGTCCATGCATCAATAATTCCTACATGTTATGGTGTGGGAAAACTTAATGGGCACCAGCAGGAAACACAGGTGTGGATAGTGGTGTTCCATCATTCTTCCTTAATGCAATGAAACCCAGGGTATAGGGTCTATGCTGTAGGGATTTCCCCATTCACCCAGATGCTCAAAATCTGGGAGTGAAGAAAATCCAAACCTTTTCGAAGACATGCCGAGGGAATCATCCCAATTCGTACACACCGCAGGATAAAAGAACTGTGCATCATTGATAGCAGCTCCATGGAAACACTTGCATTCATAGCGGGGACTAAAACAAAGACAATGTTAGCAAATAGAAAGGAGGGTTGCAAGACAGGCATTGAGAATGGGGGAGGGTGCCATAGTCTGGGACTGTTTAGTTTAGAGAAGAGATAAAGAAGGGGATATATGATAGAGGAGAACAAACTAAATATTGGAACTGATTACATTCCAATGGACAAACAGAGAACAGTTCCCAACCAGTAATATCTATAGACACTTAGTACTACAAAAGGGCTAATTCCCCAAAGCTGTAGGAAATTATCAGCAAAACTGATTGGGAGGAAAAAATCTAGACAGGGAAATGAGAATAAAAATGGGGAGTTCTTTAAGAAGAGTTCATTAGATAGCTAACAATCCTCGATTCCACAATCAAAAAGTGCCCAGCTTTGGCTAGAAAACTGGTTCAGTGGCAAAGTGAAGGCAGCAATAATTGGGGGTGGGGGGGAGGAAGCAATATTGAACTAATGGGATAAAGGGAAAATAGATGGCAAGCAATACATATTAGTAGGTATGAACACTGATTAGGGCATAAAAAACATTGAGGAAAAATAAAAATAAATCCTAGAAAAGGTTTAAGCCAATTCCTAGTGGGCGAAAAGAAACTTGTTAAAGTTGCAGAAAAGGCAAATGTATTCACGATATAGTTTTGTTCTGCATTTGGAAAGAAGTGTTATGATGTACAGATATCACGTGAGCTGATGAAATACTTTCCAGTCCATTAGCAGTCAAGGAAGCTGTTAAAGAGCATGTATAATGGAACCTTAGAGTTATGAACATCAGAGTTACGAACTTACCAATCAACCACACTTCTCATTCAGAAGCAGAAGCACACAATCAGGCAGCAGCAGAGCCCAAAAAGTAGAAGAAAGTAAATACAGGGCAGTTCTGTGTTAACTCTAAAGCATAAAAAAAGAAGGGAAAGTTTAAAAAAAAAAAGATTTGACAGGGTTAGGAAACAGTGGGAAAGCTGGTCTGGGATTAGTTAACAAAAAAGTCTAAGAATATAATTAATGTCAGTCAACAACACGTCTTCTGAAATAAACCCAATTTCATCCTTTAATGAGAATGCATTTGGCTGATCAAGGAAACTTCACAGATGCAATATACTTTGATTTCTCTGAGGCCTTTAATTTGCTAAGGGAAAACATTCAGATAAAAATGAACACTGTACAATATCAGTGAAGCACACCTACAATGGATTAAAAACTGGCAGATCTCAGACAGCAGCTGCCAATCGGCCGTTGTCACCAAATGGGGCTGTTTCTAGTGGGGTTCTGTGGGATCAGTTCTACGCCCGATGCTATCGAATATTTTGATCACTAATCTGGAAGCAAATAGACAAACCCTGCAGATAAAATATGGGTACGACCCAAAGACTGGCAGAGCAGTTACAATAAGGCAGCGAGGGCATGATTACTGATTGATCTAGAGCGTTTTAATACAGCCAAAAGAGAAGTTATCATCTCGGAACAGGGAATGCAGGCCCAACCCCCAGACTACGGGACTGTATCATGGAACAGAGGGGCCTGAGTAGGGTTTTGGCGTCACTGTGGATGACCAACATATCATGAGCTCTCAGTGCGATGCTATGGTGAAAAGGGTGATGTGATCCTTGGATGCATAAACAGGAGACTGGTGGGTTGGAACAGGGGGAGGATTATAGCTCTGCACACAGTATTGGTGCAAAACAACTGCATCCAATTCTGGGGTTCACATTTCAAAAAGGATGTTGAAAAATTGGGCAAGAGTTCAAAAAAAGAGCCACAACAATTCTTCAACGCCGGAGAAAACACCTGACAGTGAGAGACTTAAAGAGTTACACCTACTTCTGTTATCAAAAAGAGGATCAATGGAGACATTAATGAGAAGAACAATGTGGGTTTTAATGGGCTCTTTAATCTAGCGGAGAAAGGCAGAGCAAGACCCAGTGGCTGGAAGCTGAAGCCAGACAAATTCCAAGGGCAAATGATTAGCACCGAGAGTGATAATAAGAGAATAAACAGAATAAACAGTGAGGGTGATTAACCATTGGAACAAACTGCAAAGGGAAGTGGAGGACTCAATGCTTTTCTGGAAGATCTGCTTGCGGGCTTGTCCACACTTAAAAGTCTACAGCTACCGCAGTGCTTCAGTGTAGACACTACTTACAAGGACAGCCGGGGTTCTTCCGGCAGCGCAGGTAACTCACCTCCCCGAAAGTTGGTAACTAGATCAGTGGAAGAATTTTCCATTGACCTCATGCTGTCTACACTGGGGTTAGGTTGCTATAGTAGCAGTTTGGGGTTTCATTAACAGAGGCATAACATGCAAGTCATAGGAGGTGATAGTATTCTTCTACCCGGAGATGGTCAGCCTCAGCTGCCGTTTTGTGTCTAGTCTGGGGCACCAGTGTATAGAAAGGATGTAGAAAAACTGGAAAAGATTCAGTGGTGAGAGACAAAGCAGATCCAAGTTATCGAATACAAACCATACCAAAAAAAAAAGGCTGAAGGAAGTGGTTGTGTTTAGTTTGGAAAAAGGAGATTAAGGTAGGACATGATAGCGGTCTTCCAATACATAAAAAGGTGCCATAATAGAGGTGGCATCATTGGCCTTTCTGGACTAGAACCCTATGAATCGGTGGATAAAGAAACTAGATGAAGCATTTACATTTACTCTGTCTCATAACACACACAAAGGGAACATTCAATTACATTGAAAGTCTGAACATATAACACCGATAAAATAAAATGGTTTACATAATACATATTTTGCCTGTGGAACTCCTTGCCACAGGCAATATTGGGGCAAAGAGCTTATATGAATGGGATTCACAAGTGGATTGGCCATTGAAAATGGCACTGGTGGCACCACCTTTAGTTAAGGGGACTGACACATTCCATTAGAAGACCTCATTTTAATTGCGTAGGAGATTGCCAAACGCTAAAAGTTTGGACTGAAATTTACCACACTGGGCATCTACTTATGCCTGAATTGTTTTTTAAAGTTTCAGGCATTACAATTCAACGTCTTCTTGAATAAAGCAAGGAGACAAAATGTCTTGCTCATGTTGACAAATTCTTATAATTGCCGCAGTGAGGAGCCCTGGCACCTTCACGTTCTCCAGCAGATAAAAGTCAGGTAACATCCCCCCTGTTAACAGCCGGAGCCCTGGGCTTGTTGAGCAGGTGAGCTCCTCAGCAAGAGATGGGTACCTGTGAATTCTGAGACAGAAGTGTCTTCTCTGGGTATCCCCCTCAGGTAGCCATGTCCCACACCTCTCTCACCCCAGCATCTGCAGCAGCATCCCACGCTGAGAGCTGACACAGGGGCATGCACCGTTTATAATATAGCTCTGTGTAATCCCACGGGGTTTCGTTCAGCCTCTAGCAGAGAAGCAGCATTTGGATGTAAACAGGCTGGAGATAAGCCTGTCTGCACTTCTGTGCTATTTATCCAGCTTCAGGAGTAAACAGTAATTAAGGGACCTTCCCGAAAAGAGATGAGAACTCTGGGGCTCTGTGCTGTGTCAGAGAGGAATTGGCTGCTCTGTGCATTTGTGTATATTTAAAAAGTGTAGTTGATTAGCAAGAAAACTCGGGATACTGCCTAGATCTCCATAGGGCCTGATACCCTGTAGATATCTAGGAGGGATGGGTAGATATTAGACAGACAGATCTGGAGAATGGTGACTGAGGGGAGAGACAAGCTCTTTCTACAGGCACACTGAACTGTCCCTGAGGGATCAGAGATCAGTAATTCTCATCAGTAGCTATCATCATGTTGTGCAGCACCTTTCACTGAAGGATTTTGAGAACACCTAGCAAAGGAAAGTGACTATGAACATATCCCCATTATACAGATAGGTATACTGAGGCAGTGGGCGACATGAATTGTCTAATGTGACACACAGATTGAGTGTCAGAATGAGAGACAGAACCTTGGGTTCCTGACTGCCCTGCCTTAACCACAGTCTCTCTATCACACCAAGAGGGAAATGGACTCCGGCTCTGGCAGGGACTGTTGGTTGAGTGGGATTCAGAGGAAAGGCTGGAAGAGGGAGCCTGAGCATTCGCCATCCTCTCATGATGAATCTGAGGTTTCCAGAACTAGCTGGGGTTTGTGAGCTCCCCGCTCCTGTGAGGTGTGAACTCCGGGGCTCCACTTCCGCTCCTCTACTGGTAGGGGAAGTAGAAGTGGGTGGCAAGAAAGAACAATTGTTCTCCATTTTTTTATAGCAGCCTTTCAAGTACTTGAAGACCACTAGTGTGTCCTCACCTAATGTCCATTTTTTCTAAACTAAACATACCCAGTTCCTTTAGCCCTTGTTCCTATGGCTTGAATTCTATCCCTTGGATCATCTTTGTCTCTCAACTCTGTATCCTTTCCAGTTTATCTACATCCTTTCTATACATGGGTAACCCAAACTGGACACAATAGTCCAGATGAGGTCTAACCAGCGTTAAGTAGATTGGTACTTGCACCTCCCATGACTTGCAAGCTATGCCTCTGTTAATACAACTGAAAATTGCATTTGCTTTTTTTTTTGCAATAGCAAAAAAATCCACATCCTCAGAGATGTAGCTATATCAACCTAACCCCGGTGTAGAAAGCAGGAGGTTCAGGGAAGAATTCTTCTATCAACCTCCCATCTCACCTCTCGGGAGAACCCAGCCATTGGTGTAAGTAGTGTTCACGCTGAAGTTCAGCACCAATGCCACTGTAACGTTTTAGGTGTAGACAAGCCTTCAAGTATATGTTTCATCGAGTCTGGATCTGCAGACATGAGGAGTTGGAGAATCCACCACTCCCTTCGCAGTTTGTCCCAATAGTTAATTACCCTCAATGCTAAACATTTGGCCCTTATTTCCAGCTAGAATATGTCTGGCATCAGCTTCCAGCCATTGGGCCTTGCTTTGCGTTTCTCCGCTAGATTACAGAGCCCATTATTACGTATGGTTTTCTCCCCATGAACCTTGTGGGAGGGCTGACTTTGTCAGGCATCATCCTTGTCTGGTGAACTGCAAAATTCAAACACAGGATGATGGGGACTGGCTCTGTCTGACATTGAGTCTAAAGCTGCCTCTGGAAGCCCGGTACCATAAGCTTGTAGATGCTAAACAGGTACACAGAAATCTGCAACAGCTACCCAACCAAGTGATCAAAAACAACCCCGATTAGGCAAAAATTATTAGTCAGGATGGGCAGGGATGGTGTCCCTAGCTTCTGTTTGCCAGAAGCTGGGAATGGGTGACAGGGGATAGATCACTTGATGATTCCCTGTTCTGTTAATTCCTTCTGGGGCACCTGGCACTGGCCACCGTCAGAGGACAGGATACTGGGGTAGATGGATCTTTGGTATGACCCAGTAGGGCCGTTCTTATGTAAAAAGCTCATGGCAGTAATAAACAGTAAACAGGGTGGAGAATTTAGCAGGGCAATTTAAGGATAATTATTGGGTCAAAACCAAGACTAGAACTGGGTAGGGGAAGGGTGAATGCTTACAATAAATGGAAAACACAAACAAACCTTGGGGCTCACTCCTCAGTGTTAGGGAGGAGGGGGACGGGTGGTACAGCTTGCAAGCTTGTAGCAACTCTGATGCAATAAATGGCGATCTAGACTGAATGGTCCTGCCTCCAGATTTGGTCCTAGAACTGATCCCTGCAGAACCCCACTAGAACCCCCCCCCCCCATTTGATGACAATGGCCAACTGACAATGGCTTTAACACAGTACTGTCCCGTATTTGCCTTTTTGGGTTTGTTTGTTTTTTTTGCTTTCCTTCTGCCTGATTGTGTACTTCTTGTTCCAACCGATGAGATATGTGGTGGATCGGTCCATTCATAACTCTGGTGTTCGTAACTCTAAGGTTCTACTATAAATGGTGTTTAACATCCTCTTTGACTGCTAATGTACTGGAAAGTATTTAATCACTGCTTGTGATATGAGTATTTCATGCTACTCCTTTCCAAATGCAGATAAAAAATATTTCTTGAACACATCTACTTTTTCTGCAACATTGGCTACGTCTACACTACCCGTCGGATCGGCGGATAGTAATCGATCTATCGGGGATCATCTAGACGCGATAAATTGATCCCCGAATCGATGCCCGGACTCCACCTCGGCAGGAGGAGTAAGCAGAGTCGACGGGGGAGCCGCGGCGGTCCACTTGCCGCCGTGAGGACAGTCGGGTAAGTTGAACTAAGATACTTCAACTTCAGCTATGTGAATAGCGTAGCTGAAGTTGCATATGTTAGATCGATTCCGCCCCCCGCCCAGTGTAGACCAGCCCATTAACAAGTTTGCTTTCTCCCTCTTGGAATTGACCTAAACGTTTTCTAGGATTTCTTTTCTTCTTAATATACTTAATAATTTTCTTTTGTTATCCTAAGCCCTTCCGAATATGTATTTTTTCCATGATGTCTTTAATGTACCTTATCCATTTTCATACATTCCATTTTCTATTACTTGCTATCTTTTCCCCCCTGTGTCGCTTCCCCCGCCCCCAATTGCTGCATTCACTTTCCCACTGAACCGGGTGTGATGAGTTCCCTCAGGATGCCACCTGCAACTGGGGTACCACTGAGCCCCCAGACCCACCAGCCTGGGCTCCCTCTCACACTGTGGTTCTGTGATAAGTTGCCAAGCTCACTCTTTCACCAGAAAACACACAGGTAGGGACCCACCCAGCTGCAGAACTTACAGGCTGCTGTGATCACCTCTGCATGGGGAGGCTACTGCTAAGGAACTGCCCAGCTGCTCCACAGCACACCTCCCTTTGTAGTGTAAACCCAAAATTATATTGTCTTGTGCTGAACAGATCTGCACAGCGTAAGCTTGTGAAATTTGTCCCCTCCCTCAATGTGGAGAGAGAAAATACAATGTTTTGCTCCAAGTTATAATTCCCACATACTGGTGTTAGAATATAGCTATTTAGGCCTGTCTGCAAAGGCCTATATTTTAAGAATTTAAGTGCATTCTTATCACGTAGCTAGTTATAGAGGTACAAAGAAGGAATCAAAATCACTGTCTGCCGGTGTAAGGGCCTTTTCTCACTGTGACAGTCTGAGGCCCTGTTCCTAGGTTAAGGACTTTGGCTATGCAGCAGAGGCAGCCATAAGCTGGGAAGTCACATCCTCACGTTCCAAACTAGTCACATGGAAATAAGGTGCTAAGGGGCTGTTAGGAACACAATCCTGTCCTGATATTCCTATCACCTCCAGAAAAAGGGAAGAGCCTAGAAGATTTAAAGAAAACTGAGTTTGATAGCATCCTGTCTGCAAGAACTCACTTATCAATAGCTGGGGTGTGAAATCCTCATTTTTTTTTCGGTTCATCACTGTAGTCCCCACTTCCCTATTGTTTATTTGCATGGTCTCTGTCTGGTTCTGTGATTGTTTCTGTCTGCTGTATAATTAATTTTGTTGGGTGTAAACCAATTAAGGTGGTGGGATATAATTGGTTAAATAATCATGTTACAATATGTTAGGATTGGTTAGTTAAATTTCAGTAAAATGATTGGTTAAGGTATAGCTAAGCAGAACTCAAGTTTTACTGTATAGTCTGCAGTCAAGCTGGAAGGGGGGAATGGGAACAGGGAATGGGTGTGTGGGAATTGGAATCATGTTTTGCTAAGGGGGAGAAATGGGAACAGGGAAAGGGAACAGGGATACAGGCAAGGCTCTGTACAGGGGGACACTAAGGAAGGAAATTGGAATCATGCTTGCTGGAAGTTCACCCCAATAAACATCGAATTGTTTGCACCTTCGGACTTCGGGTATTGTTGCTCTCCGTTCATGCGAGAAGGACGTGAGCAGGTGAAGGAATAAGCCCCCTAACATCTGGTTTGTGATAAAGCAAAAGCCAATTTATTAACTAGAAAAGATAGATTTTAAGCCATTATAAGGGACATCAAACAGATCAAAGCAGATTACCTAGCAAATAACCAAAAATGCAATCTAAGCATAATATCCTAAAGAGAGTGGATATGAGTAGCAAATCCACACTCTAATTGTTAATTCAAGCAAGCTACAGGTTCTTAAGAGGCAAACTGCACTTGCTTGCAGCTTAACAACCCCTGATATTCTTTTCACATGCTCTCTAGCCTGGGTCCAGCCCTTCCCTCCGATTCAGTCCTTGTTCCTCAAGTCTTTCCAGGAGTCTCTTTGGGCAGGGATTCAGTGAATAACCATGATGATGTCACTCCCCTGCCTTAAATAGCTTTTGCATATGGAGGGGATCATTTGTCTCCAAACTTAGTTCCCATGCCTTTCAGAGGAAAAACACTGTTTTTCAAAAATGGAGTCCAGTAACAGGTTATCTACTCACATGCCCCTGCAATGTCATAGCAGCCATGACTTACACTTATGAAAGGTCAGGGCATACGAGCTGAGAATGTCAACTGAGAAGGAGAACAGAGTCCCAGGCACTCAAAACCAGTGGGGAACAGGGAATGGGTGTGTCGGAATTGGAATCATGTTTTGCTAAGAAGGGGGGAAATGGGAACAGGGAAAGGGAACAGGGATACAGGCAAGGCTCTGTGGTGTCAGAGCTGGGAAGGGGGACACTAAGGAAGGAAATTGGAATCATGCTTGCTGGAAGTTCACCCCAATAAACATTGAATTGTTTGCACCTTCGGACTTTGGGTATTGTTTCTCTCTGTTCATGCAAGAAGGACCAGGGAAGTGAGCAGGTGAAGGAATAAGCCCCCTGTAGCGAGGCGGCGTGGCTCCCAGCTGCCCCTGTAAGGGACGAGCCAGAACAGCCTCCAGAGTGGGCGGAGTCACCGCGGCCTGTCCCCGCCCCCGGAAGTCAAGGGGCGGGACAGGAAGTATAAAGGCCAAGCCACAGCACTCAGTTGCTGGCCGGCCGCGGGAGAGGACAGACGCTGGTGCCCGAGCTCCCGCTGGGCTGAGCCTGCCCAGAGCCCGGTATCCTGAGGAGGACTGGCTGAGCCTGCCCAGAGCCCGGTATCCTGAGGAGGACTGGCCGAGCCGGCCCAGAGCCCAGTATCCTGAGGAGGACTGGCCGAGCCGGCCCAGAGCCCGGTGTCCTGAGGAGGACTGGCTGAGCCGGCCCCGAGCCCGGTATCCAGAGGAGAGGCCTGAGCTTCCCCCCGCCGAGGGCCCGGAGGAAACGATCAACCTACACAGTGCTCGGTGCCCGGAGGAGGAGCCCATGGTCTGGGACACGGCAGACGAGCCTCAGGATGTGCAGGTACCCATGGAGGAGGAGATGAGAAGTGGCCCGGGGATAGCCGACCCCGAACCCATGTCAGTGTGTTGCGGTCAGGATCCCCACTGACCCAGCAGCAGACGGACTGCTGCTGATAGGGCCCCGGGCTGGAACACAGTGGAGTGGGTGGGCCTGTATTCCCCCCTGCCACCCCCTCGCCGGGTGGCAGTCTCTCCTCCTCCCTGCCTGAGGGCCTGAGCCCTGAGCTATTATTGGTTTGCTCAGCCCCTGCCTAAGGGCCTGAGCCTTGAACTATTATTTATTTGCTCAGCCCCTGCCTAAGGACCTGAGCCTCGAACTATTATTGGTTTGCTCAGCCCCTGCCTAAGGGCCTGAGCCTTGAGCTATTATTGGTTTGCTCAGCCCCTGCCTAAGGGCCTGAGCCTTGAACTATTATTGGTTTGCTCAGCCCCTGCCTAAGGGCCTGAGCCTTGAGCTATTATTGGTTTGCTCAGCCCCTGCCTGAGGGCCTGAGCCCTGTACTACGGTTGGCTGCCCGCCCCTGTAAGGGACAAGCCTCATCCTGGAACGTCTACACCCCCTAACAACTGGTTGGTGATAAAGCATCTACAGTAGAAGGCCAAGCAGTGGCAGAAGGATTTGTAGTCCTGTCCTTGGAGGAAAGTCACTCTGCAGGCAGTGTTGAGAGGAACGTGGGAAGTGCCAGCATATCTAGCGAACTCTGTAAGTGAGCATTTGGAGACTAACTGCTGAAGTATGTATAACGGGGTGAAAACCACATGTTTGTTAGATACTGGCTCCGAAGTCACCACCATTACTGAGTTGCATTTTCAAAAATACTTGAAGGCCAAGGAGCTGACCATGCATAGCACACAGTATGTATGTCTAACAGCAGTTAATGGACTGGCAATCCCAGTGGTGGGGTGTCTCGAAGCAGAAATAGAGTACATGGGCCTCACATGGCCAATAAAAAGCGTCTTCATCCTGAAAGACAAAGCCTCTGAAGGGAGGCATGTGGGAGAAGGAATCCCAGGGACCCTTGGAATGTTTTGCTCTTTTGCGCTACGCAAGACTCTTCACATTTCTGAAAAAACTGTGTAATAACCTGCTCCCTCTGCCTGACTGAGGCTTTTTCTACACTACAGACCTTACAGCAGCATAGCTATATCACTGTAAGGTCTCCCATGTTGCAGCTCTATGCCGATGAGAGAGAGCTCTCTGGCCAGCATAATTAAACCACTCCCAATGAGCATCTCCCGCTGTCCTAGCACTGTTCACACGGCCCTTTGGTCAGTCAGAGGTGGGTTTTTTTCACACCCTTGACCGAAAATAGTGTTCCATCTCCATGTGGCTTCTTCCTTCCTTCACCACTGCCCTGTTACCTCTGCCCTCTCCTCTGGTCTCCCCACTGGTACCAGGGGTTGTCTTGGGAATTCATAAGAAGGAGTCACAGTCTGCACTCAAAGAAGGGAGGTGTGATTACAACTAAAGCAGAGTTACACAAGGTAAGGGAGAGCCATGCGCTCCCAGCTGTGTGTCTGGTGCAGCCGCCACTCAATGGCCCATTCTCGCTAGCCCCAGGCTAGTTTCTCCTAACATGTGCTCTGCTCTTCAAGGCCTGGGACATACTTCTAACTGCCAGGGCAGGGCTGTGCATTTCAGCTGTCTCACCCCCACCCAGCAGCCTACGTAACCACCCATTCTGAGTGCTGTTCCTCCTCCACCTGTCCCATCCACCCACTTTCTGGTTTGTTACACACAGTAGCTGTGTCTTCTCTGAATTTGATTGATAAGCTCCTTGGGGCAGGGGCTGTTTCTCCTTCTGTGTTCGTGAAGGGCCCAGCACAAGGAACCCTGAACTGGACCTGGGCCTCTGGAGGCTTCCACAATACAAATAATGATCATAAATAATAAACACAACTATCCAGGTAAATCAGGGCCTGGCCCCTCCTCTTTGCCTTTAGCTACAGACGAAAGTCAAACCATTCTGGCCAGCTACAGAGTGTTAGTAACTTTAATACAGGTGCACATGGCGACCCCCTTTCAGCTTGGACAGGAGAATTCGTACAGTCTCATTCCTGTGCTTAAAAACCCAGGTTCTCTGCGCTGGAGAAATACCCCGATGAGCCAGATGAGCAGACAGAGAGTTCAGCTGTGGGAATCCAAGTGTCCTCCACCTGCGGCAGTCCTGGAAAGTCTGACTCAGCCTGGAACATTAGATTTCATTTCCACCTGGGAGAGACTGGGAGGAATTGAAGCGAGAGGGAGAGAACAAAACCAATGCAAACACTATTCCAGTCTCTATCCAGCCTACAGGGCCCCCCTTGTTCCAGGGCAGTGGTGGGGGAAGGGCCAGGCCTCTGTTCCCAGGTCAGGCCCCCTGGCTGCCCTCGATCCACAGGAGTATTCTGTTAGTGTTGCTTTTCCTGAGTCTGTTCCCCCGAAGCCACCCCAGCGGTGTGTTGGCAGGTTTCTGAGTGGCAGCGGAAGTGGAGTCCTGGAGTTCACACCTCACAGGAGCGGGGAGCTCACAGACAGCAGCTAGTTATGAAAACCTCAGATTCCCCTTGAGAGGATGGCAAAGGATAAGGCTCTCTCTTCCAGACTTTCCTCTGCATCCCACCCAACGAACCATCCCTGCCAGAGCGGGAGTCCATTTCCCTCTTGCCGTGATCGAGAGACCGTGGTTAAGGCAGGGCAGTCAGGTCTCCTGGGTTCTGTCTCTCATTCGGACACTCAATCTCTGTGTCAATTCATGTCGCCCTGTGCCTCAGTTTACTTATCTGTATAATGGGGATATATTAATAGTCACTTTCCTTTACTAGGTGTTCTCAAAAGCCTTCAATGAAAGGTGCAGCACAACATGGTGATAGTTACTGATGAGAACTACAGATCTCTGATGGCTTAGAGGCAGTTCAGTGTGCCTGGAGAAAGCGCTTGTATCTCCCCTCACTCACCATGCTCCAGATCTGTCTGTCTAATATCCACCCATCCCTCCTAGATATCTACAGGGTATCAGGCCCTATGGAGATCTAGGCATTATCCCCTGTTTTCTTCCTAATTAACTATATATTTTAAATATACACAAATACATAGAACAGCCAATTCGTCTCTGAGGGCAGAGCCCAAGAGTTCTCATCTCCCTTTGGGAAGTTCCCTTAATTACTGATTACTCCTAAAGCTGGATAAAGAACACAGAAGCACAGACAGGTTTGTCTCCAGCCTGTTTATATCCAAATGCTGCTTCTCTGCTAGAGGCTGAGCGAACCCCCCGGGATTGCACAGAGCTATATTATAAATGGTGCACACCTCTGTGTCAGCTCTCAGCGTTGGATGCTGCTGCAGATGCTGGGGTGAGAGAGGTGTGGGACATGGCTACCTGAGGGGGATTCCCAGGGAAGACACTTCCATCTCAGAATTCACAGGTACCCATCTCTTGCTGAGGAGCTCACCTGCTCAACAAACCCAGGGCTCCGGCTGTTAACAGGGGGGCTGTTACCTGACTTTTATCTGCAGGAAAAGGTGGAGGTGCTAGGGCTCCTCACTGCGGCAATTATAAGAATTCGTCAGCATGGGCAAGACATCTTGTCTCCTAGTTTCATTCAAGAAGTCATCGAATTGTAATGCCTGAATCTTAAAATAAAATAAAATAAACAATTCGGCCATAAGCAGATGCCCAGTGTGATAAATTTCAATCCAAACGCTTAGAGTTTGGCAAACTCATACGCAATTATAATGAGGACTTCTAATGGAAGGTGTCAGCCCCCTAACTAAAGGTGGTGCCACCAGCACCACTTTCAATGGCCAATCCACTTGTGAATCCCATTCAGCTAAGCTCTTTGCTCCAATAATGTCTGTGCCAAGGAGTTCTACAGGCAAAATAGGTATTATGTAAACCATTTTCTGTTATCAGTGTGATATATTCAGACTATCAATGTAATTGAATGTTCCCTTTGCATGTGTTATGAGAAAGAGTAAATGTAAGTGCTTCATCTAGTTTCTTTATCCACCGATTCATAGGGTTCAAGTCCAGAAAGGCCCATTTGATATCCAGTCTGACCTCCTGTATAACACAGGCCAGTAAATTTTACCTAGTTGGCCGTGGATTGGGCTCCATAGCTTATGTTTCACTAAGCCCTCGTCTACAGTAGGATTTTACATCATAGAACCATAGAGCCACAGGGTGAGAAGGCTCCGCAAGGGTCATGTAGACTAACTGCCTGCCAAGAAGCAGGATTTGTTGCATCCAGGATGGATGATTGTCCAGCCTCCTTTGGAAAACCTCCAGCGAAGGAGCTTCCATGTCCTCCCGAGGTGACTGTTCCATTGCCCTCCTGTTCTGACTCTTAGGAAGTTTTTCCTGAGAATTCATCTAATTCTGCTGTGCTGTAGTTTGATCCCATTGCCTCTTGTCTTGTGCTATGTGGAAAGAGAGAACATTTCTCCATCTCTTTTATGGCACCCTTTCAAGTGTTTGAAGACCGCTATCATGTCACACTTTTAATCTCCTCTTTCCAAACTAAACACACCCAGTTCCTTCAGCCTTTTATTCATATGGTTGGTATTCCATACTTTGGATAAGCGTTGTCTGTCAGCTCTGGATCTTTTCCAGTTTTTCTACATCCTTTCTATATACTGGTACCTGGAACTAGAAACAAAACTCCACCTGAGGCCAGACCTGTTCCGAGTAGAAGAATACTATCACCTCCTATGACTTGCATGTTATGCTCCTGTTAATGAAACCCAAAACTGCATTTCTGTGGGGTTTTTGCAATAACAAAAAGAAATCCACAGCCATGAAAGATGGACCTATAGCAACCTAACCCCAGTGTAGACAGCATGAGATCAACATAAAATTCTTCCAGCAACCTAGCTACCACCTGTCTGGGAGGTGGATTAACTACGCATTCTGGAGAACCCCGGCTGTCCTTGTAAGTAGTGTCTACACTGAAGCCCTACGGTAGCTGTAGCCTTTTAAGTGTGGACAAGCCCTCAAGCAGATCTTCCAGAAAATCATTGAGTCTTTATCTGACATGTAGAACTTGGGAATGCACCACTTCCCTTTGCAGTTTGTTCCAATGATTAATCACTCTCAGTGTTTATTCTCAGGTATCAGAGGGGTAGCTGTGTTAATCTAGATCTGTAAAAAGTGACAGAGTCCTGTGGCATCTTATAGACTAACAGACGTATTGGAGCATAAGCTTTCCCGGGTGAATACCCAATTCGTCAGACACATGAGTGTTTATTCTGTTCATTCTCTTATTATAACTCTCAATGCTAATCATTTGGCCTTGGAATTTGTCTGGCTTCAGCTTCCAGCCACTGGGTCTTGCTCTGCCTTTCTCCGCTAGATTAAAGAGCCCATTATAACCCACATTGTTCTTCTCATGAACCTCTCACTTGATCATCTTTTTGATAACAGAAGTAGGTGTAACTCTTTAAGTCTCTCACTGTCAGGCTTTTTGTCCAGCCTCAAAGCTTTTTTGTGCCTCTTTTTTGCACTCTCGCCCAATTTTTCAACATCCTATTTAAATGTGGACCCCAGAATTGGACGCAGTTGTTTTGCACCAATACCATATGCAGAGCTATAATCCTCCCCCTGTTCCAACCCACCAGTCTCCTGTTTATGCATCCAAGGATCACATCACCCTTTTCACCACAGCATCGCACTGAGAGCTCACGATATGTTGGTCGTCCACAGTGACGCCAAAACTCTACTCAGGCCCCTCTGTTCCATGATACAGTCCCGTAGTCTGGGGGTTGGGCCTGCATTCCCTGTTCCGAGATGATAAGTTCTCTTTTGGCTGTATTAAAACGCTCCAGCTCAATCGGTGTGCCTGCCCTGGCTGCCTCATTGTAACTGCCCTGCCAGTCTTTGGGTCGTCTGCAAATTTTATCTGCAGTGATTGTCTATTTCCTTCCAGATCACTGATCGAAATATTCGATAGCATCGGGCCCTTTTTCATATTTTTGGGGCTCTGCTGCTGCCTGATTGTGTGTTTCTGCTTCCAAACGAGAAGTGTGGTTGATTGGTCAGTTCGTAATTCTGGTGTTCGTTACTCTAAGGTTCCATTATACATGCTCTTTAACAGCTTCCTTGACCGCTAATGGACTGGAAAGTATTTCATCACCTCATGTGATATCTGTACATCATAACACTTCTTTCGAAATGCAGAACAAAACTATGTCGTGAATACATCTGCCTTTTCTGCAACTTTAACAAGTTTCTTTTCGCCCACTAGGAATTGGCTTAAACCTTTTCTAGGATTTATTTTTATTTTTCCTCAATGTTTTTTACGCCCCTAATCAGTGTTCATACCTTCCAATATGTATTGCTTGCCATCTATTTTCCCTTTATCCCATTAGTTCTATATGGCTTTCCACCCTGTTATTGCTGCCTTCACTTAGCCACTGAACTGGGTTTCTAGCCAAAATTGGGCACTTTTTGACTGTGGAATCGAGGATAGTTAGCTATCTAATGAACTCTTCCTAAAGAACTCCCAATTTTTATTCTCATTTCCCTGTCTGTATTTTTTCCTCCCCATCAGTTTAGCTGATAATTTGCCACAGCTTTGGGGAATTAGCCCATTTGTAGTAATAAGTGCCAATAGATATCGCTGGTTGGGAACTGTTCTCTGTTTGTCAATTTTAATATAATCTGTTCCGTTCTTTATTTTTCTCTCATTGATCATATGCTCCCTTTTCTGCCTCTTCTCTAAATTAAATAGTCCCTGACTTTTTATTCTATCCACATTTGGCAACCTCCCCCATTCTCATACCCTGTCACAGAACCCCCCATTTTATTTGCTATATTCTTTATAGAGACTGGGTGACCAAAACTGAGCGTGTGTCCAGAGCAGGCTATTCTCCACCGTATTCCTTTGACATCTGAACATTATCTTTGTTTTAGCCACTGCTGTGAATGAGCAGGTGTTTCCATGGAGCTGCTAGCAAGGATAAACAGTTTTTTTTTCTCTGTGGTGTGTAGCACTTTGGACGTTTCCCCCGGAACATGTCTTGGCAAAGGTTTGGATTTTTCCCCACTCTCAGATTTTGAGCAACTGGGGGAATGGGAAAATCCCTACAGCATAGACCCTCTAGCCTGGGTTTCATTGCATTTCTTGCTGATGCCTATTAATGTTACCCACACCACAATTTGTAGGAATTATTGATGCACGGAACATTATAATATATGGAATAGGCACTAGTAGGGTCAGTTGTTCATAATTCATTTCCCTGAATTATGAAAACACCATTTATCAGTGTGTGTAGAGTGACAAATCTGCTTCACCCATGAGAACACCTCCAGGAGTTCATGTAGTGTCTCATATTAACATTGTCTCTCCATGCAGGAATTTTGACTGTGATCATCACCCTAGAGCTTGGGCAAATAGGAGACACGGTTCTGCCTCAGAGTTGGACACTTTCTCCCCTACTTCATGTCAGATTCCAACACAACCGACTTCACCAACCCCTTCACCTTCATCCTGCTGGGCATTCCTGGCCTGGAGGCAGCCCATGTCTGGATCTCCATCCCCTTCTGCACCATGTACGTCATAGCCATCTTGGGGAACTTCACCATCCTGTTCATTGTGAAGAGGGAGCCGAGCCTCCATGGGCCCATGTACTATTTCCTCTGTATGCTGGCTGTCTCTGACCTGGTCCTGTCCACGTCCATCCTGCCCAACACGCTGAGCATCTTCTGGTTCAATTCCAGGGAGATCGATTTCAGTGCCTGTCTCACACAGATGTACTTCATTCACTGCTTCTTAACAATGGAGTCTGGGATATTTGTGGCCATGGCTTTGGATCGCTACGTGGCCATCTGCCATCCCCTGAGACATTCCACCATCCTGACAAACCATGTGGTGGCCAAGATCGGCCTGGCTGTGGTGCTGCGTGGTTGTGTGTTCGCACTGCCCGCTCCCTTCCTGGCAAGGCGGTGGCCGTATTGCAGAACCAACATCATCCCCCACACGCACTGTGAGCACATAGCTGTGGTGAAGCTGGCCTGCAACGATACCCGTATCAGTAATTACTATGGCCTCTTTGTGATATTCTGTGTGAGGGGTCTGGATATGCTTTTCATCACTGTGTCCTACACCCAGATCCTCAGGGCCATCTTCAGCCTCCCCACAAAGGACGCCCGGCTCAAGACTTTTGGGACCTGCAGCTCCCACCTCTGTGTCATCTTAGCCTTTTACATCCCATCTCTCTTCTCTCTCCTCATGCAGCGGTTTGGCCACAATGTGGCCCTCCATTTCCATGTTCTCATGGCCAACATGTACTCCCTGGTGCCCCCCACGCTAAACCCCGTCATCTACGGAGTGAGGACCAGACAGATCAGGGGCAGGCTACTCCGGCTCTTTTCTCATTAAGGGACCTAAATTTTTCTCCTGGTGCTCTGGCTCTCAGACTGAGCTCCATACAGAACTGGCTGGTGACATGTTGCCTGGCTCCCTTACCTGAATCACTGTTTGTACAGTAAAAGTGACATTAAATCCTTTCCTGACCACACTATGCTGTGTCGGACTGACAAACTGGGAAATCGGTCTGCGTACAATTCATTAACTCGTAGGGGGGGCATACTTCTAGTTGCTGGTAACTGGACTTTGAGGACCCGCCCAGTGCCCCATCTCTTCCTGTGGGTCGCTCACTCTTCCCCCCCCCCCATCTGTTGCTGAATTGTCTCTACCTCACCACACCTTGCTGCAGGGACTTCAGTTCAGATTTTGGGGTGGGGAGGGCAATTTTACTGTGATCCCGATGGTAGTTAGGCACTTGCAAACTCTTGTGTCTTGGCAGATAACTTGGCAATCAGGTAAATAGTCGTCAGCCTGTTCTTTCACCACGGAGGGCTGCTTACCTCCTCCCCATACTGTGTTGCCCAGGGCAGCAGTCTGGGAGCTGACCTTGTCTTTGAAGACTGAAGGAAAAAAAGCATTGAGTACTTCAGCTTTTTCCACATCATCTGTCACTATGTTGCCTCCCCCATTCAGTAAGGTTCCCACACTTTCTCCAACCACCTTCTTGTTGCTAACATACCTGTAGAAACCCTTCTTGTTACCCTACACATCCCTTGCTGGCTGAAACACCATGTTTTCTTTGGCCTTCCTGATTACACAGCTCTCCTCCCTGGGCTGATCCCCTGGCCCCTCTGGCTCTGGTCGGCACTGCTCCACTCCCAGCTCAGCCTGGATCCCTTCTCTCTCCTTAGCAGTAGGAGTCCACAAAGAATAACAGGGAGTCTGGTTCATTTGCTACCAGTCACATTGAGTAGCAAGCATGATTGAGCATTGAATCTCCTGTGTTCCTTTCAACCTGCCCAGACCTGAAATGTGGCACCCAGAGTGTGGCAAAGACCCATAATGAGGCACAGACAAATATTATCCTTGCAGGGCACTCCAGATAGATTTGTAGATAATATGGCCACGAGGGACCCTGCTCTGACCTCCTGCATCACGCCGGCCATAGGGCTGCCCTTGATTAATTCCTTTTTGAACTAGAGCAGATCTTTGAGAACAAACATCCCATCTTGATTGTCAGTTGTCAAGGCTGCTCCCCACTCTGACACTTCGAGTGCAGAATGTGGGCGTCCGCAAGAATCTTTAAAAGTACTTGCCACTAAAGGCTGCCTTAAAATGCCCCAAGGTTAAAGATTCCCTGGCCGTGGACTGTTATCGCTGCCAACACCGAAATGCAAAAACCTCCCTGAGAATGCAGGAAAGTGCACTTGGGAATTCCTTCCTGTGAGGTGCCCTCAAGCTCTTTTAATCCAACCCCTGGAGAGATCTTGAAGAAAAAAAACAAAACTTCTGTTTATACCAGCTGGGAAGTATGGAGCCCTAGTTCCTCTCAGTAATTGGGTTCAGCGGAATTAGACATGTTTACAGAGAACCTCCACCTTTAACTCCATCCTCTTTGGAACCCCCCTTCAGGTAGTTGAAAGTTGCTATCAAATCTCCCCTCACTCTTCTCTTCTGCAGACTAAATAAACCCTGTTCCCTCAGCCTCTCCTCGTAAGTCGTGTGCCCCAGCCCCCTAATAATTTTCATTGTCCTCTGCTGGACTCTCTCTAATTTGTCCACTTTTAGACCATTGCAAGTTGTTTGATGTAGTTCAACATGACATTCAGATTAACAAACTAGCACTAGACAATGTCATTAGAGCACTCATTAGATGGAGTGAGAACTGGCTAACTGATAGATCTCAGCAAGGAAACATCCATGGGGAATCATCATCCAGTAGGTTTTTTCTCATGGTTCACTAAGGTCCTTAAGAACCTAACTCCCACTGATGTCTGTCTCCAGAAGTCCGGCTGATGAGAGGAGCCTATTTCTACATGAGACTGTCAGCTATGAGCCCTCTCCTAGAGCGAGATGCCTAGAACAGGTCAGCGTTTTCTTGTGGAAGACCCGAGAGAGACGTGGGAGACCTAGATCCAAAATCTCTGCTCTACCGTATTTGGAGTAGGGACATAAACACACGTCTCCCACATCACACGTCAGCACCCTGAACAGCATGCAAATGAGAATTTCACATGGGGCACACAGTATCTCCATTTGGAGCTCTTCCACTTTGTACAAATAACCTTTTAGGGGATTAGGGATTTGAATCTCCCACATTCCAAGCGAGGGCGCTAAGCCACTGGTCTATGGGATATTCTGGGGGTGCAAATACATAGACACATGTGCACATAAAACACACTTATCCACATGCACTCACACACAGCGATACACGTGCACAAACACAGTTGCACACACACAGAGAGATGCATGTGCGCACAGACAGGCAGACATGCACACACACACACACACACACTTGTACGTACACAAATTCCCGAACTGCAAGGCCCCACCCAGGAGGCATGATCTGAGAATGCCTAAGGGATCAGGCTTGCTGGGGAGATGGGCGGGGGAGCACCACATTGGAGAACCCCACCAGAATTGAGGCCTGAGTGACGACTCTGAGCAGCTCGTTAGCTGTGGGGCAGCGTCAGTGCTCAGGTTGCTTTGTGAAGGCTTTTAGTGGAATCTCCTACAGGGTCAGACAGCAGATGAGCTGGGGTTTGAGAAAGGCATTAGCGCCTAAATAATGTATTTTTCTAAGTGCCTTTGTGGATCTAGCCCTGGATGCCTTTTTGGAAGATGCTTTAGTCAAACAGAAGTTAAGGTTCAAAGCCAAGGACGCTGGCTGGCTATGCTGGAGGAAACAGTCAACTTCACGGACGTCCACCTCTCACTTTTAAAGAACTATTTCCTCCTGTCTTTGTATAAGGAGCAGGGTCCCTGCAGTAAAACAGTTTTTTATCTGTTCTTCCCATCCTCCAGTGGCTCTAATGTCCCAGCTGCTTGCCCTGCTAGAGCCTGGGTAATGCCCCTTCCTTAGGTGGCTAACAGCTCTCATACCGTCATGGGACGAGAACATGGTGGGATGCTGTATGATTGAATAATGACCAGTTTTATCATTGTTGCTACCAGTTATACAATTGCAACAAATGTTGTACAAAGTATGTCCTGTCAGGTGTCAATGGGAAAGTTATGATTTGCTCATTATGATTATCCTGTTTATATGCAAGTAAAGCAGAGTTACACAAGGTAAGGGAGAGCCAAGTGCTCCCACCTGTCTGTCTGGTGCAGCTGCTACTCACTGGCCCGTTCTCTCTAGCCCCAGTTTTGTTCCCCCAAACATGTGCCCTGCTATTAAAGAGTTCAGCTGCGGGAATCCAAGCGCCCTCCAGCTGCAGCAGTCCTGGAAAGTCTGACTCAGCCTGGAACATTCAATTTCAATTCCACGTGGGAGAGACTGGGAGGAAATGAACTGAGAAGGAGAGAACAAATCCAATGCAAACACTAATCCACTCTCTATCCTGCCTACAGGGCCCCCCTTGTTCCAGGGCAGCTGTGGGAGGAGGGCCAGGCTTCTGTCCCCAGGTCAGGCCCCCTGGCTGCCCTCTATCCACAGGAGTATTCTGTTGGTGTTCATTTTCCTGAGTCTGTTGCCCCGAAGTGACCCCAGTGACTGTGATGCGTTGGCAGGTTTCTGAGTGGGAGCGGAAGTGGAGTCCTGGAGTTCACACCTCACAGGAGCGGGGAGCTCACAAACTGCAGATAGTCCTGCAAACCTCAGATTTCCATTGAGAGGATGGCAAAGGCTCAGGTTCCCTCTTCCAGCCTTTCCTCTGCATCCCACCCAACGAATCATCCCTGCAAGAGTGGGAGTCCATTTCCCCCTTGGGGTAATGGAGAGACCGGTGTTAAGGCAGGGCATTCAGGTCTCCTGGGTTCTGTCTCTCATTCTGACACTCAATCCCTGTGTTACGTTGGAAAATTCATGTCACCCTGTGTCTCAGTTTACTTAACTGTATAATGGGGATATGTTCATAATCACTTCCCTTTGCGAAGTGTTTTCAAAATCCTTCAATGAAAGGTGCTGCACAGCACGATGATAGTTACTGATGAGAATTACAGATCTCTGATGCCTTGGAGTCAGTCCAGTGTGCCTGGAGAAAGTACTTATGTCTCCCCTGAGTCACCATTCTCCAGATCTGTCTGTCTAATATCTACCCATCCCGCCTAGATATCTACAGGGTATCAGGCCCTACAGAGATCTACGCATTATCCTGAGTTTTCTTGCTAATTAACTATACATTTTAAATATACACAAATACACAGAGCAGCCAATTTCTCTGTGAGCACAGAGCCCAAGAGATCTCATCTCCCTTTGGGAAGATCCCTTATTTACTCCTAAAGCTGTATAAATAGCACAGAAGTGCAGACAGGCTTGTCTCCAGCCTGTTTACACACAGATGCTGCTTCTCTGCTAGAGGCTGAGTGAACCCCACTGGGATTGCTCAGAGCTATATTATAAATGGTGCACACCCATGTGTCGGCTCTCGGCGTGGGATGCTGCTGCAGATGCTGGGGTGAGAGAGGTGTGGGACACGGCTACCTGAGGGGGGTTCCCAGGGAGGACACTTCCACCTCAGAATTGACAGGTACCCATCTCTTGCTGAGGGCTCTGGCTGTTAACGTGGGGGGGGGGGGTAGAGGAGGGCTGTTACCTGACTTTTATCTGCTGGAAAAGGTGGAGGTGCTAGGGCTCCTCACTGTGGCAGTTTATAAGAAATTGTCAGGATGGACAAGACATCTTCTCCTCTAGCTTCATTCAAGAAATTGTCAAACTGTTATGCCTGAAACTTTAAAAAAACAAACAAACAAAAACCAATTCAGCCATAAGCAGATGCCCAGTACGGTAAAATTCAGTGCAAACACTTAGAATTTGACAAACTTATACACAACTGAAAATGAGGTCTTCTAATGGAAGGTGTTAGCCCCCTTAACTAAACATGGTGCCACCCACAAAACTTTCAATGGCTAATCCATTTGCGAATCCCATTCAGCTAGGCACTTTGCTCCAATAATGTCTGTGGCAAGGAGTTCCACAGGCAAAATAGGTATTATGTAAACCATTTTCTGTTATCAGTGTTATATATTCAGACTATCAATGTAATTGAATGTTCCCTTTGCGTGTGTTATGAGACAGAGTATATGTAAATGGTCCATCTAGTTTCTTTATCGATAGATTCATAGTGTTCAAGGCCAGAAGGGCCCATTTGATCATCCAGTCTGACCTCCTGTATAACACAAGGCCATTAAATTTCACCTAGTTGCCCGTGTATTGGGCTCCATAACTTGTGTTTCACTAAGCCCTCGTCTACAGTAGGATTTTACATCATAGAATCACAGAGCCACAGGGTGAGAAGGCTCCGCAAGGGTCATCTAGTCTAACTGCCTCCCAAGAAGCAGGATTTGTTGCATTCAGGACAGATGACTGTCCAGCCTCCTTTGGAAAACCTCCAGTGAAGGAGCTTCCATGTCCTCCCGAGGCGTCTCTTCCATTGTCCTCCTGTTCTGATTCTTAGGAAGTTTTTCCTGAGATTTCCTCTAACTCTGCTGTGCTGTAGTTTGAACCCATTGCCTATTGTCTTGTGCTATATGGCAAGAGAGAACATTTCTCATCTCTTTTATGGCACCCTTTCAAGTGTTTGAAGATGGCTGTCATGTCCCCCTTTAATCTCCTCTTTCCTAACTAAACACACCCAGTTCCTTCAGCCTTTTTTTGTATGGTTTTTATTCCATACCTTGGATCAGCTTTGTCTCTCACCTCTGGATCTTTTCCAGTTTTTCTACATCCTTTCTATACACTGGTGCCCCAAAATAGACACAATACTCCAACTGAGGCCTGGCCAGCCCTGAGTTCAAAAATACTACCAGCTCCCATGATTTCATGTTATGCCTCTGTTAATGAATCCCAAAACTTCATTTCTGTGGGGTTTTTGCAATAAGAAAAAAAATCCACAACCCTGAAAGATGAACCTATAGCAATCTAACCACAGTGTAGACAGCATGAGGTCAACATAAAATTCTTCCATCGACCTAGCTACCACCTCTTGGGGAGGTGGATTAACTACGCTGCTGGGAGAACCCCAGCTGTCCTTATAAGTAGTGTCTACACTGAAGCCCTATGGTAGCTTTAGCCTTCTAAGTGTGGACAAACCCTCAAGCAGATCTTCTATAAAAGCCTCCAGTCTGGATTTGGAGACATGCGCAGTTGGAGAATCCACCACTTCCCTTTGCAGTCTGTCCACATGGTTAATCACCCTCAGTGTTTCTTTTGCGTTTATTCTCCTATTATCACCCTCAATGCTAATCATTTGCCCTTGGAATTTGTCTGGCTTCAGCTTCCACCCACTGGGTCTTGCTCTGCCTTTCTCCGCTAGATTAAAGAGCCCATTAAAACCCACATTGTTCTTCTCATTAATGTCTCCATTGATCCTCTTTTTGATAACAGAAGTAGGTGTAACTCTTTAAGTCTCTCACTGTCAGGTGTTTTCTCCGGCATCGAAGAATTGTTGTGGCTCTTTTTTTGAACTCTCGCCCAATTTTTCAACATCCTTTTTGAAATGTGAACCCCAGAATTGGATGCAGTTGTTTTGCACCAATACCATATGGAGAGCTATAATCCTCCCCCTGTTCCAACCCACCACTCCCCTGTTTATGCATCCAAGGATCACATCACCCTTTTCACCACAGCATCGCACTGAGAGCTCACGATATGTTGGTCATCCACAGTGACGCCAAAACCCTACTCAGGCCCCTCTGTTCCATGATACAGTCCCGTAGTCTGGGGGTTGGGCCTGCATTCCCTGTTCCGAGATGATAACTTTTCTTTTGGCTGTATTAAAACGCTCCAGATCAATCAATGTGCCTACCCTGGCTGCCTCATTGTAACTGCCCTGCCAGTCTTTGGGTCGTCTGCAAATTTTATCTACTGTGATTGTCTATTTCCTTCCAGATCACTGATCGAAATATTCGATAGCATCGGGCCTAGAACTGATCCCACAGAACCCCACTAGAAACAGCCCCATTCGGTGACAATGGCCCATTGGCAGCTGCTGTCTGAATCTGCCAGTTTTTAATCCATTGTAGGTGTGCTTCACTGATATTGTAGAGTGTTCATTTTTATCTGAATGTTTTCCCTTACTAAATTAAATGCCTCAGAGAAATCAAAGTCTATTGCACCTGTGAAGTTTCCTTGATCAACCAAATGCATTCTCATTAAAGGATGAAATTGGGTTTATTTCAGAAGACGGGTTGTTGACTGGCATTAATTATATTCCTAGACTTTTTTGTTAACTAATCCCAGACCAGCTTTTCCATTGATTCCTAAACTTGTCAAATCTTTTTTTTTTTAAACTTTCCCTTCTTTTGTTATGCTTTAGAATTAACACAGAACTGCCCTGTATTTACCTTTTTCTATTTTTTCATCTCTGCTGCTGCCTGATTGTGTGCTTCTGCTTCCGAATGAGATGTGTGGTTGATTGGTCAGTTCGTAACTCCGGATTTTCTAAGTCTACGGTTCCATTATACATGCTCTTTAACAGCTTCCTTGACTGCTAATGGACTGGAAAGTATTTCGTCACCTCATTTGATATGTGTACATCATAACACTGCTTTCCAAAAGCAGAACAAAATCATATCATGAATACATCTGCCTTTTCTGCAACTTTAACAAGTTTCTTTTCATCCACTAGGAATTGGCCTAAACCTTTTCTAGGTTTTCTTTTGATTTTTCTCTGATATTTTTTATGACCCTTATCAATTTTCATAACTTCCAATATGTATTGCTTGCCATCTATTTTCCCTTTATCCCATTAGTTCTGTATTGCTTTCCCCACCATTATTGCTGCCTTCACTTTGCCACTGAACTGGCTTTCTAGCCAAAGTTGGGCACTTATTAATTCTGGAATCGAGGATTTCTAGCTATCTAATGAACTCTTCTTAAAGAACTCCCCATTTTTATTCTCATTTCCCTGTGTATATTTTTTCCTCCCAATCAGTTTTGCTGATAAATTGCCGCAGCTTTGGGGAATTAGCCCCTTTGGAGTACTAAGTGTCTATAGATATTACTGGTTGGGAACTGTTCTCTGTTTGTCCATTGGAATGTGATCAGTTCCAATATTTAGTTTGTTCTCCTCTATCATATATCCCCTTCTTTGTCTCTTCTCTAAATTAAATAGCCCCAGACTTTTCATTCTGTCCACATATGGCAACCTCCCCCATTCTCATAGCCTGTCTTGGAAACCCCCTTTTTATTTGCTATGTTCTTTATAGCGCCTGGGTGACCAAAACTGAGTGTGTGTCCAGAGCAGGCTGTTCTCCACCGTATTCCTTTGACATCTGAACATTATCTTTCTTTTAGTCACTGCTGTGAATGAGCAGGTGTTTCCATGGAGCTGCTAGCAATGATGCACTGTGTTTCCCTTCCCCCCTCCCCCCGTGGTGTGTAGCAGTTCATCGAATCATAGAATATCAGGGTTGGAAGGGACCTCACGAGGTCATCTAGTCCAACCCTCTGCTCAAAGCAGGACCTAATCCCAGCTAAATCATCCCAGCCAGGGCACTGCCAAGCCTGATCTTAAAACCCTCTAAGGAAGGATTCCACCACCTCCCTAGGTAATTTTGGATTTATTTCACCCTCAGATTTTGAGAAACTGGGTGAATGGAAAAATCCCTACAGCATATACCCTCTAGCCTGAGTTTCATTGCATTTCCTGCTGATGCCTATTAATGTTTCCCACACCACAACGTGTAAGAATTTTTGTTGCATGGAGCACCATACTATATGGAATAGGCACTAGTAGGGTCAGTTGTTCATAATTCATTTTCCTGAATTATGAAAACACCATTTATCAGTGTGTGAAGAGTGACAAATCTGCTTCACCCATGAGAACACCTCCAGTAGTGCATGTAGTGTCTCATATTAACATTGTCTCTCCATTCAGGAATTTTTACTGCGACCATCACCCGAGAGCTTGGGCACATACAAGAAGTCAGGGGAACGTACGGTACATGCAGGAGACACCGTTCTGCCTCAGAGTTGGACACCTTCTCCCCTACTCCATGTCAGATTCCAACACAACTGACTTCACCAACCCCTCCACCTTCATCCTGCTGGGCATTCCTGGCCTGGAGGCAGCCCATATCTGGATCTCCATCCCCTTCTGCACGATGTATGCCATAGCCGTCTTGGGGAACTTCACCATCCTGTTTGTCGTGAAGATGGAGCTGAGCCTCCATGGGCCCATGTACTATTTCCTCTGCATGCTGGCTGTCTCCGACCTGGTCCTGTCTACGTCCATCCTGCCCAAAACACTGAGCAACTTCTGGTTCAATTCCAGGCAGATCGATTTCAGTGCCTGCCTCACCCAGATGTACTTCATTCACTGCTTCTTAACGATGGAGTCTGGGATCTTCGTGGCCATGGCTTTTGATCGCTATGTGGCCATCTGTGATCCCCTGAGACATTCCACCATCCTGACAAACCATGTGGTGGTCAAGATCGGCCTGGCTGTGGTGCTGCGTGGTTGTGTGCTCGTACTGCCCACTCCCTTCCTGGCGCGGCGGTGGCCATATTGCAGTACCAACATCATTCCTCACACGCACTGCGAGTACATGGCTGTGGTGAAGCTGGCCTGCGCTGACATCCGTGTTAGTAGTTACTACGGCCTCTCTGTGGTATTCTTTGTGACTGGTCTGGATGTGCTTTTTATCACTGTGTCCTACACCCAGATCCTCAGGGCCATCTTCAGGCTCCCCACAAAGGACACCCGGCTTAAGACTTTTGGGACCTGCGGCTCCCACTTCTGTGTCATCTTAGCCTTTTACATCCCCGGTCTATTCTCCTTCCTCACACAGCGGTTTGGCCACAATGTGGCCCTGCATTTCCAAGTTCTCATGGCCAACGTGTACCTCCTGGTGCCCCCCATGCTAAACCCCATCATCTATGGAGTGAGGACCAAACAGATCCGGGACAGGCTACTCCGTCCCTTTCCTCATAAAGGGATCTAAAGTTTTCTGCTGGTGCTCTGGCTCTCAGACTGAGCTCCATACATTGCTGGCTGGTGACATGGTGCCTGGCTCCCTTCCCTGAATCTCTGTTTGTACAGTAAAAGTGACATTAAATCCTTTCCTGACACACTATTCTCTGTCAGACTGACAAACTTGGAAATTAATCTGTGTACAATTCATTAACTCATAGGGTGTCCACAGTTCTAATTTCTGTTAACTGGACTTTGAGGCCCCACTCAGTGCCCCATATCTTCCAGTGGGTCGCTCACTCGTCTCCCTTCCCTCCATCAGTTGCTGGATTGTCTCCACCTCACCATACCTTGCAGCAGGGACTTCAGTTCAGATTTTCGTGCAGCGGGGAGTCAGGGGGGATTTTACTTTGATTCCAATGGTACTTAGGCACTTGAAAACTCTTGTGCCTTGGCAGATAACTTGGCAATTAGCTGACAGGAGCAGTGTTTCTAATTCCTATATAGAAGAAAGAAAATTAAAGTAATAATAAATCTACTAAGCTCTTATATAAACATGTTTGACATCTTGTGGCAAGTCAGGACCACTTTCCCCATATCCATTGCGCCTGTTATCTCATCATAGAAGACAGTCAGGTTGGTCAAGCATGACTTGCCTTTTGTGAATCCATGTTGACTGTTCCTGATTAAATTCCTCTCCTCCAAGTACTTCAAAATAGATTACTTGAGGACCTGCCCCATGATTATTCCAGGTGAGGCTGACTGGTCTGTTGTTCCCTGGTTTCTCCTTCTTCAAGGGGACTAGCTGGCTACGTTGGAGGAAACAGTCTACTTCCCAGACGTCCACCTCTCACTTTTAAAAATGTCTTTCCTCCTGTCTTGGTATAAGGAGAAGGGTCCCTTCAGTAAAATAGTTTTTTTATCTGCTCTTCCCATCCTCCAGTGGCTCTAATGTCCCAGCTACTTGCCCTGCTAGAGCCTGGGTAATGCCCCTTGCTTAGGTGGCTAACAGCTCTCCCACCATCATGGGACGAGAACATGGTGGGATGCTGATTGAATAATGATATGATTGAATAATGACCAGTTTTATCATTGTTGCTACCAATGTTATACCATTGCAACAAATGTTATAAAAAATATGTCCTGTCAGGTGTCAATGGAAAAGTTATGATTTGCTAAATATGATTATCCTGTTTCCTTATGTAACCCTTCTGCCCATCTAAGTTGGCAGCAACAAGGGCCGGGTTCTGTATCTAGGGGTTCTGTTTCAATAACACAATGCAAAACCGGCTCGAGCCCCCACCCAGTGACCTGGGACAATTACATACCACCCCCCTGGGTACCTCTAAGAGGCAATACTTCCCCTCTCGCAAGCACGGAGTCTGAGTGTAGCAGAAAATGTTTAATAACAGGAGGTAAACGACATCAGCATAAGATTGGAAAAAACACCACAAACAGGATTCATAACACAAACCATGAGCAAAACCCACCCCAGCAAACTGGGCTGTGTCCTTTCCCTTTGTCTCTTGAATCCAACAACCCAAAAATCACCCAGAGTCCCCAAAGTCCAACACCCCCAAAGTCTCTTGGGTCCAGCAACCACCCAAAGTCCCAAAAGTCCAACAACCCCCAAAGTCTCTGTCCCTGGTCAGTGCAGCCCCAGAGCAAAAAGGGGGGGCACGCAGGGTGTTAAGGGGCACCTTACGTGATCCGAGGCTGGCCAGCCGTCTGTTTCTCCGTGGGGGTTCCGCCGCAGCCTCCACCACGAGCCAGTCCACTTTCCTGCCATCCCACGAACTGCTCCGCTCTACAAGCTGCTCCGCTCCACTCCGCTCCGCTCCCCGACCTGTGAGCCGTTCCAGCCGTCCCCGCAAACAGCTCCGCTCGCCGTTCCTTGGGCCACTCCAACCGGCCCCACAAGGCTCCACGCCGCTCGCTGCTCCTCCAGTCGTCCCCACAAATTGCTCCACCAGCTGCTGAGCAATATAGCTTCAGGCTCCCCCACTTGTTAACACTTCACTCAGTGATCTCAGCTCTTAATAACTTTAGCTCTTTTGTGATTTCAGCTCTTAGTGATTTCAGCTCAATAGTAGGGGAGCCCTAGTGCTGGTGCACCATTGGCCCAAAGTGAATTCAGCTCAGCAGCCTGTAACTAGACTCCTAATGGAATCAAAGTTAGCTCTGACATTCAACAGTGGAGAGAGGAGGTGGTGCAATTGGTGTTTCAAACCCTCAGAGGGGGCCCATACCATCAGGTACAAATACCTGTCCCCATCCTCTCTCAATTCACTGGGTTTTGTAACCCATGCCCCTTGTCAAGCAAGTGCTACTTAGGTAATGGTGAAGGACTCACTCAGTCCTTCTGTCATACAACAGTTCCACTGGCCTTGATTCACAGAATCAGGGTAACAAAACTTTATTCTTCCTGCCCCAATAATAGAGAAACTGGGGATCCCACACGAGCCAAAGTAACCACTTTCAGTTGCTGTTGTTCCATGCCAGGCGAGTGGGTGTGCCTATGCAAACAAGATCAGCCCCTGGAGTTCTTTTCCACACTCGCCATAATTCACCACCAGACGTCAGGGTAGAGCTCATCCTGACACTGCTTACATCCTCCCCCCAGCCGAGAATTTGTCGTCCCGACAAATCACACCCTATATACCAACTCACTGGTTCCCTCCAAAGGGCCTCAGATAGCCCACTTTAGCTTCCACAAGCCTGTGTGCTAAACATATTGGTTCCTCACTAGTCACCCCAGGTGCATCATAAGTCAACCGTTTTACTGGTCTTATTACCCTGTCTCGTCTATTGAGACTCTCTGTTACCGTGGTAGAGTGGACAGCGTCTTGAACGACAGATGGGGAGGTTTCCTTTGAGGGCCCCTCGGCTACTGGCATAGGCCCCTGCAGTTCTAGTTCTAACAGTGGAGGGTCCAAGGTGCCCAGGACATCCTCCACCTGTATGTCTCCACTGTCCAATAACCTGTGTGTGTCATCACATGGGGGTCCCACCAGTGGCCCAGTGGTGTCAGGAATGGGCCTAAATACTTCTGCCATGGGGTTTAGGGCGGAAGAGGAGGAGCTCTCTTTTGATGCTGATCGAGACTGAAATCTTGTCTCCATCCCAGGATACACCATGGTTGTGTCTTCCTCCTCAGACTCACTCTCGCATGTGCTGCATAGGGGTAGGTTAGCTGCAGGGGGCTGGCTGTCCACGTTGGAGGGCAGCTTTGGTCCAGCACCTTCGTTCCGCCCGATTGCCCTGTTGTGGCCCATCTCATATGGGGTGTCTACCAATTCCCCCACAGGGAGCAAAAGGTTTCTATGCACTGTCTTTGTCTGCCCTGGACCATCTTCAGGTTTGATCTTGTAGACCGGCAGATCTCCTAGCTTTTCCATCACCAAGTAAGGTATTGCCTTCCATCTGTCAGCTATCTTGTGTTTGCCAGTAATACCCAAATTTCGCAGCAGGACTCTGTCCCCCGGCTGGAGTTCTTGCAGACGTACCCTAGCATCATATCGATGTTTGTTCCGGTCTGCGGTCTTCCGAGCCGCAGATGTAGCTAAGTGATAAGCATCCCGCAGCTTTTCTCTTAGTCGGGATACATATTGCTGATGAGTTTCATAGCTATCTCCATCTTCTGATACACCAAAGCACAGGTCTATGGGTAATCTTGGTTCTCCCCCAAACATTAAGAGATATGGGGTGACTCCTGTAGCATCATTCTTTGTGGCATTGTAGGCGTGCACCAGAAATGCGACATGTTGGCTCCAGGTTGCCTTCTGCTCTGGCCGCAAAGTCCCCAACATATCTAATAGGGTTCGGTTGAACCTCTCTGGCTGTGGATCACCTTGAGGGTGATAAGGCGTTGTCCTAGACTTTTTAATTCCCGCTATCCTCAGCACCTCCTTCAGAAGGTGACTCTCAAAGTCCCGCCCCTGATCCGAGTGTATCCGGGCTGGAAATCCATAAACTGAGAAATATTTCTCCCACAGTACTCGAGCAACAGTGATGGCCCTCTGATCACGTGTGGGATATGCCTGCGCATATCGCGTATAATGGTCAGTCACTACTAGAATGTTCCCAATATTTCTCTTGTATACTTCTAAAGACAAGAAATCAATGCATACCAGCTCCAGAGGTTTGTTGCTGGTGATGTTCTTCAGATATGCAGCCCTCGTGGGCAGAGTTTTCCTTTGAACACATCGAGCGCAGGTCTCACATTTCCTGCGAACATCTTCAGCCATCCGAGGCCAATAGAACCTACTACGAATAAGTTCCAGGGTCCTCTCCATCCCTAAATGGCCAAAGTCATCATGCAGGGCCCTCATGGCCAGGGCTCTGTACTCTTTTGGCAGCACTAGCTGTGCTCGTTGCTTTTGTAAAGGGTCTGTGGTCACTCGGTGTAGCACTCCCTGAATCAGTTTTAGTTTGGTCCATTCTCTCAATAGTAGTTTACCCTCCGGGTTAGGTGGGACAACCACAGCTGGGCTTCGCCCCTCCCTTTTGGCAAGTAGTGTATCACGAATGTCAATATCTTGCAGCTGGGCTTCCTGCCAGTCAGCCGCATTGAGCATGGGCAAAGGAGATTGGTCCAACGCAATATAGTTCACTGAAGCAGAAGGCACGCATTCAGGGGGCAGGCCCAAAGCTTCGGCAGCACATCCATGAAGACTTTCATGGGACTCTGGCTCCCGGCGACTCACACTGCAAATAGCCCTCACTCCATCTGTGGGTATCACAGCAACTCCTGGTGCCTGTGGACGCCTGGACAATGCATCTGCATCTACATTGCTTCTCCCTGATCGGTATTGAATGCTGAAGTCATAGCTAGCCAAAGCGGCCACCCATCTTTGCCCTGTAGCATCCAGCTTAGCACTTGTTAACACATAGGTCAGTGGGTTGTTGTCTGTCCACACCTGGAACTGAGCACCATATAAGTAGTCTCGAAATTTCTCAGTGATGGCCCATTTCAAGGCCAAGAACTCCAGCTTGTGGGTGGGATAGCGAGTTTCACTATCAGACAGTCCTCGGCTGGCAAAGGCTACAGGTTTACGTTTTCCTTCCAGTTCCTGGTACAGTACTGCTCCCAGACCCTCCAAACTGGCATCAGTATGCAGGATAAATGGTTTGCTTGGGTCAGCAAAGACTAGGACTGGAGCATGAGTTAGGCAAGTAATGATTTCTCGAAAAGCCCTTTCACATCTCTCATCCCACCGTGGCCCAAATGGTTCGAAGGGGCCATAGTGTCTCTGCACAGGAGGCTTTGGGGACCTCCCCTTATTCTTGGTCTTAGATTTGTTCCTGCTGGACTGGTATCCCCTGGTAAGATCATTCAGAGGTTTTACAATCGTAGCATAGTTTTTCACAAATCTGCGGTAGTAGCCACTAAACCCAAGAAAGGTCTTGAGTTCTCTGTAGTTACTTGGACATGGCCATGTAGTGAGTGCTTCTATTTTATCGGGATCAGTACTCACACCCTCTTGGGACACGATGTGACCCACATACTTCACTGAGGTCCTGCAGAACTGGCATTTGTCAATTGAAAGCTTCAAACCATAATCCTCTAACCTATCAAGCACTTTAAGAAGTCTTTCTTCATGCTCCTCCAAGGTTCTTCCAAACACAATCAGGTCATCCAAATAAACTAACACTTGCAGTAAATTCATGTCTCCCACAACTTTCTCCATAAGACGTTGAAATGTGGCAGGTGCTCCAGAAATCCCTTGGGGCATGCGTTCAAACTGATAAAACCCTAATGGGCAGATGAAGGCTGTCTTCTCCTTATCTTCTTCACCCAGAGGGATCTGGTAGTATCCACTCCGAAGATCCAACACAGAGAACCACTGGCTTCCTAGCAAACAGTCTAAGGCATCTTGGACTCGGGGCATTGTGTACTGGTCAACCACAGTACGGCGGTTTAGGGTGCGGTAGTCAATACACATCCGGATTTTCCCATTCTTTTTACGGACCACCACAATGGGTGAGGCGTATGGGCTGCGGGACTCTGTAATGATGCCATTCGCAGCCAGCTCCTGAAGATGTTGTCGCACATCTTCCATCTCGGAGAGGGCAATCCTCCTAGATCTCTCCCTGAAAGGTCGAGAGTCATGTAGTCTGATGTTGTGCTCTACTCCTTTTGCACATCCCACATCCCACTCATGCAATGAGAACACCTTGGATCTTTCACAAAGTTTCCTCCTCAGGCGATCTTTCCACTCCTCGGACAACGGTGAATCTCCAAAGTCAAACTTTGCCGGGTCTATTGTCGGAACTTGAGTCTCACACTGGGGTTTTACAATTGATTCAGGCTCGAAGAGGTCTGCTATCTTTTGTCCTTGCTTCACAACAACATCTCGACTTGTTTCATTAGCAATCAGTATAGTCACCTTTTCCTGGGCTTCAGCAGGTAGGGTTATGACTCCACTGGGGACCAGCACTCCTTCCGGGAGCTCTCCTTCAACTGGCTGCTCTACCATTGCTAATGCCCCTTTACTGCCTTTCAGCCGGGTACTCATGACAAGCACTTCCTGCTCTGTCCTTGCAGGCACTACTAAGGGGGTTGTGCCCATGTACTTCAGCACCCCAATTGGTAGATCAGATGTCTCCTTTTTAGCACCCTCAATCTTCCTATAGGCTTCAGCACAAAGCGTATGGATCATCAGGGTATTCAGGTACTGGTCCCCAGCCCGTCGTCTGCAGTAATCCGCGAGCACCTTGAAGAGACTGGAGTTGGTCCCTATCAGCACAGACACATCAGAGGTCCCTTTAGGGTCAGGGCATATTAATGCAGCTGTGTCCACCTCTTCTCTTACCCCAGCAACCTCCTCTGGGAATTCCAGGTGCACTATGACATACCCTTGGTAGGGGTATTCATCCATGCTGAGGCCACACAGACCAACGCCAGTCAGTGGCTGTATAGGCAGGTGCCTAAGCATCTGTTGGTAGAATGACTGAAATATAATAGTCACTTGAGATCCAGTGTCAAGCACGGCTTTACACTCCGCCCCTTCAATCTTCACCATGACCTCTGCTCGAGGCCCTATCAGTCCTGCGGGGATCCCAGCTGGACGGTCGCTTCTGGGGGAATCTTCAAATCCTGCAGGCCTGGGTGGTCCCCGTCCCCGGACTCTCTGGCAGCTACCGGATCTCTCCCAACTGATCCTTAGCTTTCCATACACTAAGGAGGGGTTTTCTTCATTATGGCACTTGCCAGCACTGTGTCCATCCTGACCACATCGGTAGCAGAAGAATTGTCCTTTCCCCCTTCGCCCAGGTGGGATGGTGGCTCTAAATGCTGACTTCTCCATCGCCACAGTCAGAGGCGCCTTATTCCTGGAAGTCTTAGCTCGGTCAATGGTGCTTTGCAGTTCAGCTATCCGTTCTGTCAGGACCTGCATTTGTTGGGCAAATTCCTCTGTGGTGCTCACCATCAGTACACTAGCCGTTTGCAGTGGTGTTGTGCCGGCTGGCTCCAAAGTTTGGGCTTCCCAAAACTCGCTGGCAGCCTGCCTTTCTTCCTCTTCTCTGACCTCCTTTATCAGCTGGGAATAACTTGGGGGATGCTCCCGTCGTTCTCTTAGCCGGAGATGGAGTAGAATCGGGTTCTGATACTGAGCTCCTCTTACAATTTGAGCCAGTCTGGTCCGATCCATCTGTTCAGCAGTTACTGCTCCCCTCATGACAGCTCTCTGAAGCAGTCTCTCCAGCCTCTGTATATAGGCTGAAATCTTCTCGCCAATTTGCTGTCGGGAATTAAGGAACTTACAGTAACTGTCTTCAGGGCCCTCTACGCTCCCAAAGGTATGATCAAGGGCCTCTAGGCAGTCCTTCACACTGACCCCAGGGTCAATGAGCTTCAGGGTGCGAATCACATCTAATGCTGGGCCACTAAGGCTCTCTATTAGACATCTTCGCTTTTCTGCATCAGGTACGGCCCACTCCTGCAGCATTTCAGTGGTATGCTCCAACCAGGGTTCAAACTCCTCTGCCCCAGCAAATAATCTTAACTCACGACAAGAGTTTAACATAGCCTGGGACAGCACAACCTTTTCCAATATTTGCCCCAGTGCTTTTGCCCAATCATTGGCTGAGGCTGCGGCCCCTGAGCTAGAGGCTGCAGGGCCGGGGCCCAACAAACCTGACATATTAGCCATTATACAAACAGTAATTTCCTCAAAATATAACCACAATTGTTTCCCAATGCAGTGGAACACTCAACAGGTGCTTGCGAGGGGTACTGACCCAGGGAATCCCGGACGAGCCCCCAAAAATGTAACACTTCTGCCCATCTAAGTTGGCAGCAACAAGGGCCGGGTTCTGTATCTAGGGGTTCTGTTTCAATAACACAATGCAAAACCGACTCGAGCCCCCACCCAGTGACCTGGGACAATTACATACCACCCCCCTGGGTACCTCTAAGAGGCAATACTTCCCCTCTCGCAAGCACGGAGTCTGAGTGTAGCAGAAAATGTTTAATAACAGGAGGTAAACGACATCAGCATAAGATTGGAAAAAACACCACAAACAGGATTCATAACACAAACCATGAGCAAAACCCACCCCAGCAAACTGGGCTGTGTCCTTTCCCTTTGTCTCTTGAATCCAACAACCCAAAAATCACCCAGAGTCCCCAAAGTCCAACACCCCCAAAGTCTCTTGGGTCCAGCAACCACCCAAAGTCCCAAAAGTCCAACAACCCCCAAAGTCTCTGTCCCTGGTCAGTGCAGCCCCAGAGCAAAAAGGGGGGGCACGCAGGGTGTTAAGGGGCACCTTACGTGATCCGAGGCTGGCCAGCCGTCTGTTTCTCCGTGGGGGTTCCGCCGCAGCCTCCACCACGAGCCAGTCCACTTTCCTGCCATCCCACGAACTGCTCCGCTCTACAAGCTGCTCCGCTCCGCTCCGCTCCGTGACCTGTGAGCCGTTCCAGCCGTCCCCGCAAACAGCTCCGCTCGCCGTTCCTTGGGCCACTCCAACCGGCCCCACAAGGCTCCACGCCGCTCGCTGCTCCTCCAGTCGTCCCCACAAATTGCTCCACCAGCTGCTGAGCAATATAGCTTCAGGCTCCCCCACTTGTTAACACTTCACTCAGTGATCTCAGCTCTTAATAACTTTAGCTCTTTTGTGATTTCAGCTCTTAGTGATTTCAGCTCAATAGTAGGGGAGCCCTAGTGCTGGTGCACCATTGGCCCAAAGTGAATTCAGCTCAGCAGCCTGTAACTAGACTCCTAATGGAATCAAAGTTAGCTCTGACATTCAACAGTGGAGAGAGGAGGTGGTGCAATTGGTGTTTCAAACCCTCAGAGGGGGCCCATACCATCAGGTACAAATACCTGTCCCCATCCTCTCTCAATTCACTGGGTTTTGTAACCCATGCCCCTTGTCAAGCAAGTGCTACTTAGGTAATGGTGAAGGACTCACTCAGTCCTTCTGTCATACAACAGTTCCACTGGCCTTGATTCACAGAATCAGGGTAACAAAACTTTATTCTTCCTGCCCCAATAATAGAGAAACTGGGGATCCCACACCAGCCAAAGTAACCACTTTCAGTTGCTGTTGTTCCATGCCAGGCGAGTGGGTGTGCCTATGCAAACAAGATCAGCCCCTGGAGTTCTTTTCCACACTCGCCATAATTCACCACCAGATGTCAGGGTAGAGCTCATCCTGACACTGCTTACACTTACATTTATCATCTTTCTATCTGAAGTTATTAATATTTGCCAGGGTCTTGTATCTTATGCATGTGTTGTATTTTTGGGTAACACTCCTCAGGTAACATTTACATTAAGGACAGACAGCTATGTGTTGATGGCCCTTCAAGGACACTTAGCTCTCACAATGGAAGAAACACACTCAGCAAAAATATGGGCAACGGATGCCGCTGTGAGGCATTGAAACATGTAAAGACACGTTTCACAAGGGTAGCCGTGCTAGTCTGTATCAGCAACAACAACGAGGAATCCTTGTGGCATCTTAGAGATTAACACATTTATTTGGGCATAAGCTTTCGTGGGCTACAGCCCACTTCATTGGATGCATGGAGTGAAAAATACAGAAGCAGGTATGAATACATATATATATATGTATACATATATATATATATATATATTCAGTACATGAAAGATAGGAATTTCCTTATGATGTGGGGGGGGTCAGTGCTTATATAAACATGTTTGACATTTTGTGGGAAGTTACTTAAGGACACATAAGGACCACTTTCCCCATATCCGCAGCTCCAGTTATCTCAGCATAGAAGACAATCAGGTTAGTCAGGCATGACTTCCCTTTTGTGTTGCCAAGTGTAGAAGTCTGGGAGAAGACCTTGTCTGTGAAGACTGAAGGAAAAAAAACATTAAGTACTTCACCTTTTTCTACATCATCTGTCACTAGGTTGCCTCCCCCATTCAGTAATGGTCACACACTTTCCCTAACCACCTTCCTGTAGCTAACATACCTGTAGAAACCCTTCTTGTTACCCTACACATCCCTTGCTGGCTGAAACACCATGTTTTCTTTGGCCTTCCTGATTACACAGCTCTCCTCCCTGGGCTGATCCCCTGGCCCCTCTGGCTCTGGTCGGCACCGCTCCACTCCCAACTCAGCTTGGGCCCCTTCTCTCTCCTTAGCAGTAGGAGTCCACAAAGAATAACAGGGAGTCTGTTAATTTGCTATCGGTGGCATTGAGTAGCAAGCATCATTCAGCATTGAATTTCTTGTGTTCCTTTCAACCTGCCCAGACCCAAAATGTTGCACTAAAAATTTATTTGTTCAAAATGGGACCACTCCAGCCAGAGATACTGTGTACGCAACTGAAATTCTCATTTGCCTGCTGCTCAGTTGGGATTTTTTTTTTAATGTATGTAGACATACCTATCTCATAGAACTAGAAAGGACCCTGAAATGTCGACATGCATCCGGCGAAGTGGGTATTCACCCACGAAACCTCATGCTCCAATACGTCTGTTAGTCTATACGGTGCCACAGGACTCTTTGCTGCTTTTAGTGCTAGTTTGTTAATCTGAATGTCATGTTGAACTACGTCAAGCAAATTGCAATGGTTTAAATGTGGACAAATTGGAGAGACTCCAGCGGAGGGCAACGAAAATGATTAGGGGGCTGGGGCACACGACTTATGAGGAGAGGCTGAGGGAACTGGGGTTATTTAGTCTGCAGAAGAGAAGAGTGAAGGGGGATTTGATAGCAATTTTCAGAAACCTGACGGTGGATTCAAAAGAGGATGGAGTTAAAGGTGGAGATTCTGTGTGCATGTGTCTAGTTCTGCTCAGCCCAATTACTGAGAGGAACTAAGGTTCCACACTTCTCAGCTGGTATCAACAGCTGGGTTGTTGTTTTTTCAAGCTCTCTCCAGGGGTCAGATTAAAAGAGCTTGAGGGCACCTCACAGGAAGGAATTCCCAAGTGCTCTTTCCTGGGTTCTCAGGGAGGTTTTTGCATTTGGGTGGTGGCAGCGATAACAGTCCACGGCCAGGGAATCTGTAACCTTGGGGATGTTTTATGGCAGCCTTTAGTGGCAGTTACTTTTAAGGTCTTTTGTAGCCCCCACCTTCTGCACTCGAAGTGTCAGAGTGGGGAACAGCCTAGACAGCTGGCAATCAAGATGGGATTTTTTCTCTCAAAGATGTGCTCTAGTTCAAACAGGGATTAATCCAGGGCAGTCCTATGGCCTGTGTGATGCAGGAACTCAGAGCAGGGTCCCTCGTGGCCATATAATCTACAAATCTATCTGGAGTCCCCTGCAAGGATAATATTTGTCTGTGCCTCATTCTGGGTCCTTTCAGGGTCCCTTCCAGTTCTATGAGATGGGTATGTCTGCATATATTTAAAAAAAAAAATCCCACATGAGCACCCTGAGCAGCAGGCAAATGAGAATTGCAGTTGGGTACACAGTATCTCTGTCTGGAGCTGTCCCATTTTGAACAAATAAACTTTTAGTGCATTGTACGTACACACAGTCCTGAACTGCAAGGCCCCACGCAGGAGACATGATCTGAGGATGCCTAAGGGATCAGGCTTGCTGGGGAGATGGGTGGGGGAACACCACATTGGAGAATCCCACCAGAACTGAGGCCTGAGTGACGACTCTGAGCAGCTCGTTAGCTGTGGGGCAGCGTCAGTGCTCAGGTTGCTTTGTGAAAGCTACTGGTGGAATCTTAGGCTCCTACAGGGTTAGACAGCAGATGAGCTGGGTTTTTGAGAAAGGCATTAGTGCCTAAATTCAATATTTTCCTAAGGGCCTTTGTAGATCTAGCCCTGGATGCATTTTTGGAAGATGCTTTAGTCAAACAGAAGTTAAGGTTCAAAGCCAAGGATGCTGGCTGGCTATGCTGGAGGAAACAGTCTACTTCACGGACGTCCACCGCTCACTTTTAAAGAACTCTTTCCTTCTGTCTTTGTATAAGGAGTAGGGACCTTGCAGTAAAACCGTTTTTTATCTGTTCTTCCCGTCCTCCAGTGGCTCTAATGTCCCAGCTGCTTGCCCTGCTAGAGCCTGGGTAATGCCCCTTGCTTTAGTGGCTAACAGCTCTCATATCATCGTGGGACGAGAACATGGTGTGATGCTGTATGATTGAATAATGACCAGTTTTATCATGTTGCTACCAGTTATACAATTGCAACAAATGGTGTACAAAATATGTCCTGTCAGGTGTCAATTGCTAAATAGGTTTGTCCTGTTTATATGCAAGTAAAGCAGAGTTACACAAGATAAGGGAGAGCCATGTGCTCCCAGCTGTCTGTCTGGTGCAGCTGCTACTCACTGGCCAGTTCTCTGTAGTCCCAGCCTTGTTTCCCAAACATGTGCCCTGCTCTTAAAGGCCCAGGACACACTTCTAACAGCCAGGGCAGGGCTGTGCGTTTCAGTTGTCTCACACCCACCCCGCAGCCTACGTAACCACCCATTCTGAGTGCTGTTCCTCCTCAACCTCTCCCGTCCACCCACTTTGTGGTTTGTTGCACACAGTAGCTGTGTCTTGTCTGAATTTGATTTATAAGCTTCTTTGGACAGGGCTGTTTCTCTTTCTGTATTTGTGAAGGGCCCAGCAGAAGGGGCCCTGAACTGGAGCGGGGTCTCTGGAAGTTTCCAAAATACAAATAATTATCATAAATAATAAACACAATTATCGAGGTAAATCAGGGCCTGGCCCCTCCTCTTTGCCTTTAGCTACAGATGAAAGTCAAACCATGCTGGCCAACTACAGAGTGTTCGTAACTTTAATACAGGTGCACATGGCGACCCCCTTTCGGCTTGGACAGGAGAATTGATTCAGTCTCATTTCAGTGCTTAAAAACCCAGTTGAGAAAAACCCAGGTGAGAAAAACCCACTGGAGAAATATCCCCGATGAGTCAGATGTGCAGGCAGAGAGTTCAGCTGTGGGAATACAAGTGCCCTCCAGCTGCGGCAGTCCTGGAAAGTCTGACTCAGCCTGGAACATTAGATTTCAATTCCACCTAGGAGACACTGGGAGGAAATGAAGCGAGAGGGAGAGAACAAATCCAATGCAAACACTACTCCAGACTCTATCCAGCCTACAGGGCCCTCCTTGTTCCAGGGCAGCTGTGGGGGGAGGGCCAGGCCTCCGTTCCCAGGTCAGGCCCCTGACTACACTCTATCCACAGGAGCATTCTGTTGGTGTTCATTTTCCTGAGTCTGTTGCCCCGAAGTGACCCCAGTGACTGTGATGTGTTGGCAGGTTTCTGAGTGGGAACAGAAGTGGAGTCCTGGAGTTCACACCTCACAGGAGCGGGGAGCTCTCAGATAGCAGATAGTTCTGAAAACCTCAGATTCATCTTAAAGGATGGCAAAGGATAAGGCTCCCTCTTCCAACCTTTCCTCTGCATCCCATCCAACGGACCATCCCTGCCAGAGCGGGACTCCATTTCCCTCTTGGCATGATGGAGAGACCGTGGTTAAGACAGGGCAGTCAGGTCTCCTGGGTTCTGTCTCTCATTCTGACACTCAATCTCTGTGTCAATTCATGTCGCCCTGTGCCTCAGTTTACTTATCTGTATAATGGGGATATGTTAATAGTCACTTTCCTTTGCTAGGTGTTTTCAAAATCTTTCAATTAAAGGTGCTGCACAACATGATGATAGTTGCTCATGAGAATTACAGATCTCTGATGCATTAGAAACCGTCCAGTTGTAAGGGGAGACTTTGGCAAACCAGTAAAGTGCTTGAAACCACTATGGCTTATTGTTAAAGGCGGCCTAGTCAGCAAGCTGTAAATTGGCCATGCAGCAATCTCAGCTTGACCAAGGCGGGGAGGGGGGAGAGTTTTCGGGTGCAACAGAAAGGGCAGCTTGACCCCATGTCCTTTCTGATAAGAATTGTGTTGAAGTTGCTGATACATGCATTTTAGAAAAGCAGGATATGCCCCAGGAATGTCTATTGGGGTCTCAGGGAAAAACCCACACCTGGTTAATCAATAATCAGAAGGAACCTCTTGCTTGATCATTGAAACTGCTTACTTCTCAAAGTTTCTTTAAGGGACATGTCATTCTATTACTAATGTATAAATAAGGGGAAAAGCTTGAGACAGTTGGACTCACTTGAGGACTCTTCTGGACTCTTTTTGGACTCTCCCACTGGATACATCTTATGGTCCCCACTGGCAAACGGAAGATTTGGCCACCGGAAGCCTGCCGCTGTGTCACTCGAGAGCCACACTCAGCTTTTGTAATTATCAAAGGTTGGGAGTGTTTTACTAATCTTGTTGCGGACATGTGTAAGTGCTTGAGAGTAAGTAAAGTTTAGCTTTAAGTGAAAGCACTCTTGTGTTGACCTGTTTGTGCCAGCCATCTATCGGTCGGAAGGCCGTGTCTCCCCTGATTTATTTCCTGACACCACCTCGCACAGAGTAAAAGTTACCAAGAGCTTTGGGTTAAAAGAACCCCGGGTAACACAGTGTGCCTGGAGAAAGTACTTGTATCTAAATTTGTTAGTCTCTAAGGTGCCACAAGTACTCCTGTTATTTTTTCTTGTATCTCCCCTCACTCATCATTCTCCAGAATTGTGTGTCTAATATCTACCCATCCCTCCTAGATATCCATAGGGTATCAGGCCCTATGGAGATCTAGGCATTGTCCCTGTTTTCTTCCTAATTAACTATATATTTTAAATATACACAAATACACAGAGCAGCCAATTCGTCTCTGAGGACAGAGCCCAAGAGTTCTCATCTCCCTTTAGGAAGTTCCCTTAATTACTGTTTACTGCTAAAGCTGGATAAATAGCACAGAAGTGCAGACAGGCTTATCTCCAGCCTGTTTACATCCAAATGTTGATTCTGCACTAGAGGCTGAGCGAAACCCCATGGGATTGCACAGACCTATATTATAAACAGTTAAGTTAAAAATCACTTAGAAAAGTTAGATGCCTTCAAGTCACCAGGGCCTGATGAAATGCATCCTAGAATACTCAAGGAGCTAATAGAGGAGGTATCTGAGCCTCTAGCTATTATCTTTGGAAAATCATGGGAGACGGGAGAGATTCCAGAAGACTGGAAAAGGGCAAATATAGTGCCCATTTATAAAAAGGGAAATAAAAACAACCCAGGAAACTACAGACCAGTTAGTTTAACTTCTGTGCCAGGGAAGATAATGGAGCAAGTAATTAAGGAAATCATCTGCAAACACTTGGAAGGTGGTAAGGTGATAGGGAACAGCCAGCATGGATTTGTAAAGAACAAATCATGTCAAACCAATCTGATAGCTTTCTTTGATAGGATAACGAGTCTTGTGGATAAGGGAGAAGCTGTGGATGTGGTATACCTAGACTTTAGTAAGGCATTTGATACGGTCTCGCATGATATTCTTATCGATAAACTAGGCAAATACAATTTAGATGGGGCTACTATAAGGTGGGTGCATAACTGGCTGGATAACCGTACTCAGAGAGTTGTTATTAATGGATCCCAATCCTGCTGGAAAGGCATAACGAGTGGGGTTCCGCAGGGGTCTGTTTTGGGACCAGCTCTGTTCAATATCTTCATTAACGACTTAGATATTGGCATAGAAAGTACGCTTATTAAGTTTGTGGATGATACCAAACTGGGAGGGATTGCAACTGCTTTGGAGGACAGGGTCATAATTCAAAATGATCTGGACAAATTGGAGAAATGATCTGAGTTAAACAGGATGAAGTTTAACAAAGACAAATGCAAAGTGCTCCACTTAGGAAGAAAAAATCAGTTTCACACATACAGAATGGGAAGAGACTGTCTAGGAAGGAGTACGGCAGAAAGGGATCTAGGGGTTATAGTGGACCACAAGCTAAATATGAGTCAACAGTGTGATGCTGTTGCAAAAAAAGCAAACATGATTCTGGGATGTATTAACCGGTGTGTTGTGAGCAAGACACGAGAAGTCATTCTTCCGCTCTACTCTGCTCTGGTTAGGCCTCAGCTGGAGTATTGTGTTCAGTTCTGGGCACCGCATTTCAAGAAAGATGTGGAGAAATTGCAAAGGGTCCAGAGAAGAGCAACAAGAATGATTAAAGGTCTTGAGAACATGACCTATGAAGGAAGGCTGAAAGAATTGGGTTTGTTTAGTTTGGAAAAGAGAAGACTGAGAGGGGACATGATAGCAGTTTTCAGGAATCTAAAAGGGTGTCATAAGGAGGAGGGAGAAAACTTGTTCACCTTAGACTCTAAGGATAGAACAAGAAGCAATGGGCTTAAACTGCAGCAAGGGAGGTCTAGGTTGGACATTAGGAAAAAGTTCCTAACTGTCAGGGTGGTTAAACACTGGAATAAATTGCCTAGGGAGGTTGTGGAATCTCCATCTCTGGAGATATTTAAGAGTAGGTTAGATAAATGTCTATCAGGGATGGTCTAGACAGTATTTGGTCCTGCCATGCGGGCAGGGGACTGGACTCGATGACCTTTCGAGGTCCCTTCCAGTCCTAGAATCTATGAATCTATGAATCTATGCCCCTGTGTCGGCTCTCGGCATGGAATCTGCTGCAGATGCTGGGGTGACAGAGGTGTGGGACACGGCTACCTGAGGTGGATTCCCAGGGAAGACACTTCCATCTCAGAATTCACAGGTACCCATCTCTTGCTGAGGAGCTCACCTGCTCAACAAACCCAGGGCTCTGGCTGTTAACAGGTAAGACAACTCCCACCTGTTCATGCTCTCTGTATGTGTGTGTATATATATCTCCTCAATATATGTTCCATTCTATGCATCCGAAGAAGTGGGATATAGCCCACGAAAGCTTATGCTCAAATAAATTTGTTAGTCTCTAAAGTGCCACAAGTACTCCTGTTCCTTTTGCTGTTAACAGGGGGGATGTTACCTGACTTTTATCTGCTGGAGAATGTGGAGGTGCCAGGGCTCCTCACTGCGGCAATTATAAGAATTCGTCAGCATGGGCAAGACATCTTCTCTCCTAGCTTCATTCAAGAAGTCATTGAAATGTTAGGCCTGAAACTTAAAAAAAAAAAAAAAAAAAAAAAATCGGCCATAAGCTGATGCAAAGTGTGGTAAATATCAGTCCAAACGCTTAGAGTTTGGCAAACTCATATGCAACTCAAAATGAGGTCTTCTAATGCAAAGTGTCAGTCCCCTTAACTAAAGGTGGTGCCACCAGCACAAATCCATTTATGAATCCCATTCAGCTAAGCTCTTTGCTCCAATAATGTCTGTGGCAAGGAGTCCTACAGGCAAAATAGGTATTATGTAAACCATTTTCTGTTATCAGTGTTATATATTCAGACTATCAATGTAATTGAATGTTCCCTTTGCGTGTGTTATGAGACAGAGTACATGTAAATGCTTCATCTAGTTTCTTTATCCACCGATTCATAGGGTTCAAGTTCAGAACGGCCCATTTGATGTTCAGTCTGACCTACTGTTTAACACAGGCCAGTAAATTTCACCTAGTTTTACCCCTGTATTGGGCTCCATAACTTGTGTTTCATTGAGCCCTCGTCTACAGTAGGATTTTACATCATAGAATCACAGAGACACAGGGTGAGAAGGCACCACAGGGGTCATGTAGACTAACTGCCTGCCAAGAAGCAGGATTTGTTGCATCCAGGACAGATGACTGTCCAGCCTCCTTTGGAAAACCTCCAGCGAGGGAGCTTCCATGTCCTCCCGAGGCGACTGTTCCATTGCCCTCCGGGTCTGACTCTAAGGAATTTTTTCCTCAGATTTCATCTAACTCTGCTGTGCTGTGGTTTGAACCCATTGCCTCTTGTCTTGTGCTATGTGGTGAGAGAACATTTCTCCATCTCTTTTATGGCACCCTTTCAAGTGTTTCAAGACTGCTATCATGTCCCCCTCTAATCTCCTGTTTCCAAACTAGACACACCCAGTTCCTTCAGCCTTTTTTTCGTATGGTTGGTATTCCATTCCTTGGATCAGCTTTGTCTGTCACCTCTGGATCTTTTCCAGTTTTTCTACATCCTTTCTATACACTGGTACCTGGAACTAGAAACAAAACTCCAGCTGAGGCCAGACCTGTTCCGAGTAGAAGAATACTATCACCTCCTATGACTTGCATGTTATGCTCCTGTTAATGAAACCCAAAACTGCATTTCTGTGGGGTTTTTGCAATAACAAAAAGAAATCCACAGCCATGAAAGATGGACCTATAGCAACCTAACCCCGGTGTAGAGAGAATGAGATCAACATAAAATTCTTCTATCGACCTAGCTACCACCTCTCTGGGAGGTGGATTACCTGCGCAGCCGGGAGAACCCCTGCTGTCCTTGTAAGTAGTGTCTACACTGAAGCCCTATGGTAGCTGTAGACTTGTAAGTGTGGACAAGGCCTCAAGCAGATCTTCTAGAAAAGCATTGAGTCTTTATCTGACATGTAGACCTCGGGAACCCACCACTTCCCTTCGCAGTTTGTTTCAATGATTAATCACCCTCGGTGTTTATTCTCAAGTATCAGAGGGGTAGCTGTGTTAGTCTGGATCAGTAAAAAGTGACAAAGAGTCCTGTGGCATCTTATAGACTAACAGAGGTATTGGAGCATAAGCTTTCGTGGGTGAATGCCCACTTCGTCAGACTCATGAGTGTTTATTCTGTTCATTCTCTTATTATAACTCTCAGTGCTAACCATTTGTCCTTGGAATTTGTCTGGTTTCAGCTTCCAGACATTGGGTCTTGCCTTTCTCCGCTAGATTAAAGATCCCATTATAACCCACATTGTTCTTCTCATGAACGTCTCACTTGATCGTCTTTTTGATAACATAAGTAGGTGTAACTCTTTAAGTCTCTTACTGCCAGGCATTTTCTCCAGCCTCAAAGCATTTTTGTGGCTCTTTTTTGCACTCTCTCCCAATTTTTCAACATCCTTTTTAAAATGTGGACCCCAGAATTGGATGCAGTTGTTTTGCACCAATACCATGTGCAGAGGTAAAATCCTTCCCCTGCTCCAACTCTCCACTCTCCTGTTTATGTATCCAAGGAGCACATCACCAGTGGCGTAGCCAGGTTCCAAGAGCAGGGGGAGCAAACATTAAAAAGGTGCCCCCCCTTGGCTCAACCTCTGGCCATGTCCCCTTGGCTCCTCCTCCAGCCGCACTGTGCCCCCCCCCCGCATGGCTCCTCCGGCCACGCCGCCCCCCAATGGCTCCTCCGGATGCACTGCAGGCTGCCACGCTGTGCCCCCCCGCATCTCCAGCTGCGCCGCCCCCCCACCCCATGGCTCCCCCGGCCGTGCTGTGGGCTGCCATGCTGCGCCCCCCCTCGCTCCTCCGGCCGCGCTGCGCCCCTCCCATGGCTCCTCCGGCCGTGCCGTACCACCCCCGCAGACCCTCCCTTGCTCCTCCGGCCACGCCGCCCCCGTGGCCCCCCTCATGGCTCCTCCGGCAGTGCCACCCCCCCTTGCCTGCAGGAGCCCAGTGCCAGTGTAAGGACACAAACAGCTCCTGCTCCCAATTCCCTACTTTGGTTGACTTTGGGTGTACTGAGCATGTTCACAGGAACTGAGCATGCTCAGTAACCTTCACTGTTGCCACTGCCCTCTCTGTGCCGGCCCGGCAGGCCAAGCTCAGAGCGGAGCGTGGGCCCCGCCCGCTGGCGCCACGGTAACCCCTAACTAAGGCGCCGCTTTTGGAAAATGTGCTGAGGGGAAGCGACTGCTTCCCCTGCACCCTCCCAGCTACGCTACTGCACATCACCCTTTTCATCACAGCATCGCACTGGGGGCTCACGATATGTTGGTTGTCCACAGTGACGCCAAAACCCTACTCAGGCCCCTCTGTTCCATGATACAGTCCCGTAGTCTGGGGGTTGGGCCTGCATTCCCTGTTCCGAGATGATAACTTCTCTTTTGGCTGTATTAAAACGCTCCAGATCAATCGGTGTGCCTGCCCTGGCAGCCTCATTGTAACTGCCCTGCCAGTCTTTGGGTCGTCTGCAAATTTTATCTGCAGTGATTGTCTATTTGCTTCCAGATCACTGATTGAAATATTCGATAGCATCGGGCCTAGAACTGATCCCACAGAACCCCACTAGAAACAGCCCCATTCGGTGACAACGGCCCATTGGCAGCTGCTGTCTGAATCTGCCAGTTTTTAATCCATTGTAGGTGTGCTTCACTGATATTGTAGAGTGTTCGTTTTTATCTGAATGTTTTCCCTTACTAAATTAAATGCCTCAGAGAAATCAAAGTCTATTGCACCTGTGCAGTTTCCTTGATCAGCCAAAGGCACTCTCATTAAAGGATGAAACTGGGTTTATTTCAGAAGACTGGTTTTCCATAAACCCTGTTGTTGACTGACATTAATGATATTCCTAGACTTTTTTGTTAACTAATCCCAGACCAGCTTTTCCATTATTTCCTAACCCTGTCAAATCTTTTTTTTTAACTTTCCTGTCTTCTTTTATAGTTTAGAGTTAACACAGAACTGTCGTGTATCTACCTTTTTTATATTTTTTGGGCTCTGCTGCTACCTGATTGTGTGCTTCTGCTTCCAAACGAGAAGTGTGGTTGATTGGTCAGTTTGTAACTCTGATGTTCGTTACTCTAAGGTTCCATTATACATGCTCTTTAACAGCTTCCTTGACTGCTAATGGACTAGAAAGTATTTCATCACCTCATGTGATATGTGTACATCATAACACTTCTTTCCAAATGCAGAACAAAACTATACTGTGAATACATCTGCCTTTTCTGCAACTTTAACAAGTTTCTTTTCGCCCACTAGGAATTGGCTTAAACCTTTTCTAGGATTTATTTTTATTTTTCCTCAATGTTTTTTATGCCCCTAATTAATTTTCAGACCTTCCAATATGTATTTCTTGCCATCTATTTTCCCTTTATCCCATTAGTTCTATATTGCTTTCCACCCTGTTATTGCTGCCTTCAATTTGCCACTGAACTGGGTTTCTAGCCAAAATTGGGCACTTTTTGATCGTGGAATCGAGGATAGTTAGCTATCTAAGGAACTCTTCTTAAAGAACTCCCAATTATTCTCATTTCCCTGTCTGTATTTTTTCCTCCCAATCAGTTTAGCTGATAATTTGCCCCAGCTTTGGGGAATTAGCCCATTTGTAGTAATAAGTGCCAATAGATATCGCTGGTTGGGAACTGTTCTCTGTTTGTCCATTTTAATATAAACAGTTCCATTCTTTATTTTTCTCTCATCGATCATATGTTCCCTTCTTTGTCTCTTCTCTACATTAAATACTCCCTGACTTTTTATTCTGTCCACATATGGCAACCTCCCCATTCTCATACCCTGTCACGGAACCCTCCATTTTATTTGTTATGTTCTTTATATAGACTGGGTGACCAAAAGTCAGTGGGTGTCCAGAGCAGCCTATTCTCCACCCTATTCCTTTGACATCTGAACATTGTCTTTGTTTTAGCCACTGCTGTGAATGAGCAAGTGTTTCCATGGAGCTGCTAGCAAGGATTCACAGGTTTTTTTCCCCCTGTGGTTTGTAGCACTTGGGATGTTTCCCCCGGCACATGTCTTGGCAAAGGTTTGGATTTTTTTCATTCTCAGATTTTGAGCAACTGGGGGAATGGGAAAATCCCTACAGCATAGACCCTCTAGCCTGGGTTTCATTGCATTACCTGCTCATGCCTATTAATGTTACCCACACCACAATGTGTAGGAATTATTGATGCATGGAGCAACATAATATATAGAATAGGCATTAGTAGGGTCAGTTGTTCATAATTCATTTCCCTGTATTATGAAAACACCATTTAACAGTGTGTGAAGAGCGACAAATCTGCTTCACCCATGAGAACACCTCCAGGAGTTCATGTAGTGTCTCATATTAACATTGTCTCTCCATCCAGGAATTTGTACTACGACCATCACCCTAGAGCTTGGGCACATACAGGAAGTCAGGGGAATGTATGGTATATACAGGAGACACGGTTCTGCCTCAGAGTTGGACACCTTCTCCCCTACTCCATGTCAGATTCCAACACAACCGACTTCACCAACCCCTCCACCTTCATCCTGCTGGGCATTCCTGGCCTGGAGATAGCCCACGTCTGGATCTCCATCGCCTTCTGCACCATGTATGCCATAGCCATCTTGGGGAACTTCACCATCCTGTTCATTGTGAAGATAGAACCGAGCCTCCATGAGCCCATGTACTATTTCCTCTGCATGCTGGCTGTCTCTGATCTGGTCCTGTCTACATCCACCCTGCCCAAAATGCTGAGCATCTTCTGGTTCAATTCCAGGGAGATCGATTTCAGTGCCTGCCTCACCCAGATGTACTTCATTCACTGCTTCTTAACGATGGAGTCTGGGATCTTTGTGGCCATGGCTTTGGATCGTTACGTGGCCATCTGCGATCCCCTGAGACATTCCACCATCCTGACAAACCATGTGGTGGCCATGATCAGCCTGGCCGTGGTGCTGCGTGGTTGTGTGCTCGTACTGCCCACTCCCTTCCTGGCGAGGCGGTGGCCATATTGCACAACCAACATCATTCCCCACACGTACTGTGAGCTGGCCTGCAACGATACCCTCATCAGTAGTTACTACTGCCTCTTTTTGGTATTCTTTGTGACTGGTCTGGATATGCTTTTTATCGCTGTGTCCTACACCCAGATCCTCAGGACCATCTTCAGCCTCCCCACAAAGGACACCCGGCTCAAGACATTTGGGAACTGCGGCTCTCACTTCTGTGTCATCTTAGCCTTTTACATCCCCGGTCTATTCTCCTTCCTCACGCAGCAGTTTGGCCACAATGTGGCCCTCCATTTCCATGTTCTCATGGCCAACATATACCTCCTGGTGCCCCCCATGCTAAACCCCATCATCTACGGAGTGAGAACCAGACAGATCCGGGACAGGCTGCTCCGTCTCTTTCCTCATAAAAGGACCTAAAGTTTTCTCCTGGTGCTCTGGCTCTCAGACTGAGCTTCATACAGTGGTGGCTGGTCACATATTGCCTGGCTCCCTTCCCTGAATCATTGACTGGACAGTACAAGTGACATGAAATCCTTTCCTGACCACACTATGCTGTGTCAGACTGACAAACTGGGAAATCGGTCTGCGTAGAACTCATTAACTCATAGGGTGGCCACAGTTCTAATTTCTGTTACCTGGACTTTGAGGACCCACCCAGTACCACATCTCTTCCTGTGGGGTGCTCACTCTTCTCTCCCCCCCATCTGTTGCTGAATAGTCTCTACCTCACCATACCTTGCTGCAGGGACTTCAGTTCAGATTTTGGGGTGTGGGGAGGCAACTTTACTGTGATCCCAATGGTACTTATGTACTTGCAAACTCTTGTGTCTTGGCAGATAACTTGGCAATTAGCTGACAGGAGCAGTGTTTCTAATTCCTATATAAAAGAAAAAAAAATAAAGTAAATAAATCTACTAAGCTCTTATATAAACATGTGGTGGCCAAGATTAGCCTGGCTGTGGTGCTGTGTGGTTGTGTGCTTGTACTGCCCATTCCCTTCCTGTCGTTTACACAGATCCTCCACCTTTAACTCCATCCTCTTTGAAACCCCCCTTCAGATAGCTGAAGGCTGCTATCAAATCCCTCCTCACTCTTCTCTTCTGCAGACTAAATAACCCCAGTTCCCTCTGCCTCTCCTCTTAAGTCGTGTGCCCCAGCCCCCTAATCATTTTCATTGCCCTCCGCACGACTCTCTCTAATTTGTTCACATTTAGACCATTGCAAGTTGTTTGACCTAGTTCAACATGACATTCAGATTAACAAGCTAGCACTAGACAGTGTCATTATAGATTCATAGATTCTAGGGCTGGAAGGGACCTTGAGAGGTCATCGAGTCCAGTCCCCCGCCCTCATGGCAGGACCAAATACTGTCTATACCATCCCTGATAGACATTTATCCAACCTACTCTTAAATATCTGCAGAGATGGAGATTCCACAACCTCCTTAGGCAATTTATTCCAGTGTTTAACCACCCTGTCAGTTAGGAACTTTTTCCTAATGTCCAACCTAAACCTCCCTTGCTGCAGTTTAAGCCCTCATTAGATGGAATGAGAACTGGCTAACTGATAGATCTCAGCAAGGAGATGTCCATGGGCAATCATTGTCCAGTGGGTTTTTTTCTCATGGTTCACTAAGGTCCTTAAGAACCTAACTCCAACTGATGTGTGTCTCCAGGAGTCCGGCTGATGAGAGGAGACTATTTCTACATGGGACTGTCAGCTGTGTGCCCTCTCCTAGAGTGAGATGCCTAGAACAGGTCAGCGCTTTCTTGTGGGAGACCCGAGAGAGATGTGGGAGACCCAGATCCAAAATCTCTGCTCTACCGTACTTGGAGTAGGGACGTAAACACACATCTCCCACATCCCACGTAAGCGCCCTGAGCAGCAGGCAAATGAGAATTTCACATGGGGCACACAGTATCTCCATTTGGAGCTCTTCCACTTTGTACAAATAAATTTTTAGGGGATTAGGGATTTGAATCTTCCACATGCCAAGTGAGGGCGCTAAGCCACTGGTCTATGGGATATTCTGGGGGTGCAAATACATAGACACATGTGCACATAAATACACACATACCCACATGCGCACACACACAGAGATGTATGTGCGTGCAGACACACAAAGGTGCACATACACAATCAAACACGTACACACAAGAGGACATGCACACAGACACACTTCTACGTACACACATTCCTGAACTGCAAGGCCCCACCCAGGAGGCATGATCTGAGGATGCCTAAGGGATCAGGTTTGCTGGGGAGATGGGCGGGGGAACACCACATTGGAGAACCCATCCAGAACTTATATAAATCCATGGTTCGCCCACATCTCGAATACTGTGTACAGATGTGGTCTCCTCACCTCAAAAAAGATATTCTAGCACTAGAAAAGGTTCAGAAAAGAGCAACTAAAATGATTAAGGGTTTAGAGAGGGTCCCATATGAGGAAAGATTAAAGAGGCTAGGACTCTTCAGTTTGGAAAAGAGAAGACTAAGGGGGGACATGATAGAGGTATATAAAATCATGAGTGATGCTGAGAAAGTGGATAAGGAAAAGTTATTTACTTATTCCCATAATACAAGAACTAGGGGTCACCAAAAGAAATTAATAGGCAGCAGGTTTAAAACAAATAAAAGGAAGTTCTTCTTCACGCAGCGCACAGTCAACTTTTGGAACTCCTTACCTGAGGAGGTTGTGAAGGCTAGGACTATAACAATGTTTAAAAGGGGACTGGATAAATTCATGGTGGCTAAGTCCATAAATGGCTATTAGCCAGGATGGGTAAGAATGGTGTCCCTAGCCTCTGTTCGTCAGAGGATGGAGATGGATGGCAGGAGAGAGATCACTTGATCATTGCCTGTTAGGTTCACTCCCTCTGGGGCACCTGGCATTGGCCACTGTCGGTAGACAGAGACTGGGCTAGATGGACCTTTCGTCTGACCCAGTACGGCCTTTCTTATGTTCTTATGTTCTTAACTGAGGCCTGAGTGATGACTCTGAGCAGCTCGTTAGCTGTGGGGCAGCGTCAGTGCTCAGGTTGCTTTGTGAAGGCTATTGGTGGAATCTTAGGCTCCTACAGGGTTAGACAGCTGATGAGCTGGGTTTTGAGAAAGGCATTAGCGCAGAATTCAATATTTTCCTAAGGGCCTTTGTAAATCTAGCCCTGGATGCATTTTTGGAAGATGCTTTAGTCAAACAGAAGTTAAGGTTCAAAGTCAAGGACGCTGGCTGGCTACGTTGGAGGAAACAGTCTACTTCACTTTTAAAGGACTCTTTCCTCTTGTCTTTGTATAAGGAGCAGGGTCCCTGCAGTAAAGCAGTATTTTATCTGCTTTTCCTATCCTCCAATGACTCTAATATCACAGCTATTTGCCCTGCTAGAGACTGGGTAATGCTCCTTGCTTAAGTGGCTAACAGTCAGGGCCGTAGCAACAAAGAACGTGGCCCCCTCCGAAGGTGGCCCCCTCCGAACATATGTCCGGGCGGGGCCCCTTACAATGCAGAAACTGGAATGCAGTATTTATTTTGCCACTTTTAGGGGCCCCCTTCCTTGCGGGGCCCCCTCCGGTCGGAGGGTATGGAGGGCGCTCGCTACGCCTCTGCTAACAGTTCTCGCCCCATAGTGGGGCAAGAACATGGTGTGATGCTGTATGATTCAATAATGACCAGTTTTAGCATTCTTGCTACCACTGTTGTACAATTGCAACAAATGTTGTATAAAGTATGTCCTGTCAGGTGTCAATGGGAAAGTTATGATTTGCTCAGTATGATTATCCTGTTTATATGCAAGTAAAGCAGAGTTACAGAAGGTGAGGGAGAGTCAAGTGCTCCCAGCTGTCTGTCTGGTGCAGCTGCTACACAATGGCCAGTTCTCTGTAGTCCCAGCCTTGTTTCCCAAACACGTGTCCTGCTCTTAAAGGCTCAGGATTTACTTCTAACTGCCGGGGCAGGGCTGTGCATTTCAGCTGTCTCACACCCACCCAGCAGCCTGTGTAACCACCCATTCTTAGTGCTGTTACACCTCCACCTCTTCCGTCCACCCAATTTGTGATTGTTGCACACAGTAGCTGTGTCTTGTCTGAATTTGATTGATAAGCTCCTTGGGGCAGGGGCTGTTTCTCCTTCTGTGTTTGCAACGGGCCCAGCACAAGGGACCCTGAACTGGACCTGGGCCTCTGGAGGCTTCCACAACACAGATAATGATCATAAATAATCAACACAATAATCAGGGTAAATCAGGGCCTGGCCCCTCCTCTTTGCCTTTAGTTAAAGACGAAAGTCAGACCAGGCTGGCCAGCTACAGAGTGTTAGTAACTTTAATACAGGTGCACATGGAACCCCTGTGGCCCTTGTCAGGATAATTCATTCAGTCTTATTTTAGTGCTTAAAAACCCACGTTCTCCGCACTGGAGACATACCCCGATTAGCCAGATGAGCAGGCAGAGAGTTCAGCTGTGGGAATCCAAGTGCCCTCCAGCCGGGGCACTCCTGGAAAGTCTGACTCAGCCTGGAACATTCGATTTCAATTCCACCTGGGAGAGACTTGGAGGAAATGAACCGAGAGGGAGAGAACAAATCCAATGCAAACACTAATCCACTCTCTATCCTGCCTACAGGGCCCCCCTTGTTCCAGGGCAGCGGTGGGGGAAGGGCCAGGCCTCTGTCCCCAGATCAGGCCCCCTGGCTGCCCTCTATCCACAGGAGTATTCTGTTGGTGTTCATTTTCCTGAGTCTCTTCCCCCAAAGTGACCTCGGTGACTGTGATGTGTTGGCAGGTTTCTGAGTGGGAGCGGAAGTGGAGCCCCGGAGTTCACACCTCACAGGAGCAGGGAGCTCACAAACCCAAGCTAGTTCTGAAAACCTCGGATTCATCTTGAGAGGATGGGGAATGTTCAGGCTCCCTCTTCCACTGTTGCCTCTGAATCCCACCTGACCAACTGTCCCTGCCAGAGCCAGTGTCTATTTCCCTCTTGATGTGATGGAGAGACCGTGATTAAGGCAGGGCAGTCAGGAACCCTGGGTTCTGTCTCTCATTCTGACACTCAATCCCTGGGTCACATTGGCCAATTCATGCTGCCCTGTGCCTCAGTATTCCTACCTGTATAATGGGGATATGTTCATAGTCACTTTCATTTGGTAGGTGTTTTCAAAATCCTTCAATGAAAGGTGCTACGCCAGTGGTTCTCAAACTAGGGCCGCCGCTTGTTCAGGGAAAGCCCTTGGCAGGCCAGGTGGGTTTGTTCACCTGCCGCATCCGCAGGTTTGGCTGATCACGGCTCCCACTGGCCGCGGTTCGCCACTCCAGGCCAATGGGGGCTGCGGGAAGCGGCGCGGGCTGAGGGATGTGCTGGCCGCCCTTCCTGTAGCCCCCATTGCCTTGCAGCAGTGAACCGCGGACACTTGAAGCCGCGATTGGCCGAACCTGGTGGCAGGTAAACAAACCAGCCCGGCCTGCCAGGGGCTTTCCCTGAACAAGCGGCGGACCTAGTTTGAGAACCACTGTGCTATACAACATGATGATACTTACTGATGAGAATTACTGATCTCTGATCCCTAAGGGACAGTTCAGTGTGCCTGGAGAAAGTGCTTGTGTGTCCCCTCCGTCATCATTCTCCAGATCTGTCTGTCTAATATCTACCCATCCCTCCTAGATATCTGCAGGGTATCAGGCCCTATGGAGATTTAGGCATTATCCTGAGTGTTCTTGCTAATTAGCAATAACTTTTCAATATACACAAATGCACAGAGCAGCCAATTCCTCTCTGATTTAGAACAGAGCCCAGGAGTTCTCATTTGACTTTGGGAAGGTCCCTTAATTACTGTTTACTTCTAAAGCTGGATAAATAGCACAGAAGTGCAGAAAGGCCTGTGTCCAGCCTGTTTACATCCAGATGCTGCTTCTCCCCTAGAGGCTGAGTGAACCCCATTGGGATTGCACAGAGCTGTATTATAAATGGTGCATGCCCCTGCATCGGCTCTCGGTATAGGATGTTACTGGAGATGCTGGGGTGAGAGAGGTGTGGGACACGGCTACCTGAGGGGGATTCCCAGGAAGGACACTTCCATCTCATAATTCACAGGTACCCATCTCTTGCTGAGTAGCTCACCTGATCAACAAACCCAGGGCTCTTGCTGTTAACAGGGGGGCTTTGTTGGAAAAAATGGAGGTGCTATGGCTCCTCACTGTGGCAATTATAAGAATTTGTCAGCATGGGCAAGACATCCTCTCTCCTAGCTTTATTCAACAAGTCATTGAACCATTATGTCTGAAACATTTAAAAAAAAATTCAGCCATAAGCAGATGCCCAGTGTGGTAAATTTCAATCCAAACACTTAGAGTTTGGCAAACTCATATGCAACTAAAAATGAGGTCATCTAATGGAAGGTGTCAGCCCCCTAACTAAAGGTGGTGCCACCAGCACCAGTTTCAATGGCCAATCCATTTGTGAATCCCAATCAGCTAAGCTCTTTGCTCCAGTAATATCTGTGGCAAGGAGTTCCATAGGCAAAATAGGTATTATGTAAACCATTTTCATTTATATATTCAGACTATCAGTGTTATTGAATGTTCCCTTTACGTATGTTATAAGACAGAGTAAATGTAAATGTTTGATCTAGTTTCTTTACCGATCGATTCCTAGGGTTCAAGGCCAGAAGGGCCCATTAGATCATCCAGTCTGACCTCCTGTATAACACAGGCCAGTAAATGTCACCTAGTTACCCGTGTAATGGACTCCATAACTTGTGTTTCACTAAGCCCTCGTCTACAGTAGGATTTTACATCATAGAATCACAGAGCCACAGGGTGAGAAGGCTCCGCAAGGGTCATCTAGTCTAACTGTCTGCCAAGAAACAGAATTTGTTGCATCCAGGACAGATGACTGTCCAGCCTCCTTTGGAAAACCTCCAGCGATGGAGCTTCCATGTCCTCCCGAGGCGACTGTTCCATTGCCCTCCGGTTCTCACTCTAAGGAATTTTTTCCTCAGATTTCATCTAACTCTGCTGTGCTGTACTTTGAACCCATTGCCTCTTGTCTTGTGCTATGTGGTAAGAGAGAACATTTCTCTATCTCTTTTTTGGCACCTTTTCAAATATTTGAAGACTGCTACCATGTCCCCCTCTAATCTCCTCTTTCCAAACTAAACACACCCAGTTCCTTCAGCCTTTTTTTGCATATGGTTGTTATTGCATACCTTGCATCATCTTTGTCTCTCGCCTCTGGATCTTTTCCAGATTTCCTACATCCTTTCTATACACTGGTGCCCCAGTCGAGACACAAAACTCCAGCTGAGCCCTGGCCAGTGCCGAGAATAATAATAATATCACCTCCCATGACTTGCCTGTTATGCCCCTCTTAATGAAACCCCAAACTGCATTTCTGTGGGGTTTTTTGCAATAACAAAAAAATCCACCGCCCTGAAAGATGGACCTAAAGCAACCTAACCCCAGTGTAGACAGCATGAGATCAACAGAAAATTCTTCCATCAACCTAGCTACCACCTCTCTACTACGCTGCCGGGAGAACCCCTGCTGTCCTTGTAAGTAGTGTCTACACTGAAGCCCTATGGTAGCTGTAGCCTTTTAAGTGTGGACAAGGCCTGAAGCAGAACTTCTAGAAAAGCCTCCAGTCTGGATCTGGAGACATTTCTACATTTTTTCCTCCCAGTCAGTTTTGCTGATAATTTGTCACAGCTTTGGGGAATTAGCCCTTTTGTAGTACGAAGTGTTAAGAGATATTACTGGTAGGGAACTGTTCTCTGTTTGTCCATTTTAATATAATCAGTTCCATTCTTTATTTTTCTCTCATCTATCATATGCTCCTTTCTTTGTCTCTTCTCAAATTTAAACAGTCCCAGACTTTTCATTCTGTCGTCATATGGCAACCTCCCCCATTCTCATATCCTGTCTTGGAAACCCCCTTTTTATTTTCTATGTTTTTTATAGAGATGGGGTGACCAAAACTGAGTGCAAGCTCAGAGCAGGTTATTCTCCACCTCATTCCTTTGACATCTGAACACTGTCCTTGTTGTGAATGAGCAAGTGTTTCCATGGAGTTGCTATCAAGGATTCACAGGGTTTTTTCCCTGTGGTTTCTAGCAGTTGGGATGTTTCCCTTGGCATATTTCTTGGCAAACATTTGGATCTTTTTCAATCTCAGATTTTGAGCAACTGGGGGAATGGGAAAATCCCTACAGCATAGACCCTCTAGCCTGGGTTTCATTGCATTACCTGCTCATGCCTATTAATGTTACCCACACCACAATGTGTAGGAATTATTGTTGCATAGAGCAACATAATATATAGAATAGGCATTAGTAGGGTCAGTTGTTCATAATTCATTTCCCTGAATTATGAAAACACCATTAATCAGTGTTTAAAGAGCAACAAATCTACATCCCCCATGAGAACACCTGCAGTACTGCATGTAGTACCTCATATTAACATTGTCTCTCTATCCAGGAATATTTACGGCGACCATCACCCTAGAGCTTGGGCACATACAGGAAGTCAGGGGAAGGTACAGTACATGCAGGAGACACCGTTCTGCCTCAGAGTTAGACACCTTCTCCCCTACTCCATGTCAGATTCCAACACAACCGACTTCACCAACCCATCCACGTTCATCTTGCTGGGCATTCCTGGCCTGGAGGCAGCCCATGTCTGGATCTCCATCCCCTTCTTCACCATGTACGCCATAGCCATCTTGGGGAACTTCACCATCCTGTTCATTGTGAAGATGGAGCCGAGCCTCCATGGGCCCATGTACTATTTCCTTTGCATGCTGGCCGTCACTGACCTGGTCCTGTCCACGTCCATCCTGCCCAAGACTCTGAGCATCTTCTGGTTCAATTCCAGGGAGATCGATTTCAGTGCCTGCCTCACCCAGATGTACTTCATTAACTGCTTCTTAGCAACAGAGTCTGGGATCTTTGTCGCCATGGCTTTGGATCGCTACGTGGCCATCTGCCATCCCCTGAGACATTCCTCCATCCTGACAAACCCTGTGGTGGCCAAGATTGGCCTGGCCGTTCTGCTGCGTGGCTTCATGCTAATGCTCCCCTTTCCCTTGCTGGCGAGGCTGTGGCCATATTGCAGAATCAACATCATTCCTCACACACACTGTGAGCACATAGCTGTGGTGAAGCAGGCCTGCGCCGACATTCGCGTCAGTAATTACTACGGCCTCTTTGTGCTATTCTTTTTAACTGGTCTGGATGTGCTTTTTATCGCTGTGTCCTACAGCCAGATCCTCAAAGCCATCTTCAGCCTCCCCACAAAGGACACCCGGCTTAAGACTTTTGGGACCTGCATCTCCCACCTCTGTGTCATCTTAGCCTTTTACATCCCAGGTCTATTCTCCTTACTCGTGCAGCGTTTTGGCCACAATGTGGCCCTGCATTTCCATGTTCTCATGGCCAACATGTACCCCCTGGTGCCTCCCATGTTAAACCCCATCATCTATGGAGTGCGGACTAGACACATCCGGGACAGGCTGCTCCGTCTCCTTTCTCATAAAAGGACCTAAAGTTTTCTCCTGGTGCTCTGGCTCTCAGACTGAGCTCCATACAGAGCTGGCTGACATGGTGCTGGGCCCTGTTCCCTGAATCACTGAATGGACAGTACAAGTGACATTAAATCCTTTCCTGACCACACTATGCTGTGTCAGACTGATAAACTGGGAAATTGATCTGTGTACAACTCATTAACTCATAGGATGGCCAGAGTTCTAATTGCTGTTACCTGGATATTGAGGCCCTGCCCAGTGCCCCATTTCTTCCCGTAGGTCACTCACTCTTCTCCTTCCCCGCCATCAGTTGCTGGATTGTCTCCACTTCACCTTACCTTGCAGCAGGGACTTCAGTTCAGATTTTGGTGCAGCGGGGGAGGGGGGGAGGAGGAGAGGGCAATTTTACTGTGATTCCGATGGCACTATATAAAAGAAAGAAAATTAAAGTAATAATAAATCTACTAAGCTCTTCTATAAACATGTTTGATATCTTGTGGCAAGTTAGTTAAGGACACATAAGGACCACATTCCCCATATCCGCAGCGCCAGTTATCTCAGCATAGAAGACAATCAGGTTGGTCAGTCATTACTTCCTTTTTGTGACTCCAAGTTGACTGTAACTTCCTCTCCTCCAAGTGCATCAACATAGATTCCATGAGGACCTGCCCCTTGATTTTTCCAGGTGAGGCTGAGAGGTCCCCGGTTTCTCCTTCTTCCCTTTTTTAAAGATGGCACTATATTTGCCTTTTTCCAATTGTCCTCGACCTGCCCCAATTACCATGAGTTTTTAAAGTTAATGATCAATGGCTCTGCAATCACATCAGTCAACTTCCTCACCACCCTTGGATGTATTGCTTCTGGCCCCATGTGCATGTCCAGCTTTTCTAAATAGTCGTCAACCTGTTCTTTCACCATGGAGGGCTGCTCACCTCCTCCCCATACTGCGTTGCCCAGGGCAGCAGTCTGGGAGCTGACCATGTCTCTGAAGACTGAAGGGGAAAAAAGCATTGAGTACTTCACTTTTTCCACATCTTCTGTCACTAGGTTGCCTCCCGCATTCAGTAAGGGTCCCACACATTCCCTGACTACCTTCTTGTTGCTAACGTGCCTGTAGAAACTCGACTTGTTACCCTACACATCCCTTGCTAGCTGCAACTCCAATTTTTCTTTGGCCTTCCTGATTACACAGCTCTCCTCCCTGGACTGATCCTCTGGCCCCTCTGGCTCTGGTCGGCACTGCTCCACTCCCAGCTCAGCCTGGGCCCCTTCTCTCTCCTTAGCAGTAGGAGTCCACAAAGAATAAGAGGGAGTCTGGTTCATTTGCTGCTAGTCACATTGAGTAGCAAGCATCGTTGAACACTGAATTTCCTGTGTTCCTTTCAACCTTCCCAGACCCGAAATGTGGCACGCAGGGTCTGGCAAGGACCCATAATGAGACACAGACAAATATTATCCTTGCAGGGGACACTAGATAGATTTGTAGATTTTATGGCCATAAGGGACCCTGCTTTCACCTCCTGCATCGCACAGGCCATAGGGCTGCCCTTGATTGATTCCTACTTGAACTGGAGCAGATCTTTGAGAAAAACATCCCATTTTGATGGTCAGTTTAAAAGGGTGTTCCCCACTCTGACACTTCGAGTGCAGAAGGTGTGGGCTACAAAAGACCTTAAAAGTAACTGCAACTAAAGGCTGCCTTAAAACTGCCCAAGGTTACAGATCCCCTGGCCTTGTACTGTTATCACTGCCACCACCCAAATGCAAAAACCTCCCTGAGACCCCAGGGAAGCGCACTTGGGAATTCCTTCCTGTGAGTTGACCTCAAGCTCTTTTAACCCACCCCTTGGAAAGAGATTGAAAAAAACAACCCAGCTCTTGATACCAGCTGAGAAGTATGGAACCCTTAGTTCCTCTCAGGAATTCAGCTGAGCATAATTAGACACGTTCACACGGAATGCCCACCTTTAACTCCATCCTCTTTGCAACCCCCTTCCAGGTAGTTGAAAGTTGCTATCAAATCCCCCCTCACTCTTCTCTTCTGCAGAGTAAATAAACCCTGTTCCCTCAACCTCTCCTCGTAAGTCGTGTGCCCCATCCCCCTAATATTTTTCATTGTCCTCTGCTGGACTCTCTCTAATTTGTCCACTTTTAGACCATTGCAAGTTGTTTGATGTAGTTCAACGTGATATTCAGATTAACAAACTAGCACTAGACAATGTCATTAGAGCACTCATTAGATGGAGTGAGAACTGGCTAACTGATAGATCTCAGCAAGGAGACATCCATGGGCAATCATTGTCCAGTGGGCTTTTTCTCATGGTTCACTAAGGCCCTTAAGAACCTAAATCCCACTGATGTGTGTCTCCAGAAGTCCGGCTGATGAGAGGAGGCTATTTCTACATGAGAGCCCTCTTCTAGAGCCTAGAACAGGTCAGCGTTTTCTTGTGGGAGACCCGAGAGAAACGTGGGAGACCCAGATCCAAAATCTCTGCTCTACCGTACTTGGAGTAGGGACGTAAACACATGTCTCCCACATCCCACGTGAGTGCCCTGAGCAGCAGTAAATGAGAATTTCACATGGGGCACGCAGTATCTCCAACTGGAGCTGTTCCATTTTGTACAAATAAACTTTTAGGGGATTAGGGATTTGAATCTCCCATATTCCAAGTGAGGGTGCTAAGCCACTGGTCTATGGGATATTCTGGGGGTGCAAATACATAGACACATGTGCACATAAACTCACACATAACTACATTCACACTCACACACAGCGATGCATGTGCACGCAGACACACAAAGGTGCACATACACACACAAACACACATTCACAGGAGGATATGCACACACACACAGACACACTTGTACATACACACATTCCCGAACTGCAAGGCCCCACCCAGGAGGCATGATCTGAGGATGCCTAAGGGATCAGGCTTGCTGGGGAGATGGGGGGGGGGGAACACCACATTGGAGAACCCCACCAGAATTGAGGCCTGAGTGACAACTCTGAGCAGCTCGTTAGCTGTGAAGCAGCGTCAGTGCTCAGGTTGCTTTGTGAAGTCTATTTGTGGAATTTTAGGCTCCTTCAGGGTTAGACAGCAGATGAGCTGGTGTTTTGAGAAACTTATTAGCACCTAAATTCAGTATTTTCCTAAGTGCCTTTGTGGATCTAGCCCTGGATGCCTTTTTGGAAGATTCTTTAGTCAAACAGAAGTTAAGGTTCAAAGCCAAGGGAACTAGCTGGCTACGTTGGAGGAAACAGTCTACTTCCCGGACGTCCACCTCTCACTTTTAAAGAACTCTTTCCTTCTGCCTTTGTATAAGGAGAAGAGTCCCTGCAGTAAAACAGTTTTTTTATCTCTTCTACCCATCTTCCAGGGGCTCTAATGTCCCAGCTACTTGCCCTGCTAGAGCCTGGGTAATGCCCCTTGCTTAGGTGGCTAACAGCTCTCGCACCATCATGGGACGAGAACATGGTGGGATGCTGTATGATTGAATAATGACCAGTTCTATCATTGTTGCTACTAATGTTATACCATTGCAACAAATGTTATAAAAAATATGTCCTGTCAGGTGTCAATGGAAAAGTTATGATTTGCTAAATATGATTATCCTGTTTCCTTACATTTATCATCTTTCTATCTCAAGTTATTAATATTTGCCAGGATCTTGTATCTTATGCATGTGTTGTATTTTTGGGTAACACCCCTCAGGTAACATTTACATTAAGGACAGACAGCTATGTGTTGATGGCCCTTCAAGGACACTTAGCTCTCACAATGGAAGAAACACACTCAGCAAAAATATGGGCAACGGATGCCACTGTGAGGCATTGAAACATGTAAAGACAGGTTTCACAAGGGTAGCTGTGCTAGTCTGTATCAGCAACAGCAACGAGGAATCGTTGTGGCACCTTAGAGACTAACACATTTATTTGGGCATAAGCTTTCGTGGGCTACAGCCCACTTCATCGGATGGATGGAGTGAAAAATACAGAAGCAGGTATATATATATATATTCAGTACATGATAGATGGGAATTTCCTTATGAGGTGTGTGTGTGTGGGGGGGAGGGTGTCAGTGCTAATGAGACAATTCAATTAAAGTGGAAGTAGGCTATTCTCAAGAGTAGAATACCAAGGGAGGAAAAATCACTTTTGTAGTGGTAATGAGGATGGCCCATTTCAAACAGTTGACATGAAGGTGTGTGTAACAGTAGGGTGGGAATTAGTGTGGGGAAATTTGTTTTTGTAATGACCCATCCGCTCCCAGTCTTTATTCAGGCCTAATTTGATGGTGTCCAGTTTGCAAATTAATTCCAGTTCTGCAGCTTCTCATTGGAGTCTGTTTTTGAACTTTATTTGTTGAAGAATTGCTACTTTTAAGTCTGTTATTGAGTGACCAGGGAGATTGAAGTCTTCTCCTACTGGTTTTTGAATTTTAATAGAATCATAGACTTTAAGGTCAGAAGGGACCATTATGATCATCTAGTCTGACCTCCTGCACAACGCAGGCCACAGAATCTCACCCACCCACTCCTGTAACAACCCCCTAACCTATGTCTGAGCTGCTGAAGTCCTCAAATCGTGGTTTAAAGAATTCAAGGTGCAGAGAATCCTTCAGCAAGTGACCCGTGCCCCATGCTGCAGAGGAAGGCGAAAAACCACCAGGGCCTCTGCCAATCTGCCCTGGAGGAAAATTCCTTCCCGACCCCAAATATGGCAATCAGCCCAACCCTGAGCATGTGGGCAAGACTCACCAGCCAAACACGCAGGAAGGAATTCTCTGTAGTAACTCAGATCCCACCCCATCTAACATCCCATCACAAGCCATTGGGCATATTTACCGCTAATAGTCAAAGATCAATTAATTGCCAAAATTTGGCTATACCATCATACCATCCCCTCCATAAACTTATCAAGCTTAGTCTTGAAGCCAGATATGTCTTTTTCCCCCACTGCTCCCCTTGGAAGGCTGTTCCAGAACTTCACTCCTCTGATGGTTAGAAACCTTCATCTAATTTCAAGTCTAAACTTCCTGATTGCCAGTTTATATCCATTTGTTCTTGTGTCCACATTGGTACTGAGCTTAAATAGTTCCTCTCCCTCCCTGGTATTTATCCCTCTGTTATATTTATAGAGAGCAATCATATCTCCCCTCAGCCTTCTTTTGGTTAGGCTAAACAAGCCAAGCTCTTTGAATCTCCTTTCATAAGACAGGTTTTCCATTCCTCGGATCATCCTAGTAGCCCTTCTCTGCATCTGTTCCAGTTTGAATTCTTCCTTCTTAAACATGAGAGACGAGAACTGCACACAATATTACAGATGAGGTCTCACCAGTGCCTTGTATAAGGGTACTAACACCTCCTTATCTCTACTGGAAATACCTCGCCTTATGCGTCCCATGACCGCATTAGCTTTTTTCACAGCCATATCACATTGGCGGCTCATAGTCATCCTGTGATCAACCAATACTCCGAGGTCCTTCTCCTCTGTTACTTCCAAGTGATGCGTCCCCAGTTTATAACAAAAATTCTTGTTATTAATCCCTAAATGCATGACCTTGCACTTTTCACTATTAAATTCCATTCTATTACTATTACTCCAGTTTACAAGGTCATCCAGATCTTCCTGTATGATATCCTGGTCCTTCTCTGTATTGGCAATACCTCCCAGCTTTGTGTCATACGCAAACTTTATTCGCACATTCCCACTTTTTGTGCCGAGGTCAGTAATAAAAAGATTAAATAAGATTGGTCCCAAAATTGATCCCTGAGGAACTCCACTAGTAACCTCCTTCCAGCCTGACAGTTCACCTTTCAGTATGATCTATTGTAGTCTCCCCTTTAGCCAGTTCCTTATCCACCTTTCAATTTTCATATTGATCCCCATCGTTTCCAATTTAGTAATTCCCCATGTGGAACCATATCAAATGCCTTACTGAAATTGAGGTAAATTAGATCCACTGCATTTCCTTTGCCTAAAAAAACTGTTACCTTCTCAAAGAAGGAGATCGGGTTCGTTTGGGATGATCTACCTTTTGTAAACCATATTGTATTTTGTTCCAATTACCATTGACCTCCATGTCCTTAACCACTTTCTCCTTAAATTTTTTTTCCAAGACCTTGCCTAACACAGATGTCAAACTAAAAGGCCTGTAGTTACCTGAGGGGTGGGCAAAATATTTGGGCCAAGGACCACATCTGGGTGGGGAAATTGTATGCAGGGCTGGGGCAGGGGGTAGGGGAGCAGGAGGGAGTGCGGGGTGTGGGAGGGGGTGCGGTGTGCAGGAACGGGCTCAGGGCAAAGGATTGGGGCAGAGGAGGGGTGTGGAGTGCAGGAGGCGACTCAGGGCAGGGGTGCAGGAGAAGTGCGAACTGAGGGAGGGAGCTCAGGGCAGAGGGTTGGGGTGCAGAAGAGGTGTGGGGTGTGGCGGGGGCTCAGGGCAGGGGGTAGGAGTGCAGGAGGGGTGCGGGATGTGGCAGAGGACTCACGGCAGGGGTTGGGGTGCACAGTGATGCAGGGTGCAGCTGGGAGCTCAGGGCCGGGGGTTGGGGTGCAGGAGGGGTGTGGGGTGTACGAGGGGGCTCAGGGCAGGGAGTTGGGGTGCAGGAGGGGTACAAGGTAAAGGCAGGGGGATTAGAATAGGGGGTTAGGGGGTGGGGTGCAGGAGGGGTGAGGGGGGCGGGCTCTGGCCCGGCACCGCTTACCTAGAGTGGCTCCGGAGTGGCAACAGCGCGCACCGGGGCCAGGGCAGTCTCCCTGCCTGCCTGCCCTGGCCCCACGCCACACTGCGCCACTCCACTCTGGGAAGCGTCCGGAACCACAGCACAGGACTTGGCGCCCTGCCCTTGACACGCCTTCAGGTACCTCCCCCGAAGCTCCCATTGGCCACGGTTCCCCGTTCTGGCCAATGGGAGCTGCGGGGGTGGTGCCTGGAGGCAAGGGCAATGCTCGGAGCCCTCTGCCGCCCACCGCCCGGGCTGCAGGGACGTGGTGCCGGCCGTTTCTGAGAGCGGCATGGGGCCCGTGGCACCACGGCGGGCAATCCTGCCAGCCAGATCCAAAGCCCTGACAGGCTGGATCCAGCCCGCGGGCCGTAGTTTGCCCACCCCTAAGTTACCTGGATCATTTTTTTTTCCTTTCTTAAAAATAGGAACTACGTTATCAATTCTCCAGTCATATGGTACAACTCCTGAGTTTACAGATTCATTAAAAATTCTTGCTAATGGGCTTGCAATTTCATGTGCCAGTTACTTTAATATTCTTGGATGAAGATTATCTGGGCCACCCAATTTAGTCCCATTAAGCTGTTTGAGTTTGGCTTCTACCTCGGATGTGGTAATATCTACCTCCATATCCTCATTCCCATTTGTCATCCTACCATTATCCTTAAGCTCCTCATTAGCCTCATTAAAGACTGAGGCAAAGTATTTGTTTAGATATTGGGCCATGCCTAGATTATCCTTAACCTCCACTCCTTCCTCAGTGTTTAGCGGTTCCACTTCTTCTTTCCTTGTTTTCTTCTTATTTATATGGCTATAGAACCTTTTACTATTGGTTTTAATTCCCTTTGCATGGTCCAACTCTACATGGCTTTTGGCCTTTCTCACTTTATCCCTACATGTTCTGACTTCAATAAGGTAGCTTTCCTTGCTAATCCCTCCCATCTTCCACTCCTTGTAGGCTTTCTGCTTTTTCTTAATCACTTCTCTGAGATGCTTGCTCATCCAGCCTGGTCTACAACTCCTGCCTATGAGTTTTTACCCTTTTCTTGGGATGCAGGCTTCTGATAGTTTCTGCAACTTTTATAATTCCTGATGTCAGATTTGTGTCCATTTATTCTTTTGCAAAGAGAGTGTCTGGTTTGGCAAATGTACATGCAGAGGGGCATTGCTGGCACATGATGGCACATATCACATTGATAGATGGGCAGGTGAACGAGCCCCTGATGGCCACGTGACATGCTCATGTGACTCTGGACTCCCTCTTGGGCCAGTAATTTTCCACAAACAGACAGTGGTCTTTGTTTGGGACAGTAAAATTCCATGCACAGAGCAGAGGATATAAAAGGATTCCTGTGACATCCCCACCTTGTCTTAATTTCCTCCTTCATTTCTCTGGTCTGGATTTCTAACAAGGAAGTTCTGAACAAGGACTAATGACTCCCAAACTGTTTGGGTGGTTCCAGAGAGAATCCCTATCCCTACCCTCCAGCGTATCTACCTCTCCCCCCAGATTAGTGTCATCTGTGAACTTGCTGAGGGTACAATCTATCCCATCATCCAGATCATTAATAAAGATGTTGAACAGAACTGTCCCCAGGACCAAACCCTGGGGCACTCCACTTGATACCGGCTGCCAACTAGACATCGAGGCATTGATCACTACCCATTGAGCCCGACGATCTAGCCAGCTTCCTATCCACCTTATAGTTGATTCAGCCAATCCATACTTTTTTAACTTGCTGGCAAGAATACTGTGGGAGACCGTGTCAAAAGCGTTGCTAAAGTCAAGATATATCATGTCCACCACTTTGCCCATATCCACGGAGCCAGTTATCTCACTATAGAAGGCCATCAGGTTCGTCAGGCATGAGTTGCCCTTGGTGAACGCATGTTGACTGTTCCTGATCACCTTCCTCCCCAAATGGATTCCTTGAGGACCTGCTCTGTGATTTTGCCGGGGACTGAAGTGAGGCTGACCAGTCTGTAGTTTCCTGGGGTCTCTTTCTTCCCTTTTTAAATATGGGAACTATATTTGCCTTTTTCCAATCGTCCGGGACCTCCCCTGATCGCCAAGAATTTTCAAAGATAATATATGTGGTGAAACTGACTGCTCATCATGGAGTCCAGTATCTTGGTGGTGAGCCAAGGGCTGGGATGCCTCAGGAGACTGCAATTTTGGCTTCCAGTTAACCAGTGTGGTGAGACAGAAGTTAACATTTGTTGCCATGGGCAGCGAGTTATATGGGCCCGTGGTGCCCGGGCACCAGGAATATTCCTGGCTCAGGAGCCTGGCTCCAGCAACGTTTGGGGCTGAATCTCTCTCCCGGCCCCACCTGCCACCCCCTCATGTTCCCCGGTGTGTCCCCTGCACCCACCTACCACCTCTGGGCAATTTAAAACAGCCCAGGATGCTCCCGCTGCCACCAGCACCAGCGCCATGGCTTCCTATGTTCTCGCTCCATGTGGCTGCCGGCCAGGGCCGGCTCCAGGCACCAGCCGACCAAGCACGTGCTTGGGGCGGCACCTTATAAGGGGCGGCTAATGTTGGGGTGGTGGGGGGCGCGCGAAGTGTTTTTGTTGGGGTGGCGGGGGGCGCTCGCAGTGTTTTTGTTTTTGTTTTTGTTCGCGGGCCGGCACTCGAGGTTTTTTTTTTTCGTTTCGGCGGCGCGGCGCTGGGAGGGCGGGGGTTTGGGCGGCACGGCGCGGCGCTCGGGGGTTTGGGCGGCCTGGCCCGGCCCAGCGCTGGGCGGGGGGGCGGGGGTTTGGCCGGCCCGGCGCAGTGATCCAGGGGATTGGGTGGCCTGGCAAGGCACTCGGGGGGGGGCGCAGGGGTTTCGGCAGCCCAGCGAGGCGCTCGGGGGGGCGCGGGAGTTTCGGCGGCCCGGGGCGGTGCTCAGGGGGTTCGGCAGCCCGGCACGGCTCTCGGGGGGGGGGGGGGGGTTTCGGCGGCCTGGCACTGTGCTCGGGGGGGTTTGGCGGCCTGGCGCGGTGCTCGGGGGTTTGGGGCGACCCGGCGCTCGGGGGGGGGTTCGGCGGCCCGGCGCAGCACTCGGGGGGGTGTTACAGCGGGGCGGTGCTCTTCTTTTTTGCCTGGGGTGGCAAAAAAGTTAGAGCCGGCCCTGCTGCCGGCACATCCCTGAGGCCTGTGGGGTGCTGTCTCTCCACATGATGCCCCCGCCCCGAGCACCCTTGCAGCCAATGGGAAGCTGTGGGCGTGGTGCCTGGGGGCAGCAGCGCATGGAGACCCCTCAGTCTGCCCTGCCTAGGTGCTGCTGCTGGAGGGGGAGCTCCAGGTAAGCACCTAACCCCCCACCCACTTCCAGAGCCTGCACCCATACCCTCTCCCCCCCACAACCCCTCTGCCCTGAACTCCTTCCTGCACCCCCACCCTCTCCCCCTCCCCCTCCCCCCACACACCTTCCCACCAAATTCGCTCCTGCACCCCCACCCCCTGCCTACACACCCCCTCCCCCAAACTCCCTCCTGCACCCCACCTGCACCCAAACTGCACCCGTCTTGCACCCAAACTCCCTTCCAGATTCTGCACCCTGCACCGCTCCTGCACCTCAATCCCCTGCCCCAGCCCAGAGCCTGCACTCAAACTCCATCCCAGAACCTGCACAGCCCCCTCCCCTCCCCTCCCCCCCGCACCCAAACTCCCTCCCAGAGTCTTAGGCAGTTGGCGGGGGAGAGTTTGGACGGGGGAGAGCTTGGAGGGGGACAGGCTCTGGGCATTTGGGGCACCACCATAATTTCTACAAACTTGCCACCCCCGTTTGTTGCTGGCTTGGTAGAATCTAATGATAGACCAAACACCAGTCTAGGGTGAGTCTGCCCGATTTCTCAGCAGTTTGCCTGAATTTGGCATCCTCAGCTGTATCCACTGAGACACGGTGACACATGGACACCACTGACAGGTGCTTCACAGACTTCACAGACTGATAGGTGCTCACTACTCCCAGGACTCTCTCAGACCTGACACGTATGGCCCATGCAGCAGCACAGAGGCCTGGTGCATGATCTCTGTTGGTTTCTCTAGTTCTGGGGATCTCCCCTGATTTCAGTCGGGCTGCACCCACTTCCACCAACTAAGGATTTAGCCCAAATAATTTAACTAGAGATAAAGCATCAGCAGAGACCAGTGAGCTGGGATTGAAGAGTCCCAGCTCTGCCACAAATTCACTGGGTAACCTTGGGAAAGTCAGATTCTTAATATGAGCCACAGCCTCTCCATGTATTAAATGGAGATTATTATTATTTATTATTTCCAGTGTGCTGATACCAAAAGGTCCTAATCAGGGCCTTCGAGGGTGCAGTCTGTAGAGTTCTAGGCACTGTGTGGTCCCTGGTAAACTACCAAGACAAGGCTGAAGACTGAGCTGTGTGGAAAACTGTTTTTGTGGCCATAGTGTTTAGCTGATTCTTTAATAAATTCCTCCTGTTTAAGAAGGACGGCAACTCCACTGATCACAACACACAATTAGCCTCAGTGTGTCTAACACAACCCAGAGGCTTTGTGGTGTGGGGGTCAGGAATCCCTATTCTCACCTCTACCACTGACTCATTGTGTGACCTTGGGTAAATCATTTTATTGCTAGGTGGCTCAGTCCCTCCATGGCACAGGGATAACGCTGCCTAGCAGACTAGCTAAAGAGATTCTAGATGTAGAGACCAGAAGCGTCATGCAGAGCATTTGTCAGACTCAGCTTCACTGTTCAGCTTCAGCCCCTTGGCAATAGGTGCCCTGTAGTTCCAGATAACATATTGTGTACATGTGTAAATAGCCGGCTAATGGAAGGTGTGGTGTTTATCTCCCTCCCTGTGAGCTACTGCAGCCACCCTGGCCTCTGCCCAGCAACACAAGGGTCTCTTCCTTCATGAATTTGTAGCTGAGATTTAGGAGCCACAAGCTATATGATGCACAGTCTCACCCGCCTGTATTACAACTCTGCTCTCAACCCTCAGCTGCATCTATACAGCTTCCTGGCTTCCCTCTCTTCCCCTGACTGGCCTGTCAGCCCTAGTGCTGCATGCTCAGTGCACTCACGGCAGGTTCCTTGTCAAGCTAAAGCAGCTCCCATCCCACCCCGGAGCAGAGGGAGTCCAACTGGACTGGGGAGGGAGGTAGAGCTAATCCAGGGAGTTACAGAGGGATGGAATGAGTGAGTAACAGGGATGGGGCCCTGTGGGAATAGGTGGAGAGCGGTGGAGCCTGGAGGGGAGAGGTTGGGCAGGTGGTGGGGCCTCAGAGGTTCAGTTACCAGTCATTAGAAAGGGGACAACTTAATGAGCTCTACATAGACCAGTTCCACAGTTTGTCACACTGACACAGCACAGTGAGGACAGGAAAGAGTTTAATGTTTCTCTGACCATCCAGTCAGTGATTCAGGCCAGCTCTGCACAGAGTTTGGTCTGGGAGCCAGAGCACCAGGAGACGTTAGGTCCCTCTATGAGTAAAGAGCCGGAGCAGCCTGTCCCAGATCTGTTTGGTCCTAACCCCATAAATGATGGGGTTTAGCATGGGGGGCACTAAGAGGTACACGTTGGCAATAAGAACATGGAAATGCTGGTCCACATTATGCCCAAATCGGTACGTGAGGGAGGAGAAGAGAGCTGAGATGTAAAAGGCTAAGATGGCACAGAGGTGGGAGCTGCAGGTCCCCAAAGTCTTCAGCCGGGCGTCCTTTGTGGGGAGGCTGAAGATTGCTCTGAGGATCTGGGTATAGGACACGGTGATAAAAAACACATCCAGACCAATCACAGAGAATAGCACAAAGAGGCCGTAGTAATTACTGAGGCGGGTGTCTGCACAGGCCAGCTTCACCACGGCCATGTGCTCACAGTGCGTGTGGGGGATGATTTTGTTACTGCAATATGGCCACCACCTTGCCAGGAGAAGATAAGGCAGTACAAAGATGCCACCGCGCAGCATCACGGCCAGGCCGATCTTGGCTACCACAGGGTTTGTCAGGATAGTGGAATGTCTCAAGGGATCACAGATGGCCACGTAGCGATCCAAAGCCATGGCCACAAAGATCCCAGACTCCATCACTGAGAAGCAGTGAAGGAAGTACATCTGGGTGAGGCAAGCACTGAAACTGATCTCCCTGTAACTGAACCAGAAGATGCTCAGCGTTTTGGGCATAATGGATGTGCACAGGACCAGGTCAGTGACGGCCAGCATGCAGAGGAAATAGTACATGGGCCCATGGAGACTCGGCTCCCTCTTCACGATGAACAGGATAGTGAAGTTTCCCAAGATGGCTATGGCGTACATGGTGCAGAAGGGGATGGAGATCCAGACATGGGCCATCTCCAGGCCAGGAATGCCCAGCAGGATGAAGGTAGAGGAATTGGTGATGTCGGTTGTGTTGGAATCTGACATGGAGTAGGGGAGAAGGTGACCAATACTGAAGCAGAACGGTTTCTCGTGCATGTACCGTACGTTCCCCCAACGTCCTTTATGTGCCCAGGGTCCAGGGTGATGGTCTCCGTACAAATGCCTGGATGAAGAGACAATGTGAATATGAGACACTACATACGCTACTGATGGCTGTTCTCATCAGTGAAGCAGATCTGTCACTCATCACACACTGAAAAATGACATTTTAATTATTCAGAGAAATGAAATATGAACCGCTAATCCTACTAATGCCAATTCCACATTTCATGTTGCTCCATGCATCAATAATTCCTACACATCTTGATATGGGAAATCTTAATAGTCACTAGAAGGAAACATAAGTGTGGATACTGGTTATCCATCATTGTTACTTAATTCAATGAAAGCCAGGCTAGAGAGTCCATCGTGTACGGAGTTCCCTATTCTTCCGGTTGCTCAAAATCTGAGATTGGAAAAAAAAACCAAACCTTTGTCAAGATATTTGCCGAGGGAAAAACCCCAACTAGAACAAACCTCAGGGAAAAGATCTGGGCTTCACTGATAACAGCTCCATGGAAACACCTCCTCATTCACAACAGAGGCCAAAACAAAGACAATGTTCAGATGCCTGAGTAATGGGAAGGAGAATAACCTGCTCTGGACACAAGCTCAGTTTTGGTCACACAGTCTCTGTAAAGGATATAAAAGATCAAAAGGAGTTTTATGAGACAGGTTATGAGAATGGGAGAGGCTGTCAGTCATGGACAGAATGAAAAGTCTGGGACTCTTTAGTTTAGAGAAAAGACAAAGAAGGGGGTGTATGATAGAGGAGAGGAAAGTAAAAGAATGAAAGTAATTACACTCCTATGGACAAACAGAGAACATTTCCCAACCAGTAATATCTATAGACACTTTGTGCTTCAAAAGGGATAATTCCCCAAAGCTACAGCAAATTATCAGGAAAAACACTTTGGGAGGAAAAATTTAGACAGAAAAAACGGGAATGAAACTGGGAGTTCTTTAAGAAGAGTTTATTAGATAGCTAAAGAGCCACAATACCACAGTCAAGATAGCAGACCACTTTGGGTAAAACCCCGCTGTGACACTACACCTCATATTTTTCACAGTGATATTATTATTATATGATTATGACATAATCATCATGTATTTTATGCAAGATAGGTCATGTGAAATATCATTGGGAAGGTATGATTTAATGAATATTATTATCCTATTTGTTTGCATGTGCCATTTTTGTGTCTGAAGTTAGAAATATTGATTATGTATCTGTATCACAAATGGGTTTACACCTGGGGAACTACCACCAGGTACAAGATGATCTTTGTTGGTGGCTGACAGGGAAGGGTACATTAAGGTTACAGAGGCATTAGGAGAAAACAGTAGTTCTTAAAAGAAGATAATCTCCCACCAGGAAGCCTTCCTGAGGACTCTACAAACAGCATCCGAGTCATGGCTGCTATGACATTCTAGGGGCATGTGACTAGATCACCTGGTACTGGACCCCCTTTTGGAATCCCTGTGTTTTTCCACTGAAAGGCATGGGAACCAGGCTTGGAGACAAAGGGTCCTAAAGGCAGGGGAGTGACATAATTGTGGTTCTTCACTGACTCACCACCCAAAGAGACTCCTGGGAAGACCTGGGTAACTAGGACTGAACTGGAAGGAAAGGCTGGACCCGGGCTAGAGAGGTTTCCTGCATGTGAAAGGAATACCTGGGGTTTTCAAGCTGCAAGCAAGTGCAGTTTGCCCCTTAAGTGCCTGCAGCTTGCTTGAATCAGCAATTAGGGTGTGGATTTGCTACTTATATCCAGTCTCTTTAGGATATTATGCTTAGGTTGCATTTTTGTTTATTTGCTAGGTAATCTGCTTTGATCTGTTTAATATAACTTATAATGACTTAGACTCTATCTTTTCTAGTTAATAAATTTGCTTTTGCTTTATCACAAACCAGTGTGTGGGACTGATAACGTGGGGCAGATCTGTGCAGCACAAGACAATATAATATTGGTTTACACTCCAGATGGAGCAGCTGGGCAGTTCCTTAGTGGTAGCCTCCCCATGCACAGCTCATCACAGCAGCCTGTATGTTCTGCAGCTGGGTGGGTCCCTACCTGTGTGTTTTCTGGTGAAAGAGTGAGCTTGGCAACTTATCACAAAACCACAGTGTGAGAGGGAGACCAGGCTGGTGGGTCGGGGGACTCAGTGGTACCCCAGTTGCAGGTGGCATCCTGTGGGGAACCCATCAGACCCAATTCAGTCGGAAAGATAGCAAGTAATACAAAATGGAATTTAGAAGATTATTAAGTATATTAAGAACAAAAGAAATGCTAGGAAAGGTTTAGGTCAATTCCTAGAGGGAGAAAGGAAATTTATTAAAGTTGCAGAAAAGGTAGATGTGTTCAAGAAGTATTTTTGTTTTGCATTGGAAAGAAGCCATATGAGGTACTCATATCACAGGCGGGGATGAAATACTTTCCAGTCCTTTAGCAGTCATGGAGGATTGTAAACAGCATCTATAGTAGAACCTTAGAGTTACGAACACCAGAGTACACGCATATCTCATCATTCTGAACCAGAAGTTTGCAATCCGGCAGCAGCAGGGCAAGAAAAAAAGGGGCAGTACTGTGTGAAAGCAGTTATCAATTGGCCATTGTCAATGACTGTGGCTGTTTCTAGCAGGGTTTTGCAGGGATCAGTTCTAGGCTTGATGCTATTCAATATTTTCATCAATGATCTGGAAGCCAATAGAGAATCACTGCAGATAAAATTTGTAGGTGACCTAAAGATTTGCAAAATGTTTACAATGAGGTGGCCAGGGCAGGCATACCGATTGATCTGAATTTAGGGGTCATTGTGTACACCCAACTCATCGTGAGCTCCCAGTGTGATGCTAAGGCCAAAAGGACTGATCAGATCCTTGGATGCATAAACAGGGGAGTGATGAGCTGCAGCAGGGAAAGGATTTTACCTCCGCAAATGTCACTGGTGAAAACTGATTGTGTGACTTCCTAGGGTCCACATTTTAAAAAGGAGGTTGAAAAACTGGAAACGGGGCAGAAAGGAGCCACAAAAAATGATTGCAGACAGGAGATAATGCCTGAGAGAGAGAGAGAGAGAGAGAGAGAGAGAGAGAGAGAGAGAGAGAGCTTCCTCAATTTATTTCATCAAAAAAATGTTCAAGTTGAGACGTTCCTGGGGAGAAAACCATGGGTAATAATGGGTTCTTAAATCTAGCAGAGAAAGGCAGAGCAAGGCCCAATGACTGGAAGCTAATGCCATACAAATTCCAATCAGAAATAAGGGCCAAATGTTTAGCACTGAGGGTAATTAACCGTTGGGACAAACTGCAAAGGGAAGTGATGGATTCTCCAACACCTCATCTCTGGATGAAACATATACTTGAGGGCTTGTCTATACTTGAAACACTACAGTGGCATTGCCGTACAACTTCAATGTAAACACTACTTACACCTATGGGTGGGTTCTCCCGAGAGGTGAGAAGGGAGGTTGATAGAAGAATTCTTCCCTGAACCTCATGCTTTCTACACCGGGGTTAGGTTGATATCGCTACATCTCTGAGGGGGGGTGGATATTTTTGCTGTTGGGAAAAAAAAGCAAATACAATTTTCGGTTGTATTAACAGAGGCATATCTTGCAAGTCATGGGAGGTGCAAGTACCAATCTACTTGACGCTGGTTAGACCTCAGCTGGACTATTGTGTCCAGTTTGGGTTACCAGTGTATTGGAAGGATGTAGATAAACTGGAAAGGATACAGAGGTGAGAGACAAAGATGATCCAAGGGTTGGAATTCATGCCATGGGAACAAAGGCTGAAGAAACTGGGTATGTTTAGTTTGGGAAAATGGAGATTAGGCGAGGACACACTAGTCGTCTTCAAGTACTTGAAAAACTGCTATTAAAAAGATGGAGAATTATTGTTTTTTCTTGCCAAGGAGGGGAGGACAAGATGCAATGGGTTCAAACAACAGCACAGCAGATGTAGATTAAATCTCAGGAGAAACTGCCCAACTGTAAGAACAGGATAACAATGGAACAGACACCTCAGAAGGTTGTGGACGTTCCTTAGCTGTAGGTTTTCCAAGGGAGATTGGATAGCCATCCATCTTGGATGGCTTAGACACAATAAATCCTTCCTTTTTTGGTAGGGGGTTAGACCAGATGACCCATGTAGTATCTTCTAACCCTATAGCGCTATGATTCTGTGATGCAAAACACCACTATAGACCAGGACTTAGTCACACACAAGTTTCTGGGCTCAATTTAGGAGTAACTGGGTGAAATTTAATGGCTTGTGGTATACAGGAAATCAGAATGGATGACCTTAAAAACCCTTCTAATAGTCCCTATGAATCTATCGATAAACAAAGTAGATCAGGCATTTCTATTTACTGTGTCTAATGACACACAAACAGGGAAACATTAGATTACACTGAAAGTCTGAACATATAACAGTAATAAAATAAAATTGTAAAAAATAATACATATTTGGCCTGTGGAATTAATTGCCACTGACATTGTTGGAACAAAGATTTTAGTCAAATGGGATTCACACATGGATTGGCCATTGTAGTTCAGCCGACTTCTCGAATGAAGCTAGGAGAAAATATGTCTTGCTTATGTTGAATAAAGAATATTTTTTCAATGAGAAGCCCTAGCACCTTCATGCATTCCAGTAGATAAAGGTCAGGTAACAGCCCCCTATTAGCAGCCATAGCTCTGAAATGCAAGAGAAGGAGGTAACAGTGTCTCTGCATTAACACACAGCTGGCTCCTGGGGTCTTTTCTCAGTTCCTACTCCAAGGGGAGTTTTGCCTGAGCGGTTCCTGAACAAACTATGGGGCACGGCCTCAGAATTTGTCCTTGTATTGAACATCTACTAACAGCTTTCATCCTGAAATGCAGCAACCTTGGGGATGAAGACCATCAGTTGTGGGGCGGGTGGGGGGTGGCACAGCATACAGGGATATTTTGGCCCATGGTACTGGAGGAAATTCATCACCTGTGGCCAGGGTCCTGGGATGTTTAATGGCTGTGCAGAGCATAAAGGACCACAAAATTACTCTCTATCCCATCATTCCCACATTGTAATAGGTTTGTTGAGCAGGTGAACTCCTCAGCAAGAGATGCAGTACCTGGCAATTCTGAGACGTAAGTGTCTTCCCTGAGAATCCCCCTCAGGTAGCCGTGTCTCACACCTCTCTCACCCCAGCATCTGCAGCAACATCCCACACCGAGAGCCAACACAGGGGTGTATACAGGATATAATATAGCTCTGTGCAATCCCAGTGGGGTTCGCTCAGCCTCTAGGGAGTAATGAGCATCTGAATGTAAACAGGATGGAGACAAGCCTCTCTGTGCTTCTGTATTCTTTATCTACCTTTAGGAGTAAATAGTAATTAAGGGACCTTCCCAAAGGGAGATGAGAACTGATATTTAAAAAATATATAGTTGATTAGTAAGAAAACTAGGGATAACGCCTAGATCTCCAAATTGTCTGATGCCCTGTAAATACCCAGGATGGATGGATAGATAGTAGAGAGAGAGATCTGGAGAAAGATGACTGTGGGGAGACATGAACACTTTCTGCAGACACACGGCGCTGTCACTAAGAGAACAGAGATTAGTAATTCTCATCAATAACTATCATCATACTGTGCAGCACCTTCCATTGAAGGATCTTCAAAGGACATAGCAAGGGAAAGTTACTATGAGCATAGTCCCATTGTAAAGATAAGTAATCTGAGGCACAGGGAGATGTGACTCGGCCAAGGTCATACAGAGAATGCCAGACAGAATCCAGTAATCCTGACTTCCCTGCCATAACAACATTCTCTCCATCAGTAACTGAGTGCATAAGAAGAAGGAAATGGACTCATGGTCTAGCAGGGCCTATTCATTGGGTGGAGGTGATGGACTTCTCCATGGTGCAACCACCAACTGGGGTACTTCTGACCCCTCTGGAATTCCAGTCTGGGTCCCTCTCACACTGAGGCAGTGACAAGCTGCAATCCACTCCAGGTCTTGAACTTACACAGCCATACAGTCAGGAACACACCCAGCTGCAGTTACATGAATGAGTTCACTAGCCAAAAATGGAGAGGTTCCAGCCAATTCTCCCCAGCTCCCCCACCAAGGACCCAAAAGCTGTACTGTCTTGCCCTGGTCAAAAGCCTGACCAGTGTAATTTTATTATCCATTCCCCCTCTCTCTCAAGTGGGAGAGGATAATGCACCATCCCCATTTCCTGAGCATATTTCATTTTTATATTTCAAACAACACACTATATTAGGGAGGGGTGTGTGTGTGCACGTGTGTGTGTGTGTATTCTGTCAATTCGACAATGACATTTTCATGCTATCTCTTTTTGTAGATTCTGGAGTCAAAGAGTAAAGTGAGTACTCATGAACAGATTGGGCAGACAAAGTCAGTCAGGAGTGTCGTGGTAGCTATAGCAGTATGATGCTTTCCCCTGGCAGCTAACAATCAATTCATTCTCTCCTCTTCAAAGGCTTGAAAAGCTCTGAGTGTTGTATGTTGCCATGCTGATCTATTGACAATAATAAAACAGATTTATTAACTAGAGAAAGATAGATTTTAAGTGATTATAAGTAATAGCGAACAAATCAAAGTTGGTTATCTAAAAAATAAACACAATCACAGTCTAAGTTTTATACATTAGATAGTATTTGTATTAAGCAGTGTCACCCTGATGGTACAAACAGTCCACCAGTCTTCCATACATAGGCGAGAAATCCCTTCAGCCTGGGATCACATCCCAGTTCAGTCCTCATTCTTAATGTGTTTCCAGGCGTTGAGCTGTGGGGGGGAATGAGGCCACGTGATTATGTCGCTTATCTATTTCATAGCTTTTGCCATGTGGAGGTAATATCATTTTTCCAAGTGGAAGTCCTTCCCGCACAGTTAGTGGAAAAGTACAGGCACAGGATGGAGCCCAGTGTCATATGAGCTGGTCACATGTGCTTGTATGCTTCGATGACTCATAGTAGGGTCCATTACCCATATCTGGGCTAGAATGTTCACAGGAAATTCCATCAAGTGGAATATGCTTCTTCTAAGGCCTATTGTGTTTCTTAATGGGCCATTATCTTGAATGGTTCATCCACAATGTGTTGGCTAGACTGGATGTAAACTACCTTGTGGGTTTTACCCAGAAGCAAACACATTTGAAATACTGGTACATAGTCAATATTCATAACTTTAGGCACAAAAATGATACATGCATACAACTAGGGTAAGCTCTGGGTTGTTACAGAGAACCTCTCTTTCTATCTGTGCAGCATTGTTAAGCCATTGTGTTTTTCCAACTGGTGATAACTCATTACAGATATTCATGAATGCCATGAGCTGGTGTGCCTCAGTTCCCCCTCCCACACAGGAGACCAGGTTTATTATGGTTTCCCTGCTGTGATAAGCTTTGAGACTCTTTACAGGTGTTAGCTGAGAAGCAGTATCCCCACAGGGCTTCTTGTTTACTATTCCTAGCACGTCCAAAAGCTTTTCCCAACAATCATGCATGTTACATCTTCTCATAGGAATTACCATCAAGACCAATTTTTTTCTTTAAAAAAATATAAAAATGTTCTTATCTTAGCAACAAACTTTCCATCATGAGATTTAACAATAACACCAAATCTTTTATCACAGGTAGGTGTTTCCAAATATTTTTATTATACCATGCCTTTTGCTTAGACAGTTTGTTTTTAGGGGTCTTGGTATGCCAGGGTCTGGTGAGGAAAGTTTGTAAGGGGACTTTGCACTTTGGCTAGTCCCTTGTGGAGCTGCTTCCTAAGCCCAGGGTTATACCCTTGCAAAAATCCACCATGCCTTGGACTTTCCCTGTGATCCCCACTCCCAGCACTGGGACCTCCCCTCCACCCCCCAGCTTTTCTAGAGACTTGTGATCTCAGAAGTATGTCTTCTCCCTGTAGCTCTTTTACAGCATCTTCCTCTGTCTTACCAGCCTGAGGAATTGCCTCCTACCCTCTGTCTAATGGGTCATTAGCGTTTTCAGTATGATCTAAAAACATAAGAACGGCCATACTGGATCACACCAAAGGTCCATCTAGCCCAGTATCCTCTCTTCCAAAAGTGGCCAAAGCCTGGTGCCCCAGAAGAAGTGAACAGAATAGGTAATCATCAAGTGATCCATTCCATTGCCCATTCCCAGGTTCTGGCAAACAGAGGCTAGGAATACTATCCCCGCCCATCCTGGCTAATAGCCCTTGATGTACCTATCCTCCAGGGACTTATCTAGTTCTTTTTTATAGAACTAGTCTTGGCCTTCACAACATCCTCTGAAAAGGAGTTCCACAGGTTGACTGTGTGTTGTGTGAGGAAATTCTTCCTTTTGTTTGTTTTCAACCTGCTGCCTATTATTTCATTTGGTGACCCCTAGTTAGTCTGTTATGAGAAGGAGTAAATAACACTTCCTTATTTACTTTCTCCACACCAGTCATGATTTCATAGACCTCTATTATATCCCCCCCTTAGTCATGTCTTTTTGAAGCGAAAAATTACCAGTCATTTTAATCTTTCCTCATACAGAAGCTGTTCCATATACCTAATAATTTCTGTTGCCCTTCTCCTTACCATTTCCAAATAACAATATCGCTTTGTTGAGATGGGGTGATCACATCTATCTGCATGCAGTATGCAAGATGTGGGCATCCCATGGATTTATATAAAGGCAACATAATATTTTCTGTCTTACTATCTTTCCCTTCCTTAATTATTCCCAACATTGTGTTCACTTTTTTGACTGCCACTGCACATTGAGTGGATGTTTTCAGAGAACTATCCACAATGACTCCAAGCTTTCTTTCTTGAGTGGTAACAGCTAATTTAGACCCCATCATTTAAAAAGTATAGTTGGGATTATGTTTTCCAATGCCCATTAATTTGCATTTATCAACATTGAGTTTCATCTGTCACTTTGTTGTCCAGTCACCCAGTTCTGTAGCTCTTTGCAATCTGCCTGGGTCTTAACTACCTTGAGTAGTTTTATATCATCTGCAAATTTTGCCACCTCACTGTTTATCCCTTCTTCCAGATCATTTATGAATATGTTGACTACTACTGGGCCCAGTACATATCCCTGAGGGGGCCCCACTATTTACCTCTCTCCATTCTGAAAACTGTCCATTTATTCCTACCTTTTATTTTCTAACTCTTAACCAGTTGCCAATTCATGAGAGGACCTTCCCGCTTATCTCATGGCAGCTTACTTTTCTTAAGAGCCTTTGGTGAGGGACCTTGTCAAAGGCTTTCTGAAGATCTGAATAGACTATATCCACTGAATTCCCCTTTTCCACAGGCTTGTTGACCCCCACAAAGAATTCTAATAGATTGGTGAGGCATAATTTCCCTTTACAAAAACAATGTTGACTCTCCCCAACAAGCGATTAGTTGAATACTATCTGGTCCTGGTTACTTATTGCTGTTTAGTTTATCAATTTGTTTCCAAATCTCCTCCAATGACACCTCAATCTGGGACAGTTCCTAGATGGTGCTGGTCCTGCCATGAGTGCAGGGGAATGGACTCGATGACCTCTCGTGGTCCCTTCCAGTCTTATGATTCTATGATTCTTCACCTAAAAATTATGGCTCAGGTTTGGGAATCTCCCTCACATCCTCCATCATGGAGACCAATGCAAAGAATACACTTAGTTTCTCCGCAATGGCCATATTGCCCTTCACTGCTCCTTTAGCATCTTGATCATCCATTGGCCCCACTGGTTGTTTAGCAGACTTCCTGCTTCTGATAATTGCTTAAAATAATTGCTATTACTTTTTGAGACTTTGGGTAGTTTTTCTTCAAATTCTTTTTTGGCATTCCTAATTATATTTTTACATTTTATTTGCCAGAGTTTATGCTCCTTTCTACTTTCCTCAATAGGATTTAACTTCCATTTTTTAAAGGACACCTGTTTGCCTCTCACTGCTTCTTTTACTTTGTGGTTTAGCCACTGGGGCTCTTTTTTGGTTCTCTTACTATGTTGTTTAATTTGGGGGATACATTTAAATTGAGCCTCTATTATGGTCCCTTTAAAAAGTTTCCGTGCAGCTTGCGGAGATTTCACTTTGGCACTGTGCCTTTTAATTTCTGTTTAACTAACTTCCTTATTTTTGTGCTGTCTCCCTTTCTGAAATTAAACGCTACAGTTCTGGGCTGCTGTGGTGTTTTCCCTGCCACAGGGATGTTAAATTTAGTTATATTCTGGTCACTATTACCAAGCGGTCCAGCTATATTCACCTCTTGGACCAGATCCTTTGCTCCACTTAGAACTAAATCAACAATTGCCGCTCCTCTTGTGGGTTCTTATCTCTGCATCCCTTCCTGAGGTGACATGTACCCAGTCAATATGGAAATGGTTGAAATCAACCATTATTATTGAGGGTTTTTTTTATTTTTATATCCTCTCTAATCTCCCTGAGCATTTCACAGTCACTATCACCATCATAGTCAGGTGGTCGATAATATATCCCCACCAGCACGACCTGTTCTGCCCTTCTGATATATTTTGTACTCTGGTATTACTGTGTCCCATTTATTATCCTCATTCCACCAAGTTTCTGTTATGCCTATTATATAAATATCCTCATTTAATATGGGGCACTCTAGTTCTCCCATATTATTTACACTTGTAGCACTGGAATATAAGCACTTTAGAAAATTGTCACGTTTTAACTGTCTGCCATTACATGATGTAATTGGATGAAACTTTATTTTTAGGCACTGAGACCACTTAGAGAGAGAAAGATAGAAAGAAAATTAATGAGTCTTCTCTACAGCCTTAGCTAAGAGGCAGTTGGCTTTTAGCTCTTGTGGTACAGGCTTCTGCACTAAGCTCCAGAAGTCCCAGGTTTGATCCCACCCGCTGATGACCGGGGTCTGTCGGCCTTACAGGAACTTTTCAGAGAATACTACCATGGAAGTCCTGGATGCCAATCATTTACTTAGCAGCCTAAATTTGGCCTCCAGGACATCTCTCCTATCCTTTATTATGCCAATGATACCTTCATGTACCATGTACCATGACCACCGGCTCCTCCCCAGCACTGCACATAAGTCTATCTAGATGTCTCAAGAGATTGGCAAACTTCACACCCAGCTATCTATGTTTCTAATGATCAAATCCCCCCAACTATTACCTGTCTCTTCCTAATAACTGGAGTTCCCTCACTCGGAGAGGTGTCTTCAGTGTGAGAGGATACCACAACATCATCTGGAAGGACAGTCCCAACGATGGAATCATTTCCCTTTGCTCCACTTGGATGTTCTCCTTCCCTGAGAGTTTCCTCCTCCTCAACAGCACAAAGGCTATCAGACCGGGGGTGGGACCATTCTTCTGTGTCCTGGAAAGTCTCTTCTGTGTATCTCTCTGTTTCACTTAGTTACTCCAGTTTAGCAACTCTGCTCTCCAAGGCCTGCACATGGTCTCTGAGGGCCAGGAGCTCCTTGCACTGAATACACACATACACCACCTGCCTATAGGGCAGGTAATAATACATGCTGCATTGGGTATAATTAACTGGATAGCCCCCACTCTGGTGCTGGACTTCTGCCTGCATTCTCGTTTACTTCTGAAGCTCGTTCCTTTGTTGTTGTTTTGTTTTTATCAGGAGGTGTATTTTGGCTTCAAATTTAAATAAGTTTAAGGAATATTAAGTGTTTCTAGTCCCCACCCTCACACTCTCCCCTCTAAAGTCCCTTGCAAAATTCTCCTGTTAGCCGCCCGCTAGTTAAGGGTTGATGGGTGCTAAACGGTTTAGGGATGAAAACCTCGTTAAGAAGCTCTCAGCTCTCTGCCTTGCCTAGCAGGCTGTTAGGCATAGGACCCACACAGTCCACACACGGTCCCCCAGACAAACAGACAATGCAGTATATTTCAGTCCCACAGCAAGAACACCACACACACACACACACACACACACACACACACACACACACACACACACACACACACACACACCAGACAACAAACTTACCCCAAGGGTCACGTAATTGCTCCTCCTTCACCTGCAGAAATCCCTTGCAAAACTCCCCTGTTAGCAGCTCCTGTTCACTAGCTGGAACATCTATATCATGTCTTAAAGAGACAGAGATAGTTTTCACAAGCACGTCAGGAACAAACTCCTGAAAAATCAGGACCTGGATTGAGGTACCCTTCATTACCCCTCTCTCTACCCCCGAGAGGCCAGTTGTGTGACTGCTCCCCTCTCAGCGTATAGGGCAGGTAACCATACACGGTTACACGGTTCCCTCTCAAAACCTGAATCACAGGTTGAGTGCCTGGGTGCACAGATGGTGAACCAGCCATTCTGTCCTTGGCATCCTCCCCCATGTGATCAGTGAGGAGACATTCCTGTTCTCCCACGATTCCTCCCCCAGTTTCCCTCTCTGAGCCCCCTCTAGGACACATACCGCTATGCTCTCTAGTGTGGGATCTATCCCCTGCTCATCCATAAAGGGCTCACAGCTAACAGCCTGGACAGTTTTCTCATCTGCAAGTTCCACTCCCCCTACCCTTCTTGACCTCCTGCTGCAGAGTTAAGGGAGCTCTTACCCACCCCTTCACTGGTTGCTAAGATTCCATCATCCTTCTCTGGGCTCCCCCTCTGGTACACACCCCTATGCTCCCTAGAACAGGATCTATCCCTGATTTAGCTGTGACAGGCTTGCAACTAACAGCTGAAACAGACTTCTCACAGATAGGCAATATATTCTTCACCCTCTCTGAATAGACACCATCCAACCCCACCCCTACCCACATTCCTACCCCTGAAACCATGGAAATATGCATTTCTCCCTGCTGCAGAGTAATCAAGAAGACTTTCTCCCATTCCCTCAGCTATTCTGGGACTTTCCCCTTTCTGTCTGGAGTCCCAGCAGAATGCTTCTTCTTGCTGCTGGAAGACCCCTTAACAGCTACATGGAAGAAATCATTGGCAATTAGCACATCAGTAGGGTTATTATCTACTACCCGCACTGATAATACAGCTTCCAAACTCTTGGTTTCTATGTGCACATTAGCCAAAGGCACAAGGATTTTGTAACCTCCTACTAAAAAACCTCTGAAATCTGTCCTGGCAGTATGTCACCTTCTGGCACTGTACTCTGCCTAACCGCACAAATTTCTGCCCCTGTATTTTCCCACCCAAAGTGTTTCCTGCAATTAATGCTGACAGCATTTATGTGCTTCATGCCTGGTTATGCAGAAGCTAACTTTACAAACCCAGATGATAAATGACAGGCACATGGGGGCTTCTGTGCTCAGGGTCACAGCATTCACATGGGCTGCCTGCTTCCTCCCAGCACAGGGCATTTTTTCCTCAGGTGATCAGTGGAATTACAATGGTAGCACCTTCTGGATTTCTCTGTTTTTATTGGTCGGGGATTAGAAGAATGGTTTTGGGGAGGCGAGTGCCAGCTGCCCAGTTAGCCTCATTCTTCCCAGGGGTAAAATGGGAACCCTGCTTCCTACCATGATTAAGCATGGTGTTCGTTCACAATAGATGCCTGTAGTTGCTGAAAATTATCAGCTAGAGAAGGCATCTCAGCCATAGTTTTCACCCTTTTATCCCATAAAATTTCTTTCACAACATCTTTACATACCTTTAAATAAGAATGCTCCTGAGCTGCAAGATCAAACTTTCTTTCAAAGCTTGTAACACCTTTTCCCCTACCCACTTCCCATCAAAACTTTCACTTCATTTACATATTCCACATTACTCATACCAGCACCCTTAGGATTCCTCCATTTCACTCTGTATGTTTCAGGGGTAATCTCTAATTGTTTCAAAACCATTACTTTGAATGCACAATAATCTAAAACATCATCAATTGCCCTTTTATTGAATACAGTCAGTCCTCAATTTACACGGTGGTTATGTTCTTAAAATAACACCGTGCAAATAGAAACTATGTAAAAAGATACCAAGGGTCTCTGGGAAATAAGGGTTTAGGCTCCAGGCTCACAAAAGGACCTCCCTAATGTATACAATGCAGTACAGTACTGTGCTGTGAGTGTTCCTCTGGGGGTGTCTAGGGAGGCTGGGGAGTGTGGCGCAGTGGGGTGGGCCCTGACTTGGGGTGGGTGGGCAACGATGGGGTGGGGAGGTAGGAGGGATGGGGCAGAAAGGATGGGGCCACCTCCATTCACCCCCTGCAGCCGATCTTGTGGACACTCTGGCAAGGGCCCCCCAGGCATGCACCCGGGACAGGGGGTGGGGTGCAGGGGCTTGCACTGCTCTGACCACCCGCCTGGTGCTCCTGACAGAGAGCAGGGTCGGGGGTTGCCCATTTCGGCGCTTCTGCCAGGGAGCAGGGTTGGGGACTTGCCCCCTCCGCCCGGCACTCCAGCCGGGAAGCGGGATCAGGGACTTGCCCCACTCCCCTTGGTGTTCCTGGCAGGGAGTGGGGCTGTGGATATGCCGTGTTCTGCCCGCCCGCCCAGCACTTTAGCCGGGGAGTGGGGTCCGGGACTCGCCCCACTCTCCAGCTAGGGAGCAGGGTCTGGGACTCGCCCCACTCTCCAGCTAGGGAGTGGGGTTGGGGGCTTGCCTCACCCCACCTGGCGCTTCAGTTGGGGAGTGGAGTCCGGGGCTTGCCCTGCTCCACGCAGCACACCAGACAGGGAGCAGGGTCTGGGACTCGCCCCATTCCGCCCGGCACTCCAGCTGGGGATGGGATCCGGGACTTGCCTCGCTCTACAGCCGGAGAGCGGGGCCGTGGATATGCCCCGCTCTGCCTGCCCGCCCAGCGCTTCAGCCGGGGAGCAGAGTCCAGGGCTCGCCCCGCTCTCCAGCCAGGGAGTGGGGGTCGTGGGCTCACCTTGCTCTGCCCAGCGCTCCTGCCGGGGAGCTGGGGTCAGGGAATGGAGGCTTGCCAATTCCCCGGCAAGAATGGTAGGTGAGTGGAGTGGGGTAAGCCCCTCTGCCCTGATCTTATTCCCCGGCAGGAATAAAGGGCAAGCGGGTGAGTCCCCAACCCCACTCTCCAGCAGGAGTGCAGGCAGAGCAGAGTGAGCCCTGAACTCCGCTCCCCAGCAGGAGCACCAGGTAGAGTGGGGCAAATCTGTGACCCCATACCCCAGCAGGAATGCCAAGTGGAGCAGGGTGAATCCATGACCCCGCTACCCAGCAGGAATGCCAGGCAGAATGGGGCGAGCGCTGAACTCCGCTCCCCAGCAGGAGCGCCAGGTGGAGCAAGTCAAATCTGCCACCCCACTCCCCAGCAGGAGCGGGGCAAGCCCCTGCACCCCGACCTATGCCTGAGGGGCCCCTGGCCAGAGTTTCTGTGGCCCTCTGCAAGGCTGTCTGGAGAGGAGAGAGGAGGCACCCCATCCCTCCTGCTCCACCCCTCCTGCCTTACCTCTTCCACCACTACCATTGCCCACTGGTTTGTGCATGTCGCTGACCACGCTGTACCCTGTACACGTGAATCCCTACCGTGTACAAAAATAAACTGTCACAATTAACTGACCGTGCATAACTGAAACAGTCAAAACAATACGTGTAAATCAAGGGCTGGCTGTATATCCAGAGCTTTACCAATTAACTTTACAACTAAAGTGGGCCATTCTGGTCAGCAGAATTCTTAAAATCATAGACTCATAGGACTGGAAGGGACCACAAGAGGTCATCTACTCCAATCCCCTGCACTCATGGCAGGACTAAGTTTGATATAGACCAGGGGTTCTCGCAACAATGTTTTTGGTGGCCTCAGAGTGTGGCCACCAACTCTTGCTGGTGGCCGCACTGACACTTTTTCCTAAAATCATTTATTTTTCCTTAAGTTAATAAAGAAATATGCACATATATACACCCAAATCATTGTAATTTATTTATGTACGTTTGGGGGATTTTTTTTTTTTTGCAGACTCAATAATTAAGATAATGCACAGTTGTCTCTATTCTTTACTGGACCTAACAGAATACAAACACAAATAAGGTGCTTTGCACGTTCTTGTCTTTTTTTATTGTTTCTTTTGCGCTTTTTGGTGAAAGTGGTAGTCTGTATAATAATTCAGAAGTAAATTTAAAAATGCATTGACATAATGGAAGTCCAAATAATAATGAAAAACGTATCTGGGCAGCTTGAGTCTGGGGAGGGGAGGGAAGGGCACAGCTTCAGCTGTAGCTGGCCTGAGGTGCCTCTGAACATGATAGGGGTCACTCCGGGCTTCATCTAACCCAAGACTCCTCCGGGTAGGTGTGTCTGTGTGGGATAGCTCAGGGCTTCGACCAGTCCGGGGATCCTCCAGATAAGGGTGGGGTGCTTGGGGCTTCTCCAGCTGGAGGGCGTGTGCCTCCAGGTGCCGGGGATCTCAGGGCTCTGGCTGCTGGTGGGGCATGGGTGGAAGGGGTGGAGTAGGGGTTAGCCTCCGCAAAGGGAGGCTCCAACTGCTGCCCATGCACCTGCCACTTGCCTTGTCACCACCTCCCCCGCCTGCCTTCTCACCCAGAAGCTGGCTTGCCGCTCACATCCTTACTCCTCCGCCAGGCCCCCCTGCCCACCACTCACCTCATCATTCTCCTCCACAGCCCCCCTGCCTGCTGCTTGACTCACCGCTCACCTCCTCACCTTGCTCCCTAAGTATTGTGTGTCCCACCTGTGTGTGCAGAGAGGTGTCGCATGCAGGAACAACAGAGAGAATGGGAAGGGGCTTATGATTCGCCCCCGCCCCCGCCCAGAAAACTGCTGTGGCCTCAGGGAAACCCTCTGGTGGCCACATGCAGCCAGGGTGGCCGCATATGAGAAATGGTGATCTAGACCATCCCTGACAGGTGTTTGTCTAACCTGCATTTAAAAATCTCAAGTGATGGAGATTCCACCACCTCCCTAGGCAATTTATTCCAGTGCCTAACCACCCTGACAGGAAGTTTTTCCTAATGTCCAACCTAAACCTCCCTTGCTGCAATTTAAGCCCATTGCCTCTTGTACTATCATCAGAGGTTAAGGAGAATAATTTTTCTCCCTCCTCCTTGTAACTGCCTTTTAGGTACTTGAAAACTGTTATCGTGTCCCCTCTCAGTCTTCTCTTTTCGGGACAAAACAAACCCAGTTCTTTCAATCTTCCCTCATAGGTCATGTTTTCTAGATGTTTTATTATTTAGCTTGCTCTTCTCTGGACTTTTTCCAATTTGTCCACATCTTTCCTGAAATGTGGCACCCATAACTGGACGCTAATACATCCCAGAATGATGTTTGCTTTTTTTGCAATAGTGTTACACTTGACTCCTATTTAGCATGCGGCAGAAAGTCTGGTCAAAAAGGGAACCTGGCACTGTTTGATTACTGCAGGGTGCAGAGAGGCATCAGGTCATTAACCCACGGCAGCCCCTGCTCAGCCGTTACCACCTCCTACCTGCAGCCAGGCTCCTTGTCAGGATTCAGAAGCTCCTGTCCTAGCCCCGGAGCAGAGGGAGCCCAGGTAGGGGGAGGAAGGTGGAGACAATCCAGTGAGTGACACCAATAAGGGAGGACAGGAGCGAACAACAGGGTTTGGGTATTGGGGAAAAGATGGAGAAGAGAGACGGGCCTAGAGGGAAGAAGTGGAGAGGGCTGTGGGGACATGGGGGAAGAGGCACAGAAATGGGTGGGGCCTTGAGTGAAGATATGGAGTAGGGGCAGAGTATTGGGGAAAGAAGCAGGGTAGAGGCTTCAGGGGTCCAGTTACCAGCAATTAGAAATGTGGCAACGGTATGAGTTAATGAGTTGTACGAAGACCAATTCCCCAGTTTGTCATGCTGACACAGCACAGTAAGGCCAGTAAAGAATTTAATGTCTCTTTGACAGTCCAGTCAGTGATTCAGGGAAGAGGGCCCAGCACCATGTCACCAACCAGCTCGGCATGGAGCTTGGTCTGAGAGGCAGTGCACCAGGAGAAAATTTTCATCCCTTTATGAGTAAAGAGCTGGAGCAGCCTGTCCCGGATCTGTTTGGTCCTCACCCCATAGATGATGGGGTTTAGCATGGGGGGCACCAGGAGGTACACATTGGCAATGAGAACATGGAACTGCAGTGCCACATGGTGGCCAAAACGATAAGTGAGGGAGGAGAAGATAGCTGGGATATAAAAGGATAGGATGGCACAGAGGTGGGAGCTGCAGGTCCCAAAAGTCTTGACCTGGGCATCCTTTGTGGGGAGGCTGAAGATGGCCCTGAGGATCTGGATATAGGACATGGCGATAAAAATCATATCCAGACCGGTCACCCAGATTGCCACAGAGAGACCATAATAACTACTGATGCGGATGTCGGTGCAGGCGAGCTTCACGACAGCCATATGTTCACAGTACGTGTGGGGGATTATGTTGGTTCGGCAATATGGCCACTGCCTTGCCAGCAAGACATAGGGCATTACGAGCATGCCGCCACGCAGCACCACGGCCAGACCAATCTTGGCCACCATGGCGTTTGTCAGGATGGTGGAATGTCTCAGGGGATGGCAGATGGCCACATAGCGATCAAAAGCCATGGCCACGAAGATCCCAGACTCCATCACTGAAAAGCAGTGAATGAAGTACAGCTGGGTGAGGCAGGCACTGAAATCAATCTCCCTGGAATTGAACCAGAAAATGCTCAATGTTTTGGGTAGGATGGACGTAGACAGGACCAGGTCGGTGATGGCCAGCATGCAAAGGAAATAGTACATGGGCCCATGGAGGCTTGGCTCCATCTTCACAATGAACAGGATTGTGAAGTTCCCCAACACAGCTATGGCATACATAGCACACAAGGGGATGGAGATCCAGACATGGGCCACCTCCAGGCCAGGAATGCCCAGGAGTATGAAGGTGGAGGCGTCGGTGAGGTCAGTTGTGTTGGAATCTGACATGGAGTAGGGGAGAAGGTGTCCAACTCTGAGGCAGAACCGTGTCTCCTGCACGTACCGTACGTTCACCAGACTTCCTGCATGTGCCCAGGGTCTAGGGTGATGATCGCAGGACAAATACCTGAATGGAGAGACAGTGTTAATACGAGACTCGGGGCTGTTCTCATGGGTGAAGCACATTGGTCGCTCCTCACACACTGAAAACTGATATTTTCCTTCTTCAGAGGAATTAATTATGAACAACTGGCCCTACTAATGCAAATTACATACTTCATGGTGCTCCATGCATCAATAATTCCTGCACATCATGGTGTGGGAAATATTAATAAGCACCAGCAGGAAACACAAGTGTGGATCCTGGTTATCCATCATTGATCCTTAATGCAATGAAACCAGGCTAGAGAGTCCATGCTGTAGGGAATTCCCCATTCACACGGTCTCAAAATATGAGAATGGAAAAAATCCAAACCCTTCCCAAGACATATGCCGTGGGAAACATCCCAACTAGAACACACATCAGGAAAAAGACCTGGGCATCATTGATAGCAATTCCACAAAAACACCTCATCATTCGCAGCAGTGGCCAAAACAAAGACAATGTTCGGATGTCTAAAGAATGGGATGGAGAATAACCTGCTCTGGATATGCACTCAGCTTTGGTCACCCAGTCTCTATAAAAGATATAGCATATAGAAAAGGAATTTCTGGAGAGGTGAGAATAAGGGAGGATGCCCTATGTATACAGACTGAAAAGTTTGGGGCTATTTAGTTTAGGGAAGAGACAAAGAAGGGGGCATATGTTAGAGGAGAACAAAATAAAGAATGGTACGGATTACATTCAAATAGAGAAACAGAGAACAGTTCCCAACCAGTAATATCTGTAGGTACTTAATTCTTCCAAAGGGCTAATTTCCCAAAGGTGAGACAAATTATCAGCAACACTGATTGGGAGGAAATTGGCAGTATATTAAGAAGAGTTCATTAGACAGCAAAAAAGTCACATTTTTTTTAATTCGGAAGGTGGAGAAAGCTACTAGGGGAGAGGCTGTTCTACATTTGATTATGACAAATAGGGAGGAACTGGTTAAGAATTTGAAAATGGAAGGCAACTTGGGGGAAAGTGATCACGAAATGATAGAGTTCATGATTCTAAGGAACGGTAGGAGGGAAAACAGCAAAATAAAGACAATGGATTTCAAGAAAGTATGCGTTAGCAAACTCAGGGAGCTGACACATAAAATCCCATGGGAAGCAAGTCTAAGGGGGAAAACAATTGAAGACAGTTGGAAGTTTTTCAAAGAGACATTATTAAGGGCACGAGAGCAAACTATCCCACTATGTGGAAAAGATAGGAAATATAGCAAGAGACCACACTGGCTTTAGCAGGAGATCTTCAATCATCTAAACATAATTTTAAAAAATTAAATTAATATTAAATTTAATTATATGATAGTCACTATTACCAAGCGAAAAGAACAGGAGTACTTGTGGCACCTTAGAGACTAACAAATTTATTAGAGCATAAGCTTTCGTGGGCTACAGCCCACTCCTTTGGATGCATAGAATGGAACATATATTGAGGAGATATATATACACACATACAGAGAGCATGAAAAGGTGGGAGTTGTCTTACCAACTCTGAGAGGCCAATTAAGTAAGAGGGAAAAAAACTTTTGAAGTGATAATCAAGATAGCCCAGTACAGACAGTTTGATAAGAAGTGTGAGAGTACTTACATGGGGAGATAGATTCAATGTTTGTAATGACTCAGCCATTCCCAGTCTCTATTTAAGCCTAAATTTATTGTATCTAATTTGCATATCAATTCAAGCTCAGGAGTCTGTTTCTGAAGCTTTTTTGTTGCAAAATTGCCACCTGCAGGTCTGTCATTGAATGTCCAGACAGGTTAAAGTGCTCTCCTACTGGTTTTTGAATGTTATGATTCCCGATGTCAGATTTGTGTCCATTAATTCTTTTGTGTAGAGCCTGTCCGGTTTGGCCAATGTACATGGCAGAGGGGCATTGCTGGTACATGATAGCATATACATGATCAAATCACCCCTCATTCCTCTCTTCCGCAGACTAAATAATCCCAGTTCCCTCAGCCTCTCCTCATATGTCATGTGCTCCAGCCCCCTAATCATTTTTGTTGCCCTCTGCTGGACTCTTTCCAATTTTTCCACATCCTTCTTGTAGGCACAGTACTCCAGATGAGGCCTCACCAATGTCTAATAGAGGGGAATAATCACATCCCTCGATCTGCTGGCAATGCCCCTACTTATACAGCCCAAAATGCCATTAGCCTTCTTGGCAACAAGGGCACACTGTTGACTCATATCCAGCTTCTCGTCCACTGTAACCCCTAGGTCCTTTTCTGCAGAACTGCTGCCAAGCCACTTGGTCCCTAGTCTGTAGCAGTGCATGGGATTCTTCCGTCCTCAGTGCAGGACTCTGCACTTGTCCTTGTTGAACCTCATCAGATTTCTTTTGGCCCAATCCTCTAATTTGTCTAGGTCCCTCTGTATCTTATCCCTACCCTCCAGCGTATCTACCACTCCTCCCAGTTTAGTGTCATGTAAGTTTATGTTAAGTTCCTAACTGTAACTGCAGTAGGGATAATGGAACAGATGCCTAGGGAGGTTGTGGAAGCTCCTTTGCTGGAGATTTTCCAAAGAAGGCTGGATAGTCATCTGTCTCAGATGGTTAGACACAACAAATCCTGTATCTTGGCAGGGGGTTAGACTAGATGACCCTTGCGGTCCCTTCTCACCCTGTGGCTCTATGATTCTATGATGTAAAATCCCAGTGTAGACCAGGACTTAGCCACACACAAGTCTTTGGGCTCAATACAGGGATAACTGGGAGAAATTTAATGTCCTGTGTTATACAGGACGTCAGACTGTATGGTAGGATTGTCGCTTCTGGCCTCATACCTTATGAATCTATTCATAAAGAAAACAGATCAAGCATTTATATTTACTTTGTGTCATAACACACAAACAAGGGAACATTCAATTACATTGAAAGTCTGAACATATTATATTGAGAAAAGAAAATTGTTAACATAATACGTATTTGGCCTTTGGAACTCCTTGCCACAGACATTATTGGAGCAAAGACCTTAGCTGAATTGACCACTGTAGGGGGTTCTGGTGTCACCAACATTAGTTAAGGCTGTTTGACACCTTCAATTAGAGGACCTCATTTTCAGTTGCTTATAAGTTTGCCAAAATGTAAGTATTTGGACTGAAATTTTCCATGCTGGGTGTCTGGACTTGTTTCATGAAAGTTTCAGGCATAATGGTTCAGCCAACTTCTCAAATGAAGCTAGGAGAAAAGATGTCTTGCCCATATTGAAATGTTCTTACAATTGTTCCAGTGAGGAGCTCTAGCACCTCCATGTTTTCCAGCAGATAAAATTCTGGCAAAAGCCCTCCCCCCCACACACACACCACTTGTTAACAGCCAAAGCCCTGAAATGCAAGAGGAGGAGGTGAAAGTCTCTGTGGATTAACTCACAGCTGGCTCCTGAGGTCTCTACTCTGTTCTCACTCCAAGGGGACTTTTGCCTCAGAATTTGGCCTTGTTTTGTACATCTACTGACACCTTTCATCCTGAAGGCTCCACTGTGCCACTGAAATGCAGCCACCTAAGGGATGAAGCCATCAGCCGGGCCCTAGGTGTTGACAGAAAAGAGTGACATTTTTGCCAGTGATACTGGAGCAAAATCATCCCTTGCGGCAAGGGTACTGGCATGTTTAATAGCTTCGCATAGCGGAAAGGACCAAAGACCCATTGTGTGTCCCATCACACCCACGTTGCACTGAGTTTGTCGAGCAGGTGAGCTCCTCAGCAAGAGATGGATACCTGTGAATCCTGAGATGGAAGTGTCTTCCCTGGGAATCCCCCTCAGGTAGCCGTGCCCCACACCTCTCTCACCCCAGCATCTGCAGCAGCATCCCATGCTGAGAGCCAACACAGGGGTGTGCACTGTTTATAATATAGCTCTGAGCAATCCCAGCAGCGTTCACTCAGCCTCTAGGGGAGAAGCAGCATTTGGATGTAAACAGGCTGGACAGCGGAGGCATTGTAGCCAAAGTCTCTCTTTCCATGTCTGCGGTTCTGTGTTCTTTATCCATCTTTAGGAGTAAACAGTAATTAAGGGACCTTCTCAATGGGTAATGAGAACTCTGGGGCTCTGTGCTGAGTCAGAGAGGAATTGGCTGCTCTGTGTATTTGTGTATATTTAAAAATTATAGTTGATTGGTATGAAAACTAAGGATAATGCCTAGGTCTCCATAGGGTCTGATACCAAGTAAATGGCCAGGATGGATGCGTATATAGTAGACAGACAGATCTGGAGAAAGATGTCTGAGGGGAGACACTAGCAGTTTTTTTCAGGTACATAAGGCTATCGCTAAGTGATCAGAGATCAGTAATTTTCATAAGCAACTGTTATCATACTGTGTAGCACCTTTCATTGAAGGATTCTGAAAACACCTAACAAAGGAAAGCCACTATGAACATATCCCCATTACACAGATAGGCAAACTGAGGCACAGGGAGACAAGAATTTGCCAACGTCACACAGAGATTGAGTACCATTATGACAGACAGAACCCAGGAGACCTGACGTCCCTGCCATAACCGGTCTCTCCATCACGAAAGAGGGAAATGGACACCGCCTTTGGCATATCCCCATCCTCTCAAGGTGAATCTGAGGTTTTCAGAACCAGTTGGAGATTGTGAGCTTCCCGCTCATGGGAAGTGTGAACTCTGGGACTCCACTTCCGCTCCCACTCAGTAACCTGCCATCCCATCACAGTCACTGGGGTGACTTCCAGCACTGCCCCGGCTGGAGGGCACTTGGATTCCCATAGCTGAACTCTCTGCCTGCTCCTCTAGCTCATCGGGGGTATTTCTCCCATGCGGCGCATCTGGATTTTTCAGGATTGGAATGAGAGTGAATAAAGTCTCCTATGCGAGCCCAACACGGGGCCGTGTGGACCTGTATTCAAGTTACGAACACTCTGTAGCTGGCCAGCATGGTTTGACTTTTGTCTGTAGCTAAAGGCAAAGGGGGGGCATGTAGGCCCTGATTTGGCTGGATTATTGTGCTGATTATTTATGATCATTATTTGTGTTGTGGAAGCCTCTAGAGGCCCTGCTCCAGTTCAGGGCCCCTTGTGCTGGGCCCTTCACACACACTGAAGGAGAAACAGCCCCTGCCCCAAGGAGCTTATCAATCAAATTCAGACAAGACACAGCTACTGTGTGTAACAAACCAGAAAGGGGGCAGGCGGGGAGATGGGGGAGGAACAGCACTAAGAATGGGGGGTTACATAGGCTGCTGGGTGGGTGTGAGACAGCAGGAATGCACAGCCCTGCCCTGGCAGTTAGAAGTGTGTCCTGGGCCATTAAGAGCAGAGCACGTGTTCAGGGAAACTAGATTGGAACTAGCGAGAATGGGCCATTGAGTGGCGGCTGCACCAGACACACAGCTGGGAGCGCGTGGCTCTCCATTAGCTTTTGTAACTCTGATTTAGTTCTAATCACTCCTCCCTTCTTAGGGTGCAGACTGAGCCTCCTTCTCATGAATTCCTAAGACAAGCCCTGGAGACCAGAGGAGAGGACAGAGAAAAGAGGGCTGGGGTGAACAACAAAGGAGCTATCCTGGAGATGGAACAACTGAAAGCCCCCAAGGAGTTGAAAATCTCAAGTAATGCAGCACACTTTGGGAAGGGGTTCAAACAGAGTTTTGAAATACAGCTAAGCAACCAAGTGGGTTTGGTGAGAAAGAAACCAGCAGAAAATTGAAATCATCTTAAACATTGCAGGACTTGAGGCAGTGGACGTTTTTATTAGCATGCAACTCAGGCTTTGTCTACACTAGCACTTTTATCGGTAAAACTTTTGTTGGTCGGGGTGTGAAAAAAACACACCCCCGAAACTACAAAAGCTCTAGTGTGGACAGTGCTAGGTCAGCAGGAGACACTCGTTTGGGGTTGTTTAATTGTGCTGGCAAATGAGCTCTCTCCCATATTCATAGAGTGGCCATACGGGAGACATTACTGTGGCAGAATTCTCAGAACCCCCCATTGTTTTTGTGGATACAGACTTACACGGCTACTCCTCTAAAGCAGTACATTGATAGAATTATGGAAAACCGCTCCCCAGAAGAGTAACACTAATAAATGAGTGTGCCCCAAATTAATGAGCAAATCTGGTAACAGCTCGAGCCAGTACTTTGCCAAGTTCAACCTCCTGGTCCCTTCCCCTGCCAACTTTTTTACTATTACTTTTTGAGTCTTTGAGTCTTTGACTAGCTGTTCCTAATTATATTTTTGCACTTCACTTGCTAAAGTTTATGTTCCTTTTCATTTTCCTCAAAAGGATTTTACTTCCAGTTCTTCGAGGATGCTGTTTTGTCTCTCTCTGCTTCTTTTACTTTGTTGTTTTGCCACGCTGGCACTTTTTGGGTTCTCTTACTATTTTTTTTTTTTTTTTATTTGGGGTATATATTTCAGTTGAGCCTCTATTATGGTGTCTTTAAAAATTCCATGCATCTTGTAGTGATTTCACTTTTGGCGCCATACCTTTTAATTTCTGTTTAACTAACTTCTTCATTTTAGTGTAGTTCCCCTTTGTGTAATTAAATGCTACCATGTTGGGCCACTCTGGTGTTTTCCCTGCCACAGGGATGTTAACCTGAATTATGTTATGGTCACTATTACCAAGCGGTCCAGCTCTATTGACCTCTCGGACCAGATCCTGTGCTCCACTTAGGACTAAATCAAGAATTGTCTCTCCTCTTGTGGGTTCCAGGACTAGCTGCTCCAAGAAGCAGTCCTTTAAGGTGTCAAGAAACTTTATCTCTGCATCCCGTCCTGAGGTGACATGTACCCAGTCAATATGGGGATAGTTGAAATCCCCCAATATTATTATTGAGTTTTTTATTTTTGCAGCTTCTCTAATCCCCCTGAGTATTTCACAGTCACTCTCACCATCCTGGTCAGGGGGTCAGTAGAATGTCCCTACTCCTATATTCTTATTACTCGAGCATGGAACTATCATCCATAAGGATTCTATGGCACAGTTTGGTTCATTTCAGATTTTTACTTCATTTTATTCTGCACTTTCTTTCACATATAGCGCCACTCCCCCACCCACACGACCTGTTCTGTCCTTCCGATAGATTTTGTACCCTGGTATTACTGTGTCCCATTCATTATCCTCATTCCACCAAGTTTCTGGGATGCCTATTATAACAATATCCTCATTTAAATGAGGCACTCTAGTTGCCCATCTTATTATTTAGACTGCTAGCATTTGTATATAAGCACTTTAAAAACTTGTCACTTTTTAGCTGTCTGCCATTACATGATGTAATTGAACGGGACTCTTTTTCATTTGACTGTTTCTCATCAGATCCTACTCATATATTATCATCTTCCATCCTCTCCTCCTTACTAGGAAATCTCCATTACTAGATAATACCCTATGGGATGACTATGTTTGAACCACGTGCTTCTCCACACCTCTCGGCTTTCCCCCAGCCCTTAGTTTAAAAACTGCTCTAAGTCCTATGTTAATTTTAAGTGCCAGCCATCTTGTTCCATTTTCGTTGGAGCCCAGGCTTCCTGTATAGGCTCTCCCATTACCAAAAGTTTCCCCAGTTCCTGATAAATCTAAACCCCTCCTCCCTACAGCATCGTGCCATCCACACATTGAAACCTTGCAGTTCTGCTGTCTAATGGGGCCTGCACGTGGAACTGGAAGCATTTCAGAGAATTCTACCATGGAGGACCTGGACTTCAATCTCTTCCCTAGAAGCCTAAATTTGGCCTCCAGGACCTCTCAAGAGATATGCAACCTTTGCACAAGGCAGGCAAGTCACCATGTGGTTCTCCTGGTCATTGCAAACCCAACTATCTATGTTTCTAATGATCAAATCCCCCCTAACTATTACCTGTCTCTTCCTAATAACTGGAGTTCCGTCCCCTGGAGAGGTATCCTCAGTATGACAGGAGACCATGACATCATCTGGAAGCAGGTTCCCAGCTGCTCTAGTTTGAAGTTCTTTTTCCCTGAGACTTTCATCTTCCTTAAAACCACAGGGGCTGTCAGACTGGGGGTGGGACTATTCTACTCGGTCCCAGAAAGTCTTATTTATGTATCTCTCTGTTTCCCTTAGCTCTTCCAGTTTAGTCACTCTGGTCTCCAAAGCCTATACATGGTCCTTAAGCACCTAACTCCCAGTAATTGGGGTCTCTAGGGGCCTGGCTAATGAGCTGGGGAGAGGTTCATTTTTTCTCATGGGACTGTCAGCTGTGCGCCCTCTCCTGGTGCGAGGTGCCCAGGACAGGTCAGTGCTTTCTAGTGACAGACCTGATAGAGAGTTGGGAGACTCAGAGCCAAAATCTCTGCTCTACCTGATTTGGACCAGGAACTTAAACACAGGTCCCCCGCATCCCACGTGAGTGCCCTGAGCACCAGGCAAATGGCAATTCTGGGTGGGGTGCTCAGTCTCTCTGTCTGGAGCTCTTCCACTTTGTACAAATAAACCTTCAGTGGAGCAGGGATTTGAATCTGGGTCTCCCACATTCCAGGGGAGGGCACTAAACTGCTGAGCTATGGGATATTCTGGGGGTGCACACACATGGACACACATGCAAACACTCACATGGACCCATGCGCACACACACACATGTACACCCATGCACACATACACACATGGATGCCCAGACACACCCACAGATGCACACACACAGCTATGGACACACCACACATGAACACACATGCAATCCCAATCTGCAAGGCCCCCTGGGGGAGGTGTGGTCTGAGGATGCCTAACTGATCGGGCCTGCGGGGGAGATGGGTGGGGGGAACACCAGAATTGAGACCTGAGCAAAGATTCTGAGCAGCTGGTTAGCTGTGGAGCAGCATCAGCACACAGGCTGCTTTGTGCAGGCTCCTGGCAGAACCTTAGGCTCCTGCAGGGTTAGGCAGCAGATGAGACGGGACTTGAGAAATGCAGTGGCGCCTAAGTTCAGTATTTACCTGAGTGCCTTTGTGGATCTAGCCCTGGCCGCCTTTCTGGAAGATGCTTTAGTCAAACACAAGTTGAGGTTGTTCAAAGCCAATGGGGATTACTGGCTATGGTTGGAGGAAACACTCAATTTCATGGACGTCCACCTCTCACTTTTAAAGAACTTTTTCCTCTTTTATTTGTACAAGGCTCACTGTGGCAAAACAAGCTTGTTATCAGCTCTTCCCATCCTCCCGTGGCTCTAGTGTCCCAGCTGCTTGTCCTGCTAGATCCAGGGCAATGTCCTTAATTTAGGTGGCTAGCAACTGTAGCACTATCGTGGGAGGAGAACATGGTGTGATGCTGTATGATTGAGTAATGACCATTTTTATCATTGTTGCTACCACAGTTATACAACTGCAACAAATGTTGTACAAAGTATGTCCTGTCAGGTGCCAATGGGAAAGTTATGATTTGCAACGTATGATTGTCTTGTTTATGTGCATGTAACACCTTTGTGTCTGAAGTTATGATTATTGGTGCTGTACAGGTATCAGAGGAGCAATGCCAGTTCATATCCAAAGCAGTGGTGCTGGGGGGTCATTACTCCCAGTTCTTATTCTCAGCTCTTCCACTGACTCATTGTGTGATCTTGTGTAAATCTCACCCGCCTGCCACACAACCCTCAGCTGCTTTTATATGGCTTCCCGGCTTCCCTCCCTGCTCCTCTGTGGCATTTCGGTCAGAGCACTGTGTTCTCACTGGTTTCAGAGTGGTAGCCGTGTTAGTCTGTATCAGCAAAAACAATGAGGAGTCCTTGTGGCACCTTAGAGACTAACGCATTTATTTGGGCATAAGCTTTCGTGGGCTGAAACCCACTTCATCAGATCCATATAGTGGAAAATACATTAGGCAGGTATAAATACACAGCACATGAAAAGATGGGAGTTGCTTTACCAAATGGGAGGTCAATGCTAAATGAGCCAATTCAATTAAAGTGGAAGTGGACTATTATCAACAGTTGACAAGAAGGGGTGAATACCAAGGGAGGGAAAATCACTTTTGTAGTACTAATGAGGCCAATGCAATCAAGGTGGTCCATTTCAAACAGTTGACAAGAAGGTGTGAGTATCAGCAAAGGGAAATTACTTTGTGTAGTGACCCATCCACTCCCAGTCTTTATTCAGGCCTAATTTGATGGTGTCCAGTTTGCAAATTCCAGTTCTGCAGTTTCTTATTGGAGTCTGTTTTTGAAGTTTTTTTGTTGAAGAATTGCCACTTATAAGTCTGTTATTGAGTGTCCAGGGAGATTGGAGTGCTCTCCTACTGGTTTTTGAATGTTACAATTCTTGATGTCTGATTTGTGTCCATTTATTCTTTTGCATCTGGTTTGGCCAAGGTACATGGCAGAGGGGCATTGCTGGCACATGATGGCATATATCACATTGGTAGATGTGCAGGTGAATGAGCCCCTGATGGTGTGGCTCATATGGTTACGTCCTATGGTGCCCCTTGAATAGATATGCGGACAGAGTTGGCAACGGGCTTTGTTGCAGGGATAGGTTCCTGGGTTAGTGTTCTTGTTGTGCGGTGTGTAGTTGCTGCTGAGTATTTGAACCTGAAGTGAGATGTGGAGCAGGGGCTGGGCATTGGAGGAAGAAATTGGGCAGAGGTCATAGCCTCAGGGGTCCATTTAATAGAAATTAGACAGGTGGAATCGCAATGATTTAAGGAGTTGAACACAGAACAATTCCCTAGTTTGTCACACTGACACAGCACAGGAAGGCCAGGAAAGGATTTAATGTCTTTTTGACTGTCTAATAAGTGACTCAGGGTAGAGGGCCCAGCACCATGTTACCAGCCAGCTCTGCAGAGAGCTTAGTCTGAGAGCCAGAGCACCAGGAGAAAACTTTTAAGTCCCCTTATGAGTAAAGAGATGGAGCAGCCTGTCCCGGATCTGTTTGGTCCTCATCCCGTAGATGATGGGATTCAGCATGGGGGGCACCAGGAGGTACACGTTGGCCATGAGAATGTGGAAATGTAGGGGCACATTGTGGCCAAAACGGTACGTGAGTAAGGAGAAAAGACCTGGGATGTAAAAGGCTAAGATGGCGCAGAGGTGGCAGGCGCAGGTCCCAAAAGTCTTAAGCCGGGCATCCTTTGTGGGGAGGCTGAAGATGGCTCTGAGGATCTGGATATAGGACATGGCGATAAAAAGCACATCCACACCAGTCACAGAGAATATCACAAAGAGGCCATAGTAACTACTGATGCGGATGTCGGCACAGGCCAGCTTCACCACGGCCATGTGCTCACAGTAAGAGTGGGGGATGATGTTGGTTCTGCAATATGGCCACTGCCTCGCCAGTAAGGAATAGGGCAGTATGATCATGCCACCGTGCAGCACCACGGCCAGGCCAATCTTGGCCACCATGCGGTTCGTCAGGATGGTGGAATGTCTCAGGGGATTGCAGATGGCCACATAGCGATCAAAAGCCATGGCCACAAAGATCCCAGACTCCATCACTGAGAAGCAGTGAATGAAGTACATCTGGGTGAGGCAGGCACTGAAATCGATCTCCCTGGAATTCAACCAGAAGATGCTCAGCATTTTGGGAATTGTGCACGTGCATAGGGCCAAGTCGGTGATGGCCAGCATGCAGAGGAAATAATACATGGGACCATGAAGGCTCGGCTCCCTCTTCACTATTAATAGGGTAGTGAAGTTCCCCAAGATGGCTATGGCATACATTGTGCAGAAGGGGATGGAGATCCAGACATAGGTCGCTTCCAGGCCAGGAATGCCCAGCAGGATGAAGGTGGAGGGGTTGGTGAAGTCACTTGTGTTGGAATCTGACATGGAGTTGGTGAGAAGGTGTCCAACTCTGAGACAGAACAGTGTCTCCTGAATGTACTGTACGTCCCCCTGACTTCCTGTATGTGACCAGGGTCTCGGGTGATGGTCGCATTACAAATTCCTAGGTGGAGAGACAATGTGAATATGAGACACTACATGCACAACTGGAGGCTGTTCTCATGGGGGAAGCAGATTGGTCGCTCTTCAGACACTTAGAAGTGACATTTTCATTATTCAGATAAATGAATTATGAAAAACTGACCCTAATAATGCCACTTCCATATCTGATGGTGCTCCAGGCATCAATAATTCCTACATGAGGTGATGTGGGAACCCTTAACAGACACCAGCAGGAAACATGGGTATGGATAGTGGTTATCTGTCATTGTTCCTTAATGTAGTGAAACCCATGCTAGAGAATCCATTCTGTAGGGAGTTTCCCATTTACCCGGTTGCTCAAAATCTAAGAGTGGAAAAAATCCAAACGTGTGAGAGACATGTACTGGGGGAAATATCCCAGGTAGAACATGCCTCAGGGGAAAGACTTGACATCACTGATATCAGCTCAATGGAAACACCTGCTCATTCACAAAAGTGGCCAAAACAAAAGCAATGATCAGATACCTATGGAATGGGATGAAGAATAACTTGCTCTGGACATGCACTCAGTTTTGGTCTATAAAGGATATTGCAGATAGGAAGGGGGTTTCCAAGAGGCTAGGAAAATGGGGGAGGCTGCTATATGCAGACAGACTGAAAAGTCTGGGACTGTTTAGTTGAGAGAAGAGACAAAGAAGGGGGTGTATGATAGAGGAGTGGAAAATTAAAAAATGGAGCGGATTACATACAAATGGTCAAACAGAGAACTATTCCCAACAAGTAATATCTATAGACACTTAGTGTTTCAGAATGGCTAATTCCTCAAAGCTGAGGCAAAATTTCAGAAAAACTTATTGGGAGAAAAAAAATAGGTAGAAAACTGGGAAGGAAAAATTGGAATTATATAAGAAGCATTTATTAGATAGCTAGAAAGCCACAATTCCATAGTCAAAAAAGTGGACAGTTTTGGATAAAAAACTGGTTCAGTGACAAAGTGAAGACATTTGCGAGGTTGGGGGGGGAGAGACAGCAATATATAACATATGAAAAAAAGGGAAATAAATAGCAAATAATACAAAATTGAAGTTGTGAAAATTGATCATGGACATTAAAGACATCAGGGGAAAATCCATGTGTGGCAGGTCTAAGGATCACAAAAAGGAGGTTATTTGGTATATTAAGAACAAAAGAAATCCTAGAAAAGGTTTAGGCCAATTCCTAGAGTGAGAAAGGAAACTTTCTAATGTTGCAGAAAAGATAGATTTGTTCAATAAATACATTCGTTCTGCATTTGAAAAGAAACAGCATGAGGTACTCATATCATGTGAGGTGATTACATACTTTCCAGTCCATTAGCAGTCAAGGAGGGTGTTATACAGCATCTACAATAGAACCTTAGAGTTACGAACACCAGGGTTACAAACTGACCGATCAACCACACATCTCATTCGGAACCAGAAGTACGCAATCAGACAGCAGCAGAGCCAAAAAAAAAAAAAAAGAGGCAAATACAGGGCAGTTCTGTGTTTAACATAAACTATTAAAAAATAAAAGGAAAGTTTTAAAAAAAGATTTTGCAAGATTAGGAAACAATGGAAAAGCTGGTCTGGGATTAGTTAAAAAAAAAAGTCTAGGAATATAATTAATGCCAATCAACAACAGAGTTTATGGAAAATCAGTCTTGTCAAATAAACCCAATTTCATCCCTGAATGAGAATACAAGTTTGGTTGATCAAGGGGACCACTCAGATGCATAAAGTTTGATTTCTCTAAAGCATTTGCTTTAGTAGGGAAAACATTCAGATAAAAAAAATGAACACTATAATATCAACAGAAAGAATGAGGAGTACTTGTGGCACCTTAGAGACTAACAAATTTATTTGATCATAAGCTTTCCTGGGCTAAACCTCACTTCATCAGATGCATGTAGTGGAAAATACAGTAGGAATATATATATATATATATATATATATATATATATATATATATATATACACAGAGAACATGAAAAAATGGGGGTTGCCAGACCAATCGATTAAGGTCTGACAACCCCCATTTTTTCATGTTCTCTGTATATATATATATATATCTTCTTACTGTATTTTCCATTCCATGCACCTGATGAAGGGGGTTTTAGCCCATGAAAGCTTATGCTCAAATAAATTTGTTAGTCTCTAAGGTACCACAAGTACTCCTCGTTCTTTCTGCTGATACAGACTAACACGGCTACCACTCTGAAAACTATAATATCAGTAGGGGATATGTAAAATGGACTAAAACCTGGCTAACTGACAGATCTCGGAGAGCTGTTCTCAAAGGGTCATTGTCAGGGAAGGTGGGGAGAGGTTCCTAACGAGGTTCTGCAGAGATCATTTCTAGGCCCAATGCTATTGAATATTGTCATCAATTACCTGGAAGCAAATAGAAAATCACTGCAGATAAAATTTGTGGACAACCCAAAGATTGGCAGAGTGGTTACAATGAGGAGACCAGGGCAGGTATACTGGTTGATCTGGAGCCGGTGAGCTGGGCTCATGCAAATAAAATGTTTTAATACAGTCAAATGCAAAGGGATCCTCTCAGAACAGGACATGCAGGCCCAACCGACAGACTAGGTCACTGTATTATGGAACGCAGGGACCTGGAAAAGGATTTAGGGGTCATAGTGGACACCCAACTCATCGTGAGCTCCCAGTGTGATGCTATGACCAAAAGGGCTGATGTGATCCTTGGCTGCATAAACAGGGGAGTGCTGAGTTGGAGCAGGGGAAGGATTTTACCTCTGCACATGGCATTGGTGAAACCGACTGTGTCCAGTTCTGGGGTCCACATTTCAAAAAGGCTGTTGAAAAATTGGAGAGGGTGCAGAAAAGAGCCACAAAAATGATTGCAGGCTGCAGAAAATGCCTGACAGAGAGAGAAAGACTTAAAGTGATTCATCTTATTTATCTTATCAAAGAGATGATCAAGTGAGACTTTCATGTGTAGAAAACCACCGGTACTAACAGTCTGTGAAATCTAGCAGAGAAAGGCAAATCTAAGCCCAATGGCTGGAACCTGAAGTCAGACAAATTCCAGTTCGAAATTAGGGTGATTAACCGTTGGCAGAAACTGTGAAGGGAAGTGGTGGATTCTCCAGGTCTGCATGTCTGCAGAGCCCGACTGGATAGTTTTTTAGAAGATCTGCTTGAGGGCTTGTCTGCACATAAAATGCTACAGCGGAGACCTCATTTTCAGTTGCTTGTAAGTTTGCCAGACTTTTACCGTTTGGACTGAAATTTCCCTCAATGCGTGTCTGCTTCTGGCTGAATTGGTTTTTTTTTAAAGTTTCCAACCTGAGGGTTCAGCCGACTACTCAAATGAAGCTAGAAGAGACAATGTCTTGCCCATGTTGAAAAATTCTAAGAATTGTTCCAGTGAGGAGCCCTAGGACCTCCATGATTTCCAGCAGATAACAGTCAGGTAACAGTCATCCTGTTACCAGCCAGAGCCATGAAATGCAAGAGGAGGAGGTGACACTCTGGTCTTTCTCAAAGGAGAGTTTTGCTTCAGTGGAGCCTGAGCAATATACAAGCCAGGGCCTTAGAATTTGGGCTTGTAGTATACATCTACTAATGCCTTTTCTCCTGAAAGATCCACCATGCCACTGAAATGCAGCCACCTTAGGGATAGAGGCCATCAGTCAGCCTGGCGGGGGGCGGGGGACACAGCTGTGAAGGACATTTTGGCCCATGATAGTAGAACAAACCCATCACCTCTGGCAAGGGACCTGGGATGTTTAATGGCTGTGCGGAGGGAAAAGGAACACACACTTACTCTCTATCGCACCATGAACATGTTTCACTGGCTTTGTTGAGCAGGTGAACTCCTTAGCAAGAGATGGGTATCTGTGAATTCAGAGATGGAAACGTCTTCCTTGGGAATCCCTCTCAGGTAGCCGTGTCCCACACGTCTCTCACCCCAGCATCTGCAACAACATCCCACGCTGAGAGCTGAATTGGGGGTGTGACCTGTTTATAATATAGCTCTGTGCAATCCCAGCAGCGTTCGCTCAGCCTCTAGGGGAGAAATACGCAAACAGGCTTGAGACCAGAGAGATTCTAGCCAATCTCTCTCTTTCCATGTCTCTACTTCTGTGCTCTTGAGGAGTAAACAGTAATTAAGGAACCTTCCCAAAGGGAGATGAGAACTCTTGGCCTCTCCACTGAGTCAGAGAGGAATTGGCTGCTCTGTGTATTTGTGTATATTTTAAAATTATAGCTGATTAGTAAGAAAACTAGGTATAATGCCTAGGTCTCCAGAGGGTCGGATAGCCTGTAAATACACAGGAGGTCTGGGTAGATAGTAGACAAACAGATCTGGAGAAAGATGACTAAGAGGAGACATTAGCAGGTTTTTTTTTTTCAGGTATATGGGGCTATCACTAAGTGATCAGGGATAAGTAATTCTCATCATTAACTATCACAATACTGTAAAGCACCATTCACCGAAGGATCTTCAAAATACCTTGCAAAGGAAAGTCACTATGAACATATCCCCATTACACAGATAGGTAAACTGGGGCAAAGGGAGATGTGACTTGGCCAAGGTCACACAGAGAACAACAGACAGAATCCAGGATCCTGACTTCCTTGCCATAACCATGGTATCTCTATCAGTAACTGAGCTCATGAGAAGAAGGAAATGAACTCACGCTCTAGCATGGCCTGTTCTTTGGGTAGATGTTATGGATTTCCCCTGAAACTGGGGTACAGCCGAGTCTTCTGACATACTAATCTGGGCTCGTTTTCACACTGTGAGTCTCTGACAAGTGGCAAGCCTCACCAGGTCTTGCATTTACACTGTCATACACAGGCAGGGATACACCAGCTGCACTTATATGAATGCTTTCACCACTCATGAACCAACAATAGAGAGGCTCCAGCCAATTCCTTCCATCTCCCCAGCCTAGCACCCCAGAGCTGTTCCATCTTGCCCTGGTCTGAAGCATGAGCAGTGTAATTTTATTACCCAGTCTGCCCCTCCCTTAATGCAGAGAGGACAATGAACCAGCCCATATTCCTGAGCATAATGCTATTTTGCATTTCACACATTAAAGTGCCGCAAACACTGTAGTGTTACCTACCGGTGTTCTTGCAAAGTTCTGTGTACCTTTTAACAATTTGTAGATCAGCCTAATGATATTAAAAGTCAGCAAGTGTGCATGCTCTGGGTTGCTAGAAAACCTCTCTGTGTATCTTTGTACCATTGTTAAACATTGGACTTTCCAGCTGGGGAAAACTCAATACTGATATTCATCAACGCCGTGAGGTGGGGTGCTTCAGCTTCCTCTTCCACACAGCAGACAAGGTTCATTATGTTTTCCCAACTATAAGAAGCTTTGAGCCTGCTTACAGGTCTTAGCTGAGAAGCAGTATCCCCATAGGGCTTCTTTTTTACTACTCATACAATGTCCAAATGCTTTTCCCCCAAAATCATGCACATGATACCTTTTCATAGGCGTTACCATCAGTATTGAATTCTTTGTTATAAAGTTCATCATTACCAACAAACTTTGCATCATGAGATTGAACAATAACACAAAATCTTTTATCCGAGGTACACTTTTCTAAGACTTTTTATTTTGTCACACATTCTGCTTGGACATTGTGTTTCTTCAAAACCCACTGTGACTTTCAACTCCTCTCTGAACCATAACATGTGTTTATTAAGTGGTTTTCCTTTCCTCTCAGTGTCCCTTTCAGAAGGGTTGTGTAATTTCTGACTAACAAAACCAAACACCCTTGCCCCGCCCGTTCTCTGATGTCCCACCTCTCTCACTCCATCCGACCTCCCTCAGTCGTTCGCTCTCCCCCTCCCTCCCTCCCTCTCTCATTTTCACTGGGCTGGGAGGGCTGGAGACGGTCCCTTTTCAACTGGATGTTCAGTTGAAACCTGGATACCTTGTAACCCTGCTTGTCAGTAGGGATCTCAGTCAAAATGTCATCTTTGGGGTCTTGGTATATCGGGGTCTATTGAAGTACGGATGTAGGGGGAATTTGTCTGCTGGCTAGCCCTCTGTGGAGCTGCTTCCTAATCCCAGGTTTATGCCAATGCAAAAATATCCAGCTCCCCCATTTGGGCTTTTCTTGTGATCCCCACTCTAAGCACTGGGACTAACCTGCTTGCTTGCATATATATCTTTTCTTACAGTTTAAGTATTTGGTTTACTGAAATAGGTTTATAAATGTATATTAAAAATAAGTTTGGCTGTAATGCAAGAGACCTACAGGCCATATCCTGTATGCTAAACTAAAGCAAAGTTAGCATATCTATATTAAGACCTTTTACTCAGAAAGCAAAGGTGACCTTTATCTTGTTTATCCTATACCCAAATAGATAAAGTACCCACGCTTATGTCTATGACCTTTTATTTAGACCAATAGACAATGGAGAATGGCATAGGGTTTTTTTTTCAACAAGTACACCACAAGAGACTGATGTGAGTACATACCTGTCATCAATACGCACATACATACTAGCCTATGGGGTAAGTGACCCTAACACTTCTGTGGGTGAGGAATGAAATTTGGGCATAAGAGGAAGGATTTCTGGCATTTGCCCTATAAAAGAGGTAACCCACCTCAATAGAGTACTCTATTTTCTCACTTTACTCCATTCTTACTTACTCCATTTCTATTCTTACCTATTCTCTATCTATTCTATCTATCTACAATGACTGCTGCTATTAGTAGGCTGTACTTGTTCTTAAACTTTACGTTTCAAGGGAACTAGGCTAAGCTCGGTTTCCCTAAGTTTTATTCTTTATTAGGTTTTGATTTTAAGTTTAAGTTAGTCAAGTAAACCCTAAGTTCACTTTAATAGCTCGTAGCATTAGTTTCTTCTAAGCCCTGCATCCCTCACTCAAAAATTGAGAAACCTGAACTGCCAAGCTGTTCCTGTGTCTCTTACCACCAAGTTATCAAGGAAGGGTGTGCGTATATTAACCAAAGCTTTTTTGCATATAAAACTATATTTTCATATGTTTCTTTTGAATAGCAGTAATGCAATTGTAACTTTGTAACTCTGGGTATTTTACCATTTACTTACTGTTATTGATTTTAATAAAAAGTCTTTAAGGCTATATCTGTCTCAGTGTGAGCTTCCTGTCAGACCCCTGAGGGTCCTTTGTAAATTCTGTGGAGCCTGATACAGGACAAGAACTTTATCTTCTGATCAAACAGATTGGCGAGCCTAAAACCCATACTAATTAATATTTATGATAATTATTAATAGTATTAATAAATTAAAATTAAATAAAAAGTAAATTAATAAATTAAATTCCCATATTATCCAAATTAATATTATCAGTACACCCTAAATCAGGCTACACCACCCCCTTCATTCAGCTGCTTTATGTGTCTTACCAGCCCAGGGAATTTCTTTCTCCCCTCTGTGAGGTGGGTCATAAGTATTTCCACAGACAACCATTTATTCAGTGGGATCCACATACTGTCTTAAAGAGACAGAGTTAGTTTTCACAAGCACGTCAAGAACAAATTCCTGAATAATCAGGGACTGGATTGAGGTACCCTCCATCACCCCTCTCTCTATCTCCAGGAGGTCCGTTGTGTGACTGCTCCCTTGGGAAGTCAGTTACACAGTTTCCTCTCAAAACCTGAGCCACAGGTCGAGTGGCTGAGTGCACAGATGCTTAACCAGCCATTCTGTCCTGGGTATCCTCCCCCATGTGATGAGTGAGAACTCATTCCTGTTCTCCCACAATTCCTCCCGCAGTTTCCTACTCTCGGTCCCCCTCTAAGACACATACCCCAATGCTCTCTAGGGTGGGACCTGTCCCCTGCGTAGCCATAACTGCCTCACAACTAACAGCCTGGACAGTTGTCTCACTGACAGACACTACACCCTCCTCCCTCCATGAGGTGGTGTTACCTCCTGATGCAGTGTTGAGGGAAATCTCACCCACCTCTGTAGTGGTTTCTATGATTCCATCACCCTTCTCTGGGCTGCCCTCCAGGACAAATCTTCCTAAGCTCCCAAGCATTGGATTTGTCCCTTGTTTAGCTTCAACCTGGACATTTTTCTCCCTGATAGGGAATAGACTCTCCTCCCTCCCTGAGGAGATGCTTCCTTCAGCTGCAGGGCAGGAGCTGGTCTCAACCTCCCCCACTTCTGGAAGCATTAAGCTTCCCACTGCTGCAAAGGAATAAAGACTTACTCCCATTTCCTCAGCAGTTGCTAGGACTTTCCCCTTTCCCTCTGGGGTCCCAGGAGAATGGCCCTTCTTCTTAACAGTCTGAGTTATACAGAAGGAATCATTACCAATGATCATATCAGTATATGATATATTATATATATCAGCATATTATAACCTACACACACTGATTACACAGCTTCCAAACCTCATTTTGTATGTGCATTTTAGCCAAAGGCACAAGGATTTTGTAACATCCTAAGAACATAAGAACACTAATATCCTACTAATAAAATTTCTGCCATCTGTCCTGTCAATATGTCACCTTTTTGAACTATACTCCACCTAAGCACAGAAATGTCTGCCTCTGTATCTTTCCACCCAATGTGTTCCATGCCATTAATCCTGACGGCCTTGATGTTTTTCATGCCTTGGTGTGCAGAGGCTAATTTTAGATCCCAGTATCATACGCGACAGGTGCCTAAGGGGCTTCTGTGCTCAGGATTGCAGCATTTGCATGGGCTACCTGCTGCCTGCTGTCTCCCAGCACAGGGCATTTATTCCTTAGGTGATCGGTGGAATTACACTGATAGCACCTTCTGGATTCTTCTTTTTTACCAGAGATTTTAGTCTGGAATTAGAGGAATGAGGTAAATTGGATCCCTATGTCCCACCAGGTTTAAATCCCTCTGTCTGTGGTTTATTCAAATTAGATGCTTGTGTCTGTAAAAATCATCAGCTAGACTACTCATCTCATCCACAATTTTCACCTTTTTCTCCAGTAGACACTGTTTTACAGCATCTTTACTTATGTTTAAGAAATACTCCTGAGCAACAAGGTCAAACATTCATTTTTATCTATATTCTGCATTGTTCATACCAGCACCATATTAAGGATTCCACTCTATATGTTTCAGGGACAATATGAAATTGTTTCAAAACCATTTCTTTGAATTTATAATAATCTAGAGCATCCTCAAATGTCATTTTATTGAGTATATAGAATCATAGAATCATAGAACTGAAAGGGACCTCGAGAGGTCATCAAGTCCAGTCCCCTGCACTCATGGCAGGACCAGCAACACTTAGAACATCCCTGACAGGCGTTTGTCTATCTTATGCAGAGCTGTACCAGTTAACTTTGCAATTAAAGTGGCATCTTCTGGTTATCAGGAATCGTATGAATCGCACACTGCCTCTCAAAGGTAGTGAAATATTCAGCAATATCACCTGCCTCTTTGTATGCAGAACACAACTGTTCCCACTTGAGCCCTCTGGCATACAAGCCTGTTCCCCCTTTCACACTGTAAGGTAGTGACAAACAGCAGACCCCTCCATGTACTACACTTCCACAAACATTCACAGGCATGGACACATCCAGCTGAGTTACATGAATGCTTTCACAAGCCACTCATGAACCAAGAGGAGAGAGTCTTCAGCCAGGTCCCCCCAGCTCCCCAGAGGTATGCCATCTTGTGCTGGTCAGAATCCTGACCAGCATTAGTTTATTACTCAGTCTTCCCCTCCCTCAATGTGGAGAGGACAATGTACCAGCCCCTGTTGCTGAGCAAATTTCCTTTTATGCCATGTGGAGGAAACTTCATTTTTTTAAAGCAAAAGTCTCCAACACAGTTAGTGGAAAAGTACAGGCACAAAATGAAATCCAGGGTCACATGATCTAGTCACATGAATGTGTATGCTTCAATGAGTCATAGCAGGGGCCATAACCCACATTCTCGTTAGAACGTTCACAGGAAAGTCCATCAGGTGGGGATGAGATTTTTCCATGGCCTTTTGTGCTTATTGATGGGCCATCAAGTTGAATAGTCCATTCACAAAGTGCTGGCTAGACTGAGTGTAAACTACCTTGTGGGAGTTACCACAGGAGGAAACACGTTTGAAATACCAGTACATAGTCAATATTCGTAACTTCAGATACAAAAAAGAGACATGCATACAAATAGGATAATCATATTCAGAAAACCATAACTTTTCCATAGACACCTCACGTGACATATTTTGGACAAGATTTGTTGCAATAATATAACAGTGGTGTATATGGGGGGGGCAGGATGTTGCTTTTGGGTACAGCATGTTACAGCAATACATCTATAAAATTAAAGCTCTCTGAAAACTAATTTTGTATTTTTATATAAGACACGCATCCATGTCCTGAAAAAGACTACATTATAGCCTGTACCTTAGGAGAAAAGCAAACCGAGGTACAGAGCAAAGGAAAATGAAAGAGGGTTTCCCCGTTACCTATCACATGTGCAATATGTGACCCCCTGAAAATGTCCCTCTCATATTGCTTGTTCACCTACATTTTCTGTTTGGCAGACCTCAGCCTCACACACATTACTGGATCAACAGACCTTTTGCTGTAGTATCTGGGGAGCCATTCGTACTGTCAGTCATCATCAACATCTTCATAGCTAATCTCAAATGAATGTAGCCTCCTTGCAAACCCAGCACTGTCTGGATCTGTCTCTGGGAAGGTGATGAAGCAGGTCTGGTTGTATATTCATGCAGTGGCAGTCTTATTGTGCTACTGAAGCTTTCGGCACCCAAGTGATCACTGCCCATGCAGTAACATTTCTTGGTATGCTCATTTCAGTAATTGCTGGTCATTTACTCTAGCAATGTGTCCCCAGCAAGAGAGCTGCCAAAACTGATACAGTCTATGGGGGCAGTTCTGGGTTCACTATATCCTCATTCCTGATCTTGTGCTGCCCCGTGATATGCAGCAGGTATTGGAGACTACAAACATTGACAACTTCAGCCCAGAGTTCTTCAGCCTCCCTCAGCCCCAAATTTTGCTTCCATCCACTGGAGTTTTCATATCCATTGTTCTATAGATCTGCAGTTTGTAGTAAGGTTGCAGTCCTGACATCCCCACAAAGGCCATGGACAGAACAGGGCAGTAGTTGCTGCTATATGAGCACCCACATTTTTCAAGCAGACTCCAGCCCTGTGTATGAAGCTGCCACCTCCCCAGAATTCCTTGAGACTAGTTAATATTTTACTGCACTTATGCTGAATGAGAACCAGCCCTATAAGGGGCCAGGGGGGCAAGTGCGATGTACTTGCAGGTCTGGGAGGAAAGGAGGGACAATAGGGGGAAGGGAAACCTCCCCCTGGGGTGGGTCCTCTTCCTCATCCATCCATGGCCTTGCAACCCTCTGCTCAATGGGCCCCACCAGACTGCATCTAATGCAGGCCAGGCCAACCCGCTCATCTGTGCATGATGGGGGGACTGCCGCCAGGGTTGGAGCAGCAGTGATGGCAGAAGGAAGGAGGGGCGAGTACAGGGAAAAGGCCACCAGAGATGCTGGCAATGGCAGGGCCGGTATTGCCCTGGTTCTTGGGGTTTCCAGATGCCCCTCCATGTAGGGGAAGGGGGGCAATCCCTCCACACATCCCCCGTCGCCCATCAGAGGTAACACCAGGCCTCCTCCAAGGAGTAGTGCATCAGGTAGTGGACCCCTTGGTAGGGCACCAAGTAGGAGCCCTCCAGCACCACCCCATCACACAACACCGGTGGCAGTTGGATTTGGATCTGCTGGCAGAAGGACAGGATGTGACGGAGGATAGGGTCCTTACAGCCCTATGGGGAGGCTTGAGAATAATATACCAACCAAATAGGTAAACAAGGTGAGCACAGACCAGACACTTGAGTTTTTAGAACACTAAAAACCAATCAGATTCTTAAAAACAGAACTTTATTACACCTCTACCCCGAAATAGCTCCTTGGGAGCCAAAAAATCTTACCGCGTTATAGGTGAAACCACGTTATATTGAACTTGCTTTGATCCGCCAGAGTGCGCAGCCCTCCTCCCCTCCCGGAGCGCTGCTTTACCGCGTTATATCTGAATTTGTGTTATATCGGGTCACATTATATCGGGGTGGAGGTGTATAAAGAAAAATGTAAAAGAAGCACCTCTGTAAAATCAGAATGGAAGGTAATTTTACAGGGTAATAAGATTTAAAACACAGAGGATTCCCCTCTAGGCAAAACTTTAAAGTTACAAAAAACAGGAATAAACCTCCCTCTTAGCATAGGGAAAATTCACAAGCTAAAACAAAAGATAATCTAATGCATGTCCTTGCTATTACTTACAATTTGTAATCTTAGATGCTTATTTCAGGTAGGGTTTTAGGAGATGTGTTTTTCCTGCCCTGGTCTTTCTCTGTCCCAGAGAGAACAACAAAGAGAGCACAAACAAAAACTTCCCCACACAGATTTGAAAGGATCTTCTTTCCTTATTGGGCCTTTTGGTCAGGTGCCAACCAAGTTATTTGAGCTTCTTAACCCGTTACAGGTAAAGGAGGGATTCTATGCTACCCTTAGCTGTATGTTTATAACAGGCTGATTACAGTTATCAGCTTCCTCCGGGGTGGAGAGGAATGGCAGAAGGGTTCTGTTAGTAAGGAAGGGCGGAATGGAGGAAAAAACCACCCATACACCCACCCAGGGGCTCAACAGTGTCTATGTGATAAAAGGGTGAACACTGTGTACATAAGCATCTATTGTGAATAAACCCCAGACAGAAGGGGTGTAAACTTGGTGGGAGGCAAGATTCCATTGTACCCCATTACAATAATCCCCGACCCAAATCTCTTGTGAAAACAGAAGAGTCCGGAAGGTGCTATCATTGTAATTCCACTGATCACCTGAGGAATAAATGGTGGGAGGAAGTAGGGAACAGGGGGAAGGGGCATCACTCCCCCCATAAGTCAAGACCTGGAAACACCTTAGGAACAAGGAATGAACTGGGGCTGTGGTCCCAGGCTGAAGGGGTTTCTAGCCTGTGTATGGAAGACTGGAGGGATGTGTGTACTATGAGGATGAGATACTGCTTGATTCACACTCTGTCTAGTGTACAGAACTTAATTTGTGATTTTGTTTATTTCTTAGGTAATCAACTTTGATCTGTACGGTACTACTTGGTAGCTTACAATCACTTACAATCTATCTTTCTGTACCTAATCTGTTTTATGTATATTTTTTAACCTAACAGTGCATTGTTTTAAATGTAAAAGGGAAATCCGCTCAGGAACAGGGCTGGTGCATTGTTCTCTCGACATTGAGGGAGAACAATGGTCTGAAGTTGCAGTGGGGAAGATCTAGGTTGGATATTAGGAACCACTATTTCACTAGGAGGGTGGTGAAGCACTGAAATGGGTTACCTAGGGCAGTAGTGGAATCTCCTTCCTTAAGGTTTTTAAGGCCCGGCTTGACAAAGCCCTGGCTGGGATGATTTAGTTGGTGTTTGTCCTGCTTTGAGCAGGGGGTTGGACTAGATACCTCCTGAGGGTTCTTCCAAACCTAATCTTATATGATTCTATGAGAGGCAGACTGGGTAATAAAGTTACACAAGTCAAACTTTTGATAAGGGCATGATAGTACAACCCTGGGGTCCTAGGCTGGAGAGCTGGCTGGAGCCTCTGTATTGTTGGATCATAAGTGGTAGTGAAAGCACTCATGTAAGTACAAGTGGCTCTGTCCCTGTCTGTGAATGGCTGTGAAAGTGCAAGATCTGAGATGACTGCACCTTGTCAGAATCTCACAGTGTGAGAAGGGGACCAGACTGGTCTAAGCATTATCTGTGGTTTTCTTAGTAATCAAATATAATTTTTAAATATACACAAATACACAGAGCAGCCAATTCCTCTCTCACTCAGCACAAAGCCCCAGAGTTCTCATCTCCCTTTGGGAAGGTCCCTTAATTACTGTTTACCCCTATAGCTGGATAAAAAATACAGACGCGCAGACATGGAAAAAGAAAGATTGGCTAGAGTGCCTCTGGTGTCCAGCCTGTTTCCCTTTAGATATCGCTTCTCCCCTAGAGGCTGAGTGAACCTGCACTGGGATTGCACAGAGCTATAATATAACAAGTGCACACCTCTGTGTCAGCTCTCGGCGTGGGATGCTGCTGTAGATGCTGTGCTGACAGAGGTCTTGGACACGGCTACCTGAGGTGATTCCCAAGGAAGAAGCTTCCATCTCAGAATTCACAGGTACACATCTCTTGCTGAGGAGCTCGCCTGCTTGACAAACCCAGTGCTACATGGGCGTGCTGGGATACAGAGTAAGTCTGTGTGTGTTTTCTCAGTATTCACAGATACCCATGTCCTGCTGAGGAGCTCACCCCTCTGAAAAACCCAATAGAACATGGGTGTGATGGGATAGAAATTAGGTCTGTGATCCTTTCCAATCTGCACAGCCATTAAACATCCCAGGTCTCTGGACACAGGTGGTGAGTTTGCTCCAGTATCACTGGCCAAATTGTCCCTCTTTGCTGCCCCCTCCACCCCAAGCTGATGACCTCCAGCCCCAAGGTGTCTGTATTTCAGTGACACAGGGGATCCTTCAGCATGAAAGGTGTTAGTAGATGTCCAATACAAGACCAAATTCGGAGGCCATGGCCCATAGTTTCTTCAGGCCCCACTGAGGCAAACGTCTCCTTGGAGTTAGAACTGAGAAAAGACCTCAGGAGCCAGATGTGTGTTAATAAACAGACAGTTTCACCTCCTCCTCTTGCATTTCAGGGCTCCGCTGTTAACAAGTGAGGGGGAGGGGAGGTGTTACCTGACTAATTCGCTGGAAAGCATGGCGGTGATAACGCTTCTCACTGGAACAATTCTACGAATTTTTCAACATGGGCAAGACATGTTTTCTAGCTTCATTAATGAAGTCAGCAGAACTGTAATGCCTGAAACTTTCAAAAAACAATTCAGCCAGAAGCAGAAACCCAGTATGGGAATTTTTCAGTCCAAACAGTGACAGTTTGGCAAACTTATAAGCAACTGAAAATAAGGTCTTCAAATTGAACGTGCCAGACTGCCCTAACTAAAAGTAGTGCCACCGTCACCACCTACAATGGCCAATCCATAAGAAAATAAGAACATAAGAATGGCCATACTGGGTCAGACCAAAGGTCCATGTAGCCTAGTATCCTCTCTTCTGACAGTGGCCAATGCCAGGTGCCGAGGAGAGAATGAACAGAACAGGTAATCATCAAGTGAGCGATCCCCTTCTTGCCCATTCCCAGCTTCTAGCAAACAGAGGCTAGGGACACCTTCCCTGCACATCTTGGCTAATGGCCATTGAAGGACCTATCCTCCATGAATTTATCTAGTTCTTTTTTGAACCCTGTTATAGTCTTGGCCTTCAAAACATCCTCTAGCAAGGAGTTTCACAGGTTGACTGTGCATTGTGTGAGAAAATACTTACTTTTATTTGTTTTAAACCTGCCTATTAATTTCATTTGGTTACCCCTAGTTTTTGTGGTATAAGAAGGAGTAAACAACACTTCCTTATCTACTTTCTCTACACCAGTCATGATTTTATAGACCGCAGGCATATGCTCCCTTAGTCGTCTCTTTTCCAAGCTGAAAAGTCCCAGTTGTATTAATCTCTCATCACACAGAAGTGCTTCCATACCCCTAATAATTTTTGTTGCCATTTTCTGAACCTTTCCCAATTCCAATATATCTTTTTTTTTAAATAGGGTGACCACATCTGCACACAGTACTCAAGATGTAGGCGTATCATGGATTTATATAGAGACAATATGATATTTTCTGTCTTATTATCTATCTCTTTCTTAATTATTCCCAACATTCTGTATGCTTTTTTGACTGCAGCTCCACAGTGAGTGGATGTTTTCAGAGAACTATCCACAATGACTCCAAGATCTCATTCTTGAGTGATAACAGGTAATATAGACCCCATCATTTTATATGTGTAGTTTGGATTATGCTTTCCAATGTGCATTACTTCGCATTTATCAATACTATATTTCATCTGCCATTTGGCTGCCCAGTCACCCAGTTTTGAGAGATCCTTTAATAGTTCTTCACAGTCTGAATAGGACTGGTCCCAGAACAGACACCTGGAGGACATCAGTATTTACCTCTCTCCATTCTCAAAACTGACCATTTATACTATCCTTTTCCCCCCTATATTTTAGCAAGTTACCAATCCATGAGACGACCTTCCCTCTTATCCCATGACAGCTTACTTTACTTAAGAGCCTTTGGTGAAAGATCTTGTCTAAGGCTTTCTGAAAATCTAAGTACCCTATATCCACCAGATCCCCCTTATCCACATGCTAGTTGACCCCCTCAAAGAATTCTAGTAGACTGGTGAGGTGTGATTTCCCTTTATAAAACATATGTTGACTCTTCCCAAACAAATTATGTCTAGCTACATGTCTGACAATATTGTTCTTTACTATAGTTTCAACCAGTTTGCCCGGTACTGAAGTCAGACTTAGAACCCTCTAGCTGCCGGGGTCAACTTTAGAACACTTTTTAAAAATTGGCATCACATTTGCCATCCTCCAGTCATGTGGTACAGAAGCTGATTTAAATGATAGGTTACGGACTACAGTTAATAGTTCTGCAATTTCACATTTTAGTTCCTTCAGCACTCTTGGTGAATACCATCTGGTCCTGGTGACTTATTACTTTTTTAATTTATAAATTTGTTCCAAAACGTCCTCTAATGAGACCTCAATCTGGGACAATTCCCCAGATTTGTCACCTAAAAAGAATGGCTCAGGTTTGGGAACCTCCCTCACATCCTCAGCCGTGAAGAACAATGCAAATAATTCATTTAGTTTCTCCACAATTGTCTTATTGTCTGTGAGTGCCCGTTTTTCATCTTGATCATCCAGTGGCCCCACTGGTTGTTTATCAGACTTCCTTCTTCTGATGTACTTAAATAAAATTATGCTCCTAGTTTTTGAGTCTTTGGGTGGCTGTTCTTCAAATAATTTTTTGGCCTTCCTAGTTATATTTTAACACTTAATTTGCCAGACAGTTTATTCTCCTTTCTGTTTTCTTCAATAGAATTTAACTCCCACTCTTTAAACAATGCCTTTTTGCCTCTCACTGCTTACTTTACATTGTTGTTTAGCCACTGTGGCACTTTTTTGATTCTCGTTTTATGTTTCTTAATTTGGGGTATACATTCAAGTTGTTCCTCTATTACGGTGTCTTTAAAAAGTTTCCACACAGCTTGCAGGGATTTCACTCTTGGCGCTGTACCCTTTAATTTCTGTATAATTAACCTCCTCGTTTTTGTGTAGTTGCCCTTTCTGACATTGAACACTACATTCTTGGACTGCTGTGGTGTTTTCCCTGGTACAGGGATGTTAAAGGCAATGAGTTCCACAGGCTAAATATGGATTCTGTTAACAATTTTATTTTCTCGCTGTTATAGGTTCAGATTTTCAATGTAATTGAATGTTCCCTTGTTCGTGTTATGAGACACAGTAAACATTATTGCCTGATCTACTTTCTTTATTGATAGATTCATAGGGTTCAAGGTCAGCAGGCATGATTAAATCATCCAGTCTGTCCTCCTGTATAACACAGGCTATTAAATTTCACCCAATTGCCCCTGTATTCATCTCCATGATTTCTGTTTGACTAAGTCCTGCTCCTCACTAGGAGATTACATTGTAAAATCATAGAGCCATAGGATGAGAAGGGAACACAAGAGTCATCTAGTCTAACCACCTGCCATGATGCAAGATTTATTATGACTAAACCACCCCAGACAGATGACTTTCCCTTCTCCTTTAGAAAAACTCCAGTGAAGAAACTTTCACAACCTCCAGAGGCATCTGTTCAATTGTTCTCCAATTCTTACAGTTAGGAATTTTTTTCTGAAATTTCATCTAAATCTGCTAAGCTGTAGTTTGAACCCATTGCCGCTTCTCCTGCCCTCTGTGGCAAGTTATGACATCTTTCCTCCAGCTTTTTATGGGAGCCTTAAATCTATTTGAAGACTGTTATCATGACCCCCGCTTAATCTCATCTTTTTTAAACTAAACATGCCTGGTTCCTTCAGCCTTTGTTCATATGGCTTGTATTTCCTCCCTTTGATCATCTTTGTCACTGGCCTCTGGATCCTCTCCAGGTAATCTACATCCTTTCTATACAGCAGTGACCAAAATTGGACTCACCACTCTAACTGAGGCCTAACCAGCGCTAAATAGAGTGGTACTATTTCCTACTGTGACTTGCACGCTATGCCTCCACTAATACAATCTAACATTGCATTTGCCTTTTTTTGAAGCAGCAGAAAAAATCCAACCTCTGAGAGATGTAGTTATAGCAACCTATCCCTGTGTAGACACCATGAGCTCAACGGAAGAATTCTTCCCTGAATCTAGCTACCACTTCTCAGGGAAGTGGATTACATATACTAATGGGAGATCCCCAGCCATCAGTGTTAGTATCTCCACTGAATTGCTATGGCAGTGCCACTGTAGCATTCTAAGTGTAGAGAATCCCTCAAGCAGATCTTCTAGGAAAGGGACCAGTCTGGATCTGCAGACATGGGGAGTTGGAGAATCCACCACTTCCTATCGCAGTTTCTTCCAACGGTTAATCACCCCAGCTTCTAGCCATTGGTTCTTGCTCTGCCTTTCTCTGCTCGATGACAGAGCCCATTAGTAGTATTGAAGATGAATAAATGAAGCTCTTTAAGTCTTTCACTGACAGGCATTTTCTCCAGCTTCCAATACATTTTGTAGCTTTTTTCTGCCCCCTCTCCAATTTTTCAACATCCCTTTTGAAATATGGACCCCGGGACTGGATGCCATGTGCCGAGGTAAAATCCTTCCCCTGCTCCAAATCACCACTCCCGTTTATGCAGCCGAGGATCAAATCAGCCATTTTGGCTGCAGATTCTCACTAGGAGCTCATGATGAGTTGATTGCCCACAGTGACCCCTAAATCTTTTTCAGGTCTCTGCATTCTATAATAATTTTGGGGGGCTCTGCTGCTGCTTGACTGCCTACTTCTGGTTCCGAATGAGATGTGTGGTGGATTGGTCATTTTGTAACTCTGGTGTTTGTAACTGTAAGGTTCTATTAAACATGTTCTTTAACACCCTCCTGAACAGCTAATGGACTGGAGAGTGTTTCATCACCTTTGGTGATATGAGTACCTCATGCTGCTTCTTTACAAATGCAGAACAAAAATATTTTTTGAACACATCTCCTTTTTCTGCAAGATGAATAAGTTTACTTTCTCTGTCTAGGAATCAGTCTAAACTTTTTCTAGGATTTTAATATACTTAATAACTGCCTTTTTGTGATCCTTACCCCTGTCAAGCAAGGATTTTTCCCTTATGTTTTTAACATCCCTTATCAATTTTCATAACTTACAATTTGTATTGTTTTCCATGCCGCTGACCCAGTGTTTGTCCAAAGTTTTCTCTATTTTCTTGACTGTGGAATCATGACTTTTTGAATATCCAATCAACTCTTCTGAAAGAACTCCCAATTTTCCTTCCCATTTTTCTGTCTAAATTTTTCCTCACAATCAGTTTTACTGATAATTTGCCTCAGCTTTCGGGAATTCGCCCATATGTAGCAATAAGGGTATATAGATATTACTGGTTGGGAACTCTTCTCTGTTTGTCCATTTAAATGTCATCAGTTTATTCTTCATTTTGCTCTCCTCTATCATATGCCCCCTTCTTTGTCTCTTCTCTAAACTAAACAGTCCCAGACTTTTCAATCTGTCTGCATATGACAACCCTTTTAGAGAGACTGGGTAACCAAAACTAAGTACATATCCAGAGCAGGTTATTCTTCATCCCATTCCTCAGGCATCCAGACATTGTCTTTGTTTTGGCCACTGCTGTGAATGAGCATTTGTTTTCATGGAACTGCTATCAATGACACCCAGGTCTTTTCCCTGACATATGGTCTATTTGGGATGTTTTCCCCTGGCACATCTCTTGGCAATGGTTTGCAGTTTTCCCAATCTCAGATTTTGAGAAACCAGGTGAATGCAGAACTCCCTACAGCATGGACTCTTTAGCCTGGCTTTCATTGCATTAAGGAACAATGATGGACAATCAGTATCCACACTCGTGTTTCCTGCTGGTGCCTATTAAGGTTTCTCAGACCATGACATGTAGGAATTATTAATACAAGGAGGCCAATAAGATATGGAATTGGCCTTAGTAGGGTCATTTCTTCATAATTCATTTCTCTGAATAATGAAAATGTCATTTTTCAGTGTGTGAAGAGTGACAAATCTGCCTCACCCATGAGAACAGCCTCCAGTAGTATATGTAATGTCTCATATTAACATTGTCTCTCCATCCAGGCATTTGTACTGAGATCATCACCCTGGAGCCTGAGCATATACAGGAAGTCAGGGGAACGTACGGTACATGCAGGAGACACCGTTCTGCCTCAGAGTTGGATAACTTCTCCCCTACTCCATGTCAGGTTCCAACACAACCGACTTCACTAACCCCTCCACCTTCATCTTGCTGGGCATTCCTGGGCTGGAGACAGCCCATGTCTGGATAGCCTTCCCATTCTGCACCATGTACCTCACAGCCATCTTGGGGAACTTCACCATCCTGTTCACCGTGAAGACAGAGTCGAGTCTCCATGGGCCCATGTACTATTTCCTCTGCATGCTGGCTGTCACCGACCTCGTCGTATCTACGTCCATTGTGCCCAAAATGCTGGCAATATACTGGTTCAATTCCAGGGAGATCGATTTCAGTGCCTGCCTCACCCAGCTGTACTTCATTCACTGCTTCTCAGTGATGGAGTCTGGGATCTTTGTGGCAATGGCTTTTGATCGCTACGTGGCCATCTGTTATCCCCTGAGACATTCCACAATCCTGACAAACTCTGTGGTGGCCAATATTGGTCTGGCCATGATGCTGCGCAGCGGCTTGCTTGCATTGCCCTTTCCCTTCCTGGTAAGGCAATGGCCATATTGCAGAACCAACATCATCCCCCAGCCGTACTGCGCACACATAGCCGTGGTGAAGCTGGCCTGCGCCGACACCAGTGTCAGTAGTTACTATGGTCTCTTTGTGATATTCTGTGTGATTGGTCTGGATGTGATTTTTATTGCCCTGTCCTACACCCAGATCCTCAGGGCCATCTTCAGCCTCCCCACAAAGGACGCCCGGCTCAAAACTTTTGGCACCTGCATCTCTCACCTCTGTGCCATCTTATCCTTTTACATCCCAAATCTCTTCTTCTCCCTCATGTACCGGTTTGGACTGAATGTGCCCCTGCATTTCCACGTTCTCATTGCCAACGTGTACCTCTTGATGCCCCCCATGTTAAACCCCATCATCTATGGGGTAAGGACCAAACAGATCTGGGACAGGCTGCTCCGGCTATTTACTCATAAAGGGACCTAAAGTTTTCTCCTGGTGCTCTGGCTCTCAGATTGAGCTCCATGCAGAGCTGCCTGGTGACATGGTGCTGGGCCCCCTTCCCGCAATCACTGACTGGGTAGCCATAGTGATAGTATATCTTTTCATGGCCTTGCTATGCTGTGTCAGTGTGACAAACTGGGGAATCAGTCTATGTACAATGTATCAGTCATCTCCACCTCAATCCCTCGCAAGCTGGACTTGCTCTGCTCTGGGGCTGGGACTGGAACTGCTGCAGCCTGACAAATAGCCTGTGGTGTGTGCTGTGAGGACGCAGCCCTGTGGCTAACAGGCCAGTCAGGAGCAGAGATAGAAGCCAGGAAACCGTATAAAAACAGCTGAGGGTTGGGAGCAGGGTCATGTGGTAGGTGGGTGAGATTGTGCATCATACACCTTGTAGGCCCTAAAGCTCATCTACAAAGTAATGAGTGAAGAGACCATTGTGTGGCTTATTTCCTTAGATTTCAGTTCCCTTTAGTTCCTCCCAACTGGGGGCCTGTAGCTGGCAGGGTCCCTGCAATGGGGATGGGCTGGGACCCCTTTACCCTGAGCTAGGCCTCGGGGTCAGGACAAGGGATCAGCTTTGAAGCTAGGAGGACAACAGCTGAGAGATGTGGAAGGATAGGCCCCTGCGTTAGCTGGGAAGGCGGGATGCTGGGATGAGGCCGGGGTGGCTGTGGTAGCTCAGAGGGATGGAGATAAACGGCACACCTTCCATTAGCCAGCTATTTACACACATACTCGGCACCTTATCTAGAACTACAGGGCACCCATTGCCCAGTGGCTGAAGTTGGACAGTGAAGCTGAGTCTAACATGCGCTCATGTCACTTCTGGTCACTACCTCTAGAACAGGGGTAGGCAACCTATGGCACACGTGCCGAACGCAGCACGCGAGCTGATTTTCAGTGGCACTCACACTGCCCGGGTCCTGGTCAACGGTCCGGGGGGCGCTGCATTTTAATTTAATTTTAAATGAAGCTTCTTAAACATTTTAAAAACCTTATTTACTTTACATACAACAATAGTTTAGTTATATATTATAGACTTATAGAAAGAGCCCTTCTAAAAACGTTAAATCAGAGTGAATAAATGAAGACTCGGCACACCACTTCTGAAAGGTTGCCGACCCCTGATCTAGAAGCTTCGTAGGCTGCTAGGCAGTGTTATCCCCATGTCATACATGGAATGAGCCACACAGAAGTAAAGTGATTTACCCAGGGCTATCCAATAGGACAGTGGCAGAGTGGAGAATAGTAACCAGCAGTCCTGACCCTCACCCCCCACACCATTGCTCTCACCATGAACTGGTATTGCTCCCCTGGGTTGTATTAGACACACTGAGGCTATGTGTGTATTGTGATCAGTGGAAATGAAGTTCTTCTTAAACTGGAGGAATTTATTAAAGAAACAGCTAAAAACTACAGCCACACAAACAGGTTTCCACACAGCTAAGTCTTCAGACTTGTCTTGCTTGTTTACCAGGGACCACATGCTGCCTGGAACTCTACACAGAGCCCAACAGTGTGCTGCAAGGAATCAAATCAGTGCAGTGTGTGACTCCATGGCCCTGATTAGGGCCTTTTGGTAGCAGCCCACTAGACATAATAAACAATCATCTTCCCTCCCTGCTCACTGGTCTCTGCTGATGCCTTATCACTAGTTACATGACTTGGGCCAAATCCTCAAATGGTGCGAGTGGGTGCATGGACTGTACAAGCCAGGTCTGCGGGAGACAAAGCAAGGGATTGGCAGCTAAGGACTCATGGGCTATGTTCCTGGCTCAAGACACTTCCCTTCCTGCTGCCTCAATTTCCCAATCTGTAAAAGGGGAATACCTCCTGGGAGTAGTGAGCAATAGTCTGTGAAGCACCTAGTGGTGTCCATTTGTCTCCATGCCTCAATGGGACACCTCTGAGGATGCCAATTCAGGACAAACTGCTGAGAAATCGGGCAGACTCACCCCAGACTGGTGGTTGTTCTATGATTAGATTATACCAAGCCAGTAACAAACGTAAACTTCTGTCTCACCGCACTGGTTAACTAGAAGCCAAAAATTCAGTCTCCTGAAGCATCCCAGCCATTGGCTCACCACTCGGACACTGGACTCCATGATGGACGGTCAGTGAAAACCAATTTCACCCCATATAAGATGGTTCTAATCTAAAGAGATCAGACACTTAGCCCCGTCTATATATAACTCAGATCTTATCCAATAATCACACTGTTGCCAATCGTTAGCAATTAAATACGAAAGTGTTAATAACAAAAGTGATTTGTCAGTGTTCAGAGATCAGGATCAAAGCAGTGATGGAATAACCTGGTAGCTTGCAAAAGTCTCTCTGGAAATAACCCAAGCGTGTTGGGTGTCATCAGTCTTTGTTCAGAAATACCTTGCTGGAGATCCAGAGCGGAGGAATGAAGACAAGATGGAGATGTCTCGGGGGTCCTTTTTTATCATCTGCCCCGTGCATGGAATTTTACTGTCCCAAACAAAGCCCACAGCCTCTGTGGAAAGTTACTGGTCCAAGCTGGAGTCCAGGGTCACATGAGCATGCCACATGTCCTTACATGCATTGCTGACTAACAGGGGCAGCCATTTCCCATATTCTTGTTGAGACGTGTTTCTTCTATGGCCAATTGTGAGAGCTACGTGTCCTTGAAAGGCTGTCAACACATAACTGTCTGGCATTAACATAAATTCTATCTGAGGGGTGTTACCCATAAATAAAACACTTGTATAAGTGTCCAAGTCCCAGGTCAATATTCATAACTTCAGACACAAAGATGATACATGCATATACATGGGATAATCATACTTAGAAAATCATAACTTTCCCATTGACACCTGAAACGACATATTTCATACAAGATTTGTAACAATTGCATAACCGTGGTAGAAACAATGATTAAAATAGTCATATTCAGTCATACAACATCACACCATGTTCTCGTCCCATGACAGTGCTAGACCTGCTAGCCATCTAATAAGGGGCATTGCCCAGGCTCTAGCAGGGCAAGCAGCTGAGACACTAGAGCCACTGGAGGATGGGAAGACTAGATAAGATCTGTTTTGCCGGAGGAGCATTGACAGCATATCGAGGGAAGTGATGATTTGCCTCTATTCGGCACTGGTGAGGCCACATATGGAGTATTGGGTCCAGTTTTGGGCCCCACACTACAAGAAGGATGTGGAAAAATTGGAAAGAGTCCAGCGGAGGGCAACGAAAATGATCAGGGGGCTGGAACACATGATTTATGAGGAGAGGCTGAGGGAACTGGGATTGTTTAGTCTGCAGAGGAGAAGAATGAGAGGGGATTCGATAGCTGCTTTCAACTACCTGAAAGGGGTTTCCAAAGAGGATGGAGCTCGGCTGTTCTCAGTGGTGGCAGATGACAGAACAAGGAGCAATGGTTTCAAGTTGCAGTGGGGGAGGTCTAGGTTGGATATTAGGAAACACTATTTCACTAGGAGGGTAGTGAAGCACTGGAATGGGTTACCTAGGGAGGTGGTGGAATCTCCTTCCTTAGAGGTTTTTAAGGCCTAGCTTGACAAAGCCCTGGCTGGGATGATTTAGTTGGGATTGGTCCTGCTTTGATCAGGGGGTTGGATTAGATGACTTCCTGCGGTCCCTTCCAACCCTGATATTCTATGATTCTATTACTTTAGGCAGTGGACGACTTTACTAGGATGCAACTCAGTCTTTGTCTACACTATCACTTTTGTCAGTAAAAATGTTTACGGTCAAGGGTGTGAAAAAACCACCCCACTGATGCATCTGACGAAGTGGGCATTCACCCATGAAAGCTTATGCTCCAATACATCTATTAGTCTTAAAGGTGCCACAGGACTCTCTGTTGCTTTTTACAGATCCAGACTAACACGGCTACCCCTCTGATACCACGGACCCAGTGGCTCCATGGCACCGCACCCACACTCAGAAGGAGCCCAAGTGTCTGGACTAGCTGCTCCAGTCTCCAGCAGCCAGCCCGATCCCCCGGCCAACCAAGCCATCCAGGAAAGCTGCCCCCGCCCCTGCTCTGCTCCCACCCTGCCTCTTCCCACCCCTGATCCGCCCCAGCCCTGCCCCCCCACTCCACCCCTTCCCCTGAGCTACATCCCAGGGGACTGCAGAAGGGGTCGGTCATGCCCTGCACTCACCAGGCCGCTGGAAGTGGAGCGACCCATCCTCAGCCCGCTCCGCTGGCTCATGCTGGGGGGCAGATCTCCCCTACCCCCAAGCCTGCTCCTGCTCCCCACAGACCTTGGGCACAGTCTCCCCCCTGCGGAGGCCTGGGGATGCCCCCCTGCGGAAATGTAGGGCACCACAATGTCTAGTGATGGCCCTACTGGGCCCCTCCAGGCATGTGGGTCCTGAGGGAGCCTGAGGGAGGCTGGGGCAGGCCGGGCTCCTGCTGTGTCCTGGCTGGTTGTGCCATTTCCAAAGGGCCAGAGGGATCCCTGACTGGCCCCAGCAGTGCTGCAGGCTCAGCCCATGCATGGATATAGTCAATTCCAGCAGGCCAGTGAGCATGGCTGGGGGGCAGGAAGGGCATGGGGCAGTGGATCTCTGGAGGTTCTGTGCGGGGGGAACTGGACAATGGGGGTTCTGTGTGGTGTATTCCTGGGAGAATGAAAACAGATCCCCTGCAGATTGCTTTGCTTCCCTTTCAAAAGTGACTGAGAAACAAAGGGAGGGGGTGCCAGCTTGGTCTTGCCCATGGTCTTAGTTTGTGGGGCAGTGCCCCCACACAGAGGTGAGACATGGGGGCACACAGAGTCACATGCCACTGTCTCCCCCTCTTTCTGCAAGCTATCATAAACATACAGCTAAGGGTAGCATAATATCCCTCCTAAGCTGTACTGAATCTTTACCTGTAAGGGGTTAAGAAGCTCAAATAACCTGGTTGGCACCTGACCAAAAGGACTAATAAGGAAAGAAGATACTGTCAAATCTGAGGGGGAGGGAGGGTTTTTTTGTGCTCTCTTTGTTGTTCCCTCTCTGGACTGAGAGAAAAACCAGGCAGGAAAAACATCTCCTGAAAACATACCTGAAATGAGCATATGAGATTACAAGGAAGTGTGATAGATTATCTTTTGTTTCAGCTTGTGAATTTTCCCTGTGCTAAGAGGGAGTTTTATTCCTGTTTTTCTAACTTTGAAGCTGAGCCTAGAGGGGAATCCTCTGTGTTTTAAATCTTTTTATTACCCTGTAATGTTACCTTCCATCCTGGATTTTGCAGGTGTGATTCTTTTACTTTTTTTATGAATAAAATTCTTCTTTAAGAACCTGATTGATTTTCAGTGTCCTAAGAACCAAGGAGTTTGGTCTGTGCTCACATTGTAACCAATTGGTGAGGATATTATTCTCAAGCCTCCCCAGGAAAGGGGGTGAAGGAGTTTGGGGGGAATATTTTGGGGAACAAGGGGCTCCTAGTGACCCTTTTCCTGATTTTTTGTCTAAATCACTTGGTGGTGGCAGCAAAACCATTCAAGGACAGGAAAAGGATTTGTGCCTTGGGGAAGTTTTTAACCTAAGTGTGGTAAAAATAACCTTAGGGGTCTTTCATGTGGGTCCCCACATCTGAACCCCAGAGTTCGGAGTTGGGAGGGAACCCTGACAACAAGCATTTTTGTTAGGCCATGCCTTTTGTTTAATACCATTAGCATGATAATGTTTTTTTTCCCTTTTCTTCCTGTTTTGAAGGGTCAAATCCTGAGGTTTTTTGCTTAACAGAATTCACTGGCTGATTGGTCGTGCTCTCTTTGCTAACAGCTACTAGCAAGTCTTTCTTCTTCCTGTCAGCCACGTAATTTGCATCAACACAGACAGGAGCCTGTTCACCAGTTTTCAGATCCTTAACTGCTAGCAATTCCAAGGCTGGAGTGTCTTACAGAGATACCACACAAATCCAAAGAGTCTGAGGGTGAGAGTTTGCTTGCTCTTCCCAGCATCCTTAAGCATTCAGCCCTAAAACTGTTCTGTTCTGAAACATCAGTAACCAAATCTGTCCTTAGACCCTGAAGCACACACTACTTACTCAAAGAATCAGCATGAAGACATTCCTCTTTCAACAACTTTGTCTTCCCCAAAAACTGGTCAAACACAGCCACTTGGTTATAGGGCTGTTCAACTTTCTTAACAGCTTTTACGCCATCTGAGACCTTCTCAAAGCTATCCACACTGGATCTTTCAAAAGGAAAGTCAGTGGATCCATTTACAACAGAACATTTCTGGCTGTTAGGAACTGAAACTTCCCTGATTAAATCACTTTCACACCCTTCAGCTACATCAAAGTGCTTGCACAGATTACCATGAGAATTCCTTTCCCTAGGAGTTTCTTTAAGCAACAATTCACCCCTCACAGAAATTCTGCCCTTACCCTCTTCACCTAGGGCTTGCTCTAAAGGAACACTTCCCTGAGCAACAACAGACTCTTTCTGGGTCTCACTTACATCCAGGATCACCTTTGGCTCATCAGGCAGATTCCTACACAATCCTCTTTCAGGCAAACTGCTAGATTTCATAGTTAAAGGGTCAGAAGCATTTTCCTTCCCTTCGCCACACACAAGCTCAGCAATCTTTTCCTTCTTGCTACAAGTTTCCAAAATGTCAGTTGGTAACACAATTAAATCACCTTCATGCTCTCCTTGTGCCCTGGCTAAGATATCACCCTGATCAGACAGAACTGATACACCCTTTTCCAGCCACACAGTAGCAACAGGCAAAATACAAGCACCAGAATTGTCTGGTCTCTGGGATTTTGCTAAGACATTAACTGGATGCTACCTAGTTACAGTGCCATTCTCCCTAGCAGACACAAATTTAGGACCATTCCCTTCCTGGGCTTTAGTTGAATCCAGAACCAACTCTGAGACAACTGCACTACCCTCAACCATCACAGGCTGAAAGGCACCTTCTGTCTGCCCCACAGACAAAGAACTGGAGACACATTCTCCTTTACCAGAAACACAGCTTGGGATCTCATTTCCCTTGTCCCAGCACACAGGGCTGTTCACAGACAACTGCTTGGAGACTGAGGTAGCTCCCTCCATAGACAAGTCATTACCCCTGACAGACACAGGCACATTTCCTTCACTGACAATTCTCCACACAGGTAACAGGTAAGGGATAGGGACACTCACCTTCCACTCTCCCTGCCTTCCCAAACTGCTGACTAGACAAAGCCATCAGCTCACAAGGCTGCCTAGGCTCATCCAAACTTTCTTTGATCTCCTCTCCCATCAAAAATCTACACTTTTCTTCCTCAGCCAGGGATTTAACCTGACCATCCACTTTAATCTGCTCCTGAGAAACATTTTCCTGACCAATGAGTTCTTTCTGTGCTTGATCTAATTCCAGATTCACTTCTGAGACATAAGACAGACATTCAGAAACTTCATTCACAGACAAACTGCTTTCTTGCACAGACAAAAAGCTATTTTACACCAGGTTAGAGTCCCCTTCCCCTGGTCATAGCATAATGGGCTAAACACAGAAAACTGCTCAGAGTAATACAATATACCAACATTGTTATAAACTGAACTTTCAAGAAGATATAGTTTCTGCTGTTCTTCCATTGATTTTTTGACTTGGAGCTGAAGTCTGGCAGTTTCTTGTTGCATCTGATGAACCCTCTGAATATGATTACACTATTTGTGTACATGTACAATTTTTATACCTAAAGTTATGAATATTGACTATACACCAGTATTTCAAATGTGTTTGTTCCTGGGTAACAACCACAAGAGACTTTACATCCACATCTGTACCATAAAGATGAGATACTGTTGATTTAATCTCTGTCTAGTGTACAGAACTTAAGTTTTGATTTTGTTTAATTCTTAGGTAATCAACTTTGATCAGTCCGCTATTACTTATAATCACTTAAAATCTATCTTTCTGTACCTAATCTGTTTTACATTTTTTTTAACCTAACAGAACGTTGTTTGAAAGGAAAAAGGGAAATCTGCTCAGGAACAGGGCTGGTGCATTGTCCTCTCCACATTGAGGGAGAACAATGGTCTCAAGTTGCAGTGGGGGAGGTCTAGGTTGGATATTAGGAGACACTATTTCACTAAGAGGGTGGTAAAGCACTGGAATGTGTTACCTGGGGAGGTGGTGGAATCTCCATCCTTAGAGGTTTTTAAGGCCCGGCTTGACAAACCCTGGCTGGGATGATTTGGTTGGGGCTGGTCCTGCTTTGAGCAGGGGGTTGGACTAGATGACCTCCTGAGGTCTCTTCCAACCCTGATATTCTACGGTTCTGTGAGAGGCAGACTGGATAATAAAGTTACACTGGTGAAACTTTTGATCAGGGCACGATGGTATAAGTCTGGGGTCCTAGGCTGGAGAGCTGGGGTGAGCTGCTGGAGCCTCTGTATTGTTGAATCATGAGTGGTTAGTGAAAGTATTCATGTAAGTACAGATGGCTCTGTCCCTGACTGTGAATGGCTGTGTAAGTGCAAGATCTGAGATGATTGCACCTTGTCAGAGTCTCACAGTGTAAGAAGGGGCCTAGACTGGTTTAGCAGAGGGGTCGGAGGTAACCCCATTCCAGGTTGCACCCTGGCAAAGTCCATCACATCCACCCAACAAATAGGCCTGGCTAGACCATGAGTTCATTTCCCTCTTGTCATGTGCTCAGTTAGTGACGGAGAGACCGTGGTTATGGTAGGGAAATCAGGACTGATGTATTCTGTCTGTCATTCTCTGTGTGACCTTTCCCAATTCACATCTCCCTTTGCCTCAGTCGACCTATCTATATGATGGGGATATATTCATAGTGACTTTCCTCTGGAAGGTATTTTGAAGATACTTTAATAAAAGGTGCTACAGGTTATGATGATAGTCACAGATGAGAATTAAAGATCTATGATCCATTAGCGACATCCCCATATACCTGCAAAAAGTGCTCAGGTCTCTCATCAGTCATTTATCTCTTGATCTCTCTGTCTACTACTACTCATCCCACCTTGGCATTTACAGGGTGTCAGGCCCTATGCAGATCTAGGCATTATCTATAGTTTTCTTAGTAATCAACTATAATTTTTAAATATACACCAATGCACAGAGCAGCCAATTGCTCTCTGAATCAGCACAGAGCCCAAGAGTTCTCATTTCCCTTTGGGAAGTACCCTTAATAATTGTTTACTCCTATAGCTGGAAAAAGAACACAGGAGAACAGAAAGGGAATAGAAAGATTGGCTAGAGTGCCTCTGGTGTCCAGCCTGTTTCCATTTAGATGCCGCTTCTACCCTAGAGGCTGAGTGAACCGCACTGGGATTGCACAGAGCTATATTATAAATGGTGCACGCTCCTGTGTCAGCTTTCGGCGTGGGATGCTGCTGCAGATGCTGGGGTGAGAGAGGTGTGGGACACGGCTACCTGAGGGGGATTCCCAGGGAAGACGCTTCCTTCTCAGCATTCACAGGTACCCATCGCCTGCCGAGGAGCTCACCTATCGGACAAACCTAATAGAACATGGGTGTTATGGGATAGAGATTGGATCTGTGATCCTTTCCACTCTGCACAGCCATTAAATACCCTAGGACCCTGGACACAGGTGGTGAGTTTGCTCTAGTATCACCGGCCAAATTGTCCGTCTTTGCTGCCCCCTCCACCCCAAGCTGATGACCTCCAGCCCCAAGGTGGCTGTATTTCAGTGACACAGTTGATTCTTCAGAATGAAAGGTGTTACTAGATGTCCAATACAAGACCAAATTTGGAGGCCATGGCCCATAGTTTGCTCAGGCCCCACTAAGGCAAAAGTCTCCTTGGAGTTACAACTGAGAAAAGACCTCAGGGGCCAGATGTGTGTTAATACACAGACAGTGTCACCTCCTCCCTTGGATTTCAGGGCTTGGCTATTAACGAGTGAGGGGGAGGGGAGCTGTTACCTGACTTTAATTTGCTGGAAAGCATGGAGGTGATAGTGTTCCTCACTGGAACAATTATATGAATTTTTCTACATGGGCAAGACATGTTTTCTCGTAGCTTCATTAATGAAGTCAGTTGAACTGTTATGCCTGAAACTTTCAAACAATTCAGCCAGAAGCAGAAACCCAGTATGGGAATTTTTCATTCAAAACAGTGACAGTTTGGTAAACTTATAAGCAACTGAAAATAAGATCTTCAAATTGAACTTACCAGACTACCCTAACTAAAAGTAGTGCCACTATCACCACCTACAATGGCCAATCCTTAAGAAAATAAGAACTTAAGAATGGTCATACTGGGACAGACGAAGGGCCCATCTAGCCTAGTATCCTGTCTTCTGACAGTGGCCAGTGCCAGGTGCCCCAGAGGGAATGAACAGAACAGGTAATCATCAAATGATCCATTTCCTGTTGCACATTCCCAGCCTCTGGCAAATAGAGGCTAGGGACACCATCCCTGCCCATCCTGGCTACTAGCCATTGTTGGACCTATCCTCCATGAATTTATCTAGTTCTTTTTTGAACCCTGTTATAGTCTTGGCCTTCAAAACATCCTCTGGCAAGGAGTTCCACAGGTTGAACGTGCATTGTGCAAAAAAAAACCCTTAATTTTATTTGTTTTAAACCTGCTGCCTATACATTTCATTTGGTCACCCCTAGTTCTTGTGTTATGAGAAAGAGTAAATATCACTTCCTTATCTACTTTCTCTACACCAATCATGATTTTACAGACCTCAGGCATATCCTCCCTTAGTCGTCTCTTTTCCAAGCTGAAAAGTCCCAGTATTATTCATCTCTCATCACAAAGAAATGCTTCCATACCCGTAATAATTTTTATTGCTGTTTTCTGAACTTTACCAATTCCAGTCTTTTTTTTTTTTTTTGAGATGAGGTGACCACATCCTCCCACAGTATTCAAGATGTGAGCATATCATGGATTTATATACAGAAAATATGATATTTTCTGTATTATTATTTATCCCTTTCTTAATTATTCCCAACATTCTGTTTTCTTTTTTGACTGCAGCTGCACATTGAGTGGATGTTTTCAGAGAACTATGCACAATGACTCCAAGATCTCATTCTTGAGTGGTAACAGGTAATTTAGACCCCATCATTTTATATGTGCAGTAGGGATTATGCTTTCCAATGTGCATTTCTCTGCAGTTATCAATATTAAATTTCATCTGCCATTTGGTTGCCCAGTCACACAGTTTTGAGAAATCCTTTAATAGCTCTTCGCATTTTGCCTGGGTCTTAACAATCTTCAGAAATTTTGTATCATGTGTAAATTTTGCCACCTCACTGTTTACCCCTTTTTCCAGATCATTTATGAGTATGTTGAATAGGACTGGTCCCAGAACAGACCCCTGGAGGGCATCAGTATTTACCTCTCTCCATTCTGAAAACTGACCATTTATGCCATTTATACTATCCTTTGTTTCCTATCTTTTAGCCAGTTACCAATCCATGAGAGCACCTTCTGTCTTATCCTGTGGCAGCTTAAGAGCCTTTGGTGAAGGACCTTGTCAAAGGCTTTCTGAAAATCTAAGTACCCTATGTCCACCAGATCCCCCTTATCCACATGCTTATTAACCCCGTCAAAGAATTCTAGTAGATTGGTGAGGCGTGATTTCCCTTTACAAAACACATGTTGACTCTTCCCAAACAAATTTTGTCTATCTACATATCTGACAATATTGTTCTTTATTATAGTTTCAACCAGTTTGCCCGGTACTGAAGTCAGGTTTACCAGTCTGTAATTGATGGGGTCACCTCTAGAGCCCTTTTTAAAAAATTGGCATCACATTAGCTATGCTCCAGTCATCTGGTACAGAAGCTTATTTAAATGTAGTTCTGCAATTTCATATTTGAGTTCCTTCAGCACTCTTCAGTGAATACTATCTAGTCCTAGTGACTTATTACTTTTTAATTTATAAATTTGTGCCAAAACTTGCTCTATGACCTCAGCCGTTAAGACCAATGCAAAGAATTCATTTAGTTTCTCCACAATGACATTATTGTCCCTAAGTGCCCCTTTTTCATCTTGATTGTCCAATGGCCCCTCTGGTTGTTTAGCAGGCTTCCTGCTTCTGATGTACTTAAATAAAATTTTGTGCCTAGTTTTGTAGTCATAGATTCATAGAATCATAGAATATTAGATTTGGAAGAGACCTCAGGAGGTCATCTAGTCAAATCCCCTGCTCAAAGCAGGACCAATCCCCAATTAAATCATCCCAGCCAGGTCTTTGTCAAGCCGGGCCTTAAAAACCTCTAAGGATGGAGATTCCACCACCTCCCTACGTAACCCATTCCAGCGCTTCACCACGCTCCTACTGAAATAGTGTTTCCTAATATCCAACCTAGACCTCCCCCACTGCAACTTGAGACCATTGCTTCTTGTTCTGTCAACTGCCACCACTGAGAACAGCCTAGCTCCATCTTCTTTGGAACCCCCTTGAGGTAGTTGAAGGCTGCTATCAAATCCCCCCCCACTTTTCTGTTCTGCAGACTAAATAACCCCAATTCTCTCAGCCTCTCCTCGTAAGTCTTGTGCCCCAGCCCCCTAATCATTTTCGTTACCCTCCGCTGGACTCTCTCCAATTTGTCCACATCCTTTCTGTAGTGGGGGGGACCAAAACTGGATGCAATACTCCAGGTGTGGCCTTACCAGTGCTGAATAGAGGGGAATAATCACTTCCCTCGATCTACTGGCAATGCTCCTACTAATGTAGCCCAATATGCCATTATCCTTCTTGGCAACGACGACACACTGCTGACTCATATCCAGATTCTCGTCCACTGTAATCCCCAGGTCCTTTTCTGCAGAACTGCTGCTTAGCCAGCCTGTAGTGGTGCATGGGATTCTTCCTTCCTAAGTGCAGGACTCTGCACTTGTCCTTGTTGAACCTCATCAGATTTCTTTTAGCCCAATCCTTCAATTTGTCTAGGTCACTCTGGACCCTATCCCTACCCTCCAGCGTATCTACCTCTCCCCCCATCTTAGTTTCATCTGCAAACTTGCTGAGGGTGCAATTAATACCATCATCCAGATCATTGATAACGGTGTTGAACAAAACTGGCCCCAAGACTGACCCCTGGCACTCCGCTTCATACCGGTTGCTAACTAGACATAGAGCTGTTGATCACTGCCCGTTGAGCCCGACAATCTAGCCAGCTTTCTATCCACCTTATAGTCTATTAATCTAATCCATACTTTTTTAAATTGCTGGCAAGAATACTGTTGGAGACCATATCAAAAGTTTTCCTAAAGTCAAGATATATTACATCCACCGCTTTCCCCATATCCACAGAGCCAGTTATCTCATCATAGAAGGCAATTAGGTTGGTCAGGCATGACTTACCCTTGGTGAATCCATGTTGATTGTTCTTGATCACCTCCCTCTCTCCAAGTGCTTCAGAACTGATTCCTTGAGGACCTGCTCCATGATTTTTCAAGGGACTGAGGTGAGGCTTACTGCCCTGTAGTTCCCTGGATCCTCCTTCTTCCCTTTTTTAAGGACGAGCACTACATTAGCCTTTTTCCAGTCATCCGGGACCTCCCCCGATCGTTATGAGTTTTCAAAGATAATAGCCAATGGCTCTGCAATCAAATCAGCCAACTCCGTTAACACCCTCGGATGCAGTTCCTCCGGCCCCATGGACTTCTGGTCTTCCAGCTTTTCTAAATATTCCTGAACCACTTATTTCTCCAAAGAGGGCTGGTCACCTCTTCCCCATACTTTACTGCCCAGTGCAGTAGTCTGGGAGCTGACCTTGTTTGTGAAGACAGAAGCAAAAAAAGCATTGAGTACATTAGCTTTTTCCACATCCTCTGTCACTAGGTTGCCTACCCCATTCAGTAAGAGGACCATATTTTCCCTGACCTTCTTCTTGTTGCTAACATACCTGTAGAAACTCTTCTTGTTACTCTTAACATCCCTTGCTAGCTGCAACTCTAAGTGTGATTTGGCGTTCCTGATTTCACTCCTGATACTTGAGCAATATTTTTATACTCCTCCCTGGTCATTTGTCCAAGCTTCCACTTCTTTTTACTTCTTTTTTGTGTTTCAGATCAGCAAGGATTTCATTATTAAGCCAAGCTGGTCGCCTGCCATATTTACAATTCTTTCTACACATCGGGATGGTTTGTTCCTGCAACCTCAAAAAGGATTCTTTAAAATACAGCCAGCTCTCCTGGACTCCTTTCCCCCTCATGTTATTCTCCCATTATACATTCAAGTTGAGCCTCTATTATGGTGTCTTTAAAAAGTTTCCACGCAGCTTGCAGGGATTTCACTTTTGGTGCTGTACCCATTAATTTCTGTTTAACTACCTTCCTCAGTTTTGTGTAGTTCGCCTTTCTGAAATTGAACTGTGCTCCACTTATTACTACATCAAGAACTGCCTCTCCTCATGTGGGTTCCAAGAATAGCTGTTCCAAGAAGCAGTCCTTTAAGGTGTCAAGAAACTTTATCTCTGCATCCCATCCTCAGGTGACATGTACCCAGTCAATATTGGGATAGTTGAAATCCCCCATTATTAATTAGTTTTTTTATTTTAATAGCCTGTTTAATTGCCCTGAATATTTCATAGTCATGATCACAATCCTGGTCAGGTGGTCTGTAATATATCCCTACCGCATAAGACATGGAATTTCTATCCATAGACATTCTATGGTACAGTATGATTCAGTTAAGATTTGTAACACTTTGATCCAATAATGGTGGAGTTGGGATTCAGTCTTGACAGGAACAATATGGATAAACAGTATTCAGAAGCATGTTTCCTGCTGGTGCCTATTAAGGTTTCTCAGACCATGACATGTAGGAATTATTGATGCAAGGAGCCCCATACAATATGGAATTGGCATTAGTAGGGTCTGTTGTTCATAATTCATTTATCTGAATAATGAAAATGTTATTTTTCAGTGTGTGAAGAGCGACCAATCTCCCTCACCCATGAGAAGAGCCTCCCATAACATATGTAGTGTCTCATATTAACATTGTGTCTCCATCAGGCATTTGTACAGCGACCATCATCTGAGAGCCTGGGCACATACCGGAAGTTGGGTGAACATAAGGTACATGCAGGAGAGACCGTTCTGCTTCAGTATTGGTCACCTTCTCCCCTACTCCATGTCAGATTCCAACACAACCGACTTCACCAACCCCTCCACCTTCATCCTGCTGGGCATTCCTGGCCTGGAGGCGGCCCATGTATGGATCTCCATCCCCTTCTGCACCATGTACGTCATAGCCATCTTGGGGAACTTCACCATCCTATTCATTGTGAAGGTGGAGCCGAGTCTCCATGGGCCCATGTACTATTTCCTTTGCATGCTGGCCGTCACCGACCTGGTGGAATCTACGTCCATTGTGCCCAAAATGCTGAGCATCTTCTGGTTCAATTTGAGAGAGATAGATTTCAGTTCTTGCCTCACCCAGCTGTACTTCATTCACTGCTTCTCAGTGATGGAGTCTGGGATCTTCGTGGCCATGGCTTTGGATCGCTACGTGGCCATCTGTGATCCCCTGAGACATTCCACCATCCTGACAAACCCCATCGTGGCCAAGATTGGTCTGGCCATGATGCTGCGCAGCAGCATGGTTGTACTGCCCTATCCCTTCCTGGTAAGGCAGTGGCCATATTGCAGAACCAACATCATCCCCCAGTCGTACTGCGCGCACATAGCTGTGGTGAAGCTGGCCTGCGCCGACATCCGCGTCAGTAGTTACTATGGCCTCTTTGTGGTATTCTGTGTGATGGGTCTAGATGCGATTTTTATTGCCCTGTCCTACTCCCAGATCCTCAGGGTCATCTTCAGCCTCCCCACAAAGGACGCCCGGATCAAGACTTTTGGGACCTGCACCTCCCACCTTTGTGCCATGTTAGCCTTTTACATCCCAAGTCTCTTCTTCTCACTCATGTACCGGTTTGGCCAAAATGTACCCCTGCATTTCCACGTTCTCATTGCCAATGTTTACCTCTTGATGCCCCCTGTGCTAAACCCCATCATCTACGGGGTGAGGACCAAACAGATCCGGGACAGGCTGCACCGTCTCTTTACTCATAAAGGGACCTAAAAATTTTTCTTCTGTTGCTCTGGCTCTCAGACCTCCCTGAAGAGCTGGCTGGTGAGATGGTGCTGGACAGTCAGAGAGACATTAAACCCTTTCCTGACCTTACTATGCTGCGTTGGTGTTGTGGGAGCAGAGAAAGAACTGACAGAAAAAGAATTGCAGTTTGTTAGCAAGAGTCAGGCTAACTGTAACCCTAATAACGCGAGATTTGTAAAAGCAAGAAATGTGTAAGGCAAGTAAAAAAAAAACTGTGTAAGAAGTTGTTGCGACCTTGTGTAAATAATGTGTAAATAATATGGAATGTAGACTAAGAGTCTACATTAGTGAGCAAAACAAAATATTAAAATAACCTATGTATAAACAAAATGCAGCTGTTGCTCATTATTGTCTGTAGCAAAAGGTATAAATGCTTGCTGTCATTGTTTACCTGTTGAGAGACCTGTTTAGCTTTTTTCCTTCATGCAATTAATAAAAAAAAATAAAGTATTTGACTTGCTGTACCCAAACAAAAAGTGAGAACTCTGTTATTTTTCGACAATTTGGGGGCTCGTCTGGGATGGCAACGCCCGCAGAAGCACCGGCAGCTGCTACGGATCGTTCCCCTTTGAACTCCATGGCACCACAAGAGAGGTAGGAGACCTTTTAAAATCTCTATTGGGGTGTCAGAGAAGAACTGTCCGTGGGGCCGACTGTCCCTGTTGGGCTCACGCCATCCGAACTTATTGACTGTGCAGCAAGATCATATGCAGAGCGGTTCTGGGGAATTGTTTTGCCGCCCCCAATAAGGTATTTGTATGCGGTTCTGGAAAACTGTTAGTTTGGCCGCCCCCATATGCATAAAAAAGATGCATAGGTATGCACCGGTGCTAAGGGGTTTTTACCGCCTCAAGAGGGGTTGTTACCGCCTCATAGTGTATTGAGTCCAGACATAAGGTACAAATGCATCGTGGTATTTGGAAATAGAGGCCTTGGTGTGTGTGTGTGTGTGTGTGTGTGTGTGTACACCAGTGTAAATTAAAAGATACCGGAAGACGCCCAAAGTCCTCTGTGAAGTCTTTTGGCTCATGACCAGAACTACTCTAATGCAAGCCCGGTAACTAGAGGATCTTTTAGGAGATCCGACCCACTGTGGGCTAACTCGGCCTGGCATCATCCGGCGAGGAAGCTACCTGGGTCTAGGAGTGTGTAAACCCATCTTCCCTCCCGCTTTTCCTCTCTGTGTGAGCCACTGACAGTCTAATCATCTCACTGGATGCAATGAAAGTAAGCGGCGCCGTCTCTTTGAAACTAGCCGACGCTCTTTGTTGAAGGGAGGTGTAGGAGGGTCGTGGCCATCCTCGTTAGCCTCTCCTGTGTAAGTACCCTGTAGGGAAAGATCCTCAGTTTATGTGCCGCTAAAGCGGACAAGGCATCCTCCCTGAGTGTGTAATTGGAAAATGGGTGGGAAACAGTCTAAGCATTCCCTGTCACCCCCTAAGGGTACCCCATCTGATTTCATGTACGTACATTATGGTCCTAAAACCTGCAGGTATTTAGAGAATTGGAATCATTACACGTGTGCAAATCCAGCTAAACAATGCTCACTAACAGGTACCTTCAATCTAAATAAAATCATACATCTCAGAGGAGCTTTTAATCACCAAAAAGCCTCTGACACACAATGGGAGCAATTTGTCTATTAAGAAAAAAAATGAGTTAATTTAAAATTCAGCTTGGTCCAAAAATAAAAAAAATGTTAATCTGCGTTCAAGGTCAAGAATCAACGCAGACCAGGCTAAGTACAAAGAAAAACTGCTTTCGGCCCCAGCTGGCTGTAAAAAAAAATATAGACATAGTCAAACCAAAGGCAATACAAGTTACAGTGCTGAAATTACATTTGCAAAGCTTAACTGTCCAGTGAGATCCAACAGTCTGCCTTTGCGACCCTGGAGCCGGCGTGGTTTGGGGACGCTAAAGAAGCCACAGGCAGCCGGCCTGAACTGAAATCACTGAAAAGACACCCCAAAAAACCCCAGGGCGTAAAAGAACTTCCCTCCCAAAAAAAAAAGCAAGTTAAAAATTGCACAGCACCTTCGTTATATACAGACTTGGCCAGTCTGGACGTACGTGTGTAAGTATAAAAGTGTGCCTACTCTCAGCCGCAGTAAGTCTAAAAACCAAAAAGGAATGTAGCATTCCTTTCTCCACCCCGGTTGACCGGGAAGGGTGTCAGGTGGATCTACCCCAGCCGTAGCAGGACTGGGCAATAGAGAAGTTGGAAAAAAAGGAAGAGTTGTGTACTTAATAACTAAAATTAAGCATTTAAAAGCATAAATCATCAACAAGGCAGCAACTCAAACCTACGCCCAGGGCAAGTTGCAAGCCTTAAGACAGAACTTCCAGGCCAAAAATAAGGCACTGGCTAAGCAAGTACCGGTCCTTCAGGGACTCGTCAGAATTTAACCATTTGTGTTTGCATATGCTGTAACAGCAGTGTGTTTGCCACAAAAGAAAATTGAATAGCTAAACGCCAATAAGCCATGCATTTTGCCCAGGTGGCAAGCCTCATAAGGAAGAACTCGGGTAGCCTTGTAAGTAAAAATGTTAAAAAAAAAAAACAGGAAGGGTTGGGGCTAGTTAAAAAGCCCACCCTCCTAGCTAAATTGGTAGTGAAAAAGCCGGTGCCCATGAAAGGGACGGTTCAGCAAAAAAAGCAGAATCGGGCCCAAGCGGGCAGGCAACAAATAAAAAAATTAAAAAACAGGTTAAAAACTTTAAGGGCATAATAAAAAAAAAGAGTAAGTAATTATAAGCATGGGGATTTCAAATCCCCAAAGTAATAATTAAAATGGTAAAATGTGTGTAAGACAGAGTCTTTGTACCAAGGTGCAAGGCTCTCCTTTCTTCTGCAGAATAAAGCAACTCTTACTTATCCCTGTCTGGCTGTTATTGGCTCTCAGCTAGGTGGACCCGATATTTTGGTGACAGTTTCTGGTGACTCCGCCGGGACTCTCCTAGCTCGGACATTGAACTCCGGACGGCTGCGGCGAACTGGGAACGGCGCCAACGGGGTGTTTTGCCCCTTTTCTCTGCTTCACCGTGGCCCCTGGGGTTCGTGCTCCGATAAGGTGAGTCCTAATAAAATAAAAAAAACACTATCTGGTTCTGGTCTAGTTCTGTTTTAGTTAACCGGTTAATGAATTTCTGTCTTATACATTTGGGCGTTAGGTGTGTGGACGGAACTGAGCCTCTCATTCGTAATTCCTCAGAGTGGAAGCCATCGCGTGCGATGAAACTCTGAGGTCGAATTGGGATCCTTCTGTCCCGTCCCCTGTAGCGGTCAGTATTAGTAGAAATTCCTGTAATAGGATCCTATTAGGCCATAATTCCCTCTGTTCTCTGTGTAATTCTCTGTTAAAGTGTCAGCAGGCAGATGGGTGGGTCTCTGGTAAAACCCTCTAAGGATAGTCCTTTGAATTATATGTTAAGTAAATGGCCTTTACCCAGTGTTCAAAAAATTAATGTGGCTAGTGTTGTAAAAATTAAATTTAAAAAAAAATGTGCATTTTCCCCAGAACATGTGCAATGTATATTATAGTAAAAATTAAAAAAATGCAAACCTACCAATATAGGTTGTGTTGTCTTTTTCAAATCACTGTGTGTTTAAAAGCAAAAGTTAAAAATAAAAGGCAATCAAAAGTCTAAAACAATTAATTGTGCCCCTTTTTAAGTAAGAATCTTTAAGCTGTAAATAGCTTTAAATCTAAAAGCAAGCCAAAAAGCATCTGTATTAATGCAATTTTCTAACTAATAAGGTAAAAGCCACTGAAACCTGGGCTGCCTATAAAACAAATAATAAAAAATAGGGGGTAATTCCTCTGTTTTGTCTAAAATCAACAAAAATATGTGTATATAAAAAAATATTTTAAGCAATAACTGACTGCCCAGAAGGGGAAAACCTCTGTTCTTTTGTCTTTCAAATCATCAGAGAAAATGGATGCCAGCTGAATAGCATTCAACGTACCATGCATTCACTGGCACAATAAAAATTATTTTTGTGTTCTATGGCCAAAATTGTTGTTAAAATGTGCATACCAACAGTCTTTAAAAGCAAAAACATAAAAGGTTAACCCACTCCCCATATTGCACATGGGATCCTTCTGGCTACCTCAAATTTCTAGCCAAAGGGCTAAAAAAAAAAAGCTATTAAACACCAAATGTTGTACCGAGTGAACTCCTCAAAAGTGGGTGTGCTTGTCCTGGTTTGTTGCTCCAAAGCTCTGTAATAAAGTTATTTTACTAAAAGGGTGTACATAGCATACATTAAATAATAAAACTAATGTACTATATAATAGCAATATGTATGTGTTCATTATTAATATATATATATATATATAAATAAAAAATAAAAGTTTCCTTTCTAAATTAAAAAAAGCCAAAAAAAACCCCAAAACCCCAAAACAAAAAAACAAGTTAACTAATAAAAATAGCTAGCAAGCTCAGTCCAAAAATAAGATGCTGGCCCCATTCAAAAACACTGCTACAGCTAAAACTTAGCTGACAACCAAAAAAAGGGGGGGGTCTAAATGTGCCCAAGCAACTATAAAATCAGCAAAACACTGCCAGGCATTAATAAAATGTGTTAGGTTTCTTTTCTCACAAATAAAAAAAGTGCTACCCAAAAACCCTAGTAGCTCTGCCATTCATTAAAACAAAAAAACTAAGTCTACGTAAAGTCCATCAACAAAAGACTGCTTTGGCTCCACACTAAAAAGGCCCTTTCCAAGTCCTGTTAACCACCAACACCGCTGTAAAGTGCCAAAAACTACCTGCCTGGACCCATGCTTCTCACTGTAAAAAAAACCCTCCACCTCGGGAGGAATCTCCAACTAATAAGCCTATTTCTCCTTCTAGCTCTGCTGTGCCTTCTAAACAGCAAAAAAAAAAAAAAAAAAAAACCAAGGTAAAGTGCTAATAACCTCTCCCTTGTCCACTGACAAAGCTATTGTGCCTTTAAATTTTTCTTAAAAAAGCAAAACCATTACAGGGTAATGTGCTAGTAACCTCTCCCCGTATAATGCTAAACCACACTGTTTCAAAAAACAAAACAAACAAACAAAAAAACACTTGCTTCATTAAAACCACAAAGTCCAAAAATTCCTAACTACAAAAAACATTAAAAACTAACCCTAATAAAAATGAAACAAAAAATTATACACTAGCAAAAAAAAAACGTGTAAAACCCATGCTTAAAAACATGGTATTAATTGGATTTTGGGGTTTATTCTACAGGCTGCACCCTGTGTTTTAAATAAGTCCTTCAGCATGTATTGCCCTCCCTAATTAAATTTTAAATGATAAGTACCAAAGGCACCTTGTTGCCATTGCCCCTGCCCTCTCTTCCATTATACTATTACCCCTGTAACACATCCAAATACAGACAATGCCATAGATTTAATAAAACCAATGGCCAAGGCCTTTCTCACACTTTAGTGATTTATTTAAATATTGTTTAAAAAATATTTTTAAGGTTCAAAATATCCCATATAAGCAAATAATTAAATAAAAAAAATAAATCAATAAAAATAAAAGTATCTATTATCACTACCAGTGAACACCAAAAATCTGTAATTGCAATTAATAGGTTCTATAGCAAAGTAAATATAATGGCTGTTCCTAAAATTTGCACTGTGTTAAATTAAAAAAGGCCTTATTGTTATTTAGTCACCCAATTAGTAAACAATTAAACAAATACCCAAAGAGTTTGTTTTGCCACTGGAAATTTTACCTGCATAAAAATTATTCCAGTGACTAATAATGTGACCTGTACCTTATTGCAATACACCCCTTCTTATGCCATTAATATTAATGCCTCCCAAAAGTACATAAAGGTGTTCAACCAACAGATATGGTATAATACTACACCAAAAAATGTATTAAAATATCAATAAACTGTAATTAACACTACACTAGGAACTGTTAAATTTTCATTGCCCTTATCCAGTTTCCAAATTACCTCTACATACCCAAATTGCTCACAGGGGGCTGCCATTAAATTAGCATAACAAAGGGTTTGGGTTATTTCCTCTAAAAAAAAAAAAAAAAAACTTGACCAAATCCCTTTGGGATGGGGCCAATAGTGCAGCAGCAGTTTAAAATATTTTTAAAAACCAAAAACATAATAAAAAATTGGGGCACAGCTAACCCAGGAACAGGCTGAAGTTGGTAAGTTACATGTTATTTCCGCCCTTAGTTCAATAACCCAAAAGTTGCTAACAAAAATGGTATTAAATATCACTAAGGCTAAAAAGGCACTGCAGTAAAATCTAGCATGTTCAAAAATTCAAAATTTCCTGAATGACCAGCTAATGGCCATTCAAAATAATCTAAAGCATCAGGCTTGGCCCACTGCCCTTACAGACACATCAGGAGTACCATCTAATCTGTGGCCATAAAAACATACTTAAAGACTTTCTGGGTGAAAGTGCGGACGTTCTCAGTGCTCCTTCCAAGCATATAGACCGGTTGGAAGGGGGTGGGCTCCCACATACCGAATCTTGCCGGGTCCATAAAAAAATGCATATAAAATTAGGTAATTCACCAAAACATCTAAAAAATTAAACTTCCTGGTATACCCAATCGATTTTTAGTCGGTGCTCCTAAAATTGCACCTAACATTTAAATAAAATTAAAAAGTCAATGGACATTTTGGACGTTAAAACCCCCACAGCTTCAGTATATCCGTAAACTAAAGCCAAAAAAAGTTGTTACTCTTCATAACTACGTTTGCTAAAAAAGTAAAATACAAAAAACTACCCTGACAGGACACTTACTTTTTCAAGCTAATAATAGCTGTGTGTATGTTAAAGCCACCACATTGCAAAACATACATTTTAATCGCATTACCACTGCAGGCAATCATATTATTTACTGGCCTGCAGATAAAATTTTCCAAGTAGCCCTTAGGTTCCAAATACCCTTTCATTGAACTAGTTTAGTACCTAATCAATTTCAAAATTTGCTTTCACTGTTACCAAAAAATCAGAAAATCTCTAAAATACAAAAGCAAATTCACATGCTTCAATATATATATATCAAATTTAAAAATATGCCTTTCATACAGCTTATAAAATGTCTATTTTATGTACTAAGTATAATGTATTGTGCTTTATAACTAAAACTGTACAAACCCCCCATCATATTATTGCTATAAAAATGTTATTGCTTGTATTGCTATTAATTAATTTAAAATTATGTTATTGTTGTTAAAAATGTAATAATAATAATACCTTTCATGTCCATGCTCATCATGCATTGTCATTACATCCAATCAAAACCCCTAAAATTAAAGCATCTAAAGTAAAATCTAAATTCCAAAACTTAATGCAAATAAAAATTTAAAAATGTTTGTTGTACTAGTAGTACAAAAGGGGGGGTTGTGGAAGCAGAGAAAGAACTGACAGAAAAAGAATTGCAGTTTGTTAGCAAAAGTCAGGCTAACTGTAACCCTAATAACGCGAGATTTGTAAAAGCAAGAAATGTGTAAGGCAAGTAAAAAAAACTGTGTAAGAAGTTGTTGCGACCTTGTGTAAATAATGTGTAAATAATATGGAATGTAGACTAAGAGTAAGCAAAATGCAGCTGTTGCTCATTATTGTCTGTAACGAAAGGTATAAATGCTTGCTGTAATTGTTTACCTGTTGAGAGACCTGTTTAGCTCTCTCCCTCTATGCAATAAATAAAAAAAATATAAAGTATCCAACTTGCTGTACCCAAATAAAAAGTCAGAACTCTGTTATTCTCCGACAGTGTGGCAAATTAGGGAATTGGTCTATACACAAGTCATAGAGTTGCCACCTTTCTAATTGTTGGTAAATGCCCCACGTCTTCTGCCGAGGCCCCACCCCTGTCACATGCAAAGTAGCCATTTCAGATTTTCCTAGGAATGGCAATTTTTCCAGTTTTTCAGGCCTCACCTCATATTGCTAAAACCATTCAATCATTGCTTCAACAGACAATCATTCATAAGTGTATTTCAATATGCAACTCTCCAATCTGGCCAGTACAAAAACAAAATGGGTCATGTCATTTTACCATTGACTATCGAAAGTTGAATCATGTGACTCCAGCTTGTACAGCTGTTGTATCCAAAATGCCTGACCTGATTCAGTCTATCAATCCCAAAGTAAAATGGTTTTCTATCATGTGTCTAAGGAAAGCCAACATTGGCTATCTTTCACAGTAGAAGGGGTTCAGTTTACATTTCAAGTCTGACCCCAAAGGCTACATAATAGTTCGGCCATTTTCCATGGGCAAATGAAATGAATTTTGACAAGGTTTTCAGAACCATCTGTTCTATTTCAATATGTAGATGACATTTGTTTAGCAATAGAAACTCAAGAGAAACACCTAAAGTGTTGATTTAACTTTTTCAAATCATCAAGGATGCAGGATTAAAGTGTAATCCAACAAAGGTACAACTAATGGTCCCAGAAGTTTCCTTTTTGGGTATCACATTGTCTCAAGGAGGTCAATCACCTGCATAACAAAAGGTGGATGCAATTCGGGAACTACCTATGCCCACTAACATAACTTCTTTACATTCTTTCTTAGGTTTAGCAGGATACCATTGAGACTTCATCCCTAACTTTGCTCACATTGCAGGTCCACTCTATAAACTCTTGAAAGAAGGAGTTGCTTGAATTTGGACAAACAAGCATGCAAACGTAGGAAAATTATCTATTTGGTACATGACATACCATCAGGAGGTCATCAAGGGGTGGAAAAAAACCACGCAGCGCCTCACCTCGATAGGTTGGTGGCCATGCATGAAGGCAAATGTACACCAGTACTGTAAAAATTGTTTAATTTGTGCACAGAATAATCCTTTAAGATCCCAAATATGAGAAGGTCCAAGGGAAAACCAATACCTTCTGTTTGTCATTAATCCGTTCTCTTAATGGGTGGAGGCATTTCCTTTAAAAGCAAATACACTGTAGCCAGAGCAGAGGCTCTAACTGACCAAGTATTTTCTCACTGGGAACTCCCTACTAGGGTAGAGTCAGACAGTGGAACACAGTTTACTGAACAAGTTTTCCAAAAAGGCCTACAATTGTTAGGAGTGCAAGAAAAATTGTATATTCCATACAGCCCTCAATCATCAGGGATGGTAGTGTGAACAAATCACCCCATCAAACATATGCTGCAAATGCTCATAGATGCTAATGGATGCAGTTGGGACATCCTGATTCCTCTCATTTTAATGGCATTCAGGGAAACCCCAGCTGCCTACACAAATTGTACACCCTTTGGGGTTATAACTAAACAAACTATGCTCGTGCCAGAGCATCATTTTTGGCATGCCAGTGGCACACAACTAAAGGGAGTAAAGCTTGAAACCTATCTGCAAGCACTTCAAAAACATCTGTATCAGGTAGCTTGCAAATTGGAAAAATTCAAATGAAAGGCAAAAGTCTATTTTGACAAAATAAAAAAAAAAATGCTTGGGAGGTTGGAAACCAAGTTATGCTTTTATTCTATGGTGTACCCGAACACAGCTTATCTAACCCATAAACTGGGCTATATACTATTGTGGACAGATTAAGTGCCTATGTGTATAAAATTAAAATTGTACCAAGTAACAAAAAAGTAGATAAATATTACCATGCAAATCAGCTAAAGCACTCTCGCAAGGGAAATGTCTCTCCACAGGCACCAGAACCAAAGACGGTAATTGCGCAAGAAAGCCAACACGAAAGAGCTCAGTGACAGAAACAATAAAAATGCCACTCGCAACCACACTAATCCTATACTTCTGCTTGAATGCTGCAGTTCAAACTGAGTCAAAGGCAGGTTCTCCACAAGATACACAAATGGTTGCAGTGGATCAAAATGTTATGGTGGGACTAAACTCAGACTTGCCTATTAAGGCTAAAAAAAAATCACAGATAATAGTGACTTGGGTACAAGAAAGAATAAAACCAGGTCAAGAACCATTTAAAATACCACACCTGTCAACTGAAATTTTCTTTAAATGGAATTACCCACCAGACCAAGAACAATTCATATCTAAAATTTGAGACAGGACACTGTTTACCTCATGGACTAATGATACACCTGTAACAATGTATAAGGTACAGAATCATATGTTGGATTTGTATAGACTAGGGTTAGATGTAACATTAAAAGATGAACAAAAACTTGTATTATGGAAAAATTTCCCACAGAAACATAAAAAAGGTACATATACAAATGCCTCATCATAGGTTTTATCAACAAGTCAAAGGAAAAGTAGGGAAACATATAGCTCTTGCATATGACATAGAAGAAAATAAACAAAAGCCTTATGTAGATTGGAAAAAGGAGCTTTCCTTTACTGAAGATGGGATAGTCAACCAGACGAACGACAATTCATATCTAAAATTTTAGACAGAACACTGTTAACTGCATGGACTAATGATAAAATTGCAACTATCATAGAATCATAGAATATTAGGGTTGGAAGAGACCTCAGGAGGTCATCTAGTCCAACCAAGTGGGGAACACCACTAGTTACCCCTCTCCATGCTGAAAATTTGCCATTTATGACTACCCTTTGTTCCCTGTCGTCCCAGCCAAGGATTTGTCAAGCTGGGCCTTAAAAACCTCTAAGGATGGAGACACCACCATCTCCCTAGGTAACCCATTCCAGTGCTTCAGCACCCTCACAGTGAAATAAATGTAAGGTACAAAATCATATGTTGGGTTTGTATAGACTAGGATTATATATAACATTGAGAGATAACCAAAAGTCTTATGTAGATTGGAAAAAAAAAATCTTTCCCTTACTGAAGAAATCTAGCGTGGGAGAATGTAAAGCATATATCCCAGGAGAAACTCACTCTTTTCCAGCCAGTGATGGAATTCCATATGGATCATGGGAAAACAGAACCAGATGTCGAAGCTCAGTAAAAGGTGGAGCAATGGCTATTCATGATTTAAAACAGGAAGATGAGAGAGAGTATAAGACCTGTATCAAAATTAAAGTTTGGATAGAACTTGAGTTATTAACAAATACTTCAAGGTGAAGGTACAGGCAATAAGAGTTAAAAGGGACCAGTAACCTCAAAATTCAGTAAAATGTCCAAAATTACAGGAAAGGCCTATTAGTGGTCTGACTGCCACACCAGTGCCAGGGGTGTTACTCAATCAGGTATAATTCATGCATATCCCTGTTGTGTTAAATCTATCTTATTGGCAAATAAGCAAATTCACTTACTGCAGAGACACCAAGGTTGCCTTTTTTCCCCCCTCAGTACATCTTGTGGATAAGGTTACTGCTTATCAACAATGAGTGCAGGATATAGCTAATTTGTATCTAAAAGAACACAATAATCTGCATGCTCCTAGAAGAAAACACAAAAAACAAGTCCATTGGAAATCATAAACAGTATTACAAGCTTATGTGGTACAAAAATGTCAATTTGAAATAAGGTGAATGTAGAAAAAACAAAAAGCACGTTATGTACGTACTTCAGGAAGAAGTTAATCACGTCATTGATCCAATATTGAAAGGGATTATGGCTTATCAACTGAGAAACAATTCACAGTGTATAATATGCACAAAATCACTAGATTATTTAATAAAACCTAAGAGAAGATTAATCAATTGGTAAACTACAATAATGATCAGGACAAAATTCATTATCTTGGGGGAAAACTTCTTTGCTCAGCATATGGAAAATATGTTGTTAGCACCATTGAAAGTACCTTACAATTTTTAGAATGAAAAGGGTTCCAAAATTGATTAAAAAACAGCAAATTATAAATTGGTATTGTCCACAGTGTATTCAAAGGTATGGAGAAGAAAAAGTTGAATGCCAAATGGAATGTAAAAAAAAAAAGTCATTTGGGGCAATTAGAAACTTACCTTATACGTTTCGTTCAATATATCATTACCATTATCATTGTGTTTGATCCAGATAAGGATGGTATTTGATCAAATGGCTACTGTCCAATCCATAGGCCATCTAGAAAATGATATTTACAAGGAACAAATGCAAGTACTTCTGCTAATAGTGTATCACTACGATACCCAAACATGGAAAGTCCCACAGATAACTTGTTGCTCTCAAAAAGGGCATCAATGGATCTCTAGGTGCAATGTGTTTGAAGTAATAACTCCACTATGTGGTCAGCTGAAAAGGTACCAACAAGATTCCCCAGCAGTGAATGAGACGCAAGCATCATGCCCAGTACAACTAACTAAATGGAGCTCTCTAATGGAACAAATGGCCTATGCAGAAAAACAACAACAACAACAGAACAGTATTATGTGGTAACCAATCATAAAGAATTTTATCATGGTCAACATAGATGTATGTTCATTAATCCAAATTTTTGTTTAAAATCACAGGTACCCACAACAATTGGTCATACTACAATACCTCCGATACCCACTTTTGAAAATAAAACTGCTATTCTTAGTAACCCTGGCTAGTAGGATTTGATCAGACAAAGCACTCTGACTTTTCACAGCTATATACCACCATTAACCTTACAGCTGAAACAATTATTAGAAAAAAGGAATTCATATTTAATTGAAATTAGCAATGCCATGGATAAAGCAAAATAAGCAATAATCAAAATTTTAGACAATGATAATTCACAAGACAGTACACCTAAAGGAATGGGAATTGGATGGAAAGGATGGATTTGCCATAGTATCCTTACTATGTGCACCATCATTGCCTTCTGTTATATGGGAGGAAAAGTTAAAATAATGCGTGCACAACGGGCTAACCCGTTACCATGTATACTTCTTATTCCCTTACCTATGTGGTCAACTGTCACAACACCAGCAACAGCCAGACACAATGGGAGAGAAGGGTATAAAGATGTTGAAACTTATGAAGAAATACAGATCATAAGTCCACATCAAATTCCAGAAGCACCCTATGATTACAGTCATGTACCACAATGCAGAGGAGTAATTACTTCAGCAATTGAAAGAGTCCGAAAAGAAGGAACTAAACCCTAGTAATAATGTAAATTAATGGCATGTGGATAAAATTAAGATACCTATAATCTTTTAGGCATAAATTTTAATTTATATATACTATTTGATTATTAATTGATTGTTGATTTTTGCATTAACCATTGTTGTATGTTGGTATATGTATATGACAGAGCATTTATTATCTAATCACCATTTGATAATGAGATAACTCTCCCAATAATTATAGTTTAGTATTCATTTATTGTGTGCTGTTATGATTAATCAATATGTTATATTCGGTGTACTTACTATATGTTAATCAAAATTGACTTATAGAAATTGGTTTATGGAATTATAAAAGTATAAGATTAAGCAAGACATAAGGATGAGTAATATTTAAAGGAACTAGGTGAGAAATCAGACGAGCTGAAAAACAAGGAAACTGTAGGCTAAAACCAGCAAGATCTAGCTTAACTATTTTAGGCCTTAGATTCAAGAAATGGCCCAGGAATGACCTAATGCCCTAAAATTCTGGTAACATTGCAAAAGAAAAATCAGAAAAGGTTAAAATTAAACATAAAATTGCTGCAACAATGAAATGTGTTCATAACACGTGCCTTAACCACAAGGCGAAGGTGGCACATCACCCTACGCAGCCTGCAGAATTTGGGGTCTCTCGTGACTCCAAGAGGATGACAAATAAGAAAGAAAGGGACAATAACAGCGCATACATGCACAGAAGTAGATATAGTCAAAGTCAGTGTATAAAAAGGGGTGCCCAAGAGTAGCAAATTGAGCTCCCTTTGGGAGACTCCAGCAAGAACCCGTATTGATAATCAATCCATGTGAGGGCCAAGAGACTTTGAGAGGGCCAACACACTCTAACACCCCCTAGGAGGATGTGAGAATGTCTATAGTAACAGTTAGTCAATGGTACAGATAAGTCTTTGGAATTATATATGCTGTTACTTTCATGATTTGACATGAGCCTTTGACAAGGTCCCTCACCAAAGGCTCTCATGTAAATTAAGTTTTCATGGGATAAGAGAGAAGATTCTTTCATGGTTAAAAGACAGGGAACAAAGGGTAGGAATAAATGGCAAATTTTCAGCATGGAGAGGGGTAACTAGTGGTGTTCCCCAAGGGCCAGTCCTAGGACCAATCCTATTCAACTTATTCATAAATGATCTGGAGAAAGGAGTAAACAGTAAGGTGGCAAAGTTTGCAAATGATACTAAACTGCTCAAGATAGTTAAGACCAAAGCAGACTGTGAAGAACTTCAAAAATATCTCACAAGTGATTGGGCAACAAAATGGCAAATGAAATTTAATGTCGATAAATGTAAAGTAATGAATCATTGGAAAAAATAACCCCAAGTATACATACAATATGATGGGGGCTAATTTAGCTACAGCTAATCAGGAAAATGATCTTGGAGTCATCGTGGATAGTTCTCTGAAGACGTCCACGCAGTGTGCAGAGGTGGTCAAAAAAGCAAACAGGATGTTAGGAATCATTAAAAAAGAGATAGAGAATAAGACGGAGAATATCTTATTGCCCTTATATAAATTCATGGTACGCCCACATCTTGAATACTGCATACAGATATGGTCTCCTCATCTCAAAAAAGATATACTGGCATTAGAAAAGGTTCAGAAAGAGGCAACCAAGATGATTAGGGGTTTGAAACGGGTCCCATATGAGGCGAACTTAAAGAGGCTAGGACTTTTTAGCTTGGAAAAGAGGAGACTAAGGGGGGATATGATAGAGGTATATAAAATCATGAGTGGTGTGGATAAAGTGAATAAGGAAAACTTATTTACTTGTTCCAATAATAGAAGTACTAGGGGCCATCAAATGAAATTAATGGACAGCAGATTTAAAACAAATAAAAGAAAGGTCTTCTTCACACAGTGCACAGTCCACCTGTGGAACTCCTTACATGAGGAGATTGTGAAGGCTAGGACTATAACAGGGTTTAAAAGAGAACTGGATAAATTCATGGAGGTTAAGTCCATTAATGGCTATTAGTCAGGACGGGTAAGGAATGGTGTCCGTAGCCTCTGTTTGTCAGAAGGTGGAGATGGATGGCAGAAGAGAGATCACTTGATCATTACATGTTAGGTTCACTCCCTCTGGGGCACCTGGCATTGGTGACTGTCAGCAGACAGGATACTGGGCTGGATGGACCCTTGGTCTGACCCCGTATGGCCATTCTTATGTTCTTATTGAATTGGTAACTGATAAAATTACTAAAAGATAAATGCTCTTGTAATTGTATGTGTTACACTGGTTTACAATTTTTGAGAAGTCTGCTTCAGAGATAAAATGTGCTATTTATTATGTATTTTGATGTGCTGAATTAAAATATGACAATTAAAACAACTGATTGGCTACTGTTTCTAAGATATTTAAGTTTTTACATTTTATGTCTATGTATATTGTGTAGATAGTAGAGTTTTAATCATAAATTGTAAACCTAGGTCTTTTCATGTGTTTATGTTTGCTTTACATGATATTTCACCTGTCCTGTTTATGTAACACTTTAAAAATCAGCAAAAGGGTTATATAAATAAAATTTATTATGAAACAAAAGGCAAAAAACTATTATGTACATAGTTTAGTCCTATTCAGTGTCTACTCGGTGCTTCTTGGCTTGTCTCTTGTACTCATTAAATGGAGCATCTCTTGTCACTGTCCAGCAATAATCTGCAAGCATTGATGGGCTCCATTTGCCCTGATAGCATTTCTCCATTGTTGCAAGGTCCTGGTGAAATGGCTCGCCGTGCTCGTCGCTCACTGCTCTGCAGTTCGGTGGAAAAAAATCTAGATGAGAGTGCAAAAAATGTATCTTTAGTGACATGTTGCAACCAAGGCTTTTGTATGCCTTGAGGAGGTTTTCCACCAACAACCTGTAGTTGTCTGCCTTGTTGTTTCTGAGAAAATTTATTGCCACTAACTGGAAGGCTTTCCATGCCGTCTTTTCCTTGCCATGCAGTGCATGGTCAAATACACCATCTCGAAGAAGTTCACGAATCTGAGGACCAACAAAGACACCTTTCTTTATCTTAGCTTCACTTAACCTTGGAAATTTTCTACGGAGGTACTTGAAAGCTGCTTGTGTTTTGTCAATGGCCTTGACAAAGTTCTTCATCAGACCCAGCTTGATGTGTAAGGGTGGTAACAAATCTTCCTTGATTCAACAAGTGGTGGATGCTGAACACTTTTCCTCCCAGGCTCCAATGACTGTCGGAGTGGCCAATCTTTCTTGATGTAGTGGGAATCTCTTGCACGACTATCCCATTCGCAGAGAAAACAGCAGTACTTTGTGTATCCAGTCTGCAGAACAAGCAAGAGAGCAACAACCTTCAAATCGCCACAAAGCTGCCACTGATGTTGGTCATAGTTTATGCACCTCAAAAGTTGTTTCATGTTGTCATAGGTTTCCTTCATATGGACTGCATGACCAACTGGAATTGATGGCAAAACACTGTCATTATGCAGTAAAACAGCTTTAAGACTCGTCTTCGATGAATCAATGAACAGTCTCCACTCATCTGGATCGTGAACGATGTTGAGGGCTGCCATCACACCATCGATGTTGTTGCAGGCTACAAGATCACCTTCCATGAAGAAGAATGGGACAGGATCCTTTTGACGCTCATGGAACATGGAAACCCTAACATCACCTGCCAGGAGATTCCACTGCTGTAGTCTGGAGCCCAACAGCTCTGCCTTACTCTTGGGTAGTTCCAAATCCCTGACAAGGTCATTCAGTTCACCTTGTGTTATGAGGTGTGGTTCAGAGGAGGAGGATGGGAGAAAATGTGGGTCCTGTGACATTGATGGTTCAGGACCACAACTTTCATCCTCTTCCTCTTCCTCGTCTGACTCAAGTGAGAATGATTCTGGTGCATCAGGAACCGGCAGTCCTTCTCTGTGGGGTACTGGACGTATAGCTGATGGAATGTTTGGATAATGCCCAGTCCACTTTTTCTTCTTTGACACACCTTTCCCAACTGGAGGCACCATGCAGAAGTAACAATTGCTGGTATGATCTGTTGGCTCTCTCCAAATCATTGGCACTGCAAAAGACATAGATTTCCTTTTCCTGTTCAACCACTGGCGAAGATTTGTTGCACAAGTGTTGCAACATATGTGTGGGGCCCACCTCTTGTCCTGATCTCCAATTTTGCAGCCAAAATAAAGGGGATAGGCTTTCTTAACCATAGTGGTTATACTGCGCTTTTGTGATGCAAAAGTCACTTCACCACAAACATAGCAGAAGTTATCTGCACTGTTCACACAAGTACGAGGCATCTCTGCTCACTTTGGCTAAACAGAAATGTGTGCCTTTGCAAAATCAAATACTGACAAATAAGAGAGCACGACACTGTATGATTTCTAGAGCTGATATAGGGCAATTTGTTCAGCAGAGTGATGTAAGCTTCGTTATGATTGCATCATCCATGACTTCTAGGAATAACATGATGCAATTCATATCATGTATGATGCAATACCAGCTTCAGATTGCATCATTCATTGTTTTGCCTAAAATGCAAGTACTGTCCAAACCCCGTCATAGATTTATTCATAGATCCAGTCAAAGATGTATTTTAGTCATTTCTGGTTTAAATTGAGAACCCTTCCCTTTATAACTCACTTATCCTCCGCCATTCCCAAGTCAAGGGTCGTATATACTGACCCAATAGCATATCTTGAAAACTAGAGCCAATCAACAATTTTAAGCATCATTTTTGTTCTCAGTGACCCAGAATTAGTAAAGTTTGACTACATTCATTTCAGAAGCCTTTTGGCTGTAGAGCAGTGTTATGTGCTTGTGGTTTACTGTATTCCTATGGGCTCCGGATCTAAAACAAACGGAGATGACTCTGTTGAACTTAAGACTGCAGCCGCCAGAGCTGAACCCAGGGAAGGGTGATTAACTTTAAATAGAATAAAAGGCTACAAATCTAAGATGTGAACACGTTCGTTAGGATTGGAATTATCAATCTCTCACCCTGCCTGAGGACACAAACAGGCTTCCAGATTCTTGAGGCATCTGCCTTGCAGCCTGGGTTCCTCTCCCCTGTTCAAAGTCCTTTGTTTTCCAGAAGTTCTTTCAGGTGTTGAGCTGTGGGGGAGCGAAGACAAACGATGATGTCACTCCTCATCTTTTATAGTTTCTTCCAGCTTGCTGGAAAGTCTGTGCATGTGACATGGATGGTCCACTCGCATTGGCCAAACCTTTTCCATTGTATCCATGCTCCCTTGAGGAGGCTTCCTTATACAGAGTCCCTGTGTTAGTGGATTCTTCCCTGGATGGATGTAGATGACAGAAATTAACACTGTCTGGCTACTCCATTGTCGTACTCATACCATACTTTAGTAACTCACACATAGCAAGATTTCATAATGTCACATACAATGATAGCAATGAGCTATTAATATTTAGCAGATCAAGACTTTTAGAATGATACCTCACAAGGCATACTTAGTACAAAGCTTATCATCATTCCATCACCACCGGAAATATGATGAGATAACTGGCTCTGTGGATGAGGGGAAAGCAGTGGATGTGTTATTCCTTGAATTTAGCAAAGCTTTTGATAGTCTCCCACAGTATTCTTGCCAGCAAGTTAAAGAAGTATGGGCTGGATGAATGGACTATAAGGTGAATAGAAAGCTGGCTAGATTATCGGGCTCAACAGGTAGTGATCATTCGCTCCATGTGTAGTTGGCAGCTGGTACGAAGTGGAGTGCTCCAGACGTCGGTCCTGGGGCGGTTTTGTTCAATATCTTCATTAATCTGGAGGATGGCGTGGATTGCACCTTCAGGAAGTTTGCAGATGACATTAAATTGGGAGGGGTGGTAGATACACTCGAGGGTATAGAGGATTGGACCAAAAGAAATCTGATGAGGTTCAACAAGGACAAGTGCAGAGTTCTGCACTTAGGACGGAAGAATCCCATGCACTGTTACAGACTAGGGACCGAGTGGCTAGGCAGCAGTTCTGCAGAAAAGGACCTAGGGGTTACAGTGGACGAGGAGCTGGATATGCGTCAACAGTGTGCCCTTGTTGCCAAGAAGGCTAACAGCATTTTGGGTTGTATAGGTATGAGCATTGCCAGCAGATCGAGGGACGTGATCATTCCCCTCCATTCGACATTGGTGAGGCCTCATCTGGAGTACTGTGTTGATTTTTGGGCTCCACAGTACAAGGAGGGTGTGGAAAAATTGGCAAGAGTCCAGTGGAGAGCAGCAAAAATGATTAGGGGGCTGGAGCACATGATTTATTAGGAGAGGCTGAGAGAACTGGGGTAATTTAGTCTGCAAAACAGAAAAGTGAGGGGGGATATGATAGCAGCCTTCAACTACCTGAAAGGGGGTTCCAAAGAGGATGAATCTAGACTTTTCTCTGTGGTAGCAGATGTCTGAACAAGGAATAATGGTCTCATGTTGCAGTGGGGGAGGTCTAGGTTGGATATTAGGAAACACTATTTCACTAGGAGGGTGGTGAAGCACTGGAATGCGTTACCTAGGGAGGTGCTAGAATCTCCTTCCTTAGAGGTTTTTAAGGTCCGGTTTGACAAAGCCCTGGCTGGGATGATTCAGTTGGGGATCGGTCCTGCTTTGAGCAGGGGGTTGGACTAGATGACCTCTAGAGGTCCCTTCCAACCCTGATATTCAATGATTCATTCTGTCTGTCATTCTCTGTGTGACCTTTCCCAATTCACATCTCCCCGTGCCTCAGTTTACCTATTTGTATGATGGGGATGTGTTAAGATCCTTTAATAAAAGGTGCTACAGGGTATGATGATACTCACAGATGAGAATTAAAGATCTGTGATCCATTAGCGACATCCCCATGTACCTACTAAACGTGCTCAGGTCTTCCATCAGTCATTTACCTCCCGATCTCTCTGTCTACTACTACTCATCCCACCTTGGTATTTACAGGGTGTCAGGTCCTATGCAGAACTAGGCATTACACCTAGTTTCCTTAGTAATCAACTATAATTTTTAAATATACACAAATGTACAGAGCAGCCAATTGCTCTCTGACTCAGCACAGAGCCCAAGAGTTCTCATTTACCTATGGGACGATCCCTTAATTACTGTTTACTCATAAAGCTGGACAAAGAACACAGAAGCCCAGACAGGCTTGTTTTTAGCCTGTTTACATCCAGATGCCGCTTCTCCCCTAGAGGCTGAGCGAACCCCACTGGGATTGCACAGACCTATACCATAAAGAGTGCAAATCTCTGTGTCAGCTCTCGGCGTGGGTTGCTGCTGCAGATGCTGGGGTGACAGAGGTTTGGGACCCGGCTACCTGAGGGGGATTCCCAGGAAATACGCTTCCATCTCAGCATTCACAGGTACACATCTCTTGCTGAGGAGCTCACCTGTCTGACAAACCCAATAGAATATGGGCGTTATGGGATAGAGATTAGGTCTGTGATCCTTTCCGCTGTGCACAGCTATTAAACATCCCAGGTCTCTGGACACAGGTGGTGAGTTTGCTCCAGTATCACTGGCCAAATTGTCCCTCTTTGCTGCCCTCTCCACCCCAAGCTGATGACCTCCAGCCCCAAGGTGTCTGTATTTCAGTTACACAGTGGATCCTTCAGAATGAAAGGTGTTAGTAGATGTCCAATACAAGGCCAAATTCGGAGGCCATGGCCCATAGTTTGTTCAGGCCCACAGAGGCAAAAGTCTCCTTGGAGTTAGAACTGAGAAAAGACCTCAGGAGCCAGATGTGTGTTAATACACAGACAGTGTCACCTCCTCCTCTTGCATTTCAGGGCTCGGCTGTTAACGAGTGAGGGGGAGGGGAGCTCTTACCTGACTTTAATTCGCTGGAAAGCATGGAGGTGATAGCACTCCTCACTGGAACAATTATATGAATTTTTCAACATGGGCATGATGTTTTCTCCTACCTTCATTAATGAAGTCAGCTGAACTGTTATGCCTGGAACTTTCAAAAAAACAATTCAGCCAGAAGCAGAAACCCAGTATGGGAATTTTTAAATAGCCATTGATGGACCTATCCTCCATGAATTTATCTAGTTCTTTATTGAACCATGTTATAATCTTGGCCTTTTTCTCTGCATCCTGTCCTCAGGTGACATGTACCCAGTCAATATGGGGATAGTTGAAATAACCCATTATTAATTAGTTGGTTTTTTAAAAATTTTATTTTAGTAGCCTGTTTAATCTCCCTGAACATTTCACAGTCAATATCACAATCCTGGTCAGGTGGTTGGTTATATATCCCTGCAGCTATATTCTTATTATTTGACCTGGAATTTCTATCCATAGAGATTCTATGGAACATGTGGATTCATTTAAGATTTTTACTTCATTTGATTCTACATTTTCTTTCACATATAGTGCCACTTCCCCACCAGCACGACCTGATCTGTCCTTCCAATATATTTTGTACCCTGGTATTACTGTGTCCCATTGATTATCCTCATTCCACCATGTTTCTGTGATGCCTATTATATCAATATCCTCATGTGATACGAGGCGCTCTAGTTTGCCCATTTTATTATTTAGAATTTTAGCGTTGGTATATAAGCACTTCAAAATCTTGAGTCCTTTTAGCTGTCTGCCATTACATGATGTAATTGAAAGGGACACTTTCATTTGATTGTTTCTCATCAGATCCTGCCTGTATTTTATCATTTTCTGTCTTCCCATCCTCACTAAGACTTAGAGAATCTCCATTAATAGATCGTACCCTTAGGGATGTCTTTGTCTGAACCACATGTTTCTCTGCACCTGCCGGCTTTCCCCGAGCTCTTAGTTTAAAAACTGCTCTATGACGTTTTTAATTTGAAGTGCCAGCGATCTGCTTCCATTTCAGTTCAGGTGGAGTGCATCCTTCCTGTATAGACTCCCCTTTTCCCCAAAGTTTCCCTATTTGTGAATCCCATTCAGCTAAACACTTTTATCCAATAATGTCAGTGGCAATGAGTTCCACAGGCTAAATATTGATTCTATTACCAATTTTCTTTTCTCACTGTTATATGTTCAGACTTTCAATGTAATTGAATGTTCCCTGGTCCGTGTTATGAGTCACAGTAAACATTATTGCCTGATCTACTTTCTTTATTGATAGATTCATAGGGTTCAAGGTCAGAAGGCACTAGGAGATTACATTGTAAAATCATAGAGCCGTAGGATGAGAAGGAACCACAAGAGTCATCTAGTCTAACCGCCTGCCCTGATGCAAGATTTATTATGACTAAACAATCCCAGACAGATTACTTTCCCTTCTCCTTTAGAACACCTCCAGTGAAGGAACTTCCACGACCTCCCTAGGCATCTGTTCAATTGTTCTCCTATTCTTACAGGTAGGAAATTTTTTCTGATATTTCATCTAAATCTGATGTGCTGTAGTTTGAACCCATTGCCTCTTCTCCTTCCCTCTGCGGCAAAATAGGACAACTTTCCTCCAGCTTTTTATGGCAGCCTTCCAACTATTTGAAGACTGTTATCATGACCCCCGCTTAATCTCATCTTTTTGAAACTAAACATGCCTGGTTCCTTCAGCCTTTGTTCATATAGCTTGTATTTCCTCCCTTTGATCATCTTTGTCACTGGCCTCTGGATCCTCTCCAGGTAATCTACATCCTTTCTATACAGCAGTGACCAAAATTGGACTCACCACTCTAACTGAGGACTAACCAGTGCTGAATAGAGTGTTACTATTTCCTACTGTGACTTGCACGCTATGCCTCCACTAATACAATCTAACATTGCATTTGCCTTTTTTTGAATTAGCAGAAAAAATCCAACCTCTGAGAGATGTAGTTATATCAATATAATCCCTGTGTAGACACCATGAGCTCAACGGAAGAATTCTTCCCTCAATCTAGCTACCACTTCTCAGGGAAGCAGCAAAGAGTCCTTTGGCACCTTATAGACTAACAGACGTATTGGAGCATGAGCCTTCGTGGGTGAATACCCACTTCGATGGATGCGTGTAGTGGAAATTTCCAGGGGCAGGTATAAACATGCAAGCAAGAGTGAGTCAGGCTAGAGATAACATCAGGGAGGATGAGGCCCTCTTCTAGCAGTTGAGGTGTGAACACCAAGGGAGGAGAAACTGCTTTTGTAGTTGGCTAGCCATTCACAGTCCTTGTTTAATCCTGAGGTGATGGTGTAAAATTTGCACATGAACTGAAGCTCAGTATCAGAGGGGTAGCCGTGTTAGTCCACAGGACCCTCTGAAGCTCAGTAGTTTCTCTTTGAAGTCTGGTCCTGAAGTTTTTTTGCTGCAGGATCTCTACCTTTTACATGCATCCGACAAAGTGGGTATTGACCCACGAAAGCTCATGCTCCAATACGTCTGTTAGTCTATAAGGTGCCAAAGGACTCTTTGCTGCTTTTACAGATCCAGACTAACATGGCTACCCCTCTGATACTTCTCAGGGAAGTGGATTACGTACAGCGATGGGAGAACCCCAGCCATCGGTGTTAGTATCTCCACTGAATTGCTATGGCAGTGCCACTGTAGCATTCTAAGTGTAGAGAATACCTCAAGCAGATCTTCTAGAAAAGGATCCAGTCTGGATCTGAAGACATGGGGAGTTGGAGAATCCATCACTTCCTAGTGCAGTTTCTTCCAACGGTTAATCACCCCAGCTTCCAGCCATTGGTTCTTGCTCTGCCTTTCTCTGCTAGATTACAGAGCCCATTATTACAATTGAATGTGAATAAATGAAGCTCTTTAAGTCTTTCATTGACAGGCATTTTCTCCAGCCTCCAATAATTTTTGTCGCTCTTTTCTGGCTCCTCTCCAATTTTTCAACATCCCTTTTGAAATATGGACCCCGGGACTGGACACAGTCAATTTCACCAATGCCATGTGCAGAGGTAAAATCCTTCCCCTGCTCCTAATCACCACTCCCCTGCTTATGCAGCCGAGGATCAAATCAGCCCTTTTCGCCGCAGCATCGCATTGGGAACTCATGCTGAGTTTGTTGCCCACAGTGACCCCTAAATCCTTTTCAGGGACTCTGCGTTCCATAATATTTTTTTGGGAGATCTGCTGCTGATTGTCTGCCTACTTCTGGTTCCAAAGGAGATGTGTGGTGCATCAGTCAGTTTGTAACTCTGGTGTTCGTAATTGTAAGGTTCTATTACACATGTTCCTTTTTCTGCAAGATTAACAAGTTTACTTTCTCCCTCTAGGAATCAGTCTAAATTTTTTTCTAGGATTTCTTTGGTTCTTAAAATAGTTAATAACCTCCTTTTTGTTATCCTAAACATTGCTAAGAATGGATTTTTCCCTTATGTTTTAACATCCCTTATCAATTTTCATAACTTCCAGTTTGTATTGCTTGCTATCTATTTCCCTTTTTCCCATATGTTCTGCTTTGATCCCCCATCACATCTGCTGCCTTCACTTTGCCATGGAACCGGGGTTTGTCCAAAGTTCTCTATTTTCTTGACTGTGGAATCATGACTTTTTGAATATCTAATCAACTCTTCTGAAAGAACTCCCAATTTTCCTTCCTGTTTTTCTGTCTACATTTTTCCTGCCCATCAGTTTTGCTGATAATTCACCTCAGCTTTGGGGAATTAGCCCATTGGAAGTAATAAGGATCTATAGATATTACTGGTTGGGAACTCTTCTCTGTTTGTCCATTTAAATGTCATCAGTTTGTTCTTCATTTTGCTCTCCGCTATCATATGCCCACTTCTTTGTCTCTTCGCTAAACTGAACAGTCCCAGACTTTTCAATCTGTCTGCATATAGTTACCTTTCAGAGAGACTGGGTAACCAAAACTGAGCGCATATCCAGAGCAGGTTATTCTTCATCCCACTCCTTAGGCATCCGAACGTTGCCTTTGTTTTGCCCACTGCTGCGAAGAAGCAGGTGTTTCCATGGAGCTGCTGTCAATGATGCCCACTGAGGTATGTTTTATTTGGGATGATTCCCCCTGGCACATGTCTTGGCAATGGTTTGTTTTTTTCCCCCAATCTCAGATTTTGAGCAACCAGGTAAATGCAGAACTCCCTACAGCATGGACTTTTTAGCCTGGGTTTCACTCCATTAAGGTAAAACTTTTTAAAATAGGCCAAGAAACTTTCCCTTTGTCTGTTGTTCTCTGGGCTGGAGGGACGGAGCAGCCATGCTGTAGGCAGCTTAAGCCAGGTATGATCATATATTATCAGCTTATGCCTGGAACCACTTATCTGAACTCCAAATGTGTAAGTAGATAAGAGTGTTTAACTAAACGCGATTAGGGTTATGTCTTTTATTTCTTACTGGCTTGTGGACTCCTCTGGTCTCATCCCAGATGCTTTTGTATGCTCATAACCTTTAAGGTGACCCCTCAAGAAAGCTATTTTGGGTGCTTGATTTTTGAAATTGCTCTTTTAAAATCTTGCAGAAGCCTAAGTTCCAGATGTATTTCCTTTTTGTTTTTAATAACATTGACCTTTTTTAAGAACAGGATTGGATGTTTGGTGTGCTAAGAGGTTTGTGCATGTTGTTTGATTAGCTGGTAGCCACAGCTAATTTCCTTTGTTTTCTTTCTCAGCTCTTCCCTGGATGGTACCCCTCAGGGAGGAAGTCGCAAGAGCTCCTTCCTGGGATCAAAGGGTTGGGGTTTTTTTGCATTTGGGTGGTGGCAGCGTTTGCCAAGCCAGGGTCGGAGAAAATGTGAAACCTTGAGAGTTTAGTACAAGCCTTAAACTTTAAGGCAAGTAATACTTTTTAAAATCCTTGCGGGCCCCACTTCTGCACTCGGAGTGACAGTGTTCGGATTCAGCCTTAACAGGAACAATGATGGATAACCACTATTCACATTCACGTTTCCTGCTGGTACCGATTAAGGTTTCTCAGACCATGACATGTAGGAATTATTGATGCAAGGAGCCCCATACAATATGGAATTGGCATTAGTAGGGTCGGTTGTTCGTAATTCATTTCTCTAAATAATGAAAATGTCATTTTTCAGTGTGTGAAGAGCGACCAATCTGCCTCACCCATGAGAACAGCCTCCAGTACTGTATGTAATGTTTCATATTAACATTGTCTCTCTATCCAGGCATTAGTACGGCAACCATCACCCTAAAGCCTGGGCACATACAGGAAGCCAGCGGAACTTACTGTACATGCACTAGACACCGTTCTGCCTCAGAGTTGGACACCTTCTCCCCTACTCCATGTCAGATTCCAACACAACCGACTTCACCAACCCCTCCACCTTCATCCTGCTGGGCATTCCTGGCCTGGAGGCGGCCCATGTCTGGATCTCCATCCCCTTCTGCACCATGTACACCATAGCCATCTTGGGAAACTTCACCATCCTGTTCACCGTGAAGACAGAGCCGAGTCTCCATGGGCCCATGTACTATTTCCTTTGCATGCTGGCCGTCACCGACCTGGTTGTATCTACATCTATTGTGCCCAAAATGCTGGCAATATACTGGTTCAATTCCAGGGAGATCGATTTCAGTGCCTGCCTCACCCAGTTGTACTTCTTTCACTGCTTCTCAGCGATGGAGTCTGGGATCTTTGTGGCCATGGCTTTTGATCGCTATGTGGCCATCTGCCATCCCCTGAGACATTCCACCATCCTGACAAACCCCCTGGTGGCCAAGATTGGCCTGGCCATGATGCTGCGCAGCAGCATGGTTGTACTGCCCTATCCCTTCCTGGTAAGGCAGTGGCCATATTGCAGAACCAACATCATCCCCCAGTCGTACTGCGCGCACATAGCTGTGGTGAAGCTGGCCTGCGCCGACATCCGCGTCAGTAGTTACTATGGCCTCTTTGTGGTATTGTGTGTGATGGGTCTGGATGCGATTTTTATTGCCCTGTCCTACACCCAGATCCTCAGGGTCATCTTCAGCCTCCCCACAAAGGACGCCCGGATCAAGACTTTTGGGACCTGCATCTCCCACCTTTGTGCCATCTTAGCCTTTTACATCCCAAGTCTCTTCTTCTCCCTCATGTACCGGTTTGGCCAGAATGTGCCCCTGCATTTCCACATTCTCATTGCCAATGTTTACCTCTTGATGCCCCCCATGCTAAATCCCATCATCTATGGGGTGAGAACCAAACAGATCCGGGACAGGCTGCACCGGCTTTTTACTCATAAAGGGACCTAAAAATTTTTTCTTCTGTTGCTCTGGCTCTCAGACCTCCATGCAGAGCTGGCTGGTGATATGGTGCTGGACAGTCAGAGAGACATTAAACCCTTTCCTGACCTTACTATGCAGTGTTGGTGTTGTGGCAAATTATGCACAAGTCATAGAGTTCCAACCTTCCTAATTGCTGGTCAATGCACCTCCTCTTCTGCTGTGGCCCCACCACTGTTGCTTGCAAGGGAGCCATTTCAGATTTTCCTAGGAATTTCAATTTTTTCAATTTTTTAGGCCTCACCACATATTGCTAAAACCATTGAATCATTGCTTCAGCAGGGAATCATTCATAAGTGTGTTTCAATATGCAACTCTCCAATCTGCCCAGTACAAAAAACCAAATGGGTCATGTCATCTTACTATTGACTATCAAAAGTTGAATCAAGTGACTCCAGCTTGTACAGCTGTTGTATCCAAAATGCCTGACCTGATTCAATCTATCAATCCCAAAGTAAAATGGTTTTCTACCATGTGTCTAAGGAAAGCCAGCATTGGCTATCTTTCACAGTAGAAGGGGTTCAGTTTACATTTTAGTCTGACCCCAAGGGCTACATAATAGTTCGGCCATTTTCCATGGGGAAATGAAATGAATTTTGTCAAGGTTTTCTAAACCATCTCTTCTATTTTGAAGGGTCAGAATCCATTAGCTATGGATGTAAGAGCTTAACTACAGTTTCTTCGGAGAACTTTTCATATAGGCCCAGAGTCCACAGCTTGGCTTGGGCTATGGGGGCTGGCTAACAGAGAACAATACATAGCTAAGAGGAAGCTGGGGTAAACAAATAACCTTGTGAGTTTCAAGTCAGTGAGCGGAGTCAGCATAACTCCGAATGTAATTGGGCGTCCTTATTGCAAGTTATAGACACATGAAGCATTGAGAAAGGCCTCATGGTTACTCCCTAATGCAGGGAGGAGATAGTGGTACAATACCCCTCAGATCCCAGACAGAGTTCAGGAAGAGGCCCAATATAATTGACATGAGTTATGACATGATGTATGCCAATCCTAGCCAACAGAAATGCAAGGGTAAATTTATAAACAATTGTTGTTGTTAAGTACTAATTACTGCCTTTTGCTTTAAATCTCCAGGAACGTACCTGTTGGTCAACCAGGCGAGCTGCTACCTCATTCCCCTGGACACCAAAATTAGGATTTAACCTATACACTTTAATAGGCATAATTTGGGGCTAATTACCTGTGTGTCAGCAATATGTTAATTTAATCCTTGGGTGGAGCCATTATGTAATCTTTTAGACCATTGGATTATTGTGCTTATCTTGTCTTGCTGCTAGAACCTGTCCAGGGGCTTGGGGAAACCCATCCCCGTTGCTTCTCTCCGTCCAATGAGCACCCTATATAATCTATTGTAATTAATTGTTCTGCAGTGTCTCTGAGCCTAATAAGCAAAGTGACACTCTGCCAGCACTGTTTGTAATAAACTCCTGTGCTTGACTCTACACGGTGTGTTGCATCTGAAGAAGTGATGTTTTTACCCACGAAAGCTTATGCCCAAATAAATCTGTTAGTCTTTAAGGTGCCACCTGACTCCTTGTTGTTTTTGTAGATACAGACTAACACGGCTACCCCCTGATACTTTACACGGTGTGAATTATTGATCCTTCAATTTTAAAATGTAGATGACATTTGTTTAGCAATAGAAACTCAAGAGAAACACTTGGAGTGTCTAAATGATTTTTTTTAAATCATCAAGGATGCAGGATTAAAGTGTAATCCAACAAAGGTACAACTAATGGTCCCAGAAGTTTTATTTTAGGTATCACATTTTCTCAAGGAGGTCAATCACCTGCACAAGAAAAGGTGGCTTCAATACAGGAACTACCCATGGCCACTAACATAACTTCTTTACATTCTTTCTTAGGTTTAGCAGGATACCATCGAGACTTCATCCATAACTTTACTCACATTGCAGGTCCACTCTATAAACTCTTGAAAAAAGGAGTTGCTTGAATTTGGACAAACAAGCATGCAAATGGAGGGAAATGATCTATTTGGTACATGACATAGCATCAGGAGGTCATCAAGGGGTGGAAAAAAACATGTAGTGCCTCACCTTGATAGGTTGGTGGTGGCCATGCATGAAGGCAAATGTACACCAGTACTGTAAAAATTGTTTTGTTTGTGCACACAATAATCCTACCCCCACAAAAAAGAATGCTCCTTTAAGATCCCAGATATATGAAGGTCCATGGCAGGCTCTGCAAGTTGATTTTTTGGACCTTTACCAAAAACTCCAAGGGAAAACCAATACCTTCTGGTTGTCATTAATCCGTTCTCTAAACGGGTGGAAGCATTTCCTTTAAAAGCAAATACTGCTGTAGCCACAGCAGAGGTTCTAATTGAACAAGTGTTTTCTCACTGGGAATTCCCTGCTAGGGTAGAGTCATACAGAGGAGCACACTTTACTGAACAAGTTTTCCAAAATGCCTGCAATTGTTAGGAATGCAAGAAAAAGTTACATATTACATACAGACATCCACCGAGGATGTGGAAAAAGCTAATGTACTCAATGATTTTTTTACCTCTGTCTTCACAAACAAGGTCAGCTTGGGGGGGAGGGATAGCTCAGTGGTTTGAGCATTGGCCTGCTAAACCCAGGGTTGTGAGTTCAATCCTTGAGGGGGCCACTTGGGGAATCTGGGGCAAAATCAGTACTTGGTCCTGCTAGTGAAGGCAGGGGGCTGGACTCGATGACCTTTCAAGGTCCCTTCCAGTTCTAGGAGATGGGATATCTCCATTAATTATTATTATTTTTTTAATTATTTATTAGCTCCCAGACCGCTGCACTGGGCAGCACAATATGGGGAGAAGGTGACCAGCCCTCTGTGGAGAAAGAAGTGGTTCGGGACTATTTAGAAAAACTGGACGTGCACAAGTCCATGGGGCCAGATGCGCTGCATCCGAGGGTGCTAAAGGAGTTGGCGGATGAGATTGCAGAGCCATTAGCCATTATTTTTGAAAACTCATGGCGATCGGGGGAGGTCCCGGATGACTGGAAAAAGGCTAATGTAGTGCCCATCTTTAAAAAAGGGAAGAAGGAGGATCCAGGGAACTACAGGCCAGTCAGCCTCACATCAGTCCCTGGAAAAATCATGGAGCAGGTCCTCAAGGAATCAATTATGAAACACTTAGAGGAGAGGAAAGTGATCAGGAACAGTCAGCATGGATTCACCAAGGGGAAGTCGTGCCTGACTAACCTAATTGCCTTCTATGGTGAGATAACTGGCTCTGTGGATGAGGGGAAAGCAGTGGATGTGTTATTCCTTGACTTTAGCAAAGCTTTTGATACGGTCTCCCACAGTATTCTTGCTGCCAAGTTAAAGAAGTATGGGCTGGATGAATGGACTGTAAGGTGGATAGAAAGCTGGCTAGATCATCGGGCTCAACGGGTAGTGATCAATGGCTCCATGTCTAGTTGGCAGCCAGTTTCAAGCGGAGTGCCCCAAGGGTCGGTCCTGGGGCCGGTTTTGTTTAATATCTTTATTAATGATCTGGAGGATGGTGTGGACTGCACTCTCAGCAAGTTTGCCGATGACACTAAACTAGGAGGCGTGGTAGATACACTAGAAGGTAGGGATTGGATACAGAGGGACCTAGACAAATTAGAGGATTGGTCCAAAAGAAACCTGATGAGGTTCAACAAGGACAAGTGCAGAGTCCTGCACTTAGGACGGAAGAATCCCATGCACAGCTACAGACTAGGGACCGAATGGCTAGGTAGCAGTTCTGCAGAAAAGGACCTAGGGGTCACAGTGGACGAGAAGCTGGATATGAGTCAACAGTGTGCTCTTGTTGCCAAGAAGGCTAACGGCATTTTGGGCTGTATAAGTAGAGGCATTGCCAGCAGATCGAGGGACGTGATCGTTCCCCTTTATTCGACATTGGTGAGGCCTCATCTGGAGTACTGTGTCCAGTTTTGGGCCCCACACTACAAGAAGGATGTGGAAAAATTGGAAAGAGTCCAGCGGAGGGCAACAAAAATGATTAGGGGTCTGGAGCACATGACTTATGAGAAGAGACTGAGGGAACTGAGATTGTTTCATCTCCAGAAGAGAAGAATGAGGGGGTATTTGATAGCAGCCTTCAACTACCTGAAGGGGGGTTCCAAAGAGGATGGAACTCGGCTTTTCTCAATGGTGGCAGATGACAGAACAAGGAGCAATGGTCTCAAGTTGCAGTGGGGGAGGTCTAGGTTGGATATTGGGAAACACTATTTCACTAGGAGGGTGGTGAAGCACTGGAATGCGTTACCTAGGGAGGTGGTGGTGTCTCCTTCCTTGGAGGTTTTTAAGGCCCGGTTTGACAAAGCCCTGGCTGGGATGATTTAGTTGGGAATTGGTCCTGCTTTGAGCAGGGGTTTGGGCTAGATGACCTCCTGAGGTCCCTTCCAACCCTGATATTCTATGATTCTATGATTCATTCTTCAGGGATGGTAGAGCGAAAAAAATCACACCATCAAACAACCCTGATATTCTATGATTCTATGATTCATTCTTCAGGGATGGTAGAGCGAAAAAAATCACACCATCAAACATATGCTGCAAAAGCTTGTAGATGCTAATGGACGCAGTTGGGGCACCCTGATTCCTCTCATTTTAATGGCATTCAGGGCAACTCCAGCTGCCTCCACAAATCGTACATCCTTTGAGGTTAGAACTAAACAAACTATGCACATGCCAGATCATCTTTTATGGCATGCCAGTGGCACGCAAGCATTACAAAAACATCTGTATCAGGTCCACTTGCAGGTAGCTGCCAAATTGGAAAAATCCAAATGAAAGGCAAAAGCCTATTTTGACAAAAATCAAAGAAAAAAATGCTTGGGAGGTTGAAAACAAGTTATGCTTGTATCTTATGCTGTACCAGAACACAACTTATGTAATCCATAAAATGGGCTATATATTATTGTGGACAGATTAAGTGCCTCTGTGTACAAAATTAAAATTGTACCAAGTAACAAAAAAGTAGATAAGTATTACCATGCAAATCAGCTAGAGTGGCATCGCAAGAGAAATATCTTTCCACAGGCACCAGAACCAAAGACTGTAATTGCGCAAGAAAGCCAACACGAAAGAGCTCAGTGACAGAAACAATACTGCCACTCACAACCACACTAATCCTATACTTCTGCTTGAATGCTCAAGTTCAAACTGAGTCACAGGTAGGTTTGCCACAAGAGACACAAATGGTAATAGTGGATCAAAATATTGTGGTGGGACTAAACTCAGACTTGCCTATTAAGGCTAAAAATTCACAGATAACAGTTTCACAGTTGTAGCCATGTTAGTCTGTATCAGCAAAAACAATGAGGAGTCCTTGTGGCACCTCAGAGACTAACGCATTTATTTGGTCATAAGCTTTCGTGGGCTAAAACCCACTTATTAAATGCATGGAGTGGAAAATACAGAAGCACAGTGGTTTCCAAAGTGGGGTGCGCAAGAGGATCCTTCGGGGTTTGCGGTAGGAGGAGTGCCTTCTGGTGGCTTTTTTTTTTTTTGCTTGGGGCAGCAAAAATGGTAGAGCCGGCCCTGCGGTATGGCAGGGGGTGCGTGCTCAATTTTTTTTACTGATAGGGGTGCGTGATCAAAAAAGTTTGGAGACCACTGCAGTAGGTGGTATATATAAACACAGTACATGAAAAGATGGGAGTTGCCTTACCAAATAGGGGGTCAGTGCTAATGGGATAATTCAATTAAAGTGGAAGTAGGCTATTCTCAACAGTAGAATACCAAGGGAGGAAAAAAAATCACTTGTGTAGTGGTAATGAGGGTGGCCCACTTCAAACAGTTGACAAGAAGGTGTGAGTAACAGTAGGGGGAAAATTAGTATGGGGAAATTAGTTTTTGTAATGACCCATCCACTCCCAGTCTTTATTCAGGCCTAATTTGATGGTGTCCAGTTTGCAAATTAATTCCAGTTCTGCGGTTTCTAGTTGGAGTCTGGTTTTGAATTTTTGTTGTTGAAGAATCACCAATTTTAAGTCTGTTATTGAGTGTCCAGGATGATTGAAGTGTTCTCCTACTGGCTTTTGAATATTATAATTCCTGATGTTAGATTTGCGTCCATTTATTCTTTTGCGTAGAGACTGTCCGGTTTGGCCAATGTACATATCAAAGGGTCATTGCTGGCACATGATGGCATATATCACATTGCAAGATGTGCAGGAGACCAAGCCCCTGATAGTGTGGCTGATGTGCTTAGGTCCTATGATGGTGTCTCTTGAATAGATACGCGGACAGAGTTGGCACCAGAATTGTTGTAGGATTGGTTCCTGGGTTAGTGTTTTTGTTGTGCAGTGTGTAGTTTTAGTAGACTTAAAAGTGGCAATTCTTCAACAACAACAACAAACTTCAGAAACAGCTACTAACTGCTCACTAGCTTTCTTCTTCTCCGCTACTAGCTTTCTTCTTCTCCTCCACCTTCAACCATTTGGTTCCAATCTCCCCTGCTTCGATTACAGTGTTGGGCTTCCCACCTAGGAGGTACCTTTCTATTTCCTCAGGAACACCCTCTAAGAACTGCTACATTTGCATTAGGAGAGACAGATCTTCCAGACATTTAACACTTGCTCCTGATATCCAGGCATTCCAATTTTTTACAATGTGGTAGGCGTGTCAGGAAAATGCCACATCTGGTTTCCGCCTTAGGGCTCTGAATCGCCGACAGGCATGCTCGGGTGTTAGCCACATTCTAATTCTGCCTTTTTAAAATAAAAGTTTGTATTCATTCATGTGTTCTTTACGCATTTACGCTGCCACATCTCCTAAGGGTCCACTGAGCTGTGGCCTCAGCTCCACCATAGACTGGTCTATAGGTGTGTTGTACCCAAGGCAGGCCCTTTTGAAATTTTCTAAAAAGGCCTCTGTATCATCCCCTACCTTGTATGTGGGGAATTTCTTGGAATGGGGAGCGGTACCTGGAGAAGGACTGTTAGGGTTACCCCGTTGACCCAGCTTAACCATTTCCAGCTCTAAGAGCTTCAGCTCTAACTCCGTCTCCAGACGCTTTGCCTCTTTTCTCTGCTCCGCCTCCAAGTGCTTCAATTCTCTTCTCTGCCTCCAGCTCCGAGCTCTTTAATTCCATTTCTCTTTCATGTTCCTTCTGTTTTTCTTCTGCCTCCAATCTGACTAATTCCAGATTTTTCTGGACCTCATTTTCAGTTATCTTTGCTAACCTTCCTGCCCTTACTGTAGCCTAGCCTGAGAGCTAGGGGAAAAAACAGCTTGTGAATTCCTTTGCTGTAGCTTAAGTACTCTGCCTTCAGGCAAAGAAAAAAACTTCAGCTGCTCTCAGCTAAAAAAAAAAAAAAAAGTGTACTTTTAAAAAAACCTCCCTGGTTTGTAAGGAGCCAAAAGGAAAAATATGTCCTTTTAAAATCCTGAGGTCTGTGCTTCTGGTTCAAAATGATCCCACCATGCCACCACCATGTCAAGGTTCCCCCACCACTCTGAACTCTGGAGTACAGATGTGGGAATCCACATGAAAGACCCCCCAAGCTTATGTTATGAGATTAGGTTAAAAACTTCCACAAGGCACAGATTCCTTTCCTTGTCCTTGGATGGTATTGCTGCCACCACCAAGTGATTTACACAAAAATTCAGGGGAGAGTCACTTGGAATCCCTATCCCCCCCAAAATATCCCCCCAAACCCCTTCATCCCCTTTCCTGGGGAGGCTTGAGAATAATATACCAACTAATTTCCTTAACAATGTGAATACAGAACAGACCCTTTATCTTTAGGGCACTAAAATCAGTAAAAGAATCACACCTGCAAAATCAGGATGGGAGGTAACTTTACAGGGTAATAAAAAGATTTAAAACACAGAGGATTCCCATCTGGACTCAGCTAAACAGTTACAAAAACAGGAATAAAACTACCTTTGTAGCATAGGAAAATTCAGAAGCCAAAACAAAAGATAACCTAACACATTTCCTTGCCTTACTTACAATTTCTGTAATTTTAGATGGATCATTCCAGGTATATTTTTTTGAAATGTTGTATCTGCTTGGTCTCTCTCTCTGTCCAGAGGGGGAACAAACAAAGAGAGCCACAAACAAATTCTCTCTCCCCCCACCCCCAGATTTGAAAGTATCTTCTTTCCTCATTGGTCCTTCTGGTCAGGTGCCAACTAGTTGATTTGAGGTACTTAACCCCATACAGGTAAAGTGATTCAATACAGCTGCCAAGGAGGGATTTTATGTTACCCTTTTCTTTATATTTATGACAGGGCCTAAGGTTCTTCTTAGATTTTGACCGAACAACTCCCAGGTGTTGCCAAACAGTATAGTGTTACCCACAGGTGCTCTCTAAAGTTCTGTGTTCCTTTCCCTGTGTTCCTAAAAAAATAGTTCTTTGCATTGAATTGTTAACTTAATGCAGATATTAGTATTTGCCAGGGTCTCAAGGGAGGGATAGCTCAGTGGTTTGAGCATTGGCTTACTAAACCTAGAGTTGTGAGTTCAATCCTTAAGGGGGCCATTTAGGGATCTGGGGCAAAAAAAATAGTTGGGGGTTGGACTAGATGATCTCCTGAGGTCTATTCTATGTTGCAGGTATCCTGGCATTTAACTCTCAATGTCATGAGGTTGTGTGCTTCAGTTTCTCCTTCCACACAGCAGCCCAGATTCATTAGTTCTAAGACTGTTTACAGGTATTAGCTGCGAAGCAGTATAAGACTTTCTAAATACCATTCCCAAGAGCTTTTTCCCCAAATCATGCATGTTATATCTTTTTATCGGATTTACAATCAGTACCAAATTCTTTGTTACAAGGTTTACCATTAGCAACAAACTTTGTATCAGAGTAGCAGCCGTGTTAGTCTGTATCCGCAAAAAGAACAGGAGTACTTGTGGCACCTTAGAGACTAACAAATTTATTTGAGCATAAGCTTTCATGGGCTACAGCCCACTTCATCAGATGCATAGATTGGAACATATAGTAAGGAGATGTATATACACATACAGAGAACATGAAAAGGTGGGAGTTGTCCTACCAACTCTAAGAGGCTAATTAATTAAGAGAAAAAACATTTGTAGTGATAATCAAGATAGCCCATTACAGACAGTTTGACAAGAGGTGTGAGAATACTTAACATGGGGAAATAGATTCAATGTGTGTAATGGCTCAGCCATTCCCAGTCTCTATTCAAGCCTAGGTTGATGGTGTCTAATTTGAATATTAATTCAAGTTCAGCAGTTTCTCGTTGGAGTCTGTTTTTGAAGCTTTTCTGTTGCAAAATTTTGCCACCTTTAGGTCTGTTACTGAGTGGCCAGAGAGATTTAAGTGTTCTCCTACTGGTTTTTGAATGTTATGATTCCTGATGTCAGATTTGTGTCCATTTATTCTTTTGCATAGAGACTGTCTGGTTGACCAATGTACATGGCAGAGGGGCATTGCTGGCACATGATTGCATATATCATATTGGTAGATGTACAGGTGAACGAGCCCCTGATGACATGGCTGATGTGATTGGGTCCTATGATGATGTCACTTGAATAGATATGTGGACAGAGTTGACATCAGGCTTTGTTGCAAGGATAAGTTCCTGGGTTAGTGTTTTTGTTCTGTGGTGTGTGGTTCCTGGTGAGTATTTGCTTCAGGTTGTATCGTGATCTTTAGCAATAACACCATAACTTTTATCACAGGTGGGCCGGGTAAAACAGGAACCATACTTTCCACCAGATGTAACCCTCTGTGTCTGTGGTTTATTGACAATAGATGCTTGTGTCTGCTGAAAATCATCAGCTACAGAAGCCATCTCATCCACAGTTTTAAAATTTTTGTCCCATGGACATTGTTTTACACCATCTTTATATATGTTTAAGAAACGTTCCTGAACAACAAGGTCAAGCATCCCTTCAAAGCTTGTAACACCTTTGTTCCTTACCCACTTTCCAGTCAAATATTTCATTTTTTTACATGTTCCACATTACTCTTACCAGCATCCCTCTTAAGATTCCTTGTAGAGGCTTAGTGGTGGTCCCTCCCCCTCTGGGTCAGTGGGAGGCTACTCTGCTTAACTACATCACTGGGCATTGCCCACAATTAGGGAATTAACTGGGCAACCCACAGCCTGTAGCTCTGCCCAACAGTCCGGGCAGAACAATAATCAGGTCAGGGAAGCAAAGTGGCGGGGACAATGGGGAAAACGTATATCTCCCACTGGAACAGGGCCTCTCTTTTTCCCAGTAGTGTCCCTGCTACCCTCTGCTCCATGGACCTCACCAAACTACACAAGATGGAGGCAGGGCCCACCCACTCGCCTGGCCGTGATGTGGGGCTACCCCCAGGGCCCAAGTGGGAGCAATGACAGAAGGAGCAGCAGCGACTATAGGACCTGTGTAACCAAGATCAATGGCGATGGCAGAGCTGGCGCCCTCCCAGGTCTCAGGGGTACTAGCTGCCCCTCCATCTGTGGCATGGGGCAGTCTCTCCCTATGTGCCCTGTTGCCTGGAAGAGGCCTCCCTCGAAGAGTAGTGCACCCAGTAATGGCCCCCCTGGTAGGGCACTAAAAAGGACTGCTCCCCGTCATGCACCGCCGGTAACAGCTACATCTGCAGCTGCCGAAGGAAGGACAGAAAGTGATGGAGGGTGGGGTTCTTGCAGCCCAGTGGGAGAGGCATGATAATGGATAGGGGTTGCCCCAGGGTGTAGAGGAAGGACAGAAGGTCTAGACTGTGGGCATAGGAGGAGGGGCCAACAGGGGGAGGGACACAATTGCTGACACAGGCTGCACTGGGAAGGGGAAGGTACCGTGTGTGTGTGCGTACAATGAACGGGAGGCACAACGTAAAAGGGAAGGGGCACAAGCACTTAACCTGGGGGCATGGAGGCACAGGGCAAGTGGGCTGAGTGGCAGGGGGATGAGCAATGGGAGGTAGGGGGAAAGGAACAGGCTGAGAGCAGGCCAGGGGCAGTGTGACAGATTTTCATTACCAATCCACCAGGACCACAGTTAATCAGGCTGTGGCCACAGGATCTTTTGGGGAGGAGATGATGAGGCACACACCAAGCATCTAAATTTTAAAGCTTTATTAATAAAATAACAGCAGAGAGTGCTGGGAACATTCCCATGTCACTCTGGGGAAGAAAGAAAGCATTAGAGCCCAAAGCCCTAACCCATGTTCATACTCACACACGCACTACCCAGGCGGGCCAGGCCTGGGTGTTATGTAAGAAGAAGAGGGGGGGGAAGGTGGATGGGGAGTGCTGTCCTGGGCCCAGGCCATTCAAGAATCAATTGTGCTCTCCAAGTTGCTCCAGCTCTCAGAGGGGTTTTAAGTCCTGGGCTTCTTTGGGGGTTTTTTGTCTCAGGCCTTCTGTTCCTGGTGCTCTGTTTACCAGTCCACACAGGCTGGCTCCCCAGTTTCCCAAAACATCCCGGCTCTGGAGACTGTTTTCCTTTCTGTCTTGGCCTTCACTGTTCTCACTGTTATCTACAGCTCTGTGTCTGTTCAGTTGAGAATCTTCCTTTCTCATGGTTGCCTGGGCAACTTTCAGGCCCCCATCTTTCTCAGCTGTCAGCCAAGTCTCGGCTATGAGCAGTGTCCTTGGGCAGCGGCCAGCGTCATATCTTCGGACTGAGTTTTAGCTGCAGTGTTGAGTTCACCCATTCTCTGCTCTCTTTCTCCTCCCCTTTCGGCCTCTCATAACTACAAAGGAAACTTCCACTATCCACTCACACCCCTTTAGCCCTCCCCAAGATGCTTTGCAATGCTTGCCACAGAGTTAGCAATATACAGTGCTGATCTACCTTCCCGGGGGACTCCCTACGGGGAGGGGGCCATTAGGGTGTCACAGCAGGGTAGGTAAAGCACAGGGATGAACTGCAGAGGCAAGGGCGGGGGAAGCAAGGCATCAAACACTGGAGGGCTGAGGCAGGGCAGGGAAACTAACACATTCCAGGGCCAAACTGGAGCTGGCAAACTAACAAAAAACCCCAAACTTCCTAGACGCCAAGGCAGAAGTCGGGGGGATCCAAATGGGCAGCAAGAGGAAAGTGACAAATGGCTGAAAGGAGGCTACTGGGCAGAGCAAAGGGTGGCCTACCAGCCAAATATAGCTGGGGAAGGGAGGGCAAGTCCACAGGAGGGAGGCACATGCGCCAACGTGCGCTCGTTTTTCTGCAGTCCATGCTTGCTGCTGCAATAGTCCCAGATGGTAGAAGGGGCAAAGCAAAGAGCCTGGGCTAGGGGCAATAAGCAGGTCCCAATCGTAAGCAGGGGTGATGGAGGGGGTGGTGGTGGTGGTCGGGGGAAGAGATGGGCTATCGGGAGCACTCCAAGCCATTCCCACTTACTCCCCACAACAGCAGGAGCAAGCACCAACACAGAAGCAAAGATATAAAGTCACTCAGTCCAGGAAGAGCCCCCCTTTACAATGTCCCACAGCAGCCCTCCTCTTTGTCATCCTCGACAACTGCAGCAGAAGGCTCCGAAACAGCAGCAGCAAGCAACCAGTGGCCAACCAGCCAAGGGAGACCCAGGAATGGTGGTGGGCTCCTCGTGTCCCTCCAGGGGCAGGCCCCCAGCACAGCAGTAGCAGCAGCCAGGTAGACCTCCAGCCAGCAGAGCAGCTGGAGAGATGGGCCAGCCACTGGAGAGAAGCCTTATTGGAAATGACAGGAGGTGGGCAGACACAGCACTGCTTCTACAGGCCCCTCCCCCAGCCTTGAAGGAAGACCCAGGGGACCTGGAATACAACTAAATACAGGGGACAACTAAAGAATGACAGGGTCAGGAGTGAATGTCAAAGGTTCCAAACTAGGGATCCGGGGGGGGGGGGGGACGACACTGAACAAAGAACTCTAGGCAGCGCCCACTGCTCCTCAGGCAACTCAGCATGACCTCAGTGACCCCCAGCATTGTGGGCAGTAGGTCAGGGGAGAACAGGGTGGACACCCCAGCCGAATGAGCACTGAGGTACCTAAAGTACAGCCCGCCTCCCCAACTCCACCCGCCAGCTAGCCTTGGCCCTGGAGCCATGTGGGTTTCCTGCATGGAAATCACAGAGTACTACCTGCCCGCTCCCCCCTGAAGGAAGGAGAGCACGTGAGCCCTGCGGAGAACCACCCTACAGCCCAGGGTGTTCAAGGTAGCAAAGATGGTCGGTTTCATAGTGAGGGCAGGGGAGGATCCTCGCAGGCCTCACAACAATCTGTGACCGACCGCAAAACCCAGCAGGGAATCAAGGAAGTTGCTGGCCCACCGGTAGGCCATGATGTCCTGCCTCTCGGTCCCCCTCCCCTCCTTCAAAACATCCCTCTCAGCCCAGAGGACTTTCCTACAAGAAACGGCGCAGTTCCTCCTTCAGTGCAGTGGGGGACAGTGGGGCCCCTGTGACAATCCCACAGCCCATGGAGATGGGCAAATGGGGGGCAGACCCCCAGCGCAGTGCCTGTAGTGCTGGAGCCGCACAACCCATCTCCATTTCGAGCAGGGCAGGGGGCGATGGAGGGAAGAGAACAGTCCCTAAAGGGTCAGAGATGGGAGACATGAAAACCACCCGCTGAGGGTCATCTGGGGACAGGGGAATTAAAATAACCCCGGGCAGGGGTGGAGGCAGAGGCAGTATGGGAGATGGAGGGGAAGGAGGTGGCGGTCAATGCATCAGGAGTGGGAACAGGACCGGGGACAGGAATGCGCTTACTTGCAGGGGCAGGAGCAGAAATGGGATCAGGATCCCCGGCAGCTGCACCACTGGGATGTGGCACCTCTCGACCAGGTTCAGGGGTCGAGGGGCGGGAACGGGAGGGAGGGCCTCATCAACACTTGGCCTGGCACCACAAGAAACTCAGCACCCGCAGCAATGATGTCAGGCATGGTGGCATCTGTAATAGGGCCCCCAATTGGGAAGGGAGGTCACCGCTCTGCCTCGGGAGGGGGTGCACCCAAGACCCTGTGGCCCAGCCGCTCAGCACTGGCTGTTGCCACCAGGGGCTCGGCGGCCATGAGTGAGGTGCCATCTGCAGCCAGGCAGGTGGATGACTCCAGCAGTGCCCCAAGTTTGAGATTGGGGGCAGCAGCCTGGGCAAGGGGGAAAAGGGAGGAGAAGGGGGCAGCGAGACCAAGGCACTGCCCAGACTGAGGCCCGCTGTCAAGGGGTCATCCTCCCCCTGGGTGATTGGAGTCAGACCCAGAGCCTTGTTTTCCTCAAAGAGGGAGCTGAAAACTCCTCCCACTGCCCGAAATTCCTGCCTGTCAGCAACCGAGGCAGCAATCGCCTCAGTGTCAATGCGGGGCTCAGATGACAAGAGGGCTAGGGTTTTTATCTTAGGCATCCTCAGGGAGGGACTCTGAGATAGTCTTGGTACCACCCGCCTCTGCTGCCATGACATAGTCAGCCGGCTCCACGTGATGGACTCCAGGAAAGGCCACCAGGGTCGCCGACAATCGTAGGGCCAGCATCGTACCAATTCTCAGAAACACTATTTCACTAGGAGAGTGATGAAGCACTGGAATGGGTTACCTAGGGAGGTGGTGGAATCTCCATCCTTAGAGGTTTTTTAAAAACCTTCACAAAGCCCTGGCTGGGATGACTTAGTTGGGATTGGTCCTGCTTTGAGCAGGGGGTTGGACTAGATGACCTCCTCATGTCCCTTCCAACCCTGATATTCTATGATTCTATGAGCGGCAGACTGGGTAATAAAGTTACACAGGTGAAACTTTTGATCAGGGCATGATGGTACAACTCTGGGGTCCAAGGCTGGAGAGCTGGCTGGAGCCTCTGTATTGTTGGATCATGAGTGGTTAGTGAAAGCATTCATGTAACTACACATGGGTGTGTCCCTGTCTGTGAATGGCTGTGTAAGTGCAAGATCTGAGATGACTGCATCTTCTTACAGTCTCACAGTGTGAAAAGGGGACCAGACTGGTATACCAGAGGGTTCAGAGGTACCCCAGTTCCAGGTTGTACCTCAGGAAATTCCATCACACTCGCCCAACAAATGGACCCTGCTACACAGTGAGTCCATTTCCCTCTTGTCATGTGTTCAGTTACTGATGGAGAGACCATGGCTATCGTAGGGAAATCAGTACTGATGCATTGTCTGTCACTCTCTGTGTGACGTTTGCCAAGTCACATCTCCCTGTGCCTCAGTTTACTGACCTGTATGATGGGGATATGTTCATAGTGACTTTTCTCTGGAAGGTGTTTTAAAGAGCTTTTAATAAAAGGTGCTGCAGGGTGTGATTATAGTCACAGATGAGAATTAAAGATCTGTGATCCATTAGTGATAGCCTCATGTACCTGAAAAAACCTGCTAGTGTCTCCCCTCAGACATCTTTCTCCAGATCTGTCTGTCTACTATCTATCCATCCATCATGGCCATTTACTTTGTATAAGACTCGATGGGGACCTAGGCATTATCCCTAGTTTTCGTACCAATCAACTATAATTTTTAAATATACACAAATACACAGAGCAGCCAATTCCTCTCTGTCTCAGCACAGAGCTCAAGAGTTCTCATCTCCCTTTGGAAAGGTCCCTTAAATACTGTTTACTCCTAAAGCTGGATAAAGAGCACACAAGCTCAGACATAGAAAAAGAAAGACTGTCTAGCGTGCCGCCGGTGTCCAGCCTGTTTCCATTCAGATGTCATTTCTCCCCTAGAGGCTGAGTGAACCGCACCGGGATTGCACAGAGCTGTAATATAAACAGTTCACAACTCTGTGTCAGCTCTCAGCGTGGATGCTGCTGTAGTTGCTGGGTTGAGAGAGGTGTGGAACACAACTACCTGAGGGGGATTCCCAGGGAAGACACTTCCGTCTCAGGATTCACAGGTACCCATCTCTTGCTGAGGAGCTCACCTGTTCGACAAACCCAATGCGGCATGGATGTGATGGGACAGAGATTAGGTCATTATCCTTTCCGCTCTGCACAGCCATTAAACACCCGAGGTCTCTGGACAAAGGTGATGAGTTTGAGCCAGTATCACTGGCCAAAGTGTCCCACTCTGCTGCATCCCCCCCCCGCCCACCCCGAGCTGATGACCTCCGGCCCCAAGGTGGATGTATCGCAGTGACACAGGGCATCCTTCAGGATGAAAGGTGTTAGTAGATATACAATGCAAGGCCAAATTCTGAGGCTGTGGCCTACAGTTTGCTCAAGCTCCACTGAGGCAAAACTCCCCTTGGAGTAAGAACTGAGTAAAGACCTCAGAATAGAGCTGTGACTTAATGCACAGACACTGTCACCCCCTCCTCTTGCATTTCAGGGCTCCAGCTTTTAATGGGTGGGGGGGAGCTGTTACCTTACTTTAATCTGCTGGACTGATCAGAAAGAGTCAAATGAAAAAGTGTCCCATTCAATTACATCATGTAATTGCAGACAGCTAAAAGGAGACAAGTTTTTAAACTGCCCATAAACTTGGTGTAATTAGGATAATCAATGGGAGACAGTAAAACCAGGGTACAAAATATATCAGAAGGACCAAACAGGTTGTGCTGGTAGGGGAATGGCACTAGATGTGAAAGAAAGCGTAGAATCAAATGAAGTAAAAATAGTAAATAAATCAAACTGTTCTATAGAATCTCTATGGATAGTAATTGCATGCTCTAATAATAAGAATATAGCGATAGGGATATATTACCGACCACCTGACCAGGATGAAGATATGAAATGCTCAGGGAGATTAGAGAGGCTATTAAAATAAAAAAACTCAATAATAATAATGGGGGATTTCAATTATATCAATATTGACTGGGTACATATCAGCTCAGGACAGAATGCGGAGATAAAGTTGCTTGACACCTCACATGACTGCTTCTTGGAGCAGCTGGTCCTGGAACCCACCACAGAAGAGGTAATTCTTGATTTAATCCTAAATGGAGCACAGGATCAGATCCAAAAGGTGAATATAGCTGGATCGCTTGGTAACAGTGACCATAATATAATTAAATTTAACATCCCTGTACCAGAGAAAACACCACAGCAAGCCAACATCATAGCATTTAATTTCAGGCAGGGGAAGTAGACAAAAATGAGGAGGTTAGTGAAACAAAAATTAAAAGGTACAGTCCAAAAAGTGAAATTTCTGCAAGGTTCAGAGAAACTTTTTAAAGACACCATAAAGGAGGCTCAAGTTGAATGTATACCCCAAATTAAAAAAAAAAAAAAAAAAAAAGATTAAAAGAGAACCAAAAAAGTGTCATCGTGGCTAAACAACAAGGTAAAAGTAGCAATGAGAAGCTAAAAGGCATCTTGAAAAGAGTGAAAGTTTAATCCTAGTGAATAAAATAGAAAGGAGCATAAACTCTGGCAAATGAAATGTAAAAATATAACTAGGAAGGACAAAAAATAATGTGAAGAACAGCTAGCGAAATACTGAAAAAAGTAATAGCAAGTACATTAAACAGGGGTTCTTAAACTGGGGGTCGGGACCCCGCAGGGGGTCGTGAGGTTATTACATGGGAGGTCGCGAGTTGTCAGCCTTCACCCCAAACCTCACTTTGCCTCCGGCATTTATAATAGTGTTAAATATTTTTAAAAGTGCTTTTAATGTATAAGGCAGGGTTGCACTCAGAAGCTTGCTATGTGAAAGGGGTCACCAGTACAAAAATTTGAGAACCACTGCATTAGAAGCTGGAAGCCGGCTAAACAACCAGTGGGGCCACTGGACGATCGCAGTGCTAAAGGAGCACTCATGGATGATAAGGCCATTGCGGAGAAGCTAAATGAATTATTTGCATCGGTCATCACAGCTGAGGATGTGAAGGAGATTCCCAAACCTGAGCAATTCTTTTTAAGTGACAAATCTGAGGAACTGTCCCAGAATGAGGTGTTATTAGAGTATGTTTAGGAACAAATTGATAAATTAAATGGTAAAAAATCACCAAAACCAGATGGTATTCACCCAAGAATTCTGAAGGAACTCAAATGTGAAATTGCAGAACTACTAATTGTAGTCTTTAACATATCAATTAAATCAGCTTCTGTACCAAATGACTCGACGATAACTAATGTGACGCCAATTTTTAAGAAGGGCTCCAGAGGTGATCCTGGCAATTACAGGCCCGTAAGCCTGATTTCAGTATCAGGCAAATTAGTTGAAACTATGGTAAAGACCAATATTGTCAGACATATGGATGAACACGGTTTGTTGTGGAAGCGTCAACATTGTTTTTGTAAAGGTAAATCACTCCACACCAATCTACTAAATTCTTTGAGGGGGTCAACAAGCATGTGTACAATGGGGATCCACTGCGTATAGTGTATTTAGATTTTCAGAAAACGATTGACTGGGTACCTTACGAAAGGTTCTTAAGCAAGGTCAGCTGCCACGGGATAAGAGGGAAGAGGCTCTCATGGACTGGTAACCGGTTAAAAGATAGGAAACAAAAGGTAGGTAAAAATGGTCAATTTTCAGAATGGAGAGAGGTAAATTGTGGTGTGTCCCAGGGGTCTGTATTTTATCCTTTTCAATAATCTCCATTAATAGATCCTACCCTTAGGGATGTCTTTATCCAAACAACATGCTCTTCTGTATCTGTTGGCTTTCCTCCAGCCTTTATTTTAAAAATTGCTCTATAACGTTTTTAATTTTAAGTGCCAGCAATCTGGTTCCATTTTGGTTCAGGTGGAGTGCATCCTTCCTGTATAGGCTCCCCCATTCCCAAAAGTTTCCCCATTTGTGAATCCCATTCAGCTAAACTCTTTGATCCAATAAAGTTTGGGGCAAGGAATTGCAGAGGCCAAATACGGATTCTATTAACCATTTTCTTTTCAAGTGTTATATGTGCAGACTTTCAATGTAATTGAATGTTTACTTGTTCATGATATGAGAGACAGAAAATCTAATTGCCTGATCTAGTTTCTTTATCAATAGATTCATAGGGTTCAAATTCAGACGGGACCATTAGAACATCCAGACTGTCCTTCTGTATAACACAGGCTATTAAATTTCACCCAGTTACCCCTGTATTCATCTCCATGACTTGTGTTTGACTAAGTCCTGCTCCTCACTAGGATTATACATTGTAGAATCATAGAGCCATAGGAGGAGAAGGGATCACAAGAGTCATCTTGTCTAACCCGCTGCCATGATGCAAAATTTATTCTGACTAAACCATCCCAGACAGATGACTTTTCCTTCTCCTTTAGAAACCCTCCAGCGAAGGAACTTCCACGGCCTCCAGAGGCGTCTGTTGCATTCTTCTCTTGCTCTTACAGTTAGGAAGTTTTTTCCTGATATTTCATCTAAATCTGCTATTCTGTAGTCTGACCCATTGCCTCTTCTCTTGCCCCCTGTGGCAAAAGAGAACAACTTTCTTCCAACTTTTTATGGCAGCATTTCAAACTATTTGAAGACTGCTATCATGTCACCCCCTAAATATGTGCTTTCAAAACTAAACATGCCCTGTTCCTTCAGCTTGTTCATATGGCATTCATTTAACCCCTTGGATCATTTTTGTCAGTTGTCTTTGGATCCTCTCAAGTTTCTCTACATCTTTTCTCTACAGCAGTGACCAAAATTGGACTCACCGTTCTAACTGAGGCCTAAGCAGTGCTGAATAGAACAGTACTATATCCTACTGTGACTTGCATGTTATGCTGCCACTAAAGCAAACTAATGTTGCATTTGCCTTTTTCTGAAGCAGTGGAAAAAATCCACACCTCTGAGAGATGTAGTTATATCAACCTAACCCCAGGGTAGACACCAGGAAGTCAGCAAAAGAATTCTTCCCTAAATCTAGTTTTAGTTTTGATGACACTAAACTGGGAGGAGTGGTAGATACGCTGGAGGGTAGGGATAGGATACAGAGGGATGTAGACAAATTAGAGGATTGGGCCAAAAGAAATCTGATGAGGTTCAACAAGGACAAGTGCAGAGTCCTGCATTTAGGATGGAAGAATCCCATGCACTGCTACAAACTAGGGACCGAGTGGCTAGGCAGCAGTTCTGCAGAAAAGGACCTAGGGGTTACAGTGGATGAGAAGCTGGATATGCATCAACAGTGTGCCCTTGTTGCCAAGAAGGCTAATGGCATTTTGGGCTGTATAAGTAGGAACATTGCCAGCAGATCGAGGAACGTGATCATTCCCCTCTATTTGGCATTGTTGAGGCCTCATCTGGAGTACTGTGTCCAGTTTTGGGCCCCACACTACAAGAAGGATGTGGAAAAATTGGAAAGAGTCCAACGGAGGGCAACAAAAATGATTAGGGGGCTAGAACACATGATTTACGGGAAGAGGCTGAGGGAACTGGGATTATTTAGTCTGCAGAAGGGAAGAATGAGGGGGGATTTGATAGCTTCTTTCAACTACCTGAAAGGGGGGTCCAAAGAGGATGGATTTAGACTGTTCTCAGTGGTACCAGATAACAGAACGAGGAGTAATCATCTCAAGTTGCAGTGGGGGAGGTTTAGGTTGGATATTAGGGGGGGAAAAGTCATGACGAGGGTGGTGAAGGACTGGAATGGGTTACCTAGGGAGGTGGTGGAATCTCCTTCCTTAGAGGATTTTAAGGTCGAGCTTGACAAAGCCTTGGCTGTGATGATTTAGTTGGTGTTTATCCTGCTCTGAGCAGGGGGTTGGACTAGATACCTCCTGAGGTCCCTTCCCACCCTGATATTCTATTATTCTAACTATCACTTCTCAGGGAAGTGGATTACATACACCGATGGGAGAACCCCAGCCGTTGGAGTTAGTATCTCCACTGAATCACTATGGCAGTGCCACTGTAGCATTCTAAGTGTAGAGAATCCCTCAAGCAGATCTTCTAGAAAAGGATTCAGTCTGGATCTGCAGACATGGGGAGTTGGAGAATCCACCACTTCCTATCGCAATTTCTTCCAATGGTTAATCACCCCAGCTTCCAGCCATTGGTTCTTGCTCTGCCTTTCTCTGCTAGATTACAGAGCCCATTATTACAATTGAATGTGAATAAATGAAGCTCTTTAAGTCTTTCACTGACAGGCATTTTCTCCAGCCTCCAATAATTTTTGTGGCTGTTTTCTGGCCCCTCTCCAATTTTTCAACATCCCTTTTGAAATATGGACCCCGGGACTGGACGTAGTCAATTTCACCAATGCCATGTGCAGAGGTAAAATCCTTCCCCTGTTCCAACTCACCACTCCCCTGCTTATGCATCCGAGGATCTCATCAGCCCTTTTGGCCGCAGCATCGCACTGGGAGCTCTGGATGAGTTGATTGCCCACAGTGACCCCTAAATCCTTTTCAGGGTCCCTGCATTGCATAATAAATTTTGGGGGGCTCTGCTGCAACTTGACTGAGTACTTCTGGTTCCGAATGAGATGTGTGCTGGATTGGTCATTTTGTAACACTCATGTTCATAGTTGTAAGGTTCTATTACACATGTTCTTTAACACCCTCCTGGACAGCTAATGGACTGGAGAGTGTTTCATCACCTTAGGTGATATGAGTACCTCCTGCTGCTCCTTTTCAAATGAAGAATAAAAATATTTTTGAACACATCTCCTTTTTCTGCAAGGTTAACAAGTTTACTTTCTCCCTCTAGGAATCACTCTAAAACTTTTTCTAGGATTTCTTTGGTTCTTTATATACGTAATAACCTCCTTTTTGTTATCCTGAACACTGCCTAGCATGGATTTTTCCCTTGTGTTTTTAACATCCCTTATCAATTCTCATAACTTCCAATTTGTATTGCTTTCTGTCTATTCCCCATTTCCCCATATGATCTACTTTCTTCTCCCCTCTCATCTGCTGCCTTCACTTTGCCACTGAACTGGGGTTTGTCCAAAGTTCTCTATTTTCTTGACTGTGGAATCATGACTTTTTGAATATCTAATTAACTCTTCTGAAAGAACTCGCAATTTTCCTTCCTGTTTTTCTGACTACATTTTTCCTCCCAATCAGTTTTGGTGATAATTTGCCTCAGCTTTGGGTAATTAGCCCATTTGAAGTAAAAAGGGTATATAGAAATTACTAGTAGGAAACTCTTCTCTTTTTGTCCATTTGAATGTCATCAGTTCGTTCTTCATTTTGTTCTCCTCTATCATATGCCCCCTTCTTTGTCTCTTCTCTAAACGAAAGAGTCCCAGACTTTTCAATCTGTCTGCATATGGCAACCCTTTCAGAGAGACTGGGTAACCAAAACTGAGCGAAAAAATAGCCAGAGCAGGTTATGCTTCATCTGATTCCTTAGGCATTCGAACATTGCCTTTGTTTTGGCTACTGCTGTGAATGAGCATTTGTTTCCATGGAGCTGCTATCAGTGACAGCCACGTCTTTTCCCTGGTGTATGTTCTATTTGGAATAGTTTCCCCTGGCACATGTCTTGGCAACATTCCCCCCACCCCCAATCTCAGATTTTGAGCAACCAGGTGAATGCAGATCTCCCTACAGCATGGACTAGTTAACCTGGCTTTCATTGCATTAAAAAACAATGATGGATAACCAGTATTCACACTCATGTTTCCTGCTGGTGCTTATTAAGGTTTCTCAGACCATGACATGTAGGAAATATTAATGCAAGGAGCCCCATTAAGATAAGGAATTGACATTAATAGGGTCTGTTGTTCATAATTAATTACTCTGAATTATGAAAATGTAATTTTTCAGTATGTGAAGAGTGACCAATCTGCTTCACCCATGAGAACAGCCTCCAATAGCGTATGTAGTGTCTTATATTAGCTTTGTTTCTCCATCCAGGCATTTGTTCTGCGACCATCACCCTAGAGCCTGGGCACATACAGGAAGCCAGGGGAACGTACGGTACATGCACTAGACACCATTCTGCCTCAGAGTTGGACACCTTCTCCCCTACTGCATGTCAGATTCCAACACAACCGACTTCTCCAACCCCTCCACCTTCATCCTGCTGGGTGTTCCTGGCCTGGAGGCGGCCCATGTCTGGATCTCCATCCCCTTCTGCACTATGTATGCCATAGCCATCTTGGGGAATTTCACCATACTGTTCACTGTGAAGACAGAGATGAGTCTCCATGGGCCTATGTACTATTTCCTTTGCATGCTGGCTGTCACTGACCTCGTCGTATCTACGTCCATTGTGCCCAAAATGCTGGCAATATACTGGTTCAATTCCAGAGAGATCAATTTCAGTTCCTGCCTCACCCAGCTCTACTTCATTCACTGCTTCTCAGTGATGGAGTCTGGGATCTTTGTGGCAATGGCTTTTGATCGCTACGTGGCCATCTGCAACCCCCTGAGACATTCCACCATCCTGACAAACCCCATGGTGACCAAGATTGGCCTGGCCGTGATGCTGCGCAGCAGTTTGCTTGCATTGCCCTTTCCCTTACTGGTAAGGCAATGGCCATATTGCAGAACCAACATCATCCCGCAGCAGTACTGCGCACACATAGCCGTGGTGAAGCTGGCCTGTGCCGACACCCGTGCCAGTAGTTACTACGGGCTCTTTGTGGTATTCTGTGTGATTGGTCTGGATGTATTTTTTATTGCCCTGTCCTACACCCAGATCCTCAGGGCCATCTTCAGCCTCCCCACAAAGGACGTCCGGATCAAGACTTTTGGGACCTGCATCTCCCACCTCTGCGCCATCTTATCCTTTTACATCCCAAGTCTCTTCTTCTCCCTCATGTACCGGTTTGGCCAGAATGTGCCCCTGCATTTCCATGTTCTCATTGCCAATGTGTACCTCTTGATGCCCCCTGTGCTAAACCCCATCATCTACGGGGTGAGGACCAAACAGATCCGGGACAGGCTGCACCGGCTCTTTACTCATAAAGGCACCTAATTTTTTTCTTCTGTTGCTCTGGCTCTCAGACCTCCATGCAGAGCTGGCTGGTGATATGGTGCTGGACAGTCAGAGAGACATTAAATCCTTTCCTGACCTTACTATGCTGTGTTGGTGTTGTGGCAAATTAGGGAATTGATCTATGCACAATTCATAGAGTTGCCACCTTTCTAATAGTTGGTAAATACTCCACCTCTTCTGCCGAGGCCCCGCCCCTGTCACATGCAAAGTAGCCATTTCAGATTTTCCTAGAAATGACAATTTTTTCCAATTTTTCAGGCCTCACCTCATATTGCTAACACCATTGAATCATTGCTTCAGCAGGGAATCATTCGTAAGTGTATTTCAATATGCAACTCTCCAATCTGCCCAGCACAAAAACCAAATGGGTCATGTCGTCTTACTATTTACTATTCAAAGTTGAATCAAGTGACTCCAGCTTGTACAGCTGTTGTATCCAAAATGCCTGACCTGATTCAATCTATCAATCCCAAAGTAAAATGGTTTTCTACCATGTGTCTAAGGAAAGCCAACACTGGCTATCTTTCACAGTAGAAGGGGTTCAGTTTACATTTTAGTCTGACCCCAAGGGCTAAATAATAGTTCGGCCATTTTCCATGGGCAAATGAAATGAATTTTGTCAAGGTTTTCAGAACCATCTGTTCTATTTCAATATGTAGATGGCATTTGTTTAGCAACAGAAACTCAAGAGAAACACCTGGGGTGTCAAAATGAACTTTTTTTCAAATCATTAAGGACTCAGGATTAAAGTGTAATCCAACAAAGGTACAACTAATGGTCTCAGAAGTTTCCTTTATGTATCACATTGTCTCAAGGAGGTCGATCACCTGCACAACAAAAGGTGGATGGAATTCAGGAACTACCCATGCCCCACTAACATAATTTCTTTACATTCTTTCTTAGGTTTATCAGGATACCATTGAGACTTCATCCCTAACTTTGCTCACACTGCAGGTCCACTCTACAATCTCTTGAAAAAAGAAGTTGCTTGAATTTGGACAAACAAGCATGCAAACGTAGGGAAATGATCTATTTGGTACATGACATGTATGGCAAGATTTTGGCAAACCAGTAAAGTGCCTGAAACCACTATTGTTTATTGCTAAAAGCAGTCAAGTCAGCAGGCTGTAAAGTGGCCAAGCAGCAGCCTCAGCTTGACCAAGGCAGGAGGGGAGGGGGGGGTTGGGTGCCACAGAAAGGGCAGCTTGACCCCGTGTCCTTCCTGATAATAATTGTGTTGAAGTTGCTGATACATGCATTTTAAAAGAGCAGGATGTACCCCCAGGAATGTCTATTCGGGTCTCAAGGCTGCAAACTCTGGAAAAAACCCACACCAGGTTAATCAATAATCAGAAGGAAACCCCTTGCTTGACCATTGGAACTGCTTGCTTAACAAGTTTTCTTTAAGGGACATGCCATTGTATTACTAATCTATAAATAAGGGTGAAAAGTTTAAGGTAGTTGGACTGGGCTCGCCCTCTGGATGCATCTTGTGTTCCCTACCAGCAGATGGGCTGCGCTGTGTCACTCGAGAGCCACACTCAGCGTCGGTAATTATGAAGAGTTGGGGTGTTTTACTAACTTGTTGCAGACATGTGTAAGTGCATGAGACTAAGGCCTGGTCTACACTACGAGTTTAGGTCGACTTTAGCAGCGTGAAATCAAATTAAGCCTGGACACGTCCACACGACGAAGCCCTTTCTTTCGACTTAAAGGGCCCTTTAAACCGGTTTCTTTACTCCACCTCCGACGATGGGATTAGCGCTAAAATCGGCCTTTGCATGTTGGATTTGGGGTAGTGTGGATGGAATTCGATGTTATTGGCCTCCAGGAGCTATCCCACAGTGCTTCATTGTGACCGCTCTGGACAGCACTCTCAACTCAGCTGCACTGACCAGGTAGACAGGAAAAGCCCCACGAACTTTTGAATTTCATTTCCTGTTTGCCCAGCGTGGACAACACAGGTGACCACGCAGAGCTCATCAGCACAGGTAACCATGATGGAGTCCCAGGATCGCAAAAGAGCTCCAGCATGGACAGAACGGGAGGTACGGGATCTGCTCGCCATATGGGGAGACGAATCAGTGCTAGCTGAACTCCGTAGCAGTAAACGAAATGGCAAAATATTAGAAAAAGAATCAAAGGCAATGAAGGACAGAGGCCATAACAGGGACACACAGCAGTGCCGCGTGAAAATTAAGGAGCTAAGACAAGCCTTCCACAAAACCAGAGAGGCAAATGGAAGGTCTGGGGCAGAGCCGCAAACATGCCACTTCTACGCGGAGCTGCATGCCATTCTAGGGGGTGCAGCCACCACTACCCCAACCGTGTGCTTTGACTCCGTCAATGGAGAAACACGCAACAGGGAGGCGGGTTCGGGGTACGCGGAAGATGATGATGATGATGAAGACAATGAAGATAGCTCACAGCAAGGAAGCGGAGAAACCGGTTTCCCCAACAGCCAGGATATGTTTATCACCCTGGACCTGGAACCAGTAACCCCCAAACTCACCCAAGGCGTGCTCCCAGACCCTGAGGGCACACAAGGGACCTCTAGTGGGTGTACCTTTGTAAATATTACACATGGTTTAAAAGCAAGCATGTTTAATGATTAATGATGAATTTGCCCTGCCAATCGCGGCCAGTACAGCTACTGGAAAAGTCTGTTAACGTGTATGGAGATGGAGCGGAAATCCTCCAGGGACATCTCCAGAAAGCTCTCCTTCATGTACTCACAAAGCCTTTGCAAAAGGTTTCTGGGGAGGGCTGCCTTATCCCGTCTGCCATGGTAGGACACTTTACCACGCCAGGCCAGTAGCACGTAGTCTGGAATCATTGCATAACAAAGCATGGCAGCGTATGGTCCCGGTGTTTGCTGGCATGCAGACAACATCCATTCCTTATCTCTCTTTGTTATTCTCAGGAGAGTGATATCATTCACGGTCACCTGGTTGAAATGGGGTGATTTTATTAAGGGGACATTCAGAGGTGCCCGTTCCTGCTCGGCTGAACAGAAATGTTCCCCGCTGTTAGCCACGCGGTGGGGGGGAGGGGTGAAGTGATCATCCCAGAGAATTGTGTGTGTGTGTGGGTGGGGGGTAGTTGGGTTTGTGCTGCATGTTAACCCCGAAACCCCAGCCCCTCCTTTTACATTGCAAACCCATTTTAAATGGCCAACCCAATGGGTCCTTGGTATGGGAAATGAGTGCACTGCTGTTTGAAACCATTCCCACATGTTATGAAGGTTAAAAAAGCCAAAAGACTGTGGCTTACCATGGCTGCCTGCAAGCCGAAATCTGTTGCCTGGCACTGCGTGAGTGATCTCTCACACCAAACCGGCAGGCCCTCAATATATGAGGAAAAATGCGAGCTTGTAATGAAAGCACATGTGCTGTGTAATGTGAACAGCAAAATTTAACGTGAAAGAGTGTACCCATTGTTCTCTAAAATGTGTCTTTTTTAACCACCTCTCCCTTCTCCTCCACCAGATGCAAATGTTTCTCCTTCACAGAGGCTAGCGAAGATTAGAAGGAGAAAATGGCAGACTCGGGATGATATGCTCACGGAGCTCCAGATGTCCTCCCATGCTGAAAGAGCACAGCAGAATGCGTGGAGGCAGTCAATGTTAGAGTGCAAAAAAGCACAATATGAATGAGAGGAGAGGTGGCGGGATGAATCGCGGTCTGAACAGAGCAAGTGGCGGGCTGAAGATGATAGGTGGCGTCAGCTTGCAGACAGAAGGCAAGAATCGATGCTCCGGCTGCTGGAGCATCAAACTGATATGCTCCAGCGTATGGTTGAGCTGCAGGAAAGGCAGCAGGAGCAGAGACCACCGCTACAGCCCCTGTGTAACCAACAGCCCTCCTCCCCAAGTCCCATTGCCTCCTCACCCAGATGCCCAAGAACACGGTGGGGGGGCCTCTGGCCACCCAGTCACTCCACCCCAGATGATTGCCTGAGCATCGGAAGGCTGGCCTTCAATAAGTGTTAAAGTTTTAAAGTTTTAAACTGCAGTGTGTCCTTTTCCTTCCCTCCTCCCCCACCCATCCCGGGCTACCTTGGCAATTATCCCCCTAGTTGTGTGATGAATTAATAAAGAATGCATGAATGAGAAGTAACAATGACTTTATTGCCTCTGCAAGCGGTGCTCGAAGGGGGAAAGGGAGGGTGGGGTGGTTGGTTTACAGGGAAGTAGAGTGAACCGGGAGGAGCGGGGGGGCAGAGGGTTCATCAAGGAGAAACAAACTGAAGTTTCACACCGTAGCCTGGCCAGTCACAAAACTGGTTTTCAAAGCTTCTCTGATGCACACCGCGCCCTGCTGTACTCTTCTAACCGCCCTGGTGTCTGGCTGTGCATAATCAGCGGCCAGGCGATTTGCCTCAGCCTCCCACCCCGCCATAAATGTCTCCCCCTTACTCTCACAGATATTGTGGAGCGCACAGCAAGCAGCAATAACAATGGGGATATTGGTTTCGCTGAGGTCTATCCGAGTCAGTAAGCTGTGCCAGCGTGCTTTTAAACATCCAAATGCACATTCCACCACCATTCGGCACTTGCTCAGCCTATAGTTGAACAGGTCCTGACTACTGTCCAGGCTGCCTGTGTATGGCTTCATGAGCCATGGCATTAAGGGGTAGGCTGGGTCCCCAAGAATAACGATAGGCATTTCAACATCCCCAACGGTTATTTTCTGGTCCGGGAAGAAAGTCCCTTCCTCCAGCTTTTGAAACAGACCAGAGTGCCTGAAGACGCGAGCATCATGTACTTTTCCCGGCCATCCCATGTTGATGTTGGTGAAATGTCCCTTGTGATCCACCAGGGCTTGCAGCAGCATTGAAAAGTACACCTTGCGGTTTATGTACTCGGTGGCTTGGTGCTCCGGTGCCAAGATAGGGATATGGGTTCCGTCTATCGCCCCACCACAGTTTGGGAATCCCATTGCAGCAAAGCCATCCACTATGACCTGCACGTTTCCCAGAGTCACTACCCTTGATATCATCAGGTCTTTGATTGCCCTGGCAACTTGGATCACAGCAGCCCCCACAGTAGATTTGCCCTCTCCAAATTGATTCCCAACTGTCCGGTAGCTGTCTGGCGTTGCAAGCTTCCACAAGGCTATCGCCACTCGCTTCTCAACTGTGAGGGCTGCTCTCATCCTGGTATTCTGGCGCTTCAGGGCAGGGGAAAGCAAGTCACAAAGTTCCATGAAAGTGCCCTTACGCATGCGAAAGTTTCGCAGCCACTGGGAATCATCCCACACCTGCAACATGATGCGGTCCCACCAGTCTGTGCTTGTTTCCCGGGCTCAGAATCGGCGTTCCATGCCATGAACCTGCCCCAGTAACACCATGATTTGCACATTGCTGGGGCCTGTACTTTGTGAGAGGTCTATGTCCATGTCAATTTCCTCATCACTCTCGTCGCCATGCTGCAATCGCCTCCTCGGCTGGTCCTGGTTTTGCTTTGGCATGTCCTGGCTCTGCATATACTCCAGGACAATGCGCGTGGTGTTCATAGTGCTCATAATTGCCGCGGTAATCTGAGCGGGCTCCATGATCCCAGTGCTATGGCGTCTGGGCTGAAAAAAGGCGCGAAACTAGTGTCTGACGGAGGGCGGGAGGGTGAGGTGAGTGACGACATGGCATACAGGTACAGGGAATTAAAATCAACAAAGGTGGCTGTGCATCAGGGAGAAACACAAACAACTGTCACACAGAATGCCCCCCTCAAAGATTGAACTCAAAACCCTGGGTTTAGCAAGCTGTTGATTTCACGGAGGGAGGGAGAAGCAAATGAATACAGAACAAATCTGGTCCATTTACTGTTTGGATCCACTCCATCTATCTTTTACATCTTAGGCTGGCAGCAGACGGTGCAGCATGACTGATAGCCCTCGGCATCTTCTGGGTGCTTGGCAGAAGATACTGTACTACGACTGCTAGCCATCATCGTCAAGACGGTTCAATAGGACTGCCGGCAGGACTGAGTCTCCAGGAGACAAAGCATGTCTGCCCAGGTACCTCTGATTGAACTGGAATACGATGATGACGGATACCAGTCGTAATACACCATCTACTGCCAAAAGGCAAGGGGCTGCTGCTGTGTAGCAATGCAGCCCCACGTCTGCCAGCACCCAGATAGCTGATGAAGGCTACCAGTCATACTACACCATCTACTGCCAAAAGGCAATTAGCTGCTGCTCTGTAGCAATGCAGTACCACGTCTGCCGGCACCCAGATGACATATGGTGACGGTGAGCTGAGCTGAGCTGAGCGGGCTCCATGCTTGCTGTGGTATGTTGTCTGCACAGGTAACCCAGGTAAAAAGGCGTGAATCGATTGTCTGCCGTTGCTCTGATGGAGGGGGAGGGGCCTGATGACATGTACCCAGAACCCCCCGCGACACTGTTTTGCATCATTAGGCATGGGATCTCAACCCAGAATTCCAATGGGCGGCGGAGACTGTGGGAACTGTGGGATAGCTACCCACAGTGCAACGCTCCGTAAGTCCACGCTAGCCTCGGTATTGTGGACGCGGTCTGCCGACTTCATGCACTTAAAGCATTTTATGTGGGGACACACACAATCGACTGTATAAAACCGATATCTATAAAACCGGCTTCTATAAATTCGACCTAATTTCGTAGTGTAGACATACCCTAAGTAAAGTTTAGCTTTAAGTGAAAGCACTCTTGCGTTGTCCTGTTTGTGCCAGCCATCTATCGGTTGGATGGCCGTGTCTCCCTTGATTTTTTTGCTGACACCACCTCACACGGAGTAAAAGTCACCAAGAGCTTTGGCTTGAAAGAACCCTGGGTAACAGAATTTGGAGGCTCCCGCAAGGATTGGTAGAGAGGAAGGAGACGGACGGTACAAACAGTTTGTAGTTTGCACATTGCAATAGGAGGTAAAAGACGGCAGTGTGGGGTCGCTCCCTACAAGTTCCCGTGTAAACACAACCTTTTGTGGCTCCCTTTAGAGCCCTAATAGGATTTTAATCTAAGGAAAGAAAGGCCCAGTGAAGGTATACCTGCCCTAATACTATCTCAGTGTGAACTGCTGAAGGTTATTGGAATTGCCTGGCAGCCAGGAGGGGTGGGCAGCCTAAAGAAAAGGCTCCCAAGAAATGTATTGAAGTGCTTTGGATGGAACTGGATTAGAGGTATTGGCAAACAAACGAAGTTATGTTCACAAAGTAAATCATAATCCTTATGAGAATAAATGTTTCTGTCATATTACAGCAATTAGGGGATGTGATTTTGAATTTCATGTATCCAGATTTAAATATAGTCAGTTAGAAGTGTCTTATACTTTGTATTCTATTGTAACACCTGTTCCCCTTGGAATGGATTTAACTGTTTTACAAACATTGCTTGTACACCCTGATTTACAGAACCAGTTACATACTGCAACACAGGAAGGGTGCAGAGTCCTGGTTACCGTGCATCATAATGCCAATGAAATTAAACGGGTATTTGCAAGAATTGGCCAAGACCTGTCACACCACTGGTGGGAAGTGTTATTGGGGTGGTCCCCCACTGGCACGGGTGTCCTGAATTTGGCCCTACACCCCATCATAGCAACCTTGGGGTGCCCAATAGTAGTGTTTTTTGTTACCAGCCTAATGACATGCTGGACCTGGCACAAAATCGGGCAATTACAAGTCCCCCAACAGATGAGTCAGTGGTTACTGCCATTGGCACTTGGACCCCCGGGAAAGGAACATATTGAACTTGTTGCCCCTCCCTCAAATGGGAAAGGAGGCTAAAACAATCACTTGTTAGTTGCTATGCTGGTGTGCTAAGTATGGGACGCCAACCAGAAGATAATTTGCCACAATAACAGGTTTCCACACAGCTCAGTCTTCAGACTTGTCTTGCTAGTTTACCACATGCTGCCTGGAACGCTTTGCAGAAGTTAAGTAATTTACCCAAGATGTCACAATAATGGGCCAACTTCGCAGTCCCTGTACCTCAGTTTAGCCATTTATGTATTATGAAGTACAGTAATTCATTGAGGTTAACTAATGTTTAAAGCATTTTGAGATCCTCTTTGTAAAATGAACTGTTGATGTACAGAGTCTTTTTATTAATAGTGCAGATAGTATTACCTCTGGGTATGTCCCACAAGAGTATTATATGATGACATTATTTTGTTGATGCTGTTCTAGATTCTTATCGATCAACAAATCTGGAATAAAAAAAAGCTCCTAAACTCACAAAGTTCTTTCATTAAAGTGTGAATCAGACTCAAAACTTTGACTGCAAAATAGAAATCAGTCATCAAACTCCCTTTTCTTGTTGTAACAAATGTAAACATCTGTCTCACCATACTGGTTAACTAGAAGCCAAAAATGCCGTCTCCTGAGGCATTCCAGCCATTGACTCACCCCCCAGATACTGAACTCCATGATGGGCGGTCAGTGAAAACCAGTTTCACCACATATAAGGTGGTTCTAATCTCAAGAGATTAGACATTTAGCCCGGTCTATATATAACTCAGATTTTACCCAAGAATCCCACTGTTGCCAATCGTTAGCAATTAAATACTAAAGGGTTAATAATAAAAGAAAAGAATAAGAGTTATAAATGACTAACAGATTATATACATGCAAGTGATTTGTCAGTGTTCAGAGATCAGGATCATAGCAGTGATGGAATAAACTGGTAGCTTGCAAAAGTCTCTCTGGAAATAACCCGAGAATGTTGGATGTCATCAGTCCTTGTTCAGAGATTCCTTGTTGGAGATCCAGAGCGGAGAAATGAAGACAAGATGGAGATGTCTCAGGGGTCCTTTTTTATCATCTGCCCCGTGCATGGAATTCTACTGTCCCAAACAAAGTACTCAGCCTCTGTGGAAAGTTACTGGTCCAAGCTGGAGTCCAGGGTCACATGAGCATGTCACATGTCCTTACATGCATTGCTGACTAACAGGGTCAGCCATTTCCTTATTCTTGTTGAGACGTGTTTCTTCTAAGGCCCATTGTGAGAGCTACGTGTCCTTGAAAGGCTGTCAACACACGACTGTCTGGCATTAACATAAATTCTATCTGAGGGGTGTTACCCATAAATAAAACACTTGTATAAGTGTCCAAGTCCCAGGTCAATATTCATAACTTCAGACACAAAGATGATGCATATACATGGGATAATCATACTTAGCAAATCATAGCTTTTCCCATTGATAGTCTGCTTTTCTGAAGTCCAGGGTCCGTATTGTTTCACTCTCCTTTCTTCCTTTGGTCAGGATCCTGAACTCAACCATCTCAGGGGTCACTGCCTCCCAGGTTCCCATCCACTTTTGCTTCCCCTACTAATTCTTCCCTGTTTGTGAACAACCGGTCGAGAAGAGCTCTGCCCCTAGTTGGTTCCTCCAGCACTAGCACCGGGAAATTGTCCCCTACACTTTCCAAAAACTTCCTGGATTGTCTGTGCACTGCTGTATTGCTCTCTCAGCAAATATTGGGGTGGTTGAAGTCTCCCATGAGAACCAGGGCCTGTGATCTAGTAACTTCTGTTAGTTGCCGGAAGAAAGCCTCGTTCACCTCAGCCCCCTGGTCTGGTGGTCTATAGCAGATTCCCACCATGTCATCACCCTTGTTGCTCACACTTCTAAACTTAATACTGAGACTCTCAGGTTTTTCTGCAGTTTCATACCGGAGCTCTGAGCAGTCATACTCCTCTCTTATATACAACGCAACTCCCCCACCTTTTCTGCCCTGCCTGTCCTTCCTGAACAGTTTATATCCATCCATGTGAACTGCCCTGACATTCCAGCAACTGCTCTGTGTGATGTACTGCTGCAGATGTTCTGTTCAAAGGTCTCCTGTGTAACCTCTCTATGCAGATGGGAGAGAGCTGTCCTGCTGTCATCATTAACCCACCTTCAACGAGTGCCTCCTGCTGACACAGCGCTGTCCACGCTGGTGATTTTGTCAGTTAGGGGTGTGTTTTTCACATCCCTGACCAACAAAACTTTTCCCAACAAAAGTGCTAGCATAGACAAAGCCTCAGTTGCAGGCTAGTAAAGACGTCCACTGCCTCAAGTCCTGCACTGTTTAAGAAGACTCCAATTTTCTGCTAGTTGCCTTTCTCTCCAAATCCATTGGCTTGCATAGAAATATCTCAAAACTCTGCCTGAAACTCTTCCCGGAGTCTGCTGCATTACACAAGAGTTTTAACTCCTTGGGGGTTTCCAGTTCTTCCATCTCCAGAATGGCTCCTTTGTTCCTTTACCACAGCCCTGTTACCTCTGCCCTCTCCTCTGGTCTCCCCTTCTGGTACCAGGGGTTGACTTGGGAATTCATAAGACAGCCTGTGCTCTAAGAAGGGAGGTGTGAGTAGAAATAAAGCAGGGTTACAAAAGCTAACGGAGAGCCACGCACTTCCAGCTGTGTGTCTGGTGCAGCCGCCACTCAATGGCCCATTCTCGCTATCCCCAGTCTTGTTCCCCCGAACACGTGCTCTACACTTAAAAGCCCAGGACATGCTTCTAACAGCCAGGGCAGGGCAATCCATTTTTGCTGCCTCATACCCACCCAGTAGCCTATGTAACCACCCAGTCTTAGTGCTGCTACTTCCCCATCTCCCCGCATACGCCCTCTCTGGTTTGTTACACACAGTAGCTGTGTCCTGTCTGAATTTGATCTATAAGCTCCTTGGGGCAGGGGCAGTTTCTCCTTCTGTGTGTGTGAAGGGCCAAGCAGAAGGGGCCTCTGGAGGCTTCCAAAACACAAATAATGATCATAAATAATCAACACAATAATCCAGCAAAATCAGGGCCTGCCACTCACATACACCCTTTGCCTTTAGCTACTGAGGAAGTTCAAACCATGCTGGCCAGCTACAGTGTTAGTAACTTGAATATAGGTGGACATGGCACCCCGCTATGCTCGGACAGGAGAATTCATTCAGTCCCATTCCAGTGCTCAAAAACCCAGATGCTCTGCACGAGAGAAATACCCCCGATGAGCCAGAGGAGCAGGCAGAGAGTTCAACTGTGGGAATCCAAGTGTCCTCCAGCCGGGGCAGTCCTGGAAATTCTGACTCAGCCTGGAACATTGGATTTCAATTCCATCGGGGAGAGACTGGGAGGAAATGAACCGAGAGGGAGAGAACAAATCCAATGCAAACACGAATCCAGTCTCTACCCTGCCTACAGGGCCCCCCTTGTTCCAGGGCAGCTTCGGGGGGAAGGCCAGGCCTCTGTCCCCACGTCAGGCCCCCAGCTACATTCTCTCCACAGGAATATTGTGTGGGTGTTGGTTTTACTGAGCTTGTTCCCCTGAAGCGACCCCAGTGACTGTGATGCGTTGGCAGGTTTCTCAGTGGCAGCGGAAGTGGAGCCCCGGAGTTCAGACCTCACAGGAGCAGGGAACTCACAACCTCCAGCTAGTTCTACAGATTCACCTTGAGAGGGTGGCGAAGGCTCAGGCTCCCTCTTCCAGCCTTTCCTCTGCATCCCACCCAGCAAACAGCCCCTGCCAGAGCGGGAGTCCATTTCCCTCTTGGTGTGACGGAGAGACCATGGAAGTCAGGACTCCTGGGTTCTGTCATCCTGCCACACATTCTCTGTGTGACCCTGGACAATTCATGTCTCCCTCTGCCTCAGTTTACCAAATTGTATAATGGGGATATGTTCATAGTGACTTTCCTTTGCTAGTTGTTTTCAAGATCCTTCAATGAAAGGTGCTGCACAGGATGATGATAGTTACTGACAAGGTGGATTTGTTTTAAATCATGATTTAAATCACAATTTAAATCACTAGTCAGGAAGACTCGATTTAATCATGGATTTCTACATGAAAGTGCATTCCTGTTAGTTGTTATAACCTTAATACATATTCTTCACAACTCAGAGATAGATGTAGGTTTCATTTTTAGAAGGTACAAACTATACATTTTTAAACAGTGATTTATTTTGAAAACTTTTCAGATTAGTTTTACAGCTATATCAGAAAATGAATGATTGTTTGGTTATTTCATTTACCAAAGGTAATTGAAGCAGATATTTATGAAGTCATTGGGAAGTGAACTATCACCAGTTCAACAGGTTAATTATTAGTATTTGGAGGATTTTCTTGCCATGCTGTATTAGGAGGGGAACATCACTAGACAGATACTTAAATTGTTTTATTTAACTAAAACAACAACGTTAAGTATTCTGCATATTTTCTTCAACAGCAAACATATAATATTTTAACAAAACAAGCATATGTCCCTCGCTTCTCACATTTATCTCCAGACTTCTTCTCCTTGTCCAGATCTATTCCACCCCCAACAATCTTCTATTCATTGAACTTTTTGAAACTTTGCACTTTTAGAGAGAGGTAAGGGATTGACTCTGTGTACACAAATTTGCAGAGGGACAATAGAATTGAGGTCTGTTATTTCTCATCTCTATATACCATCCCTTTTGGTAGATAGAAAGATTAACCTAAATAATCTATACAGAACCCTGTGGAACCCCATAAGATTGGGTCCCTAATCCATGAACTATTGGAACTCATTTACAAAAGTTTTCTTAAACATTGCATGCATATATTGTCTCATACTATAGAATTAGAATTTATAATCCCTATTCCATGATGAGATATCTTTGAGCTATAATGTATCTTAACTAAAACTATCTTTACATAAGTTTTTTCCTCAAAAAACATTTTACGAAAAAATCTGATTTAAATAAAAAAATCCATTTATTTTTATTTTTAAAAATAATAATTCATTTGTATCCACCCTGGTTACTGATAAGAATTACTGATCTCTGTTCCCTTAGTGACAGTCCCGTGTGCCTGCACAAAGTGTTTTTGTCTCCCCGGAGTGATCTCCCTCCAGATCTGTCTTCTACTATCTACGCAGCCATCCTGGGCATTTACAGGGTATCAGACCATATGTGGATCTAGTCATTATCCCTAATTTTCTTAGTAATCAACTATAATTTTTAAATATATACAAATACACGAGCAGCCAATTGCTTTCTGACTCAGCACAGAGTTCTCATCTCCCTCTGGGAAGGTCCCTTCATTACGGTTTACTTCTAAATCTGGATAAATAGCACAGAAGTGCAGACAGGCTTGTCTCCAGCCTGTTTACATTCACATGCCGCTTCTCCACTAGAGGCTGAACAAACCCCCCAGGGATTGCACAGAGCTATATTATAAATGGTGCACGCTCCTGCGTTGGCTCTCGGTGTGGGATGTTGCTGCAGATGCTGGGGTGAGAGAGGCGTTGGACACGGCTACCTCAGGGGGATTCCCAGGGAAGAAGCTTCCATCTCAGAATTCACAGGTACACATCTCTTGCTGAGGAGCTCACCTGCTTGACAAACCCAGTGCTACATGGGCGTGCTGGGATACAGAGTAAGTCTGTGTGTGTTTTTGCTCTGCACAGACATTAAACATCCCAGGGCCCTTGCCACAGGTGATGAGTTTACTCCAGTATCACTGGCCAAATTTGTCCCTCTTTTCTTTGTCCCCCTCCCCTGGCTGATGGCCTCCAGCCCCAAGGCAGCTGCATTTCAGTGCTACATTGGATTTTTCAGGATGAAGGGTTTTAGTAGATGTACAATAGAGGGCCAAATTCTGAAACTGGGGCATGTAGTTTGCTCAGACCTCATAGAGGCAAAACTCCCCTTGGAGTAAGAATTGAGTAAACACCTCAGGAGCTGGTGGTGCGCCAATGCACAGACATTATCCCCCCCCCCCCGCTCTTGCATCTAGGGCTCTGCTGTTAACCGGGGGGGGGGAGCTATTATCTGGCTTTTATCTCCTGGAAAACATGGAGGTGCTAGGGGTCCTCACTGGAACAACTATAAGAATTTTTCAACATGGGCAAAACATCTTTTCTCCTAGTTTCATTTGAGAAGTCGGCTGAACTGTTATGCCTGAAACTTTCAAACAACAATTCAGCCAGAAGCAGACACCCAACATGGGAAATTTCAGTTCAAATGGTTGAAGTCTGGCAAACTTATCAGCAACTGAAAACCAGGTCTTCTAATCGAAGGTGTCAGACAGACTTAACTAATGGTGGTGCCACCAGCAGCACCTACAATGGCCCATCCGTTTGTGAATCCCATTCAGCTAAACTCTTTGTTCCAGTATCATCTGTGGCAAGGCGTTCCAGAGGCCAAATATAGATTATGTTAACAATTTTCTGTTATCACTGTTATATGTTCAAATTTTCAATGTAATTGAATGTTCCCTTGTTCGTGTTTTATGAAACACAGTGAATACAAATGCCTGAACAACTTTCTTTATCAATAGATTCATAGTGTGTAAGGCCACAAGTGACCATTAGATCATCCAGTCTGAATTCCAGTATAACACAGGCCATTATATTTCACCCAGTTACCCCAGTATTCAGTCCCATGACTTGTCTGTGACTAAGGCCTGGTCCACACTGAGATTTTACATCTTAGAATCATAGAGCCACAGGGTTAGAAGGGACCACAAGGGCCATATAGTCTAACCTGTGCCAAGATGCAGGATTTGTTGTGTCTAAACCATCGCATACAGATGGCTATCCAGCCTCCTTTGGAAAACCTTCAGCAAAAGAGCTTCTATGACCTCTCAAGGTCTCTGTTCCATTGTCCTCCTGTTCTTACAGTTAGGAAGTTTTTTCTGAAATTTCATCTAAATCTGCTCTGCTGTAGTTTGAACCCATTGCCTCTTCCCCTGTCCTCTGTGGCAAGAGAGAACAACTTTTCCCCACCTTTTTTTTGTGGCAGCTTTTCATGTATTTGAAGACCGCTACCATGTCCCCACTTAATCTCCTCTTTTCCAAACTAAACATACCTAGTTCCTTCAGCCTTTGTCATATGGCTTCCCTCCCATCCCTTTGATCATGGTTGCTGTTTGCCTCTGGATCCTTTCCAGTTTCTCTACATCCTTCCTATACATTGATGACCAAAATTGGACTCGGTACTCAAGCTGAGGCCGAACCAGCGATGCGTAGATGAATACTATCACCTCCCATGACAGCATGCTATGCAACCAAAAATTGCATTTCCTTTTTTTTGCAATAGCCAAAAGAAAGGAAGCCCCTGAGAGATGTAGCTGTATCGCACTAACCCCAGTGTAGACAGCATGAAGTCGACAGAAGAATTCCTCCATCAACCTTGCTACCACCTCTTGGGGAGGTGGATTAACTACGCTACCGGGAGTACCCCTCCTGTCAGTGCAAGTAGTCTTTACATTGAAGCACTACAGCAGCACCGCTGTAACGTTTTCAGTGCAGACAAGCCCTCAAGCAGATCTCCAAGAAAAGCATCCAGTCTGGCTCTGCAGACACACGGAGTTGGAAAATCAACCTTTTCCCTTCGCAGTTTGTTCCAAAGGTTAATCACTCTCAGTGATAAACATTTGTCCCTTATTTCCAACTGGATTTTGTCTGGCTTCAGCTTCCAGTTATTGGGCCTTTCTCTGCCTTTCTCTGCTAGATTACAGAGCCCGTTATTACTCTTTAATATAAATAGAAAGTCTCTCACACTGTCTGGAATTTTTTCCAGCCTCAAATCATTTTTGTGGCTCTTTTGTGCACCCTCTCCAATTTTTCAACATCCTTTTTGAAATGTGGACCCTGGGCCTGGACACAGTCGGCTTCACCAATGCCATGTGGAGAGGTAAAATCCTTCCATTGCCCCAATTCATCCTTGCTTATTCATCCACGGATCACATCCGCCCTTTCGGTCACAGCATCACACTGGGAGCTCACGATGAGTTGAGTGTCCACAGTGACCCCTAAATCCTTTTCAGAGTCACTGTGTTCCCTAATACAGTGCCCTAATCTGTGGGTCGGACCTGCATTCCCTGTTCCAAAATGATAACCAGGCATTCTTTATATGCATCGACTTTTGTTTTAAGTAATCCCATACCAGCATTTCCATTGATTCCTAATGCTGTCTTATGTTTTTTTTTTAAACGTTCCCTTTATTTCTTTAAATAGTTTTTGTTTAACATGAAACTGCCCTGTATTTGCCTTTTTTTGGGCTCTGCTGCTTCCTGTTGTGTACTTCTGGTTCCGAATGAGATATGTGGATGAACGGTCAGTTTGGATATCTGGTGTTCGTAATGCTAAGATTCTTCCGTAGATGCTCTTTCACATCCTCCTTGACTGCTAATGGACTGGAAAGTATTTCATCGTCTCATGTGATATGCGTACCTCACACTGCTTCTTTCCGAATGCACAACAAAAATATTTCTTGAACAGATCTACCTTGTCTGCAACATTAACAAGTTTCCTTTCTCCCTCTAGGAATTGGCCTAAACCTTTTCTGGGATTTCTTTTGTTCTTAATATTCTTAATAGCCTCATTTTTGTGATCCTTAACTCTGCCAAGCATGGATTTTTCCCTGATGTCTTTAATGTCCCGTATCAATTTTCATCATTTCCAGTGTGTATTGCTTTTTATCTATTTTCCCTTTTCCCCATTTATTATATATTGCTTTTTCTCTCCTAACTGCTGCCTTCACTTTCTAACCACATTTTTAGCCAAAGTTGTTCACTTTCTTGATTGTGGAATCAAGGCTTTTTAGCTATCCAATAAACTCTTCTTTAAAAACTGCCAATTTTCATTCACATTTCTCTCTAAATTATTCCTCCCAATCAGTTTTGCTGATAATTTGCTTCATCTTTGGGGAATTAGTCCTTTTGAAGCACTAAGTGTCTACAGGTATTACTGGTTGGGAACTGTTCTCTGTTTGTCCATTTGAATATAATCGCTTCCATTCTTTATATTATTCTCCTCTATAATATGCCCTCTTATTTGTCTCTTCTCTTAACTAAACAGTCCCAGGCATTTCAATCTGTCTGCATATGGCATCCTCCCCCGTCTCGAATATCCCCTTTATAGCTGCTATATCCTTTACAGAAACTGGATCATGCCTGGCCTTTTCCCGGAGATGTGTTCCAGCTGGGATGCTTCCCCCAACACATGTTGACAAAGGTTTAGACTTTTTCTATTCTCACATTTTGAGCAACTGGGTGAATGAGGAACTCCCTGCAGCACAGACTCTCTAGCCTGGGTTTCATTGCATGAATGAACAATGACAGATAACCAGTATCCACACTAGCATTTCTGATGGAGCCTATTAAGGATTCATAGACCCCGAAGAGTAGGAATTATTGACGTATGGTGCACCATAAAACATGGAATTGGCATTAGTAGGGTCATTTGTTCATAATTCATTTCTCTGAATAATGAAAATGTCAATTTTCAGTGTGTGAAGAGTGAACAATCTGATTCCCCCATGAAAACACCTCCAGTAGTGCATGTAGTGTCTCATATTAACATTGTCTCTCAATCCAGGCATTTGTACTGCAACCTTCACCCTTGACCTTGGTCACATACAGGAAGTCAGGGGAACGTATGGTACATGCAGGAGACACCGTTCTGCCTCAGAGTTGGACACCTTCTCCCCTACTCCATGTCAGATTCCAACACAACTGACTTTACTAACCCCTCCACCTTCATCTTGCTGGGCATTCCTGGCCTGGAGGCAGCTCATGTCTGGATATCCATCCCCTTCTGTGCCATGTATGTCACAGCCATCTTGGGGAACTTCACCATCCTGTTCATCGTGAAGACGGAGCTGAGCCTCCATGGGCCCATGTATTATTTCCTCTGCATGCTGGCCGTCACTGACCTGGTCCTGTCCACATCCATCCTGCCCAAAACGCTGAGCATCTTTTGGTTCAATTCCAGGGAGATCAATTTCAGTGCCTGCCTCACCCAGCTGTATTTGATTCACTGCTTCATAGTGATGGAGTCTGGGATCCTTGTGGCCATGGCTTTGGATCGCTACGTGGCCATCTGCGATCCCCTGAGACATTCTACCACCCTGACAAACCCCGTTGTGGCCAAGATTGGCTTGGCCGTGTTACTGCGCGGTGGCATGCTCGTATTGCCCTATGTCTTGCTGGCGAGGCAATGGCCATATTGCAGAACCAACATCATCCCCCACACACACTGTGAGCACATGGCCATGGTGAAGCTGGCCTGTGCTGACATCCGTGTCAGTAGTTACTACGGCCTCTCTGTGGCAATCTTGGTGATCAGTATGGATGTGCTTTTTATCACTGTGTCCTATATCCAAATCCTCAGGGCCATCTTCAGCCTCCCCACAAAGGACGCCCGGCTCAAGACATTTGGGACTTGCATCTCCCACCTCTGTACCATCTTAGTCTTTTACATCTCAGCTCTCTTCTCCTCCCTCACATACCGGTTTGGCCAGAATGTGCCCCTGCACTTCCACGTTTTCATTTCCAACGTCTACTTCCTGGTGCCCTCCATGCTAAACCCCATAATCTACGGGGTGAGAACCAAACAGATCCGGGACAGGCTACTCCGGCTCTTTACTCATAAAGGGACCTAAAGTTTTCTCCTGGTGCTGTGGCTCTTAGACTGAGCTCCATGCAGAGCTGGAAGGTGACATGGTGCTGGGTCCTACCGTTTCCTGACCTTACTGTGTGGTGTCAAAGTGACAGCTGGTAACTGGATTACTGAAGCCCTGCCCTCTGCCCAAGACCCCACCTTTGTTCCACATGTTCCCTCAAGGCCCCACCCACTTCTGTGACACTTCCACCAAGGCAGTGCCTCCCATCAGTCGCTCCTCTCCTCCCCTCTCCCCATCACTTGCTGGATCATCTCCACCTCCCTCTTCCATCAGCTGGGCTCCCTCTGCTCTGGGGCTGGAAGGGGGCTGCTGCAGGCTGACATGGAGCCTGCAAGTGAGTGCAGTGAGGACACAGCATTGGGGCTGACAGGCCAGTCAGGAGCGCAGAGGGAAGCCAGGAAGGTGTATAAAGGCAGCTGAGGGTTGAAAGCAGGGTTCAGTGGCAGGCGGGTGAGATTGTGCATCATACAGTTTGTGGGCCCTAAAGCTCAGCTACAAAGTCCTGAGGGAAGAGACCATTGTGTGGCTTATTTCTTTAGCTTTCAGCTCCCTTTTGTTCCTCCCGACAGGGGGCTTGAAGCAGGCAGGGTCCCTGCAATGGGGATGGGCTGGGATCCCTTTGTCCTGAGCCAGGCCTTGGGAGCAGGCCAGGAATCAGTTTTGAAGCTAGGAGGACAACCGCTGAGAGAGGTGGAAGGATAGGCCCCAGCTTTAGCGGGGAAGGCGGGATGCTGGGCAGAGGCCGGGGTGGCTGTGATAGCTGATAGAGAGGGAGATAAAAGGCACACCTGCCATTAGCCAGCTATTTACACACGTACATGGCACCATACCTGGAACTACAGGGCACCCATTGCCCCGGGTCTGAAGTTGAACTGTGAAGCTGAGTCAAACATACGCTCTGCATGACGCTTTTGATCACTACATCTAGAAGCTCTTTAGCTAGGCTGCTAGGCAGTGTTTGTGACAGTTGCCTCCTGGGGTTCCATCTGGAACTGGGGTACCACTCAGCCCCCTGACCCACCAGCCTGGGCTCCCTCTAACACTGTACTGCTGTGACAAGCTACAAAGACTTCCACCCTGCACTTTCACCAGCATTCACACAGGTAGGTACACACCCATGCCTACGCAGTTACATAGGAAAGCTTCTCCCAGCTCCTCAGGCACACCCCCTCCTCTGGAGTAAAAACCCAAATTTATACCATCTTGCGCTGCATGGGAAACCATACAGCGTAAGCTCATAACATTTGTCACCTCCTTCAATGTGGAGAGGAATATGCAACAGCGTTTTGGTCCTGAGTTTTGATACAGCAAACTAAGTTTATTAATGACAATATATAGATTTTAAGATATTTTAATGATAGCAAAGAGATCCAAGCAGATTATCTAGCAAATAAGCAAAAACTACAAACTAAGCTTAATATACTAAAGAGATTGGATATGAATACCAATTTCTCACCCTGAGGGCTTGTCTTCACTACCCGCCGATCCGGCGGGTAGCAATCGGTCTATCGGGGATCGACTTACCGCGTCTAGTGAAGACGCGATAAAATCGATCCCTGATTGCTCTGCCGTCGACTCCGGAAATCCACCACGGCAAGAGGCGGCAGCGGAGTCGGCGGCAGCGCGGCAGCGGTCGACTTTCCCCCGTCCTCACAGCCAGGTAAGCCGACCTAAAATACGCAACTTCAGCTACGGTATTCACGTAGCTGAAGTTGCGTATCTTAGGTCGGACCCCCGCTGTAGTGTAGACCTAGCCTAAGAGATGATACAAGCAGGCTGCAGATTCTTAAGGGGCGAGCTGCACTTGTTTTATGGCTTGGAATCCCCAGGTGTTTTGGTCCTTAGTTTTGATATGGCAAACTAAGTTTATTAACTAGAAAAGAGAGATTGTAAGTGATTATAAGTGATAGCAAGCAGATCAAAGCAGATTACATAGCAAATAAACAAAAATACAACCTAAGCTTCATATACTAAACAGATTCAATATGAATTAGCATATTCTCACTCTAACTGGTGATACAAGCAGACTTTTAGATTCCTAAAGGTACAAGCTGCACTTGTTTGCAGCTTGGAACCCCCAGGTGTTCCATTCACAAGCTAAAAAATTCCTTTAGCCTGGATCCAGCACTGCCCCTAGTTCAGTCTTTGTTCCTCGGGTGTTTCCAGGAGTTTTCTTGGGTGGGGAGAGAAGAGCAACAGATTCTGTCCCTCCCTGCCTTATATAGCTTTGTCATATGGCAGATACCTTTGTTTCAAAGCTTGGTTCCCAGACTGGTCTGTGGAAAAGCACTGACATCCCAAGATGGAGTCTAGAGACATGTGGTCTGGTCATATGTCCTTGTAGAGTCATAGCAGCCATTACTTGGAGGCTGTCTGTAGCGTTCACAGGAAGGCTTCCCCGGATGGGAGATAAGCTTCTCCTAAGGCCTTTTTTTTCTAATGCCCCATTGCCCTGAATTGGCCCTTCCCCACCCAGCTATCTAGACTGAAAGCCTCTTGGCTAGTGGGTGTCACCTGGGTGAAACTACTTCTGAAATACAGATACATAGTCAATATTCATAACATCTCACACAAAAATGATACACGCACACAAATAAGAAAATCATATTCAACAAATCATTACTTATTCAATGACATCTCACGGGACTTATCTTGCATAAAATGCATTATAATTATGTCATAATCACATCATAATAATATCACTGTGGAGAATATGGGGTGCAGTCTCATAGCATTATCCCCATGTCATGGACTGACCTAGCCATGTGTAGCGATAAAGTGATTTACCCCAAATCACACAATGAGTCAGTGGCAGAGCTCAGAATAGGGAATCCTGACCCCCATCCCCGCACCATTGCTGTAGCAATGAATGGGCACTGCTCCTCTGGGTTGTATTAGATGCAGTGAGGCTATTTGTGTGTCGTGATCAGTGGAGTTGCCGTCCTTAAACAGGAGGAATTTATTAAAGAAACAGCTAAAAACTACAGCCACAAAAAAAGGATTCCACACAGCTCAGTCTTCAGCCTTGTCTTGCTTGTTTACCAGGGACCACATGCTGCTTGGAATTTAGATTATGTGTTGTAACTTGATCTTTCACCACTAACTTCAAAGTTTGTCAAGGGGGAAAGTAGTATTCGAGAAAAAGTATGTGCATTAATTCAGGAAGGGAGTGATGAAATTAATTTAAATTTTATGGAGATGTCCTATCTCCTAGAACTGGAAGGGACCTTGAAAGGTCATTGAGGCCAGCCCCCTGCCTTCACTAGCGGGACCAAGTATTGATTTTGCCCCAGATCTCTAAGTGGCCCCCTCAAAGATTGAACTCATAACCTTCAGTTTAGCAGACCAATGCTCAAACCACTGAACTATCCCTCCCCCCTGCTGAAGTAACTGAGGTACCTGAGGTACCAAACTTTAAATATATCTTAAAATGTCACTATATCGGGTGTACTTAAAGGATGGATGTGAGCAGTATGGATCTATAATACATTTTTGATTACAAATTGTTCAGATTGGTTTGGGTTTATGTGCACTGAAGGGTTTATACAAATAGTTGTGATAAATACAAATAATTCAATTGGAAGGATTTGAGAGATTAAACATCACTGCAATGAACTTCATGGAAGGTACTCAATACTGTGAGACTCAGCCACCCTTAGAAATATTAAAGAGTAAGTAAATAGGTGATAAGATGACTTACCAGTTGGAAGAGGAGGAGACACAGCCCAGCAGAACACAATAATAAAATGGCTGCTGAAGGGCAGCAGTTGCTTGTATCATTCGGCACATGTAAAGGAGCAGCAGCTCCTCAAAAGGTGTTCTGGGAAAGAGGTCCTAGAAAAGTGCAACCCTGGGGAGATTTGGAAAGGTCAAGGCATTCCCAGAGGAATCCACATTTGTGTGTAACAGCTTATATGGCGCTACTTGGTAACCAGGCCCAAACCTCATTGTAGGCAAAGGAAAGACTTCCAGAGACAGATGGGACTAAATGGCCACACTGGGGTACAGCCATTCCCCCAAAAAATAGAGAGTTGGAGAAAATGGGAAAGTTTTAAGTGTAATTTAAGCAATATTTGTGGTGTGACAGCGCATGTTTGTTTCTTACAGTGGGGAAAAATCTCGGGTGGTGTCAACGCTGATTCCCCACTCTGGCACTTCGAGTGCAGAAGGTGAGGGCCTGCAAGGACTCCAAAAATTAAAACTTGCCACTCCAGGCTGGTAATGCTGCCACCAACCCAAGCAATCTGGTTCCATTTCAGTTTAGATCGAGCCCATCCTTCCTGTATAGGCTCCCCCATCTCCCTCCCTGTCAGCTACTAAAGCCACCCCAGCCTCTGTCTAGCATCCCTCTTTTCCAGCTAATGCAGGGGCTGATCCTTCCACCTCTCCCAGCTGTTGTCCTCCTAGCTTCAAAGCTGATCCCTTGCCCTGCCCCTGAGTCCTGGCTCAGGGCAAAGGACCCCCAGCCCATCCCCATTGCAGGGACCCTGCCTGCTATAGACACCCAGCCAGGAGGAGCAAAGGGAGCTGAAAGCTAAATAAATAAACGACACAATGTAACTGAGCTTTAGGGCCCACAAGCTTTATGATGCATAAACTTGCCCGCCTGTCTCCCAACCCTGACCCCAACCCTCAGCTGTTTTTATACAGCTGTGATGGGTTCCCCAAAATATCACCTGGAACTGGGGTACCACTCAGCCACCGAACCCACCAGCCTGTGCTCCCTCTTACTGTACTGCTGTGGCAAGCTGTAAAGTCCTCCAGGATTCAGCCTGCACTTTCACCAGCATACTTACGGGTAGGGACACACCAAGCTGTTACATGTAGACGGGCTCTCTGACCAGCCCCTGCCTGGGAAGGCTGAACCTGGGGCACCTTCCAGCTTCTCAGGCACAAACCCCCTCTGGAGTATAATCCCAAATGTATACCGTCTTGCATTGCACAGTGATCTCTACATCACAAGCTCATAAATTTTGCCCCCACTCTCAATGTGGAGAGGAATATATAGCAGCCTTTTGGCCCTGAATTATGATTCCCACATTGGTTTAGATAAAGTAAAACAAATTTATTAACCACAAAAGCTATGTTTTAAGTGATTATAAGGGATAGCAAAGAGATTAAAGCAGGTTACCTAGAAAATAAACAAAATACACAAACCAAACTTAAAATACTAAACAGATTGGATATGAATAGCAGGTTCTCACCCTAAGAGATGATACAAGCAGGCAACAGATTCTTATGGGGCAAGGTGCACTTGCTTACAGCTTGGAATCCCCAGGTGTTCCATTCACAGGGTAAAAATCCCTTTAGCCTGGGTCCAGCACTTCCCCCAGTTCAGTCTTTGTTTTTCAGGTGTTTCCAGGAGTCTTCTCGGGTGGGGAGTGAAGAAAACCAGACGATGCCACTCCCTGCCTTATATAGCTTTTCTTTTATGGCAGGAACCTTTTATTTTAAAGCTAGGTTCCCAGACTGGTCTGTGGAAAAACTGACATGCCAAGATGGAGTCTAGAGACCTGTGGTCACATCACATGTTCTTGTAGAGTCATAGCAGCCATTACATGGAGCCTGTCTGTAGGATCCTCAGGAAGGCTCCTCAGGTGGGGGATAAGTTTCTTCTAAGGCCTATTATTTTTTTTCCTAATGTCTCATTGCCCTGAATAGGCCCTTCCCCACCCAGCTATCTAGACTAAAAGCATCTTGTCTAGTTGGGGTTCCCCAGGTGTAACTACATTTTGAAATACAGATCCATAGTCAATATTCACAACTTCACATGCAGCAATGATACATGCACAAAAAATAGGATAATCGTGTTCAGCAAAACATAAAGTTTCCAGCTGGGGAGGACTGTGGGGGAGGGAGGTGAAGATGATGCAGTGAATGACAGGGGAGTGGGGAGCAGAGGAGCAAGTGACAGGGGCATGGCGTTGTGGGAAAAGGCAGAGAAGTGAGTTGGACCTTGAGGGAAGATGTGGAGCAGGGGTGGGTTCTTGGGCAAAGGGATAGGTCAGGGAGAAGGCCTCAGGTGTCCAGTTACAATTAGAATTACAATTAGAATGGTGAAAACCCTATGAGTGAATGAGTTGTACACAGACTGATTCTCCAGTTTGTCAAATTGACACAGCACAGTAAGGCCAGGAAAGGGTTTAATGTCTCTTTGACTGTCCAGTCAGTGATTCAGGGAAGAGGGCCCAGAACCATGTCATAAGCCAGCTCTGCACGGAGCTCGGTCTGAGAGCCAGAGCACCAGGAGAAAATTTAGGTCCCTTTATGAGTAAAGAAATTGAGCAGCCTGTTCCGTATCTGTTTGGTCCTCACCCCGTAGATGATGGGGTTTAGCATGGGGGAAACCAGGAGGTACACATTGGCAATGAGAACATGGAAATGCATGGCCATATTCTGGCCAAACCGGGACATGAGGGATGAGAAGAGACCTGGGATGTAAAAGGCTAAGATGGCGCAGAGGTGGGAGAAGCAGTTTCCAAATGTCTTGATCCGGGCATCCTTTGTGGGGAGTCTGAAAATGGCCCTGAGGATCTGGGTATAGGACACTGTGATAAAAAACACATCCAGACAGAGCACACACAATAGCACAAAGAGGCCGTAGTAACTACTGACACGGATGTCGGCACAGGCCAGCTTCACCACGGCCATGTGCTCACAGTGCGTATGGGGGATGATGTTGGTTTTGCAGTATGGCCATCACCTCACCAGGAAGGGATAGGGCAGTGCAAGCAAGCCACCCCGCAGCAAAATGGCCAGGCCGATCTTGGCCACCATAGGGTTTGTCAGGATGGTGGAATGTCTCAGAGGATCGCAGATGGCCACGTAGCGATCAACAGCCATGCCACAAAGATCCCAGACTCCATCCCTGAGAAGGAGTGAATGAAGTACAGCTGGGTGAGGCAGGCACTGAAATTGATCTCCCTGGAATTGAACCAGAAGATGCTCAGCATTTTGGGTAGGGTGGACATGGACAGGACCAGGTCGGTGATGGCCAGCATGCAGAGGAAATAGTACATGGGGACATGGAGGCTCGACTCCGTCTTCACGATAAAAAGGATGGTGAAGTTCCCCAAGATGGCTATGATGTACATGGTGCAGAAAGGGATGGAGAGCCAGACGTGGGCTGCCTCCAGCCCAGGAATGCCCAGCAGGATGAAGGTGGAGGGGTTGGTGAAGTCGGTTATGTTGGAATCTGACATTGAGTAGAGAAGGAGGTGTTCAACTCTGAGGCAGAACAGTGTCTCCTGCGTGAACTGTACGTTCCCCTCACTTCCTCTATGCGCTCAGGTCTAGGGTGAGGGTCGCAGTACAAATGCCTGGATGGAGACACAATGTTAATATGAGACACTACATGTACTACCAGAGTCTGTTCTCATGGGTGAGGCGGATTGATCTCTCTTAACACACTGAAAATTGACATTTTCATAATTCAGAGAAATGAATTATGAACAACTGACCCTACTAATGCCAATTCCATATTTTATGGTGCTCCTTGTGTCAATAATTCCTACCCGTCATGGTGTGGGAAGCTTTAATAGGCACCAGCAGCAACATATAACAAATGTGGAAAATGGAAAATAGCAAATAATACAAATAGGAAATTGTGATAATTGATAAGAGGCATTAAAAACATCAGGGAAAAATCCATGCTGGGCAGGGCTAAGGATAACAAAAAGGAGGTTATTAAGAATATTAAGAACAAAAGAAATCCTGTAAAAGCTTTAGACCAATTACTAGAGGGAGAAAGGAAACTTTTTAATTTTGCATTTGTTCAAGTAGATGTGTTCAAGAAATATTTTTGTTCTTCATTCAGAAAGAAGCAGTATGAAGTACTCATATCTCCTGAAGTGCTGATACACCTTTGAGTCCAAGGAAGGCTTTAAACAGTACCTACAGTAGAACTTTAGAGTTACAAACATCAGAGTTATGAACTGACCAAACAAACACACATCTCTTTTGGAACCGGAAGTAGGTAATCAGGCAGCAACAGAGCCAGAAAAAAAAGGGGAGGGGGGCAAATACAGGACAGTTCTGTGTTAAACGTACACTATGAAAAAAATAAAGATAATTTTTAAAAAACAGATGTGCAAGGTTAGGAAGCAATGGAAAAGCTGGTATGGGATTAGTTAAAAAAAGTTTAGGAATATAATTAATGCCAGTCAACCACATGGTTTATGGAAAACAGGTCTTGTGAAATAAACTTGATTTCATCCTTTAATGAGAGCATATGTTTGGTTGATGAAGGGAACCATGCAGATGCAACAGACTTAGATTTCTCAGGTATTTTATTTAGTAGGGAAATATATTCAGATTAAAAAATGAACAATATACAATATCAATAGAGCACATGTTAAGTGGACTAAAAACTAGCTAACTGACAGATCTCAGAAAGCAGTTGTCAATGGGCCATTGTCAGTGAATGGGGCTTTTTCTAGTGGGGTTCTCCAGGGATCATTTCCAGACCTGATGCTATTCAACATTTTCATCAATGAACTGGAAGTAAATAGAAAATCACTGGTAGCACCACCGTTAGTTAAGGCTGTCTGACATATTCAATTAGGAGACCACATTTTCAGTTGCTTATACATTTGCCAAACTTTAATCTTTTGGACTGAAATTTCCCACGCACGGTGTCTGCTTCCAGATGAATTGTTTTTTGAAAGTTTGAGGCATAACAGTTTGGCCAACTTCTAAAATGAAGCTAGGAGAAAAGATGCCTTGCCCATGTTGAAACATTCTTAGAATTGTTCCAGTGAGGAGCCTTAACACCTCCATGCCTTATAGCAGATAAAAGTCGGGTAACAGTCTGTCCCCTCCCGCCTGTCCCCCGTTAACAGCCAGAGCCCTGAAATGCAAGAGGAGGAGGTGACAGTGTCTCTGCATTAACACACAGCTGGCTCCTGCAGTCTTTACTCAGTTCTTACTCCAATGGGAGTTTTGCCTTAGTGAGGCCTGAGCAAATTACAGGCCATGGCCTCAGAATTTGGCCTTGTATTGTCCATCTACTAACACCTTTCACCCTGAAGGTTACACTGTGCCACTGAAATGCAGCCACCTTGGGCCTGGAGATCATCAGCTGGGGAGGTATTGGAAAGAGGCACATTTTGGCCCATGATACTGGAGCAAACTCATCCCTTGTGGCAAGGGCCCTGGGATGTTTAATGGCTGTGCAGAGCGGAAAGGACCACAGACTTACTCTCTATCCCATCACACCTATGTTACACTGGGTTTGTTGAGCAGGAGAGCTCCTCAGCAAGAGATGGGTACCTGTGAATTCTGAGACCGAAGTGTCTTCCCTCTCAGGTAGCCGTATTCCACACATCTCTCACTCCACCTCTGCAGCAACATCCTACACCGAGAGCCAACACTGGGGTGTACAATGTTTATAATATAGCTCTGTGTAGTCCCAGTGGGGTTTGCTCAGACTCTAGCAGAGAAACAACATCTGGATGCAAACAGGTTGGACACGGGGAAACACTCTAGCCAATGTCTCTTTTCATATCTGCCATTCTATGCTATTCATCCAGCTTTAGGAGTAAACTGTAATTAAGGGACCTTCCCAAAGGGAGATGAGAACTCTTGAGCTCTCTGCTGAGTCAGAGAGGAATTGGCTGCTCTGTGCATTTGTGTATATTTAAAAATTATCGTTGATTAAGAAAACTAGGGATAATGCCTAGGTCTCCATAGGGTTTCATGACCTGTAAATTCCCAGAATGAATGGGAAGATATTAGGCTGACAGATCTGGAGAAAGATGCCTGAGGGGAGACACGAACACTTTCTGCAAGCACACGGGACTGTTGCTAAGGGATCAGAGATCAGTAATTCTCATCAGTAACTATCATACTGTGCAGCACCTTTCATTGAAGGATCTTTTAAACACCTAGGAAATGAAAGTCACAATCAACATATCCCCATTTTACAGACAGGTAAACTGATCCACGGGGAGAGTGCCTTGGACAAGGTCACACAGAGAATGACAGACAGAACCAAGGAGTCCTGACTTCCCTGCCTTAACTATGGTCTCTCCGTCAATAATTGAGCGCATGACAAAAGGGAAATGGACTCACGGTCTAGTAGGGCCGGTTCATGTGGTAGGTGTGACAGACTTCCCTGGGGTGTAACCTGGACTGAGGTACCGCTGCCCCTCTGGCATACCAGTCTGGGCCCCCTCTAACACTGGGAAGCTTTGACAAGCTGCAATCGTCTCCAGGTCTTGCACTTACACAGCCATACACAGACAGGGACACACCCAGCTGCAGTTATATGAATGCTTTCACTAGCCACTCATGAACCCACAACAGAGAGGCACCAGCAAATTCCCCCACAGCTCCCCAGGCTAGGACCCCAGAATAGTAGCATGATGCCCTGCTGATCAGTGTAATTTTATTTTCCAGTCCACCTCTCCCTCAGTGTGGAGAGAAGAATGCACCAACCCCATTTCCTGAGCAGGTTTTGCATTTCAAACCACACACTGTATTAGGTGTAAAAATATAAAACAGATTTCTTAAGTACTGAAAGATAGACTTTAAGAGATTATAAGTGATAGCAAACAGTTGAAAGTTGGATATAAACAAAAAAATAAACAAAACTGCAATCTAAGTTCTATACGCTAGACAGGATTTGAGTCAACCTGTGTCTTACGCTGATGGTACAAACATCCCACCAGTCTTCCATACACAGGCTAGAAACCCCTTCAGCCTGGGACCACAGCCCCAGTTCAGTCCTTGTTCCTATGGTGTTTCCAGGTGACGAGTTGTGGGGGGAGTGAGGCCAAGTGATGATGTCACTTCCACCTGTTATAGATTCTGCCATGTAGGGAACTTCATTTTCCCAAGCAAAAGCCCCCAGAGCAGTTAGTGGGAAAGTACAGGCACAAGATGGAGTCCGTTGTCACATCAGCTGGTCACATGCCCTTGAATACTTCAACGACTCATAGCAGGGGCCATCACCTATATCCTGGCTTGAACGTTCACAGGAAAGTCCATCGGGGGGGGGGATAATCTTCTTCTAAGGCCTATCGTGTTTCTTAATGGGTCATTACCTTGAATGGTCCATCCAGAATGTGCTGGCTAGACTGCATGTAAACTACCTTGTGGATGTTACCCAGGCGCAAACCCATTTGAAATACTGGCACATACTCAATATTCATAACTTTAGGTACAAAAATGATACACGCACACAAATAGAGTAATCATATTTAGCAAATCAAAGCTTTTCCATTGAAACCATATGCTGGTTCATCATTTAGCAGCAAGGCGTTCCCTGGGAAATATCCCACCCTCTGACTCTACTACCTCAACCAGGCTTCACAATCACTCATTGCTGTGTAGAATATTAAACTCTTTGTTTCAAATTGTTTAAAATGTATCCTGTATATGTATATAATGTCTTTTGTCTGGTGATTTCCACACCCCCCCCCCCCCCCGGAACCTAACCCCTCACGATTTACATAAATTCTTATGCGGAAATTGGATTTGCTTAGCATCATTTCGCATAAGGTTGCATTTTTCAAGAATATAACTACACCGTTAAGTGAGGGTGCCAGGGTGTTGCTTTGAGGTGCAGAATATCACACCTCCCTCCTTAGTTTACTGCAGGCATGTTAGTCACTGACTAATGCGAAGGCAGCCTGCCCAAGACCCTCTTTAAGTTTTGAACATACAACTCTCAAGAGTTGTAAGAACTGCAGTGTTTTCCACATGTGTTCTTCAAAAGTTTTGTGGGGCTTTTCTGGGTTTCTAGAAAACCTGTCTTTGTGTCTTTGCAGCATTGTTAACCATTGTGCTTTTCCAACCGGTGGTAACTCAGTACAGATATTCACTAATGTAATGCAGTGATGTGCCTTAGTTTCCCCTTCCACACAGCAGGCCAGGTTTATTATGGTTTCCCTGCTGTGACAAGCTTTGAGCCTGTTTACAGGTGTTAGCTGAGAAGCACTATCCCCATAGACTTTCTTGTTTACTACTCGTAGCATGTCCAAAAGCTTTTCCCCAAAATCATGCATGTTACATCTTTGCATAGGATTTACCATCAGTACCAAATTCTTCATTATAAGATTTATCATTTGCTTCAAACTTTGGATCATGAGATTTAACAATGACACCAAATCTTTATCACAGGTAGGTGTTTTCAAATATTTTTTATTATACCAGGCCTTCTGCTTGGACAGTTTGGTTTGTTCAGTACCCATTGTGTCTTTCAACTCCTCCCTGAACTTTCACATGTGTTTATTTACTGGGTTTCCTTTCCCCTCAGTGTCCCTTTCACTGGGGATTTCAGTTGAAGGTCATCTTAGGGGTCTTGGCATTCCAGGGTCAGGTGAGGTAAGGGGACTTTGCATGTTGACTAGCCCTCTGTGGTGCTGCTTCCAAACCTCCAGGGTTATGCTCATTCAAGAGATCCACTTCTCCTCTCGGGCTTTCCTGTGATCCCCACTCCCAGCACTGGGACCTTCCCCACCCATTTCCTAGAGAGTTGTGATCTGTGCTCTCTGGGCTAAGGGGTGTATCTTGTCCCGGCAGCTCTTTCACAGCTGCTTTCTGTGTCTTACCAGCCCAGGATATTTCTTCCTCCCCTCTGTCAGGTGTGTCATTAACATTCTCACAGACAACCGTTTATTCAGTAGGATCTACCTTCTGTTTTAAAGAGACAGAGTTAGTTTTCATGAACACGTCAGGAACAACGTCCTGAAAGATCGAGATCTGGATTCGGGTACCCTCTGTCACCCCTCTGTCTATTCCCTAAGAGGTCAGTTGTGTGACTGCTCCTCTCTGGGAGGTGAGTTCTATGGTTCCCTCTCAAAGCCTGAGACTCAGGTTGGGTGCATGGATGCACAGATGCTGAATAAGCCATTCTGTCCTGGGCATCCTCCCCCTTGTGATCAGTGAGGAGACATTCCTGTTCTCACATGGTTCCTCCCCCAATTTCCTCCTGAGCCCCGCTACATACATACCCCAATGCTCTCTATCCTCTGCTCAGCGGTGAAGGGCTCCGAGCTAAAACTCTGGAAAGTTTTCTCACCTGCAGGCACTACACCCCCAGCACTTCCTGAGATGCTGTTGCCTCTAGCTGCAGTGTTAAAGGAACCCTCACATCCCCCCTCGGTGGTTTACACAATTCCATGACCCTTCTCTGGGCTCCCCTCCGGAAGACATCTTCCTTTGCTCCTGAGCATAGGATTTTTCCCTTGTTAAACTGAAATCTGGACATTCCTCCCCCCCTCCCCCGACATTTTTCCAACTCTGAGGAGATATCACGTTCACCTTCAGGGCAGGAGCTGGTCTCAACCACCCGCACCTCTGGAAGCATGCAGCTTCTCCCTGCTGCACAGGAATCAAGGAGCCGTTCTCTCATTCCTTCAGCACTTCCTGGGACTTTATCCTTTCCCTCTGGGGTCCCAGCAGAATGTTCCTTCTTGGTGCTAACTTACCCCTTAACACCCCGACCTACACAGAATAAATCATTGCCAATCATAGAATCATAGAATATCAGGGTTGGAAGGGACCTCAGGACGTCACCTAGTCCAACCCCCTGCTCAAAGCAGGACCAAACCCCAACTAAATCATCCCAGCCAGGGCTTTGTCAAGCCTGACGTTAAAAACTTCTAAGGAAGGAGCTTCCACCACCTTCCTAGGTAACCCATTCCAGTGCTTCACCACCCTCCTAGTGAAATATTGTTTCCTAATATCCAACCTAAATCTCCCCCACTGCAACTTGAGACCATCGCTCCTTGTTCTGTCATCTGCCACCACTGAGAACAGCCGAGCTCCATCCTCTTTGGAACCCCCCTTCAGGTAGTTGAAAGCAGCTATCAAATCCCCCCTCATTCTTCTCTTCTGCAGACTAAATAATCCCAGTTCCCTCAGCCTCTCCTCATAAATCACAATTAGGATAGTGTGACAAGGTGCTGGGCATGAACTGCTGACCCAGACCTCTGTCATGCCATCCCCAAAAGCTTCAGTTTTGACAAACCTTACCAAGCAGTAATTGTAGTGCGGGATTCAATCATTAGAAATATAGATAGTTGGGTTTCTGATAATCCAGAACACCACGTGGTAAATTGCCAGGGGTGTGTGAAGGTAGCAGATCTTGCAAGACATCCAGACACACTTATGTGTAGTGTTGGGAAGAAGCTTGGTACATGTAGGTGCCAGTAACAGAGGGAAAGGCAGGAGAGAGATCCTGGAGGCCAAATTTAGTCTGGAAGGCAGGAGATTAAGATCCAGGACCTCCATGGCAGCATTCTCTGAAATGCTTCCAGTTCCACGCGCAGGGCCAGGTAGAGAGACAGAGCTGCAGGGTATCAATGTGTGGATGAGATGAGGGAGGAGTGGTTCAGATTTATTAGGAACTGGGAAAATTTTTTGGAAAGGAGGAGATTATATAGGAAGGATGGGCTCCACCTTAACCAACATGGAACCCGACTGATGGCATGTAAAAATAAAAAGGTGATAGAGGATGTTTTAAACCAAGGGCTGAGGGAAAGCTGACGGGGCTAAGGAGCACATAGAATTATAGACCCATAGGGATAGAAGGGACCGCAAGGGTCAGCAAGTTTAACCCCCTGCCAAGATGGAGGATTTGTTGTTTCTAAACCACCCAAGATAGATGGCTATCCAGCCACCTTGTGAAAACCTCCAGGGAAGGAGCTTCCGCGACCTCCCGAGGCATCTGTACCATTGCCCTGCTGGGCTTACATTTAGGAAGTTTTTCCTGAGATTTAATCTAAATCTGCTATGCTGTAGTTTGAACCCATTGCCTCTCATACTGCCCTCTGTGGCAAGAAAAAACAATGTTTCACTATCTTTTTTATGGCAGCTTTTCATGTATTTGAAGACCGCTATCATATCCCCTCTTAATCTCCTCTTTTCCAAACTAAACATAGAATCATAGAACTGGAAGGGACCTCGAGAGGTCATCTAGTCCAGTCCCCTGCACTCATGGCAGGACTAAGTATTAGCTAGATCATCCCTGACAGGGGTTTGTCCAACCTGCTCTTAAAAATTTCCAGTGATAGAAATTCCAAAACCTCCCTAGGCAATTTATTCCCGTGCCTAACCCCCTTGACAGTTAGGAAGTTTTTTCCTAATGTCCAACCTAAACCTTCCTTGCTGCAATTTAAGCCCATTGCTTCTTGTGATATCCTCTGAGATTAAGGAGAACAATTTTTCTCCCTCTTCCTTGTAACAACCTTTTATCTTCCTCCTTGTAACAACCTTTTAGATATTTGTAAACTTTTATCATGTCCCCTGATGAACGCTGAGGGGTTCCAGGAAATACCAGTGGATCTCGAGTGCTTGTAGAGTCTACATCTGAGTCCATAGGGACAAGATAAAATGTTGGACTTTTAGTCTGACCAGGGCTCATGGAGGCATAGAGCAGCATGTCCTGAGGAGACTGAAACCAGTGTGGCAAACCCAAACTCTGATGAAAATGGACAGATCCCTCAAATTGACCTGGTGTTACCCGGGGACAGGGCAATAAAACATATGGGTAATGAGTCACCAGTCTTAAGAAGGTGCCAAAGAACTGCTAGGGGTGTACTGCCTGTGAAACTTAGAGATGATTCTATGATTGATTGGTACTATGTCATGTTTTAATGAATATTGTCATGTATAGTATAAAGTGGACATGGGAGGTTAAATATATGAAATGTTCTTTTATTAATTGTTAATGTTTTTATATAATATGATGCTGGTAAATGTTGTTAATATGGGGCCCAGATGAGTTAGTGTGAACATTCTGGCTGTGGCAGAATAGCAGGGGGGAATGTAATGGGACTGTTGGCCCCTCACAGAAACATAGTGAGGATTTTTGTTTGGCCGGCTCCCAGTACCAAAAGGAAGAGGAAGGGTCAATGGGAAACCAGGCCCCTGAGACTGACAGGCTACAGGGGAAATGGTGAGAGGTCAATGCTCCCGGTAAGCCTGATAGACAGGGCAGGCAGGAAAATGAGGGAGTCAGGAGGTCGGGGGTCCCGTCCTCCATGTGTGCTGGGGCTGCCTGCGCCACAGTGGGGCTGAGATAAGGAGAGAGCAGAGGCCCGGGCTGAGCTGGGAGCAGAGCTGCATTGGCCAGAGCCAGAGGGGTCAGAGAAGCATCACAGGAAGCAGGTCAATGCTGGGAGCAGAGTCACAGCAGTGTGCTGCCCCAGCTCTGCACAGACAACCAGCACAGCAAACCTCAAGCGAACCGCCCAATGACCACAAGATACACCAAGGGACGAAGGCGCCAGGCCAGGTTTATTGTAGATGAAGCTTGGCACTAGTATCCCGGAGATTCTACCAGACCACCAGTACAGGTATTCCATGACAATGGACCAGCTCAGTGAATGGCAGGACTTTCCACTCCCTCTGAGATACATCTTAGTACCCGATACAAACAAGTTACATTCTGCCCCTCTGACATAGTTAGTGACTGCCCTCTGAAGTGGGTAGTTAGTTGGTTTGATCAAAACATCTTTATCATGCACTGTCATCCTGACCTAATCTTTTAGGAGGGGTCAGTGTGTTCCTGTTAGCTTTTTATAACCATCCTAGTATTGGGATATTCTGATACTACTTGATATTGGAATGTGTTTGGGTGTGTACTCTGTGCCTAGCACTTCCTAGGAATGTGTATTTCTGAGGTATCAGCCCTGTACTTGCCAGATTCCGTGAGCAGGTCCTGCCTCTTGCTCACAGCTTGTCTTGGCTTTATATCAGTAAAGCTTTGACTTGACTACTTCTATTGCCCAGGCTTATGTCTTAGGCTCTCTTCCTACTACATTCCCCCACTTTTTGTCTTTTTAGCGGGAGGATGTTCACCCATCATCCCAGAAAACCATAATGCCTGGACTGAAGATGTCCCAGTGGGCTAAACACTGTTATAAGGCTACCTTACTTTCCCGTCCACGCATTCATGCCCCATTTGTCCCTCAGTCTGCACATTTCCTCGTACAACTGATGGACAGATTTTATTTTTCAATTGTTTTCAGTTTCTCATAGTGGACCTGGAAATGTTAGTCCTGGGACCATGACTGAGGAGGAGGGTGTAGAGTTTTGCTCTGATAACCTGTGGGTGACATGAAGAGGCCTTAATACTTAGTTGGTGGTCGATGAAATGGGCTTTGTTCAGGATTATAAGTGGACTGTGCTTATACTTTATATAATAGTATAGGTATATATACTAATATATATGAGGGACTACATGGAGTTTTTTTTGAATAGTGAAATACCAGAAATATTCCCTATATAACTTGTGATACATGATACTATATGAGTAATGTCGATAGTTGGTATGCATACATAGATGTAAATGTGTATATAATAATATATATTTGTATCTTAAACATTTCTTATAGGACACATTTGGTTCAACACACCGCACAGAGTATCCAAGTATACAGATGTCCAACAGCCCTTACAAACTGCATAAGTACAAGCATTTGTTTTTTAAAACCTTAATAAGCATTTGATTATACCTTATAATGATTATTCATTACTGTGGCAGTGTTGATAGCTAGTTCAATTCCTTTCTGAATCCAGCATTGTAATTTGGCTTTTTTCGGTTTGACGTTGCCTGTAGCAACACATTCCCATCAGTGCAATTACAGTTATGACTCGTATTCCCATCGGTGTTACAACAAGTGTTCTGACTATTGGGTGTAGAATGATATCCTCTGGAATTGCCCACCAAGGTGTTTCCCCCTCTCTTTCTTTCTACTTCTTCTCTTTGTTGTTGGATAAGATAAGCTATGGGTATTAAGGCTTCCTTGGTTCTTGACACTGAGTCATGTATGTTGAATTGTAATCACTCCACCGGGGGAAACAATTTAATCACTACATCTTGTAGGCTACCAGGAAGAGTAATAATTTCAGTGGCAGTGCTGACACTACTTGTTGGCCAAAGGGCATAGGTTTCGACTTGGACAGTGCTAGTGACTTGCACACAAAATTCTGAATTGATTTCAGAACAAATGTTTTCATGTATAGAAACATTGGAATAGCCCAGAGAACACACCCCATCTTGTATTTGTACCAGCTCATTGATTAATTCTTTTTGTACCAATTGGGCCCAGCCTCTTTTTGTGTTATTGGTATTAAGTGTAGCGTAGCATTTACACAGCCACCATCTGTTATGTTTTGAACCACAAGCCTGATTATTTTGTATGCCAGTTTTAGTTACTAGGTGCACAGTGGGACAGTGCTGTACATAGGTATTATTTACCAAAGTTCCCATCCTGTTGGCATAGAACAATTTGACTGGATTTTGCATTTACCTTGGGATGGCCATAATGCTATGACGGCTTTTATTGTTATTATGATTTAAACTTGAAACCTTATTAAATGTAGCAGATTGTAAAAACACTGGACTTTTTGGTCCTGTATTTGTTTTAAAATGGCCGTGCGGTCCATTAGTTGTGGCCAATCTTGTATTTTTAATTGTAATAAGCTTCATTTGATGATTTTAATTACTTTATTACCATAGGCCATACAGCCGATTGTCAGTGAAACATTTTTTTCATGCTGTTAATAGGATAGTAGAATTTAGGTGGCCGAATCCTTGAGCAATTGAATGTATGCTGTCAATGGTACTGGCATGTTGATTTAGCAATAGGCTGCTAATGCTTTTTCCCATTCTGAATGTCTTGCCTAGTCCATTAATGATGCTGTTTATTTCTAGATTCAGATGTTTTGATATTTGCTGAATTTTAGATGCACATGCTAAGACCTGAGCCTTTTAATACGGTTTTCATAAGACTTTTTATTTTTTTAAGTAGGGGATTTTGAAAACCATTTCACAAATGCAATTGCACTTCAATTTTTGAATGGAACCAATTTTTGTGTTGTTGCAGGCATTGTATCAGCATGATTATACTAGCAAAATTTAGTCTTAGTGGCACAGTCATCCATCCCACATATTTTACCGTATACTTTGTGGTAAGGTGCAGGAAGATTCCCGGTGTGGGACAAGGTTGTAGATTTGGACATTCTACTGACGAAGTAGTGTTAGGCTATCTCTACACTGCCAGTGTCACCCCCCGAGTGACGAAAAGCACCATTGTAGACAGCACCTTATCACTGGCAGCCACGCTTCTGGTGATAAATCTACCACCCTTCATTCAGGGTGGTTTGGTTTTGTCACCAGGAGAGCTCTCTCCCAGCAATAAAGAGTGGCCACACAGCACACCTTAAGCCAGGGTGGTCTCTTGCCATATTTCCTGTCTTTCTTATGCAATGGGATAGTTTGCTCTTCTGCCCTTAATAATGTTGCTCTGAAAAACTGCCAGCTGTCTTCTATTGTTTTTCCCCTTAGACTTGTTCCCCATGAGATCTTGTCTACCAACTCCCTGAGTTTGCTAAAGTCTGCCTTCTTTAAATCCATTGTCTTTATTTTGCTGTTTTCCCTCCTAGCATTCCTTAGAATCATGAACTCTATCATTTCATGATCACTTTCCCCCAAGCTGCCTTCCACTTTCAAATTCTCAACCAGTTCCTCCTTGTTTGTCAAAATCAAGTCTAGAACAGCCTCTGCCCTAGTAGCTTTCTCCACCTTCTGGAACGAAAAATTGTCTCCAATACATTCCAATAACTTATTGGATAATCTGTGTTCTGCAGAGTTATTTCCCCAACAGATGTCTGGGTAGTTGAAATCCCCCATTACCACCAAGTCCTGTGCTTTGGGTGTTCTTGTTAGCTGTTTGAAAAATTCCTCAACTACATCTTCTTGGACAGTACCCACCCAGTATTTGAGACTGTTTATTCAGATTGTTGTTGCCAGTGTTTTCACAGTGTCCCAATCTGGGGGGTACAGTGGATTTTCCCAGCGGGGCATGGGTTTTCCAAAGGCCACTTCATAAGGACTAATTCCTGCCAAGTGATTTGGGGGAAACTCTGGATTCTCATCAGAACCGATGGAAGCACCATGTCCCAGTTTGTTCCCAGCTCATTGCACACTTTGGATAATTCAATTTTAAAAGACTTGTTCATTAAATCCACTACATCCCACTTCCCTCCCAGAGCTGAGCTATAAACGGGGAGTCCTGATGGAGTCTCTTTCTCTGCAGAGTTAGTAACAAAATTAGAACATATATTAAATTTTTCAATCTAACCATTGTCCCTTATGTAACTTTGCATAAGATGTCAGAACATGTTAGTATGAGAGCTGGGTTTAATATTTATTTTTCTTTCTTTTCTATAAGAATTAGATACAGTGCTCCTGTCAGCTCATTGCTAAGTTATTTGCCCAAAACTAGAGTTTTCAAGAGCCTAAGTAATCCCTGGAATCACAGTGAAAGTTGCATCCCACAACCAAAATCTGAAATGGATCCCTTGTACTGTTGGCAAGGGGACAGCGGTGGAAATGATCCTGTGCGGGGGAGGGAAGGAGACGAGTCTGAGAGAGGAGCAAGTCCTTGGGGAAAGAGGCAAAGCAGGGGCGGAGCCTTGGCAGAAAAGGTGGGGCAAAGTGGAATTTATTGGGTCCAGTTACCAGCAATTAGAAAAGTGGCAACCCAGTGAATGGTACATTGACTGACTCCCCAGTTTGTAACATTGACACAGCACAGTGATGTCAGGAAAGGATTTAATGTGTCTTTGACTGTCCAGGAAGTGATTCAGGAAAGAAGTCCTAGAACTATGTCATCAGCCAGCTCTGCACAGAGCTTGCTTTGAAATCTAGAGCACCAGGAGGAAAATTTAGGTCCCTTTGTGAGTAAATAGCTGGAGCAGCCTGTCCCGGATTTCTTTGGTCCTCACACCGTAGATGATGGGGTGTACCATGGGGGGCACCGCAAGGTACACGTTGGCAATGAGAATGTGAAAATGCAGGGCCACGTTGTGGCCAAAACGGTGTGCGAGGAAGGAGAAGAGAGCTGGCATGTAAGAGGCTAAGATGACAAAGATGTGGGAGCCACAGGTCACAAAAGTCTTGACTCGGGCATCCTTTGTGGGGAGGCGGAAGATGGCCCTGAGGATCTGGATATAGGACACAGTGATAAAAAACACATCCAGACCAATCACCAAGAATGACACAGAGAGGCTGTAGTAACTACTGACACGGATGTCGGCACAGGCCAGTTTCACCACGGCTATGTGCTCACAGTAAGAATGGGGGATAATGTTGGTTCTGCAATATGGCCACTGCCTCGCCAGGAAGGGATGAGGAAGTATAAGTGTGCCACCGCGCAATACCACTGCCAGACCAATCTTGGCCACCATGGGGTTTGTCAGGATGGTGGAATGTCTCAGGGGATTGCAGATGGCCACGTAGCGATCAAAAGCCATGTCCACGAGGATCCCAGACTCCATCGTTAAGAAGCAGTGAATGAAGTACATCTGGGTGAGGCAGGCACTGAAATCGATCTCCCTGGAATTGAACCAAAAGATTGCCAGCATTTTGGGTAGAATTGATGTGGACAGGACCAGGTCGCTGACAGCCAGCATACAGAGGAAATAGTACATGGGCCCATGGAGGTTTGGCTCCCTCTTCACAATGAACAGGATGATGAAGTTCCCCCAGATGGCTATGGCGTACATGGTGCAGAAGGGGATGGAGATCCAGACATGGACCATCTCCAGGCCAGGAATGCCCAGCAGGATGAAGGTGGAGGGGTTGGTGAAGTCAGTTGTGTTGGAATCTGACATGGAGTACTGAGAAGGTATCCAACTCTGAGGAAGAATGCTGTCTCCTGCATATACCGTACATTCCCCTGATGTCCTTTTCTGCCCAAAGTCTAGCATGATGGTTGAAGTATGAATGCCTGGATGGAGAGACAATGTTAACATGAGACACTACATGCACTACGAAAGGCAGTTCTTATGGTTGAAGTAGATTAGTTGCTCGTCACACATAGAAAAATGACATTTTAATTATTCAGATAAATGAATTATTAACAGCTGACCCTACTAATGCCAATTCCATATTTTATGGTGCTCCATGCATCAAGCGATCATGTTAAAGGAAAAAATCCTTGCTTGGAAGGATTATGAATCACAAAAAGTAGGTTATTGAGTCTTTTAAGAACCAAAGAAATCCTAGAAAAATTACAGGCCAATTCCTAAAGGGAGAAAGCAAACTTGTTAATGTTGCAGAAAAGGTAGATATGTTCAAGAGATAGGTTTGTTCTGCATTTGAAAAGAAGCAGTGTGAGGTATTTATATCACCTGACGTGATGAAACACTTTCCAGTCTATTAACAATCAAGGAGGATGTTAAACAGCATCTACAGTCGAACCTCAGAGTTATGAACACCAGAGCTACGAGCTAGCCGATCAACCACACATCTCACTTGGAAACAGAAGTACACAAACAGGCCGCAGCAGAGCTAACCCTCCTCCCACAAACCGTGAATACAAGACCATTCTGTGTTAAAGGTAAATTATTTAAAAAATAAAGGCTAGGAAACAATGGAAAAGCTGATATAGGATTACTTCAAAAGATCCTCTAGAAATATAATTAATGTCAGTCAGTCAGGATTTACAGAAAAAAAGTCTCGCCAAATAAATCCAATTTCATCCTTTAATGAGAGTAAACATTTTGTTGGTCAAGGAAACCACATATAAGCAATGGACTTAAATTGCAGCAAGGGTGGTTTAGGTTGGACATTAGGAAAAACTTCCTAACTGTCTGGGTGGGTAGGCACTGGAATAAATTGCCCAGGGAGGTTGTGGAATCTCCATCATTGGAGATTTTTAAGAGCAGGTTAGAGAAACACCTGTCAGGGATGTTCTAGATGGTGCTGGTCCTGCCATGAGTGCAGGGGACTGGACTTGATGACCTCTCGAAGTCCCTTCCAGTTCTATGATTCTATGATATGTCATAGACTTTGATTTCTCTGAGGTATTTGAGTTAGGATGGGAAAACATTCAGATAAAAAACACTATCCAATATCAGTAGAGCATACGTAAAATGGACTAAAAAGTGGCTAACAGACAGATCTCAGAAAGCACTGGTCAATGGGCCATTGTCAGCAAATCTAGCTGCATCTAGTGGTGTTCTGCACAGATCAGTTCTCGGCCCGATGCATTTCAATATTTTTATCAAGGATCTGGAAGCAAATATTGAATCACTGAAGATAAAATTTGTGGATGACCTAAAGGTTGGCAGAGTGGTTACAATGAGGAGGCCAGGGCAGGCACACTGATTGATCTAGAGTGTTTTATGAGCTGGGCTCATGCAAACAACATGCTTTAATACAGTGACATGCAAAGTTATCCTCTCGGAAAAGGGAATGTAGGCCCTACACGCTGTCAAATACAAAGTGATCCTCTTGGAACAGGGAAAGCAGGTCCAACCCACAGATTAGGGCACTGTATTATGGAACGTAGGGACACTGAAAAGGATGTAGTGGTCACTGTGGACACCCAACTCATCATGAGCTCCCAGTGTGATGCTGTGGCCAAAAGTGCTGATTCGATCCTCGGCTGCATAATCAGGAGAGTGGTGAGTTGGAGCAGGGGAAGGATTTTACCTCTGCACATGGCATTGGTGAAACTGACTGCCTCCAGTTCTGGGGTCCACATTTCAAAAATGATGTTGAAAAAATGGAGAGGGTGCAAAAAAGAGCCAGAAAAGTGTTTGGAAGCTGGAGAAAATGTTGGACAATGAGAGACATAAAGAGCTTCATCTATTTATGTTATCAAAAAGACAAAAAACATGGGTACTAACATACTCTGTAATCTAGTGGAGAAAGGCAGAACAAGGCCCAGTAATTGGAAGCTGAAGCCAGACAAATTCCACCTAGAAATAAGGGTCAAATGTTTAATACTGACAGTGAATAACCTTTGGAACACACTGTGAAGGGAAGTGGTGGATTCTCCAAAACCCCATACCTGCACATCCAGACTGGATGCTTTTCTGGAAGATCTGCTTGAGGGCTTGTCCACACTGAAAATGCTAGAAAGGCACTACTCACACTGACAGCAGGGGTTCTCCCATCAGCATAGATGATCCACCTCCTCGAGAGGTGGTAGCTAGGGTCGATGGAAGAATTCTTCCCTTGACCTCAAGCTGTCTACAGAAGGTTAGGTTGCACTTGGGTTGTCGAACAGAAAGAGATGGGTACCTGTGATTTCTGAGATGGAAGCATCTTCCCTGGGAATCCCCCTCAGGTAGCCGTGTCCCGCACCTCTCTCACACCAGCATCTGCAGCAGCATCCAACGCTGAGAGCCGATACAGAAGTGTACACCATTTATAATATAGTTCAGGGCAATCCCAGTGGGGTTTGCTCAGCCTCTAGGGGGAAAAAACGAGCATCTGAATGTAAACAGGCTAGAGTAAATCCTGTCTGCACTTTTGTGTTCTTTATCCAGTCCTCTCCAGGTATTGCACTCACACAGTTGAACCATCTTGCCCTTGTCAGAAGCCTGACCAGTGTAAGTTTATTACCCTTCCTCAGTGTGGAGAGGACAATGCGCCAGCCTTTGTCTCTGAAGAGATTTCCCTTTTACATTTCAAACAACACACTGTTTCAGGTTAAAACATATATATTAAAAATAGTTATTAACTATAGAAAGATAGATATTAAGTGATTATAAGTAATAGTGTGCAGGATTTGAATCAAGCCATCTCTCACCCTCATGGTACCAAGAGTCCCCACTCCCCTCCTGGAGCTGAGATAGAACCCAGGAGTCCTTACAGAGTAAGAATATACATTAAATTTTTCAACCTAGCCAGTGTCCCTTAAGTGACTTGCCGCAAGATGTCAGAACATGTCAGTATTAGAGCTCAGTGGGTCTAATATTTATTTAATTTTCCTTCTTTTATACAGGATTTAGATACAGTGCTCCTGTCAGCTAATTGTTGTTATCAGCCAAAAAGTAGAGTTTTCAAGAGCCTAAGAAGCCCCTGGAATCACAGGGAAAGTTGCCACCCCTACCAAAACCTGAAATGGCTCCCTTGTATCTGGGGGTGGGGAAGGGATGTGGAAATGAGCCAGCGAGTGACAATTACAAGTGCTATTGATAATGTAGGATTCAGGCCTGTATATTCACCTGAGACAGAATTTTGGGTCTTGTTTGCCCATTTGATTTTTGATACTCTTATATCTATATATACTTATATCTTATACTAATGTGTGTGAACAAAGGACAAAGATCGTGTGTATGTTGCTTCTGCCTAGCCAGATGGGTTTGTTAGCATAATGGGAATAGGTAAGAACAGTTAAACGTGTTTCTGTGCATGGTGGGTGTATAATATATGAATGCACACTTTAAGACTGCCTCAACTCTTATCTCAAGGCAAGATCAAGCAATCAGTCGAGAGGGGAGAGGGGAGATTGGGGGGAAGGTATAAAACACTAAAAGGACAAAGAAATGCCTGTCTATGACCGCAGCAAAATCTCACTCCTTACCCCTCCCATGGGGTACGAAAGAGTTGGGACAAAGACCCCAGAGTCACGACTCCCCAAAATGGAACATTACCATAAATTGTAAGGTGTGGGCCTGAGGGTGTGCATTTCGGGTATAATGATGTCAGCAAGAAAGGGGGCAAATGGGATATTGGGAAATAAGGCTCTGCAGTATCAGGGTTATGGACATGCTTGCAGGAAACTAACCCCAATAAACATTGCCTGCACCTTGGACTTCTGGTCTCCTGCTTTCTGTGTGCGTGACAAGAGCCAGGGGAGAGGGTGAAGGGAAAGCCCTTTAACAGTGACAGGGAAGGGAAGTAATAACAGACATGGGCGAGGTCTTGGGGGAAGAAGCAGAGCAGGGGTGGAGCCTTGGCAGAAGAGGTGGGGCAAGGGGTGGAGCTTCGGACGTCCAGTTACCAGCAACTAGAAAGATAGCGAACCAAAGATTTGTACATAGACTGGTTTCCAGTTTGTCATGCTGAAAAAGCACAGTAAGATCAGGAAAGGATTTAATGTCTTTTTCACTGTCCAGTAATTGATTCAGGGAAGAGGGCCCAGGACCATGGCACCACCTAGATCGGCACGGAGCCTGGTGGGAGAACCAGAACACCAGGAGAAAACTTTTAGGTCCCTTTATGAGTAAAGAGCTGGAGCAACCTGCCCCAGATCAGTTTGGTCCGCCCCTCATAGATGACAGGATTTCAGGGTGCCAGGAGCTCCATGTTGGCAATGAGAACATGGAAATGCAGAGGCACATTGTGGCCAAAATGGTGCATGAGGAAGGAGAAGAAAGCTGGGATGTAAAAGGCTAAGATGACATGCGGGGAAGGAATGGAACCTCCCCAGAAGAGGGAACTTAGGAAGGAGATGTTGGTCCAGCTCTTTAAAAACACAGAGACTGGAGGAGTTACAAGAAGCTGCAGCAGGACAGAGTGTCACGGAGTCCCCGGTCGATGCTCTGGAACTGCTCCCCACAAATCCAGTCAGGACTTTGGGGAGCCTCCTCTCCCTCGGAGCAGACCGTCTTTAAGGCAAGAAGCTCACACAGCTTCACCTGGGTCTGACCTTGGAGCATTCAGCATATGCCCCTCCATGCGCTTCCCTCAGCGAGTCTGCCCAGGCGGGGTCCTGGGGAAGCCAGAGGTCCTGCACGCACCCCCACTTTGCAGTCAGACATGACTCTTAGCCAGCCAGTAAAACAGAGGATTATTAGATGACAGGAACATGGTCTAAAATAGAGCTTGTAGGTACAGCGGCGAATGGGACCCCTCGGCTGGGTCCATTATGGGGTTCAGAGAGCCAGACACCTGTGTCTGCACTCCCTTCCCCGTTCCCAGCGAGCACCCAACTGAAACCCCCTCCGGCCTCTCCTTCTCTGGGCTTTGTCTCTTTCCTGGGCCAGGAGATCACCTGATCTCTTTGTTCACCTTTAGCTATTCCCTTGCAGGGGGGTAAGGGCCCTGGCCATTTGTTGCCAGGGAGACAGAGTATCAGGCCTGGTCTACACTAGGCGTTTATGTCGAATGTAGCACCGTTAAATCGAATTAACCCTGCACCCGTCCACACCACGAGGCTATTTAGTTCGACATAGAGGGCTCTTAAATTCGACTTCTGTACTCCTCCCCAATGAGGGGAGTAGCGCTAAATTCGACATGGCCATATCGAATTAGGCTTGGTGTGGATGGAAATCGACGCTAATAGCTCCGGGAGCTATCCCACAGTGCACCACTCTGTTGACGCTCTGGACAGCAGTCCGAGCTCGGATGCTCTGACCAGCCACACAGGAAAAGGCCCGGCAACATTTGAATTCCTTTTCCTGTCTGGGCAGTTGGAATCTCATTTCCTGTTTGGACATCGTGGCGAGCTCAGCAGCACTGGCAACGATGCAGAGCTCTCCAGCAGAGATGGCCGTGCAATCCCAGAATAGAAAGAGGGCCCCAGAATGGACTGATCGGGAAGTCTTGGATCTCATCGCTGTGTGGGGCGATGAGTCCGTGCTTTCCGAGCTGCGCTCCAAAAGACGGAACGCAAAGATCTATGAGAAGATCTCTAAAGCCATGGCAGAGAGAGGATACAGCCGGGATGCAACGCAGTGCCGCGTGAAAATCAAGGAGCTGAGACAAGGCAATCAGAAGACCAAACAGGCAAACGGACGCTCCGGATCCCAGCCCCACACATCCCGTTTCTACGAGGCACTGCATTCCATCCTTGGTGCGGCCGCCACCACTACCCCACCACTGACCGTGGACTCTGAGGATGGGATATTGTCCAGGGCCGGTTCCTCGGACATGTTAGCGGACGGGGAAGATGAGGAAGGAGATGAGGAGGACGAGGCAGTCGGCAGCGCTTACCAAGCTGATTTCCCCGACAGCCAGGAGCTCTTCATCACCCTTACAGAGATCCCCTACCAACCCTCCCCAGCATGTAACCCGGACACAGATTCAGGGGAAGGATCAAGCGGTAAGTGCTTTAAACATATAAACCTTTATTTTGTACAAAACTAGAATATTAATACTAATAACAATCTTTGATTCATGATTTCTTCCCCCTGGGCGCTTAAATAATCACTAACAAGTATTTGTAAAAAAATCAAACAGTGTCCGGTTCTGCATGATTGTGCTGCCCAGGCTGCTCCACTCTTTTGTCGCTGCTACTGCAGCTAGATGAAAAGCCGGTCTATAGTCCGGGGATAGAGCAGTAGTCCTCCACAGACATTTCAACAAAGCTCTCCTGGAGGTAAAGGGATAGCCTGTTCATCAGGTTCCTTGGGAGAGCTGCTTTACTTGGTCCTCCAAAGTAAGAGACGTTCCCGCGCCAGGAGACAAGGAGGTACTCAGGAATCAGCGCCTTGCAGATCATGGCGGCATAGGGCCCCAGTCTCTGCATGCTTTCTCGAAGCATCCTCCGGATCTCATTGTCAGGGATCCTCATGAGGGTGATGTCGGTCATGACAACCTGCTTTGAATTAGGTAGGGGACTGTTAGTATTGGGACTGCTTGCAACAAGTTCCTTTACAGAACTGTGACCGCTGGTTTACAGCCACGCGGTGGGGGCAGGAGAGGGTCAGCATCCAGGGATCTTTCTCTGGCACATCCGCGAGGGGGTGGGACAGGGCCACAGTTCTTGCTTGGCCGACTGATGGCAGCACAGACTGGCATTGCTTTCAATGTGAAAGGTGGCAAGTGGTACTCCTAAAGTTTTAATCTGCAACAAGTCTACGGCTTACCATCTTTGCCAGCTACAGAGAGTACCGTGTCCTGCCCCGGTTCCCAGATCGGCAGTGCAAAAGCCCAGGCACTGAAGGTGAGGTTCGAAAATTCGACCTTGTCCTCAGTGCGCATGTGATAGGTGTGGTTCATGGTCTTGTTCACGGAGAAAGACTATGTTCTTGTGAATCAAGGTTCTTGATTCACAACTACATTTATCTTTCTGAGGAATTCACTGCCTTTTCCTCATTCCCACAGCCACATCTGCAAATGTCTCCCAACCCAGCCTGGAATCACACTCCCAGAGGCTAGCGCACATTAGGCAGAGGAAGAAGACGCGAGAGGACATGTTCTCTGAACTTATGGGCTGCTCCCGAGCCCAGGCAGCACAGCATAACCAGTGGAGGGAGAATTTGTCCCAAATGCACCGGATACACATGGACCGTGAGGAGAGGTGGCGGCAGGAAGACCAGCAGGCGACTGAAACGCTGCTTGGACTTCTGAGGGAGCAAACGGACACGCTCCGGCGCCTTGTTGATGTTCTGCAGGAACGGAGGCAGGAGGACAGAGCCCCGCTGCAGTCTATCAGGAGCCGCACTCCGCCGCCACCAAGTCCCATACCCCCCTCGCCCAAAGTCCAAAGAAGGAGGGGCGGGAGAGTCCGTGAAAAATCTCACTCCACCCCTGCAGACTGCTCAAGCACCCTAAAATTTGAAAAGTCCTTTCCTGGCCGCCTCAAGCAAGCCCCCTTCCAAGTTTCACCCCCCAGTTTCATGTGTGGTTGTTAATAAAAAATACGTTTTTGTTCATTACTGTTTCAGTCATGCTGTTTTGAGGGAGAGTCTGTCTGCAGGGGGGGAAGGGGCTTGGTAATTGGACAGGACATTCACCTTTAGCAGGCTACAGAGGCGGTGGCAGGTCCAGCAGCAGGGCACATACACAGTGCATTGACTAGTTACCCTGGTCAGTCTGGGAGGTGGTTTTCATGTTCTGTGCGTGGGGGGGGGGGTTGCTCTGTGACTTTGTGGCGGGGGAGGGCAGTTACAAATGTTATGCAGCGGTCCTTGTCCTGGATCACAGAGCCACGCAGCAGGGGATCTGTAACCCTCCTCCCCCTGCCATAAAGTCACACAGCCCCCACATACACGCAGTCCCGCTCAGGAGGGCTGGCAGGCTCCGTGGAAACAACCAATCCGCCACTGCGATTCCTGTCATTCCTGGAGTTTAGAAGGATCATTTGCATCAGTACACTACACCCGCTCCCCACCACAGTCTGCGTCCCATGTTTAAAACATTCCCGCGAAAACAGTAATAAAGACAACGGTGTTCATTAACAAAATAAAACTAAATTTATTTTTTTGGAAGGGGGTGGTGGGGGTCTGTAACTGGAGAGGATAGTCATCCTTAACTGGGTAAAGAAACGGGGGCAGGTTCAGCTTCTCTGAACAGAAACTTTAAAGTCACTGGTCACCCTGCTCAGTGTTGAACCTGGCTTTCAAAGCCTCCCGGATGCACAGCGCATCCCGCTGTGCTCTTCTAATCGCCCGGCTGTCTGGCTGGGCGTAATCAGATGCCAGGCTATTTGCCTCAACCTCCCACCCCGCCATAAAGGTCTCCCCCTTGCTCTCACACAGATTGTGGAGCACACAGCAAGCAGCTATAACAATGGGGATATTGGTTTCGCTGAGATCACAGCGAGTGAGTAAGCTTCTCCATCTCCCCTTGAGACGGCCAAAAGCACACTCCACCACCATTCTGCACTTGCTCAGCCGGTAGTTGAAGAGTTCTTTTTCAGAGTCCAGGGCACCAGTATAGGGCTTCATGAGCCAGGGCATTAGCGGGTAGGCTGGGTCCCCAAGGATGACTGTAGGCATCTCCACATCCCCAAGAGTTATTTTGTGGTCCGGGAAGTAAATACCTTCCTGCAGCCGTCTAAACAGACCAGAGTTCCTGAAGACGCGAGCGTCATGAACCTTGCCCGGCCATCCGACGTTGATGTTGGTAAAACGTCCCCTGTGGTCCACCAGTGCTTGCAGCACCATTGAAAAGTAGCCCTTTCGGTTGATGTACTGGCTGGCCTGGTGGTCCGGTCCCAGGATAGGGATGTGAGTTCCATCTATAGCCCCACCACAGTTTGGGAATCCCATCGCGGCGAAGCCATCTATGATGACCTCCACGTTTCCCAGGGTCACTACCTTTGAGAGCAGTACCTTGACGATTGCCTTGGCTACTTGCATCACAACAACCCCCACGGTAGATTTGCCCACGCCAAACTGGTTCGTGACAGACCGGTAGCTGTCCGGCGTTGCAAGCTTCCAGAGGGCTATGGCCACTCGCTTCTGGACAGTCAGGGCTGCTCGCATCCGGGTGTCATTGCGCTTCAGGGCAGGTGACAGCAACTCACAAAGTTCCAGGAAAGTCCCTTTCTGCATGCGGAAGTTTCGCAGCCACTGGGATTCGTCCCAGACCTGCAGCACTATGCGGTCCCACCAGTCAGTGCTTGTTTCCCGTGCCCAGAATCGCCGTTCCACAACATCCAGATGACCCATTGTCACCGTGATGTCCTCGGAGCTGGGTCCCGTGCTTTGTGAGAGGTCTGTGCCCCTCTCAGAGTTCAGGCCCTCTCCGCGGTGCCGTAGCCTCCTCACCTGGTTCATCTGCATCTGCCTCTGGGAAAGGTGGATGATAACCTGCGAGGCGTTCACAAGTGCCACAACTGCAGTGATGGTCGCAGCGGGATCCATGCTCGCAGTGCTGTGGCATCCGCGCTGTCACTGACCCGAAAAGCGCGCAAACTGATTTCCCGCCGGCGCTTTCAGGGAGGGAGGGAGGGCGGTATTGACAGACGGATGACGACAATTACCCAAAAGCACCCTCGACCCTTTTTTTTTACCCAGAAGGCATTGGCGGCTCGACCCAGAATTCCAATGGGCTGCGGGGACTGCAGGAACTGTGGGATAGCTGCCCACAGTGCACCGCTTCCAATGTCGACGCTTTCCCCGTTAGTGTGGACTCACAAAGTCGAATTACTGTCCTTAGTGTGGACACACAAGTTCGACTTAGCAATATCGATTCCACATATTCGATTTAAGTGAAATCGAAATACCCTCGTAGTGTAGACATACCCTCAGTCATTTATGCACACTGTCCTTTATCCCACCACCTAGAGCAGGGGTAGGCAACCTATGGCATGCGTGCCGAACGCGGCACTCGGGCTGATTTTCAGTGGCCCTCACACTGCCTGGGTCCTGGCCACCAGTCCGGGGAGCTCTGCATTTTAATTTAATTTTAAATTAAGCTTCTTAAACATTTTAAAAACTTTATTTACTTTACATACAACAATAGTTTAGCTATATAATATAGACTTATAGAAAGAGACCTTCTAAAAACATTAAAATGTATGACTGGCACGCGAAAACTTTAATCAGAGTGAATAAATGAAGATTCGGCACACCACTTCTGAAAGGTTGCTGACCCCTGACCTAGAGACTTAAGAAATACATAGGGGAAACTTAGGCTCCCACACAGTATTCAGAGGAAACATTAAGAACAGTCCCACTTCATCACACAGAGGCACAAGGGCGGGAGAAGGGACTCTTTGGTTGCAGGGCTGTGTCTGCAGGAGAGAGACAGACTCCAGTTAGAGGAGGAGCCAGAAGTTGCAGGAGCTGACCAGACTCCAAATCCCAAAGTTTGCTTCAGGGCAGTGTGGAAAAATTAATGCACATTGGAAAACATCATCCCAAATAGATGTAAGCAGAGTCAGGATGAGCTCTACCCTGACATCTGGTGGTGAATTATGGCGAGTGTGGAAAAGAACTCCAGGGGCTAATCTTGTTTGCATAGGCACACCCACTCGCCTGGCATGGAACAACAGCAACTGAAAGTGGTTACTTTGGCTGGTGTGGGATCCCCAGTTTCTCTGTTATTGGGGCAGGAAGAATAAAGTTTTGTTACCCTGATTCTGTGAATCAAGGCCAATGGAACTGTTGTATGACAGAAGGACTGAGTGAGTCCTTCACCATTACCTAAGTAGCACTTGCTTGACAAGGGGCATGGGTTACAAAACCCAGTGAATTGAGAGAGGATGGGGACAGGTATTTGTACCTGATGGTATGGGCCCCCTCTGAGGGTTGGAAACACCAATTGTACCACCTTCTCTCTCCACTGTTGAATGTCAGAGCTAACTTTGATTCCATTAGGAGTCTAGTTACAGGCTGCTGAGCTGAATTCACTTTGGTCCAATGGTGCACTAGCACTGGGGCTCCCCTACTATACTATGAGCTGAAATCGCTAAGAGCTGAAATCACAAAAGAGCTAAAGTTATTAAGAGCTGAGATCACTGAGTGCTGTGTTAACTAGTGGGGGAGCCTGAAGCTATATTGCTCAGCAGCTGGCGGAGCAATTTGTGGGGACGACTGGAGGAGCAGCGAGCGGCGCGGAGCCTTGCGGGGCCGGTTGGAGTGGCCCAAGGAACGGCGAGCGGAGCTGTTTGCGGGGACGGCTGGAACGGCTCGCAGGTCGGTGAGCGGAGCGGAGCGGAGTGGAGCGGAGCAGCTTGTAGAGTGGAGCAGTTTGTGGGATGGCAGGAAAGTGGACTGGCTCGTGGTGAAGGCTGTGGTGGAACCCCCATGGGGAAACAGACAGCTGGCCAGCCTCGGATCACGTAAGGTGCCCCTTAACACCCTGTGTGCCCCCCCTTTACTCTGGGGCTGCACTGAGCAGACACAGAGACTTTGGGGGTTGTTGGACTTTTGGGACTTTGGGTGGTTGCTGGACCCAAGAGACTTTGGGGGTGTTGGACTTTGGGGACTCTGGGTGATTTTTGGGTTGCTGGATTCAAGAACCAAAGGGAAAGGACACAGCCCAATTTGCTGGGGTGGGTTGTGCTCATGGTTTGTGTTATGAATCCTGTTTGTGGTGTTTTTTCCAATTTTATACTGATGTCGTTTACCTCATGTTATTAAACATTTTCTGCTACACTCAGACTCCGTGCTTGTGAGAGGGGAAGTATTGCCTCTTAGAGGTACCCAGGGGGTGGTATGTAATTGTCCCAGGTCACTGGGTGGGGGCTCGAGCCGGTTTTGCATTGCATTATTGAAATGGAACCCCTAGATACAGAACCCGGCCCTTGTTGCTGCCAACTTAGATGGGCAGAAGGGTTACATATACATATAAAATGATGGGGTCTAAATTAGTTATTGCCACTCAAGAAAGAGATCTTCAAGTCATTATGAATAGTTTTCTGAAACTCTACACTCAATGTGCAGTGGCAGTCAAAAAAGATAACAGAATGTTGGGAATCATAAAGAAAGGGATAGATGGAAAATATCATAAAATCATGACAATTGTGGAGAAGGTGTATACAGAAAACTTATTTGTGCCTTCTCATAACACAAGAACAAGAGGTCACTAAATGAAATGAATAGGCAGCAGGTTTAAAACAAACAAATGGGAGTATTTCTACACACAATGCACAGTCAACCTGGGGAGCTCTTTGCCAGAAGATATTGTGAAGGCCAAGACAATAACAGAGTAAAAAAGAACTAGATGCATTCATGGAGGATAGGTCCATCAATGGCTATTAACCAGGATGGGCAGGGATGATGGCCCTAGCCTCTGTTTGCCAGAAGCTAGGCATGGTTGACGTGGTATGGATTCCCTCTGGAGCACTTGGCATTGGTCACTGTTAGAAGACAGGATACTGGAATAGGTTTGGCCCAGTATGGCCGTTCTTATAATCTTATGTTCACTGAGGCAGGGAATGGCGTGCAGGTATTGTATTGTGTGTATTCAGTATCTCTTGTGCTGTCTAAAGTAAAGGAAATGTTTTAGAAAACCCCTTTTCAAGGCCTAGGTCTGTTTGCTTTAACGATCTTGTGCCCAAGGGGGAGCTCTGGGAAGGGTGTGCTGAACCATTTGGTGTGTCTGGGGGAGCTGAACCATATTAGGTTGAAGAGAACAGCTTGTGAACCTCTTCACACAGGTTTGGGATCACCCAGCCCTACTCCCCTTCCACTCACAGTACCCCAGCGTCCATGGAGCAGCTTCAGGTTTGCTGTCACACCCCTGCTCAAACTCCAGTGGCTCGACGCCCACCAGAAGTGCTTTTGAGTCAGAGCAGCGTTCAGGCCCTGCCTCTAGCTCTGGGTTTCTAGGCCCAGACTCAGGATGTGGCTTCCATTCTAGCACCTCCCTCTGGGAGTGGGGAGCTGGACACCAAGTGCCAAGGCCCTGAGGCTAGTTTCCTTTGCTTTGTACCTCAGCATTATTTTCTCCTACGGTGCAGAGTAGTTTGCAGTCTTTTTCAGGATGTGGAAGTATGTCTTATACAAAAATACAAAATTAGAACTCAGAAAGGTCTGGTTCTATAGCTCTCCAAGCAAAACCCTGGAACCCCACATTCACCATTGTTATCTAGTTGCAACAAATCTTGTACAAAATATGTCATATGAGGTATCTATGGAAAAGCTGTGGTTTGCTGAATGTGATTATCCTATTTGTGTGTCTGTATCAGTTTTGCCTCTGAAGTAACAAATATTGACAATCTACCTGTATTTCAAATGTGTTTCCTCCTGTGGTAACTCCCACAAAGTAGTTTACATCCAGCCTAGCCAGCACATTGCGAATGGATATTCAACTTGATGGCTCATCAGTTAACACAATGGGCCATGGATGCAAGGGCATGTGAGCGGCTCATGTGACACTGGACTCCATCTTGTGCCTATAATTTTCCACTAACTGTGCTGGTATCTCTGTTTGGGATAATGAAGTTCCCTCAACATGGCAGTTCCCACCACTTGATCTCACTCCCACCACAACTCAACACTTTAAAACACAGCCAAAAGGGAAAAAAATGACTGGAAAGGTGGTCACAGGTTGGAAAGGAGAAATGCAGAAACCTCTCCAAAAGTCCACAAATGTGAACAGTTGTGTCCTGCATACAATGAGGCAGGTGATATTGCTGAATAGGTTTCAGAGTGGTAGCCGTGTTAGTCTGTATCAACAAAAACAACGAGGAGTCCTTGTGGCATCTTAGAGACTAACAAATATATTTGGGCATAAGCTTTTGTGGGCTAGAACCCACTTTGTCGGACGCATGAAGTGAAAAGTACAGAAGCAGGTATAAATACATGAAAGGATGGGGGATGCTTTACCAAGTGGGAGGTCAGGCTAACGAGATAGTGAATGCGTCACTATCTTTGAGAGGCTGTGTGTGATTCATAAGATTCCTGGTAACCAGAAGATGCCCACTTTCGTTGCAAAGTTAACTGGTAAAAACCTGGATATAGTCAATAAAATGCCAATTGAGAATCTTTTGGATTATTCTAAATTCAAATAAATGGTTTTGAAACAATGTCAGATTACCCCTGAAACATACAGAGTGAAACTTACAAATCCTAAGAGGGATGCTGATACAAGTAATGTGGAATATGTAAATAAAATGAAAGATTTGATGGGAAAGTGGGCAAGGGGCAAAGGTGTTAGATGCTTTGAAGGAATGTTTGATGTTGTTGCTGAGGAGCATTTCTTAAATATATGTAAATATAATGAAAACAGTGTCTGCAGGAGAAAAGGGTGAACACTGTGGATGAGATGGCTTCTCTAGCTGATGATTTTGAGCAGACACAAGCATCTATTGGGAGTAAACCACACAGTGTTTCACTCTTGGTGAGAATCATGTTCCATATTACCCCATTCCTCTATGCTCCACAGAGGGTTAGCGAACATGCAAAGTCCCTTTACATCCTTACCTCACCCCTGGCATACCAAGACACCAAAGATGACCTTAGACTGAGATCCCTATTAAATGGGACACTGAGGGGAAAGGAAAAACAGTAAATAAATACCTGCCCAGGTTCATAGAGGAATTGAACGACCTAATGGATATTGAACAAACAAAATTGTCCAAGCAAAAGGCATGGTATAATAAAAATACATGGAAACACCTACCTGTGATAAAAGATTTGGTGACGATGTTAAATCTGATGATGCAAAGTTTGATACTAATAATAAGCCTTATAACAAAGAATTTGGTATTGATGGTAAATCCCATGAAAAGATGCAACATGCATGATTTTGGGGGAAAGCTTTTAGCCAAGAAGCCCTCCTGTAAAGAGGTTCAAAGCTTCTCTCAACAGGGAAACCATAATAAACCTGGTCTGCTGTGTGAAAGGGGAAACTGAGTCATACCACCTCATGGCATTGTTGAATATCTGTACTGAGATATCACCAGTTGGAAAAGCACAATGGTAAACAGATCTGTCTGTCTACTATCTACCCATCCATCCTGGGCATTTACCCAGCATCAGATCCTATGAGACTCAGGCTTTCTTAGTAATCAACTATATATTTTTTTAAATATACACAAATACACAGAGCAGCCAATTCCTCTCTGACTCAGCACAGAGCCCAGGAGTTCTCATCTCCCTTTGGGAAGGTCCCTTAATTACTGTTTACTCCTAAAGCTGGATAACAAGCACAGAGACCAGTGAGGTGGGAGTGAAGAGTCCCAGCTCTTCCCCAGATTGGCTGGGTGACCTTGGGCACAGCTTCTCCATGCATTAAATGGAGATTATTAATTATTATGTCTAGTGTGCTGCTACCAAAAGCCCCTAATCAGGGCTGCAGAGTCACACCCTGCATTGATGTGGTTCATTGCAGCACATCGTTGGCCTTTATGCTCTCTATGGAGTTCCAGGCAGCGTGTGGTCCCTGGTAAACAAGCAAAACAAGGCAGAACACTGCACTGTGTGGAAACCTGTTTTTGCGTGTCTACTTTTTAGCTGTTTCTTTAATAAATTCCTCCTGTTGAAGAAGGACGGCAACTCCACTGATCACAACACACAAATAGCCTCACTGTATCTAACCCAACGCAGGGGAGCAATGTCAGTTCATGGTCAGAGCAGTGGTGCTGGGGGTAGTGGGGGGCGGGGGTGAGGACTCCTGGTTTCTATTCTCAGCTCTGCCACCGACTCATTGTGTGGCCTCGAGTAAACCACTTTACCTCTGTCTGGCTCAGCCCATCCATGACGTGGGGAGAACGCTGCCTAGGAGCCTAGCTAAAGAACTTCTAGATGTAGTTATCAAAAGTGTCATGCAGAGCATATGTTAGACCCAGCTTCACCGTTCAGCCCCTGGGCAGTGGGGCCTCTCTCATTCCAGATAAGGTGCCGTGTAAACTGCCGGCTAATGGTAGATGTGCCGTTTATCTCCTTCCGTGTGAGCTACCGCAGCCACCCTGGCCTCTCCCCAGCATCCCGCCTTCCCAGCTAATGCAAGGGCTTATACTTCCATCTCTCTCAGCTGTTGTTCTTCTAGTTTCAAAGCTGATCCCTTGCCCTGCCCCCAAGGCCTGGCACAGGGTAAAGGGCTTCCAGCCCATCCCCATTGCATGGACCCTGCCAGCTATAGGCCCCCAGCGAGGAGGAACGAATCATAGAAGATTAGGGTAGAATCATAGAATCATAGAATATCAGGGTTGGAAGGGACGTCAGGAGGTATCTAGTCCAACCCCCTGCTCAAAGCAGGACCAATCCCCAACTAAATCATCCCATCCAGGGCTTTGTCAAGCCGGGATTTAAAAACATAAAAGAATGGAGATTCCGCCACCACCCTAGATAACCCATTCCAGTGCTTCACCGCCCTCCTAGTGAAACAGTGTTTCCTAATATCCAAACTAAACCTCTCCCACTGCAACTTGAGACAATCGCTGTAAGCTAAGGAAATAGCCATACAATGGTCTCTCCCCTCAGGACTTTACAGCTGAGCTTTAGGGCCCACAAGCTGTATGATGCACAGTTTCAGCTGACTGCATCGAAGCCCTGCTCCCAACCCTCAGATGATTTTATTCGGTTTCCTGGCTTCCCTCTCTGCTCCGGACTGGCCTGCTGGCTCCAGCGCTGCATCCTCACTGCAGGTTCCTCGCCAGGCTACAGTAGATCCCGTCCCAGCCCCGGAGCAGAGGGAGCCCAGGCTGAGGAGAAGGAAGGTAGAGATGAACTTGCAAGTGGATGGGGTTGGGGAGGAGGGGAGTGAGTAACAGGGGTGGGGCTTTGGGGTAAGAGGTGGAGAATAGAGTGGGGCCTTGGGGGAGATGGGACAGTGGAAGGGGCCTTGTGGAAAGAGGTGCGGCAGGGTCTTGTGGAATAGGCAGCGCAGGTCGCGGGGCCTCAGAGATCCAGTTAACAGCAATTAGAAAGGTGGCAACCCTATGGGAAAATGAGTTGTACACAAAAAGATTCCTCAGTTTGTCATGCAGACAGAGTACAGCAAGGACAGGAAAGGATGTAATGTCACTTTAACTGTCCAGTCAGTGATTCAGGGAAGAGGGCCCAGCACCATTTCACCAGCCAGCTCTGCACAGAGCTCGGTCTGAGAGCCACAGCAACAGGAGAAAATTTTAGGTCCCTTTATGAGTAAAGAGCCTGAGCAGCCTGTCCCGGATCTGTTTGGTCCTCACCCCGTAGATGATGGGGTTTAGCATGGGGGCCATCAAGAAGTACACATTGACAATGAGAACTTGGAAATGCAGGGGCATATTTTGGGCAAATCTGTACATGAGGGAGATGAAGATACTTGGAATGTAAAAGGCTGAAATGAGAAAAAGGTGGGAGCTGCAGGTCCCCAAAGTCTTGAGCCACGCGTCTTTTGTGGGGAGGATAAAGATGGCTCTGAGGATCTGGGTGTAGGACACCCCGATAAAAATCCCATCCAGACCCATCACACAGTATTGCACAAAGAGGCCGTAGTAACTACTAACATGGGTGTCGGTGCAGGCCAGGTTCACCATAGCTATGTGTGCGCAGAACGGCTGGGGGATGACGTTGGTTCTGCAATAGGGCAATTGCTTCACTAGGAAGGGAAAGGGCAATACAACTATGCAACCACACAGCACCACAGCCAGGCCAATCTTGGCCACCAGGGGGTTTGTCAGGATGGTGGAATGTCTCAGGGGATGGCAGATGGCCACGTAGCGATCCAAAGCCATGGCTACGAGGATTCCAGACTCCATCATAGAGAAGATGAGAATGAAGTACATCTGGGTGAGGCAAGCACTGAAATCTATCTCCCTGGAATTGAACCAGAAGACTGCCAGCATTTTGGGCAGGGTGGATGTATACACGACCAGGTCATTGACAGCCAGCATGCAGAGGAAATAGTACATGGGCTCATGGAGGCTTGGTTCTATCTTCACAGTGAACAGGATGGAAAAGTTCCCCAAGATGGCTATGATGTACATGGTGCAGAAGGGAATGGAGATCCAGATGTGGGCCGCCTCCAGGCCAGGAATGCCCTGCAGGATGAAGGTGGAGGGGTTGATGAAGTCAGTTGTGTTGGACTCTGACATGGAGTAGGGGAGAAGATGTCGAAATCTGAGGCAGAACGGTGTCTCCTGCATGTACCGTACGTTCCCCTGACTTCCTGTATATGCCCAGGGTCTTGGGTGATGGTCGCAGTAAAAATACCTGAAGGGAGAAACAATGTGACTATGAGAGACTACATACACTACTGGAGGGTTTTCTCATGAGCAAAGCAGATTGGGTGCTCTTTGCACACTGAAAAATGAATTATGAAGAACTGACCCTACTAATGCCAATTCCATATTTTATGGGGCTCCCTGCTCAATAATTCCTACACATCATGGTCCGCAAAACCTTACTAGGCACCAGTAGGAAACACAAGTGTGGATACTGGTTATTCATCATTGTTCCTTAGGCTTTTTCTATACTGCCATGTTTTGTTTCCACAAATAAGCAGCTTTTGCCAAAGAAACAGTGGCGGTGTACACACTGCAAAGCCACTTTCAACGACGGAACTCCACAGTTTCAGTGACATAATAAAACCACCTTGACAAGAGTTTTACGCAAAAGTTTTGTTGGCAAAGTGCCAGTGTAGACACTTGTGTTAGTTTTTAATCACTGTAATTGGCCTCCGGAAGGCGTCCCACATTGCCCATCCTGAGTGCTCTGGTGAACAGTTTCAACTCCTCTCCCCTGCATCAAGGTAAACGCTTTCTGCCCCTCCCCCTTTAAAGGCTCTGGAATTTTGAAATTCCTCTTCCTGTTTGCTCGGTCTGGAGTGCTCACATCACACCTTCCCAGGTGGCCATGGCAGCTCCACGCTTGGGACACTGTGGAGCTGCTGGATCCGCTCAGTATTTCGGGAGAGGAGGCCGTGCAGTCCTAGCTGCGCTCCAGCCATAGGAATGTCAATACCTATGGGCAGATTTCATGCAGCGTGTGGGAAAAGAGCTATGAGCAGGACACACTGCAGTGCACAGCAGAGGGGAAGGAGCTGCGGCACATGTACCAGAACACAAGGGAGGCAAATAGTATCTCCGGTGCTGTGCCCCAGACCTGCCATTTTTATAAGGAGTTGGATGCTATCCTCAACAGTGACCCCATTTCAACTGCCAACAGCCCCATGGGTACTTCGGTGGGGGTACTCCTGTCAGTGTACATAATCTACCTCTCTGAGAGGTGGTAGCTAGGTCGATGAAGAATTCTTTGGTAGACTTCCTGCTTTATATACCAGGGTTAGGTTAATAGAGCTGCATCTCTCAGGGGTGTGATTTTTTTTTTTGCTATTGCAAAAAGGAGCCAGTACAATTTTAATTCTCATTAGCAGAGGCATAGCATGCAAGTCACGGGAGGGGATAGTAGCACTTTTCTTGGCGCTGGTTAGACCTCAGCTGGAGTATTGTGTCCTGTTATGGTCTCCAATATAAAGGAAGGATGTAGAGAAACTGAAAAGGATCCAGGTGAGAATGACAAAGCCGATCCACAGGATGGAATGCAAGCCATACGAGCAAAGGCTGAAGGAATTGGCTATGTTTAGTTTGGAAAAGGGAGTATTAAGGGGGGACATGACAGCAGTCTTGAGATACTTGAAAGGCTGCCATTAAAACTATGGAGGAACGTTGCCACATAGATCAAGAGGCAAGGGGTACAAACTACAGTATAGCAGATTTAGATTTAATCTCTGATAAACTTTTCAAATGTAAGAACAGGAGGACAATGGAAAAGATGCCCAGACAGGTTGTGGAAAGTCCTTCATTGGACGTTTTGAATAGGAGACTGGATAGTCATCTGTCTGGGGTGGTTTAGACACAACAAATCCTGCATCTTGGCAGGGGGTTAGACTAGTTGATCCTTGCAGCCCCTTCTAAACCTGTTGCTCTTTGATTCCATGATATAAAAGACTGGATGATCTGATGGTCCCTTCTGATTTTGAACCCTATGAATCTATTGACATAGAAAGTAGTTCAGGCATTTATCTTTATTCTGTCTCATAACACACGAACAAGGGAACATTCAATTACTTTGAAAGTCTGAACATATAAAATTGATAAAAGAAAACTGTTTACATAATCCATATTTGGCCTGTGGAACTCCTTGCCACAGATATTATTGGAGCAAAGAGCTTAGCTGAATGGGATTCACAAATGGATTGGCCATTGCCTGAACTACTTTCTATGTCAATAGATTCATAGGGTTCAAAATCAGAAGGGACCATCAGATCATCCAGTCTGACCTTCTGTGTTACACAACACGTTAAATTTCACCCAGTTACGCCACTATTGAGCTCCATAGCTTGTGTGTGGGTAAGACATGGTCTACACTAGGATTTTGTATCATGGGATCAAAGAGCAACAGGGTTAGAAGGTGTTGCAAGGATCAGCTAGCCTAACCCCCTGCCAAGATGCAGGATTTGTTGTGTTTAGACCATCCAAGACAGATGAGTATCCAGCCTCCTGTTTAAAACGTCTAGTGAAGTGTTCGGGGAGATTTTGGCAAACCAGTAAAGTGCCTAAACCACTATCGTGTATTGCTAACAGTAATCAAGTTAACAGGCCATACTGAACCATTCTTGCTTATTGCTAACAGTATAGCTAAGGCAGCAGGTCGTAAACTGGTCATGCAGTGGCCTCAGTGTAACCAGACAGGAGGAGCGGGGGTTTCGGCTGCCACAGACAAGGCAGCTTCACCCCAGTGCCTTCCTGCTAAGAGTGTTAAAATTGCTGATGCATGTATTGTAGAAAAACAAGAAGTCTGATCGTATGTGCCCCCAGGAATGTTTGTCAGGGCCCAAAGGCATGGACACGCTGAAAAAAAAATCTCTGGTTAATTGGCAATCATGAGGTGTCTGACCTTTTAACCCTACTTGCTTAGCAAGTTTCCTTTAAGGGATATGTCATTGTGTTACTAATGTATAAATAAGGGGAAGAAGTTTGAGGTAATTGGACTTCTGAGAAGGTCTCTTCAGGGACGCTCCCTCTGGACGCATCTTTGGGTCCCCACCGGCAGACAGAAGCCTGGCCAGCTGAAGCCTGTCACGGTTCCACTCGAAAGCCACGCTCAGCTTCGGTAATTATCGAGGGTTGGGGGTGTTTCACTAACCTATTGCGGACGTGTGTAAGTGTTTGAGACTAAGTAAAGTTTAGCTCCCTTGATTTATTTCCCGATACCACCTCGCACAGAGTAAAAGTTACCAAGAGCTCTGGGTTAAAAAAAACCCGGGTAACAGAAGGACTTTCCACAACCTGCCTGGGTGTCTGTTCCATTGTCCTCCTGTTCTTACAGTTGGGAAGTTTATCTGAGATTAAATCTAAATCTGCTATGCTGTTGTTTGAACAAATTGCTTCTTGATATATGTGGCAACCTTTCTTCATATTTTTAATGGCATAATTAAGTCTGCCAAACATTAACCTGAAATTTCCCACTCTGGGTGTCTACTTCCAGCTGAACTGAATTTTCAAAATTTCAGGCATAACTGTTCAGTTGACTTCTAGAATGAAGCTAGGGGAGAAGATGTCTTGCCAATGTTGAAAAAGTGTCATATTGCTGCTAGTGAGGAGCCCTAGCACTCTTAGCCGATACCGAGCAAATGATCTTCTTGTTGGCATCCCCTACTCAGCACACCAGCATAGTAACTAGCAAGAGGTCATTCTAGTCTACCCTCTCAGTTGAGGGAGGGGCGACAAGTTCAATATGTTCCCTTCCTGGGGGTACGAGTGTCGGTGGCAGTAACCACTGACTCATCTGTCGGGGGACTTGCAATCACCGGAATTTGGGCCAGGTCCAGCATGTCATTAGGCTGGTAACAAAACCACTACTAATTGGCACCCCAAGATTGCTATGATGGGGTGTAGGGCCAAATTCAGGACACCTGTACCAGTGGGGGACCATCCCAATAACACTGTAAGAATTAGAAACACTGCTCCTGTCAGCTAATAGTAGAAGGCAGCTTGGGTGAAAGTGATCATAAAATCATAGAGTTTGCAATTCTAAGGAAGGGTAGAAGGGAGAACAGCAAAATAGAGACAATGGATTTCAGGAAGGCAGATTTTGGTAAGCTCAGAGAGCTGATAGGTAAGGTCCCATGGGAATCAAGACTGAGGGGAAAAACAACTGAGGAGAGATGGCAGTTTTTCAAAGGGACACTATTAAGGGCCCAAAAGCAAGCTATTCCGCTGGTTAGGAAAGATAGAAAATGTGGCAAAAGACCGCCTTGGCTTAACCACAAGATCTTGCATGATCTAAGAAATAAAAAGGAGTCATATAAAAAATGGAAACTAGGACGGATTACAAAGGATGAATAAAGGCAAACAACACAGGAATGCAGGGGCAAGATTAGAAAGGCAAAGGCACAAAATCAGCTCAAACTAGCTATGGGAATAAAGGGAAACAAGAAGACTTTTTATCAATACATTAGAAGCAAGAGGAAGACCAAAGACAGGGTAGGCCCACTGCTCAGTGAAGAGGGAGAAACAGTAACAGGAAACTTGGAAATGGCAGAGATGCTTAATGACTTCTTTGTTTCGGTCTTCACCGAGAAGTCTGAAGGAATGCCTAACATAGTGAATGCTAATGGGAAGGGGGTAGGTTTAGCAGATAAAATAAAAAAAGAACAAGTTAAAAATCACTTAGAAAAGTTAGATGCCTGCAAGTCACCAGGACCTGATGAAATGCATCCTAGAATACTCAAGGAGCTAATAGAGGAGGTATCTGAGCCTCTAGCTATTATCTTTGGAAAATCATGGGAGACGGGAGAGATTCCAGAAGACTGGAAAAGGGCAAATATAGTGCCCATCTATAAAAAAGGGAAATAAAAACAACCCCAGAAACTACAGACCAGTTAGTTTAACTTGTGTGCCAGGGAAGATAATGGAGCAAGTAATTAAGGAAATTATCTGCAAACACTTGGAAGGTGGTAAGGTGATAGGGAACAGCCAGCATGGATTTGTAAAGAACAAATCGTGTCAAACCAATCTGACAGCTTTCTTTGATAGGATAACGAGTGTTGTGGATAAGGGAGAAGCTGTGGATGTGGTATACCTAGACTTTAGTAAGGCATTTGATACGGTCTCGCATGATATTCTTATTGATAAACTAGGCAAATACAGTTTAGATGGGGCTACTATAAGATGGGTGCATAACTGGCTGGATAACCGTACTCAGAGAGTTGTTATTAATGGTTCCCAATCCTTCTGGAAAGGCATAACAAGTGGGGTTCCGCAGGGGTCTGTTTTGGGACCAGCTCTGTTCAATATCTTCATTAACGACGTAGATATTGGCATAGAAAGTACTCTTATTAAGTTTGCGGATGATACCAAACTGGAAGGGATTGCAACTGCTTTGGAGGACAGGGTCATAATTCAAAATGATCTGGACAAATTGGAGAAATGGTCTGAGGTAAACAGGAGGAAGTTTAACAAAGACAAATGCAAAGTGCCCCACTTAGGAAGGAAAAATCAGTTTCACACATACAGAATGGGAAGAGACTGTCTAGGAAGGAGTACAGTAGAAAGGGATCTAGGGGTTATAGTGGACCACAAGCTAAATATGAATCAACAGTGAGATGGTCAAGTTCAGGATCCTGACACAAGGAAGAAAGGAGAGCAGCAGAATACGGACCCTGGACTTCAGAAAAGCAGACTTTGACTCCCTCAGGGAACAGATGGGCAGGATCCCCTGGGAGAATAACATGAAGGGCAAAGGGGTCCAGAAGTGCTGGCTGTATTTTAAAGAATCCTTATTGCGGTTGCAGGAACAAACCATCCCGATGTGTAGAAAGAACAGTAAATATGGCAGGCGACCAGCTTGGCTAAACAGTGAAATCCTTGGTGATCTTAAATGCAAAAAAGAAGCTTACAAGAAGTGGAAGATTGGACAAATGACCAGGGAGGAGTATAAAAATATTGCTCAGGCATGCAGGAGTGAAATCAGGAAGGCCAAATCACACTTGGAGTTGCAGCTAGCAAGAGATGTTAAGAGTAACAAGAAGGGTTTCTTCAGGTATGTTAGCAACAAGAAGAAAGTAAAGGAAAGTGTGGGCCCCTTACTGAATAAGGGAGGCAACCTAGTGACCGAGGATGTGGAAAAAGCTAATGTACTCAATGATTTTTTTTGCCTGTGTCTTCACAAACAAGGTCAGCTCCCAGACTGCTGCACTGGGCAGCACAATATGGGGAGAAGGTGACCAGCCCTCTGTGGAGAAAGAAGTGGTTTGGGACTATTTAGAAAAACTGGACGTGCACAAGTCGATGGGGCCGGATGCGCTGCATCCGAGGGTGCTAAAGGAGTTGGCGGATGAGATTGCAGAGCCATTAGCCATTATTTTTGAAAACTCATGGCGATTGGGGGAGGTCCCGGATGACTGGAAAAAGGCTAATGTAGTGCCCATCTTTAAAAAAGAGAAGAAGGAGGATCCGGGGAACTACAGGCCAGTCAGCCTCACCTCAGTCCCTGGAAAAATCATGGAGCAGGTCCTCAAGGAATCAATTATGAAACACTTAGAGGAGAGGAAAGTGATCAGGAACAGTCAGCATGGATTCACCAAGGGGAAGTCGTGCCTGACTAACCTAATTGCCTTCCTTGACTTTAGCAAAGCTTTTGATATGGTCTCCCACAGTATTCTTGCTGCCAAGTTAAAGAAGTATGGGCTGGATGAATGGACTGTAAGGTGGATAGAAAGCTGGCTAGATCGTCGGGCTCAACAGGTAGTGATCAATGGCTCCATGTCTAGTTGGCAGCCGGTTTCAAGCGGAGTGCCCCAAGGGTCGATCCTGGGGCCGGTTTTGTTTAATATCTTTATTAATGATCTGGAGGATGGTGTGGACTGCACTCTCAGCAAATTTGCCGATGACACTAAACTAGGAGGCGTGGTAGATACACTAGAGGGTAGGGATCGGATACAGAGGGACCTAGACAAATTAGAGGATTGGGCCAAAAGAAACCTGATGAGGTTCAACAAGGACAAGTGCAGAGTCCTGCACTTAGGACGGAAGAATCCTATGCACTGCTACAGACTAGGGACCGAGTGGCTAGGTAGCAGTTCTGCAGAAAAGGACCTAGGGGTCACAGTGGATGAGAAGCTGGATATGAGTCAACAGTGTGCTCTTGTTGCCAAGAAGGCTAACGGCATTTTGGGCTGTATAAGTAGGGGCATTGCCAGCAGATAGAGGGACATGATCGTTCCCCTTTATTCGACATTGGTGAGGCCTCATCTGGAGTATTGTGTCCAGTTTTGGGCCCCACACTACAAGAAGGCTGTGGAAAAATTGGAAAGAGTCCAGCGGAGGCAACAAAAATGATTAGGGGTCTGGAGCACATGACTTATGAGGAGAGGCTGAGGGAACTGGGATTGTTTAGTCTCCAGAAGAGAAGAATGAGGGGGGATTTGATAGCAGCCTTCAACTACCTGAAGGGGGGTTCCAAAGAGGATGGAACTCGGCTGTTCTCAATGGTGGCAGATGACAGAACTAGGAGCAATGGTCTCAAGTTGCAGTGGGGGAGGTCTAGTTTGGATATTAGGAAACACTATTTCACTAGGAGGGTGGTGAAGCACTGGAATGCGTTACCTAGGGAGGTGGTGGAGTCTCCTTCCTTGGAGGTTTTTAAGGCTCGGCTTGACAAAGCCCTGGCTGGGATGATTTAGTTGGGAATTGGTCCTGCTTTGAGCAGGGGGTTGGACTAGATAACCTCCTGAGGTCCCTTCCAACCCTGATATTCTATGATTCTATGAGTGTGATGCTGTTGCAAAAAAAGCAAACGTGATTCTGGGATGTATTAACAGGTGTGTTGTGAGCAAGACACGAGAAGTCATTCTACCGCTCTACTCTGCTCTGGTTAGGCCTCAGCTAGAGTATTGTGTCCATTTCTGGGCACCACATTTCAAGAAAGGTGTGGAGAAATTGGAGAGGGTCCAGAGAAGAGCAACAAGAATGATTAAAGGTCTTGAGAACATGACCTATGAAGGAAGGCTGAAAGAATTGGGTTTGTTTAGCTTGGAAAAGAGAAGACTGAGAGGGGACATGATAGCAGTTTTCAGGTATCTAAAAGGGTGTCATAAAGAGGAGGGAGAAAACTTGTTCACCTTAGCCTCTAAGGATAGAACAAGAAGCAATGCGCTTAAACTGCAACAAGGGAGGTTTAGGTTGGACATTAGGAAAAAGTTCCTAACTGTCAGGGTGGTTAAACACTGGAATAAATTGCCTAGGGAGGTTGTGGAATCTCCATCTCTGGAGATATTTAAGAGTAGGTTAGATAAATGTCTATCAGGGATGGTCTAGACAGTATTTGGTCCTGCCATGCGGGCAGGGGACTGGACTCGATGACCTCTCGAGGTCCTTTCCAGTCCTAGAATCTATGAATCTATGAATAATTGCCAAGTTATCAGCCAAAACACTAGAGCAGGGGTAGGCAACCTTTGGCACACGAGCCAAAGGTGGCATGCAAGGTCATTTTCAGTGGTACTCACACTGCCCGGGTCCTGGCCACCAGTCCGGGGGGCTCTGCATTTTAATTTAATTTTAAATGAAGCTTCTTAAACATTTTAAAAACCTTATTTACTTTACATACAACAATAGTTTAGTTGTATATTATAGACTTATAGAAAGAGACCTTCTAAAAACATTAAAATGTATTACCGGCACGCGAAACCTTAAATTAGAGTGAATAAATGAAGACTCGGCACACCACTGCTGAAAGGTTGCCGACCGCTGTCCTAAAGGATCCACTCTGCCACTGAAATGAAGCCACCTTCGGGTTGGAGCCCATCACAGGCGGGCACAGCAAAGAGGGACATTTTGACCCATGATACTAGAGCAAATTCAGCATCTGTGGCAAGGGCCCTGGGATGTTTAGTGGCTGCGTGGAGTGGAAATGACTACAGACCCTTTCTCGATCTCATCATTGCACTTGGTTTGTCGAACAGAAAGAGATGGGTACCTGTGATTTCTGAGACGGAAGCCTCTTCGCTAGAAATATCCCTCAGGTAGCCGTGTCCCACACCTCTCTCACCCCAATATCTGCAGCAGCATCGCACACCGAGAGCTGACACAGGTGTGTACCCTGTTTATACTATAGCTCTGTGCAATCCCAGTGGGGTTCACTCAGCCTCTAGGGGAGAAGCGGCATCTGGATGCAGACAGGCTGAAGACCAGACACACTCTAGCTCATGTCTCTGTTTCCATGTCTGCACTTCTGTGTTGGTTATTCAGCTTTAGCAGCAAACAGTAATTAAGGGACCTTCCCAAAGGGAGATGAGAACACTTGGGCTCTCCACTGAGTCAGAGAGGAATTGGCTGTTCTGTGTATTTCTGTATATTTAAAAATTATAGGTGATTACTTAGAAACCTAGGGATAGTGCCTAGGTCTCATAGGGTTTGATGTTGTCTAAATGCCCAGGATGGATAGGTAGATAGTGGAGAGACAGATCTGGAGAAAGATGACTGTGGGGAGACACGAACACTTTCTGAAGGCACATGGGATTTTCGTTTAGGGTGACCAGACAGTAAGTGTGAAAAATCGGGACAGGGGGTGGTGGGTAATAGGAGCCTATATAAGAAAAAGACCCCAAAATCGGGACTGTCCCTATAAAATTGGGACATCTGGTCACCCTATTTTTGCTAAGGGGTCAGAGATTAGTAATTCTAATCAGTAACTATTATTATACCACATAGAAGGATCTTCAAAAGACCTAAGAAAGGAAAGTCACTATGAAGACATCCCCATTATGTCCATAGGTAAACTGAGGAACAGGGAGACATGACTTGGCCAAAGTCACACAGAGAATGACAGACAGACCCCAGGAGTTCTGAGTTCCCTGCCATAACAACGGTCTCTCCATCGGTAACTGAGTGCATGATAAGTGGGAAATGGAGTCATTATTTCGTAGGGCCTGTTCATTGGGTAGGAGTGACGGACTTCTGCAGTGTGCAACCTGAAAGAGGGGTTCCCATGAGCCCTCTCACATACCAACCTGGGCCCCATAACACTGTGAGGCTGTGAAAAGCTGCAATCGGCTCCAGGACTTGCACTTACACAGCCATACACAGACAGAGACACACCCAACTGCAGTTACCTGAAAGCTTTCACTAGCCACTCATAAACCAACAATAAAGAGGCTCCAGCCAGTTCCCCCAGCTCCCCAGCCTAGGACCCCAGAGCTGTACTGTCTTGTCCTTGTCAGAAGACTGACCAGTGTAAGTTGCTTGTCCTGCCTCCTTCCCTCAATGTGGAGATGACAATGCACCAGCCCCTGTTCCTGAGCAGATTTCCCTTTATACTTCAAATAACACACGGTTTTATGTAAATAAATAGAAAGCAGATGTACTAAGTACAGAAAGATTTATTTTAAGTCATTATAAGTTATAGAGAACAGATCAAAGTTGGTTCCTTAAGAAATAAGCCAAGTGATGATGTCGCTTTCCCCTATTATAGCTTCTGCCATGTGGAGGGAACTTCATTTTTCCAAGCAAAAGCCCCCAGCACAATTTGTGGAAAAGTTCAGGCACAAGATGTAGTCCAGTGTCACATGAGTTGGTCACGTGCCCTTCCATGCTGCGAGCACGTGGCCATGATGAAGCTGGTGTGTGGGGACTTTAGAGTCTGTGTCATTTATGGTTTCTTTATGGCTTTTATGGTGGGTGGGGGGTTGACCTCTTTATCATCACCATGTCCTATGCTATGATCCTCTAGGCGGTACCGAGCTCCTGTGCACAAATTCCCGTCTCAAGGCCTTCAGCATCTGCACGTCTCTCTTGTGTGTCATCCATGGCCTCTTCATCTTTCTCACCCACTGTTTTGGCCAGAATGTCTCCCTGGCAGCCATGTCCACATCCTGGTGGCCAATTTCTGTGGGTGCCCCCAACGTAAAACCCTATTCTGTATGGCATGAAAACCAAACAGATCTGGGAGAGGGTGTGCTGTATCTTCCAGCAGAAGAGAATCTGAGCAGTGTGTGCCTCTCTAATTTAATCTAGGAATATAAAACATGCATCACCATGGCCTCTGACCCCCTCATGATCTGCCATCACTCACATTGGTATGTGGTATTAGAGCTGTCACCATGGATGTCGATTGGGCTCCTTGTTTGCATTAGCCCTTCTGTGTCTGGGTGCCCATGTCTGGGTGACGCAGGCGTCCGGACACAGCATCCAAAAACCAGACTGTCCAGGTAAAACTATGATGGGTGGAAACTCCATTCAGTCTCATTTGATGCTGTGAACCATTGTTATCCTTATGTCTTTGGGTTTTTCCTGAACCTTTCACTCATGCACCTTGTGCTCAGAGGCAGAAGGCTGGGGCAGAGGCATCTGTCTATAAATAGGTTGGTCATTTAAGACTCTCAGCACCTAACCAGATCTCGCCGGGACTGAAGAAGGGGGTAACTGCATTCTAGAGAAAAGCCAGTTTTCTCCAGCTTCTCTGCAGTGGGTCGGGCATGGAAGGAATGGAATCTCCACAGCAAAGGGAACAGAGAGAGGAGGGGTTGGTCCAGTCCTTTAAAAACACACAGACTGGATGAACCAGAAGAAGCTGGGGCAGGAGAGAGGCGCACAGGCGGCAGAGGGGACTCTTTGGCTGCAGCAGAGAGACAGACTCCAGCTGGAGGAGGAGCCAGGAGTGGCAGGAAGTGGCCCCTGGACACCCCAGAGGGCTCTGACCAAATGCCAAAGTTCGCTCCAGGGTGGTGTGGACAAAGTAACGCACATTGGAAAACATCATTCCAAATATGCATATAAAATGATGGGGTCTACATTAGCTTTTACCACCCAGAGTCATTGTGGATAGTTCTCTCCATTCAACATCCATTCAATTGGCAGCAACAGTCAAAAAAGGGAACAGAATGTTGGGAGTCATTAAGAAGGGGATAGATAATAAGATGGAAAATAGCATAAAATCATGACTGGTGTGGAGAAAGTGTATAGAGAAGTGTTATTTATGCCTTCTGTAAATGAGTGCAGCCTCACCCGGCGGCACCTCCTGCTGGTCGTCTCAGGAATTAGCTCTCCAGCCATTGGAGCGCCCTCTGCAGGCTGGTGTCCCGCTATCGCTTGGCCCCCATGTCCCTCCCAGACCCTGTGCCCTGTTGTCTGGGGTGCTGCCCCCTAGCAGTAACCCCTCACAGCTCTGGGTCTCCCCCTCCCAGGGGAACCCCCATCCACTATCCCCACTTCACCTCAGTCTTGGCTACTGCCAGTCCTCATCTAGTCCCCATTCACTGGGGCAGACTGCAGTGTATAAGCCACTCATCACAGGCAAAGGGGTTTGGACCTGCTGCCTCTGCCTACCCGTGGGCTGCCCCTGCAACCCAGTACCTAATAGGCCTTACCAGGCCTGCAGCCTGGGGCTTTCCTAGGCCAGCGCTCCCCAGCTCCCTTGGCCTTTCCCCAGCCCTGCTCCACTCCAGATACCTGGTTAACCTCCCTGCAGCCAGGCCCTTCTCACTCTGAACACAGAGAGAGACTGTTCTGGGCTCCTGGCTCCCAGCCTTTTTATACAGGCCAGCTGTGGCCTGATTGGGGTGTGGCCCAGCTGCGGACGCTTCCCCAATCAGCCCAGCTTTTAGAGCTGCAGCCCTCTGCAGGGCTGATTTCACACCCTTCAGGGCAGGAGCAGGTGGTAACACTACACCTTCTCATAACACAAGAACTAGGGATCACCAAATGAAATGAATAGGCAGCAGGTTTAAAATACACAAAAGGGAGCATTTCTACACACAACACACAGTCAACCTGTGGAGCTCTTTGCCAGAGGATGTTGGGAATGTCATGACTATAATGGGGTTAAAAAAAGAACTAAATACATTCAAAGAGGATAGGCCCATCAATGGCTATAAACCAGGATGGGCAGGGATGGTGCCCGTAGCCTCTGTTTGCCAGAAGCTGGGAATAAAAGGGCACTGATGCTTGCACATTAAGTGGTCTCCGGCTGATTTTTGGGGTGAGCAGTGAAGCGCTCCATTATACATGGGGGCTTATCCGGGATTGGAAGCCAGCGAAGATGGTTGGCGACCCGGAGATGGAGGAGACCCTGCAATGGCTGGGTAAAGCAACAGACACAGCAGACCCTGCAAAGCTTCCAGCAGTCCCACCAGGCTGAGAGACATGTTTTCCTAGCCTGGTAGGCGGAACAGCAGCGGAGCCTGCAGGAATTTATCCAGGAGCAAACCAGCGAGCAGGGACAACTCCTGCAACGCATGGTGAGTCCTGTGACAGGGGAGGGCACCTGTCCACTAGGCTGGGGACTGTGTAAGATGAGCCCGGCGGATGATCTGGATGCCTTCCTGGGGACCTTTGAGCGGGTAGCCACGGGCGCCGTGTGGGAGAGGGCAACGTGGGCCCTCCGACTCGCTCCCTATTTGACAGGGGAGGCTCAAGCAGTCTATATGGCGTTGAGCGAGGGACAAGCCCATGATTATGAGGCAGTAAGAGCTGCCATTCTGGACCGGGTGGGCCTATTGGCTGAGCAGTGCCGACAGAAGTTCCGGTTGGCCCAGTGGACGTCAGCAGTGCAGCCCCAGGCGTATGCCCAGAGGCTGATGGACTGGGTCACGCGCTGGCTGACGCCTGAGGCATGTACCAGGGGGGAAATCATGGATACCCTGGTCCTTGAGCAATTACTACAGAGATTCCCAGAGACCATTCGTGTATGGGTGAGACATCACCAGCCAGGCAGCGTCGAGGCAGCCGTCATATTGACGGAGGACTACATAGAGGCCGAGGGACCCCAGAGGGAGGACCGACCCCAGAAAGACAGGGAGATGGGGAGAAGACAGACAGAACCTTTTCCTGGGAGAGACCAAGAGAGGAAGGGGGAGCCCTGAGAAGCACCCAAAAGGTCCGTCCGGCTAACGTGTCGGCAGTGTGGGAAACCGGGTGATACAAAACGGGAATGCCTGGATATGGAGTGCAGGTGGGCCGAATTTTGTGGATGGACTCAAGCTGAGGAGCAAAAACAAGGGCCGAAACTATCCACCATTCCTGTAAAGATTGGGAGAAAACCCCAAATGGGCCTGGTGGGAACGGCCTCAGGCTGTACACTAGTACAGAGGGGGTTGGTAAAGCCGCACTGGCAGCTCCCGGGGGCAAGGATGGCTCTTGGGTGCATCCATGGGGACAAGACGTCCTGCCCGGTGGCCCAGGTACCCCTGGAAGTGAGGGGCCACTTCAGATGGAAGTGGGTGGGGGTGCTGGATGGGCTACCATACTCGGTAGTGTTAAGCCAGGACTGGGGCCCGCTGCCTAGAAGGAAGCGGTGGGGTACCCTGAAAGGGGGGGCGGAGATACTGAGCCAAAGGGTCCCCAGAGGAAAGGACAGGCCTAGTCCCTTCGGTAGCGAAGAAACTCCTAGACAACAGAGCCCAGAGAGGGTGGATCCGTGGGAAGGGTATATGGGGGAGTTGGCCAACCTGAGCCCTTCAGAAGTAGGGACAGGCCAAGGGGAACACCTCATAGATTCATAGATTCATAGATTCTAGGACTGGAAGGGACCTCGAGAGGTCATCGAGTCCAGTCCCCTGCCCGCATGGCAGGACCAAATACTGTCTAGACCATCCCTGATAGACATTTATCTAACCTACTCTTAAATATCTCCAGAGATGGAGATTCCACAACCTCCCTAGGCAATTTATTCCAGTGTTTAACCACCCTGACAGTTAGGAACTTTTTCCTAATGTCCAACCTAGACCTCCCTTGCTGCAGTTTAAGCCCATTGCTTCTTGTTCTATCCTCAGAGGCTAAGGTGAACAAGTTTTCTCCCTCCTCCTTATGACACCCTTTTAGATACCTGAAAACTGCTATCATGTCCCCTCTCAGTCTTCTCTTTTCCAAACTAAACAAACCCAATTCTTTCAGCCTTCCTTCATAGGTCATGTTCTCAAGACCTTTAATCATTCTTGTTGCTCTTCTCTGGACCCTTTCCAATTTCTCCACATCTTTCTTGAAATGCGGTGCCCAGAACTGGACACAATACTCCAGCTGAGGCCTAACCAGAGCAGAGTAGAGCGGAAGAATGACTTCTCGTGTCTTGCTCACAACACACCTGTTAATACATCCCAGAATCATGTTTGCTTTTTTTGCAACAGCATCACACTGTTGACTCATATTTAGCTTGTGGTCCACTATAACCCCTAGATCCCTTTCTGCCGTACTCCTTCCTAGACAGTCTCTTCCCATTTTGTATGTGTGAAACTGATTTTTTCTTCCTAAGTGGAGCACTTTGCATTTGTCTTTGTTAAACTTCATCCTGTTTAACTCAGACCATTTCTCCAATTTGTCCAAATCATTTTGAATTATGACCCTGTCCTCCAAAGCAGTTGCAATCCCTCCCAGTTTGGTATCATCCGCAAACTTAATAAGCGTACTTTCTATGCCAATATCTAAGTCGTTAATGAAGATATTGAACAGAGCCGGTCCCAAAACAGACCCCTGCAGAACCCCACTCGTTATGCCTTTTCTGCAGGATTGGGAACCATTAATAACAACTCTCTGAGTACGGTTATCCAGCCAGTTATGCACCCACCTTATAGTAGCCCCATCTAAATTGTATTTGCCTAGTTTGTCGATAAGAATATCATGCGAGACCGTATCAAATGCCTTACTAAAGTCTAGGTATACCACATCCACAGCTTCTCCCTTATCCACAAGACTTGTTATCCTATCAAAGAAAGCTATCAGATTGGTTTGACATGATTTGTTCTTTACAAATCCATGCTGGCTGTTCCCTATCACCTTACCACCTTCCAAGTGTTTGCAGATGATTTCCTTAATTACTTGCTCCATTATCTTCCCTGGCACAGAAGTTAAACTAACTGGTCTGTAACTTCTGCGATAGGGGGATGGAGAACCCACCAATAGAGTTGGACGGGGGTCGCCCAGCCAGGGGTGGGGAGCTTTTCCTTGAAGGGCCCGGCCCAGCTAGAGGGCGGAAGGGCGGAAGGGCCAAGGGGCCGAGTTCGGTCGGACCTTCCACTTCTTAAGGGGGGAGGCGTGTAACAGGGTGCTGGCCAAAAAGGTCCTTTTTGGCCAGACCCCTGTTAGCCCAGCCCCAATTAAGGGGTATTAATTGGTACTGGCTGGGTGTGGCTCGCAAAAGGGCTTAAGGAAAAACAAGTGCGGGCCTTGTTAGCCAGGAGGCTATATAAAGCTGGCAGGAAGGGCGGAACAGGAAAGGGAGGAGCCTGTGGTGTAGTTCCCAGCTGGCTGAGGAAGCTAGCTGTCCCCCAGGGAGCTGGCTGGAATGGACTGTATATAAACAGTGGTGGGAACTGACACAAGGACTAAAAAGGCACTGGTGCTTGCACATTAAGCGGTCTCCGGCTAATTTTTGGCATGAGCAGTGAAGCGCACCGTTACAGTCCCACACACTGGACCCATGTGCTTTTGAGTCAGAGCAGCGTTCAGGCCCAGCCTCTGGCTCTGGGTTTCTAGCTCTGGGTTTCTAGCTCTGGGTTTCTAGCTCTGGCTCTCTAGGCCCAGTCTAGGCCTAGTCTAGGTGCAGCTTCCATTATACCACCTTCCACTGGGACCGGGGAACTGCATAACAAGTACCAAGGCCCTGATGCTAGTTTCTTTTGCTCTGTACCTCGGCAGGCTTTTCTCCTACAATACAGAGTAGACTGCAGTCTTTTTCAGGACATGGAAGTATGTCTTATATAAAAATACAAAATTAGAACTCAGAGAGGTCTAGTTCTGTAGATATATTGCTGTGGCACTCTGTACCCCCAATGCAAAACCCTGGCACCCCACATTCACCATTGTTATATAGTTGCAACAAATCTTGTACAAAATATGTCATGTGAGATATCTATGGAAAAGCTGTGGTTTGCTGAATGTGATTATCCTATTTGTGTGTCTGTATCAGTTTTGCCTCTGAAGTAACAAATATTGACTACCTGTATTTCAAATGTATTTCCTCCAGTGGTAACTCCCACAAAGTAGCTTACATCCAGGCTAGCCAGCACATTGTGAATGGATATTCAACTTGATGGCTCATCAAGGAACACAATGGGCCATGGAAGAAGCTTCTCCCCATCTGTAGCCGAAATACCGGTAATGGCCCCTGCTATGACTCAATGAAGGATGCAAGGGCATGTGACCAGCTCATGTGATACTGGACTCCATCTTGTGACTGTACTTTTGTACTAACTGTGCTGGTATCTCTGTTTGGGGCAATGAAGTTCCTCCATATGGCAGAAGCTATAAAAGGGGGAAGTGTTATCACCACTTGGTCTGACTCCCCCCACAACTCACCACTTTAAAACACAGCTAGAAAAAAATAAAAGACTTTGACTGGAGAGGTGGTCAGTGGTTGGAAAGGAGAAATGCAGGAACCTCTCCAAAAGTCCATGAATGGGAACAATTGTGTCCTGCATACAGTGAGGCAAGTGATATTGCTGAATACTTCACTATCTTTGAGAGGCTATGTGTGATTCATATGATTCCTCATAAGCAGAAGATACCGACTTTGGTTGCAAAGTTAATTGGTTAAGATCTGGATATAGTCAATAAAATGCCAATAGACAATTTTTTAGATTATTTTAAATTCAAAGCAATGGTTTTGAAACAATTTCAGATTACCTCTGAAATATATGGAGTGAAATTTACAAATCCTAAGAGGGGTGCTGGTACGAGTAAAGTGGAATATTTAAACAAAATGAAAGATTTGATAGGAAAGTGGGTAAGGGGCAAAGATGTTAGAAGCTTTGAAGTAATGTTTGATCATAGAATCACAGAATCATAGATTATCAGGCTTGGAAGGGACCTCAGGAGGTCATCTAGTTCAACACCCTGCTCAAAGCAGGACCAATTCCCAACTAAATCATCCCAGCCAGGGCTTTGTCAAGCCGGGCCTTAAAAACCTCCAAAGAAGGAGATTCCACCACCTCCCTAGGTAACCCATTCCAGTGCTTCACCACCCTTCTAGTGAAATAGTGTTTCCCAATATCCAACCTAGACCTCCCCCACTGCAACTTGAGACCATTGCTCCTTGTTCTGTCATCTGCCACCACTGAGAACAGCCGAGTTCCATCCTCTTTGGAACCCCCCTTCAGGTAGTTGAAAGCAGCTATCAAATCCCCCCTCATTCTTCTCTTCCGGAGATTAAACAATCCCAGTTCCCTCAGCCTCTCCTCATAAGTCATGTGCTCCAGACCCCTAATCATTTTTGTTGCCCTCTGCTGGACTCTTTCCAATTTTTCCACATCCTTCTTGTTGTGTGGGGCCCAAAACTGGACACAGTACTCCAGATGAGGCCTCATCAATGTCGAATAAAGGGGAACGATCACGTTCCTCGATCTGTGGGCAATGCCCCTACTTATACAGCCCAAAATGCCGTTAGCCTTCTTGGCAACAAGAGCACACTGTTGACTCATATCCAGCTTCTCGTCCACTGTGACCCGTATGTCCTTTTCTGCAGAACTGCTGCCTAGCCATTCGGTCCCTAGTCTGTAACAGTGCATAGGATTCTTCCGTCCTAAGTGCAGGACTCTGCACTTGTCCTTGTTGAACCTCATCTGGTTTTTTTTGGCCCAACTCTCTAATTTGTCTAGGTCCCTCTGTATCCAATCCCTACCCTCCAGTGTATCTACCATGCCTCCCAGTTTAGTGTCATCTGCAAACTTGCTGAGAGTGCAGTTCAAACCATCCTTCAGATCATTAATAAAGATATTAAACAAAACTGGCCCCAGGACCGACCCTTGAGGCATTCCGCTTGAAACCGGCTGCCAACTAGACATGGAGCCATTGATCACTACCTGTTGAGCCCGACGATCTAGCCAGCTTTCTATCCACCTTACAGTCCATTCATCCAGCCCATACTTCTTTAACTTGCTGGCAAGAATACTGTGGGAGACCATATCAAAAGCTTTGCTAAAGTCAAGGAATAACACATCTACTGCCTTCCCCTCATCCACAGAGCCAGTTATCTCATCATAGAAGGCAATTAGCTTAGTCAGGCACGACTTCCCCTTGGTGAATCCATGCTGACTGTTCCTGATCACTTTCCTCTCCTCTATGTGTTTCATAATGGATTCCTTGAGGACCTGCTCCATGATTTTTCCAGGGACTGAGGTGAGGCTGACTGGCCTGACTGATGTTGTTGCTCAGGAGCATTTCTTACACATATGTAAAGATGATGTAAAACAGTGTCTGTGGGACAAAAGGGTGAAAACTGTGGATGAGATGTCTTCTCTAGCTGATGATTTTGAACACACAAGCATCTATTGTGAATAAACCACAGACAGAGGGGTTTACACTTGGTGAGAAGCATGTTCCATTTTACCCCATTCCTCTACGCTTCACAGAGGGCTAGCGAACATGCAAATTCCCTTTCCATCCTTTCCTCACCAGACTCTGGCATACCAAGACGCCAAAGTTAACCTTAGACTGAGATCCCTACTGAAGGGGACGCTGAGGGGAAAGGAAAAACCGTAACTAAATACATGCCAAATTGTTCAAGCAAGAAGCTTGGTATAATAAAAATGCACAGAAACATCTACCTGTGATAAAAGAGTTGGTGATGGTGTTAAATCTGATGACGCAAAGATTGTTGATAATGGTAAATCTGAGTGAACTCGCTGGATCCTCTCTATGGTTGGTTCATGAGTGGCTAGTGGAAGCTTTCACGTAACTGCAAGTGTGTGTGCGTCTGTCTGTGTATGACTCTCTAACTGCAAGACCTGGATTGGCTTGCAGCATTTCACAGACTCACAGTGTGACAGGGGGTCCAAGTGGGTATGTGAGAGGGCTCACGGGTACCCCTGTTTCAAGTTTCACCCTGCAGAAGTCCATCACGTCTACCCAATAAACCTATCCATCTTAGGCATTTAGACAACATCAGATCCTATGAGACCTATGCACTATCCCTAGCTTTCTTAGTAATCAACTATAATTTTTAAATATACACAAATACACAGAGCAGCCAATTCCTCTCTGACTCAGCACAGAGCCCAAGAGTTCTCGTCTCCCTTTGGGAAGGTCCCTTAATTACTGTTTGCTGCTAAAGATGGATAAAAAACACAGAAGTGCAGATATGGAAACACAGACATGAGCTAGAGTGTGTCTGGTCTCCAGCCAGTTTGCATCCAGATGCTGCTCCTCCCTGGAGGCTGACCAAACCCCACTGGGATTGCTCAGAGCTATATTATAAATGATGCACATCCTGTGTGAGCTCTCAGTGTGGGATGCTGCTGCAGATGCTGGGGTGAGAGAGGTGTGGGACACGGCTACCTGAGGGATATTCCCAGCGAAGAGGCTTCCATCTCAGAAAATCACAGGTACCCATCTCTTTCTGTTCGACAAACTGAGTGCAACATATGCATGATGGGATAGAGAATAGGTCTGTTTTCATTTCTGCTCCACACAGCCACTAAACATCCCAGGTCCCTGGCCACAGGTGCTGAATTTGTTCTAGTATCATGGGCCAAAATGTCCCTCTTTGCTGTGCCCGTCGGTGATGGGCTGCAGCCCTAAGGTGGCTTCATTTCAGTGGCACAGTGGATCCTTCAGGATGAAAGTTGTTACTAGACGTTCAGGACAAGGCCAGATTCGGAGGCTGTGGGCCGTAGTTTGCTCAGGCCCCCATGAAGCGCTATGCCAGCCCCCCTCTCGTGTTTTAAGTGTAGACAAGCCCTCAAGCAGATTATCCAGAAAAACATCCAGTCTGGAGTAAGAACTGAATAAAACCTCAGGAGCCAGCTGTGTGTTAATGCACATGTAAGCGGGGGAATGGTCCCGCTATTGTGGGGAACTTTCCTGGCTTCTGCACTACCCCGGTGAAGTGGGCTAGCGAAAGGATCCGAGTCCTCGCTCCCACTTCCTTTACCCAGAGGCCTCCCTGCCCTTGAGGACTCCCCTTCCACTCTCCTGTCTGGCAGAGTCCTTGTAATCCCCGACAAGGCTGGGCCCAGGATTCCTCGGGGGGCTTGACCCCCAACCCTGCTGTGGTCACCTAGGACAGGGGCTAGGGTGTCCCCACTCCGGGGTACTCTCTCTGCACTGGGCACCTCCCTGACCCACTGATCATTTCATACAATTTAAAGCAAATACAAGTTGTTTAATTTACAATTACTTTTAAAAAAGAATAAGGAAAAATGGGAAAGGTTAAAGGAAAACCCATCACCCTGCTCTGTGGCAGGGAACATCACAAGCAGTGTCTCTGGAACATCAGGGCAGTTCACAGTCTGTTCCTTGTAGGTCCCGGGCCTCCTTCTCAGGCCCTGGCTGTGCTGCAGAGACGCTGCGGGTTGGACACTTGCTCTGGCGGTGGCCACACGCTCTCAGGCTCTAGGTGGCAGGACCCTTCTTCCCAGCGTCGCCCCCGCCCTGTCAGGGTTACGATCCCCCTCCAAGTCTGGCCTGCAAGGCCTCTTGGCTGAAGCGTCTCCCTGTGCTGGGCCCACTGCCAGGGTCCCCCTCACTCTCCCCAGCTGCTCACCGCACCCAGCTCCAGACTGCTCCAGCCCCAGCTCCAGCTCCACTCTGCCTCAGCACGGCTGCTGCTGCTGCTCTGCCTCCAGCTCCCTGGGCTGCTTCTCTGGCCCCTCTGGCTCTGGTTACAACAGCTCTGCCCCCAGGACAGGTCTGCTCTGCAGGCTGCTTCTGTGACTCTGCTCCCAGCTCTGACCTGCTTCCCGGCTGTTTGTCTGGCCCCTCTGGCTCTGGTTGCTGCAGCTCTCCTCCCAGGGCAGGTCTGCTCTCTCTGGGCTGTGCTCTGGCTTTGGGGCTGCAGCTCTGCTCCCAGCAACTTAGCTCAGGCCCCTGCTCTCTCCTTAGCTCGGCCCCACTCTGTCTGACCCAGGCAATTCCAACTCGGACGGAGGACGGGACCCACCCTGGCCTCCTGTCATGCTGATTAGCCTGCCCGCCCTGTCCATCAGGCTGACCTGGAGCATTGGCCTCTCGCCATTGTTCCTGGGGACTGTCAGTCTCAGGCTCCTGATTTGCCATCGACCCTTCCCCTTTTAGTGCTGGAAGCTAGTCAACCAAAACACCCCCACTGAATGTTAATAAGGGGGCAACAGTCCCCTTACACACAGACACTGTCACCTCCTCCTCTTGCAATTTTGGGCTTTGGCTGTTAGCGGAGTGGGGGGCGGGTGTTACCAGACTTTATCTGCTGAAAAGCATGGAGGTGCTAGGGCTCCTCATTAGCATAAATATAACAATTTTTCAACATGGGCAAGACATCTTCTCCCCTAGCTTCATTCTAGAAATTGGCTGAACTGTTGTGCCTGCAACTTTCAAAATGCAATTAAGACGGAAGTAGACACCCAGCGTGGGAAATTTCAGGTTAATGTTTGGCAAACTTATACGCAACTGAAAATGAAATCTTGTAATTGAAGGTGTCAGACAGACAACTATGGGTGGTGCCACCAGCAACACCAACTATGGCCAATCCAGTTGCGAATCCCATTCAGCTAAGCTCTTTGCTCCAATAATATCTGTGTCAAGGAGTTTCAGAGGCCAAATATGGATTATGTAAACAGTTTTCTTTTATCAATTTTATATGTTCAGCGTTTCAGTGTAATTGAATGTTCCCTTGTCCGTGTGTTATGAGAAAGAATAAACATAAATGCCTGAACTACTTCCTATATCAATAGATTCATAGGGTTCAAAATCAGAAGGGACCATCAGAACATCCAGTCTGACCTTCTGTATAACACAGGACATTAAATTTCAACCAGTTACCCCAGTACTGAGCTCCATAACTTGTATTTGAGTAAGACCTGGTCTACACTAGGATTTTATATCATGGAATCAAAGCGAGGCAGGGTTAGAAGGTGCTGCAATGTTCAGCTAGTCTAACCCCTGCCAAGATGCAGGATTTGTTGTGTCTAAAGCATCCAAGACAGATGACTATCCAGCCTCCTGTTGAAAACCTCCAGTGAATGACTTTCCACAACCTGCCTGGGCATCTGTTCCATTGTCCTCCTGTTTTTACAGTTAAGAAGTTTATCTGAGATTAAATCTAATTCTGCTATGCTGTAGTTTGAACCCCTTGCCTCTTGATCTATGTGGCAACGTTCCTCCATATTTTTAATGACAGCCTTTCAAGTATCTCAAGACTGCTGTCATGTCCCCCCTTAATCCTCCCTTTTCCAAACTAAACATAGCCAATTCCTTCAGCCTTTGCTCGTATGGCTTGCATTCCATCCTGTGGATCGTCTTTGTCACTCTCATCTGATCCTTTTCAGTTTCTCTACATCCTTCCTTTATATTGGAGACCATAACTGGACACAATACTCCAGGTGAGGTCTAACCAGGGCCAAGAAAAGTGCTACTATCTCCTTCCGTGACTTGCATGCTATGTCTCTGCTAATGCAAATGAAAATTGTATTGGCTCTTTTTTGCAATAGTAAAGAAAAAACGCACACCCCTTAGAGATGAGGCTCTATCAACTTAACCCTAGTATGTACAGCAGGAGGTCTACCGAAGAATTCTTCATGGACCTATCTACCACCTCTCAGAGAGGTAGATTACGTACGCTGACAGGAGTACCCCCACCAAAGTACCCATGGGGCTGTTGGCTGTGGAAATGGGGTCACTGTTGAGGATAGCATCTGACTTCTTATAAAAATGGCAGGTCTGGGGTACAGCACCGGAGATACTGTTTGCCTCCCTTGTCTTCTGGTACATGTGCCGCAGCTCCTTCACCTCTGCTGTGCACTGCAGTGTGTCCCGATCGTAGCTCTTTTCCCACATGCTGCATGAAATCTGCCCATAGGTATTGACATTCCTATGGCCGGAGCGCAGCTGGGACTGCACGGCCTCCTCTCCCCAAATACTGAGTGGATCCTGAACCTCCGCAGTGTCCCAAGCGTGGAGCTGCCATGGCCACCTGGGAAGCTGTGATGTGAGCAAACAGGAAGAGGAATTTCAAAATTCCAGAGCCTTTAAAGGGGGAGGGGCAGAAAGCGTTTACCTTGATGCAGGGGAGAGGAGTTGAAACTGTTCACCAAAGCAGTGAGGATGGGCAATGTGGGACCCCTTCCGGAGGCCAATTACACCGATAAAAACAAGCACAAGTGTCTACACTGGCACTTTGCCAACAAAACTTTTGCATAAAACTATTGTTAAGGTGGTTTTATTATGTCACTGAAACTGAGGAGTTCCGTCGTTGAAAGTGCCTTTGCAGTGTGTACACCGCCACTGTTTCTTTGGCAAAAGCTGCTTATTTGTGGGAAAAACATGGCAGTATAGAAAAAGCCTAAGGAACAATGATGGATAACCAGTATGCACACTTGTGTTTCCTACTGGTGCCTAGTAAGGTTTCCCACACCATTATATGTAGGAATTATTGAGCAGGGAGGACCATAAAATATGGAATTGGCATTAGTAGGGTCAGTTCTTCATAATTCATTTATCTGAATAATGAAAATGTCGTTTTTCAGTGTGCAAAGAGCGAGCAATCTGCTTTGCCCGTGAGAACAGCCTCCAGTAGTGCATGTAGTGTCTCATATTCACATTTCAGAGTGACAGCCGTGTTAGTCTGTATCAGCAAAAAGAACGAGGAATCCTTGTGGCACCTTAGAAACTAACGAATTTTTTTGGGCATAAGTCTTCACGGGCTAAAACCCACTTCATCGGATGCTTGCAGTGGAAAATACAGTACGAAGATATATATACACAGGGAACATAAATTAAGTTGGGCTATTATCAGCAGGAGAAAAAAAATGTAGTGATAATCAGGATGGCCCATTTCCAACAGTTGACAAAAAGGTGTGAGTAACAGTAGGGGAAAAATAGCTTGGGGAAATAGTTTATACTTTATATAATGACCCATCCACTCCCAGTCTTTATTCAAGCCTAATTTAATGGTGTCCAGTTTGCAAATTAATTCCAATTCTGCAGTTTCTCGTTGGAGTTGGTTTTTGAAGTTTTTTTGTTGAAATATTGCGACTTTTAGGTCTGTAATTGAGTGACCAGGGAGGTTGTAGTGTTCTCCGACTGGTTTTTGAATGTTATAATTCTTGACGTCTGATTTGTGTCCATTTATTCTTTTGCGTAGAGACTGTCTGGTTTGGCCAATGTACATGACAGAGGGGCATTGCTGGCACATGATGGCATATATCACATTGGTAGATGTGCAGGTGAACGAGCCTCTGATGTTGTGGCTGATGTGATTAGGTCCTCCGATGGTGTCCTTTGAATAGATATGTGGACAGAGTTGGCAACGGGCTTTGTTGCAGGGATAGGTTCCTGAGTTAGTGTTTTTGTTGTGTGGTGTGTGGTTGCTGGTGAGTATTTGCTTCAGGTTGGGGGGCTGTCTGTAACCGAGGACTGGCCTGTTTCCCAAGATGAGTGAGAGTGAGGGATCGTCCTTCAGGATAGGTTGTAAATCCTTGATGATGCTGTCATAAACAGATAGTTAAGGGTTAATGCCTCTTTTACCTGTAAAGGGTTAAGAAGTTCACCTAGCCTAGCTGACACCTGACCAGAGGAACCAATGGGAGAACAAGATGGTTCAAAAGGAAGGAGGGAGTTCCCTTTGTCTGGGTCAGTTTCACTTTTGACCAGAGGAAAAAGCTCCAGAATTCAGCCTCTTATTAAGTAGTGAGTATTAGTGAAGGAAATAAATAGGTTTATGTTTATTTCTTTGTAACCTGTCTTGTGCAATTAGAGGAATAGTCAAATTGGGTATTTGGGTATTTTTTGTGTAAGTTTTTGCCCAGGGGAACATCCTCTGTGTTTGGAATCTGTTGTCTGTGAGAGTAGCTGGTATGCTAATCTCTCCCAGAGCGTTTTCTTTTACCTTTCTTTTCTTTAATTAAAAGCCTTTTTTAATAACCTGATTGATTTTTCCTTGTTTGTAGATCCAAGGGGTTGGATCTGGATCCACCAGGAGTTGGTGGGGGAAAGGAAGGGGGATGGTTAATTTCTCCTTGTTTTAAGATCCAAGGGGTTTGGATCTGTGTTCACCAGGAAATTGGTGAAGTCTCTCAAAGCTACCCAGGGAAGGGAATTAGTGCTTGGGAGTGGTGGCAGCCAGACCAGATCTAAGCTGTTAATTGAGCTTAGAGCTTTTCATGCAGGTCCCCCACATCTGTACCCTGTACATCTGTTCAGAGTGGGGAAGGAACCTTGACAGATGCGCTGGAGAGGTTTTAGTTGGGTGCTGGAGGTGACGGCCACTAGCTCATATTCACATTGTCTCTCCATCCAGGTATTTGTACTGCGACCATCACCCCAAACCCTTGGCATATACACGAAGTCAGAGGAACGTACAGTACATGCAAGAGACACCGTTCTGCCTCAGAGTTGGAAACCTTCTCCCCTACTCCATGTCAGAATCCAACACAACCGACTTCACCAACCCCTCCACCTTCATCCTGCTGGGCATTCCTGGGCTGGAGGCGGCTCACGTCTGGATCTCCATCCCCTTCTGCGCCATGTGCTTCATCGCCATCTTGGGGAACTTTTCCATCCTGTTCACTGTGAAGATGGAGCCAAGCCTCCATGAGCCAATGTACTATTTCCTCTGCATGCTGGCCATCACTGACCTGGTCATGTATACATCCACCCTGCCCAAAATGCTGGCAATTTTCTGGTTGAATTCTAGGGAGATCGATTTCAGTGCCTGCCTCACCCAGATGTTCTTCATTCACTGCATCTTAGTGATGGAGTCTGGGATCCTCGTAGCCATGGCTTTGGATCGCTACGTGGCCATCTGCCATCCCCTGAGACATTCTACCATCCTGACAAACCCCCTGGTGGCCAAGATTGGCCTGGCCGTGGTGCTGCGTGGTTGCATAGTTGTATTGCCCTTTCCCTTCCTGGCAAGGCAGTGGCCTTATTGCAGAACCAACGTCATCCCCCATCCGTATTGCCTGCACATAGCTATGGTGAACCTGGCCTGCACTGACACCCGTGTTAGTAGTTACTATGGCCTCTTTGTGCAATTCTGTTTGATGGGTCTAGATGGGATTTTTATTGGGGTGTCCTACACCCAGATCCTCAGGGCTATCTTCATCCTCCTCACAAAAGACGCCCGGCTCAAGACTTTGGGGACCTGCGGCTCCCACCTTTTTGTCATTTTAGCCTTTTACATCCCAGGTATCATCATCTCCCTCATTTCCAGATTTGCCCAAAATGTGCCCCTGTATTTCCACGTTCTCATTGCCAACGTGTACCTCTTGATGCCCTCCATGCTTAACCCCATCATCTACGGGGTGAGGACCAAACAGATCCGGGACAGGCTGCTCCGGCTCTTTACTCATAAAGGGACCTAAAGTTTTCTCCTGGTGCTCTGGCTCTCAGACCGAGCTCCGTGCAGAGCTGGCTGGTGATGTGGTGCTGGCCCCCCTTCCCGCAATCACTTACTGGACAGTCAAAGTGACATTAAATCCTTTCCTGACCTTGCTGTGCTGTGTCTGCGTGACAAACTGAGGAATCTTTTTGTGTACAACTCATTCTCCCATAGGGTTGCCATCTCTCTAGTTGCTGTTAACTGGACCTCTGAGGCCCCACGCCCTGCCCTGCCTATTCCCGAAGGCCCTGCCCCCTGCTCCACCTCTTCCCACAAGGCCGCTTCCGCTGTCCCACCGGTTCCCCCAAGGCTCCACTCCCTTCTCCACCTCTTACCCCAAAGCCCCATCCCTGTTACTCGCTCCCCTCCTCTCCAATGCCATACACGTACTGGATCATCTCCACCTTCCTCCCCCCCAGCCTGGGCTCCCTCTGCTTTGGGGCTGTGATGGGGTATGCTGCATCCTGGCAAGGACCCTGCAGTGAGGACGCAGTGCTGGGGCCAGCAGGCCAGTCCGGAGCAGAGAGGGAAGCCAGGAAACTGTATAAAATCAGCTGAGGGTTAGGAGAAGTGCTGTGAGAGAGTCATGTGAGATTGTGCATCAGACAGCTTGTGGGCCCTAAAGCTCAGCATCAAAGTCCTGAGGGCAGAGACCATTGTGTGGCTTATTTCCTTAGCTTTCAGTGATTGTCTCAAGTTGCAGTGGGGAAGGTCTAGGTTGGATATTAGGAAAAACTATTTCAGTAGGAGGGTGGTGAAGCACTGGAATGGGTTACCTGGTGGGGGTGGAATCTCCATTCTTAGAAGTATTTAAGGCTCCACTCCCCTTCCACTCACAGTACCCTAGTGTCCATGAAACAGCTCCAGGTTTGTTCTCACAGCCCTGCTCAAGCTCCTGTGGCTCGATGCCCTCCAGAAATGTACATTTGGGGCCCACACACTGGACCCATGTGCTTTTGATTCAGAGCAACATTCAGGCCCTGCCTCTGGCTCTGGGTTTCTAGGCCCACTCTTGGGGTGCAGCTTCCACTCTAGCACCTCCCTCTGGGAGTGTGGAGCTGGACACCAAGTGCCAAGGCCCTGAGACTAGTTTCCTTTGCTCTGCACCTCGGCACTCTTTTCTCCTACGATACAGAGTAGACAGCAGTCTTTTTCAGGACGTGGAAGTATGTCTTATACAAAAATACAAAATTAGAACTCAGAAAGGTCTGGTACTATAGCTCTATTGCTGTGACACTCTGTACCCCCAAAGCAAAACCCTGGCACCCCACATTCACGATTGTTATATAGTTGCAACAAATCTTGTACAAAATATGTCATGTGAGGTATCTATGGAAGAGCTGTGGTTTGCTGAATGTGATTATCCTATTTGTGTGTCTGTATCAGTTTTGCCTCTGAAGTAACAAATATTGACAATCTACCTGTATTTCAAATGTGTTTCCTCCTGTGGTAACTCCCACAAAGTAGCTTACATCCAGCCTAGCCAGCACATTGCGAATGGATATTCAACTTGATGGCTCATCATGAACACAATGGGCCATGGTAGAAGCGTGTCCCCATCTGTAGGCAAAATATTGGTAATGGCCCCTGCTATGACCCATTGAAACTTGCAAGGGCATGTGACCAGCTCATGTGACACTGGACTCCATCTTGTGCCTGAACTTTTCCAGTAACTGTGCTGGTATCTCTGTTTGGGACAATGAAGTTCCCTCCACATGGCAGAAGCTGTAAAAGGGGGAAGTGTTATCACCACTTGGTCTCATTCCCCCGACAACTCACCACTTTAAAACACAGCTAGAAAAAAAAAGACTTTGACCTGAGAGGTGGTCAGTGGTTGGAAAGGAGAAAAGCAGGAACGTCTCCAAACGTGCACAAATGAGAACAGTTGTGTCCTGCATACAACGAGGCAGGTGATATTGCTGAACACTTCACTATCTTTGAGATGCTGTGTGTGATTCATATGATTCCTGATAACCAGAAGATGCACACTTTAGTTGCAAAGTTAATTGGTAAGGATCTGGATATAGTCAATAAAATGCCAATTGAGAATCTTTTAGATTATTCTAAATTCAAAGAAATGTTTTTGAAGCAATTTCAGTTTACCCCTGAAATATATAGAGTGAAATTTACAAATCCTAAGAGGGGTGCTAGTATGAGTAATGTGGAATATGTAAAGAAAATGAATGATTTGATGGGGAAGTGGGCAAGGGACAAATGTGTTACAAGCTTTGAAGGAATGTTTGAAATTGTTCAGGAGCATTTTTTAAATATATGTAAAGATGATGTAAAGCAGTGTTGGTGGGACAAAAGGGTGAAAACTGTGGATGGGATGGCTTCTCTAGCTGATTATTTTGAGTGGACACAAGCATCTATTGTGAATAAACCACAGACACTTGGTTGGAAGCATGTTCCATTTTTCCCCATTCTTCTATGATCCACAGAGGGCTAGCGAACATGCAAAGTCCCCTTACATCTTTACTTCCCCCTTGGCATACCAAGACATCAAAGATAACCTTAGACTGAGATCCCTACTGAAAGGGACACTGAGGGGAAAGGAAAAAAAATAACTAAATACATGCCAAGGTTCATGGAGGAATTGAACGACCCAATGGATATTGAATAAGCCAAATTGTAAAAGCAAAAGGCATGGTGTAATAAAAACACATGGAAATGCCTACCTGTGATAAAAGAGTTGGTGATGGTGTTAAATCTGATGATGCAAAGTTTGTTGCTAATGGTAAACCTTATAACAAGGAATTTGGTAGTGATGTTAAGTCCTATGAAATGGTGTAATATGCATGATTTTGGGGGAAAGCTTTTAGCCAAGAAGCCCTATGGGGATAGTGCTTCTGAGCTAACATCTGTAAAAAGGTTCAAAGCTTCTCTCAGCAGGGAAACCATAATAAACCTGGTCTGCTTTGTGAAAGGGGAAACTGAGTCACACCACCTCATGGCATTGAGGAATATCTGTGTTGAGATATCACCAGTTGGAAAAGCAAAATGGTAAAGAATGCTGCACAGACATTAATAGAGTTTGTCTAGTGACCCAGAGAAGGCACACTTGCTGAATTTTGAGATCACTAGACTGATCTACAAAGTGTTGATAGCAACAGAGAGTCCTGTGGCACCTTTAAGACTAACAGATGTATTGGAGCATAAGCTTTTGTGGGTGAATACGCGTCTGACGAAGTGGGTATTCACCCACGAAAGCTTATGCTCCAATACATCTGTTAGTCTTAAAGGTGCCACAGGACTCTCTGTTGCTTTTTACAGATCTTGACTAACACGGCTACCCCTCTGAAAGTGTTGAAAGGTACAGAGAACTGTGCAAGAACACCTGTGGGAGTTGTATGGTCAAAACCTAATTAAGGCCTTGGCCACACTGCCACTGCATTAGTCATTGACAAACACCCCTGCAATAAACTAAGGGGGGAGATCTGATATTCTGTTCCCCAAAGCAACACCCTCGTGTCCCCATATTTACTATGGTCATATGATTATGATGTGTTTCATATAAAGTTTGTCATGTAATGTATCAATGGAAAAGTTATCATTTGCTGAACATTATTACCCTATTTGTATTCATGCATTATTTTTGTACCTAAAGTTATGAATATTAACTATGTACCAGGATTTCAAATATGTTTGTTCCTCGGTAACAGCCACAATGGAGTTTCTATACAGTCTAGCCAGTATATTGTGAATGAACCATTCAAGATTATGGTGTATTAAAAAGCATGATAGGCTTTAGAAGAACATTATCCCCACATCATGGACTTGCCTGTGAATGTTCTAGCCAGGATATGGGTGATGGTCCCTCTTATGAATTATTGAAGCAGGCAAGGGCATGTGACCAGCTCATGTGACACTGGACTACATCTTGTGTCTGAACTTTTCCACTAACGGCGCTGGGGGTTTTTGCTTGGAAAAATGAAGTTCCCTCCATATGGCAGAAGCTGTAACAGGGAAAAATGACATTGTCACTTGGCCTCATTCTCCCCACAACTCAACACCCAGAACCACCTTAGGAATAAGGACTGAACTGGTGATGTTGTCCCAAGCTGAAGGGGTTTCTAGCCTGTGTATGAAAGATGGATGGACTGTTTGTCCCATATGGGTGAGACACTCCTTGATTCAAATCCTGTCTAACGTATAGAACTTAGATTGCAATTTTGTTAATTTCTTAAGTAACCACTTTGATCTGTTCTCTATAACTTATAATGACTTAAAACCAATCTTTCTGTACTTAGTACATCTGCTTTCTATTTATTTACCTAAAACGTTGTGTTATTTGAAGTATAAAGGGAAATCTGCTCAGGAACAGGGGCTGGTGCATTGTCCTCTCCACATTGAGGGAAGGGGGCAGGGCAATAAACTTACACTGGTCAGTCTTCTGAAAAGGGCAAGGCAGCACAGCTCTGGGGTCCTAGGCTGAGGATCTGAGGGAACTCGCTGGATCCTCTCTATCGTTGGTTCATGAGTGGCTAGTGGAAGCTTTCACATAACTGCAGGTGTGTGTGTGTCTGTCTGTGTATGACTCTTTAAGTGCAAGACCTGGAGGGGCTTGCTGCATTTCACAGACTCACAGTGGGCCAAGGTTGGTATGTGAGAGGGCTCAAGGGTACCCCTGTTTCAGGTTGCACCCTGCAGAAGTCCATCACGTCTACCCAACGAACAGGCCCTATGACAGTATGAGTCCATTTACCACTTATCATGTGCTCTGTTACTGACGGAGAGACCGTTTTTATGGCAGGGAACTCAGAACTCCAGGGGTCTGTCTGTCATTCTCTTTGTGACTTTGGCCAAGTCATGTCTCCCTGTACCTCAGTTTACCTATGGATTTAATGGGGATGTGTTCATAGTGACTTTCCTTTGCTAGGTCTTTTGAAGATCCTTCAATGAAAGGTTTTCCGTGGTACGATTATAGTTACTGATGAAAATTACCAATCTATGATCCCTTAGCAAAAATGCCATGTGCCTCCAGAAAGACTTCGTGTCTCCTCTCAGTCATCTTTCTCCAGATCTGTCTGTCTACTATCTACCTATCCATCCTGGGCATTTACACAGCATCAGGCCCTATGAGACCTAGGCATTATCCCTAGCTTTCTTAGTAATCAACTATATTTTTTAGATATACACAAATACACAGAGCAGCCAATTCCTCTCTGACTCAGCACAGAGCCCAGGAGTTCTCATCTCCCTTTGGGAAGGTCCCTTAATTACTGTTTGCTGCTAAAGCTGGATAACAAACACATTAGTGCAGACATGGAAACAAAGTCATGAGCTCGAGTGTGTCAAGTCTCCAGCCTGTCTGCATCCAGATGCCGCTTCTCCAAAAGAGACTGAGTGAACCCCACTGGGATTGCACAGAGCTATATTTTCAACAGTGCACATCCTTGTGTCAGCTCTCAGCGTGGGATGCTGCTGCAGATGCTGGGGTGAGAGAGGTGTGGGACACGGCTACCTGAGGGATATTTCCAGCGAAGAGGCTTCCGTCTCGGAAATCACAGGTACCCTCTTTTTCTGTTCAACAAACGAAGTGCAACGTATGCATGATAGGATAGAAAATTGGGTTTTTTTCATTTCCGCTCCACACAGCCACTAAACATCCCAGGGCCCTTGCCACAGGTGCTGAATTTCCTCCAATATCCTGGGCCAAAATGTCCCTCTTTGCTGTGCTCCTCGGTGATGGACTCCAGCTGTAAGGTGGCTGCATTTCAGTGGCACAGTGGATCCTTCAGGATGAAAGTTGTTACTAGATGTCCAGGAAAAGGCCAGATTTTGAGGCTGTGGGCCCTAGTTTGCTCATACCCCCATGAAGCGCTATGTCAGCTCCACTGTCATGTTTTAAGTGTAGACAAGCCCTCAAGCAGATCATCCAGAAAAACATCCAGTCTGGAGTAAGAACTGAGTAAAACCTCAGGGGTCAGCTGTGTGTTAATGTACAGACACTGCCACCTCCTCCTCTTGCAATTTAGGGCTTTGGCTGTTAGTAGGGCGGGGTGGGGGGCGGGTGTCATCAGACTTTATCTGCTGAAAAGCATGGAGGTGCTAGGGCTCCTCACTAGCATAAATATAACAATTTTTCAACATGGGCAAGACAACTTCTCTCCTAGCTTCATTTGAGAAATTGGCTGAACTGTTGTGCCTACAACTTTCAAAATGCAATTCAGACAAAAGTAGACACCCAGCATGAGAAATTTCAGGTTAATGTTTGGCAAACTTATACACAACTGAAAATGAAGTCTTGTAATTGAAGGTGTCAGACAGACTTAACTATGGGTGGTGCCACCAGCAACACCAACTATGGCCAATACAGTTGTGAATCCCATTCAGCTAAGCTCTTTGCTCCAATAATGTATGTGGCAAGGAGTTCCACAGGCCAAATATGGATTATATAAGCACTTTTCTTTTATCAATTTTATATGTTCAGAGTTTCAATGTAATGGTGGTGAAGCACTGGAATGGGTTCCCTAGGGAGGTGGTGAAATCTCCATCCTTAGAAGTTTTTAAGGTCAGGCTTGACAAAGCCCTGGCTGGGATGATTTAGTTGGTGTTGGTCTTGCTTTGAGCAGGGGTTTGGACTAGATTACTTCCTGAGGACCCTTCCAATCCTGATATTCTATGATTCTATAATTTGTTCCTCCTCGCTGGGGGCCTGTAGCTGGCAAGGTCCCTGCAATGGGGATGGGCTGGGAGCCTTTGTCCTCATAGACTCATAGACTCATAGACTTTAAGGTCAGAAGGGACCATTATGATCATCTAGTCTGACCTCCCGCATGGTGCAGGCCACAAAAGCTGACCCACCCACTCCTGGAATAATTCTCTCCCTTGACTCGGCTGTTGAAGTCCCCAAATCGTGATTTAAAGACTTCAAATCTCAGAGAATCCTCCAGCAAGTGACCCGTGCCCAACGCTGCGGAGGAAGGCGAAAAACCTCCAGGGCCTCTGCCAATCTACCCTGGAGGAAAATTCCTTCCAGACCCCAAATATGGCAATCAGCTGAACCCCAAGCATGCGGGCAAGATTCTCCAGCCAGACCCTCCGGAAAAAGTTCTCTGTAGTAACTTTTAATATCCCATCATTGACCATTGTTACTAATTACCAGCGATGGCACATTATTGACCTATTGACTAAAATCACGTTATCCCATCAAACCATCCCCTCCATAAACTTATCAAGCTTAATCTTAAAGCCAGAGAGGTCTTTCGCCCCCACTGTTTCCCTCGGAAGGCTGTTCCAGAACTTCACCCCTCTGGTTAGAAACCTTCGTCTAATTTCAAGCCTAAACTTCCTGACGGCCAGTTTATATCCATTTGTTCTTGTGTCCACATTAGTACTGAGCTGAAATAATTCCTCTCCCTCCCTGATATTTATCCCTCTGATATATTTAAAGAGAGCAATCATATCCCCCCTCAGCCTTCTTTTGGTTAGGGTAAACAAACCAAGCTCCTCGAGTCTCCTTTCATACAACAGGTTTTCCATTCCTCGGATCATCCTAGTGGCCCTTCTCTGTACCCGTTCCAGTTTGAGTTCATCCTTTTTAAACATGGGAGACCAGAACTGCACACAGTACTCCAAATGAGGTCTCACCAGTGCCTTGTATAACGGAACCAGCACCTCCTTATCTCTACTAGAAATACCTCGCCTAATGCATCCCAGGACCACATTAGCTTTTTTCACGGCCACGTCACATTGCCGACTCATAGTCATCCTGCGATCAACCAGGACTCCGAGGTCCTTCTTCTCTTCCGTTACTTCCAACCGATGCGTCCCCAGCTTATAACTAAAATTCTTGTTAGTCATCCCTAAATGCATAACCTTACACTTCTCACTATTAAATTTCATCCTATTACTATTACTCCAGTTTACAAGGTCATCCAAATCTCCCTGCAGGATATCCCGATCCTTCTCCGAATTGGCAATACCTCCCAACTTTGTATCATCCACAAACTTTATCAGCCCACTCCTACATTCAGTTCCGGCCTCAGGGACAGGGCAAGGGATCAGCTTTGAAGCGAGGAGGACAAGAGCTGAGAGAGATGTAAGGATCAGCCCCTGTGTTATCTGGGAAGGTGAGATGCTGGGCAGAGGCTGGGGTGGCTGCAGTAGCTCACACAGATGGAGATAAACAGCACATCTACCATTAGCCGGAAATTTACATGGCACCCTATCTGGAATGAAAGAGCACCCACTGCCCAGGGGCTGAGCTGAACGGTGAAGCTGAGTCTAACATATGCTCTTCATGACGCTTTTGATCACTACATCTAGAATTTCTTAAGCTGGGCTGCCAGGCAGCGTTCTCCCATGTCATGGATGGGCTGAGCCCCACAGAGGTAAAGTGATTTACTCAAGGCCACACAATGAGTCTGTGGCAGAGCTGAGAATAGAAACCGGGAGTCCTGACCCCCACCGCCTCCAGCACCACTGCTCTGGCCATGAACTGGCATTGCTCCTCTGCGTTGTGTTAGATACAGTGAGACTATTTGTGTGTTGTGATCAGTGGAGTTTCCGTCCTTCTTAACCAGGAGGAATTTATTAAGAAACAGCTAAAAAGTAGAGACGCAAAAACAGGTTTCCACACAGTTCAGTGTTCTGCCTTGTCTTGCTTGTTTACCAGGGACCACATGCTGCCTGGAACTCCATAGAAAGCATAAAGGCCAACGATGTGCTGCAAGGAACCACATCAGTGCAGTGTGTGACCCTGCTGCCTTGATTAGGGCCTTTTGGTAGCAACACATTAGAAATAATAAATAATCATCTCCATTTAATGCAGGGAGAAGATGTGCACAAGGTCACCCAGCGAATCTGAGGAAGATCTGGGACTCTTCAATCCCACCTCACTGGTCTCTTCTGACACTTTATCTCTAGTTAAAATGTCTTGGGCCAAATCCTCAGCTGGTGTAAATGGTTGCAGCCTCACTGAAATCAGGGGAGATCCCCAGCACTAGAGAAACCAATGGAGAGAGCGCACCATGAATCTATGCTGCTGCATGGACCATACAAGCCAGGTCTGAGACACTATACAAGGGATTGGAAGTGAGGGACTCTGGGCTATTTTCCTGGCTCAAGACATTTTCCTTCCTGCTGCCTCAGTTTCCTCATTTGTAAAAGGGGGATACCTCCTGGGAGGAGTGAGCAATACTGTGTGTAGAACCTATCAACAGTCAATTCTGTCCATGTGTGACCGTGCTTCAGTGGGACATGGCTGAGGAAGCCAAACTCAGGACAAACTACTGAGAAAAAGGGTAGACTCACCCCAGGCTGGTGGTTATTCTATGATTACATTATACCAAGCCAGTAACAAACTTAACCTTCTGTCTCACCGCACTGGTTAACTAGAAGTCAGAAATGCATTCTCCTGACACATCCCAGCCCTTGGCTCACTACCCGGACACTGGACTCCAAGATGAGCGGTCACTGAAAACCAATTTCCACCACAAATTGGATCTTTCTAATCTGAAGGGAGCAGCCACTTATCGAGGTCGATATATAACTCAGATCTTACCCAATAATTCCAGTTCTGCCATCCCTTTAGCAATTAAAAACTAAAGGTTTAATAATAAAATAAAGCAAGAAGAGTTATAAATGGTTAATAGATCAAATACGTCCAAGTGGTTTTTCAGTGTTCAGAGCTCAGCATCACAGCAGTGATGGAATAAACTGCTAGCTTGCAAAAATCTCTCTGGAAATTACACAAGCATGTTGGGGGTCATTAGTCCTTGTTCAGAGCTTCCTTGTTAGAAAACCAGTGCAGAGAAATGAAGACAATACAGAGATGTCTCGGGGGACCTTTTATATCCTCTGCCCTGTGCTTGGAATTTTATTGTCCCAAACAAAGCACTTACCAGAGCATTGCCAATATTAATAACTTTGGACACAAAGAAGATACATGCATATAAACAGGATAATCATACTTAGCAAATCATAACTTTCTCATTGACATCTGACAGGACATACTTTGTACAACATTTGTTGCAATTGTATAACTGTGGCAACAACAATGATAGAAACGGTCGTATTCGATCATACAACATCACACCATGTTCTCGTTCCACGAGGATGCGACATCTTCTAGTCACCTAAGCAAGGACCATTGCCTGGGTTCTAGCAGGGCAAGCAGCTGGGATGCTAGAGCCACTGGAGGATGGAAAGAGCGGATAAAAATCTGTTTTGCCACAGGGAGGCTGGTCCTTGTACAAAGAAAGGAGGAAAGAGTTCTTTAAAAGTGAGAGGTGGAGTCTGTGAACTTGGCTATTTCCTCCAAGCATCACCAGCCAGTCCACTTGGCTTTGAACAATCTGCTCATACAGGGGTGCTTTTGAGCGTTGGTAGCGGGGCAGCAACACCGCTCTGAGAGAAAAGGCCAGGCTGATTGGGGAAGCAGCCACAGCTGGGGCCTCGCCCCAATCAGGCCACAGCTGGCCCTATAAAAGGGCTGTGAGCCAAGAGCTAAATCAGTCTCTCCCTAGCTCTTGAGAGAGAAGGACCTGGCTGCTTGAAGGGTACTTGAGGTGGAGCAGGGCTGGGGAAAGGGAGGGGGAGCTGGGGAGCTCCAGCCTGGCAACTTTCCCAGGCTGCAGGCCTTGATAGAGGCCTGTGCAAGTACGGGGGCTGGGAGGAGCAGTCCAGGGTTAGGCAGCAGGTCCAAAACCCCCTTGCCAGTGATGAGTGGTTTACAGACTGCAGTCTGCCCCAGTGAGCGGGGCCTAGATGATGACTGGCAGTAGCCACTAAGGGAAGGTGGGGATAGAGGGTTGGGGGTTTCCCTGGGAGGGGAGTCCCAGAGCGTGGTGAGGTGGTGCTGGGTCAGAACCCTGAGGTAAAGGGCACCGGGGTCCGGGAAGGACACGGGGGCCTAAGGCAGGCAAGACACCAGCCTGCAGAGGGCGCTCTGGGCTGGACAAGAGCTAATTCCCAGAATAACCGGCAGCAGGCTCTGCTCCGGTGAGTCGTCGCTATGCTACAGTGTCCCTGTGTTTTCTGGGACTAGCCCAAGGACAGACCTTCTGTGATGGGATCCCCGGGGTGCAACCAGGACTGTGGGACAGCTGAGCCCTCTGTTCCACCAACCTGGGGTATCCCTCTCTCGTGTGATGCTGAGTGAAGCCACAAACCTCTGGCAGGTTTTGCGCTTACACAGCCATCCACAGGCAGGGACACACTCAGCTGAGTTACATGAATAATCTCCCAGCCACTCATAACTAACAGTAGAGAGGCTCCAGCCACTTGCCCCCAGCTCCCCAGCCTTGCACCAAAGAACTGCACTGTCCTGCCCTGGTACAAAGCCTGGCCAGTGTAAAATCATTACCCAGTCCCGCCCCTCCCTCGATGTGGAGAGGACACACACTAACCTCTGTAACCTGAGCTGAGATTTCCCAAGCACTTGAACCAGAACACATGTTTTAGGTAAAATATAAAACAAATTGATGAACTTCAGAAGATAGGTTTGAAGTGATTATAAGTAGCAGGATTAAAGATCAGAGTTGCTTATGTAAGAAACAAAAATAAAATACAGAAAAAAAAATTATTTGCACAAAAGGACTGAGAGCCCCACCCAGAATAGGCATTTGCCTGGTGTTCAGGGCACTCATGTGGGATGTGGGACACTTGTGTTTAAGTCCCTGCTCCAAATCAGATAGAGGAGAGATTTTGTCTGGGTCTCTCACATCTCTCTCAGGTCTAGAAGTCGAAATCATGAAATGGTTGAACTCGAGTGCCTTGTATTAAATGAGGATATTGATGTAATAGGCATCCCAGAAACTTGGTGGAATGAGGATAATCAATGGGACACACTAATACCAGGGTACAAAATCTTTCGGAAGAACAGAACAGGTCGTGCGGGTGGGGGAGTGGCACTATATGTGAAAGAAAGAGCAGAATCAAAAGAAGTAAAAATCTGAAATGAACCAAACTGTACCATAGAATCTCGATGGATAGTAATTCTGTGATGGAGTCACAGGTCCGATGCTCTGGAACTGCTCTGTATGAAGCCAGACAGGACTCCGGTGTAGCGTGACTCCTCTCAGGGCAGGCTATCCAGGGCAAAAACCTCGTCGGCTATGGCATTCCTGGTCTGACCTCGGAGCATTCAGCATCCCTGTTCACACCGTACACTTTCTGTTGGCAGGTGCACTTGGATGGGACCCCTGGGGAAGCCAGAGGGCCCTGCACCCCAACTTCACAGTAAGCTGTGACTCTCAGCCAGCGTTGTAAAACAGAAGGGTTTATTCATTAACAGGAACACAGCATATGACAGAGCTCATCACTTACGTGCAGGGAGCTGGAGCCTCCTCACCTGACCTTGATTGTCCCAGGAAAAGTCACACACCCTTACTCCCATCACCTAGGTATTGGTGCAATACACGGGATTCCCGGAAAACAATAAGACTTGCGTAGGTTCTGTTACCTAAGCAGCCTGAGCTGAGTACATCCCAGTTTCAGTGAACTGCAGAGGGGGTGTGACCGAGCACAAGAAAGCAGGAAAATGACTACCAGTGAAGCAGTTAACAAACTAGAACTGGCCAGACTAGAAGCAGAAGAAAATGAAAAGAAACATCAGAGACTGCTCCAATTAAAAAAACTCGAAAAAGAAGCTGCTATGGAGGAGAGAGAAAGAGAAGAGAAAGCCAAAGAGGAGGCCCACAAGAGAGATATGGAGCAAAAAAAAAGAGATGGAGGAGAGAGAAAGAGAGAGGAAGCATGAACTGGAATTAGCACGGGCTAGGCCGGATATACCAGCCAATCCTAGCAACCCCCCTCCAGGTACCACTTCCCATCCCAGAAAATTCCCCACCTACAAGGCAGGCGATGATACTGAGGCCTTCTTAGAAAATTTTGAAAGGGCCTGCCTTGGGTACAGCATCACTACAGACCAGAACATGGTAGAGCTGAGGCCGCAGCTCAGTGGACCCTTAGCAGAGGTGGCGGCTGAAATGCCTAAGTAACACATGAACAGTTATGAACTTTTTAAAAACAAGGCCAGAATCAGAATGGGGCTAACACCCGAACATGCCCGTTGGCGTTTCAGAGCCCTAAGGTGGAAACCCGATGTGTCATTTACCCGACATGACTACCACATTGGGAAAAATTGGGATGCCTGGATATCAGGAGCAAATGTTAAATCTACAGAAGAGTTGCCCTTCCTAATGCAAATGGAGCAGGTTTTAGAGGGTGTTCCTGAGGAAATAGAAAGGTACATCCTAGATGGGAAGCCCAAAACTGTAACCGAGGCGGGGGAGATTGGAGCCAAATGGGTGGAGGTGGTAGAAAAGAAAAAAACTAGTAGCAGTTGGAGCGAATATCAGAAGGGGCAACCCGAAACAAAACCTCATCACCGGGGACAACCCAAGGCCCCACATACATCCCAAGGGAAACTCCAGACGCCTTCTCACCCCACCACACCAGTCTCCACCAACCAACATCGCCCCGGTGATACCTTAGCAGGGCGATGTTTTAAATGTAATGAACTGGGACATATAAAGGCCCACTGCCCCAAGAACCCCAACCGATTACAGTTCATTACACCACAATCTCACCAAAGATCACCAGGCCCAGATGCCTCTCTCATACCCTCGGAGCGAAGGGAAACCTTGAGAGTGGGCGGAAAGAATGTTATCACGTGGAGGGACACTGGAGCACAAGTGTCGACTATCCACCAATCCCTAGTGGAGCCCAAACTCATCAACCCGGAGGCTCCGGTGACAATTCAACCCTTCATGTCACACTCTGTAACCTTGCCTACAGCCAAGTTGCATGTCCAGTACAAGGGCTGGTCAGGAATGTGGACTTTTGCAGTCTATGACAATTATCCCATCCCCATGCTGCTGGGGGAAGACTTGGCCAACCATATGAAGCTAGCCAAGAGGGTGGGAATGGTCACCCGCAGCCAGGCTAAGCAAGCTTTCACACCCATCCCTGTTCCTGAGCCGTCCACCAGGGCCCCGTCTGTGTTACCAGAGACCCAGACAAAGGTGGTGGAACTGGATCCCCTGCCAATGACTGCAACAGCCATAGTGGATCCAATCCCAGAGACCCAGCCAAAGCCAGTCCCAGAACCGGAACTGGCAACGCAACCAGCACCAGAACCATTGCCAGCACTGAGTCCAGCGCTTGCAAACCCGTCTACAGCTCCAATGCCAGAGGGCACCAGCGAGCCTGAACTGGCAGAAGCAGCAGATAACGCTACCCAAGAGGCTCAGCCAGAGCCTGAAATACAACATAGTGCACCAGCGGACAGCGGTTCACAGTCAACGGAAACAGTCCCAGCACCTGCATCGCTTCCTGAGGGACCAAGTCCAAGTCCACAGTTCAAGGAGGAACTGATGTCTCCAGCATCAAGGGAACAGTTCCAGGCCGAGCAGGAAGCAGATGACAGCCTTCAGAAAGCTTGAGCGGTGGCACGGAGCACCCCACCGCCTCTCAGCTCTTCTAACCGATCCCGGTTTGTTGTAGAACAAGGACTTTTATACAAGGAGACTCTTTCTGGTGGGCACCAGGAACACTGGCATCCTCAAAGACAGTTGGTAGTTCCCACTAAGTATCGGGTAAAGCTCTTGAGCTTAGCCCATGATCATCCCAGTGGCCATTCTGGGGTGAACAGAACCAAAGACCGGTTGGGGAAGTCCTTCCACTGGGAGGGAATGGGCAAGGACATTGCTAATTATGTCCAGTCTCGTGAGGTGTGCCAACGAGTGGGAAAGCCCCAAGACCAGGTCAAAGCCCCTCTCCAGCCACTACCCATAATTGTGGCCCCATTTCAGAGAGTAGCTGTGGATATTCTGGGTCCTTTCCCAAAGAAGCCACCCAGAGGAAAGCAGTACATACTGACTTTCATGGATTTTGCTACCTGATGGCCGGAAGCAGTACCCTTAAGCAACACCAGGGCTAAAAGTGTGTGCCAGGCATTAGCAGACATTTTTGCCAGGGTAGGTTGGCCCTCCGACATACTTACAGATTCGGGAACTAATATCCTGGCAGGGACCATGAAAAACTTGTGGGAAGCTCATGGGGTGAATCACTTGGTTGCCACCCCTTACCACCATCAAACCAATGGCCTGGTGGAGAGGTTTAATGGAACTTTGGGGGCCATGATACGTAAAATTGTAAATGAACACTCCAATGATTGGGACCTAGTGTTGCAGCAGTTGCTTTTTGCCTACAGGGCTGTAACACATCCCAGTTTAGGGTTTTCACCATTTGAACTTGTGTATGGCCGCGAGGTTAAGGGGCCATTACAGTTGGTGAAGCAGCAATGGGAGGGGTTTATGCCTTCTCCAGGAACTAACATTCTAGACTTTGTAAGCAACCTACAAAGCACCCTCCGACACTCTTTAGCCCTTGCTAAAGAAAACCTAAAGGATGCTCAGAAAGAGCAAAAGGCCTGGTATGATAAACATTCCAGAGAACGGTCCTTCCAAGTAGGAGACCAAGTCATGGTCTTAAAGACGCTCCAGGCCCATAAAATGGAAGCGTCGTGGGAAGGACCATTCACGGTCCAGGAGCGCCTAGGAGCTGTTAACTATCTCATAGCATCCCCCACCTCCAACCTAAAGCCTAAGGTATACCATGTTAATTCTCTTAAGCCCTTTTACTCCAGAGAATTAAAGGTTTCCCAGTTTACAGCCCAGGAAACAGATGACGCGGAGTGGCCTGAAGGTGTCTACTACGAAAGAAAAGGTAATGGTGGCGTGGAAGAGGTGAACCTCTCCGCGACCCTTGGACGTCTGCAGCGGCAGCAGATGAAGGAGCTGTGCACTAGCTTTGTGCCAATGTTCTCAGCCACCCCAGGACGGACCGAACGGGCATACCACTCCATTGACACAGGTAATGCTCACCCAATTAGAACCCCACCCTACTGGGAGTCACCTCATACCCAAACTGCTATACAAAGGGAGATCCAGGACATGCTACAGATGGGTATAATCCGCCCCTCTAAGAGTGCATGGGCATCTCCAGTGGTTCTAGTTGCCAAACCAGATGGGGAAATACGCTTTTGCGTGGACTACCATAAGCTAAATGCTGTAACTCGTCCTGACAACTATCCAATGCCACGCACAGATGAGCTATTGGAAAAATTGGGACATGCCCAATTCATCTCTACCTTAGACTTAACCAAGGAGTACTGGCAAGTACCACTAGATGAACCCGCCCAGGAAAGGTCAGTCTTCGTCACCCAGGCAGGGGTGTATGAATTCAATGTACTCCCTTTCGGGTTGCGAAATGCACCCGCCACCTTCCAAAGACTTGTAGATGGTCTCTTAGCGGGATTGGGAGAATCTGCAGTTGCCTACCTCGATGATGTGGCCATTTTTTCTGATTCATGGGCAGAACACCTGGAGCACCTGGAAAAAGTCTTCGAGCGCATCAGGCAGGCAGGACTAACTGGTAAGGCTAAAAAGTGTCAAATAGGCCAAAACAGAGTGACTTACCTGGGGCACCAGGTGGGTCAAGGAACTATAAATCCCCTACAGGCCAAAGTGCATGCTATCCAAAAGTGGCCGGTTCCAAAGTCAAAGAAACAGGTCCAATCCTTCTTAGGCTTGGCCGGATATTATAGGCGATTTGTACCACACTACAGCCAAATCGCCGCCCCGCTGACAGACCTAACCAGAAAGAAACAGCCAAATGCAGTTCAGTGGACTGATGAGTGTCAAAAGGCCTTTAACCAGCTTAAGGCAACACTCATGTCTGACCCTGTGCTAAGGGCCCCAGACTTTGACAAACCGTTCCTAGTAACCACAGATGCATCCGAGCGGGGTGTGGGAGCAGTTTTAATGCAGAAAGGACTGGATCAAGAATTCCATCCTGTCGTGTTTCTCAGCAAGAAACTGTCTGAGAGGGAAAGCCACTGGTCAATCAGCGAAAAGGAATGCTACGCCATTGTGTACGCGCTGGAAAAGCTACGCCCATACGTCTGGGGACGGCATTTCCAACTACAAACCGACCATGCTGCGCTAACGTGGCTTCATACCACCAAGGGGAATAACAAAAAACTTCTTCGGTGGAGTTTAGCTCTCCAAGATTTGGATTTTGAAATACAACACATTTCAGGAGCTTCTAACATTAGGAAGGCCACAAAAGAATTTGAAGACCAGTTACCTAAAGACGCTGTTGGGAGATGTGAGGGTTAAGTAAAGAGCTGGGGGGCTGCTGTTGTGCTGACATGGCATTAGGGGATAAAGGCAGAAGCAGGCAGTATTTCTTTGTTTGATAGATAAGTTGCCATATTTTCCCCTTCCCTATTGCTTGTAAGGGCTGGTCTACACTGGGGGGGGCGGGAAATCGATCCAAGATATGCAACTTCAGCTACGCGAATAGCGTAGGTGAAGTCAAAGTATCTTGGATCGAATTACCTGGCGTCCAGACGGCGCGGGATTGGCCCCTTCCTCACTACCCTGAGAACTGCTCATGGCCCCTCCCTCCCTCCCCTGAGTACCCCTGATCAGAGAAATTTGTAGCAAAAATTATTCCAAAAAAATGTATTTTCAAGGTAAAAATGCCTGTATAACATGCGTAATGCCGTGAACAATAGATAGGGGTGGGTATACTAATGATAAGGGTGTTTCTATTACTTAGTAAGGGGTTTTTGGGTGTTGTAACAGATGTAGATGTTTACATACTAACTTAGGTAAAAAGACTGTGCTGTAACTAATCCAGTGCATACTCGACAATTGGATCGAGGGGAACAAGTATCGCAATAAAGAAGCCCGTACTCAAAAATGCCTCTGGGTCAAGCTGCTCCTTCTTCCTCTACCAGACTCAAAAAGTAATAGCATACATTTTTAAGTACATCAGAAGCAGGAAACCTGCTAAACAACCAATGGGGCCACTGGACGAACAAGATGCTAAACGAGCACACAAGGACGATAAGGCCATTGCTGAGAAATTAAATTAATTCTTTGCATCAGTCTTAACGGCTGAGGATTTGAGGGAGATTCACAAACTTGAGCCTTTCTTTTCAGGTGACAAATCTGAGGAAGTGTCCCAGATTGAGATGTCATTAGAGGAGGTTATGGAACTAAATATTACTCTTTAATGTATTAAAAGTCACCAGGACCAGATGGTATTTACCCAAGAGTTCTGAAGGAATTCAAATGTGAAATTGCAGAACCACTGATCATAGAATTGTAGAGTCCTAGAAGATTAGGGTTGGAACCGGCATTGGAAAAAAAGCAAACAGAATGTTGGGAATCATTAAGAAAGGGATAGATAATGTGATGGAAAATATCATATTGCCTCTATATAAATCCATGGTACGCCCACATCTTGAATACTGCATGCAGATGTGGTCACCACATCTCAAAATATATATATATATATATATAGGAATTGGAAAAGGTTTAGAAAAGGGCAATAAAAATGATTAGGGGTATGGAGCAGTTTCTGTATGAGGAGAGATTTAAAAGATTGGGCCTTTTTAGTTTGGAAAAAGGACAACAAAGGGGAGATATGTTAGGGGTCTATAAATTCATGACCGGTGTGGCAAAAGTAAATAAGGAAGTCTTATTTACTCCTTTCCATAACAAAAAACTAGGGGTCACTAAATGAAATTAATAGACAGCAGAATTTAAAACAAACAAACAAAAGGATGTATTTTTTTGCACAATGCACAGGCAACCTGTGGATATCCTTGGCAGAGGATGTTGGGAAGGCAAAGAGTATAATAGAGTTCAAAAAAGAGCTAGATACAATCATGGAGGATAGGTCCATCAATGGCTATTAACCAGGATGGGCAAGGATGGTGTCCCCAGCCTCTCTTTGCCAGAAGCTAGGCATGGTTGACGTGCTATGGATTCCCTCTGGAGCACTTGGCATTGGTCACTGTCAGAAGACAGGATACTGGGCTAGAGGGAGCCATGGTCTGGCCCAGTATGGCCGTTGTTATGATCTAATGTTCACTGAGCCAGGGAATGGCGTGCAGGTATTACATTGTGTGTATTCAGAATCTCTTGTGCTGTCTAAAGTAAAGGAAATGTTTTAGAAACCCCCTTTGCAGGGCCTGGGTCTGTTTGCTTTAAAGATCCTGTGCCCCGAAAGAGAGAAACTGGAAACTGAGTGTGCTGAAGGGGAGCTCTGGCAAGAGTGTGCTGAACCAATTGGAGTGTCTGGGGGAGCTGAACCACATCACGGAGAAGAGAACAGCGTGTGGACCTCTTCAGTCAGGTTTGGGATCACCCAGCCCCACTCCCCTTCCACTCACAGTACTCTAGCTTCAATGTGGCTGCTACAAGTTTGCTGTCACAGCCCTGCTCAAGCCCGCCATAAGTGTACGTTTGGGTTGAACACACTGGACCCATGTGCTTTTGAATCAGAGCAGCATTCAGGCCCTGCCTCTGGCTCTGGGTTTCTAGCTCTGGGTTTCTACGCCCACTCTCGGGGTGTAGCTTCCATTATAGTGCCTCCCTCTGGGAGCGGGGAGCTGCACACCAAGTGCCAAGGCCCTAAGACTAGTTTCCTTTGCTCTGTACCCTGGCTTGCTTTCCTACTGTTGTACAGACCAGACATTGATGTATGTCATATATAAAAATAAAAATTAAATTTCAGAGAGCTCTAGTTCCATAGCTATATTGCTGTGACACTCTGTACCCCCAAAGCAAAACCCTGGGACCCCACATTCACCACTGTTATATAGTTGCAACAACTCTTGTACAAAATATGTCATGTGAGGTATCTATGGAAAAGCTGTGGTTTGCTGAATGTGATTATCCTATTTGTAAAAAGAACAGGAGTACTTGTGGCACCTTAGAGACTAACAAATTTATTAGAGCATAAGCTTTCGTGGGCTACAGCCCACTTCTTTGGATGCATATAGTCTCTAAGGTGCCACAAGTACTCCTGTTCTTTTTGCGGATACAGACTAACACGGCTGCTACTCTGAAACCTATCCTATTTGTGTGTCTGTATCATTTTTGCACTTGAAGTAACAAATATTAACTATCTACCTGTATTTCAAATGTATTTCCTCCTGTGGTAACTCCCACAAAGTCGTTTATATCCAGTCTAGCCAGCACATTGTGAATGGATATTCAACGTGATGCTTCATCAATGAAGACAATGGGCCATGGAAGAAGCTTGTCCCCATTTGTAGCCAAAATATGGGTAATGGCCCCTGTTATGACTCATTGAAGCATGCAAAGGCATTTGACCAGCTTATGTGACACTGGACTCCATCCTGTGCCTGTACTTTTTCACTAACTGTGCTGGTATCTCTGTTTGGGACAATGAAGTTCCCTCCACATGGCAGAAGCTATAAAAGGGGAATTGACATCACCACTTGGTCTCATTCCCACCACAACTCAAAACTTTAAAACACGGCTAGAAGAAAAAGACTTTGACTGGAGAGGTGGTCAGTGGCTGGAAAGAAGAAATGCAGAAACCTCTCCAAAAGTCCACAAATGGGAAAGTTGTGTCCTGCGTATAACGAGGCAGGTGATATTGCTGAATTCTTCACTAAGTTTGAGAGTCTATGTGTGATTCACAAGATTCCTGGTAACCAGAAGAAGCACACTTTAGTTTCAAAGTTAACTGGTAAAAATCTGGATATAGTCAATAAAATGTCAATTGAGAATCTTTTAGATGATTCTAAATTCAAAGAAATGGATTTGAAACAATTTCAGATTATGCCTGAAACATATAGAGTGAAATTTACAAATCCTAAGGTGGATGTTGGTATGAGTAATGGAGAATATATAAATCAAATAAAAGATTTGATTAGAAAGTGGGCAAGGGGCAAAGGTATTATGAGCTTTGAAGGAATGTTTGATGTTTTTGCTCAGGAACATTTCCTGAATATATGTAAAGATGATGTAAAACAGTGTCTGTGGGGCAAAAGGGCAGGCACAAGCATCTATTGTGAATAAACCACAGACAGAGTGTTTTACACTTGATGGGAATCATGTTCCATATTACCCCATTACTCTATACTCCACAGGGGGATATGCAAAGTCCCCTTACATCCTTACCTCACCAGACCCTGGCATATCAAGACACCAAAGATAACCTTAGACTGAGATCCCTACTGAACGGGACACTGAGCGGAAAGGAAAAACAGTAACTAAATACATTCCAAGGTTCCTGGAGGAATTGAATGACCCAATGGATGTTGAACAAACCAAATTGTTCAAGCAAAAGGCATGGTATAATAAAAATATATGGAAACACCTACTTGTGATAAAAGATTTGGTGATGGTATAAAATCTCATGATGCAAAGTTTCTTGCTAATTCTAAACCTTATGACAAAGAATTTGGTAGTGACGGTAAATCCTATGAAAAGGTGTAACATGCATGATTTTGGGGGAAAGTGCTTCTCAGCTAACACTTGTAAACAGGTTCAAAGCTTCTCTCAGCAGGGAAACCATAATAAACCCGGTTTGCTGTGTGAAAGGGGAAACTGAAGTACACCACCTCAAGGCATTGCTGACTATCTCTGTTGAGATATCACGAGTTGGAAAAGCAAAATGGAAAACAATATTGCACAGACATTTCTAGTGACCCAGAGAAGGCACACTTGCTGACTTTTGAGATCACTAGACAGATCTACAAAGTGTTGAAAGGTACACCTGTGCAAGAACACCTGTGGGTAACACCACAATGTTTGCAACACTTGGGAGTTGTATGGTCAAAAGCTAATTAAGGCCTTGGCTACACTGCCACTGCATTAGTCATTGACAAACAATCCTTCAGTAAACTAAGGGGCGAGGTCTGATATTATGTGCCCCAAAGCAACACCCTCGTGTCCCCATATTTACCATGGGGATATGATTTGATGTGTTTTATATAAAGTTTGTCATGTAAGGTATCAATGGAAAAGTTATGATTTGCTGAATATGATTACCCTATTTATATGCATGTATTATGTTTGTACCTAAATTTATGAATATTGACTATGTACCAGTATTTCAAATGTGTTTGCTTCTCGGTAACAGCCACAATGTGGTTTACACCTGATCTAGCCAACATATTATAAATGAACCATTCAAGGTAATGGTGCATTAAGAAATACAGTAGGCATTAGAAGAAGATTATCCCCACCTGATGGACTTTCCTGTGAATGTTCTAGCCAGGATATGGGTAATGGCCCCTGCTATGAATTATCGAAGCATGCAAGGGTACGTGACCAGCTCATGTGACACTGGACTACATCTTGGCTCTGAACTTTTCCACTAACTGCGCTGGGGGCTTTTGCTTGGAAAAATGAAGTTCCCTCCACATGGCAGAAGCTATAACAGGGGAAAGAGACATCGTCACTTGGCTTCACTCCCCCCACAACTCAACACCCGGAACTATCTTAGGAAGAAGGACTGAACTGGGGATGTGGTCCCAGGCTGAAGGGATTTCTAGCCTGTGTATGGAAGATGGGTGGATGGTTTGTACCATCAGGGTGAGACACTCCTTGATTCAAATCCTGTCTAGTGTATAGAACTTCCATTGTGATTTTGTTTATTTCTTAAATAACCAACTTTGATCTGTTCTCTATAAATTATAACCACTTAAAATCATTTTTCTGTACTTAGCACATCTGCTTTCTATTTATTTACCTAAAATCATGTGTTATTTGAAGCATAAAGGGAAATCTGCTCAGGAACAGGGGCTGGTGCATTGTCCTCTCCATATTGAGGGAAGGGGGCAGGGAAATAAACTTACACTGGTCAGTCTTCTGAGAAGGGCAAGACAGTACAGCTCTAAGATCCTAGGCTGGGGAGCTGGGGGAACTGGCTGGAGCCTCTCTATTGTTGGTTCATGAGTGGCTAGTGAAAGGTTTCACGTAACTGCAGGTGTGTGTGCCTCTGTCTGTGTATGAGTGTGTAAGTGCAAGTCCCGGAGTGGCTGGCAGCATTTCACAGACTCACAGTGGGCCCAGGTTGGTATGTGAGAGGGCTCAGGGGTACCCCTGTTTCAGGTTTCACACTGCAAAAATCCATCACTCCTACCCAATGAACAGGCCCTACGACAGTATGACTCCATTTCCCGGTTATCATGCGCTCAGTTACCGATGGAGAGACCATTGTTATGGCAGGGAACTCAGGACTCCTGGGGTCTGTCTGTCATTCTCTGTTTGATTTTGGCCAAGTCATGTCTCCCTGTATCTCAGTTTACATATGGATATAATTGGGATACATTCATTGTGACTTCCTTTGCTAGGTCTTTTGAAGATCCTTCAGTTCTACGTGGTATGATAATAGCGACTGATGAGAAATACTGATCTCTGATCTCTTAGCGAAAATCCCATGTGCCTCCAGAAAGTGTTTGTGTCTCCCCCAGTCATCTTTCTCCAGATCTGTCTGTCTACTATCTACCCATCCATCCTGGGCATTTACACAGCATCAGACCCTATGAGACAAAGACACTATCTCTAGCTTTCTTAGTAATCGGCTATAATTTTTAAATATACACAAATACACAGGTCAGCCAATTTCTCTCTCACAGTGGAGAGCCCAAGAGTTCTCTTCTCCCTTTGGGAAGGTCCCTTAATTAGTGTTTACTGCTAACGCTGGATAACAAGCCCAGAAGTGCAGCCATGGAGACAGAGACATGAGCTCGAGTGTGTCCGGTCTCCAGCACATTCGCATCCAGGTGACGCTTCTCCCCTAGAGGCTGAGCAAACCCCACTGGGATTGCACAGAGCTATATTATAAACAGTGCACATCCATGTGTCAGCTCTCAGCGTGGGGTGCTGCTGCAGATATTGGGGTGAGAGAGGTGTGGGACACGGCTACCTGAGGGATATTCCCAGCGAAGAGGCTTTCATCTCAGAAATCACAGGTACCCATCTCTTTCTGTTCGACAAACCAAGGGCAACGTATGCATGATGGGACAGAGAATAGGTCTGTAGTCATTTCTGCTCTGCACAGACACTAAACATCCCAGGGCCCTTGCCACAGGTGCTGAATTTGCTCTAGTATCATGGGCCAAAATGCCCCTCTTTCCTGTGCTCCTCTGTGAGGGGCTCCAGCCCAAACATGGCTGCATTTCAGTGGCACAGAGGATCTTTCAGGATGAAAGTTGTTAGTAGACGTACAGGACAAGGCCAGATTTCGAGGCTGTGGGCCATAGTTTGCTCAGGATCCCATGAAGCGCTATAGCAGCCCCCCTGTCATGTAGACAAGCCCTCAAGCAGATCTTCCAGATAAACATCCAGTCTGGAGTAAGAACTGAGTAAAACCTCAGGATCCAGCTGTGTGTTAATGTACAGACACTGTCACCTCTGCCTCTTGCAATTTAAAGCTTTGGCTGTTAGCAGGGCAGGGTGGGGGGTGGGTGTTACCAGACTTTATCTGCTGAAAAGCATGGAGGTGCTACGGCTCCTCACTAGCAGAGATATAACAATTTTTCAACATGGGCAAGACATCTTCTCCCCTAGCTTCATTCTAGAAATTGGATGAACTGTTATGCCTGAAACTTTCAAAGTGCAATTCAGCCGGAAGTAGAAACCCAGCGTGGGAAATTTCAGGTTAATATTTGGCAAACGTATAGGCAACTGAAAATTAAGTCTTGTAATTGAAGGTGTCAGACAGACTTAACGATGTGTGGTGCCACCAACAATACCAACAATGGACAATCCAGTTGTGAATCCTGTTCAGCTAGGCTCTTTGCTCCAATAATATATCTGGCAAGGAGTTCCACAGGCCAAATATAGATTATGTAAACAGTTTTCTTTTATCAATTTTATATGTTCAGAGTTTCAATGTAATTGAATGTTCCCTTGTTCGTGTGGTATGAGATAGAATAAATATCAATGTCTGACATACTTTCTATATCGATAGATTCATAGTGTTCAAAATCAGAAGGGACCATCAGAACATCCAGTCTGACCTCCTGTATAACACAGGACATTAAATTTCGCCCAGGTACCCCAGTACTGAGCTCCATAACTTGTGTTTGAGGAAGACCTTGTCTACACTAGGATTTTGTATCATGGAATCAAAGAGTGACAGGGTGAGTAGATTCTGCAATGATCAGCTAGTCTAACCCCTGCCAAGATGCAGGATTTGTTATCTAAACCATCCAAGACAGATGACTATCCAGTCTCCTACTGAAAATCTCCAGTGAAGGACTTTCACAATCTGCCTGGGCATCTGTTCCATTGTACTCCTGTACTTAAATTTGAGAAGTTTGTCAGCGATTAAATCTAAATCCGTTATGCTGTAGTTTCTCTACATCCTTCCTATATATTGGAGACCGTAACTGGACACAATACTCCAGCTGAGGTCTAATCAGCGCCAAGGAAAGTGCTATCATCCCCTCACGTGACTTGCATGCTATGCCTCTGTTAATGCAAATGAAAATTGTATTTGCTCTTTTTTTCAATAGTAAAAAAAATCACAGCCCTGAGAGATGTAGCTCTATCCACTTAACCCTGGTATGTACAGCATGAGGTGTACCGAAGAATTCTTCATCGACCTAGCTACCACCTCTCAGAGAGTTAGATTACGTATGCTGACAGGAGTACCCCCACCGAAGTACCCACGGCGCTGTTGACAGTTGAAATGGGGTCACTGTTGAGGATAGCATCCAACTTCCTATAAAAACGGCAGGTCTGTGGCACAGCACCGGAGATTCTGTTTGCCTCCCTTGCTCTCTGGTACATGTGCCGCAGCTCCTTCACCTTTGCTGTGCACTGCAGTGTGTCCTGATCGTAGCTCTTTTCCCACACGCTGCACAAAATCTGCCCTGTGCTATTGACATTCCTATGGCCGGAGCGCAGCTGGGACTGCACGGCCTCCTCTCCTCAAATACTGAGCAGATCCAGCAGCTCCGCAGTGTCCCAAGCGTGGAGCTGCCATGGCCACCTGGGAAGGTGTGATGTGAGCACTCCACACCGAGCAAACAGGAAGAGGAATTTCAAAATTCCAGAGCCTTTAAAGGTGGAGGGGCAGAAGGAGTTTACCTCGATGCAGGGCAGAGGAGTTGAAACTGTTCACCAGAGCACTCAGGATGGGCAATGTGGGACGCCTTCCAGAGGCCAATTACAGTGATAAAAACAAGCACAAGTGTCTACACTGGCACTTTGCCAACTAAACATTTGCGTAAAGCTATTGGCAAGTTATATTATGTCACTGAAACTGGTAAGTTCCGTCGTTGAATGTGGCTTTACAGTATGTGGACAGCCAGTGTTTCTTTGGCAAAAACTGCTTATTTGCGGGGAAAAAACATGGCAGTATAGAAAAAGCCTAAGGAACAATGATGGATAACCAGTATCCACACTAGTAAGGTTTCCCACACCATGATGTGTAGGAATTATTGAGCAGGGAGCCCCATAAAATATGGAATTGGCATTAGTAGGGTCAATTCTTCATAATTCATTTCTCTGAATAATGAAAATGTCATTTTCAGTGTGTGAAGAGCGACCAATCTGCTTCTCCCATAAGAACAGCCTCCAGTAGTGCATGTAGTGTCTCATATTCACATTGTCTCTCCATCCAGGTATTTGTACTGCATCCATCACCCTAGAGCCTGGGCACATACAGGAAGTCAGGGGAACATACGGTAGACGCAGGAGACACCGTTCTGCCTCAGAGTTGGACACCTTCTCCCCTACTCCATGTCAGATTCCAACACAACCAACTTCATCAACCCCTCCACCTTCATCCTGCTGGGCATTCCTGGCCTGGAGGGGGCCCATGTCTGGGTCTCCATCCCCTTCTGCACCATGTACATCATAGCCATCTTGGGGAACTTTTCCATCCTGTTCATTGTGAAGAAGGAGCCGAGCCTCCATGTGCCCATGTACTATTTCCTCTGCATGCTGGCCATCACTGACCTGGTTGTGTATACATCCACCCTGCCCAAAATGCTGGCAATCTTCTGGTTCAATTCCAGGGAAATTGATTTCAGTGCCTGCCTCACCCAGATGTACTTCATTCACTCCTTCTTAGTGATGGAGTCTGGGATCCTCGTAGCCATGGCTTTGGATCGCTATGTGGCCATCTGCCATCCCCTGAGACATTTCACGATCCTGACGAACCCCCTGGTGGCCAAGATTGGCCTGGCTGTGGTGCTGCGTGGTTGCATAGTTGTATTGCCCTATCCCTTACTGGCAAGACAGTGGCCTTATTGCAGAACCAACATCATCCCACAGCCGTACTGCGCACACATAGCTGTGGTGAACCTGGCCTGCGCCGACACCCGTGTTAGTAGTTACTATGGCCTCTTTGTGCAATTCTTTTTGATTGGTCTGGATGGGATTTTGATCGGGGTGTCCTACACCCAGATCCTCAGCGCCATCTTCATCCTCCCCACAAAAGACGCCCGGCTCAAGACTTTTGGGACCTGCGGTTCCCACCTTTTTGTCATTTTAGCCTTTTACATCCCAGGTCTCATCATCTCCCTCATGAACAGATTTGCCCAAAATGTGCCCCTGTATTTCCACGTTCTCATTGCCAATGTGTACCTCTTGATGCCCCCCATGTTAAACCCCATCATGTACGGGTTGAGGACCAAAGAGAACCGGGACAGGCTGCTCCGCCTCTTTACTCATAAAAGAGCTTAAAGTTTTCTCCTGGTGTTCTGGCTCCCTGACTGAGCTCTGTGCAGAGATGGCTGGTGACATGATGCTACGTCCCCTTCCCTCAATCACTTACTGGACAGTCAAAGTGACATTAAATCTTTTCCTGGCCTTGCTGTGCTGTGTCTGTGTGACAAACTGAGTAATCTTTTTTGTGTACAACTCATTCTCCCATAGGATGCCACCTTTCTAATTGCTGTTAACTGGATCTCTGAGGCCCCTGCCCTGCCCTCCCATTCCCCAAGACCCTGTCCCCTGCCCCACCTCTTTCCACAAGGCCCCGCTCCATTCTCCACCTCTTACCTCAAAACCCAAACCCTGTTACTGGCTCCCCTCCTCTCCAACCCCATCCACTTGCTGGATCATCTCCACCTTCCTCTCCCCCCCAGCCTTGGCTCCCTCTGCTCCGGGGCTGGGACGGGATCTGCTGCAGCCTGGCAAGGAACTTGCAGTGAGGATGCAGCACTGGGGCAGGCAGGCCTGTCCAGAGCAGAGAGGGAAATCAGCTGAGGGTTGGGAGCAGGGCTGTGATGCAGTCAGCTGAGATTGTGCATCATACAGCTTGTGCGCCCTAAAGCTCAGCTGCAAAGTCCTGCAAAGTCCTGAGGGCAGAGACCATTGTGTGGCTTATTTCCTTAGCTTTCAGAGATTGTCTCAAGTTGGGAAGACACCGGGGTGGCTGCGATAGTTCACACGGAGGGAGATAAACGGCACATCTACCATTAGCCAGCAATTTATACGGTACCCTATCTGGAATGACAGAGCACCCACTGCCCAGGGCCTGAGCTGAACGGTGAAGCTGAGTCTAACATATGCTCTGCATGATGCTTTTGATCACTACATCTGGAAGTTCTTTAGCTAGGCTGCCAGGCAGCGTTCTCCCATGTCATGGATGGGCTGAGCCACACAGAGATAAAGTGATTTACTCAAGGCCATACAATGAGTCAGTGGCAGAGCTAAGAATAGAAACCGGGAGTTCTGACTCCACACCCCCAGCACCACTGCTCTGACCATGAACTGGCATTGCTCCTCTGCGTTGTGTTAGATACAGTGAGGCTATTTGTGTGTCGTGATCAGTGGAGTTGCCGTCCTTCTTAAACAGGTGGAATTTATTAAAGAAACAGCTAAAAACTACAGACACAAAAACCGGTTTCCACACAGTGCAGTGTTCTGCCTTGTCTTGCTTGTTTACCAGGGACCACACGCTGACTCGAACTCCATAGAGAGCATAAAGGCCAACAATGTGCTGTAAGGAACCACATCAGTGCAGGGTGTGACTCTGCAGCCCTGATTAGGGCCTTTTGGTAGCAGCACACTAGACATAATAAATAATCATCTCCATTTAGTGCAGGGAGAAGATGTGCACAAGGTCATCCAGCGAATCTGAGGAAGATCTGGGACACTTCTCTCCCACCTCACTGGTATCTTCTGACACTTTATCTCTAGTTAAAATGTCTTGGGCCAAATTCTCAGCTGGTGTAAGTGGCTGCAGCCTCACTGAAATCAGGGGAGATCCCCAGCACTAGAGAAACCAATGGAGAGAGAGCACCATGAATCTGTGCTGCTGCATGGACCATACAAGCCAGGTCTGAGACACTAAACAAGGGATTGGAAGCGAGGGACCCTGGGCTATTTTCCTGGCTCAAGACATTATCCTTTCTGCTGCCTCAGTTTCCTCATCTGTAAAAGGGGGATACCTACTGGGAGGAGTGAGCAATACTGTGTGTAGAACCTATCAACAGTCAATTCTGTCCATGTGTGACCGTGCTTCAGTGGGACATGGCTGAAGATGCCAAACTCAGGACAAACTGCTGAGAAAGTGGATAGACTCACCCCAGGCTGGTGGTTATTCTATGATTACATTATACCAAGCCAGTAACAAACATAAACTTCTGTCTCACCACACTGGTTAACTAGACACATCCCAGCCCTTGGCTCCCCACCCGGACACCGGACTCCACGATGAGCAGTCAGTGAAAACCAATTTCCACCACATATTGAGTCCTTCTAATCTGAAGAGACCAGCCACTTATCCAGGTCAATATATAACTCAGATCTTACCCAATAATCCCACTTTTGTCATCCCTTTAGCAATTAAAAACTAAAGGTTAAATAATAAATGAAAACAAGAAGAGTTATAAATGGTTAATAAATCAGATACATCCAAGTGGTTTTTTAGTGTTCAGAAATCAGCATCACAGCAGTGATGGAATAAACTGCTAGCTTGCAAAAGTCTCTCTGGAAATAACCAGAGCAGGGAGGGGGCCATTAGTCCTTGTTCAGAGCTTCCTTGTTAGAAACCCAGTGAAGAGAAATCAAGACAATACAGAGATGTCTCGGGAGACCTTTTATATCCTCTGCCCTGTGCTTGGAATTTTACTGTCCCAAACAAAGCCCAATCCAGTACATGGCCAATATTAATAACTTTGGACAATAAGATGATACATGCATATACACAGGATAATCCTACTTAGCAAATCATAACTATCCCATTGACACCTGACAGGACATACTTTGTACAACATTTATTGCAATTATATAACCGTGGTAGTAACAATGATAACAATGGTCATATTCAATCATGCAGCACCACACCATGTTCTCGCCCCCTGATGGTGCGACAGCTGCTAGCCACCTAAGCAAGGCCCATTGCCTGGAATCTAGCAGGGCAAGCAGTTTGGACACTAGAGCCACTGGAGGACTGGAATAGCAGATCAAAATCTGTTTTGCCACAGGGAGCCTTCTCCTTGTACAAGGAAAGTGATAGTAACTGGGAGATTAGAGAGGTTTTAAAAATTAAAAAATACCTCAATATTAATAGGGAATTTGAACTAGCCCTGTATTAACTGGGTACATTACCTCAGGACGGGATGCACAGATGAAGTTTCTTGAAACCTTAAATGACTGCTTCTTGGAACAGCTAGTCCGGGAACCCAGAAAGGGAGAGGCAATTTTGATTTAGTTGTAAGTGGAGGACAGGATCTGGTCCAAGAAGTGAATACAGCGGGACCGCTTGGCAATAGTGACCTTAATCAAATTAAATTTAACATCTCTGGTGGGGAAAACACCACAGCAGCCCAACAGAGTAACATTTAATTTCAGAAAGGGGAACTACACAAAAACTAGGAGGTTAGTGAAAGAGAAATTAAGAGGCCCAGTGCCAAATGTGAAATCCCTGCAAGCTGCATGGAGATATTTTAAAGACACCATAACAGAGGCTCAACTTACATGTATATCGCACATTAAAAACCATAGTAAGAGAACCAAATAAAGAGCCACTGTAGCAAAACAACCAAGTAAAAGAAACAGTGAGAAGCAAAAAGACATCCTTTAACAAGTGGAAGTTAAATCCTAGGGAGGAAAATAGAAAGGATCATAAATTCTGGCAAGTGAAGTGCAAAAATTAGGAAGGCCAAAAAAGAATTTGAAGAACAGTTAGCTAAAGATTCGGTTGGGATATGTTAGGGTTAAGTAAAGGCCAGGAAGGCTGCTGATGTGCTGACATGGCATTAGGGGATAAAGGCAGAAGCAGGCAGTATTTCTTGTTTGTTAGATAAGTTGCCGTATTTTCCCCTTCCCTGTTGCTTGGAAGAATTGAAAAGCCCTGCAGCTGCATGAGAAATGTAGTTGTCTAATGAATACCCTTTTTGTAAAAGAAATGGTATCTCCCCCTCCCTTCCTTTCCCAGCTACACCAGCGAGCTCGGGCTCATGGCCCCTTCCTCACTCCCCTGAGATCTGCTCATGGCCCTTTCCTCCCCCCACACCGAGAACCACTGATTAGTGAAATTTGTAGCAACAGATTATTGCAAAGAAATGTATTTTAATGTAATAATGCCTGTATAACATGCGTAATGCTGTGAACAAAAGATAGGGGTGGGTATACTAATGATAAGGGTGTTTCTATTACTTAGTAAGGGGGTTTTGGGTGTTGTAACGGATGTAGGCGTTAACTAACTTAGATAAAAAGAGTGTGCTGTAACTAATACAGTGCTTACTCGACAATTGAGTGGAGGGGAACAAGTATTGCAATAAAGAAGCCCGTATTCAAATCCGCCTCTGGGTCAACCTGCTCCTTCTTCTTCGAACAGACTCAAAAAGTAAAAGCATAATTTTTTAAGTACATCAGAAGCAGGAAGCCTGCTAAACAACCAGTGGGGCCACTGAACGAACGAGATGCTAAAGGAGTACTCAAGGATGATAAGGGCATTGCGGAGAAATTAAATGAATTCTTTGCATCAGTCTTCATGGCTGAGGATTTGAGGGACAGGGCCGGCTCCAGGCACCAGCCCAGCAAGCAGATGCTTGGGGCGGCCAAGGGGAAGGGGCGGCACGTCGGGCTGTTCGGTGGCAATTCGGCGATCGTGGCTTTTTTTTTTTTTTTTCCGCCGCTTGGGGTGGCAAAAACCCTGGAGCCGGTCCTGTTGAGGAAGATTCACAAATTTGAGCCATTCTTTTCAGGTGACAGATCTGAGGAACTGTCCGAGATTGAGATGTCATTAGAGGACGTTTTGGAACAAAATATTACTGTTTAATATATTAAAAGACACCAGGACCAGATGGTTTCACCCAAGAGTTCGAAAGGAATTCAAATGTGAAATTGCAGAACCACTAATAGAATTGTAGAGTCCTAGAAGATTAGGGTTAGAAAAGCAAACAGAATGTTGGGAATCATTAAGAAAGGGATAGATAATGTGATGGAAAATATCATATTGCCTCTATATAAATCCATGGTAAGCCCAAATCTTGAATACCGCATGCAGATGTGCTCACCCCATCTAAAAAAAAAGATATATTAGAATTGGAAAAGGTTTAGAAAAGTGCAACAAAAATGATTAGGGGTATGGAGCAGTTTCTCTATGAGGAGAGATTTAAAAGACTGGGACTTTTCAGTTTGGAAAAAAGACGACTAAGGGGAGATATGTTACGGGTCTGTAAATTCATGACCGGTGTGGCGAAAGTAAATAGGGGTCACTAAATGAAATTAATAGGCAGCAGGTTTAAAAAACAAACAAAAGGAAGTATTTTTTCACACAATGCACAGGCAACCTGTGGAACTCCTTGCCAGAGGATGTTGTGAAAGCCAAGAGTATAACAGGGCTCAAAAAAGAACTAGATAAAATCATGGAGTCCATCAATGGCTATTAAGCAGGATGGGGAAGGATTGTGTCCCCAGCCTCTGTTTGCCAAAAGCTAGGAATGGTCAACAGGGTATGCATTCCATCTGGAGCACTTGGCATTGGTCACTGTCGGAAGACAGGATACTGGGCTAGATGGACCCATGGTCTGGCCCAGTATGGCCGTTCTTATAATCTTATGTTCACTGAGGCACGGAATGGCGTGCAGGTATCGCATTGTGTGTATTCAGTATCTCTTGTGCTGTCTAAAGTAAAGGAAATGTTTTAGAAACCCCCTTTGCAGGACCTGGGTCTGTTTGCTTTAACGATCCTGTGCCCGGAAAGAGAGCAACTGGAAACAGAGTGCGCCGAAGGGGAGCTCTGGCAAGGGTGTGCTGAACCAATTGGTGTGTCTGGGGGAGCTGAACCACATCAGGGTGAAGAGAACAGCTTGTGAACCTCTTCAATCAGGTTTGGGATCACCCAGCCCCACTCCCCTTCCACTCACAGTACTCTAGCTTCAATGTGGCTGCTCCAGGTTTGCTGTCACACCCCTGGTCAAGGTCCCGTGGCTCGACGCCCACCAGAAGTTTGGGTCCCACACACCAGACCCATGTGCTTTTGAGTCAGAGCAGCGTTCAAGCCCTGCTTCTGGCTCTGGGTTTCTAGGCCCACTCTCAGGGTGCAGCTTCCATTATAGCACCTCCCTCTGGGACCGGAGAACTGCACACCAAGTGCCAAGACCCTGAAACTAGTTTCCTTTGCTCTGTACTCGGCAGGCTTTTCTTCTACAGTACAGAGTACCCTGCAGTCTTTTTCAAGACATCGATGTATATCTTCTATAAAAATAAAAATTAGATTTCAGAGAGCTCTAGTTCTATAGCTATATTCCTGTGACACTCTGTACCCCCAAAGCAAAACCCTGGCACCCCACATTCACCACTGTTATATAGTTGCAACAACTCTTGTACAAAATATGTCATGTGAGGTATCTATGGAAAAGCTGTGGTTTGCTGAATGTGATTATCCTATTTGTGTGTCTGTGTCATTTTTGCGCCTGAAGTAACGAATATTGACTATCTACCTGTATTTCAAATGTGTTTCCTCCTGTGGTAACTCCCACAAAGTCGTTTATATCCAGTCTAGCCAGCACATAGTGAATGGATATTCAACTTGATGGTTCATCAATGAAGACAATGGGCCATGGTAGAAGCTTGTCCCCATCTGTAGCCAAAACAGGGGTAATGGCCCCTGCTATGACTCAATGAAGGATGCGAGGGCATGTGACCCGCTCATGTGACACTGGACTCCATCTTGTGCTTGTACTTTTCCACTAACTGTGCTGGTATCTCTGTTTGGGACAATGAAGTTCCCTCCACATGGCCGAAGCTATAAAAGGGGAATTGACATCACCACTTGGGCCTGGTCTACACTATGAGTTTAATTCGAATTTAGCAGCATTAAATCAAATTAACCCTGCACCCGTCCACACAACGAAGCCATTTATTTCTAAATAAAGGGCTCTTAAAATCGATTTCTGTACTCCTCCCCGACGAGCGGAGTAGCGCCAAAATCGATATTGTCATTTCGAATTAGGGTTAGTGTGGCCACAATTCGATGGTATTGGCCTCCAGGAGCTATCCCACAGTGCACCCTTGTGACCACTCTGGACAGCAATCTGAACTCGGATGCACTGGCCAGGTAGACAGGAAAAGCCCCGCGAACATTTGAATTTCATTTCCTGTTTGCCCAGCACAGGAGAGCACAGGTGACCACAGAAAGCTCATCAGCACAGATAACCATGCAGGCCGATAATCGAAAAAGAGCACCAGCATGGACCGTATGGGAAGTACTGGATCTGATCGCTATATGGGGAGAGGATTCAGTGCTAGCAGAACTTTATTCGAAAAGATGAAATGCCAAAACTTTTGAAAAAATCTCCAAGGGCATGATGGAGAGAGGCCACAATAGGGACTCAGAGCAGTGCCGCGTGAAAGTCAAGGAGCTCAGACAAGCCTATCAGAAAACAAAGGAGGCAAACGGTCACTCCGGGTCAGAGCCGCAGACATGCCGCTTCTACGCTGAACTGCATGCAATTCTAGGGCGGGTCGCCACCATTACCCCACCTCTGACCGTGGATTCCGAGGCGGGGGTAATCTCATCAGCCACACCTGAGGATTCTGCGGCCGGGGAAGAGGAGGAGGAGGAGGATGAGCTTACGGAGAGCACACAGCACTCCGTTCTCCCCAACAGCCAGGATCTTTTTCTCAGCCTGACTGAAGTACCCTCCCAAGCCTCCCAAGCCAGTACCCAAGACCATGACCCCATGGAAGGGACCTCAGGTGAGTTTACCTTTTAAAATATAAAACATGGTTTAAAAGCAAGTGTTTTTTAATGATTAATTTGCCCTGAGGACTTGGGATGCATTCGCGGCCAGTACAGCTACTGGAAAAGTCTGTTAACGTGTCTGGGGATGGAACGGAAATCCTCCAGGGACATCTCCATGAAGCTCTCCTGGAGGTACTCCAAAAGCCTTTGCAGAAGGTTTCTGGGCAGTGCAGCCTAATTCCGTCCTCCATGGTAGAACACTTGACCATGCCATGCTAGTAGCCAGTAATCTGGTATCATTGCATGACAAAGTCTGGCAGTGTATGGTCCCGGTGTTTGCTGGCATTCAAGCAACATCCGTTCTTTATCTCGCTGTGTAATCCTCAGGAGAGTGATATCGCTCATGGTAACCTGGTTGAAATATGGGAATTTAATTAAGGGGACAGAGGTGGCCCTTCCTACTGGGCTGTTTGCCTGTGGCTGAAAAGAAATCCTTCCCTGTAGTAAGCCAAGCACGGGGGGGGGGTAGGGAGGATTGGCGCTGAGCTTTTCACGTGTGGCTAGCAGGGATCTTCCCTGATACCAGTCACGCGGTGGGGGGAGGGATAAAGCGATCATCCCAGAGAATTGGATGTGGGGGGGGTTAGTTTGTTTTCTGCTGCTGAAGGTTAACAGGAAAACTGCAGTGCTCAACGGGGTTTGCTTGGTATGTGGGAAAGGAGGACGCAGAAGCTGAAAGACAATAGCCTACCATGGCCGTATGCAAGCCGAATTCTGTTGCCCGGACCTGCGTCTGTGATCTCTAGCAGCAAAGCCACAGGCACTCAATATTAAGAGGCAAAATGCGACCTTGCACAGAAATCACATGTCCTATGTAATGTGAATAGTGTTGTTCACCGTGAAAGAGTATAAGCATTGTTCTGTAAAATGTATCTTTTAAAAAAATTATCTCCTTTTCCCCTCCCTCCAGCAGCTGCAAATTTTTCAAGGCTTCCTCCTCCGTCCTGAAGGCTATCTCAGATAAGGCGTCGGAAAAAGAGGACGCAAGACGAGATGTTTGCGGAAATCATGGAATCCACCTGCAGTGAAAGAGCTCATCTGAATGAGTGGAAGGACATGGTTTCAAATTACAGGAAAGATGCCAGTGAACGTGAGGACAGGAGGGACCAACGTGAGGACATGAGGGACCAACGTGAGGACAGAAGGGACCAACGTGAGGAAAGGAGAGAGGCTTGAGATGAGAGATGGTGGCAGGAAGATCAGTGGAGGCAGGATGCAACACTGGGGCTGCTGCATGAGCAAACAGACATGCTCTGTCGTCTGATGGAGCTTCAGGAATGGCAGCAGGATCACAGACTGGCACTACAGCCCCTGTATAACCCCCCTCCCCCTCACCATGTTCCATAGCCTCCTCACCCAGACATGTAAGAACGCGGGGGGGGGGGAGGCTCCGTGCACCCTCCCACTCCACCCCAGTGGACAGGCCAAGCAAAAGGCTGTCATTATTTTAACCTTTTTTTAGTGGCCTTTTCCTTCCTCCGATCCTCCTCCCAAACCCCACCCGGGCTACCTTGTCAGTTCTCTCCCTCTTTTTATAATCAATTAATAAAGAATACATGATTTTTAAACGATAGTGACTTTATTTCCTTTGAAAGCAAGCTGGGGGAAGGGGCAGGGTGGGTTGCCTACAGAGAATGAGTCAATAAAGGGGGCAGGTTTTCATCGAAAAACAAACAGAACTTTCACATGGTAGCCTGGCCAGTCATGAAACTGGTTTTCAAAGCTTCTCTGATGTGCCGCGCTTCCTGGTGTGCTCTTCTAATCGCCCTGGTGTCTGGCTGCACGTAATCAGCAGCCAGGCGATTTGCCTCAGCCTCCCACCCCACCATAAACGTCTCCCCCTTACTCTCACAGAGATTGTGGAGCACACAGCAAGCAGCAATAACAATGGGGATATTGGTTTGGCTGAGGTCTGAGCGAGTCAGTAAAGTGCGCCAGTGACCTTTTAAACGGCCAAATGCACATTCCACCACCATTCTGCACTTGCTCAGCCTGTAGTTGAACAGCTCCTGACTCCTGTCCAGGCTGCCTGTGTATGGCTTCATGAGCCATGGCATTAAGGGGTAGGCTGGGTCCCCAAGGATAGCTATAGGCATTTCAACATCCCCAACGGTTATTTTCTGGTCCGGGAAGTAAGTCCCTTGCTGCAGCCATTTAAACAGAGTAGTGTTCCTGAAGACACGAGCGTCATGAACCCTTCCCGTCCAGCCCACGTTGATGTTGATGAAACGTCCCCTGTGATCCACCAGTGCTTGCAGCACCATTGAAAAGTAACCCTTGCGGTTTATGTACTGGGTACCCTGGTGCTCCGGTGCCAAGATAGGGATATGGGTTCCATCTATCGCCCCACCACAGTTAGGGAATCCCATTGCAGCAAAGCCATCCACTATGACCTGCACATTTCCCAGAGTCACTACCTTTCGTAGCAGCACCTCAGTGATTGCTTTGGCTACTTGCATGACAGCAGCCCCCACAGTAGATTTGCCCACTCCAAATTGATTCCCGACTGACCGGTAGCTGTCTGGTGTTGCAAGCTTCCTCAGGGCTATCGCCACTCGCATCTCAACTGTGAGGGCTGCTCTCATCCTGGTATTCTGGTGCTTCAGGGCAGGGGAAAGCAAGTCACAAAGTTCCATGAAAGTGCCCTTATGCATGCGAAAGTTTCGCAGCCACTGGGAATCGTCCCACACCTGCAACACTATGCGGCCCTACCAGTCTGTGCTTGTTTCCCGGGCCCAGAATTGTGGTTCCACAGATAGAACCTGCCCCATCAACGACATGATCTCCAAAGCGCTGGGACCCGTGGTTTGAGAGAATTCTGTGTCCATGTCCATGTCCTCATCACTCTCGTCACCCCGCTGCCGTCGCTGCCTCCTCCTTGCCTCGTTTTTCTGGTCCTGGTTCAGCATAAACTGCATGATAATGCGCGAGATGTTTACAATGTTCATGACTGCTGTCTTGAGCTGAGCGGGCTCCATGCTTGCCGTGGTATGGCGTCTGCTGTGTTCACCCAGGAAAAAAGATGTGAAACGGTTGTCTGCTGTTGCTTTCATGGAGGGAGGGGTGAGGCTGTACCCAGAACCACCTGCGACAATGTTTTTTGCCCCATCAGGCATTGGGATCTCAACCCAGAATTCCAATGGGCGGGGGAGACTGCGGCAACTATGGGATAACTACCCACAGTGCAACGCTCCGGAAATCGACGCTAGCCCCGGTACATGGACGCACACCGCCGAATTAATGTGCTTAGTGTGGCTGCATACATTTGACTTTATACAATCTGTTTCCAAAATTCGAATTCTGTAAATTTGGATTAATCCCGTAGTGTAGACATACCCTTGGTCTCACACCCAGCACAACTCAACACTTTAAAACACAGATAGAAGAAAAAAGATTTTGACTGGAGAGTTGGTCAGTGGTTGGAAAGAAGAAATGCAGGAACCTCTCCAAAAGTCCACAAATGAGAACAGCTGTGTCCTGCATATAACGAGGCAGGTGCTATTGCTGAATACTTCACTGTCTTTGAGATGTTCTGTGTGTTTCATAAGATTCCTGATAACCCGAAGATGTGCACTTTAGTTGAAAAGTTAATTGGTAAAGATCTGGATATAGTCAATAAAATGCCAAATGAGAATCTTTTAGACTAGTCTAAATTCAAAGAAATGGTTTTGAAGCAATTTCAGATTACCCCGGACCATATAGAGTGAAATTTACAAATACTCAGAGGGGTGCGGGCATGAGTAATGTGGAATATGTAAATAAAATGAAAGATTTGATGGGGAAGTGGGCAAGGGACAAAGGTGTTACAAGCTTTGAAGGAATGTTGGATGTTGTTGTGTCTGTTGGACAAAAGGGTGAAAACTGTAAATGAGATGGCTTCTCTAGCTGATGATTTTGAGTAGACACAAATATCTAGTGTGAATAAATCACAGATAGAGTGTTTAACACTTGGTGGGACTCATGTTCCATATTACCCCGTTCCTCTATGCTCCACAGAGGGCTAGCAAACTCACAAAGTCCCTTTACATCCTTACCTCACCAGACCCTGACATATAAAGACACCAAAGATGACCTTAGACTGAGATCCCTACTGAAGGGACACTGCGGAGAAAGGAAAAACAGTAACTAAATACATTCCAAGGTTCCTGGGGGAATTGAATGACCCAATGGATGTTGAACAAACCAAAATGTTCAAGAAAAAGGCATGGTATAATGAAAATACATGGAAACACCTACCTGTGATAAAAGATTTGGTGACGGTGTTAAATCTCATGATGCAAAGTTTCTTGCTAATGGTAAACCTTATAACAAAGAATTTGGTAGTGATGGTAAATTCTATGAAAAGTTGTCACATCCATGATTTTGAGGGAAACCTTTTAGCTGTGCTATGAGTAGTATATAAAAAGCCTTATGGGGATACTGCTTCTCAGCTAACATCTGTAAGCCGGTTCAAAGCTTCTCTCAGCAGGGAAACCATAATAAACCTGGTCTGATTTGTGAAAGGGGAAACTGAAACACACCACCTCAAGGCATTGCTGACTATCTCTGTTGAGATATCAGCAATTGGAAAAGCAAAATGGAAAACAATGGTGCACAGACTTTTGTAGTGACCCAGAGAAGGCACACTTGCTGACTTTTGAGATCACTAGACAGATCTACAAAGTGTTGAATGGTACACCTGTGCAAGAACACTTGTGGGTAACACCACAATGTTTGCAACACTTGGGAGTTGTATAGTCAAAAGCGAATTAAGGCCTTGGGCACACTGCCACTGCATTAGTCATTGACAAACAATCCTGAGATTATGTGCCGCAAAGCAACAGTATCATGTCCCCGTATTTATTGTTGTGATATGATTATGATGTGCTTTATATAAAGTTTTTCATGTAATGTATCAATAGAAAAGTTATGATTTGCTGAATATGATTACCCTAGTTGTGTGCATGTCTTATTTTTGTAGCTAAAGTTAGGAATATTGACTATGTACCATTATTTCAAATGTGTTTGCCCCTCGGTAACATAGAATCATAGAATATCAGGGTTGGAAGGGAACTCAGGAGGTCAACTTGTCCAGCCCCCTGCTCAAAGCAGGACCAATTCCCAACTAAATCGTCCCAGCCAGGGCTTTGTCAAGCCTGACCTTAAAAACCTCTAAAGAAGGAGATTCCACCACCTCCCTAGGTAACACATTCCTGTGCTTCACCACCCTCCTTGTGAAAAAGTTTTTCCTAATATCCAACCTAAACCTCCCCCACTGCAACTTGAGACCATTGCTCCTTGTTCTGTCATCTGGTACCACTGAGAACAGTCTAGACGCATCCTCTTTGGAACCCCCCTTCAGGTAGTTGAAAGCAGCTATCAAATCCCCCTTCATTCTTCTCTTCTGCAGACTAAACAATCCCAGTTCCCTCAGCCTCTCCTCATAAGACATGTGCTCCAGGCCCCTAATCATTTTTGTTGCCCTCCGCTGGACTCTTTCCAATTTTTCCACATCCTTCTTGTAGTGTGGGGCCCAAAACTGGACACAGTACTCCAGATGAGGCCTCACGGTAATGGTGCATTAAGAAACATGATAGGACTTAGAAGAAGATTATCCCCACCTGATGGACTTTCCTGTGAATGTTCTAGCCAGGATATGGATAATGGCCCCTGCTATGAATTATCGAAGCAGGCAAGGGCACATGACCAGCTCATGTGACATTGGACTCCATCTTGTGCCTGAACTTTTCCACTAACTATGATGGGGGCTTTTGCTTGGAAAAATGAAGTTCCCTCCACCTTGCAGAAGCTGTAATAGGGGAAAGCGACATCGTCACTTGGCCTCACTCCCCCCACAATTCAACATCCGGAACCACCTTACGAATAATTACTGAACTGGAGCTGTTTTCACAAGCTGAAGGGATTTCTAGCTTGTGTATGAAGGATGGGTGGACTGTTTGTACCATCAGGGTGAGACACTCCTTGATTCAAATCCTGTCTAGCGTATAGAACTTACATTGTGATTTTGTTTATTTCTTATGTAACCAAATTTGATCTGTTCTCGATAACCTATAAAAACTTAAAATCCATTCTTCCTGTAATTTCTGCTTTCTATTTATTTATCTAAAACCGTGTGTTATTTGAAGTATAAAGGGAAATCTGCTCAGGAACAGGGACTGGTGAATTGTCCTTCCACATTGAGGGAAGGGGGTAGGGCAAGAAACTTACACTGGTCAGTCTTCTGAGAAGGGCAAGACAGTCCAGCTCTGGGGTCCTAGGCTGCAGAGCTGGGGGAACTGGCTGTCGCCTCTCTATTGTTGGTTTATGAGTGGCTAGTGAAAGTTTTCACATAACTGCAGGTGTGTGTGTGTCTGTCTGTGTATGGGTGTGTAAGTGCAAGACCTCACAGTGTGACTGGGTTCCCAGGTTGGTATGTGAGAGGGCTCATGGGAACCCCTCTTTCAGGTTGCACCCTGCAGAAGTCTGTCACTCCTACCCAATGAAGAGGCCCTACGACAGTATGACTCCATTTCCCGGTTATCATGTTCTCAGTTACTGACGGAGAGACCGTTGTTATGGCAGGGAAGTCAGGACTCCTGGGTCTGTCTGTCATTCTCTGTTTGATTTTGGCCAAGTCATGTCTCCCTGTACAACAGTTTACCTATGGATATAATGGGGATATGTTCATAGTGTCTTTACTTGCCTAGGACTTTTGAATATCCTTCAGTAAAAGGTTCTGCGTGGTATGATAATAGTTACTGATGAGAATTATTGATCTCTGATCCCTTAGCAAAAAAAAAACATGTGCCTCCAGAAAGTGTTCCTGTCTCCCCAAGTCATCTTTCTCCAGATCTGTCTGTCTACTCTCTACCTATCCTTCCTGGGCATTTAGACAGCATCAGACCCTATGAGACAAAGGCACTATCCCTAGCTTTCTTAGTAATCAACTATCATTTTTTTAAATATACACAAATACACAGAGCAGCCAATTCCCCTCTGACTCAGTGGAGACCCCAAGAGTTCTCATTTCCCTTTGGGAAGGTCCCTTAATTACTGTTTACTGCTAAAGCTTGATAACAAGCCCAGAAGTGCAGACATGGAAACAGAGGCATGAGCTCAAGTGTGTCTGGTCTCCAGCCTGTTTACATACAGATGCCGCTTCTCCCCTAGAGGCTGAGCGAACCCCACTGGGATTGTACAGAGCTATATTATAAACAGTGCACATCCTTGTGTAAGCTCTCAGCGTGGGATGCTGCTGCAGATATTGGGGTGAGAGAGGTGTGGGACACGGCTACCTGAGGGATATTCCCAGAGAAGAGGCTTCCATCTCAGAAATCACAGGTACCCATCTCTTTCTGTTCAACAAACCAAGTGCAACGTATGCATGATGGGATAGAGAATAGGTCTGTTTTCATTTCCGTTCCGCATAGCCACTAAACACCCCGGGGCCCTTGCCACAGGTGCTGAATTTGCTCTAGTATTCTGGGCCAAAATGCCCCTCTTTGCTGTGCCCCTTGATGATGGGCTCCAGCCCTAAGGTGGCTGCATTTCAGTGGCACAATGGATACTTCAGGATGAAAGTTGTTAGTAGACATCCAGGACAAGGCCAGATTTGGAGGCTGTGGGCCGTAGTTTGCTCAGGCCCCCATGAAGTACTATGGCAGCCCCACTGTCGTGTTTTAAGTGTAGACAAGCCCTCAAGCAGATCATCCAGAAAAACATCCAGTCTGGAGTGTTAATGCACAGACACTGTCACCTCCTCCTCTTGCAGTTTAGGGCTTTGGCTGTTAGCGGGGCGGGGTGGGGCGTGGGTGTTACCAGACTTAATCTGCTGAAAAGCATGGAGGTGCGAGGGCTCCTCACCAGCAGAAATTTAACAATTTTTCAACATGGGCAAGACATCTTCTCCGCTAGCGTTATGCTAAAAGTCTGCTGAACTGTTATGCCTGAAATTGTCAAAATTCAATTCAGACAAAAGTAGACACTCAGCGTGGGAAATTTCAGGTTAATGTTTGGCAAACTTATATGCAACTGAAAATGAAGTCTTGTAATTGAAGGTGTCAGACAGACTTAACGATGGGTGGTGCCACCAGCAATACCAACTATGGCCAATCCAGTTGCGAATCCCATTCAGATAAGCTCTTTGCTCCAATAATATCTGTGGCAAGCAGTTCCACAGGCTAAATATGGATTATATAAACAGTTTTCTTTTATCAATTGTATATGTTCAGAGTTTCAATGTAATTGAATGTTCCCTTGTTCGTTTGTTATGAGACAGAATAAATATAATGCCTGAACTACTTTCTATATCGATACATTCTTCGGATTCAAAATCAGAAGGGACCATCAGAACATCCAGTCTGACCTCCTGTATAACACAGGGCATTACATTTCACTCAGTTACCCCAGTACTGAGCTCCATAACTTGTGTTTCGGTAAGACATGGTCTACACTAGGATTTTGTATAATGGAATCAAAGAGCGACAGGGTTAGAACGGGGATGCAATGATCAGCTAGTCTAACCCCCATCCAAGACAGATGACTATCCAGCCTCCTGTTGAAAACGTCCAATGAAGGACTTTCACAACCTGCCTGGGCGTCTGTTTCATTGTTCTCCTGTTCTTACATTTGAGAAGTTTATCTGAGATTAAAACTAAATCTGCTGTGCTGTAGTTTGAACCCCTTGCCTCTTGATCTGTGTGGCAACGTTCCTCCATATTTTTAATGGCAACCTTTAAAGTTGACTGCTGTCATGTCCTCCCTTAATCCTCCCTTTTCCAAACTAAACATAACCGGTTCCTTCAGTCTTTGCTCGTATGGCTTGCATTCCATCCTGTCGATCGTCTTTGTCACTCTCATCTGGATCCTTTTCAGTTTCTCTACATCCTTCCTATATAGTGGAGACCCAAACTGGACACAAAATTCCAGCTGAGGTCTAACCAGCACCAAGAAAAGTGCTACTATCCCTTCCCCTGACTTGCATGCTATGCCTCTGCTAATGAGAATGACAATTGTATTTGCGTTTTTTTGCTATAGCAAAAAAAAAAAATCACACCCCTGAGAGATGTAGCTCTATCAACCTAACCCTGGTATGTACAGCAGGAGGTCTACCGAAGAATTTTCATTGACCTATCTACCGCCTCTCAGAGAGGTAGATTACGTACACTGACAGGAGTACCCCCACCGAAGTACCCACGGGGCTGATGACGGTGGAAATGGGGTCACTGTTGAGGATAGCATCCAACTCCTTCTAAAAATGGCAGATTTGTGGCACAGCACCAGAGATTCTGTTTGCCTCCCTTTCCTTCTGGAACATGTGCCACAGCTACTTCACCTTTGCTGTGCACTGCAGTGTGTCCTGATCATAGCTCTCTTCCCACTAGCTACACGAAATCTGCACTTAGGTATTTACATTCCTATGGCCGGAGCGCAGCTGGGACTGCACGGCCTCCTCTCCCCAAATACTGAGCAGATCCATCAGCTCCACAATGTCCCAAGCGTGGAGCTGCCATGGCCACCTGGGAAGGTGTGATGTGAGCACTCCACACTGAGCAAACAGGAAGGGGAATTTCTAACTTCCCGGGTCTTTAAAGGGGAAGGGGCAGAAAGCGTTTACCTTGATGCAGGGGAGAGGAGTTGAAACTGTTCACCAGAGCACTCAGGATGGGCAATGTGGGACGCCTTCCAGAGGCCAATTACAGTGATAAAAACAAGCACAAGTGTCTACACTGGCACTTTGCCAACTAAACTTTTGCGTAAAGCTATTGGCAAGGTGGTTATATTATGTCACTGAAACTGGTAAGCTCCGTCGTTGAATGTGGCTTTGCAGTATGTAGACAGACACTGTTTCTTTTGCAAAAGCTGCTTATTTGCTGAAAAAAAACACGGCAGTATAGAAAAAGCCTAAGGAACAATGATGGATATCCAGTATCCACACTTAGTAAGCTTTCCCACACCATGATGTGTAGGAATTATTGAGCAGGGAGCCCCATAAAATATGGAATTGGCATTAGTAGGGTCAGTTCTTCATAATTCATTTATCTGAATAATGAAAATGTCAGAGCGACCAATCTCCTTTGCCCATGAGAATAGCCTCAAGTAGTGCATGTAGTGTCTCATATTCACATTTCAGAGCGGTAGCCGCGTTAGTCTGTATCAGCAAAAAGAACGAGGAGTACTTGTGGCACCTTAGAGATTAACAAATGTATTTGGGCATACGTCTTCATGGGCTAAAACCCACTTCATCGGATGCGTGCAGTTGAAAATACAGTAGGAAGATATATATACACAGAGAACATGAAAAATGGGTGTTGCCATACCAACTGTAATGAGATTAATCAATTAAGGTGGCTATTATCAGCAGGAGAAAAAAAATAACTTTTGTAGTGATAATCAGGATGGCCCATTTCCAACAGTTGACAAAAAGGTGTGAGTAACAGTAGGGGAAAAATTAGCATGGGGGAATAGTTTTTACTTTGTGTAATGACCCATCCACTCCCAGTCTTTATTCAAGCCTAATTTAATGGTATCCCGTTTGTAAATTAACTCCAATTCTGCAGTTTCTCGTTGGAGTTGGTTTTTGAAGGTTTTTTGTTGAAGTATTGCGATTTTTAGGTCTGTAATTGAGTGACCAGGTATGTTGAAGTGTTCTCCGACTGGTTTTTGAATGTTATATTTCTTGACGTCCGATTTGTGTCCATTTATTATTTTGCATAGAGACTGTCCGGTTTGGCCAATGTACATGGCAGAGGGGCGTTGCTGGCACATGATGGCATATATCACATTGGTAGATGTGCAGGTGAACGAGCCTCTGATGGTGTGGCTGATGTGATTAGGTCCTATGATGGTGTCGCTTGAATAGATATGTGGACAGAGTTGGCATCGGGCTTTGTTGCAAGGATAGATTCCTGGGTTAGTTTTTTTGTTGTGTGGTGCGTGGTTGCTGGTGAGTATTTCCTTCAGGTTCGGGGGCTGTTTGTAAGCGAGGACTGGCCTGTCTCCCACGATCTGTGAGAGGGAGGGATCGTCCTTCAGGATAGGTTGTAAATCCTTGATGATGCTCTGGTGAGGTTTTAGTTGGGGGCTGAAGGTGATGGTCACTAGCTCATATTCACATTGTCTCTCTATCCAGGTATTTGTACTGCGACCATCACCATAGACCCTGGGCACATACAGGAAGTCAGGGGAACGTACGGTACGTGCAGGAGACACCGTTCTGCCTCAGAGTTGGACAACTTCTCCCCTACTGCATGTCAGATTCCAACACAACCGATTTCACCAACCTCTCCACCTTCATCCTGCTGGGCATTCCTGGCCTGGAGGCGGCCCATGTCTGGATCTCCATCCCCTTCTGCACCATGTACATCATAGCCATCTTGGGGAACTTTTCCATCCTATTCGCTGTGAAGCTGGAGCTGAGCCTCCATGAGCCCATGTATTATTTCCTCTGCATGCTGGCCGTCACTGACCTGGTCGTGTATACATCCACACTGCCCAAAATGGTGGCAATTTTCTGGTTCAATTCCAGGGAGATCGATTTCAGTGCCTGCCTCACCCAGATGTACTTCATTCACTGCTTCTTAGCGATGGAGTCTGGGATCCTCGTAGCCATGGCTTTAGATCGCTATGTGGCCATCTGCCATCCCCTGAGACATTCCACCATCCTGACAAACCCCCTGGTGGCCAAGATTGGCCTGGCTGTGGTGCTGCGTGGTTGCATAGTTGTATTGCCCTATCCCCTACTGGCAAGGCAGTGGCCTTATTGCAGAACCAACGTAATCCCGCAGCCGTACTGCCTACACATAGCTGTGGTGAACCTGGCCTGTGCTGACATCCGTGTCAGTAGTTACTACGGTCTCTTTGTGCAATTCTGTGTGATGGGTCTGGATGTGATTTTTATCGGGGTGTCCTATAGCCAGATCCTCAGGGCAATCTTCATCCTCCCCACAAAAGATGCGCGGCTCAAGACTTGGGGGACCTGCGGCTCCCACCTTTTTGTCATTTTCGCCTTTTACATGCCAGGTGTGATCATCCCCCTCATGAACAGATTTGCCCAAAATGTGCCCCTTTATTTCCACGTTCTCATTGCCAATGTGTACCTCTTGATGCCCCCCATGTTAAACCCCATCATCTACGGGGTGAGGACCAAACAGATCCGGGACAGGCTGCTCAGGCTCTTTACTCATAAAGGGGCCTAAAGTTTTCTCCTGGTGCTCTGGTTCTCAGACCGAGCTCTGTGCAGAGCTGGCTGGTGATATGGTGCTGGGCCCCCTTCCCTCAATCACTTACTGGACAGTCAAAGTGACATTAAATCCTTTCCTGGCCTTGCTGTGCTGTGTCTGTGTGACAAACTGAGTAATCTTTTTTGTGTACAACTCATTCTCCCATAGGTTGCCACCTTTCTAATTGCTGTTAACTAGATATCTGAGGCCCCGCGCCCTGCCCTGCCTATTCCACAAGGCCCTGCCCCCTGCCCCACCTCTTTCCACAAGGCAGCTTCCACTGTCCCACCTGTTCCCCCAAGGCCCTGCTCCATTCTGCACCTCTTACCCCAAAGCCCAAGACCTGTTACTCACTCCCCTCCTCTCCAATGCCATCCACGTACTGGATCATCTCCACCTTCCTCCCCCCGAGCCTGGGCTCCCTCTGCTCCGGGGCTGGGACGGGATCTGCTGCAGCCTGGCAAGGAACTAGCAGTGAGGGCACAGTGCTGGGGCTGGTAGGCCAGTCCGGAGCAGAGAGGAAAGCCAGGAAACCGTAAAAAATCAGCTGAGGGTTGGGAGTAGGGCTGTGATGCAGTCAGCTGAGATTGTGCATCCAACAGCTTGTGGGCCCTAAAGCTCAACTGCAAAGTTCTGAGGGCAGAGACCATTGTGTGGCTTATTTCCTTAGCTTTCAGAGATTGTCTCAAGTTGCAGTGGGGGAGGTTTAGGTTGGATACTAGGAAACACCATTTCACTAGGAGGGTGGTGAAGCACTGGAATGGGTTACCTAGGGAGGTGGTGGAATCTCCTTCCTTAGAGGTTTTTATGGTCAGGCTTGACAAAGCCCTGGCTGGGATGATTTAGTTGGGTTTGGTCCTGCTTTGAGCAGGGGATTAGACTAGATACCTCCTGAGGTCCCTCCCTACCCTGATCTTCTAGGATTCTATGATTTGTTCCTCCTGGCTGGGCCTGTATCTCGTAGGGTCCCTGCAATGGGGATGGGCTGGGAGCCCTTTGCCCTGAGCCAGGCCTCGGGGGCAGGGCAAGGGATCAGCTTGCTGAGGACAAAAGCTGAGAGAGGCGGAAGGATAAGCACCTACATTAGCTGGGAAGGCGGGATGGTGGGCAGAGGCCGGGGTGGTTGCGGTAGCTCACAAGGAGGGAGATAAGCAGCACATCTACCATTAGCCAGTAATTTACACGGCACCCTATCTGGAATGACAGGACACCCACTGCCCAGGGACTGAGCTGAATAGTGAAGCTGAGTCTAACGTACGCTCTGCATGATGCTTTTGATCACTACATCTGGAAGCTCTTTAGCTAGGCTGCCAGGCAGCGTTCTCCCCATGTCATGGATGGGCTGAGCCACACAGAGATAAAGTGATTTACTCAAGGCCACACAATGAGTCGGTGGCAGAACTGAGAATAGAAACCATGAGTCCTGACCCCACACCGCCCCCCGCGCCACTGTTCTGGCCATGAACTGGCATTGCTTCCCTACATTGTGTTACATACAGTGAGGCTATTTGTGTGTTGTAATCAGTGGAGTTGCCGTTCTTCTTAAACGGGAGGAATTTATTAAAGAAACAGCTAAAAGCTACAGACGCAAAAACAGGTTTCCACATAGTTCAGTGTTCTACTTTGTCTTGTTTGTCTACCAGGGACCACACGCTGCCTGGAACTCCATAGAGAGCATAAAGGTCAACAATGTGCTGCAAGGAACCACATCAGTGAAGGGTGTGACTCTGCAGCCCTGATTAGGGTGTTTTGGTAGCAACACACTAGAAATAATAACTAATTATCTCCATTTAATGCAGGGAGATGAGCCCAAGGTCACCCAGCAAATCTGTGGGAGAGCATGGACTCTTCACTCCCAGCTCACTGGTATCTTCTGACACATTATCTCTAGATAAAATGTCTTGGGCAAAATCCTAGGCTAGTGTAAGTGGTTGCAGCATCACTGAAATCAGTGGAGATCCCCAGCACTAGAGAAACCAATGGAGAGAGCGCACCATGAATCTGTCCTGCTGCATGGACCATACAAGCCAGGTCTGAGACACTAAACAAGGGATTGGAAGCGAGGGACTCTGGGCTATTTTCCTGGCTCAAGACATTTTCCTTCCTGCTGCCTCAGTTTCCTCATTTGTAAAAGGGGGATACCTCCTGGGAGGAGTGAGCAATACTGTGTGTAGAACCTATCAACAGTCAATTCTGTCCATGTGTGACCGTGCTTCAGTGGGACATGGCTGAGGATGCCAAACTCAGGACAAACTGCTGAGATAGAGGGTAGACTCACCCCAGGCTGGTGGTTTTTCTATGATTACATTATCCCAAGCCAGTAACAAACATAAACATAAACTTCTTTCTCACCACACTTGTTAACTAGACACATAGATTCATAGATTCTAGGACTGGAAGGGACCTCGAGAGGTCATCGAGTCCAGTCCCCTGCCCGCATGGCAGGACCAAATACTGCCTAGACCATCCCTGATAGACATTTATCTAACCTACTCTTAAATATCTCCACAGATGGAGATTCCACAACCTCCCTAGGCAATTTATTCCAGTGTTTAACCACCCTGACAGTTAGGAACTTTTTCCTAATGTCCAACCTAGACCTCCCTTGCTGCAGTTTAAGCCCATTGCTTCTTGTTCTATCCTCAGAGGCTAAGGTGAACAAGTTTTCTCCCTCCTCCTTATGACACCCTTTTAGATACCTGAAAACTGCTACCATGTCCCCTCTCAGTCTTCTCTTTTCCAAACTACACAAACCCAATTCTTTCAGCCTTCCTTCATAGGTCATGTTCTCAAGACCTTTAATCATTCTTGTTGCTCTTCTCTGGACCCTTTCCAATTTCTCCACATCTTTCTTGAAATGCGGTGCCCAGAACTGGACACAATACTCCAGCTGAGGCCTAACCAGAGCAGAGTAGAGCGGAAAAATGACTTCTCGTGTCTTGCTCACAACACACCTGTTAATACATCCCAGAATCATGTTTGTTTTTTTTGCAACAGCATCACACTGTTGACTCATATTTAGCTTGTGGTCCACTATAACCCCTAGATCCCTTTCTGCCGTACTCCTTCCTAGACAGTCTCTTCCCATTCTGTATGTGTGAAACTGATTTTTTCTTCCTAAGTGGAGCACTTTGCATTTGTCTTTGTTAAACTTCATCCTGTTTAACTCAGACCATTTCTCCAATTTGTCCAGATCATTTTGAATTATGACCCTGTCCTACAAAGCAGTTGCAATCCCTTCCAGTTTGGTATCATCCGCAAACTTAATAAGCGTACTTTCTATGCCAATATCTAAGTTGTTAATGAAGATATTGAACAGAGCCAGTCCCAAAACAGACCCCTGCGGAACCCCACTGGTTATGCCTTTCCAGCAGGATTGGGAACCATTAATAACAACTCTCTGAATACGGTTATCCAGCCAGTTATGCACCCACCTTATAGTAGCCCCATCTAAATTGTATTTGCCTAGTTTATCGATAAGTATATCATGCGAGACTTTATCAAGTGCCTTACTAAAGTCTAGGTATACCACATCCACAGCTTCTCCCTTATCCACAAGACTTGTTATCCTATCAAAGAAAGCTATCAGTTTGGTTTGACATGATTTGTTCTTTACAAATCCATGCTGGCTGTTCCCTATCACCTTACCACCTTCCAAGTGTTTGCAGATGATTTCCTTAATTACTTGCTCCATTATCTTCCGTGGCACAGAAGCTAAACTAACTGGTCTGTAGTTTCCTGGGTTGTTTTTATTTCCCTTTTTATAGATGGGCACTATAGTTGCCCTTTTCCAGTCTTCTGGAATCTCTCCCGTCTCCCATGATTTTCCAAAGATAATAGCTAGAGGCTCAGATACCTCCTCTATTAGCTCCTTGAGTATTCTAGGATGCATTTCATCAGGCCCTGGTGACTTGCAGGCATCTAACTTTTCTAAGTGATTTTTAACTTGTTCTTTTTTTTATTTTATCTGCTAAACCTACCCCCTTCCCATTAGCATTCACTATGTTAGGCATTCCTTCAGACTTCTCGGTGAAGACCGAAACAAAGAAGTCATTAAGCATCTCTGCCATTTCCAAGTTTCCTGTTACTGTTTCTCCCTCTTCACTAAGCAGTGGGCCTACCCTGTCTTTGGTCTTCCTCTTGCTTCTAATGTATTGATAAAAAGTCTTCTTGTTTCCCTTTATTCCTGTAGCTAGTTTGAGCTGATTTTGTGCCTTTGCCTTTCTAATCTTGCCCCTGCATTCCTGTGTTGTTTGCCTATATCCATCCTTTGTAATCTGTCCTAGTTTCCATTTTTTATATGACTCCTTTTTATTTTTTAGATCATGCAAGATCTCATGGTTAAGCCAAGGTCGTCTTTTGCCACATTTTCTATCTTTCCTAACCAGCGGAATAGCTTGCTTTTGGGCCCTTAATAGTGTCCCTTTGAAAAACTGCCAACTCTCCTCAGTTGTTTTTCCCCTCAGTCTTGATTCCCATGGGACCTTACCTATCAGCTCTCTGAGCTTACCAAAATCTGCCTTCCTGAAATCCATTGTCTCTATTTTGCTGTTCTCCCTTCTACCCTTCCTTAGAATTGCAAACTCTATGATTTCATGATCACTTTCACATCCCAGCCCTTGGCTCACCACCTGGACAGCGGACTCCATGATGCACCACATATCTTGTCCTTCTAATCTGAAGAGACCAGTCACTTATCCAGGTCAATATATAACTCAGATCTTACCCAATAATCCCACTTCTGCCATCCCTTTAGCTATTTAAAACTAAAGCTTTAATAATAAATGAAAACAAGAAGAGTTATAAATGGTTAATAAATCAGATACATCCAAGTGGTTTTTCAGTGTTCAGAGCTCAGCATCACAGCAGTGATGGAATAAACTGCTAGTTGCAAAAGTCTCTCTGGAAATAACCAGAGCAGGGAGGGGGCCATTAGTCCTTGTTCAGAGCTTCCTTGTTAGAAACCCAGTGAAGAGAAATCAAGACAATACAGAGATGTCTCGGGAGACCTTTTATATCCTCTGCCCTGTGCTTGGAATTTTACTGTCCCAAACAAAGCCCAATCCAGTACATGGCCAATATTAATAACTTTGGACACAAAGATGATACATGCATATACACAGGATAATCCTACTTAGCAAATCATAACTATCCCATTGACATCTGACAGGACATACTTTGTACATATTTATTGCAATTATATAACCGTGGTAGTAACAATGATAACAATGGTCATATTCAATCATACAGCATCACAGAACGTTCTCTTCCCACAAGGGTGAGACAGCTGCTAGCCACCTAAGGAAGGGACATTGCCTGAGTTCTAGTAGGGCAAGGAGTTTGGACAGGCAGGGCAGATAAAAATCTGTTTTGCCACAGGGAGCCTGGTTCTTGTACAAAGAAAGGAGGAAAGAGTTCTTTAAAAGTGAGAGGTGGAAGTCTGTGAACTGGGCTGTTTCCTCCAAACATCACCATCCAGCCCCCTTGGCTTTGAACAACCTGCCCATACAGGGGTTCTTTCTAATGTCCCTGTATTTTCTGGGACTTGCCCAAGGACAGAACTCCTGTGATGGGATCCCTGGGGTGCAACCAGGACTGTGGGACAGCTGAGCCCTCTGTCCCACCAACCTGGGGTTGCCCTCTCTCGTGTGATGCTGAGTCAAGCCACAAACCTCTGGCAGGTACTGCGCTTACACAGACATCCACAGGCAGGGACATATCCAACTGAGTTACATGAATAATCTCCAAACCACTCATAACCAACACTAGAGAATCTCAAGCCACTTCCCACCAGGTCACCAGCCTTGCACCACAGTACTGTGCAGTTCTGCCCTGGTCTGAAGCCTGGCCAGTGAAAGATCGTTACCCAGTTCCGCCCCTCCCTCGATATGGAACGGAGACATACTAACCTCTGTAACCTGAGCTGAGATTTCCTAAGCGCTTGAACCAAAACACATGTTTTAGGTAAAATCTAAAACAAATTGATGAACTTCAGTAGATAGGTTTGAAATGATTATAAGTAGCAGGAGTAGAGATTAGTTTATGTAAGAAACAAAAATAAAATACAGAATAAAAAATAGAATCTATTTGCACAAAGTGTTTAACTCCCTGTTCCAAATCAGATAGAGGAGAGATATTTTTTGGGTCTCTGACATTTCTCTCAGGTCTAGAAGTCTAAATAATACAATGGGTGAACTAGAGTGCCTTGTATTAAATGAGGATATTGATGTAAGGGCATGTGACCAGCTCATGTGACACTGGACTCCATCTTGTGCCCGTACTTTTCCACTAACTATGATGGTATCTCTGTTTGGGACAATGGAATTCCCTCCACATGGCAGAAGCTATAAAAGGGGAAAGTGTTATCACTACTTGGTCTCACTCCCCCCACAACTCAACACTTTAAAACACAGCTAGAAAAAAATATTTTCACTGGAGATGTGGTCAGAGGCTGGAAAGGAGAAATGCAGGAATCTCTCCAAAAGTCCACAATGAGAACAGTTGTGTCCTGCATACTACGAGGCAGGTGATATTGCTGAACACTTCACTATCTTTGATGGGCTGTATATGATTCATATGATTCCTGATAACCAGCAGATGCTCATTTTAGTTGAAAACTTAACTGGCAAAGCTCTGGATATAGTCAAAAAATGACAATTGAGAATCTTTAAGATTATTCTATATTCAAAGAAATGGTTTTCAAACAATTTCAGACTACCCCGGAAACATATAGAGTAAAATTTGCAAATACTAAGAGGGGTGCTGATACAAGTAATGTGGAATATGAAAATAAAATGAAAGGTTTGATGGGAAAGGGGCCAAGGGGCAAATACATTACAAGCTTTGAAGGAATGTTTGATGTTTTTGCTGAGGAACATTTCTTAAGTATATGTTAAGAAGTTAATAAGGGTGAAAACTGTGGATGGGATGCCTTCTTTAGCTGACGATTTTGAGCAGACACGAAAGATAACCTTAGACCAGGGATGGCCAACCTGAACCTGAGAAGGAGCCAGAATTTACCAATGTACATTGCCAAAGAGCCACAGTAATATGTCAGCAGGCCCCCATCAGCTCCCCCACCCTGCTCCCAGTGCCTCCAACCCACCAGCAGTCCCACCAATCAGCGCCACCCCATCCCTCCCCATATGTCCCGATCAGCTGTTTCGTGGCGTGCACTTGGCTCTGGAGGGGAGGGGGAGGAGCGAGGGCATGGCAGGCTGAAGGGAGGGCTCAGGAAGGGGTGGAGTGGGGGTAGGGCCTGTGGCAGAGCCAGGGGTTGAGCAGTGAGCACCCCCCGGCACATTGGAAAGTTGGAACCTTTAGCTCCAGCCCCGGAGTTCGTGCCTATAAAAGGAGGCACATATTAACTTCTGAAGAGCTGCATATGGCTCCGGGGCCACAGGTTGGTCACCCCTGCCTTCGACCGAGATCCCTACTGAAGGGGACATGGAGGGGAAAGGAAAAACAGTAACTAAATACATGCCAAGCTTCATGGAGGAATGAACGACCCAATGGATGTCGACCAAGCCAAATTGTTCAAGTAAAAGGCATGGTATAGTAAAAATACACGGAAACACCTACCTGTGATAAAAGATTTGGTGATGGTGTTAAATCTGATGATGCAAAGTTTGTTGCTAATGGTAAACCTTATAACAATTTGGTACTGATGGTAAATCCTATGAAAAGATGTAACATACATGATTTTGGGGAAAAGCTTTTAGCCAAGATAGTGGGGATAGTGCTTCTGAGCTAACATCTGTAAAAAGGTTCAAAGCTTCTCTTATCAGGGAAACCAAAATACATCTGGTCTGCTTTGTGAAAGGGGAAACTGAGTCACACCACCTCATGGCATTGAGGAATATCTGTGTTGAGATACCGCCAGTTGAAAAAAGCACAATGGTAAACAATGCTGCACAGACATTAATAGAGTTTTTCTAGGGACCCAGAGAAGGCACACTTGCTGACTTTTCAGACTGATCTACAAAGTGTTGAAAGGTACAGAAAACCGTGCAAGAACACCTGTAGGTAACACCACAATGTTTGCAACACTTGGGAGTTGTATGGTCAAAACCTTATTAAGGCCTTGGGGACACTGCCACTGCATTAGTCATTGACAAACACTCCTGCAATAAACTAAGGGGTGAGTTTGACATTATGTTCCCCAAAGCAACACCCTCCCATCCCCAAATTTATCATGGTGATATGATTATGATGTGTTTTATATAAAGTTTATCATGTAGGGTATCAATATAAAAGTTATGACTTTCCTTTGCTAGGTCTTTTGAAGATCCTTCAATGAAAGGGTCTATGTGCTATGATAATAGTTACTGATGACAAATACTGATCTCTGATCCCTGAGTGGAAATCCCTTGTGCCTACTGAAAGTGTTCATGTCTCCCCTCAGTCACCTTTCTCCAGATCTGTCTGTCTACTATCTACCTATCCATCCTGGCCATTTAGACAGCATCAGACCCTATGAGACCTAGGCACTATCCCTAGCTTTCTTAGTAATCAACTATAATTTTTAAATATACACAAATACACAGAGCAGCCAATTCCTCTCTGACTCAGTGGATATCCCAAGAGTTCTCATCTCCCTTTGGGAAGGTCCCTTAATAACTGTTTACTGTTAAAGGTGTATAACAAACACAGAAGCACAGAGATGAAAAGAGAGACACTGGCTAGAGTGTGTCTGGTCTCCAGCCTGTTTGCATCCAGATGCTGCTTCTCCCACAGAGGCAGAGTGAACCCCCCTGGGATTACACAGTGCTATATAATAAACAGTGCACATCCATGTGTCAGTTCTCAGCGTGGGATGCTGCTGCAGATATTGGGGTGAGAGAGGTGTGGGACACGGCTACCTGAGGGATATTACCAGTGAAGAGGCTTCCATCTCAGAAATCACAGGTACCCATCTCTTTCTGTTCAACAAACCAAGTGCAACATATGCATGATGGGATAGAGGATAGGTCTGTATTCTTTTCAGCTCACTGGTCTCTGCTTCGCACAGTCAGTAAACACAGAGGATCCTTCAGGATGAAAGTTGTTAGTAGACATCTAGGACAAGGCCAGATTTCGAGGCTGTGGGCCATAGTTTGCTCAGGCCCCAGTGAAGCGCTATGGCAGCCCCCCTGTTGTGTAGACAAGCCCTCAGGCAGATCTTCTAGATAAACGTCCAGTCTGGAGTAAGAACGGAGTAAAACCTCAGGAGCCAGCTGTGTGTTAATGCACAGACACTGCCACCTCCTCCTCTTGCAATTTAGGGCTTTGGCTGTTAACGGGGCAGTGTGGGGGGGCGGGTGTTACCAGACTTTATCTGCTGAAAAGCATGGAGGTGCTAGGGCTCCTCACTAGCATAAATATAACCATTTTTCAACAAGGGAAAGACATCTTCTCCCCTAGCTTCATTGTAGCAGGCGGCTGAACTGTTATGCCTGCAACTTTCAAATTGCAATTCCGCCAGAATTAGACACCCAGTGTGGGAAATTTCAGGTTAATGTTTGGCAAACTTATACGCTACTGAAAATGAAGTTTTGTAATTGAAGGTGTCAGACAGACTTAAGTATGGCTGGTGCCACCAGAAACACAAACTATGGCCAATCAATTTGTTAATCCCATTCAGCTAAGCTCTTTGCTCCAACAATATCTGTGGCAAGGAGTTCCACATGCCTAATGTGTGCGATGTAAGCACTTTTCTTTTATCAATTTCATATGTTCAGAGTTTCGATGTAATTGAATGTTCCCTTGTTCGTGTGTTATGAGACAGAATAAATATAAATGCCTGAACTACTTTCTATATCAATGGATTCATAGGGTTCAAAATGAGAAGGGACCATCATGGAATCAAAGAGTGACAGGGTGAGAAGGGGACTGCAATGATCATCTGGTCTAACCCCCTGCCAAGTTGTTTGATTTGTTGTGTCTAAACCACCCCAGATAGATGACTATCCAGTCTCCTGTTGAAAACGTCCAATGAAGGACTTTCCACAACCTGCCTGGGCATCTGTTCCATTGTCCTCTTGTTCGTACAGTTGAAAAGTTTATCAGAGATTAAATCTAAATCTGCTGTGCTGTAGTTTGAACCCCTTGCCTCTTGATCTGTGTGGCAATGTTCCTCCATATTTTTAACGGCAGCCTTTCAAGTGTCTCAAGACCCCTGTCAGGTCCCCCCTCAATCCTTTCTTTTCCAAACTAAAAAAAACATACCATTTTCCTTCAGCTTTTGCTCGTATGGCTTGCATTCCATCCAGTAGATTGTCTTTGTCACTCTCTTCTGGATCCTTTTCAGTTTCTCTACATCCTTCCTATATATTGGAGACCCAAACTGGACACAATACTCCAGCTGAGGTCTAACCAGCACGAAGAAAAGTGCTACTATCCCCTCCTGTGACTTGCATGCTATGCCTCTGCTAATGAGAATGACAATTGTATTGGCTCTTTTTTGCTATAGAAAAGAAAAAATCACACCCATGAGAGATGTAGCTCTATCCACCTAACCCTAGTATGTACAGCAGGAGGTCTACCGAAGAATTTTCATTGACCTATCTACCGCCTCTCAGAGAGGTAGATTACGTATGCTGACAGGAGTACCCCCACCGAAGTACCCACGGGGCTGTTGGCAGTTGAAATGGGGTCACAGTTGAGGATAGCATCCAACTTCTTATAACAACGGCAGGTCTGTGGCAAAGCACCGGAGATACTTTTTGCCTCCCTTGCCTTCTGGTACATGTGCCACAGCTCCTTCACCTCTGCTGTGCACTGCAGTGTGTCCTGATCATAGATCTCTTCCCACTAGCTACACAAAATCTGCACTTAGGTATTTACATTCCTATGGCCGGAGCGCAGCTGGGACTGCACGGCCTCCTCTCCCCAAATACTGAGCAGATCCATCAGCTCCACAATGTCCCAAGCGTGGAGCTGCCATGGCCACCTGGGAAGGTGTGATGTGAGCACTCCACACTGAGCAAACAGGAAGGGGAATTTCTAACTTCCTGGGTCTTTAAAGGGGAAGGGGCAGAAAGCATTTACCTTGATGCAGGGGAGAGGAGTTGAAACTGTTCACCAGAGCACTCAGGATGGGCAATGTGGGACGCCTTCCGGAGGTCAATTACAGTGATAAAAACAAGTACAAGTGTCTACACTGGCAATTTGCCAACAAAATGTTTGCGTAAAACTCTTGTCAACGTGGTTATATTATGTCACTGAAACTGAGGAATTCTGTCATTGAACGTTGCTTTGCAGTGTGTACACCGCCACTGTTTCTTTGGCAAAAGCTGCTTATGTGTTGAAAAAAACATGGTGGTGTAGGAAAACCCTAAGGAACAATGAGGTATAACCAGTATCCACAATTGTGGTTCCTACTGGTGCCTAGTAATATTTTCCACACCATGCTGTTTAGGAATTATTGAGCAGAGAGCCCCATAAAATATGAAATTGGCATTAGTACGGTCAGTTCTTCATAATTCATTTCTCTGAATAATGAAAATGTCATTTTCAGTGTGTGAAGAGCGACCCATCTGCTCCCCCCATGAGAACAGCCTCTAGTAGTGCATGTAGTGTCACATATTCACATTGTCTCTCCATCCAGGTGTTTGTACTGCGACTATCACCCTAGACCCTGGGCACATACAGAAAGTCAGGGTAACGTACGGTTCATGCAAGAGACACCGTTCTGCCTCAGAGTTGGACACCTTCTCCCCTACTCCATGTCAGATTCCAACACAACCGACTTCACCAACCCCTCCACCTTCATCCTGCTGGGCATTCCTGGCCTGGAGGCGGCCCACGTCTGGATCTCCATCCCCTTCTGCACCATGTATGTCATAGCCATCTTGGGGAACTTTTCCATCCTGTTCACTGTGAAGATAGAATCAAGCCTCCATGAGCCCATGTACTATTTCCTCTGCATGCTGGCTGTCAATGACCTGGTCGTGTATACATCCACCCTGCCCAAAATGCTGGCAGTCTTCTGGTTCAATTCCAGGGAGATAGATTTCAGTGCTTGCCTCACCCAGATGTACTTCATTCTCATCTTCTCTATGATGGAGTCTGGAATCCTCGTAGCCATGGCTTTGGATCGCTACGTGGCCATCTGCCATCCCCTGAGACATTCCACCATCCTGACAAACCCCCTGGTGGTCAAGATCGGCCTGGCCGTGGTGCTGCGTGGCAGCATAATTATACTGCCCTTTCCCTTACTAGCGAGGCAGTGGCTATATTGCAGAACCAACGTCATCCCCCAGCCGTACTGCGCACACATAGTTATGGTGAACCTGGCCTGCACTGACACCCATGTTAGTAGTTACTATGGCCTCTTTGTGCTATTCTGTGTGATGGGTCTGGATGGGATTTTTATCGGGGTGTCCTATAGCCAGATCCTCAGGGCTATCTTCATCCTCCCCACAAAAGACGCCCGGCTCAAGACTCTGGGGACCTGCGGTTCCCACCTTTTTGTCATTTTAGCCTTTTACATCCCAAGTCTCATCATGTCCCTCATGTACCGGTTTGGCCAGAATGTGCCCCTGCATTTCCACGTTCTCATTGCCAATGTGTCGTTCTTGATGCCCCCCACACTAAACCCCATCATCTACGGCGTGAGGACCAACCAGATCCGGGACAGGCTGCTCAGGCTCTTTACTCATAAAGGGGCCTAAAGTTTTCTCCTGGTGCTCTGGTTCTCAGACCGAGCTCCGTGCAGAGCTGGCTGGTGAAATGATGCTGGGCCCCCTTCCCGCAATCACTTACTGGACAGTTAAAGTGACATTAAATCCTTTCCTGGCCTTCCTGTGCTGTGTCTGTGTGACAAACTAAGGAAACTTTTTGTGTACAACTCATTCTCCCATAGGGATGCCACCTTTCTAATTGCTGTTAACTGGACCTCTGAGGCCCCAAGCCCTGACCTGCGTATTCCCCCAAGGCCCCACTCCATTCTCAACATCTTCCCCAAAATTCCACCCCTGTTACTTGCTCCCCTCCTCTCCAACCCCATCCACTTGCGGGATCATCTCCACCTTCCTGCTCCCTAGCCTGGGCTCCCTCTGCTCCGGGACTGGGATGGGATCTGCTGTAGCCTGGCAAGGAAGCTGCAGTGAGGAAGCAGCACTGGGGCCAGCAGGCCAGTCCAGAGCAGAGAGGGAAGCCAGGAAACTGTACAAAATCAGCTGAGGGTTGGGAGCAGGGCTGTGATGCAGTCAGCTGAGATTGTGCATCATGCAGCTTGTGGGCCCTAAATCTCAGATGCAAAATCCTGAGGGAAGAGACCATTGGGTGTCTTATTTCCATAGCTTTCAGCGATTGTCTCAAGTGACAGTGGGAGAGGCCTAGGATGGATATTAGGAAACACTATTTCACTAGGAGGGTGGTGAAGCACTGGAATGGGTTACCTGGGGGGTGGGGTGGAATCTCCATCCTTAGAAGTATTTAAGGTCCAGCTTGACAAAAACCTAGGTGGGATGATTTAGTTGGGAACTGGTCCTGCTTTGAGCAGGGGATAGGAGTTGATGACCTTCTGAGTCCCTTCCAACCCTGATATTCTATGATTCCATGATTTGTTCGTCCTGGCTGGGGGCCTGTAGCTGGCTGGGTCCCTGCAATAGGGATGGGCTGAGCCACACAGAGGTAAAGTGATTTACTCAAGGCCACACAATGAGTCGGTGGCAGAGCTGAGAATAGAAACCAGGAGTCCTGACTCCCCCACCACCCTCCCAGCACTACTGCTCTGGCCATGAACTGGCATTGTTTCCCTACATTGTGTTACATACAGTGAGGCTTTTTGTGTTTCGTGATCAGTGGAGTTGCCATAATTCTTAAACGGGAGGAATTTATTAAAGAACAGCTAAAAAGTACAGATGCAAAAACAGGTTTCCACACAGTTCAGTGTTCTACCTTGTCTTGTTTGTTTACCAGGGACCACACGCTGCCTTGAACTCCATAGAGAGCATAAAGGCCAACAATGTGCTGTAAGGAACCACATCAGTGCAGTGTGTGACTCTGCAGCCCTGATTAGGGCCTTTTGGTAGCAGCACACTAGAAATAATAACTAATCATCTCCATTTAGTGCAGGGAGATGTGCCCAAGGTCACCCAGCGAATCTGGGGAAGAGCTGAGACTCTTCGCTCCCAGCTCACTGGTCTCTGCTGACACTTTATCTCTAGTTAAAATGTCTTGGGCCAAATCCTCAGCTGGTGTAAGTGGTTGCAGCCTCACTGAAATCAGTGGAGATCCCCAGCACTAAAGAACCAATGGAGAGAGAGCACCATGAATCTGTGCTGCTCCATGGACCATACAAGCCAGGTCTGAGACACTAAACAAGGGATTGGAAGCGAGGGACTCTGGGCTATTTTCCTGGCTCAAGACATTTTCCTTCCTGCTGCCTCAGTTTCCTCATCTGTAAAAGGGGGATAGACTCACCCCAGGCTGGTGTTTTTTCTATGATTACATTATACCAAGCCAGTAACAAACGTAAACTTCTGTCTCACCACACTGGTTAAGTAGACACATCCCAGCCCTTGGCTCACCACCCGGACACCGGACTCCATGATGAGCAGTCAGTGAAAACCAATTTCCACCACATATCAAGTCCTTCAAATCTGAAGAGACCAGCCACTTATTCAGGTCAATATATAACTCAGATCTTATCCAATAATCCCACTTCTACCATCCCTTTAGCAATTAAAACTAAAGGTTTAATAATAAAATAAAGCAAGAAGAGTTATAAATTGTTAATAAATCAGATACATCCAAGTGGTTTTTCAGTATTCAGAGATCAGCATCACAGAAGTGATGGAATAAACTGCTAGTTGCAAAAGTGTCTCTGGAAATAACCAAAGCAGTTTGGGGGTCATTAGTCCTTGTTCAGAGCTTCCTTGTTAGAAGCCCAGTGCAGAGAAATGAAGACAATACAGAGATGTCTCGGGGGTCCTTTTATATCCTCTGCCCTGTGCTTGGAATTTTACTGTCCCAAACAAAGCCCAATCCAGTACATGGCCAATATTAATAACATCGGACAATAAGATGATACATGCATATGCACAGGATAACCACACTTAGCAAATCATAAAATTCCCATTGACACCTGACAGGACATAATTTGTACAAATTTGTTGCAATTACACTGGTCTACAATTTTTGAGAAGTCGTCTGCTTCAGAGATAAAATGTGCTATTTATTATGTATTTTGATGTGCTGAATTCAAATATGACAATTAAAACAACTGATTGGCTACTGTTTCTAAGATATTTATTTTTTTACATTTTATGTCTATGTATATTGTGTAGATAGTAGAGTTTTAATCATAGATTGTAAACCTAGGTCTTTTCATGTGTTTATGGTTGCTTTACATGATAATATTTCACCTGTCCTGTTTATGTAACACTTTAAAAATCAGCAAAAGGGTTATATAAATAAAATGTATTATGAAACAAAAGGCAAAAAACTATTCTGTACATAGTTTAGTCCTATTCATTGTCTGCTCGGCGCTTCTTGGCTTGTCTCTTGTATTCATTAAATGGAGCATCTCTTGTCACTGTCCAGCAATAGTCTGCAAGTATTGATTTGCTACATTTGCCCTGATAGCGTTTCTCCATTGTTGCAATGTCCTGGTGAAATCGCTTGCCATGCTCGTCGCTCACTGCTCCGCAGTTCGGTGGAAAAAAATCTAGATGAGAGTGCAATAAATGTGTCTTTAGTGACATGTTGTAACCAAGGCTTTTGTATGCCTTGAGGAGGTTTTCCACCAACAACCTGTAGTTGTCTGCCTTGTTGTTTCCGAGAAAATTTATTGCCACTAACTGGAAGGCTTTCCATGCCGTCTTTTCCTTGCCACGCAGTGCATGGTCAAATGCATCATCTCGAAGAAGTTCACGAATCTGAGGACCAACAAAGAAACCTTCCTTGATCTTAGCTTCACTTAACCTTGGAAATTTTCCACGGAGGTACTTGAAAGCTGCTTGTGTTTTGTCAATGGCCTTGACAAAGTTCTTCATCAGACACAGCTTGATGTGTAAGGGTGGTAACAAAATCTTCCTTGATTCAACAAGTGGTGGATGCTGAACACTTTTCCTCCCAGGCTCCAATGACTGTCGGAGTGGCCAATCTTTCTTGATGTAGTGGGAATCTCTTGCACGACTATCCCATTCACAGAGAAAACAGCAGTACTTTGTGTATCCAGTCTGCAGACCAAGCAAGAAAGCAACAACCTTCAAATCGCCACAAAGCTGCCACTGATGTTGGTCATAGTTTATGCACCTCAAAAGTTGTTTCATGTTGTCATAGGTGTCCTTCATATGGACTGCATGGCCAACTGGAATTGATGGCAAAACATTGCCATTATGCAGTAAAACAGCTTTAAGACTCATCTTCGATGAATCAATGAACAGTCTCCACTCATCTGGATCGTGAACGATGTTGAGGGCTGCCATCACACCATCGATGTTGTTGCAGGCTACAAGATCACCTTCCATGAAGAAGAATGGGACACAATCCTTTTGACGGTCACGGAACATGGAAACCCTAACATCACCTGCCAGGAGATTCCACTGCTGTAGTCTGGAGCCCAACAGCTCTGCCTTACTCTTGGGTAGTTCCAAATCCCTGACAAGGTCATTCAGTTCACCTTGTGTTATGAGGTGTGGTTCAGAGGAGGAGGATGGGAGAAAATGTGGGTCCTGTGACATTGATGGTTCAGGACCAGAAGTTTCATCCTCTTCCTCTTCCTCGTCTGACTCAAGTGAGAATGATTCTGGTGCATCAGGAACCGGCAGTTCTTCTCCGTGGGGTACTGGGCGTATAGCTGATGGAATGTCTGGATAATGCCCAGTCCACTTTTTCTTCTTTGACACACCTTTCCCAACTGGAGGCACCATGCAGAAGTAACAATTGCTGGTATGATCTGTTGGCTCTCTCCAAATCATTGGCACTGCAAAAGGCATAGATTTCCTTTTCCTGTTCAACCACTGGCGAAGATTTGTTGCACAAGTGTTGCAGCATATGTGTGGGGCCCACCTCTTGTCCTGATCTCCAATTTTGCAGCCAAAATAAAGGTGATAGGCTTTCTTAACCATAGTGGTTATACTGCGCTTTTGTGATGCAAAAGTCACTTCACCACAAACATAGCAGAAGTTATCTGCACTGTTCACACAAGTACGAGGCATCTCTACTCACTTTGGCTAAACAGAAATGTGTCCCTTTGCAAAATCAAACACTGACAAATAAGAGAGCACGACACTGTATGATTTCTAGAGCTGATATAGGGCACTTTGTTCAGCAGAGTCATGTAAGCTTCGTTATGATTGCATCATCCATGACTTCTAGGAATAACATGATGCAATTCATATCATGTATGACGCAGTACCAGCTTCAGATTGCATCATTCACTGTTTTGCCTAAAAAGCAAGTACTGTCAAAACCCAGTCATAGATCCAGTCAAAGATGTATTTTAGTCATTTCTAGTTTAAATTGAGATCCCTTCCCTTTATAACTCACTTATCCTCCGCCATTCCCAAGTCAAGGGTCGTATATACTGACCCAATAGCATATCTTGAAAACTAGAGCCAATCAACAATTTTAAGCATCATTTTCGTTCTCAGTGACCCAGAATTAGTAAAGTTTGACTAGATTTATTTGAGAAGCATTTTGGCTGTAGAGCAGTGTTATATAACCGTGGTAGCAAGAATGATAAAAATGGTCATATTCAATTAAACACCATCACACAATATTCTCGCCTTCTGATGGTTCGACAGCTTCTAGCCTCCAAAGCAAGGCCCATCGCCTGGGCTCTAGCAGGGCAAGCAGCTTGGCCACTAGAGCCACTGGACGACTGGAGGAGCAGATCAAAATTTATTTTGCCACAGGGAGCCTTCTCCTTGTACAAAGAAAGCAGGAAAGAGTTTTTTAACAGTGAGAGGTGGAGTCTGTGAACTTGGTTGTTTCCTCCAAGCATCACCAGCCAGTCCACTTGGCTTTGAACAACCTGCCCAGAGAGGGGTTCTTTTGAGTGTCCCTGTGTTTTCTGGGACTAGCCCAAGGACAGACCTCCTGTGATGGGATCCCTGGGGTGCAACCAGGACTGTGGGACAGCTGAGACCTCTGTCCCATCAACCTGGGGTATCCCTCTCTCATGTGATGCTGAGTCAAGCCACAAACCTCTGGCAGGTTCTGCGCTTACACAGACATCCAAAGGCAGGAACACCCAACTGAGTTACATGAATAATCTCCCAGCCACTCATAACTAACAGTAGAGACGCTCAAGCCAATTCCCCCCAGCTCCCCAGTCTTGCTCCAAAGAACTGTACACTTCTGCCCTGATCTGAAGCCTGGCCAGTGTAAGATCATTACCCAGTCCACCCCTCCCTCGATGTGGAGCGGACACACAATAACCTTTGTAACCTGAGCTTAGATTTCCCAAGCACTTGAACAAAACACGTTTTACGTAAAATATAAAACAAATTGATGAACTACAGAAGATAGGTTTGAAGTGATTATAAGCAGCAGGAGCAGAGATCAGAGTTGCTTATGTAAGAAACATAAATGAAATACAGAATAAAAAATAAAATTTATTTGCACAAAGTGGAAGAAATCCAGCCAGAGATACTGAGAGCCCCACCCAGAATATCCATTTGCCTGGCATTCAGGGCACTCACCTGGGATCAAATCAGATAGAGCATTTTGTGTGGGTCTCTCACATTTCTCTCAGGTCTACAAGTCTAAATAATACGATGGGTGAACTAGAATGCCTTGTATTAAATGAGGATATTGATGTAAGAGGCATCCCAGAAACTTGGTGGAATGAGGATAATCAATGGGACACAGTAATATCAGGGTACAAAATCTATCGGAAGAACAGAACAGATCGTGCGGGTGGGGGAGTGGCACTATATGTGAAAGAAAGAGCAGAATCAAAAGAAGTAAAAATCTGAAATGAACCAAACTGTGCCATAGAATCTCTATGGATACTAAATCTGTGACGGAGTCACAGGTCCGATGCTCTGGAACTGCTCTGTATGAAGCTGTCACGGAGTGTGGGGGGACTCAGGGCCCTGCACCCCCGGCTCCCTGCGATTCACCATGACTCTCAGCTAGCCAGTAAAGCAGAAGGTTTATTTAGACGACCAGAATACAGTCCAAGACAGGTCTTGCAGGCACAGACAACAGGACCCCCTCAGTTAGGTCCATCTTGGGGTCCCCGGGCACCCTAGCCCCCCTCGGAGGTCAGAGCCCCGTCTGCCTCCCAGCCATGGTCACTAGCCAGCTCCTCAGACTCCCCTTCAGCGACCCCTCCCACAGCCTTTGTTCAGTTTCCCAGGCAAAGGTGTCACCTCGCCCCAGCCCCCTCCTGGGTTCTCATGTTTCAGGCTCAGGTGTTTCCAGTCAGTCTCCCATCCCCCAATGCAGACTATTCCAGCCACACTCCCCTGTCAGCACTCACAGATCACAGTAAGAACAGTCCCAGTTCGTCACATCTCCCCCCTTCGAGACCGAACTGAGCGGGGTCACTTCAGCCAGTGACCCGGGGAAGTTCGAACCTACCCCCGTTCCCATAGATGCCCCAGCATCCCTCCCCTTCCTTGGTGAGAATTACACCAGGCCCCTCCAGTTTCACGCCCCCCCTTAGGTCGGGGTGCTTGAGGGCATTCGCAGTTCGCATGTGGGAAGGGTTATGCGGCCTGTGCCCTTTTCCCACCCCAATACCCCTGGGGTTCCAACTGGGCTGGGGTCTTCTCCCAGCGCTCCCGTCTGGAGGTCTGTGCTTCGGGCTCTCTTGGTTCAGAGCCCCCCTTTTAACCTTGGCAACCCTCTGGAAAGGCTTCTCTGTGCTGGGCAAGGGTCCTAAAGCCATTTTCCCCTTGTTCCGGGCCTTCCTCCCCCTCTGACAGGGGTCACAGGATCGGCAGTACTGCCGGACAGTAACAAAGACCCCAGGCCAGTAAAAGCTCCGTAGCAGCCTCTGCTGGGTACGCCAGGTTTCCTGGTGCCCTGAGAGGGGGGTGTCATGGGCCCGGTACAGCAGCTGGCGGCGATACTTCTGGGGTACCACCAGCTGCCTCCTGATCCCCCCTGACCCCATCTTCCCTGGGGGAGCCCATTCTCAGTACAGGAACCCCTTCTCCCACAGGAACCTTTTCCGGCCACCTCTTCCCAGGGTCTGTACCGCACCGAGGTCGGCCAGGTCCCTTATCTTCCGTAAGGAGGGATCTTTTTGCACCTCGGCCTGGAACTCAGCAGCTGGGACAGGGATGGCCACCTGTTCTCTCTCGCCGGCTGGGTCTGAAGCCGCAGCCTCCCTGAGCCGTGTCCCTGGGCGTTCCCTCCCCACCAGGTTAGGGTCCTGCCCCTCAGGCAAGGCACCCTCCCCAAGGCCAGGGCACAGTGCTCCTCGCCGGCTCTGACTACGGGTCACAACCAGTGCATTCTGGGGGTTGCTTGGCCAGTCCTCCAGGTCCCCCCCCATCAACACCTCGGTGGGCAAATACGGGTGTACCCCCACGTCCTTGGGGCCCTCCTTGGCCCCCCACTTCAGGTGTACCCTTGCCACGGGCACTTTGACTGGTGTCCCGCCCACCCCCGTCAGAGTCAGGTAGGTGTTGGGCACCACCTGATCTGGGGGCACCACCTCGGGCCGGGCCAGCGTCACCTCTGCGCCCATATCCCAGTATCCTTTGACCTTCCTCCCATCCACCTCCAGGGGAACAAGGTACTCTCTCCGGAGGGACCGCCCCGCGCCCACCGTATAAACCAAAAACCCTGAGTCTGGAGCATCCAGCCCCCCAGAGGAGCAGGCCTGGAGCTCTCCTCCCTCCTTAGCAGGTGGTACTCTGCCAGCCCCCCTTCCCTGGGAGTGCTGCCTTTCGCCCGGCTGGGTCTCTACCCAGTTAACCCTCTGTGGGTTTGGTCTGCTCAGTCTGTCCCTGAGCCTGGGGCACTGGGCCCGTATGTGACCTCTTTGGTCACAGTGATAGCAGACCATGTCCCAGGGGTCCCCTCGAGTGGGTTGGATGGACCTGACGCTGGATCTTCCCCTTTGGTGGGGTTTCTCCATATTTTCCCGCTGGGATGGCCCATGGTGACTCTCGCTCTGCGTTGTGGTGGGACTGTTCCTTTGGGACTCCTCCCGGCCAGCCCCTGACCGGCTCTTCACAAACTCATCGGCCAGCCGGCCTGCATGTCGCGGGTTCTCTGGTTTTTTGTCCCTCAACCACAGCCTCAGGTCGGATGGGCACCGCTCATACAGTTGCTCCAGTACCAGCAGTTTAACCAGGTCCTCCTTTGTCTGGGCCCCAGCAGCCCACTTGCTGGCGTATCCTTCCATGCGGACGGCTAGTTGCAGATATGAGATCTCCGGGGTTTTATCCTGACTCCGGAACCTTTCCCGGTACATCTCAGAAGTCAGCCCAAACTCACGTAGCAGGGCCTTTTTGAATAGTTCATAGTCCCCTTTTTCCGCCTCTTCCAGTTGGCGGTACAAGGCCACGGCTTTGGGGTCCAGTAAGGGGGTGAGAACCCGGAGTCTGTCTGCAGGATCAACCTGGTGCAGCTCGCAGGCCGTCTCAAAGGCATCCAGGAAGTCATCCATGTCCTCCCCCTCCTTGCGTGGGGCCAGGATGCACTTATCAAAGTTCCGTGCAGTCCTGGGTCCCCCCTCACTCACCGCAGCCGGGGGCTCGCGGCCCTTCAGCCTCGCCAGCTCCAGTTCATGCTGCCTTTGTCTCTCATTCTCCTCCCGTTCATGCTGCCTCAGTTTCTCTTTCTCCTCCCGTTCATGCTGTCTCTGTCTCTCTTCATGATGCCTCTGTCTCTCTTCATGCTGTCTCTGGTGTTCACGATCCTCCAGCTCTCTCAGTTTTAGCTCTATCTCCCATTCCAGCCCATTTCGCTCCACGGATGCTGCGCGTGGCCGGGAGGATCCCCTGCTGGCCGGCGAGCGTTGCCGGGAGAATCCCCTGTTGGCCGGGGGGGTCCCTGCGCCCTCGGTATTTGCTGGGCTCCTCCCCACCCTTCCCCTAGGCGTAGGAAGGAGGGGTCTCGGGAAGCCCTCAGCAACCGGCTGACCACTCCCAGATGGGACAGACACTGGGGCCTGCGCTGCATCTGCCAGGCTGCTTCCCTCAGAGACAGGGATCAGTTCATTCGCGCGATCTCCCTTCTCCAGCTGAGCAATGAGCTGTTCTTTGGTGAGCTTCCCAATGCGCACCCCCCTCTGCTTGCACAGCTCCACCAGGTCACTCTTAAGCCGCTTGGCATACATCTTCCTGCTGGCCACTCACAGGCCTGTGTGCTCACCGCTCCCCACAGTCTCCAGGGAGACCCCTAGTGTGCCAGCCCTTCTCGAGGTCACCACCTCTCTGCCAGGGTCGAGCTGCAGACTCCTCCGCCCCTGGGACCACTCACTGCGATCCCCCGGGGGACCCTGGTACTGCAAAAGTCCTTCTCGCTGGTCACACACTCCCAGGGGTGATAACCGTCTCTCTCTGACTCCTCAGCACGCCTGGTCCCCGTCAATCCCCCTTCGTTTTACTTCTCCCCAGTCACTTACTGCAGGAAGCGCCGTCCACGGGGTGCAGTAGATCCCACCGCTACCACCAGTTGTCACGGAGTGTGGGGGGACTCAGGGCCCTGCACCCCCGGCTCCCTGCGATTCACCATGACTCTCAGCCAGCCAGTAAAGCAGAAGGTTTATTTAGACGACCGGAATACAGTCCAAGACAGGTCTTGCAGGCACAGACAACAGGACCCCCTCAGTTAGGTCCATCTTGGGGTCCCCGGGCACCCTAGCCCCCCTGGGAGGTCAGAGCCCCGTCTGTCTCCCAGCCATGGTCACTAGCCAGCTCCTCAGACTCCCCTTCAGCGACCCCTCCCACAGCCTTTGTTCAGTTTCCCGGGCAAAGGTGTCACCTCGCCCCAGCCCCCTCCTGGGTTCTCATGTTACAGGCTCAGGTATTTCCAGTCAGTCTCCCATCCCCCAATGCAGACTATTCCAGCCACACTCCCCTGTCAGCACTCACAGATCACAGAAAGAACAGTCCCAGTTCGTCACAGAAGCCAGCCAGGACTCCGGTGTAGCATGTCTCCTCTCAGGGCAGGCTATCCAGGGCAAAAACCTCCTTGGCTATGGCATTCCTGGTCTGACGTCGAAGCATTCAGCATCCCTGTTCACACGGTATGCTTCCCCTTGGCTGGTCCACCTGGACGGGACCCCTGGAGAAGACAGATGTCCCTGCACCACAACTTCCCAGTCAGCTGTGACTCTCAGCCAGCGTTGTAAAACAGAAGGGTTTATTAGTTGACAGGAACACGGCATATAACAGAGCTCATCGCTTACGTGCAGGGACCTGGAGCCTCCTCACCTGACCTTGAGGGTCTCAGCAAAAGTCACACACCCTTATTCCCACCACCTAGGTATTGGTGCAATACACGGGATTCACGGAAAACAATAAGTCTCACATAGCTTCACATATAATATAATGAAGGAAAACTCCACTCTGTCAAAAATTCCATGCTCAAATCATAAGAATATGGCCGAAGGGATATACTATCGACCACATGACTGGGATGGTGATAGTGACTGGGCGGTTACAGAGGTTATAAAAATAAACAAAAAAAACCCAATATTAATAGGGGATTTGAACTATCCCTATATTGACTGGGTACGTTACCTCAGGACAGGATACAGAGATCAAGTTTCTTGAAACCTCAAATCACTGCTTCTTGGAGCAGCTATACTGGAACCCAGAAAGGGAGAGGCAATTTTTGATTTAGTTGTAAGTGGAGCTCAGGATCTGGTCCAAGAAGTGAATACAGCGGGACCTAAAGCAATAGTGACCTTAAGTGAATTAAATTTAAAATCTCTGTGGCGGGGAAAAGACCAGAGCAGCCCAGCAGAGTAGCATTTAATTTCAGAAAGGAGAACTACACAAAAACTAGGAGGTTAGTGAAAGAGAAATAAAGAATCACAGTGCCAGATGTGAAATCCCTGCAAGCTGCATGGAGATATTTTAAAGACACCATAAAAGAGGCTTAACTTAAATGTATACCGCACATTAAGACATATCTGACTTCAAGACTAAGATTGATAAATTAATGGAAGGGATGGTATGATGGGATAGCCTAATTCTGGCAATTAATTGAGCTTTGACTATTAGCGGTAAATATGCCCAATGGCCTGTGATGGGACACTGAGTAGGGTGGGATCTGAGTTACTACAGAGAATTATTTCCTTGGTGTCTGGCTGGTGAGTCTTGCCCACATGCTCAGGGTTTAGCTGATCGCCATATTTGGGGTCGGGAAGGAATTTTCCTCCAGGGCAGATTGGCAGAGGCCCTGTTGTTGTTTTTTTGCCTTCCTCTGAAGCATGGGACACACGTCACTTGCTGAAGGATTCTCTGCACCTTGTAGTCTTTAAACCACAAGGTGAGGACTTCAATAGCTCAGACATAGGTCAGGGGTTTGTTACAGGAATGGGTGGGTGAGATTCTGTTGCCTGCGTTGTGCAGGAGGTCAGACTAGAAGATCATAATGGTCCCTTCTGACCTTAAAGTCATAGAATCATAGAATATCAGGGTTGGAAGGGACCTCAGGAGGTCATCTAGTCCAACCCCCTGCTCAAAGCAGGACCTAATCCCAACTAAATCATCCCAGCCAGGGCTTTGTCAAGCCTGACCTTAAAAACCTCTAAGGAAGGAGATTCCACCACCTCCCTAGGTAACCCATTCCAGTGCTTCACCACCCTCCTAGTGAAAAAGTTTTTCCTAATATCTAATCTAAACCTCCCCCACTGGAACTTGAGACCATTACTCCGAGTTCTGTCATCTGCTACCACTTAGAACAGTCTAGATCCATCCTCTTTGGAACCCCCTTTCAGGTAGTTGAAAGCAGCTATCAAATCACCCCTCATTCTTCTCTTCTGCAGACTAAACAATCCCAGTTCCCTCAGCCTCTCCTCATATCTCATGTGCTCCAGCCACCTAATCATTTTTGTTGCCCTCCGCTGGATTCTTTCCAATTTTTCCACATCCTTCTTGTAGTGTGGGGCCCAAAACTGGACACAGTACTCCAGGTGAGGCCTCACCAATGTCGAATAGAGGGGAACGATCACGTCCCTCGATCTGCTGGCAATGCCCCTACTTATACAGCCCAAAATGCCGTTAGCCTTCTTGGCAACAAGGGCACACTGTTGACTTATATCCAGCTTCTCATCCACTGTAACCCCTAGGTCCTTTTCTGCAGAACTGCTGCCTAGCCACTCGGTCCCTAGTCTGTAACAGTGAATGGGATTCTTCCGTCCTAAGTGCAGGATGCTGCACTTGTCCTTGTTGAACCTCATCAGGTTTCTTTTGGCCCAATCCTCTAATTTGTCTAGGTCCCTCTGTATCCTATCCCTACCCTCCAGTGTATCTACCACTCCTCCCAGTTTAGTGTCACCTGCAAACTTGCTGAGAGTGCATTCCACGCCATCCTCCAGATCATTAATGAAGATATTGAACAAAACCGGCCCCAGGACCGACCCTTGGGGCACTCCACTCGAAACCGGCTGCCAACTAGACATGCAGCCGTCGATCACTACCCGTTGAGCCCGACGATCAAGCCAGCTTTCTATCCACCTTATAGTCCATTCATCCAGCCCCTACGTCTTTAACTTGCTGGCAAGAATACTGTGGGAGACCCTATCAAAACTTTGCTAAAGTCAAGGAATAACACATCCACTGCTTTCCCCTCATCCACAGACCCAGTTATCTCCTCATAGAAGGCAATTAGGTTAGTCAGGCATGACTTGCCCTTGGTGAATCCATGCTGAGTGTTCCCGATCACTTTCCTCTCCTCTAAGTGCTTCAGAATTGATTCCTTGAGGACCTGCTCCATGATTTTTCCAGGGACTGAGGTGAGGCTGACCGGCCTGTAGTTCCCCGGATCCTCCTTCTTCCCTTTTTTAAAGATGGGCACTCCATTAGCCTTTTTCCAGTCATCCGGGACCTCCCCCGATCGCCATGAGTTTTCAAAGATAATGGACAATGGCTCTGCAATCACATCCGCCAACTCCTTTAGCACCCTTGGATGCAGCGCATCCGGCCCCATGGACTTGTGCTCGTCCAGTTTTTCTAAATAGTCCCGAACCACTTCTTTCTCCACAGAGGGCTGGTCACCTTCTCCCCATACTGTGCTGCCCAGTGCAACAGTCTGGGAGCTGACCTTGTTCGTGAAGACAGAGGCAAAAAAATCATTGAGTACATTAACTTTTTCCACATCCTCTGTCACTAGGTTGCCTCCCTCATTCAGTAAGGGGCCCACACTTTCCTTGACTTTCTTCTTGTTGCTAAAATACCTGAAGAAACCCTTCTTGTTACTCTTAATATATCTTGCTAGCTGCAACTCCAAGTGTGATTTGGCCTTCCTGATTTCACTCCTGCATTCCTGAGCAATATTTTTATACTCCTCCCTGGTCATTTGTCCAATCTTCCACTTCTTGTAAGCTTCTTTTTTGCGTTTAAGATCAGCAAGGATTTCAATGTTTAGCCAAGCTGGTTGCCTGCCATATTTACTATTCTTTCTACACATGGGGATGTTTTTTTTCCTGCAACCTCAATAAGGATTCTCTAAAATACAGCCAGCTCTCCTGGACTCCTTTCCCCCTCATGTTATTCTCCCAGGGGATCCTGCCCATCAGTTCCCTGAGAGAGTCAAAGTCTGCTTTTCTGAAGTCCAGGGTCCGTATTCTGCTGCTCTCCTTTCTTCCTTGTGTCAGGATCCTGAACTCGACCATCTCAGGGTCACTGCCTCCCAGGTTCCCATCCACTTTTGATTCCCCTACTAATTCTTCCCGGTTTGTGAGCAGCAGGTCTAGAAGAGCTCTGCCCCTAGTTGGTTCCTCCAGCACTTGCACCAGGAAATTGTCCCCTACACTTTCCAAAAACTTCTTGGATTGTCTGTGCACCGCTGTATTGCTCTCCCAGCAGATATCAGGGTGTTTAAAGTCTCCCATAAGAACCAGGGCCAGCGATCTAGTAACCTGTGCTAGTTGCCGGAAGAAAGCCTCGTCCATCTAAGAAAGCCTAGTCCATGAGTCTATGAGAGGAGTTTACACTTGGTGGGAAGCATGTTCCATTTTACCCCATTCCTCTAAGCTCCACAGAGCTCCACAGAGGGCTAGCGAACATGAAAAGTCCCCTTACATCCTCACTTCACTAGACCCTGGCATACCAAGACACCGAAGATAACCTTAGACCAGGGATGGCCAACCTGAGCCTGAGAAGGAGCCATAATTTACCAATGTACATTGCCAAAGAGCCACAGTAATACGTCAGCAGCCCCCCATCAGCGCTCCTAGCCTGCTCCCAGTGCCTCCAACCCACCAAAAGTCCTGCCGATCAGTGCCTCCCCATCCCTCCCCATCAGCTGATTCGTGGCATGCAGGAGGCTCGGGGGGGGGAGCAAGGGCATGGCAGGCTCAGGGAGGGGGCTGGAAGCGGTGTAGTGGGGGCAGGGCCTGGGGCAGAGCAGGGGTTGAACAGTGAGCACCCCCCAGCACATTGGAAAGTTGGCGCCTGTAGCTCCAGCCCCAGAGTCGGTGCCTATACAAGGAACCGCAGATTAATGTCTGAAGAGCTGCATGTGGCTCTGGGGCCACAGGTTGGCCACCCCTGCCTTATAATGAGATCCCTACTGAAGGGGACACTGAGGGGAAAGGAAAAACAGTAACTAAATACATGCCAAGGTTCATGGAGGAATGGAACGACCCAATGGATGTTGAACAAACCAAATTGTTCAAGCAAAAGGCATGGTATAATAAAAATACATGGAAACAACTACACCTCTACCCTGATACAGCGCAACCCGATATAACATGAATTCGGATATAATGCAGTAAAGCAGCACTCTGGGAGGGGAGGGGGACTATAAAAATATATATATATAAAATTAATGGAGATATCCTATCTCCTAGAACTGGAAGGGACCTTGAAAGGTCATCAAGTCCAGCCCCCTGCCTTCACTATCAGGACCAAGTACTGATTTTGCCCCAGATCCCTAAGTGACCCCCTCAAGGATTGAACTCACAACTCTGGGTTTAGCAGGCCAATGCTCAAACCACTGAGCTATCCCACCCCCCTGTGTGCTCTGGTGGATCAAAACAAGTTTGATATAACGCGGTTTCACCTATAACGCAGTAAGATTTTTTGGCTCCCGAGGACAGTGTTATATCAGGGTAGAGGTGTACCTGTGATAAAAGATTTGGTGATGGTGTTAAATCTGATGATGAAAAGTTTGTTGCTAATGGTAAACCTTATAACAAAGAATTTGGTACTGATGGTAAATCCTATGAAAATATGTAACACACAGGATTTTTGGGAAAAGCTTTTAGCCAAGAAGCCCTATGGGGATAGTGCTTCTGAGCTAATATCTGTAAACAGGTTCAAAGCTTCTCTCAGCTGGGAAACCAAAATAAACCTGGTCTGCTGTGTGAAGGGGGAAACTGAGTCACACCACCCCATGGCATAGATGAATATCTGTATTGAGATATCGCCAGCTGAAAAAGCACAATGGTAAACAATGCTGCACAGACATTAATAGAGTTTTTCTAGGGACCCAGAGAAGGCACACTTGCTGACTTTTGAGACTGATCTACAAAGTGTTGAAAGGTACAGAGAACTGTGCAAGAACACCTGTCGGTAACACCACAATGTTTGCAACACTTGGGAGTTGTATGGTCAAAATCTTATTAAGGCCTTTGGCACACTGCCACTGCATTAGTCATTAACAAACACTCCTGCAATAAACTAAGGGGCGAGGTCTGACATTATGTTCCCCAAAGCAACACCGTTCTGTCCCCATATTTACCATGGTGATAGGATTTGATGTGTTTTATATAAAGTTTGTCATGTAAGGTATCAATGGAAAAGTTATGACTTTCCTTTGCTAGGTCTTTTGAAGATCCTTCAATGAAAGGTTCTACGTGGTATGATAATAGTGACTGATGAGAATTACTGATCTCTGATCCCTTAGGGAAAATCCCATGTGCTCGTGGGAAAGTGATTGTGTCTCCCTTCAATCATCTTTCTTCAGATGTGTCTGTCTACTATCTACCCATCCATCCTGGGCCCTTAGACAGCATCAGACCCTTTCACACAAAGGCACTATCCCTAGCTTTCTTAGTAATCAACTATAATTTTTAAATATACATAAATACACAGAGCAGCCAATTCCTCTCTGACTCAGCAGAGAGCCCCAGAGTTCTCATCTACCTTTGGGAAGGTCCCTTAATTATTGTTTACTGCTAAAGATGAATTAAAAAAAACACAGAAGCATAGACATGGAAAGATAGAGACTGGATAGAGAGTGTCTGGTCTCCATCCTGTTTGCATCCAGATGCTGTGTCTCCCCTAGGGGCTGAGCGAACCCCATTGGGATTGCACAGAGCTGTATTATAAACGGTGCACATCCCTGTGTCAGCTCTTGCCATGAGATGTTGCTGTAGATGCTGGGGTGACAGAGGTGTGGGACACGGCTACCTGAGGGGGATTGCCAGCGAAGACGCTTCCATCTCAGAAATCACAGGTACCCATCTCTTTCTGTTTGACAAACCTAGTGCAATGTGCATATGATGGGACAGAGAATAGGTCTGTATTCATTTCCACTCTGCACAGACACTAAACACCCCAGGGCCCTGGCCACAGGTGCTGAATTTGCTCTAGTATCATGGGCCAAAATGTCGCTCTTTCCTGTGCCCCATGGTGATGGGCTCCAGCTTTAACATGGCTGCATTTCAGTGGCACAGAGGATCCTTCAGGATGAAAGTTGTTAGTAGACGTCCAGGAGAAGGCCAGATTCGGAGGCTGTGGGCCGTAGTTTGCTCAGGCCCCAGTGAAGCGCTATGGGAGCCCCCCTGTTGTGTAGACAAGCCCTCAGGCAGATCTTCTAGATAAACATCCAGTCTGGAGTAAGAACTGAGTAAAACCTCAGGAGCCAGCTGTGTGTTAATGCACAGACACTGCCACCTCCGCCTCTTGCAATTTAGGGCTTTGGCTGTTAACGGGGTGGGGTGGGGGGTGGGTGTTACCAGACTTTATCTGCTGAAAAGCATGGAGGTGCTAGGGCTCCTCACCAGCATAAATATAACCATTTTTCAACATGGGTATGACAACTTCTCCCCTAGCTTGATTCAAGAAGTTGACTGAATTGTTGTGCCTGAAACTTTCAAAATGCAATTCAGCTGGAAGTAGACAGCCAGCGTGGGAAATTTCAGGTTAATGTTTGGCAAACGTATAGGCAACTGAAAATGAAGTCTTGTAATTGAAGGTGTCAGACAGACTTTACTATGGGTGGTGCCATTAGCAACACCAACTATGGCCAATCCACTTGTGAATCCCATTCAGCTAAGCTCTTTGCTCCACTAATATCTGTGGCAAGGAGTTCCACAGGCCAAATATGATTATGTAAACAGTTTTTTAAATCAATTTTATATGTTTAGAGTTTCAATGTAATTGAACGCTACCTTGTTCGTGTGTTATGAGACAGAATAAATAGAAATGCCTGGATTATTTTCTATATTGATAGATCCATAGGGTTCAAAGTCAGAAGGGACCATCAGATCATCCAGTCTGACCTCCTGTATAACACAGGCCATTACATTTCACCCAGTTACCCCGGTACTGTGCTCTATAGCTTGTGTTTGAGTAAGACCTGGTCTACACTAGGATTTTATATCATTGAATCGAAGAGTGACAGGGTTAGAAGGTGCTGCAAGGATCAGCTAGTCTAACCCCTTGCCAAGATGCAGGATTTGTTGTGTCTAAACCACCCCAGATAGATGACTATCCAGTCTCCTGTTGAAAACCTCCAGTGAAGGACTTTCCACAACCTGCCTGGGCATCTGTTCTATTGTCCTCCTGTTCTTACATTTGAGAAGTTTATCTGAGATTAAATCTAAATCTGCTGTGCTGTAATTGGACCCCATTGCCTCTTCCCTGCCCTATGCAACAAGAGAGAACAACCTTCCTCAATCTTTTTTTGGCAGCCTTTCAAGTATCTCAAGACCCCTGTCATGTCCCCTCTCAATCCTCCCTTTACCAAACTAAACATAGCCAATTCCTTCAGCATTTGCACTTATGGCTTGCATTCCATCCTGTGGATCGTCATTGTCACTCGCCTCTGGATCCTTTCCAGTTTCTCTACATCCTTCCTATATAGTGGAGACCCAAACTGGACACAACACTCCAGCTGAGGCCTAACCAGCACAAAGAAAAGTGCTACTATCCCCTCCCTTGACTGGCATGTTATGCCTCTGCTAATGCAAATGAAATTTGCATTTGCTTTTTTTTTTTTTTTTTTTTTTGCAATAGCAAAAAAAATCACACCCCTGAGAGATGTAGCTCTATCAACCTGACCCCGCTGTAGACAGTATGAGATCTACTGAATAATTCTTCATCAAACTAGCTACCACCTCTCGGAGAGGTGGATTACCTACAATCACAGGCGTACACAGGTATCTGTTGAGGATAGCATCCAACTCCTTATGAAAACGGCAGGTCTGGGGCACAGCACTGGAGATACTGTTTGCCTCCCTGGCTTTCTGGTACATGTGCCTCAGCTCCTTCCCTGCCTTTGATGTCGGTAGTGCTTACACCGCTATGGCAGCCCCGCTGTAGTGTTTTAAGACCCAGGATTGAATGTAAGGAAATGATAAAACTGCTTCTTTGTTTGCTGCTGCCATCTGCTATCATAACTTGCATGGAAACAAATAAAGAACATGTATTATTCAAACAACTTTGCTTTTAGAGCAAACCCTCCCCCCCCCCGCCACGCATACACACACAGACACATGCACATTCTTGGGCAGGGGAGATACCAGGGAAGGGCTTCAGACTTGCATCTGAAGAAGTGAGGTTCTTACCCACGAAAGCTTATGCTCCCAATACTTCTGTTAGTCTTAAAGGTGCCACAGGACCCTCTGTTGCTTTTTACAGATTCAGACTAACACGGCTACCCCTCTGATACAGGGAAGGGCTGACTTTTAGAGCTGTGTGTAAGTCCAGCTGTCATTTGAAAACCTGTCTGTGGGGGTGGAGTGTAGGGCAAAGCGTGAAGTCCCAGAAATGAGAATGCAGTATGCGAGTGGAGTCTGGGGAGGGCATGGGACAGAGCTCTGAATGTGCTGAAGGGGCGGGCAGAAACGCACATCTGCTCAGTTTGGAGGCTTTTGCAGGACTGCAGCATGTTGGTTTGCTGCTCCAAAACTTTGATCAGCCTCTCTGTTGCGTTCCGAGTGTATGCCTCATTTTTCTTCTTTCCTGCTTCTTGCTTTCCCTCTACGGCCTGTGTTCCCTCTTGTCTGTATCAGAGAACTGCCACACCTCCCAGAACATATCTTCCTTGTTCCGTCTTCGGCACTTTCTTATCCGACGGAGACACTCGGCTGCGGTAGACGGGGTGTCTCCTTTCAAGGACATATCTGGTGAAGCACAAGTAACAATAAACAGAAACATTATTGTTAAGTACAGACACAGTATTGAAATGCTACATTAAAATACACTGCTGATAACACACCAATCTCCTTCTGGCTGACCCTTGACAAGCACACATGCCACAAGGATGGTGAGTGTACCCAGGGCTGAGGGACATTGTGCGTGGGAGAAAAGCAATGTGAAAGGGGTCACGGGGCACTTCTCAGGGGACAACACTCTAAAGTTTCTCAACCATTTCCACATGCAGGGGTCATTGTGGAAGATATCTCTCTCCTGAGAGTAAGCAAGGGTGTATCTGCTACACACTTGTGGCTTGTGTCCAGGTCACTATGCTGCTTGCCTGTGTGCCTGTTTGGTCCTTACCCAAGAAATTGTGGAAATGGGGCGGGAAAGTGTCCCTCAAGGAGAGAAGGAAGAAAGCAGCTCTGCCAAGGACCCTCTGGCACAGGATTGTGGAGTACCAGCAGGAACGTTTCCTCGAGATCTCTCTGGAGGATTCCCGTGAAATCTCAGCGTGTAACAACAGCCTGCCCCCTGCACTGCCTAGCTGCATGGGTAAATGCCCAGCACACAGAAACACAGCCAGCCTTGTACATTTCTCTGCCCTTAACCCACCCTCCACACTTCACAAAGCGAAACCACTTACCAGGGGTCCCCCTCTCCTGTTTCTGGCTCACCGGATTGCGACTGCAGAGACTACGTGGACACCTCCAGAGTGAGGAACAGCTCCTCCCTGGACACAGCACTCGGTGACCCCAGCCTGGGCACCAGAATTTCTTCTGCCACCACCTCTTCCTCGATAACTTCCTCCTTTGGGTTAGGTCCAGTTTCTGTTGGTTCCAGCCCCGCCAAAATACCCACAGGGCTCTTGGTGGTAGAAGTTGGTCACCCTTGAGGATAGCATCCAATTCCTTATAAAAATGGCAGGTCTTTGGCACAGCACCGGAGATACTGTTTGCCTCCCTTGCCTTCTGGTACATGTGCCGCAGCTACTTCACCTTTGCTGTGTACTGCAGTGTGTCCTGATCACAGCTCTTTTCCCACACGCTGCACAAAATCTCCCTTTGCTATTGACATTCCTATGGCCGGAGCGCAGCTGGGACGGCACAGCCTCCTCTCCCCAAATACTGAAAGGATCCAGCAGCTCCGCAGTGTCCCAAGCATAGAGCTGCCATGGCCACCTGGGAAGGTGTGATGTGAGCACTCCACACCGAGCAAACAGGAAGAGGAATTTCAAAATCCCAGAGCCTTTAAAGGGGGAGGGGCAGAAGGAGTTTACCTCGATGCAGGGCAGAGGAGTTGAAACTGTTCACTAGGGCAGTCTGGATGGGCAATGAGGGACACCTTCCAGAGGACAATTACAGCAATAAAAACAAACGTGAGTTTCTACACTGGCACTTTATTGAAAAAACGTTTGCATAAAAAGCCTTAAAACTCTTCTTAAGGTGGTTTTATTATGTAACTGAAAGTGAGTTCTGTCATTGTAAGTGGCTTTGCAGTGTGTACACCTCCAATGTTTCTTCATCAAAAGTTGCTTTTTTGTGACAAAACTTGGCAGTGTAGATAAGGCCTAAGGAACAATGATGGATAACCAGTATCCACATCTGTGTTTCCTGCTGGTGCCCAGTTACCTGGGAATTATTGAGGCAGGGAGCACCATAAGATATGGAATTGACATTAGTAAGTTCATTTGTTCATAATTCATTTCTCTGAATAATGAAAATGTCATTTCAAGAGTGATCATGCAGTGTCTCATATTAACATTGTCTCTCCATCCAGGTAATTGTACTGCGACCATCACCCTAGATCCTGGGCACATACAGGAAGTTAGGGGAGGGTACGGTACATGTAAGAGACACCGTTCTGCCTCAGAGTTGGACACCTTCTCCCCTACTCCATGTCTGATTCCAACACAACCGACTTCACCAACCCCTCCAGCTTCATCCTGCTGGGCATTCCTGGCCTGGAGGCAGCCCATGTCTGGATCTCCATCCCCTTCTGCACCATGTACGCCATAGCCATCTTGGGGAATTTCACCATCCTGTTCATTGTGATGACAGAGCCGAGCCTCCATGGGCCCATGTACTATTTCCTCTGCATGCTGGCTGTGACTGACCTGGTCCTGTGCACGTCCATCCTGCCGAAAACGCTGAGCATCTTCTGGTTCAATTCCACTGAGATCAATTTCAGTGCCTGCCTCACCCAGATGTACTTCATGTACTGCTTCTCATCGATGGAGTCTGGGATCTTCGTGGCCATGGCTTTGGATCGCTATGTGGCCATCTGTGATCCTCTGAGACATTCCACCATCCTGAAAAATCCTGTGGTGGCCAAGATCTCTCTGGCCGTGGTGCTGCGCGGCGGCGTAGTCGTACTGCCCATTCCAATCCTGGCTAGCCAATGGCCGTATTGCACAACCAACATCATCCCCCAGCCGTCCTGCCTGCACATAGCCGTGGTGAATCTGGCCTGTGCCGACACCCGTGTTAGTACTTACTACTCCCTGTTCGTAATATTCTGTGTGATGGGTCTGGATGGGATTTTTATCGCTCTGTCCTATACCCAGATCCTCAGGGCCATCTTCAGTCTCCCCACAAAGGACGCCCGGCTCAAGACTTTTAAAACCTGCGGCTCCCACCTTTTTGTCATTTTAGCCTTTTACATCCCAGGTGTCTTCATCTCCCTCATGAACAGATTTGCCCAAAATGTGCCCCTGTATGTCCATGTTCTCATTGCCAATGTGTCCTTCTTGATGCCCCCCATGCTAAACCCCATCGTCTACGGGGTGAGGACCAAACAGATCCGGGACAGGCTGCTCCGCCTCTTTACTCATAAAGGGGCCTAAAGATTTCTCCTGGTGCTCTGGCTCCCAGACCGAGCTCTGTGCAGAGCTGGCTGGTGATGTGGTGCTGTGCCCTCTTCCCTGAATCCCTGACTGGACAGTCAAAGTGACATTAAATCCTTTCCTGGCCTTACTGTGCTGTGTCAGTGTGATGAACTGAGGAATCATTCTGTGTATAACTCATTGTCTCATTGGGTTGCCACTTTTCTAAACACAGTAAACTGGACCTGTCCTGCCTATTCCCCAAGGCCCTGCCCCCTGCCCCACCTTTTTCCACAAGGTCGCTTCCGCTGTCCCATCTCCCCGAAGGCTCCACTCCCTTCTACACCTCTTCCTCCAATGCACCGGCTCAGCTCTGCTTCTTCCCCCAGAGGCCCACCCCTGTTACTCGCTCCCCTCCTCTCCAACCCCATCCACTTGCTGGATCATCTCCACCTTCCTCCCTGCCAGCCTGGGCTCCCTCTGCTCCGGGGCTGGGACAGTATCTGCTGCAGCTTGGCAAGGAACCTGCAGTAAGTGCAGTGAGGATGCAGCGCTGGGGCCGACAGGCCAGTCTGGAGCAGAAAGGGAAGCCAGAAACTGTATAAAAGAAGCTGAGGGTTGGGAGCAGGGTCATGTGGCAGTCAGTCGAGATTGTGCATCATACAGCTTGTGGGCCCTAAAGCTCAGCTGCAAAGTCCTGAGGCCAGAGACCATTTTGAGGCTTATTTCCTTAGCTTTCAGCAATTGTCTCAAGTTGCAGTGGGGGAGGTCTAGGTTGGATATTAGGAAACACTGTTTCACTAGGAGGGGAGTGAAGCACTGGAATGAATTATCTAGGGAGGTGGTGGAATCTCCTTCCTTAGAGGTTTTTATGGCCCGGTTTGACAAAGCCCTGGCTGGGATGATTTAGTTGGTGTTGGTCCTACTTTGAGCAGGGGATTAGACTAGATGACCTCTTGAGGTCTCTTCCAACCCTAATATTCTATGATTCTATGATTCCATGATATTTGGCATGTGGAACTCCTTGCCACAGTCATTATTGGAGCAAAGAGCTTAGCTGAATGGGATTCACGAATGGATTGTCCATTATAGGTGGTGCTGGTGGCACCACCGTTAATTAACATTATCCGACAACTTCAATTAGACAATCTTTTTTTCAGTTTCTTACATGTTTGACAAAACTTTAACCATTTGGAATTGAATTTCCCATGCTGGGTGTCTGCTTCTGGCTCTACTGTTATTTGAATGTTTCATGCATAACAGTTCAGATGACTTCTCAAATGATGCTAGGAGAGAGATGTCTTGTCCATGTTGAAACATTCTCATAATTATTCCAGTGAGGAGCCCTTCCACCTCCTTGCTTTCCAGCAGATAAAAGCCAGGTAAGTGCCCCTGCATTATCAGCCAGAGCCCTGAAATGCAAGAGGAGGAGGTGACAGTCTCTGCTCATTCACACAAAGTTGGCTCCTGACGTCTTTATTCAGTTCTTATTCCAAGGGGAGTTTTGCCTCACTGGGACCTTAGCAAACTGTGGGCCATGGCCTCCGAATTTGGCCTTGTGTTTTTCATCTGTGAACACATTTCATCCTGAAAGATCCATTGTGCCACTGAAATGCAGCCATCTTGGTGTGGGAGGCCATAAGCCAGGGTCAGCAGGATTCAGAGAAAAGAGAGAGATTTTGACCAGTGATACTGAAGCAAACTCATCAACAGTGGTAAGGGCTCTGAGGTGTTTAATGGCTGTGGAAAGGACCACAGAGCCCTATTCTCTATCCCATCACGGAAATGTTGCAATGAGTTTGTTGAGCAGGTGAGTTTCTCAACAGAGATGGGTACTTCTGAATTCTGAGATGGAAGCGTCTTCTCTGGGAATCACCAGGAGGTAGCCATGGCCCACTCCTCTCTCACATCAGCTTCTGCAGCAATATCTGACACCAAAAGCTGATACAGGGGCTGCACCATTTGTAATAAAGTTCCATGCAATCACAGTGGGGTTTGTCGATCATCTGAATGTGAATAGGCTGGAGACAAGGCTGTCTGCACTTCTATGGTCTATAGTCACCTTTAGGAGTAAAGAGTAATTAAGGGAACTTCCCAAAGGGAGATGAGAACACTCAGGCTCTGTGCTCTGTGTATATTTAATATTATAGTTGCTTATTGAGGAAATTAGAGATAGGCCTCCATAGGGTCTGATAGACTGTAAATGCCCAGGATGTCTGGGTAGATAGCACACAGACGAATCTGTAGAAAGATGCCTGAGGAGAGAAATGAACACTATCTGCAGACACATGGGGCTGTTGCTAGGAGATCAGAGATCAGTGTGATGGGTTTGGTCACAGAGATCCCCTTGGGACTGTCACCTGATGTACTGAAATTACTTCTGAGCCAGTTTTCCCTGCCAGCTTGGGATTTCCAGAGCCCTGTCTTGTTGAGCCAGACATGCTAGGTGCCTGAGGGGCTTCTGTGCTCAGGGTTGCAGCATTCGTATTGACCAGCTGCTCCCTCCTTTCTCCCAGCACAGGGCATTTATTCCTCATGTGATCAGAAGAATTACAATGGTAGAACCTTCTGGACTGTTCTGTCTTTCCAAGAGATTTGGGTCAAGGATTGTAGGAGTGAGGTAAATTAGAACCCTGCTTCCCATCAAGTTTTAACCTCTCTGTCTGTGGTATATTCACAACAGATGTTTGTGTCTTCTCAAAATCATTAGCTAGAGAAGCCGTCTCATCCACAGGTTTTGTCATTTTGTCCCATAGACTGTTTTACATCATCTTGACATATATTTAAGAAATGCTCCTGAGCAACAACATCAAACATTCCTTCAAATCTTGTAACACCTCTGCACCTACCCACTTCTCCAACAAATCTTTCATTTAATTTACATGTTCCACACTGCTCATACCAGCCCTCCTCCTGGTGAAGTGGGAGGGATTTGCTTCAGCTTTTCCAGCTATCCCCCTTTCTCCTCACAATTTTGTTGTTTTAGTTCCATAGCCCTTCTGTGCTCAGCCTCCTCTCTGGCAGCCTCTGCCTGAGACAGCTCCAAAATTCACCTGTGTCTGCAATCTCCACAGCTCCAAGTTTTCAATTGTTTCACTGTTTTCACTCATCTTGTTGCTTTTCAGTCCCTACTTCCCTTTCCTGAAATAAACAAGCAGAAAAGAGCAAACTGGTAACCTCTTTGACTGAGCTCCAGCCACCACACTTAACGTCTCACATAAAGTCTCCACACCAGTTTATGACGTGCAAATCTCACTCCGCACAACAAGCTACTCATTTTACCCTGCTTACAGCACCACTGTGATGTACTTCCCCAGGGTGCAATCTGGAACTGGGATACCGCTGAGCCTTTTGTCTTGCCAGTCTGGGCCCCCCTCACACTATAGGGCTGTGAGAAGCTGTAAAACCCTCCAGGTCCTGCACTCCCACAAACGTTCACAGGCAGGGACAGACCTAGGTGAGTTACATGGATGCTTTCGCCAAACAACCATGAAGCAACAGCCAATTCTCCCCAAGGATCCCAGAGTTGTATCATCTTGTCCTGATGAGAAGTCAGACCAGGGTAAGTTTATTACCCAGTCTGCCCCTCCCTCAAAGTGGAACGGACAATGCACCAGCCCCTGTTCCTGAGCAGATTTCCCTTTATGCTTCAAACAACACACTGTTTTAGTTTAAAAAAAATAGGGCAGATTAAGTACAAACAGATTTTAAGTGGTTGAAAATAATAAGTGTACAGATCAAAGTAGATTAGCTAAGAAATAAAACAAAATCACAATGTGAGGTCTATAAATGAGACAGTCTATATTCATGCCGTGGCAGTCTTGTTGTGCTGCCAAAGCTTTTGATGCCCACGTGATCGCTGGCCGGGTAGTCACATTCCTTGGTGTGCCCACTTCAGGATTTGCTGCTCTTTGTGTCTAGTCATGTGTCCCCACCAGGAAAGCTTCCAAAACTAACACAGCACCGATGAGGGCAGCTGAGGGCTCAATATAACCTTGTGCTGCCCCTTGACATGGACCAGCTGCTGGAGACCAGGAGCATTGAAAATGTCAGCCCAGAGTTCCTCAGCCCCCCCATTTTGCTTCCATCCACCTGAGCTGGGGGACCCACTGTTCTATAGATCAGCAGCTTTGTCATAAGCCTGCAGCTGCAACAGCCCCACAACGGCTGTGGAAGGGAATGTGGCAGCAGCTGCTGCTGAAAAAGCACCTGAATCTTATGTGCAGCCTCCATCCCTGTCTATGAAGCTGCCACCTGCCCAGCAATCCCTCCAGACAGGTGAATACTGAGCTGGTTGCAGCTGCAGATTGCTAGAGGGTAATGGCCAGGGTCTTCGTTTTACCTGGATTCATAACCAGACTAATGAGCGCTGCTTCTTCCTCCACTGATTAAGAAAGAAGAAAGGAAACAAAGAAAGAGCGTACAACACCCCATCACGCTTCATTCTTCTCAGACTCATGCCACACACAAAGCCAGAACAGGAAAGGGAATCGAATCTCAAAGGAGAAAAAGCAAATCAAAAAACCTCGAACTGTCTCTTGAAGAGACAGACTGCGCTGCCACAATCTCTAACTCCAGTGACTGTGTGTAAGTTGCTGTTCCTGGGACTGGAGCTGGTATTTGGAACAGAGGAACTTGATCCAATGTTCAGTAACTCACTTGCACCCCTGTTTCCCAGGAATCGAATCAGCCCTCCTGGGTTCTTTGCTGCTTGTTTAGAGGGTCAAATTTCTCCCATCTCAGGTAGGAGAAGAACAGCACGTCATGTCATGTCTGAACACCAGCACCTGCTCCCACCCTGCCGCCTTCCTCCTGGTCAGCATCCCTGGACTGCAGGAGGCCCAGTTCTGGATCGCCTTCCCTTTCTGCATCATGTATGTCATTGCCATGCTGGAAAATGCCACTGTTCCCTGCTTTATAAAGACTGAGCCGAGTCTGCAAGAGCCCATGTACCTCTTCCTGGCCATGCTGGCCATCACCAACCTGGTTCTGTCCACGTCCACCCTGCCCAAAATGCTGAGCATCTTCTGGCTGGGCTCCAGGGAGATCAGGTTCCATGCCTGTCTCACTCAGATGTTCTTCGTCCACACCTCCTCGTCGGTGGAGTCGGGCATGCTCATGGCCCTGGCCTTGGATAACTACGTGGCCATCTGCTGCCCCCTCCTGCACTCCAGCATACTGTCCATCCCAGCCATAGTGACAATGGGGAGCCTGGTGCTGGCACGCGGAGTCCTTCTGGTGAGCCCCTTCTCCCTCCTTGTCCGCAGGCTGCCCTTCTGCCAGTGCTGCCGCATCTCCCACTCATACTGCGAGCACATGGCTGTGGTGAAGCTGGTGTGTGGGGACGCTACAGTCAGTGTCATTTACGGCCTGTTTGTGGCTTTTATGGTGCTGGGATTTGATGTGCTTATCATCTCCGTGTCCTATGCTACAATCCTCCAGGCTGTACTGAGGCTGCTGTGCACGGACGCCCGTCTCAAGTCCTTAAGCACCTGCACCTCTCTCTTGTGTGTCATCCTGACATACTATGTCCCTGCCCTCTTCATCTTCCTCACCCATCGCTTTGATTCATAGATTCATAGATTCTAGGACTGGAAGGGACCTCGAGAGGTCATCGAGTCCAGTCCCCTGCCCGCATGGCAGGACCAAATACTGTCTAGACCATCCCTGATAGACATTTATCTAACCTACTCTTAAATATCTCCAGAGATGGAGATTCCACAAACTCCCTAGGCAATTTATTCCAGTGTTTAACCACCCTGACAGTTAGGAACTTTTTCCTAATATCCCATCTAAACCTCCCTTGTTGCAGTTTAGGCCCATTGCTTCTTGTTCTATCCTTAGAGGCTAAGGTGAACAAGTTTTCTCCCTCCTCCTTATGAACCCTTTTAGATACCTGAAAACTGCTATCATGTCCCCTCTCAGTCTTCTCTTTTCCAAACTAAAGAAACCCAATTCTTTCAGCCTTCCTTCATAGGTCACGTTCTCAAGACCTTTCATCATTCTTGTTGCTCTTCTCTGGACCCTCTCCAATTTCTCCACATCTTTCTTGAAATGCGGTGCCCAGAACTGGACACAATACTCCAGTTGAGGCCTAACCAGCGCAGAGTAGAGCGGAAGAATGACTTCTCATGTCTTGCTCACAACACACCTGTTAATACATCCCAGAATCATGTTTGCTTTTTTTGCAACAGCATCACACTGTTGACTCATATTTAGCTTGTGGTCCACTATAACTCCTAGATCCCTTTTTGCCGTACTCCTTCCTAGACAGTCTCTTCCCATTCTGTATGTGTGAAACTGATTGTTCCTTCCTAAGTGGAGCACTTCGCATTTGTCTTTATTAAACTTCATCCTGTTTACCTCAGACCATTTCTCCAATTTGTTCAGATCATTTTGAATTATGACCCTATCCTCCAAAGCATTTGCAATCCCTCCCAGTTTGGTATCATCTGCAAACTTAATAAGCGTACTTTCTATGCCAATATCTAAGTCGTTGATGAAGATATTGAACAGAGCCGGTCCCAAAACAGACCCCTGCGGAACCCAACTTGTTATGCCTTTCCAGAAGGATTGGGAACCATTAATAACAACTCTCTGAGTATGGTTATTCAGCCAGTTATGCACCCACCTTATAGTAGCCCCATCTAGGTTGTATTTGCCTAGTATATTGATAAGACTATCATGTGAGACCGTATCAAATGCCTTACTAAAGTCTAGGTATACCACATCCACAGCTTCTCCCTTATCCACAAGGCTCGTTATCCTATCCTTTTTTTTATTTTATCTTCTAAACCTACCCCCTTCCTATTAGCATTCACTATGTTAGGCATTCCTTCAGACTTCTCAGTGAAGACCGAAACAAAGAAGTCATTAAGCATCTCTGCCATTTCCAAGTTTCCTGTTACTGTTTCTCCCTCCTCACTGAGCAGTGGGCCTACCCTGTCCTTGGTCTTCCTCTTGCTTCTAATGTATTGATAAAAAGTCTTCTTGTTTCCCTTTATTCCTGTAGCTAGTTTGATGTCATTTTGTGCCTTTGCCTTTCTAATCTTGCCCCTGCATTCCTGTGTTGTTTGCCTATATTCATCCTTTGTAATCTGTCCTAGTTTCCATTTTTTATATGACTCTTTTTTATTTTTTAGATCATGCAAGATCTTGTGGTTAAGCCAAGGTGGTCTTTTGCCACATTTTCTATCTTTCCTAACCAGCGGAATAGCTTGCTTTTGGGCCCTTAATAGTGTCCCTTTGAAAAACTGCCAACTCTCCTCAGTTGTTTTTCCCCTCAGTCTTGATTCCCATGGGACCTTTCCTATCAGGCAGAGGGATAGCTCAGTGGTTTGAGCATTGGCTTGCTAAACCCACGGTTATGAGCTCAATCCTTGAGGGGGCCATTTGGGGCAAAAATCTGTCTGGGGTTGGTCTTGCTTTGAGCAGGGGGTTGGACTAGATGACCTCCTGAGGTCTCTTGCAACCCTGATATTCTATAAATCTATAATCAGCTTACTGAAATCCATTGTCTCAATTTTGCTGTACTCCCTTCTACCCTTCCTTAGAATTGGGAACTCTATGATTTCATGATCACTTTCACCCAAGCTACCTTCTACTTTCAAATTTTCAACAAGTTCCTCCCTATTTGTTAAAATCAAGTCTAGAACAGCTTCCCCCCAGTAGCTTTTTCAACCTTCTGAAATAAAAAGTTGCCTGTAATGCAGTCCAAGAACTTATTGGATAGTCTGTGCCCCGCTGTGTTATTTTCCCAACATATATCTGGATAGTTGAAATCCCCCATCACCACCAAATCTTGGGCTTTGGATGATTTTGTTAGTTTTTTAAAAAAAAGCCTCATCCACCTCTTCCACCTGGTTAGGTGGCCTGTAGTAGACTCCTAGCATGAAATCACCCTTGTTTTTTACCCCTTTTAGCCTAACCCAGAGAGACTCAACACTTCCGTCTCCTATGTCCATCTCCACCTCAGTCCAAGTGTGTACATTTTTAATATATAAGGCAACACCTCCTCCCTTTTTCCCCTGTCTATCCTTCCTGAGCAAGCTGTATCCATCCACACCAACATTCCAGTCATGTGTATTATCCCACCAAGTTTCGGTGATGCCAACAATGTCAAAGTTGTATTTATTAGTACTTCCAGTTCTTCCTGCTTATTACCCATACTTCTCACATTTGTATATAGGCATCTAAGATACTGATTTGATCTTGCCTCCCGGTTTTGCCCTGACCCTCCTTTCTCTCTGCCATTATAGCCCATGCTCCCTCCTATTTCCGACCCATCTCCCAGATCTCCATGTTCCCCACTTACCTGTGGGCTTTGCTCACCTGTCCCCCTCGAAGCTAGTTTAAAGCCCTCCTCACTAGGTTAGCCAGTCTGTGTTCAAATAGGGTCTTTTCACTCCTCAAAAGGTGAACACCATCTCTGCCTAGCAGTTAAATTTATGGAGATATCCTATTTCCTAGAATTGGAAGGGACCTTGAAAGGTCATCGAGTCTAGCCCCCTGCCTTCACTAGCAGGACCAAGTACTGCCCCAGATCCCTAAGTGTCCCCCTAAAGGATTCAACTCACAACCTTGGTTTAGCAGGCCAAAGCTCAAACCACTGAGCTATCCCTCCTGAAATAGCATCCTGTGGTCAAGGAGGCCAAAGCCCTCCTGGCAACACCATCTTCGCAGCCAGGCATTCACCTCCACGATGCACCTGTCTCTGCCCGGGCCCCTACCTTTGACAGGAAGGAATGTGGCCTCGATGTCCCCCACCATGTCCACATCCTGGTGGCCAATCTCTGTGGGTGCCCCCCCCCCATGTGAAACCCTATTGTATATGGGGTGAAAACCAAACAGATCTGGGAGAGGGGGATCCATATCTTCCAGCAGAAAGGAATCTGAGCAGTGTGTGCCTGTCTAATTTAATCTAGGAATATAAAACTTTCATCACCATGGCCTCTGACTCCTTCATGATCTGACACCACTCACAGTGGTATGAGATCATAGAGCTGTCACCATGGACTCCGAGTGGGCTCCTCATTTGCATTAGCCCTTCTGTCTCTGGATGCCCGTGTCTGGGTCATGCAGGCACCCAGAAACCGTGGCCAAAACCAGGCCTTTCAAGGTAAAACCATGATGGGTGGAAACCACATTAAGTCTCATTGGATGCTGTGAACCATTGTTATCCTTATGTCTTTGGGCTTTTCCTGTACTCTTCACTCATGTGCCTTGTGCTCAGCGGCAGGAGGCTGGGAGACATCTGTCTATAAATAGGTTGGCCATTTGAGACTCTCAGCACCTAACCAGATCTCACCGGGACTGAAGAAGGGAGTAAATGCATTCTAGAGAAAAGCCAGTTTTCCCCAGCTTCTCTGCAGAGGGGCGGGTGGGGAAGGAATGGAACCCCCCCAGAAAATGGAACAGAGAGAGGAGGGGTTGGTCCAGTCCTTTAAAAACACAGAGACTGGATGAACCAGAAGAAGCTGGGGCAGGAGAGAGGCGCAAGGGCAGCAGAGGGGACTCTGGTTGCAGGGCTGTGGCTGCGGCAGAGACAGACTGCAGCTGCAGGAGGAGCCAGGAGTGGCAGGAAGTGGCCCCCGGACACCCCAGAGGGCTCTGACCAAATCCCAAAGTTTGCTCCAGGGTGCTGTGGACAAAGTAATGCACATTGGAAATCATCATTCCAAATAAGCATATAAATTGATGGGGTCTAAATGAGTTTTTACCACTCAGGAAAGCGATCTTGGAGTCATTGTGGATAGTTCTTTGAAAACATCCAATCAATTGGCAGCAACCATCAAAAAAGGGAACCGAATATTGGGAATCATTAAGAAGGGATAGATAATAAAAAGGAAAATATCATAACATCATGACTGGTGTGGAGAAAGCGTATACAGAAGTGTTATTTACGCCTTCTCATGAAATGAATAGGCAGCAGGTTTAAAACGAATAAACGGGAGCATTTCTACACACAATGCACAGTCAACCTGTAGAACTCCTTTCCAGAGGATATTGGGAAGGTCACAACTATAACAGCCTTTCTCCCACCAACTCCTGGTGGATCCAGATCCAACCCCTTGGATCTAAAAACAAGGAAAAATCAATCAGGTTATTTAAAAAGGCTTTTAATTAAAGAAAAGAAAGGTAAAAGAAAACCCTCTGGGAGAGATTAGCATACCAGTTACTCTCACAGACAACAGATTCCAAACACAGAGGATGCTCCCCTGGGCAAAAACTTACACGAAAAATACCCAAATACCCAATTTCATTATTCCTCTAATTGCACAAGACCGGTTACAAAGAAATAAACATAAACCTATTTATTTCCCTCACTAATACTCACTACTTAATAAGAGGCTGAATTCAGGAGCTTTCCCACTCCGGTTTAAAAACCCCGTTTTCAAGGCCTGGGTCTGTTTGCTTTAACGATCCTGTGCCTGGAAAGAGAGAAACTGAAAACAGATTGCACCCAAGGGGGAGCTCTGGCAAAAGTGTGCTGAAGCAATTGGAGTATCTGGGGGAGCTGAACCACATCACGGTGAAGAGAACAGCTTGTGGACCTCTTCACACAGGTTTGGGATCACCCAGCCCCACTCCACTTCCAGTCACAGTACCCTAGTGTCCATGGAGCAGCTCAGGTTTGCTGTCACAGCCCCGCTCAAGCTCCCATGGCTCGACGCCCACCAGAAGGCTGTGTTTCGGTCCCACACACTGGACCATGTGCTGTTGAGTCAGAGCAGCATTCAGGCCCTGCCTCTAGCTCTGGGTTTCTAGGCCCACTGTCAGGGTTCAGCTTCCATTCTAGCCTCTAGGAGTGGGGAGCTGCACACCAAGCGCCAAGGCACCGAGGCTAGTCTCCTTTGCTCTGTATCTCGGCAGGCTTTTCTCCTACGGTACAGAGGAGACTGCAGTCTTTTTCAGGACATGTAATTATGTCTTATATAAAAATACAAATTTAGAATTCAGAGAGCTCCAGTGTGGGGATGTATCATCCTTACGCCAACCTAATGGAAAGTTCCATAAGAAGGTAAGGGTCACGATGGGACACTTGCCAGGCAATGGCTCATGGCCTTGTAAAACAAAGGCGCCCCCTGGTGGTCTAGGGATTATATAAGATGAGGTAAAGAAGGTAATAAATCATGGCCTTATGTAAGGCCCCCTGGTGGTCTAGGGATTATATAAGATGAGGTAAACAAGGTAATAAATCATGGCCTTATGTAAGGAACGGTTGAACCAATCGGTGTGGGGCTATACATGTGATAAACACATGATTCTCCTTCTTGTCCAATCGGTAGATGTGTGATTATAGCCTAATTGTGTTATGTAATGTTGAGAAAAACTATAAAAGAAAGCTTGTAATAAACAGGATTCGATTCAGCTTGCAACCACATTGGTCGTGTGCTTTATCCGCTCCGCATGGGACCCCACACTCCAGTTCTGTAGATATATTGCTGTGACACTCTGTACCCCCAAAGCAAAACCCTGGCACCCCACATTCACCACTGTTATCTAGTTGCAACAAATCTTGTACAAAATATGTCATGTGAGGTATCTATGGAAAAGCTGTGGTTTGCTGAATGTGATTATCCTATTTGTGTGTCTGTGTCATTTTTGCCTCTGAAGTAACAAATATTGACAATCTACCTGTATTTCAAATGTGTTTCCTCCTGTGGTAACTCCCACAAAGTAGTTAACATCCAGCCTAGCCAGCACATTGTGAATGGATATTCAACTTGATGGCTCATAAATGAACACAATGGGCCATGGGAGAAGCTTATCCCCATCTGTAGCCAAAATATGGGTAATGGCCCCTGCTATGACTCATTGAAGCATGCGAGGGCATGTGACCAGCTCATGTGACACTGGACTCCATCCTGTGCCTGAACTTTTCCACTAATTGTGCTGGGGGCTTTTGCTTGGAAAAAGGAATTTCCCTCCACATGGCAGAAACTGTAATAGGGGAAAGCGACATTGTCACTTAGCCTCACTCTTCCCACAACTCAACACCCGGAACCACCTTAGGAATAAGGACTGAACTGGGGCTGTGGTCCCAAGATGAAGGGGTTTCTAGCCTGTGTATGAAAGATGGGGGGACTGTTTGTCCCATCAGGGTGAGACACTCCTTGATTGAAATCCTGTCTAGCGTATAGAACTTAGATTGTGATTTTGTTTATTTCTTAAATAACCAACTTTGATCTCTCTCTATAACTTATAACGACTTAAAATCATTTTTTCTGTACTTAGTACATCTGCTTTCTATTTATTTACGTAAAACCATGTGTTGTTTGAAGTATAAAGGGAAATCTGCTCAGGAACAGGGGCTGGTGCATTGTCCTTCCACATTGAGGGAAGGGGGCAGGGCAAGAAACTTACACTGGTCAGTCTTCTGAGAAGGGCAAGACAGTACAGCTCTGGGATCCTAGGCTGGGGAGCTGGGGGAACTGGCTCGAGCCCCTCTATTGTTGGTTCATGAGTGGCTAGTGAAAGCATTCATGTAACTGCAGGTGGGTGTGTCTCCGTCTCTATGTCAGTGTGTAAGTGCAAGACCTCATAGTGTGAGAGGGGGCCCAGGTTGGTATGTGAGAGGGGTCACAGGAACCCCTCTTTCAGGTTGCACCCTGCAGAAGTCCATCACGTCCACCAATGAACAGGCCCTACGACAGTATGACTCCATTTCTCACTTATCATAGTCTCAGTTACCGATGAAGAGACCGTTGTTATGGCAGGCACGTCAGGACTCCTGGGTTCTTTCTGTCATTCTCTCTGTGACTTTGGCCAACTCATGTCTCCCTGTACCTCAGTTTACCTATGGATATAATGGGGATGTGCTCATAGTGACTTTCCTTTGCTAAGTCTTTTGAAGATCCTTCACTGAAAGGTTCTACGTGGTATGATAATACTTACTGATGAGAATTACATTTCTCTGATCCCTTAGCGAAAATCCCATGTGCCTCCAGAAGGTGTTCGTGTCTCCCCTCAGTCATCTTTCTCCAGATCTGTCTGTCTACTATCTACCCATCCATCCTGGGCATTTACACAGCATCAGATCCTCTGAGACCTAGGCACTATCCCTAGCTTTCTTAGTAATCAGCTATAATTTTTAAATATACACAAATACACAGAGCAGCCAATTCCTCTCTGACTCAGTGGAGACCCCAAGAGTTCTCATCTCCCTTTGGGAAGGTCCCTTAATTACTGTTTGCTACTAAAGCTGGATAAAAAACACATTAGTGCAGACATAGAAACAGACCCATGAGCTAGAGTGTGTCTGGTCTCCAGCCTGTCTGCATCCAGATGCCGCTTCTCCCCTAGAGGCTGAGCGAACCCCACTGGGATTGCACAGAGCTATATTATAAACAGTGCACATCCTTGTGTGAGCTCTCGGCGTGGGATGCTGCTGCAGATGCTGGGGTGAGAGAGGTGTGGGACACGGCTACCTGAGGGATATTCCCAGCGAAGAGGCTTCCATCTCAGAAATCACAGGTACCCATCTCTTTCTGTTCGACAAACCAAGTGCAACGTATGCATGATGGGACAGAGAATAGGTCTGTTTTAATTTCCGCTCCGCATAGCCGCTAAACATCCCAGGGATGAATTTGCTCTAGTATCTTCGGCAAAAATGTCCCTCTTTGCTATGCACCTCTGTGATGGGCTCCAGCCCTAAGGTGGCTGCATTTCAGTGGCACAATGGATCCTTCAGGATGAAAGTTGTTAGAAGACGTCCAGGACAAGGCCAGATTTGGAGGCTGTGCACCGTAGTTTGCTCATAAGAACATAAGAACGGCCGTACCGGGTCAGACCAAAGGTCCATCTAGCCCAGTATCCTGTCTACCGACAGTGGCCAATGCCAGGTGCCCCAGAGGGAGTGGACCTGACAGGCAATGATCAAGTGATCTCTCTCCTGCCAGGCATCTCTATCCTCTGACAAACAGAGGCTAGGGACACCATTCCATACCCATCCTGGCTAATAGCCATTAATGGACTTAACCACCATGAATTTATCCAGTTCTCTTTTAAAGGCTGTTATAGTCCTAGCCTTCACAACCTCCTCAGGCAAGGAGTTCCACAAGTTGACTGTGCACTGGATGAAGAAGAACTTCCTTGTTTTTGTTTTAAACCTGCTGCCCATTAATTTCATTTGGTGACCCCTAGTTCTTGTATTATGGGAATAAGTAAATAACTTTTCCTTATCCACTTTCTTCACATCACTCATGATTTTATATACCTCTATCATATCCCCCCTTAGTCTCCTCTTTTCCAAGCTGAAGAGTTCTAGCCTCTTTAATCTCTCCTCATATGGGACCCGTTCCAAACCCCTAATCATTTTAGTTGCCCTTTTCTGAACCTTTTCTAGTGCCAGTATATCTTTTTTGAGATGAGGAGACCACATCTGTACGCAGTATTCGAGATGTGGGTGTACCATTGATTTATATAAGGGCAATAATATATTCTTAGTCTTATTCTCTATCCCCTTTTTAATGATTCCTAACATCCTGTTTGCTTTTTTGACCGCCTCTGCACACTGCGTGGACATCTTCAGAGAACAATCCATGATGATTCCAAGATCTTTTTCTTGACTTGTTGTAGCTAAATTAGCCCCCATGATATTGTATGTATAGTTGGGGTTATTTTTTCCAATGATTCATTACTTTACATTTATCCACATTAAATTTCATTTGCCATTTTGTTGCCCAATCACTTAGTTTTGTGAGATTTTTTCGAAGTTCGTCACAGTCTGCTTTGGTCTTAACTATCTTGACCAGTTGAGTATCATCTGCAAACTTTGCCACCTCATTGTTTACCCCTTTGTCCAGATCATTTATGAATAAATTGAATAGGATTGGTCCGAGGACTGACCCTTGGGGAACACCACTAGTTACCCCTCTCCATTCTGAGAATTTACCATTAATTCCTACCCTTTGTTCCCTGTCTTTTAACCAGTTCTCAATCCATGAAAGAACCTTCCCTTTTATCCCATGACAGCTTAATTTACGTAAGAGCCTTTGGTGAGGGACCTTGTCAAAGGCTTTCTGGAAATCTAAATACACTATGCCCACTGGATCCCCCTTGTCCACATGTTTGTTGACCCCTTCAAAGAACTTTAATAGATTAGTAAGACATGATTTCCCTTTACAGAAACCATGTTGACTATTGCTCAACAGTTTGTGTTTTTCTATGTGTCTGACAATTTTATCCTTAACTATTGTTTCGACTAATTTGCCCGGTACTGCCGTTAGACTTACTGGTCTGTAATTGCCGGGATCACCTCTAGAGCACTTTTTAAATATTGGTGTTATATTAGCTAACTTCCAGTCATTGGGTAAAGAAGCTGATTTAAAGGACAGGTTACAAACCTTACTTAATAGTTCCGCAACTTCACATTTGAGTTCTTTCAGAACTCTTGGGTGAATGCCATCTGGTCCCGGTGACTTGTTAATGTTAACTTTATCAATTAATTCCAAAACCTCCTCTAGTGACACTTCAATCTGTGACAGTTCCTCAGATTTGTCACCTACAAAAGCCGGCTCAGGTTTGGGAATCTCCCTAACATCCTCAGCCATGAAGACTGAAGCAAAGAATCCATTTAGTTTCTCCGCAATGACTTTATCGTCTTTAAGTGCTCCTTTTGTATCTCGATCATCAAGGGGCCCCACTGATTGTTTAGCAGGCTTCCTGCTTCTGATGTACTTAAAAAACATTTTGTTATTACCTTTGGAGTTTTTGGCTAGCCGTTCTTCAAACTCCTCTTTGGCTTTTCTTATTACATTCTTGCACTTAATTTGGCAGCGTTTATGCTCCTTTCTATTTGCCTCACTAGGATTTGACTTCCACTTTTTAAAGGAAGTCTTTTTATCTCTCACTGCTTCTTTTACATGGTTGTTAAGCCACGGTGGCTCTTTTTTAGTTCTTTTACTGTGTTTCTTAATTCGGGGTATACATTGAAGTTGGGCCTCTATTATGGTGTCTTTAAAAAGCGCCCATGCAGCTTGCAGGGATTTCACTTTAGTCACTGTACTTTTTAACTTCTGTTTAACTAACCCCCTCATTTTTGCATAGTTCCCCCTTTTGAAATTAAATGTCACAGTGTTGGGCTGTTGAGATGTTCTTCCCACCACAGGGATGTTGAATGCTATTGTATTATGGTCACTATTTCCAAGCGGTCCTCATAGACTCATAGACTTTAAGGTCAGAAGGGACCAATATGGTCATCTAGTCTGACCTCCTGCATGATGCAGGCCACAAAAGCTGACCCACCCACAACAGAATCTTCCAGCCTGCGACCCCTGCCCTATGCTGCGGAGGAAGGCGAAAAACCTCCAGGGCCTCTGCCAATCTACCCTGGAGGAAAATTCCTTCCCGACCCCAAATATGGCGATCAGTAGAACCCCGAGCATACGGTCCTGTTATAGTTACCTCTTGGACCAGCTCCTGCGCTCCACTCAGGACTAAATCGAGAGTTGACTCTCCCCTTGTGGGTTCCCGTACCAGCTGCTCCATGAAGCAGTCATTTAAAGTATTGAGAAATTTTATCTCTGCATTTCGTCCTGAAGTGAAATGTTCCCAGTCAATATGGGGATAATTGAAATCCCCCACTATTATTGAGTTCTTAATTTTGATAGCCTCTCTAATCTCCCTTAGCATTTAATCATCTCTATCACTGTCCTGGTCAGGTGGTCTATAATAGATCCCTAATGTTATATTCTTATTAGAGCATGAAATTACTATCCATAGAGATTCTATGGAACATGTGGATTCACTTAAGATTTTTACTTCATTTGATTCTACATTTTCTTTCCCATATAGTGCCACTCCCCCCCCCCCCCTGCACAACCTGTTCTGTCCTTCCGATATATTTTGTACCTCGGAATGATTGTGTCCCATTGATTGTCCTCAGTCCACCAGGTTTCTGTGATGCCTATTATATCAATATCCTCCTTTATCACAAGGCACTCTAGTTCACCCATCTTATTATTTAGACTTCTAGCATTTGTGTACAAGCACTTTAAAAACTTGTCACTGTTTATTTGTCTGCCCTTTTCTGATGTGTCATTTTCCTTTTTATGTGAATGTTTCTCATCTGATCTGGCCCTTACATTATCCTCTTCCATGCTCAGGCCCCAGTGAAGCGCCATGTCAACCCCACTGTCATTTTTTAAGTGTAGACAAGCCCTCAAGCAGATCTTTCACATAAACATCCAGTCTGGAGTAAGAACTGAGTAAAACCTCAGGAGCCAGCTGTGTGTTAATGCACAGACACTGCCACCTCCTCCTCTTGCAATTTAGGGCTTTGGCTGTTAGTGGGGCGGGGTGGGTGTTACCAGACTTTATCTGCTGAAAAGCATGGAGGTGCTAGGGCTCCTCACTAGCATAAATATGAAAATTTTTCAACATGGCCAAGACATCTTCTCCCCTAGCTTCATGCTAGAAGTCGGCTGAACTGTTATGCTTCAAATTTTCAAAATTTAATTCCAGCGGAAGTAGACACCCAGTGTGGGAAATTTCAGGTTCATGTCTGGCAAACTTATACGCAACTGAAAATGAAGTCTTCTAATTGAAGGTGTCAGACAGACTTAACTATGCCATTAAAAATATGGAGGAACATTGCCACATAGATCAAGAGGCAATGCATTCAAACTACAGCATAGCAGATTTAGATTTAGATTTAATCTCAGATAAACTTCTCAAATGTAAGAAGAGGAGGACAATGTCACAGACGTCCAGGGGATTAGACTAGCTGATCCTTGCAGCCCCCTTCTAACCCTGTCACTCTTTGATTCCATGATATAAAATCCTAGTGTAGACCATTACTGAAACACAAGTTATGGAGCTCAATACTGGAGTAACTGGGTGAAATGTCATGGCTTGTGTAATACAGAAGGCCAATCCATTTGTGAATCCCATTCAGCTAAGCTCTTTGCTCCAATAATGTTTGTGGCAAGGAGTGGCATATCCACAGGCCAAATATGGACTATGTAAACAGTTTTCTTTTATCAATTTTATATGTTCAGAATTTCAATGTAATTGAACGTTCTCTTGTTCGTGTGTTATGAGACAGAATAAATATTGTGACGGGTTGATCACAGAAACCCCCTTGGGAACTGCCAACTGATGTGCAATATTCATAACTTCGATTACAAAAATGATACATGCATACAAATAGAATTAATAGATTCAGTAGATCATAACCTCTACAGACATATGTTACATGGCATGTGTAGCATAAAACATATCCCAATTATGTCACATATATACACATTCATAAGCATATTTCCATAAAGCCTTAAGTACTTTCTATAACAATAGATTCATAGGGTTCAAAATCAGAAGGGACCATCAGATCATCCAGTCTGACCTTCTGTATTACACAAGGCATTAAATTTCACCCAGTTACCCCACTATTGAGCTCCATAACTTGTGTTTGGGTAAGACCTGGCCTACATTCATATTTTATATCATGGAATCAAAGAGTAACAGGGTTAGAAGGGGTCTGCAAGGATCAGCTAGTCTAACCATCTGCCAAGATGCAGGATTTTTGTGTCTAAACCATCAAAGACAGATGACTATCCAGCCTCCTGTTGAAAACATCAAGTGAAGGACTTTCCACAACCTGCCTGGGCGTCTGTTCCATTGTCCTCCTGTTCGTACAGTTGGGAAGTTTATCAGAGATTAAATCTAAATCTGCTGTGCTGTAGTTTGAACCTCTTACCTCTTGATCTATGTGGCAATGTTCCTCCATATTTTTAATGGCAGCCTTTCAAGTATCTCAAGACTGCTGTAATGTCCCCTCTTAATCCTCCCTTTTCCAAACTAAACATACTCTTTTCCTTCAGCCTTTGCTTGTACGGCTTGCATTACATCCTGTGGATCGGCTTTGTCACTCTCATCTGGATATTTTTCAGTTTCTCTACATCCTTCCTATATAGTGGAGACCCAAACTGGACACAATACTCCAGCTGAGGTCTAACCAGCGCCAAGAAAAGTGCTACTATCCCCTCCTGTGACGTGCATGCTATGCCTCTGCTAATGCAAATTAAAATTGTATTGGCTCTTTTTTGCTATAGCAAAAAAAAATCACACTCCTGAGAGATGTAGCATGAGGTCTACTGAAGAAGTCTTCATCGACCTAGCTACCCCCTCTCAGAGAGGTAGATTATGTACGCTGACAGGAGTACCCTCACCAAAGTACCCACGGGGTTGTTGGCGGTGGAAATGGGGTCAGTGTTGAGGATGGCATCCAACTTCTTATAAAAACAGCAGGTCTGTGGCACAGCACCGGAGATACTGTTTGCCTCCCTTGCCCTCTGGTACATGTGCCGCAGCTCCTTCACCTTTGCTGTGCACTGCAGTGTGTTCTGATCATAGCTCTTTTCCCACACGCTGCACAAAATCTGCCCATAGGTATTGACATTCCTATGCCTGGTGTGCAACTGGGACGGCACAGCCTCCTCTCCCCAAATACTGAGTGGATCCTGAACCTCCACAGTGTCCCAAGCGTGGAGCTGCCATGGCCACCTGGGAAGCTGTGATGTGAGCACTCCACACCGAGCAAACAGGAAGAGGAATTTCAAAATTCCAGAGCCTTTAAAGGGGGAGGGGCAGAAAGCGTTTATCTTGATGCAGGGGAGAGGAGTTGAAACTGTTCACCAGAGCACTCAGGATGGGCAATGTGGGACGCCTTCCGGAGGCCAATTACAGTGATAAAAACAAGGACAAGTGTCTACACTGGCACTTTCCCAACAAAACTTTTGCGTAAAACTCTTGTCAAGGTGGTTATATTATGTCACTGAAACTGAGGAGTTCCGTTGTTGAAAGTGGCTTTGCAGTGTGTACACCGCCACTGTTTCTTTGGAAAAAGCTGCTTATTTGCCAAAAACAAACAAACAAACAAACAAACAAACAAACAAAAAACACATGGCAGTGCAGAAAAAGCCTAAGGAACAATGATGGATAACCAGTATCCACACTTGTGTTTTCTACCGGTGCTTAGTAAGGTTTCCCACACCATGATGTGTAGGAATTATTGAACAGAGGGACCTATAAAATATGAAATTGGCATTAGTAGGGTCAGTTCTTCATAAATCATTTCTCTAAATAATGAAAATGTCATTTTTCACTTGCAAAGAGCAACCAATCTGCTCCCCCCATGAGAACAGCCTCCAGGAGTGCATGTAGTGTCTCATATTAACATTGTCTCTCCATCCAGGTATTTGTACTGCGACCATCACCCTAGACCCTGGGCACATACAGGAAGTCAGGGGAACATATGGTGCATGCAAGAGACACCGTTCTGCCTCAAAGTTGGACACCTTCTCCCCTACTCCATGTCAGAGTCCAACACAACCGAGTTCACCAACCCCTCCACCTTCATCCTGCTGGGCATTCCTGGCCTGGAGGCGGCCCACATCTGGATCTGCATCCCCTTCTGCACCATGTACATCATAGCCATCTTGGGGAACTTTTCCATCCTATTCACTGTGAAGATGGAGCTGAGCCTCCGTGAGCCCATGTACTATTTCCTCTGCATGCTGGCTGTCAATGACCTGGTTGTGTATACATCCACCCTGCCCAAAATGCTGGCAATCTTCTGGTTCAATTCCAGGGAGATCGATTTCAGTGCCTGCCTCACCCAGATGTACTTCATGCTCATCTTCTCTGTGATGGAGTCTGGGATCCTCCTAGCCATGGCTTTGGATCGGTACGTGGCCATCTGCCATCCCCTGAGACATTCCGCGATCCTGACAAACCCCCTGGTGGCCAAGATTGGCCTGGCTGTGGTGCTGCGTGGTTGCATAGTTGTATTGCCCTTTCCATTCCTGGTAAGGCAGTGGCCTTATTGCAGAACCAACATCATCCCCGAGCCGTTCTGCGCACACATAGCTGTGGTGAACCTGGCCTGCACTGACACCCATGTTAGTAGTTACTACGGTCTCTTTGTGCAATTCTGTGTGATGGGTCTGGATGGGATTTTTATCGGGGTGTCCTACACCCAGATCCTCAGGGCTATCTTCATCCTCCCCACAAAAGAGGTGCGGCTCAAGACTTTGGGGACCTGTGGCTCCCACATTTTTCTCATTTCAGCCTTTTACATCCCAGGTGTCATCATCTCCCTCATGAGCAGATTTGCCCAAAATGTGCCCCTGTATTTCCACGTTCTCATTGCCAATGTGTCCTTCTTGATGCCCCCCATGCTAAACCCCATCATCTATGGGGTGAGGACCAAACAGATCCGGGACAGGCTGCTCCGGCTCTTTAGTCATAAAGGGACCTAAAGTTTTCTCCTGGTGCTCTGGCTCTCAGACCGAGCTCTGTGCAGAGCTGGCTGGTGATGTGGTGCTGGGCCCCCTTCCCGCAATCACTTACTGGACAGTCAAAGTGACATTAAACCCTTTCCTGACCTTGCTGTGCTGTGTCAGTGTGACAAACCGAGGAATCTTTTTGTGTACAACTCAATGTCTCATAGGACTGCCACCTTTCTAAACACTGTAAACTGCTCCTCTGAGGCCCCACGCCCTGCCCTGCCTATTCCACAAGGCCCTGACCCCTGACCCACCTCTTTCCACATGGCCACTTCCGCTGTCCCATTTCTCCCCCAAGGCCCCACTCCCTTCTCCACCTCTTACCCCAAAGCCCAACCCCTGTTACTCGCTCCCCTCCTCTCCAACCCCATCCACTTGCTGGATCATCTCCACCTTCCTCTCCCCCCCAGCCTTGGCTCCCCCTGCTTCGGGGCTGGGACAGGATCTGCTGCAGCCTGGCAAGGAACTGGCAGTGAGGACGCAGCGCTGGGTCCAACTGGCCATGCTGTAGCCGAGAGGGAATCCAGTAAACTGTATAAAATCAACTGAGGGTTGGGTGCAGGGCTGTGATGCAGTAACAGCTTGTGGGCCCTAAAGTTCAGCTGTAAAGTCCTGAGGGCAGAGACCTTTGTGATGCTTATTTCCTTAGCTTTCAGCGATTGTCTCAATTTGCAGTGGGAGAGGTCTAGGTTGGATATTAGGAAACACTATTTCACTAGGAGGGTGGTGAAGCACTGGAATGGATTACCTGGGGAGCTGGTGGAATCTCCACCCTTAGAAGTATTTAAGTCACAGCTTGACAAAACCCTAGGTGGGATGATTTAGTTGGGGTTGGTCCTGCTTTGAGCAGGGGTTGGACAAGATGACCTCCTGAGGTCCCTTCCAATCCTAATCTTCTATGATTTGTTCCTCCTTTCTGGGGACCTGTAGCTGGCAGGGTTCCAGCAATAGGGATGGGCTGGGGGTCCTTTGCCCTGAGCCAGGCCTCGTGAGCAGGGCAAGGGATCAGCTTTGAAGCTAGGAGGACAGCAGCTGAGAGAGGCGGAAGGATCAGCCCCTGTGTAAGCTGGGAAGGCGGGATGGTGGGCAGAGGCCGGGGTGGCTGTGGTAGCTCACACGGAGGGAAATAAACAGCACATCTACCATTAGCCAGCAATTTACACGGCACCCTATCTGGAATGACAGGACACCCACTGCCCAGGGGCTGAGCTGAACGGTGAAGCTGAGTCTAACATACGCTCTGCATGATGCTTTTGATCACTACATCTGGAAGTTCTTTAGCTAGGCTGCCAGGCAATGTTCTCCACATGTCTTGGATTCACTGAGCCCCACAGAGGTAAAGTGATTTACTCAAGGCCACACAATGAGTCGGTGGCAGAGCTGAGAATAGAAACCGAGAGTCCTGACCCCACACCCTCAGCACCACTGCTCTGGCCATGAACTGGCATTGCTCCTCTGCGTTGTGTTAGCTAGAGTGAGGCTATTTGTGTGTCGTGATCAGTGGAGTTGCTGGCCTTCTTAAACAGGCGGAATTTATTAAAGAAACAGCTAAAAACTACAGACACAAAAACCGGTTTCCACACAGTTCAGTGTTCTACTTTGTCTTGCTTGTTTACCAGGGACCACATGCTGCCTGGAACTCTACAGAGAGCATAAAGGTCAACGATGTGCTGTAAGGAACCACATCAGTGCAGTGTGTGACTCTGCAGCCCAGATTAGGGCCTTTTGGTAGCAACACACTAGAAATAATAACTAATCATCTCCATTTAGTGCAGGGAGAAGATGTGCCCACGGTCACCCAGTGAATGTGGGGAAGAGCTGACTATCTTCACTCCCAGCTCACTGGTCTCTTCTGACACTTTATCTCTAGTTAAAATGTCTTGGGTCAAATCCTCAGCTGGTGTAAGTGGCTGCAGCCTCACTGAAATCAGGGGAGATCCCCAGCACTAGAGAAACCAATGGAGAGAGAGCACCATGAATCTGTGCTGCTGCATGGACCATACAAGCCAGGTCTGAGACACTAAACAAGGGATTGGAAGCGAGGGACTCTGGGCTATTTTCCTGGCTCAAGACATTTTCCTTCCTGCTGCCTCAGTTTCCTCATTTGTAAAAGGGGGATACCTCCTGGCAGGAGTGAGCAATACCGTGTGTAGAACCTATCAACAGTCAATTCTGTCCATGTGTGACCGTCCTTCAGTGGGACATGGCTGAAGATGCCAAACTCAGGACAAACTGCTGACATGAAGGTAGACTCACCCCAGGCTGGTGGTTATTCTATGATTACATTATACCAAGCCAGTAACAAACATAAACGTCTGTCTCACCGCACTGGTTAACTAGACATATCCCAGCCCTTGGCTCCCCACCCGGACACCGGACTCCATGATGAGCAGTCAGTGAAAACCAATTTCCACCACACATAGGGTCCTTCTAATCTGAAGAGACCAGCCACTTATCCAGGTCAATATATAACATAGATTTTACCCAATAATCCCACTTCTGCCATCCCTTTAGCTATTTAAAACTAAAGGTTTAATAATAAAAGAAAACAGGAAGAGTTATAAATTAGATACATCCAAGTGGTTTTTCAGTGTTCAGAGCTCAGCATCATGGCAGTGCTTGAATAAACTGCTAGTTGCAAAAGTGTCTCTGGAAATAACCAAAGCAGGTTGGGGGTCATTAGTCCTTGTTCAGAGCTTCCTTGTTAGAAACCCAGGGCAGAGAAATGAAGGCAATGGAGAGATGTCTCGGGGGTCCTTTTATATCCTCTGCCCTGTGCTTGGAATTTTACTGTCCCAAACAAAGCCCATACCAGTATATTACCAATATTAATAACATCGGACACAAAGATGATATATGCATATACACAGGATAATCATACTTAGGAAATCAGAACTTTCCCATTGACACCTGACAGGACATACTTTGTACAACATTTGTTGCAATTATATAACCGTGGTAGCAAGACTGATAAAAATGGTCATATTCTATCATACAGCATCACACAATACTCTCGTCCCCTGATGGTGCAACAGCTACTAGCCACCTAAGACAGGTCCATCGCATGGGCTCTAGCAGGGCAAGCAGCTTGGACACTAGAGCCATTGGACAACTGGAAGAGGAGATAAAAATCTGTTTTGCCACAGGGAGCCTGGTCCTTCTACGAAGAAAGGAGGAAAGAGTTCTTTAAAAGTGAGAGGTGGAAGTCTGTGAACTGGGCTGTTTCCTCCAAACATCACCATCCAGCCCCCTTGGCTTTGACCAACCTGCCCATACAGGGGATCTTTCTAATGTCCCTGTGTTTTCTGGGACTTGCCCAAGGACAGAACTCCTGTGATGGGATCCCCAGGGTGCAACCAGGACTGTGGGACAGCTGAGCCCTCTGTCCCACCAACCTGGGGTATCCCTCTCTCGTGTGATGCTGAGTCAAGCCACAAACCTCTGGCAGGTACTGCGCTTACACAGACATCCACAGGCAGGGACACACCCAGCTGAGTTACATGAATAATCTCCCAGCCACTCATAACTAACAGTAGAGAGACTCCAGCCACTTCCCCCCAGCTCCCCAGCCTTGCACCAAAGAACTTTTCTGTTCTGCCCTGGTGCGAAGTGTAAGATCATTACCCAGTCCACCCCTACCTCGATGTGGAGAGGACACACACTAACCTCTGTAACCTGAGCTGAGATTTCCCAAGCACTTGAACCAAAACAAGTTTCAGGTAAAATCTAAAACAAATTGATGAACTTCAGAAGATAGGTTTGAAGTGATTATAAGCAGCAGGAGCAGAGATCAGAGTTGATTATGTAAGAAACATACATAAAATACAGAGTAAAAAATAAAATGTATTTGCACAAAGTGGAAGAAATCCAGCCAGAGATACTGAGAGCCCCACCCAGAATAGCCATTTGTCTGGAATTCAGGGCACTCATCTGGGATTAAATCAGATAGAGCAGAGATTTTGTGTGGGTCTCTCACATTTCTCTCAGGTCTACAAGTCTAAATAATACGATGGGTGAACTAGAGTGCCTTGTTTTAAATGAGGATATTGATGTAAGAGGCATCCCAGAAACTTGGTGGAATGAGGATAAACAGTGAGACACAGTAATATCAGGGTACAAAATCTATCGGAAGAACAGAACAGATCGTGCGGGTGGGGGAGTGGCACTATATGTGAAAGAAAGAGCAGAATCAAAAGAAGTAAAAATCTGAAATGAACCAAACTGTGCCATAGAATCTCTATGGATAGTAATTCTGTGATGGAGTCACAGGTCCGATGCTCTGGAACTGCTCTGTATGAAGCCAGACAGGACTCTGGTGTAGAGTGACTCCTCTCAGGGCAGGCTATCCAGGGCAAAACCTTCCTCGGCTATGGCATTCCTGGTCTGACGTCAGAGCATTCAGGATGCCTGTTCACACGGTACGCTTCCCCTTGGTGGGTCCACCTGGACGGGACCCCTGGGGAAGACAGATGTCCCTGCACCCCAACTTCACAGTCAGCTGTGACTCTCAGCCAGCGTTGTACAACGGAAGGGTTTATTAATTGACAGTAACACAGCATATAACAGAGCTCATCACTTACGTGCAAGGAGCTGGAGCCTCCTCGCCTGACCTTGATTGTCTCAGGAAAAGTCACACACCCTTATTCCCACCACCTAGGTATTGGAGCAATACACGGGATTCACAGAAAACAGTAAGACTCACATAGGTTCACATACAAGATAATGAGGGAAAACTCCACTTTGGCAAGGGTGTGTTGAACCAATTGGCGTGTCTGGGGGAGCTGAACCACATCAGGGTGAAGAGACCAGCTTGTGGGCCTCTTCACACAGATTTGGGATCACCCAGCCCCACTCCCTTTCCACTCACAGTACACTAGCGTCCATGGAGCAGCTCCAGGTTTGCTGTCACAGCCCTGCTGAAGCTCCCGTGGCTCGACGCCCGCCAGAAGTGCACGTTTGGGTCCCACACACTGGACTCATGTGCTGTTGAGTCAGAGCAGCGTTCAGGCCCTGCCTCTAGCTCTGGGTTTCTAGGCCCAGACTCAGGATGTGGCCTCCATTCTAGCACCTCCCTCTGGGAGTGGGGAGCTGCACACCAAGTGCCAAGGCCCAGAGGCTAGTTTCCTTTGCTTTGTACCTCAGCATTATTTTCTCCTATGGTGCAGAGTAGTTTGCAGTCTTTTTCAGGACATGGAAGTATGTCTTATATAAAAATACAAATTTAGAATTCAGAGAGCTCCAGTTCTATAGCTCTATTGCTGTGATACTCTGTACCCCCAAAACAAAACTCTGGCACCCCACATTCACCATTGTTATCTAGTTGCAACAAATCTTGTACAAAATATGTCATGTGAGGTATCTATGGAAAAGCTGTGGTTTGCTGAATGTGATTATCCTATTTGTATGACTGTATCATTTTTGCCTCTGACGTAACAAATATTGACAATCTACCTGTATTTCAAATGTGTTTCCTCCTGTGGTGACTCCCACAAAGTAGTTTACATCCAGTCTAGCCAGCACATTGTGAATGGATATTCAACTTGATGGCTCATCAATGAACACAATGGGCCATGGAAGAAGTTTGGCCCCATCTATAGCTGAAATCCATGCAAGGGCATGTGACCAGCTTATGTGACACTGAACTCGATCTGGTGCCTGTACTTTTCCAGTAACTGTGCTGGTATCTCTGTTTGGGACAATGAAGTTCCCGCCACATGGCAGAAGCTATAAAAGGGGAACTCACATTACCACTTGGTCTCACTCCCACCACAACTCAGCACTTTAAAACACAGTTAGAAGAAAAAGACTTTGACTGGAGAGGTGGTCAGTGGCTGGAAAGGAGAAATGCAGGAAAATCTCCAAAAGTCCATAAATGGGAACAGATGTGTCCTGCATACAATGAGGCAGGTGATATTACTGAATACTTCACTATCTTTGAGATACTGTGTGTGATTCATAAGATTCCTGATAAACAGAAGATGACCACTTTAGTTGCAAAGTTAATTGGTAAAAACTGGATATATTCAATAAAATGCCAATTGGGAATCTGTTAGATTATTCTAAATTCAAATAAATGGTTTTGAAACAATTTCACATTACCCCTGAAACATATAGAGTGAAATTTACAAATCCTAAGAGGGGTGCTGATACGAGTAAGTGGAATATGTAAATAAAATGAAAGATTTGATGGGAAAGTGGACAAGGGGCAAAGGTATTATAAGCTTTGAAGGAATGTTTGATGTTGTTGCTCAGGAGTATTTCTTAAATATATGTAATGATGATGTAAAACAGTGTCTGTGGGACAAAAGGGTGAACACTATGGATGAGATGGCTTCTCTAGCTGATGATTTTGAGCAGACACAAGCATCTATTGTGAATAAACCACAGACAGTGTTTTACACTTGGTGGGAAGCATGTTCTGTTTTACCCCCTTCTTCCACAGAGGGCTAGTGAACATACAAAGTCCTCTTACATCTTTACATCACCAGACCCTGGCATACCAAGACACCAAAGATAAACTTAGAGTAAGATCCCTACTGAAGGGGACACTGAGGGGAAAAGAAAAACAGTAACTAAATACATGCCAAGGTTATTGGAGGAATTGAATAACCCAATGGATGGTGAACAAACCAAATTGTTCAAGCAAGAGGCATGGTATAATAAAAATACATGGAAACACCTACTTGTGATAAAAGATTTGGTGATGGTGTTAAATCAGATGATGTAAAGTTTGTTGCTAATGGTAAACCTTATAACAAAGGATTTGGTAGTGATGGTAAATCCTATGAAAAGGTGTAATATGCATGATTTTGGGGGAAAGCTCTTAGCCATGCTACAAGTAGTAAACAAGAAGCCCTATAGGGATAGTGCTTCTCAGCTAACATCTGCAAAGAGGTTCAAAGCTTCTCTCAGCAGGGAAACCATAATAAACCTGGTCTGCTGTATGAAAGGGGAAACTGAGTCACACCACCTCATGGCATTGATTAATACCTGTGTTGAGATATCACCAGTTGGAAAAGCACAATGGTAAACAATGCTGCACAGACATTAATAGGGTTTTTCTCGGTACCCAGAGAAGGCACACTTGCTGACATTTTAGATCACTAGACTGATTTACAAAGTGTTGAAAGGTACACAGAACTTTGCAAGAACACCTGTGGGTAACACTACAATGTTTGCAACACTTGGGAGTTGTGTGGTCAAAACCTAATTAAGGCCTTGGGCACAGTGCCTCCACATTACTAACTCTGCTGCAGTAAACTAATGGGGGAGGTCTGACATTCTGCACCCAAAACAACACCCTCGCCTACCCATATTTACCATGGTGATGTGATTATGATGTGTTTTATATAAAGTTTATCATGTAATGTATCAATGGAAAAGTTACGATTTGCTGAATATGATTACCCTAGTTGTATGCATGTATCATTTTTGTACCTAAAGATATGAATATTGACTATGTACCAGTATTTCAAATGTGATTGCTCCTCGGTAACAGCCATAGTGTAGTTTACAGCTGATCTAGCCAGCATATTGTGAATGAACCATTCAAGGTAATGGTGCATTAAGAAACACAGTAGGCGTTAGACGAAGATTATCCCCACCTGATGGACTTTTCTGTGATGTTCTAGCCAGGATATGGATAATGGCCCCTGCTATGAATTATCGAAGCAGGCAAGGGCATGTGACCAGCTCATGTGACACTGGACTCCATATTGTGCCTGAACTTTTCCATTAACTGTGCTGGGGGCTTTTGCTTGGAAAAATGAAGTTCCCTCCACATGGCAGAAGCTATAATAGGGGAAAGCGACATCGTCACTTGGCTTCACTCCCCCACAACTCAACCCTTGGAACTACCTTAGGAACAAGGACTGAACTGGGGCTGTGGTCCCAGGCTGAAGGGATTTCTAGCCTGTGTATGGAAGATGGGTGGATAGTTTGTAACATCAGAGTGAGACACTCCTTGATTCCAATCCTGTCTAGCGTATAGAACTTACACTGTGATTTTGTTTATATCTTAAGTAACCAGATTTGATCTGTCTCTATAACTTATAATAACTTAAAATCCATCTTTCTGTACTTAGTACATCTGCTTTCTATTTATTTACATAAAACCGTGTGTTATTTGAAGTATAAAGGGAAATCTGCTCAGGAATGGGGGCTGGTGCATTGTCCTCTCCACATTGAGGGAAGGGGGCAGGGCAATAAACGTACACTGGTCAGTCTTCTGACAAGGGCAAGACAGTACAGCTCTGGGGTCCTAGGCTGGGGAGCTGGGGGAATTGGCTGGAGCCTCTCTATTGTTGGTTCATGAGTGGCTCGTGAAAGCTTCCATGTAACTGCAGCTGGGTGTGTCTCTGTCTGTGTGTGGCTGTGTAAGTGCAAGACCTGGAGGGTCGTGCAGCTTTTCCCAGCCTCACAGTGTGACGGAGGCCCAGATTGTTATGTGAGAGGGCTCACGGGTACCCCTGTTTCAGGTTGCGCCCTGCAGTAGTCCATCATGCCCACCCAATGAACAGGCCCTACGACAGTATGAGTCCATTTCCTGCTTACCATGTGCTCAGTTACTCATGGAGAGACCGTTGTTATGGCAGTGAAGTCAAGACTGCTGGGGTCTGTCTGTCATTCTCTGTGTGACTTTGGCCAAGTCATGTCACCCTGTACCTCTGTCTTTTGAAGATCCTTCAAGGAAAGCTTCTACATTGTGTGATAATAGCGACTGATGAGAATTAATGATTTCTCATCTCTTAGCGAAAATCCCCAGTGCCAGCAGAAAGTGTCATTGTGACAGGTTGGATCACAGAAACCCCCTGGGAGCAGCCACCTGATGTGCTCAGACTACTTCTGCCCCTGCTTTCCTGCTGTGTCAGCTTAGGACTTCAGTGCCCCGCCTGGTTTGAGCCAGACTCGCTAGCCTGCTGCAAACCCAGACCCAGGTCTGAATCATGTCCCCTAACAGCTGCAGTCTTGTCTGAAAGCAGCTTACAGAAGAGTTCCTGTCTTTAACACTCAGATGCCCAACTCCCAATGGGGTCTAAACCCAAATAAATCCATTTTACTCATACATTGTTTGGCCTCTATAACACTGATAGAGAGATATGCACAGTTGTTTGCTCCCCCAGGTATTAATACATACTCTGAGTTAATTAATAAGTAAAAAGTGATTTTATTATATACAGAAAGTAGGATTTAAGTGGTTCCAAGTAGTAACAGACAGAACAAAGTAAGTCACCAAACAAAATAAAATAAAACACGCAAATCTATGTCTAATCAAACTGAATATGGATAATCTCACCATTAGAGATGCTTCAGTAAGTTTTTTTCTCAGACTGGACACCTTCCAGGCCTGGGCACAATTCTTTCCCCTGGTACAGCTCTTCTTCCAGTTCAGGTGGTAGCTAGGGGATTCTTCATGATGGCTCCTCCCTCTTTGTTCTGTTCCACCCCTTTATATATCTTTTGCATAAGGTGGGAATCCTTTGTCCCTCTCTGGTTCCCACCCCCTCCTTCTCAATGGAAAGACACCAGGTTAAAGATGGATTCCAGTTCAGGTGACATGATCACATGTCACTGCAAGAGTTCATTACCCACTTGCCAGCACACAGGTATACAGGAAGACTTACAGGTAAAACACTCATCTGCAGTCAATTGTCCTGGTTAATGGGAGTCATCCAGATTCCAAACCACCATTGATGGCCCACACTTTGCATAACTCCAATAGGCCCTCAGAGATATATGTCATATTTCTAGTTTCAGATACAAGAGTGGTACATTTATACAAATAGGATGATCACACTCAGTAGATTATAAGCTTTGTAATGATACCTTACAAGAGACCTTTTGCATGAAGCATATTCCAGTTACATTATATTCACACTCATTAGCATATTTTTATAAAATCATATAGACGGCAATGTCACAGTCGTGTCTCCCCGCAGTCATCTTTCTCCAGATCTGTCTGTCTACTATCTATCCATCCATCCTGGGCATTTACACAGCATTAGACCCCATGAGACCTAGGCATTATCCCTAGGTTTCTTAGTAATCAACTATAATTTTTAAATATACACAAATACACAGAGCAGCCAATTACTCTCTGACTCAGCACAGAACCCAGGAATTCTCATCTCTGTTTGGGAAGGTCCCTTAATTACTGTTCGCTGCTAAAGCTGGATAACAAGCCCAGAAGTGCAGACATGGAAACAGAGACATGAGCTAGAGTGTATCTGGTCTCCAGCCATATAACATTAGGGATCTATTATCGACCACCTGACCAGGACAGTAATAGTGATGATGAAATGCTAAGGGAAATTAGAGAGGCTATCAAAATTAAGAACCCAATAATAGTGGGGGATTTCAATTATCCCCATATTGACTGGGAACATTTCATTCAGGACGAAATGCAGAGATAAAATTTCTCGATACTTTAAATGACTGCTTCATGGAGCAGCTGGTACGGGAACCCACAAGGGGAGAGGCGACTCTAGATTTAATCCTGAGTGGAGCGCAGGAGCTGGTCCAAGAGGTAACTATAGCGGGACCGCTTGGAAATAGTGACCATAATACAATAGCATTCAACATCCCTGTGGTGGGAAGAACACCTCAACTGCCCAACACTGTGGCCTTTAATTTCAAAAGGGGGAACTATACAAAAATGAGGGGGTTAGTTAGACAAAAGTTAAAAGGTACAGTGACTAAAGTGAAATCCCTGCAAGTTGCGTGGGCCCTTTTTAAAGACACCATAATAGAGGCTCAACTTCAATGTATACCCCAAATTAAGAAAAACAGTAAAAGAACTAAAAAAGAGCCACCGTGGCTTAACAACCATGTAAAAGAAGCAGTGAGAGATAAAAAGACTTCCTTTAAAAAGTGGAAGTCAAATCCTAGTGAGGCAAATAGAAAGGAGCACAAACACTGCCAACTTAAGTGCAAGAGTGTAATAAGAAAAGCCAAAGAGGAGTTTGAAGAACGGCTAGCCAAAAACTCCAAAGGTAATAACAAAATGTTTTTTAAGTACATCAGAAGCAGGAAGCCTGCTAAACAACCAGTGGGGCCCCTTGACGATGAAAATACAAAAGGAGCGCTTAAAGATGATAAAGTCATTGCGGAGAAACTAAATGGATTCTTTGCTTCAGTCTTCACGGCTGAGGATGTTAGGGAGATTCCCAAACCTGAGCTGGCTTTTGTAGGTGACAAATCTGAGGAACTGTCACAGATTGAAGTATCACTAGAGGAGGTTTTGGAATTAATTGATAAACTCAACATTAACAAGTCACCGGGACCAGATGGCATTCACCCAAGAGTTCTGAAAGAACTCAAATGTGAAGTTGCGGAACTATTAACTAAGGTTTGTAACCTGTCCTTTAAATCGGCTTCGGTACCCAATGACTGGAAGTTAGCTAATGTAACGCCAATATTTAAAAAGGGCTCTAGGGGTGATCCCGGCAATTACAGACCGGTAAGTCTAACGTCGGTACTGGGCAAATTAGTTGAAACAATAGTAAAGAACAAAATTGTCAGACACATAGAAAAACATAAACTCTTGAGCAATAGTCAACATGGTTTCTGTAAAGGGAAATCGTGTCTTACTAATCTATTAGAGTTCTGTGAAGGGGTCAACAAACATGTGGACAAGGGGGATCCGGTGGACATAGTGTACTTAGATTTCCAGAAAGCCTTTGACAAGGTCCCTCACCAAAGGCTCTTACGTAAATTAAGCTGTCATGGGATAAAAGGGAAGGTCCTTTCATGGATTGAGAACTGGTTAAAGGACAGGGAACAAAGGGTAGGAATGAATGGTAAATTCTCAGAATGGAGAGGGGTAACTAGTGGTGTTCCCCAAGGGTCAGTCCTAGGACCAATCCTATTCAATTTAAACTACTCAAGATAGTTAAGACCAAAGCAGATTGTGAAGAACTTCAAAAAGATATCACAAAACTAAGTGATTGGGCAGCAAAATGGCAAATGAAATTTAATGTGGATAAATGTAAAGTAATGCACATTGGAAAAAATAACCCCAACTATACATACAACATGATGGGGGCTAATTTAGCTACAACGAGTCAGGAAAAAGATCTTGGCGTCATCGTGGATAGTTCTCTAAAGATGTCCACGCAGTGTGCAGAGGCGGTCAAAAAAGCAAACAGGATGTTAGGAATCATTAAAAAGGGGATAGAGAATAAGACTGAGAATATATTATTGCCCTTATATAAATCCATGGTACGCCCACATCTCGAATACTGTGTACAGATGTGGTCTCCTCACCTCAAAAAAGATATTCTAGCACTAGAAAAGGTTCAGAAAAGAGCAACTAAAATGATTAAGGGTTTAGAGAGGGTCCCATATGAGGAAAGATTAAAGAGGCTAGGACTCTTCAGTTTGGAAAAGAGAAGACTAAGGGGGGACATGATAGAGGTATATAAAATCATGAGTGATGTTGAGAAAGTGGATAAGGAAAAGTTATTTACTTATTCCCATAATACAAGAACTAGGGGTCACCAAATGAAATTAATAGGCAGAAGGTTTAAAACAAATAAAAGGAAGTTCTTCTTCACGCAGCGCACAGTCAACTTGTGGAACTCCTTACCTGAGGAGGTTGTGAAGGCTAGGACTATAACAATGTTTAAAAGGGGACTGGATAAATTCATGGTGGCTAAGTCCATAAATGGCTATTAGCCAGGATGGGTAAGAATGGTGTCCCTAGCCTCTGTTCGTCAGAGGATGGAGATGGATGGCAGGAGAGAGATCACTTGATCATTGCCTGTTAGGTTCACTCCCTCTGGGGCACCTGGCATTGGCCACTGTCGGTAGACAGATAGTGGGCTAGATGGACCTTTGGTCTGACCCAGTACGGCCTTTCTTATGTTCTTATGTTATGTTCTTATGTTCAGCCTGTCTGCATCCAAATGTCGCTTCTCCCCTAGAGAATGAGCGAACCCCACTGGGATTGCACAGAGCTATACTATAAACAGTGCACATCACTGTGTCCGGTCTCAGTGTGGGATGCTGCTGCAGATATTGGGGTGAGAGAGGTGTGGGACTCGGCTACCTGAGGGATATTCCCAGCGAAGACGCTTCCGTCTCAGAAATCACAGGTACCCATCTCTTTCTGTTTGACAAACCAAGTACAATCTATGCATGAGATAGAGAATAGGTCTGTTTCCATTTCCGCTCTGCACAGCCATTAAACATCCCAGGGCCGCTGCCACAGGTGCTGAATTTGCTCTAGTATCATGGGCCAAAATGTCCCTTTTGCTCTGCCCCTCAGTGATGGGCTCCAGCCCTACGGTGGCTTCATTTCAGTGGCACAGTGGATCCTTCAGGATGAAAGTTGTTAGTAGACATCCAATGCAAGGCCAGATTTAATATGTTCAGACTTTCAATGTAATTGAATGTTCCCTTGTCCGTGTGTTATAAGACAGAATAAATATAAATGCCTGAACTACCTTCTATATTGTTAGAGTCATAGGGTTCAAAGTCAGAAGGGACCATCAGATCATCCAGTCTGACCTCCTGTATAACACAGGCCATTAAATTTCACCCAGTTACCCCACTATTGAGCTCCATAAATTGTGTTTGAGTAAGACCTCGTCTACACTAGGATTTTATATCATGGAATCATAGAGCCATAGGGTGAGAAGGTCCTGCAAGGATCAGCTAGTCTAACCCCCTGCCAAGATGCAGGATTTTTTGTGTCTAAACCACCCCAGACAGATGACTATCCAGCCTCCTGTTGAAAACCTCCAATGAAGGACTTTCCACAACCTGCCTGGGCGTCTCTTCCATTGTTCTCCTGTTCTTACAGTTGGGAAGTTTATCTGAGATTAAATCTAAATTTGCTGTGCTGTAGTTTGACCCCATTGCTTCTTCTCCTGCTCTATGTGGCATCTTTCCTTCATTTTTACCCTCCCTTTCCAATCTAAACATACCCGTTTCATTCAGCCTTTTCTCATATGGTTTGCATTCCATCCTGTGGATCGTCTTTGTCACTCGCATCTGGATCCTTTCCAGTTTCTCTGCATCCTTCCTATATATTGGAGACCCAAACTGGACACAATACTCCAGCTGAGGCCTAACCAGCACTAAGAAAAATGCTACTATCCCCTCCCGTGACTGGCATGCTATGGCTCTGCTAATGCAAATGAAAATTGCATTTGCATTTTTTTTGTACAATAGCAAAAAAAAAAAAAAAAAAATCACACCCCTGAGAGATGTAGCTCTATCAATCTAACCATGATATAGACAGCATGAGGTCTACCAAGGAATTCTTCATCGACCTAGCTACTACCTCTTGGGGAGGTGGATTACCTACACTGACAGGAGAACCCCTGCCATTGGTGTAAGTAATACCTACACCGAAGCGCTATGGCAGCTCTGCTGTAGTGTTTTAAGGCCCAGGATTTAATGCAAGGAAATGATAAAACTGCTTGTTTGTTTGCTGCTGCCATCTGCTATCACAACTTGCATGTAAACAAATAAAGAGTGTTTATAATTCAAATAACTTTGCTTTTAAAGCCAAGCCCCCCCACCACTACCATGCATACACACACAGGCACACACACATTTTTGGGGCGGGGGAGATCCCAAGGGAGGGCTGACTTTTAGAGCTGTGTGTAAGTCCAGCAGTCTTTTGAAAAGCTGTCTGCGGGGGTGGAGTGTAGGCCAAAGCGTGAAGTTCCAGAAATGTGAAAGGAGTGTGCGGGTGGAGTCTGGGGAGGGCATGGGACAGAGCTCTGAATGTGCTGAAGGGGAAGGAAGACACACATCTGCTCAGTCTGGTGGGTTATGGGAGCCTGCAGCATGTTGGTTTGATGTCCAAAAATTTTATCAGCCTCTTTGTTGTGTCCCTCAGTGTATGCCTCATTTTCTTTTCTTTCCTGCTTCTTGATTTCTCTCCACGGCCTGCATTCCCTCTTGTCTGTATCAGAGTACTGCAACACCTCCTGAAACATATCTCACTTGCTCCATCTTGGGCACTTTCTTATCCGGTGGAGACGCTCAGCTGGGGTGGACGGGGTGCTTCCTTTTCAAGGACATATCTGGTGAAACCCAAGTAACAATAAACAGAAGCATTATTGTTAAGTACACATACAGCATTGAAATGCTACATTAAAAACACCCCTGGTAACACACCAATCTCTTTCTGGATGACCCTTGACAAGCACACATGCCACAAGGATGGTGAGTGTACCCAGGGCTGAGGGACATTGTGCGTGGGAGAAAAGCAATGTGAAAGGGGTCACGGGGCACTTCTCAGGGGAAAACACTCTAAAGTTTCTCAACCATTTCCACATGCAGGGGTCATTGTGGCAGATATCTCTCTCCTGAGGGTAAGCACGGAAGCAAGGGTGTATCTACTACACACTTGTGGCTTCCGCCGCGGTCACTATGCTGCTTGCCTGTGTGCCTCTTTGGTTCTTGCCCAAGTAATTGTGGAAATGGCGAGGGAAAGTGTCCCTCAATGTGGGGAAGAACAAAGCAGCTCTACCAAGGAACCTTCGGCACAGGATTGTGGAGTACCTGCAGGACAGTTTCCTCGAGATCTCTCTGGAGGATTCCCATGAAATCTCAGCGTGTAACAACAGCCTGCCCCCTGCACTGCCTAGCTGCATGGGTAAATGCCCAGCACACAGAAACACAGCCAGCCTTGTACATTTCTCTGCCCTTAACCCACCTCCACACTTCACAAAGCAAAACCACTTACCAGGGGTCCCCTCTCCTGTTTCTGGCTCACCGGATTGCGACTGCAGAGACTACGTGGACACCTCCAGAGTGGGGAACAGCTCCTCCCTGGACACAGCACTGGGGGACCCTGGCCTGGGCACCACATCTTCTTCTGCCTCCACCTCTTCCTCGATGCTGACAATACTTTTGTGTAAAACACTTGTCAAAGTGGTGTATTATGTCACTGAAACTGAGGAGTTCCATCACTGAAAGTTGCTTTGCAGTGTATACACCTCCACTGTTTCTATGCCAAAAGCTGCTTATGTGTGAAAAAACATGGCAGTATAGACAAGGCCTAAGAAACAATGATGGATAACCAGTATCCACACCTGTGTTTCCTACTGGTGCCTAGTAAGGTTTCCCAAGCCATGATGTGTAGGAATTATTGAGTCAGGGAGCAGCATAAAATATGGAATTGGCATTAGTAGGGTCAGTTGTTCATAGTTCATTTCAAGGACAATGTCATTTTTCAGTGTGTGAAGAGCAACCAATCTGCTTCACCCATAAGAACAGCCCCCAGTATTGCATGTAGTGTCTCATATTTACATTGTCTCTCCATCCAGGTATTTGTACTGCAACCATCACCTTCGGCATATACAGGAAGTCAGGGGAACGTACAGTACATGCAGGAGACACCATTCTGCCTCAGAGTTGGAAATCTTCTCCCCTACTCCATGTCAGATTCCAACACAACCGACTTCACCAACCCCTCCACCTTCATCCTGCTGGGCATTCCTGGCCTGGAGGCAGCCCATGTCTGGATCTCCATCCCCTTCTGCACCATGTACATCATAGCCATCTTGGGGAACTTCACCATCCTGTTCACTGTGAAGATGGAGGGGAGCCTCCATGAGCCCATGTACTATTTCCTCTGCATGCTGGCCGTCACGGACCTGGTCGTGCATACATCCACCCTTCCCAAAATGCTGAGCATCTTCTGGTTCAATTCCAGGGAGATCGATTTCAGTGCCTGCCTCACCCAGATGTACTTCATTCACTGCTTCTCAGTGGTGGAGTCTGGGATCTTCCTGGCCATGGCTTTTGATCGCTATGTAGCCATCTGCCATCCCCTGAGACATTCCACCATCCTGACAAACCCCGTTGTGGCCAAGATCAGCCTGGCCGTGGTGCTGCGTGGAAGCATAGTCATCCTGCCCTTTCCCTTCCTAGCGAGGCAGTGGCCATATTGCAGAACCAACATTATCCCCCAGCCGTACTGCGCGCACATATCCGTGGTGAACCTTGCCTGCACTGATACCCGTGTTAGTAGTTACTACGGCCTCTTTGTGCTAGTATGTGTGATGGATCTGGATGTGATTTTTATTGCTGTGTCCTATACCCAGATCCTCAGGGCCATCTTCAGCCTCCCCACAAAGGATGCCCGGCTCAAGACTTTGGGGACTTGCGGCTCCCACCTTTTAGTCATTTTAGCCTTTTACATCCCAGGTCTCTTCATCTCCCTCATGTACCGATTTGCCCAAAATGTGCCCCTGCATTTGCATGTTCTCATTGCCAACGTTTATCTCTTGATGCCCTCCATGCTTAACCCCATCATCTACGGGGTGAGGACCAAACAGATCCGGGGAAGGCTTCTCTGGATCTTTACTCATAAAGAAACTTAAAGTTTTCTCCTGGTGCTCTGGTTCTCAGAACGAGCTCTGTGCAGAGCTGGCAGGTGACATGGCGCTGGGCCCCCTTCCCGCAATCACTTACTGGACAGTCAAAGTGACATTAATCCCTTTCCTGGCCTTATTGTGCTGTGACAGTGTGACAAACTGAGGAATCATTCTGTGTACAACTCATTCTCTCATAGGATGTCCAGATTTCTAATTGCTGATAACTGGACCTCTGAGGCCTCACGCCCTGCCCTTCCTATTCCCAAAGGCCCTGCCCCCTGCCCTACATCTTTCCACAAGGCTGCTTCCACTGTCCCACCTCCCAAAGGCCCCACTCCCTTTGTTACCCGGGGTTCTTTCAATCCTAAGCTCTTGGTAACTTTACTCTGTGTGAGGAGGTATCAGGAAATAAATCAGGGGAGACACGGCCGTCCGACTGATAGATGGCTGGCACAAACAGGACAACACAAGAGTGCTTTCTTTAAAACTAACTTGACTAGTCTCAAGCACTTACATATGTTCACAACAGGTTAGTAAAACACCCTCAACCCTTTATAATTACCAAAACTGAGGATGGTTTTCGAGTGACATAGCGGCAGGCTTCCGGTGGCCAAATCTTCCGTCTGCCGGTGGGGACCGCAAGATGTATCCAGAGGGAGAGTCCAAAAGAGTCCCCAAACGAGTCCAATTATCTCAATCTTTTCCCCTTATTTATACATTAATAATAGAATGACATGTCCCTTAAAGAAACCTTGTTAAGTAAGCAGTTTCAAGCAAGAGGTTCCTTCTGATTATTGATTAACCAGGTGTGAGTTTTCCTGAGTCTGCAGCTCTGAGACCCCAATAGACATCCCTGCTCTTTTTAAAATGCATGTATCAGCAACTTCAACACAATTCTTATCAGGAAGGATGCGGGGTCAAGCTGCCCTTTCCATAGCACCCAAAACCCCCTCCCCTCCTGCCTTGGTCTAGCCGAGATTGCTGAATGATCAATTTACAGCTTGCTGACTAGGTTGCTTTTTAACAATAAGCCATAGTGGTTTTAGGCACTTTACTGGTTTGCCAAAGTGTCCCCGTACACCTTCTCCATCTCTTCCTCCAGTGCCCCGCCTCAGCTCTGCTTTTTCCGCCAAAGCCCCACCCTTGTTACTCGCTCCCCTCATCTCCAACCCCAAGCACTTGCTGGATCGTCTCCACCTTCCTCCCCGCTCCCAATCTTCGCTCCCTCTGCTCTGGGGCTCGGACTGGATCTGCCGCAGCCTGGCAAGGAACCTGCAGTGAGTACACGGCGCTGGGGCCCACCGGTCAATCCGGAGTGGAGAGGGAATAGGATGACCAGATGTCCCGATTTTATAGGGACAGTCCCGATTTTGGGGGCTTTTTCTTATATTACCTATTACCCCCCAACCCCATCCCAATTTTTCACACTTGCTATCTGGTCATCCTAAGAGGGAAGCCAGGAAACCGTATAAAATCAGCTTAGTGTTGGGAGCAGGGCTGTGAGGAAGTCAGCGGAGATTATGCATCACACAGCTTGTGGGGCCTAGAGCTCAGATGCAACGTCCTGAGGGAAGACACCATTGTGTGGCTTATTTCCTTAGCTTTCAGCAATGGTCTCAAGTTGCACTGAGGGAGGTCTAGGTTGGATATTAGGAAACACAGCAGTGGAATGGCTTACCTAGGGAAGTGGTGGAATCTCCATCCTTGGAGGTTTTTTTAAAGCCTAGCTTGACAAAGCCCTGGCTGGGATGATTTAGTTGGGGATTGGTCCTGCTTTGAGCAGGGGGTTGGACTAGATACCTCCTGAGGTCCCATCCAACCCTGATAGTCTATGATTCTATGATTTGTTACTCCCAGCTGGGGGCCTGTAGGAGGCTGGGTCCCAGCAATGGGTATGGACTGGGAGCCCTTTGCCTTGAGCCAGGCCTCCGGGGCAGGGCAAGGGATCACGTGTGAATGTAGGAGGATAACAGCTGAGAGAGGCAGAAGGATCAGCCCCTGTGTTAGCTGGGAAGGCGGGATGCTGGGCAGAGTCCAAGGTGGCTTCAGTAACTCAGAGGGAGATAAAAGGCACAGCTACCATTAGCTGGGTATTTCAACATGTATCTGGAACTACAGGGCACCCATTGCCCAGGGGCTGACACTGAACAGGGAAGCTCAGTCTAACATCCACTTTTGGTCACTACATCTGAAGGAGCTTTAGCTCAGCTGCAAGGCAGCATTATCCCCGTGTCCTGGAGCCAAGAAGCAGTACAGTGATTTACTCAAGGCCACACAATGAGTTGGTGGCAGAGCTGAGAATAGAAACCGTAAGTCCTGAACCCCAGCACCACTGCTCTAGCCCTGAACTGGCATTGCTCCTCCGGGTTTTATTAGATACAGTGAGGCTATTTGTGTGTTGTGATCAGTGGAGTTGCCGTCCTTCTTCAACAGGAGGAATTTATTAAAGAAACAGCTAAAAACTACAGGCACAAAAAAAGGTTTCTACACATTTCAGTCTTCAGCATTGTCTTGCTTGTTTACCAGGGACCACACACTGCCTGGAACTCTACACAGAGCATAAAGGCCAATGATGTGCTGTAAGGAATCATATCAGTGCAGCCTGTCACTCAAAGGTCCTGATTAGGGCTTTTTGGTAGCAGCCCACTAGAAATAATAAATAATCATCTCCATTTAATGCATGGAGAAGCTGTGCCCAAGGTCACGCAGCTAATCCGTGGCAGAGCTGGGACTCTTCCCTCCAGCTCACTGGTCTCTGCTGATGCTTTATCTATAGTTCAATGTCTTGGGCCAAATCCTCAGCTGGTGTAAGTGGCTGCAGCCTCACTGAAATCAGGATTGATCACCAGCACTAAAGAAACCAATGGAGCCCCATGCATCTGTTCTGCTGCATGGACCATACAAGCCTGGTCTGAGACTCAAAACAATGGATCGGCAGCTAGGGACTCTGGCCTATGATGGTGTCCCTTAAATAGATATACGGAAAGAGTTGGCAATGGGGTTTGTTGCAGAGATTGGTTCGTGGGTTAGTGATTTTGTTGTGTGGTGTGTAGTTGCTAGTGAGTTTTTGCTTCTGGTTGGAGGACTGTCTGTAAGCGAGGACTGGCCTGTCTCCCAAGGTCTGTGAGAATAAGGGATCGTCCTTCAGGATAGGTTGTAGATCATTGATGATGCGCTGGAGAGGTTTTAGTTGGGGGCTGAAGGTGATGGCTAGTTGCATTCTGTTGCTTTCTTTGTTGGGCCTGTTGCCAACTCTGTCCGCATATCTATTCGAGGGACACCATCATAGGACCTAACCACATCAGCCACACCATCAGGGGCTCGTTCACCTGCACTTCTACCAATGTGATATATGCCATCATGTGCCAGCAATGCCCCTCTGCCATGTACATTGGACAAACTGGACAGTCTCTACGGAAAAGAATTAATGGACACAAATCAGAGATCAAGAATTATAACATTCAAAAACCAGTCAGAGAACACTTCAATCTCCCTGGACACTCAATAAGAGACTTAAAAGTGGCAATTCTTCAACAAAAAAACTTCAAAAACAGACTCCAACGAGAAACTGCAGAACTGGAATTAATTTGCAAACTGGACCCTATCAAATTAGGCCTGAATAAAGCCTGGGAGAGGATGGGTCACTACAAAAAGTAATTTCCCTCTGCTGATACTCACACCTTCTTGTCAACTGTTTATAATGGGCCACCTTGATTGCATTGGCCTCATTAGGACTACAAAAGTGATTTTCCCTTCCTTGGTATTAACTCCTTCTTGTCAATTGTTGAGAATAGGCCACTTCCACCTTAATTGAATTGGCTCATTAGCACTGACCCCCTCCCCCCTTGGTTAGGCACCTCCCATCCTCTCATATGCTGTGTGTATATATATCTCCCTACTGTATTTTCTACTCCATGCATCTGATGAAGTGGGTTTTAGCCCACAAAAGCTTATGCCCAAATAAATGTGTTAGTCTCTAAGGTGCCACAAGGACTCCTCGTTGTTGGTTTTTTTTTTTTTTTTTTTTTGAGTAAACTCTGTGTAGATGTATTGCCGTGCTTCAGTGGGACACAGCTGAGGATTCCAAGTTCAGGACAAACTGCTGAGAAATAGGGCAGACTCACCCCAGACTGGTGGTTGTTCTATCGTTAGATTTTACCAAACCTGTAACAAACGTACACTTCTGACTTACCGCCCTAGTTAACTAACTAGAAGCCAAAAATTCAGTCCCCTGAGGCATCCCAGCCCTTGGCTCACCACCCAGAAGCTGGACGCCACGATGAGCGGTCAGTGAAAAGCAATTTCCACCACATACAGGGTTCTTCTAATCTGAAGAGATCAGCCATTTATGCATGTGAATATATAACTCAGATCTTACCGAATAATTATACTGCTGCCATCCCTTTAGCATTTAAATACTAAAGGTTTAATAATAAAACAAAGGAAGAAGAGTTATAAATGGTCAATAGATCAGATACATTCAAGAGATTTTTCAGTGTTCAGAGATCAGGATCATAGCAGCGATGGAATAAAGTGCTTGATTGCAAAAGTCTCTCTGGAAATTACCCAAGCAGTTTGGGGGTCATCAGTCCTTGTTCAGAGCTTCCTTGGTGCAAACCTAGTCTAGAGAAATGAAGACAACATGGAGATGTCTCGGGGGTCCTTTTATATCCTCTGCCCTGTGCTTGGAATTTTACTGTCCCAAACAGAGCCCATGCCAGTACATTGCCAATATGAATAACTTCAGACACAAAGATGATACACACATATACACAGGATAATCATACTTAGCCAATAATAACTTTCCCATTGACACTTGGCAGGACATACTGTGTACAACATTTGTTGCAATAGTATAACTGTGGGAGCAACAATGATAAAAATGGTCATATTCAATCATATCACTCCACGTTCTCATCCCATGATGGTGCGAAGCTGCTAGCCATCTAAGCAAGGCCCATTGTCTGGGTTCTAGCAGGGCAAGCAGCTTGGACACCGGAGCCACTGGAGGACGGAACGAGCAGATAAAAATCTTGCCACAGAGAGCCTGCTCCTTGTACAAAGAAAGAAGGAAAGAGTTCTTTAACAGTGAGAGGTGGACATCTGTGAACTTGGCTGTTTCCTCCAAGCATCACCAGCCAGTCCACTCGGCTTTGAACAACCTGCCCATACAGGGATGCTTTTAAGTGTCCCTGCATTTTCTGGGACTAGCCCAAGGACAGACCTCCTGTGATGGGATCCCCGGGGTGCAACCAGGACTGTGGGACAGCTCAGCCCTCTGTCCCACCAACCTGGGGTATCCCTCTCTCACTATGATGCCTTTACAGAATAAAAAAGTAAAATTTATTGCACGAAGTGGAAGAGCTCCAGCCAGAGAAACTGAGAGCCCCACCCAGAATATATTGGAATTGGAAAAGGTTCGGAAAAGGGCAACAATAATGATTAGGGGTATGGAGCAGTTTCTGTATGAAGAGAGATTTAAAAGACTGGGACTTTTAAGTTTGGAAAAAAGATGACCAAGGGGAGATATATTAGAGGTTTATAAATTCATGACTGGTATGGAGAAAGTAAATACGGAAGTGTTATTTACTCCTTCCCATAACACAAGAACTAGGGGTCACTAAATGAAATTAATAGGCAGCAGGTTTAAAACAAACAAAAGGAAGTATCTTTTTCACACAATGCACAGTCAACCTGTGGAACTCCTTGCCAGAGGATGTTGTGAAGGGCAAGAGTATAACAGGGTTAAAAAAAGAAATAGATAAATTCATGGAGGATACGTCCATCAATGGCTATTAGCCAGGATGAGCAGGGACGGTGTCCCACGCCTCTGTTTGCCAGAAGATGGGAATGAGCGACAGGGGAAGGACCACTTGCTGATTATCTCTTCTGTTCCTTCCCTCTGGGGCACCTGGCATTGGCCACTGTCAGAAGACAGGATACTGAGCTAGAAGGACCTGTGATCTGACCCAGTATGGTCGTTCTTATGTCTCTCATAAGAAAGCGCTGACCTGTCCTATGCATCTCACGCCAGCAGAGGCTCACAGCTGACAGTCCCACATGGAAATAGGCACTTTGCTGCCAATGAACCATCCCCCTAGAGGCATACATCAGTTGCCGTTAGGTGCTGAAGGACCTTTGTGAACCACTAGAAAGAATCCCGTTAGATCATGATTCCCCATGAACATCTCCTTTCTGAGATCTGTCCATTAGCCAGTTCTCACTCCATTTAATGAGTGCTCTAGTGATATTGTCTGGTGCTAGTTAATTAATCTGAGTGTCATGTGGTACTAGGTCAAACTTGCAATGGTCTAAATCTATTACATCTCCCCAGTTCCCTTTATCACTCAAATTTGTTGGCACCTAAAAAAGGCACCCTTTAATTCTTTATTGACTAAATCCCCTATCAGCTTTTCCATTATTATGCCCAGGACTGATGTAAAGCTCCCAAGCATTTAATATGCACGTCACACTTTTTGAATATTTGCATAATACTGGATATCTCTGGTCTTCCAATATTTATTAAAATTACCTTCAGTTGAACAGAGATCTCCTCAGGCAACTCCTTTAGGACTTTTTGGATGTAAGATATCTGGGGCTGCTGATTTAAAAATATTGATCCCTAGTAGGTGCTGTTTACCATTCTCCATAGTTACCAGTGGACTGGAAAGAAGTTCATGTGATCTGAGTGCATCATCCTGCTTCTTTCCAAATACTGCACAGAATGGTTTATTGAACATTTTTGCCCTTTCTGCATCATTATTAACAGTGTTACCACCTCCAGCTATCAGGGGGTAGCCATGTTAGTCCATATCCACAAAAACAACAAGGAGTCCGGTGGCACCTTAAAGCCTAACAGATTTATTTGGGCATAAGCTTTCATGGGTAAAAAACCTCACTTCTTCAGATGCATGGAGCGAAAGTTACAGATGCAGGCATTATATACTGACACATGAAGAGAAGGGAGTTACCTCACAAGTGGAGAACCAGTGTTGACAGGGCCAATTCGATCAGGGTGGATGTCGTCCACTCCCAATAATAGATGAGGAGGTGTCAATTCCAGGAGAGGCAAAGCTGCTTTTGTAATGAGCCAGCCACTCCCAGCCCCTAGTCAAGCCCAAATTGATGGTGTTAAATTTGCAAATGAATTTTAGTTCTGCTGTTTCTCTTTGAAGTCTGTTTCTGAAGTTTTTTTGTTCAAGAATGGTTACTTTTAAATCGGTTATAGAATATCCAGGGAGATTGAAGTGTTCACCTACTGGCTCCAGCTAGTAAAGGACTATACCGCTATTAGGATTTCCATTGTTTCTAATATACTAAAAAGTCATCTTATTATTTTCCTTAGCCCTGCTCTCCATGGATTTGTCTTTTGTGACTTTTGCTTCCCTTAGCCATTATCTATACTTCATAACTTCTCATTTCTGTGAATTGCTATCCACTTTCTCTGCTTTAGAGGCACTGATGGATGATATTCTATCAATGGATGGGGGGCAGACATCCATGCTTTTTCTCCTGAACCTCTTTGCATTATTTGACATTTTTGACATTGAGATACTGCTGTCTCACTTGAGAGGCAGCAGAAATCCAGAGACATGCACTAAAATGGTCTTGGCAGGACACACCCAATTAGTGGTGATGGGAAATTGCATCTCCAGCACTAGACCCCTCCCTGGTGGAGTCCCAGAAGGATCAGTTCCCTCTCTGGGGCTTTTCAACATCTCCATGCAGCCTCTGTGGGAACTGGTCACACAACATGGACTGAAATACCAGCAATATGCAGGTGAGACTGAGCTCCTCCCTCTCTTTCCTGTACGACCACATCACTATCACCAAGATGGCCCAATTCTTGGATGGAACAGCTGTCTGAAGCTGAACCCAAGCAAGACAGAGGTGATGCTGGTGGGCAGAGCATTGTTTATTTACAGCATGAAAGTCGGCAACCCTGATTTTGAAGAGTTGGCAGCTACGGTGCAGCCTCCTTTGACTGAAGGTTCACATCCACAACTGGGCAATTCAGTCCGTACTTGAGGAGTCCTAAGTGACCATGACAAGATTAGGGGTGAGCCCCCAAGAATCCTGGGCCCAGCCTTGTTGGGGTTATGTGGACTCTGCCACCAAGGAGAGTGGAAGGGGAGCCCTGGAGGTCAGGCAGGCCTTTGGGTAAAGGGAGTGGGAGAGAGGACTCAGAACCTTTCACTAGCCCATTCCACCAGGGTCGTGGAAAATTCCCCACAGGAGCGGGACTGTTCACCCAATTACATCAGTTAGAAATTCTTCAAAGGACTCACCTTACAATAGTTTTCTAAGGTGGAACTTTTACCCTTTGAATGTTTTTCTATTTTGCAATACGAAAGGCTGTTAAAATTTCTGCAAAACTGTGTAATAAACGGCTCTGTAGCATAGCGCCGATTCACCGGCTGACTCATCTGTTTGTTACACACAGTAGCTGTGTCTTGTCTTAATTTCATTTATACGCTCCACGGGGCAGGAGCTATTTCTCCTTCTGCTTGTGCGAAGAGCGCAGCACAAGGGGCCCTGAACTGGAGCGGGGTCTCTGGAGGTTTCCCCAACACAAATAATGATCATAAATAATCAACACAATAATCCAGGTAAATCAGTGCCAACCCTCCTTCCTTTGCCTTTAACTACAGACAAACCATGCTGGCCAGCTACAGAGTATTAGTCACTTGAATACAGGTGGACACAATGTCCCTGTTGGACTCAGACAGGAGAATTCTCAGTCTCATTCCAGAGTTTAAAAACCCAGGTGCTCGACACCGGAGAAATACCCCCGATGAGCCACAGGAGCAGGCAGAGAGTTCAGCTGTAGGAATCCAAGCGCCCTCCAGCCGGGGCACTCCTGGAATGTGTGACTCAGCCTGAAACATTAGATTTCAATTCCACCTGGGAGAGACAGAGAGGGAGAGAACAAATCCAGTGCAAACACTAATCCAGTCTCTACCATGCCTACAGGGCTCCCCTTGTTCCAGGGCAGGTTTTTTTTTGGGGGGGGAAGGGGGCAGCCTCTGTCTCCAAGACAGGCCCCGGCTGCCCTCTATCCACAGGAACATTCTGTTGGTGTAGCTTTTACTGAGTCTGTTCCCCCAAAGCGACCCCAGTGACTGTGATGCTGTGAAGCTCTGTACCTCAGGGGAACACCCTACACCCCCATGTTCATCTTTATAAAATGGCTGTGTGGTATCCAATGCAAAGTTTGTCATGTTGGGTGTCTTCAGAAGGCTCATGAGGCACTGAGCATTGTTGTTATAGTGATGTTATAGTAATTGTTACAGTAATGTTACAGTAAGGTTATAGGTTATAATTTCATGTATATAGTTATGAGACTGAAAATGCATCCTCATGGTTTAAAGCAAGCCCAGGCAAAACTCTCCAAGAGCAGAGGAGCAGTTCACACCTCATCAGGGCATGGATGGGACGAACCCAGCCCAGCCTCACAGGAACAGTGGACACTGGCGATGAGGTAATGCTTACCTGACTCTGAAAGGGGGGAGCAAAGCCAAGAGGAAAGAAAGGACATGATAAATGGAAGACATTTTGCCCTGCTTTCTCTCTTCTACCTACATCTACAGACACCACCACCACCAAGCGACTGAGCCACTGATCGAAGGGGAGAGCAGGCATAACTGGACACTGCAAGTCAGAGGTTCCTAGGGTTGTGTCTGGGACCGGAGATATTGGCTAGTGTCGTTCTTTTGCACAATCCAAGGAGCAGCTTACACGTCAGAGGCTGTGCGTGAACAGCCCAGGCGTGGGGGTTCTCAGAGCAGAGCAGGGTAAGGCTGGCTCCCAGAGTCAGGGATGGTAGAGGCCTAGCAGATCACCGGTCCGGATAACACCAGAGGGGAACATCACAGATGCGTTGGCAGATTTCTGAGTGGGAGCGGAAGAAGACACCCAGAGTTCACACCTCACAGGAGCGGGGAGCTCACAAACTGAAGCTAGTTCTGACAACCTCGGATTCACCTTGAGAGGATAGAGAAGGCTCAGGATCCCTCTTCCAGCCTTTCCTCTGCATCCCATCCAACAAACGTTCTCTGCCAGAGCGGGAGTCCATTTCACTCTGGTGTGACAGAGAGACCGTGGTTACGGCAGGGAAGTCAGGACTCCTGGGTTCTGTCTGTCATCCTGCTACTCAATCTCTGTGTGACCTTGGACAATTCATGTCTCCCCTGCCTCAGTTCACCTATCTGTATAATGGTGATATGTTCACTGTGAATTTCCTTTGTTAGGTGTCTTAAAGATCCCTCAACGAAATGTGCTACACAGTATGATGATAGTTACTGATGATAATCACTGATCTCTGATCCCTTAGAGACAGCCCTGTATGTCTCCAGAAAGTGTTCGTGTCTCCCATCAGTCATGTACTTTCAGATCTCTCTGTCTGCTATCTACCCATCCATCCTGGGCATTTACAGTGTATCAGACCCTATGCAGATCTAGGCATTATCCCTAGTTTTCTTAGTAATCAACTATAATTTTTAAATATACACAAATACACAGAGCAGCCAATTCCTCTCTGACTGAGAACAGAGCCACAGAGATCTCATCTCCCTTTGGGAAGGTCCCTTAATTACTGTTTACTCCTGAAGCTGGATAAAGAGCACAGAAGCACAGACAGGCTGGTCTCCAGCCTGTTTACATCCAGATACCGCTTCTCCCCTAGAGTCCGAGCATTTCTCCTCTAGAGGCAGAGTGACCCCGCCCCGGGATTGCACAGAGCTATATTATAAATGGTGCACATCCCTGTGTCAGCTCTCAGTGTGGGATGTTGCTGCAGATGCTGGGGTGAGAGAGGCGTTGGACACAGCTACCTGAGGGGGATTCCCAGGGAAGACAGTCCTGTCTCAGAATTCACAGGTACCCATCTCTTGCTGAGGAGCTCACCTGCTCGACAAACCCAGTGCAACATGCATATGATGCAATAGAGAATAGTTAGTGGTCCTTTCACTCTGCACAGCCATGAAACATCCCAGGGCCAGTATCGTGTCCCTCTTTCCTGTGCCCCTGCCCATGACTGATGGCCTCGAACCCAAGGCGGCTGCATTTCAGTGGCACAGTGGAGCACTAAAATGAAGGATGTCAGTACATGTACAATGCAAGGCAAAATTCTGAGGCCCTGGACAGTAGTTTGCTCAGGTCACACTGAGGCAAAACTCCCCTTGGAGTAAGAACTGAGTAAAGACCTGAGGAGCCAATTGTGTGTTAATGTACAGAGACTGTCCCCTCCTCCTCTTGCATTTCAGGGTTCTGGCTGTTAATGGGGGTGGCGGCTGTTATCTGCTGGACAGCATGGAGGTGCAAGGGCTTCTCACTGGAACAATTCTAAAAAAATTTCAACATAAGCAACACAGCTATTGTCCTACTTTCATTTGGGAAGTCAGCTGAATTGTTATGCCTGAAACTTTCAAAATAGAATTTAGCTGAAAGCAGACACTTAGTCAATAGGTCAATAACGTGCCATCGCAGGTAATTAGTATCAATGGTCAATGCGGGTCTGGCTGGAGAATCTTGCCCGCATGCTCGGGGTTCTGCTGATCGCCATATTTGGGGTCGGGAAGGAATTTTCCTCCAGGGTAGATTGGCAAAGGCCCTGGAGGTTTTTCGCCTTCCTCCGCAGCATGGGACAGGGGTCGCTGGCTGGAGGATTCTCTGCGACTTGAAGTCTTCAAATCATGATTTGGGGACTTCAACAGCTGAGTCAAGGGAGAGAATTATTCCAGGAGTGGGTGGGTCAGCTTTTGTGGCCTGCATCATGCGGGAGGTCAGACTAGATGATCATATTGGTCCCTTCTGACCTTAAAGTCTATGAGTCTTAGAGAGGGAAATTTCAGTCCAAGCACTTAAAGTTTGGAAAACGTATCAGCAACTGAAAATGAGGTCTTGTAATTGAAGGTGTCAGACAGCCTTAACTAACGGTGGTGCCACCAAAACCACCTACAATGGCCAATCCATTTGTGAATCCCATTCAGCTAAGCTCTTTGTTCCAATAAAGTCTGTGGCAAGGAGTTCCACAGGCCAAATATGGATTATATAAACAATTTAATTTAATCAGTGTTATATGTTCAGACTTGCAATGTAATTGAATGTTCCCTTGTTCGTGTGTTATGAGACGGAGTAAATATAAATGCCTGATCTACTTTCTTTATCGATATATCCATACGGTTTAATGTCAGAGGGGACCATTACATCACCCTCATGTATAACACAGGTCATTAAACTTCACCCAGTTACTCCTGTATTGAGCCCAAAGAAGGGACAGCAAGGGTCAGTTACTCAAACCCCATGCCAAGATGCAGGATTTGTTGTGTCTTAGTCATCAAAGACTAATGGCTATCCACACACCTTTGGAAAATCTCCAGTGAAGGAGCTTCTGTTACTTCCCTGCGCATCTGTTCTATTGTCCTACTGTTCTTACAGTTAGGAAGTTTATCCTGAGATTTAATCTAAATCTGCTGTGCTGTAGTTTGAACCCACTGCCTCATCTCCTGCCTTCTGTAGTAAGAGAGATCAACTTTTCTCCTTTTTATGGCAGCCTTTCAAGTATTTCAAGACTGTTGTGATGTCCTCCCCTTAATCTCGTTTCCAAACTAAATATACCCAGTTCCTTCAGTCTTTGCTCGTATGGCTTGTTTTACATCCCTTTGGTCATCTTTGTTTCTCATCTGTGGATCTTTTCTAGCTACTCTACATCATTCATATACATTGGTGACCAAAATTGCACACAATATTCTAGCTGAGGCCTAACCAGAGCAGACTAGAGCAGTACTAGCACATCCCGGGACTTGCACGTACCTCTGCTAATGCAACCTAACATTGGTTTAGGGTTTTTTTGCAAGAAGTCAATGGAAAAATTCTTCCATCAATCTAGGTACCATCCCTTTGGGAGATGGATTACCTACACTGATGGGAGAACTGTGCCGTCAGTGACAGTAGTGTCTACACTAAAACGCTATGGCAGCGCCACTGTGACATTTTAAGTGTAGATAAACCATTAAGCAGATCTTCCAGAAAAGCATCCAGTCTGGATCTGCAGACATGGAGAATTGGAGAACACATCATTTCTCTTCAGAGTGTATTCCAATTGTTAATCATCCTCAGTGCTAAACATCTGGCCTTTATTTCCAGCTGGAATTTGTCTGTCTTGAGCTTCCTTGCTCTGCCTTTCTTTGCTAGATTACAGAGCCTATTCTTACCCAAGGCTTTCTCCCCATGAAAGTCTTTGCTTGATTGTCTTTTTGATGCGTTAAAGTGTCTCTCTATGTTAGGCATTTTTTCCAGCCTGCAATCATTTTTGTGGCTCTTTTCTGCATCCTCTCCAATTTTCAACATCCTCTTTGAAATGTGGAACCCAGGTGCAGAGTTAAAATCCTTCCCCTGTTCCAACTCACCACTCTCCTGTTTAGGCATCCAAGGATCGCATCAGCCCTTTTGGCAACAGCATCGCACTGGGAGCTCACGATGAGTTGGTTGTCCACAATGACCCCTAAATCCTTTTCAGCATCCCTGTGTTCCATAATACAGTGCCCTAGTCTGTGGGTTGGGCCTGCATTCCCTCTTCTGAGAAGCTTAACTTTGCATTTGACTGTATGAAAATATGTTTGCACGGGCCCAGCTCACCCAACTCTCCAGATCAATCAGTATTTCTGCCCTGTTCTCCTCACTGTAACCACTGTGCCAATCTTTGGGTTGTCCGCAAATCTTATCTTCAGTGATTATCTATTTCCTTCCAAATCATTGACAAAAATATTGATTAGCATCAGCCTAGAACTGATTCCTGCAGAATCCAACTAGAAAACCATCATTTCCTGACAGTGGCCCATTGACAACTGCTTTCTGAGATCTGTCAGTTAGCCAGTTTTTAGTCCATTTAGCATTTCCATATTTTATAGTGTTTGTTTTTTAATGCGAATGTTTCCCCCTATTAAATAAAATGCCTCAGAGAAATGGAAGTCTATTGCATCTGCACAGTTCCCTTGATCAACCAAATGTGTACTCTCAGTAAAGGATGAAATCAGTTGAATTTAACAAGACCAGTTATCCGTATTTTCCATAAACCATAGAATCATAGAACTGGAAAGGACCTCAAGAGGTCATCAAGTCCAGTCCCCTGCACTCATGGCAGGACCAAGCACCATCTATAACATCCCTTACAGGTGTTTGTCTAAACTGCTCTTAAAAATCTCAAGTGATGGAGATTCCACCACCTCCGTAGGCAATTTAGTCCAGTGCCTAACCACCCTGACAGTTAGGAAAATGTTCTTATTGTCCAACCTAAATCTCCCTCGCTGCAATTTAAGTCCATTGCTTCTTGTCCTATCATCAGAGGTTAAGGAGAACAATTTTTCTCCCTCCTCCTTGTAATAACCTTTTAGGTACTTGAAAACAGTTATCATGTCCCCTCTCAGTCTTCTTTTTTCTAGACTAAACAAACTCAAATTTTTCAATATTCCCTCAGAGGTCATATTTTCCAGGCCCCTAATCATCCTTGTTGCTCTTCTCTGGACTCTCTCCAATTTGTCCACATCTTTCCTGAAATGTGGCACCCAGAACTGGACACAATACTCCAGTTGAGGCCTAATCAGCACAGATTAGAGTGGAAGAATTACTTCTCATGTCTTGTTTACAACACACCTAATAATACATCCCAGAATGATGCTCGCTTTTTTTTCAACAGCGTTACATTGTTGACTCATATTTAGCTTGTGGTCCACTATGACCCCTACATCCCTTTCTGCAGTACTCCTTCCTAGGGAGTCATTTCCCATTCTGCATGTGTGCATCTAATTGTTTCTTCCTAAGTGGAGTACTTTGTATTTGTCCTTATTGAATTTCATCCTATTTACTTCAGACCATTTCTCCAGTTTGTCCAGATCATTTTGAATTTTCATCCTATCCTCCAAAACACTTGCAACCCCTCCTAGCTTGGTATCATCTCCAAACTTAATAAGTGTACTCTCTATGCCATCATCTAAATCATTGATGTAAACATTGAAAAGAACCGAACCCAGAACTGATCCTTGTGGAATCCCACTCATTATGCCCTTCCAGCCTGACTGTGAACCATTGATAACTACGCTCTAGGAATGGTTTTCCAACCAGTTATGCACCCATTTTATAGTAGCTCCATCTAGGTTGTATTTCCCTAGTTTCTTAATGAGAAGGTCATGTATCAGAAGCCTTACTAAAGTCTAGATAGACCACATCTACCACATCCCCCTACCCACAAGGCTTGTTACCCTGTCAAAGAAAACTATCAGGTTGGTTTGACATGAATTGTTCTGACCAATCCATGCTGACTGTCATTTTTCACCTTATTATCATCTAGGTGTTTGCAATTTGATTCCTTAATTATTTGCTCCATTATCTTATCTGATACAGAAGTTAAGCTGACTTGTCTGCAATTCCCTGGGTTGCCCTTGTTTCCCTTTTTATAGATAGGCACTATATGTTCTCCTTTCCAGTCTTCTGGAATCTCCCCTGTCTTACATGACTTTTCAAATATAATAGCTATTGGCTCAGATGTCTCCACAGCCAGTTCCTTGAGTATTCTAGGATGCATTTCTTCAGGCCCTGGTGATTTGAAGACATCTAAGTTGTCCAAGTAACTTTTAACTTGTTCTTTCCCTAATTTAGCAACTAAACCTACCCCATTTTCACCGGCATTCTCTATGGCAACCTTCTTCGTGAAAACCGAAACAAAGAAGTCATTAAGCACTTCTGCCATTTCCACATTTTCTGTTATTGTTTTTTGTGGTTGACTGGCATTAATTATGTTCCTAGACCTTTTTTTGGAACTAATCCCATACCAGTTTTTTTATTGTTTCCTAACCTTGTCAAATCCTTTAAAAAAAAAAAAACTTTCATTTTTTAAAATACTTTACATTTAACACAGTATTGTCCTGTATTTGCCTTGGGGGTGGGGGAGCTTTGCTGATGCCTGATCGCATACTTCTGGTTCCAAATGAGATGTGTGGTGGATCGATCGGTTCGTAACTCTGGTGTCTGTAACTCTGAGTTTCTACCATAGATGCTGTTTAACTTCCTCCTTGACTGCTACTGAACTGGAAAGTACTTAATCATTGCATATGATACAAGAACAAAACTATTTTTAACACTTCTACCTTTTCAGCTACATTAACATGTTTTCTTTCACCATCTAGGAATTGGCCTAAACCTTTTATAGGATTTCTTTTGCTCTTTATATACTTAATAACTTCCTTTTTGTGATTCTTAGCCCTACCAACTGTGGATTTTCCCTGATATCTTTAACATCCATTATCAATTTTCATAACTTCCAATTTCTATTGCTTGCTATTTTCTATTTTTCCCATTTGTTATATATTGCTTACCACCCACCCACCCACCCCGAAATTGCTGCCTTCATTTTGCCCCTGAAATGGGCTTTTAGAAAAAGGTTTGCACTTTCTTGACTGTGGAAATGTGGCTTTTTAACTATCTAATAAACTTTTCTTAAATGATTCGCAATTTTCCATCCAATTTTTCTGTCTAAATTTTTGCTCCAAAACAGTTTTGCTGATAATTTGCCTGTGCTCATTAAGTATATATACATGGTACTGGTTCGGAATTGTTTATTTTGCTCTCCTCTATCATAGGCCCTGTTAGACTCTTCTCTAAACTAAACATTCCCAAACTGTTCAGTCAGTCTGCATATGTCAGCCTCCCCAATTCATATAGCCTGTTTCAAAAATCCCCTTTCTATCTGCTAAATCGTTTATAGGGAATGGATGGGCAAAACTGAGCACGTGTCCATAGCAGGTTATTCTCCATCCCATACCTTAGACTTCCTAACATTGTCTTTGTTTTGGCTACAATTGCGAGTGAGTAGGTGTTTCCTTGGAGTTGCTATCAATGACACACAGGTATTTTCCCTGAGCTGTGCTCTAGTTGGGATGTATCCCCCGGCACATGTCTTGGCAAAGATTTGGGGGTTTTTTCCACTCTCAATTTTTGAGCAACTGGGTGAATGGGGAACTACCTACACCATGGACTCTCTAGCCTGAGTTTCATTGAATTAAGAAACAACGATGAATAACCAGTATCCACACTCGTGTTTCCTGCTGGTGCCTATTAAGATTTCCCACACCACAATGTGTAGGAATTACTGACACAAGGAGGACCATAAAATATGGAATTGGCATTAGTAGGGTCAGTTCTTCATAATTCATTTCTCTGAATAATGACAATGTCATTTTTCAGTGTGTGAAGAGCGACCAATCTGCTTCCCCCATGAGAACAGCCTCCAGTAGTGCATGTAGTCTCATATTAATACTGTCTCTCCATCCAGGCATTTTTACTGCAACCATCACTCTAGACCCTGGGCACGTACAGGAAGTCAGGGGAACATACGGTACATGCAAGAGACACTGCTCTGCCTCAGAGTTGGACCCTACTGCATGTCAGAATACAACACAACCGACTTCACCAGCCCCTCCACCTTCATCCTGCTGGGCATTCCTGGCCTGGAGGCAGCCCACGTCTGGATCTCCATCCCCTTCTGCACCATGTACACCATAGCCATCTTTGGGAACTTCATTATTCTGTTCATTGTAAAGAGGGAGCTGAGCCTCCATGGGCCCATGTACTATTTCCTCTGCATGCTGGCTGTCACCGACTTGGTTCTGTCCACGTCCATCCTGCCCAAAACGCTGAGCATCTTCTGGTTCAATTCCAGGGAGATCGATTTCCGTGCCTGCCTCACCCAGATGTACTTCATTCACTCTTTCTTAGTGATGGAGTCTGGGATCCTCGTGGCCATGGCTTTGGATCGTTACGTGGCCATCTGCAATCCTCTGAGATATTCCACCACTCTGACAAACATTGTGGTGGTCAAGATTGGCCTGGCTGTGGTGTTGCGTGGCAGCACAATAGTTCTGCCCTATCTCCTTCTGGCTAGGCAGTGGCCATATTGCAGAACCAACATCATCCCCCACACGCACTGTGAACACATGGCCGTGGTGAAGCTGGCCTGCGCCGACATCCGCATCAATAGTTACTACGGCCTTTTTGTTGTATTCTCTGTGATCTGTGTGGATGTGTTTCTTATCGCCATGTCCTATACTCAGATCCTCAGGGCCATCTTCAGCCTCCCCACAAAGGATGCTCGGCTCAAGACTTTTGGGACCTGCAGCTCCCATCTCTGTGTCATCTTAGCCTTTTATAGCTCAGCTCTCTTCTCCTCTCTCATGCACCGGTTTGGCCACAATGTTTCCCTGCATTTCCACGTGCTGATTTCCAACGTGTACCTCCTGGTGCCCCCCATGGTAAACCCCATCATCTATGGGGTGAGGACCAAACAGATCAGGAGCAGGGTGCTCCGGATCTTTGCTCATAAAGGGACCTAAATTTTTCTCCTGGTGCTCTGGCTCTGCAGAGCTGGCTGGTGACATGCTGCTGGGCCCTCTTCCATGAATCACTGACTGGACAGTCAAAGTGACATTAAACCCTTTCCTGATCTTACTGTGCTGTGTCAGTGTGACAAACTGGGGAATTGGTCTATGTAGAACTCATTGGGTTGCCCCCTTTCTAATTGCTTGTAACTGGATCCCAGAGACCCCACATATTCCCTCAAAGCCCCTTCCACTTTTGCGCCTTTTCCCCCAAAGCTCTGCCTCTCACTCTCTCCTCTCCTCCCCTCCCCCATCACTTGGTGGATCATCTCTACCTTCCTCCTCCCTAGTCCTCCCCAGCTGGGCTCCCTCTGCTCCGGGGCTGTGATGGGAGCTGCTGCAGCCTGACAAGGAGCCTGCGGTTTGTGCTGTTAAGACACAGCGCTGGGGCTGACAGGCCAGTCAGGAGCAGAGAGGGAAGCCAGGAAGCTGCATAAAAGCAACTGAGGGTTGGGAGCAGGGCTATGTGGCAGGTGGGCGAGATTGTGCATCATACAGCTGGTGGGCTCTAAACCTCAGGTAAAAAGTTCTGAGGGCAGAGACCATTGTGTGGCTTATTTCTTTAGCTTTCAGCTCCCTTTTTCTCCTCCTGGCTGGGGGCCTGTAGCAGGCAGGGTCCCTGCAATGGGGATGGGCTGGGAACCCTTTGCCCTGAGCCAGGCCTCGGGGGCAGGGCAAGGGATGAGCTTTGAAGCGAGGAGGACAGCAGCTGAGAGAGGCGGAAGATCAAGCCCCTGTGTTAGCTGGGAAGGTGGGATGCTGGGCAGAGGCTGGGGTGGCTGGGGTAGCTGACAGGGAGGGAGATAAGCCAGCTATTTACACACGTACATGGCATCTTATCAGGAACTACGGGGCACCCGTTTCCTAGGGCTGGAAGTTGAGCGGTGAAGGTGAGCCTAGCATATACTCTGCATGATGCTTTTTATCACTGAATCTAGAAGCTCTTTATCTAGGTTGCTAGACACTGCATAGAGGCCAATGATAATAACATAGGAACGGCCAGACTGGGTCAGACCAAAGGTCCATCTAGCCCAGTATCCTGTCTTCCGACAGTGGCCAGTGCCAGGTGCCCCAGAGGGAAGGAACAGAACAGGTAATCATCAAGTGATCCATCTCCTATCACCCATTCCCTGCTCCTGGCAAACAGAGGTTATGGACACCATCCCTTCCGATGTGCTGCAAGGAACCAAATCAGTGCAGCGTGCCACTCTGCGGTAGCAGCCCACTAGAAATAATAATCATCAGCTCTGCCAAAGTCACCCAGCGAATACATGGCAGATCTGGTCCTCTTCACTCCCAGCTCACTGGTCTCTGCTGATGCCTTATCTCTAGATATCTCTAGACTAAGCTTGATAAGTTTATGGAAGGGATGGTATGATAGGATAGCCTACTTTTGGCAATTAATTGATCTTTGACTATTAGCGGCAAATATGCCCAACGGCCTGTGATTGGATGTTAGATGGGGTGGGATCTGAGTTATTATAGAGAATTCTTTCCAGGGTGTCCGGCTGGTGAGTCTTGACCACATGCTCAGGGTTCAGCTGATCACCATATTTGGGGTCGGGAAGGAATTTTCCTCCAGGGCAGATTGGCAGAGGCCCTGGGGGTTTTTCGCCTTCCTCGGCAGCGTGGGGCACGGGTCACTTGCTGGTGGATTATCTGCACCTTGAAGTCTTTAAACCATGATTTGAAGATTTCAGTAGCACAGCCATAAGTGAAGGGTTTGATACAGGAGTGGGTGGGTGAGATTCTGTGGCCTGCGTTGTGCAGGAGGTCAGTCTAGATGATCATAATGGTCCCTTCTGACCTTAAAGTCTATGACTCTATGACTCTAGTTAAATGACTTGGGCCAAACCCTCAGCTGGTGGTAGTGGGTGCAGCCCCGCTGAAATCAGGGTAGATTTCCTCACTCGATAATCAAATGGAGAGAGAGCACTAGGCCTCTGTGATGTTGCATGGACCGTATGAGCCAGGTCTGAGAGAGACTAAGCAAGGGATTGGCAGCTAGGGACTCATGGATTATGTTCCCGGCTCAGAACACTCCCCTTCCTGCTGCCTCAGTTTCCCCATCTGTAAAAGGGGGATACCCTCTGTGAGTAGTGAGCATCTTTCAGTGGTGTCCATTTGTCACCATGCCTCAGTGGTCCACAGCAGAGGATGCCAAATTCAAGACAAACTGCTGATAAATAGGGCAGACGCACCCCAGAATGGTGGTTATTCTATCATTAGATTATACCAAGCCAGCAACAGAGGTAAATTTCTGTCTCACCAGTCCAGTGTTCCCTCTAATTTTTCCCACCCAAGTGGAGAATGAGTTTTGTTATGTGCAGCAATATGATGGTGATGTGTGGGGCTGAGGGTTGGGGTTTGTGGGGTGGTGGGCACTGGCTGGGGGTGCAGGCTCTGGGGTGGGGCCATGGATGAGGGGCTCATGGGTGGGGCAGAGGGTTGGGGTGAAGAGGTGTGAGGGCTTCGGCGGGGGGTGGGTGGGGGGGCAGAGATGAGGAGCACAGGGCTGGGGCAGATGGTTGGGTGTTTGGGGTGAGGATTCCGGCTGGGGGTGCAGGCTCTGGGGTCGGGCTGGGGATGAGGCATTTGGGGTTCAGGAACATGCTCTGGGGCTACGTCAGGGACAGGGGACTCCCCCCAGGTCTCTCTCCCCACAGCAGCACCTGGGCTGGGGGAGAGGAGATGCCCTTTCCCCACTACGGCAACTCTGGGCCTGGGGCTGGAGGATAGGCACCCCTTCCCAGCAAGTGCAGGCCGGGGCTGAGTTCAGGCCAGGAGAGGGACACCTTGGCCACAGCTGGGTCCAGGCCAGGCCACCCCAGCAGGTCCCCCAGGAGGGTTCCCAGAGCACCTGTGTGGTGCTAAGAAGGCTGCTGCGCAGCCATTGTGCAGCTTACAGGGAACTGCACTGGTTAAGTACTAGCCAAAAATGCAGCCTCCTGAGGCATCCCAGCCTTTGGATCACCGACCGGACACCGGACTCTGTGAGGGTTCGGTCACAGAGACCCCCTTGGGACTGTCACCTGATGTGCTGAGACTGCCTGTGAGCCCGTTTTCCCGGCCAGTTTGGGACTCCAGAACCCTGTGTTGTGGAGCCAGACATGCTAGACAAGCTTAGCAAGTACTCCTGTCTCCAGCACCCAGACACCCAGCTCCCAATGGGGTCCAAACCCCAAATAAATTTGTTTTACTCTGTATAAAGCTTATACAGGGTAAACTCATAAATTGTCTGCCCTCTATAACACTGATAGAGAGATATGCACAGCTGTTTGCTCCCCCGGGTATTAATCACTTACTCTGGGCTAATTAATAAACAAAAGTGAGTTTATTAAGTATAAAAAGTAGGATTTAAGTGGTTTCAAGTAATAACAGACAGAAAAAAAGTAAGTTACTAAGTAAAATAAATCAAAATATGCAAGGCTAACTTAATTCACTAAGGATCTAGTTACAAATACTAACTTCTCATGCTAGGTGTTATCTCAGGTACAATCCTTTTCAGACCAAAGTTGTAGTTTATGGCCTGGGTCCAGCAATCACCCACACCCCCATAGTTACAGTCCTTTGTTCCAGTTTCTTTCAGTCATGTCTTTGGGGTGGAGAGGCCATTTCTTGAGCCAGCTGAAGAACAAATGGAGAGGATTCCAGGGCCTTTTACATTCTCTCTCTTGTGGGTGGAAACCCCTTTGTTCTTCTGTGCAAAATCACAGCAGCAAGATGGAATTTGTAGCCACATGGGCAAGTGACATGTCCATGAATGATTCAGTTGCAGGCCGACGCCATTGTTTACATGTTAGTTTGTATGTTCCCAGGAAAGCTCAGATGTGGATTGGTGTCTCCCAAAGTCCATTGTGAGTTAAATACTTATGATTTCTTGAATGTACCCTACACCATATGTTCGCCAAACCTCCCTTATGTGTTTCCTATAGCAAACTCTTCAAATACAAGCATAGAGCCAACGCTCATAACTCCAGATCTAAAAATGATTCATGAATATATTAATCCTATTTGTATGCAGTAGATCATAATGTTTGCAAAGATATGTTACATGTCATATCTAGCATAAAGCATATTCCAGTTATGTCATATTTACACTCATAAGCATATTTCCATAAACATATAGAGTGCAATGTCACAGACTCCATGATGAGCATTTAGTGAAAACCAATTTCAACCACATATAGGGTCCTTCCAATCCTAGGAGATCACCCACATAGCCAGGCCAATATATAACTCAGATCTTACCTAATGGTCATGCTGCTCCTAATCCTCCTCTGCCCTGTGCATGGAATTTTACTGTCCCAAACAAAGCCCACAGCCTCTGTTTGTGGAAAGTTATTGGCCCAAGATGGAGTTCATGGTCACGTGAGCATATAACATGTCCTCACATGCTTTGATGACTCACATTGTGAGGGATAACTGTCCTTGATGGGCCATCAACATGTAGTTGTGTGGCCTTAATTTAAATTCTACCTGGTAGGTGTTACCCATGAGCACAACACATGTGTAAGATATCAGTACAGTGCCAATAATCAGAACTTCGACACAAAGGTGATATATGCATGCAAATAGCATAGTCTTACATAGAAAATAGTAACTCACCCAAGGATTCTGAAGGAACTCAAATGTGAAATTGCAGAACTACTAACTGTGGTTTGTAACCTATCATTTTAATCAGCTTCTGTGCCAAATGACTGCAGGATACCTAGTGTTATGCACATTTTTAAAAAGGGCTCTAGAGGTGATCCCAGCAATTACAAGCCAGTAAGCCTGACGTCTTTACCGAGTAAACTGGCTGAAACTTTAGTAAAGAACAAAATTGTCAGACACATTGATGAACATAATTTGTAGGGGGAGGCGTCAACGCTGGCCGATGGGGTCGCAATGCCACTCAAATTCGCAGCAACTATCAAAGGTTGTGGTTTCTGCAACCAACCCACAGCCAGCAATTTTCTTGCAAGCGGATCTATGAATGACTCCAGGAACGTACAGCACTCGAATGGGCTCCTAGAGTTCATGACCCTCGGAAAACCCTGCGTGGCTTTTAATTTGTTTGATAATAATGAGCTTTCCCCATTGTCTCCACTTGCCTCTGGCCCGTCACCCTCCCCAGCCCTCTCGGGGCACCATATGCCCAGGGAGAGGAAAATCAGGGGACTGTTTGTCAGTCTCACGCTCCCTCATGAGCTGCAGATGCGCAGGTGAGGCAAAAAACCTGCTGGGATTCCACAGCGATGGCTATAAAGCTCCCTGCCCAGCGCTCCTCCAACACTTCACAGAGACTCTCAGAACACCTCCGGCAGGCCCGGGCAGCCCCTGTCTGCTGAGCAGGAGCTGGGTGAGTGCAGGGCTTTGGAGCCCAGAAATGGCCCTCGTCAGCAGCACCTGCCCCACATAACAGCCCAGAGGAAGCACAGAGCTGAGACAGGTGAGGGGGGATCCTGCAAGTTGTTCCAGGCCAAGGAAGCTGAGATAGGGGAAGGCTTAGGGTTTGGGGAGACAGCTGTGAGAGACACATGTCTGGAAGATTGGTCTGCAGGAAAGGTGCTTAGCTTGGAGGAAAAAAGAACAGGAGTACTTGTGTCACCATAGAGACTAACACATTTATTTGGGCATAAGCGTTCGTGGGATAAAATCCACTTTATCGGATGCATGCAGTGGAAAATACAGTAGGAAGATATATATACACAGAGCACATGAAAGATGTGTGTTGCCATGCAACTATAACAAGAGTAATTAATTAAGGTTGGCTATTATCAGCAGGAGAAAAAAAAAAACTTTTGTAATGATAATCAGGATGGCCCAATTCCAACAGTTGACAAGAAGGTGTGAGTGGATGGGTCATTACACAAAGTAAAAACTGTTTCCCCATGCTATTTTCCCCTACTGTTACTCACACTGTCTTGTCAACTGTTTTAGCCCACAGAAGCTTATGCCCAAATACATGTGTTAGTCTCTACGGTGGCACAAGGACTCCTCGTTTTTGCTGATACAGACTAACACGGCTACCCCTCTGTAGCTTGGGGGAGCCTCACAGTTTCATTCCCCTTTGACTGCTCAGAAGGGGCAGGGTTATTCAGTGGGGCTTGGCTGGGAAATGTGAATTCAGTGTGAATTTCCCTCTCTCACATGGTGATGTTGCCCTGGATTTAAGGGATGTATACACCCCCAAATGTGATCAAACTAATTGCAACACTATTGTGTGCACTCATCCATTATGAATTATTAAAATAGAAGAAAACATAGTTCAGGGTTAATTTGAAGACAGGCTTTCAGAAGCAAGGTCATAAGTACCGGCAGTTTTTCCTAATCAGTATTAAAAAAAGTAAACAACTAAAAATCATAAAAAAATGTAAATAAATATCCTTAAGTCTAGATGCCCCTAATAATAAAAGTGTATTAACAAATTTAAAAAGCAATAACTATGACCTGTATGTTTTGTAAAAATTAGTTATAAAAAGTTTAAATAATGAAGTGTACTTGGGAGCAGTCCTCGGGACCTATCCCGGGAGAGACATTTTCCTGACGTCTTTACTCCTCGGCAGGGAGGCATTTGGCCAGCGCTGATCTGTCGTTCATTACTCAATACCATCTCAAAATATACGTAAATATTTGGGCTGTTCTAAACGTATTGCTTATGTCAGTGTGTGTTTAAATCTAATAAACAGCAGTGTTAGACAAGAGCACGCTGACTTGCCTTACTCCTCGATCAAACAGAATCTCAGAATTCCTGTGAATTTATTCCTTACAGCTCCTGAAGTGAAATAGTTCAGTTGCCCCAGTTAAAATAACAGGAGTACTTGTGGCACCTTAGAGACTAGCACATTTATTAGAGCATAAGCTTTCGTGGGCTACAACCCACTTCTTCGGATGCATAAGCTTTCGTGGGTTGTAGCCCACGAAAGCTTATGCTCTAATAAATTTGTTAGTCTCTAAGGCCTGGTCTACACTAGGCTTTTATGTCGAATTTAGCGCCGTTACATCGAATTAACCCTGCACCCGTCCACACCACGAAGCTATTTAGTTCGACATAGAGCTCTCTTAAATTCGACTTCTGTACTCCTCCAAAACGAGAGGAGTAGCGCTAAATTCGAAATGGCCATATCGAATTAGGCTAGGTGTGGATGGAAATCGACGGTAATAGCTCCGGGAGCTATCCCACAGTGCACCACTCTGTTGACGCTCTGGACAGCAGTCCGAGCTCGGATGCTCTGATCAGCCACACAGGAAAAGCCCCGGGAAAATTTGAATTCCTTTTCCTGTCTGAGCAGTTTGAATCTCATTCCCTGTTTGGACAGCGTGGCGAGCTCAGCAGCACTGGCAACGATGCAGAGCTCTCCAGCAGAGATGGCCGTGCAATCTAATAGAAGGAGGGCCCCAGCATGGACTGATCGGGAAGTCTTGGATCTCATCGCTGTGTGGGGCGATGAGTCCGTGCTTTCAGAGCTGCGCTCCAAAAGACGGAATGCAAAGATCTACGAGAAGATCTCTAAAGCCATGGCAGAGAGAGGATACAGCCGGGATGCAACGCAGTGCCGCGTGAAAATCAAGGAGCTGAGACAAGGCTACCAAAAAACCAAAGAGGCAAACGGACGCTCCGGATCCCATCCCCACACATCCCGTTTCTACGAGGCACTGCATTCCATCCTAGGTGCGGCCGCCACCACTACCCCACCACTGACCGTGGACTCTGAGGATGGGATATTGTCCGCGGCAGGTTCCTCGTCGGACATGTTAGCGGACGGGGAAGATGAAGAAGGAGATGAGGAGGACGAGGCAGTCGACAGCGCTGGCACCGCTGATTTCCCCGACAGCCAGGAGCTCTTCATCACCCTTACCGAGATCCCCTACCAACCGTCCCCATCCCTTACCCCGGAGACAGAATCAGGGGAAGGATCAAGCAGTGAGTGCTTTAAATATCTAAACATTTATTTTTACAAGAACTGGAATATTTATAATATTAACAATGGCTGTTTATTAAAGTGCTTAAACATGTAAACAATTATCTGCAAAAAAACTGGAATATTTACAATAGTAACAAAGGGTTTTTCATGATTTGTCTGCCTTAGGCTCTTCACAATTTAGTCCCAAGTATTTAAAATTTTTTTTACAATGTCCGGTAAGTCATGATTATGCTGCCCAAGACGCTCCACTCTTTAGTCCCAGTGCACCTACGCGAAAATCCGGTCAATATGGCTGGGGATGGAGGCGAAATCCTCATAGGAGAACTCCTCGTAGGTCTCATGAAGGTAAATTTCCAGCCTGTTCATCAGGTTCCTGGGTAGGGCGATCTTAGTGGGCCCTCCGTGGTAGGACACGTTACCGCGCCACGACACCATCAGATACTCTGGTATCATCGCCCTGCAGAGCATAGCGGCAAACGGCCCTGGTTTCTGAAGGCTTTCTCGAAACATCCTTTCCCTCTGGGACTCCGAGATCCTCAGCAGGGTGATGTCGCTCATTACGCCCTGCTTTGAATTAGGGAGGGGAATGTTAGTATTGGGACTGCTTTACAGCCACGCGGTGGAGGGAGAGGGGCAGCATACAGGGATCTTTCCCTGGAACAGCCGCGAGGGGGTGGGACAGGGGCATAGTTCATGCTGTCCTGATTGCTGGCAGCAGAGACTGGCATTGCTTTCAATGTGAAAGGAGGCCAGTGCTACTAGTACAGTTTTAAGCAGCCAGAAGTCTACGGCTTACCATGATTGCACGCTACAGAAGTTCAGGTGTCCTGCCACGCTTCTCAGATAACTGCAAGACCACTGCAGGACCCCAGGCACTGAAGGCGATGGCCGAAAATTCGACCTTGTCCTGAGTGCGCATGTGAGAGGTGCAGTGCATGGTCTTGTTCACAGAGAAAGACTAGGTTCTTTGTACACAACTTCATTTATCTGTCTCAGGAATTCACTCCATTTTTCCCATTCACACAGACACATCTGCGACTGTCTCCCAACCCAGCCTGTCAGCACAGTCCCAGAGGCTAGCGCAGATTAGGAGGAGGAAGAAGAAGACGCGGGAGGACATGTTCTCAGAACTAATGAGCTGTTCCCGAGCCCAGGCAGCCCAGCAGACACAGTGGAGGGAGAACTTGTCCCAAATGCACCGAGCAGTCATGGAACGGGAGGAGAGGTGGCGTCAGGAGGACCAGCAGGCTACTGAAAAGCTGCTTGGACTTCTGAGGGAGCAAACGGACACGCTCCGGCGCCTTGTGGATGTTCTGCAAGACCGGAGGCAGGAGGACAGAGCCCCGCTGCAGTCTATCTCTAACCGCCCTCCCCCGCCACCAAGTCCCACACCCCCCTCACCCAAAGTACAAAGAAGGAGGGGCGGCAAGGGCCGTTAAAACTTTCAGTCAACCCCTGCAGACTGCTCTAGCACTAGAAGGCTCTCATTCCCCAAAATTTTAAAAGTCCTTTCCTACACACCTCACAGAAGCCCCCGTGCAAGTTTCAACCCCCACGTTTCATGTCTGGTTCATAATAAAATATTCGTTTCTGTTAATTACTGTTTCCATGATTTTATTTTGGAGGAGAGTCTGTCTGAACGAGGGGAAGGGGCATGGTAATTGGACAGGACAGTCACCTTTACCAGGGTACAGAGGCGGGGTCAGGTCCAGGATCAGGACACATACCCAGTGCAGTGACTAGTGACCCTGTTCAATCTGGGAGGTGGTTTTCATGTTCTGTGGGGGGGGGGGGGTGTTGCTCTGTGACTTTGTGGCGGGGGAGGGCAGTTACAGATCTAATGCATCACAGAGCCCCGCAGCAGGGGAGCTGTAACCCTCCTCCCCCTGCCAGACAGTCACATAGCCGACACATACACGCTGTCCCGCCCAGGAGGGCTGGCAGGCTCTGTTGAAACAACCAGTCCACCACTGCGGAACCCGTCATTCCTGGAGTTTAGAAGCATCATTTGCATCACAACAGTAAACCCGCACCCCGCCACAGTCTGCGTCCCAGGTTTAAAACATTCCCGCGAAAACAGTAATAAAGACAACGGTGTTCATTAACAAAACAGAACAGATTTTATTTTTTGGGAAGGGGGTGAAGGGGGTATGTAACTGGAGAGGATAGTCAACGGTAACTGGGTAAAGAAACGGTGGCAAGTTCAGGTTCTGAGTCCACAAACTTAAAATTCACTGGTGACCCTGCTCAGTCTGGAAACTGTCTTTCAAAGCCTCCCGGATGCACAGTGCGTCCCGCTGGGCTCTTCTAATCTCCCGGCTGTCTGGCTGGGAGTAATCAGCAGCCAGGCGATTTGCCTCAACCTCCCACCCCGCCATAAAGGTCTCCCCCTTGCTCTCACACAGATTGTGGAGCACACAGCAAGCTGCAATAACAATGGGGATATTGGTTTCGCTGAGATCACAGCGAGTCAGTAAGCTTCTCCATCTCCCCTTGAGACGGCCAAAAGCACACTCCACCACCATTCTGCACTTGCTGAGCCGGTAGTTGAACAGTTCTTTTTCTGTGTCCAGGGCGCCAGTATAGGGCTTCATGAGCCAGGGCATTAGCGGGTATGCTGGGTCCCCGAGGATCACTGTAGGCATCTCCACATCCCCAAGAGTTATTTTGTGGTCCGGGAAGTAAATACCTTCCTGCAGCCTTCTAAACAGACCAGAGTTCCTGAACACGCGAGCGTCATGAACCTTGCCCGGCCATCCGACGTTGATGTTAGTAAAACGTCCCTTATGGTCCACCAGTGCTTGCAGCACCATTGAAAAGTAGCCCTTTCGGTTGATGTACTGGCTGGCCTGGTGGTCCGGTCCCAGGATAGGGATGTGAGTCCCATCTATAGCCCCACCGCAGTTTGGGAATCCCATCGCGGCGAAGCCATCTATGATGGCCTGCGCGTTTCCCAGGGTCACTACCTTTGACAGCAGTACCTTCACGATTGCCTTGGCTACTTGCATGACAACAACCCCCACGGTAGACTTGCCCACGCCAAACTGGTTCGCGACTGACCGGTAGCTGTCCGGCGTTGCGAGCTTCCAGAGGGCTATGGCCACTCGCTTCTGGACAGTCAGGGCTGCTCGCATCCGGGTGTCCTTGCGCTTCAGGGCAGGGGACAGCAACTCACAAAGTTCGAGGAAAGTCCCCTTCCGCATGCGAAAGTTTCGCAGCCACTGGGATTCATCCCAGACCTGAAGCACTATGCGGTCCCACCAGTCCGTGCTTGTTTCACGGGCCCAGAATCGCCGTTCCACAGTATCCACAAGACCCATTGCCACCGTGATGTCCTCGGCACTGGGTGTCGTGGTTTCAGACAGGCGTGTGCTACTCTCGGAGTTCAGGTCCTGACCCCGGTGCCGTAGCCTCCTCGCCTGATTTCTCTCTATCTGCCTCAGTGAAAGGTCGATGATGAGCTGCGATGCGTTGACAACGGCCACAACTGCAGCGATGGTCACAGCGGGATCCATGCTCGCAGTGCTGTGGCGTCCGCGCTGTCACTGACCAGAAAAGTGCGCGAACTGATTTCCCGCCGGCGCTTTCAGGGAGGGAGGGCGGGAGTGACGGTTGGATGACGACAGTTACCCAAAAGCACCCTTGACACATTTTTTTACCCAGAAGGCAATGGCGGCTCGACCCAGAATTCCAATGGGCAGCGGGGACTGCGGGAACTGTGGGATAGCTGCCCACAGTGCACCGCTTCCAATGTCGACGCTTGCCCCGTTAGTGTGGACTGACAAAGTCGAATTACTGTCCTTAGTGTGGACACACACGTTCGACTTTGTAATATCGATTCCACATATTCGATTTAACTAAAATCGAACTACTCTCGTAGTGTAGACATACCCTAAGGTGCCACAAGTACTCCTGTTATTTTTGCGGATACAGACTAACACGGCTGCTACTCTGAAACCTGCCCCAGTTAAGTTGCTCCTGTTAGGGGTTCTGACAAACTCAGGTAACAGAGATCCTGTAGGCTTCCGAGCTCTCCCGTTTGTGGCAGAGACCCCTGTATATTCTGGGCAGCATTGTTGGTTTGAGTGTATGTGACCATGCTGATCCTTCTAAGGGTCTGATTCTGCTCTCACAAAGTGTCTCCCACCTAGGTCCCATTGGATCTAACAGCAACCACTTGCACCTGGCTGAAGATAGAATCTGGCTGGGAGGTTATTGTTAGCGTATCATTCAATCCAGCTGCCCTCAGACACAGCGGCCCCTTGAAACGTGGGATTAGTTCAATGCATTGGCAACGGCCTCTGTGCTTCACTTTCTATCTGCTGGGAATCTGCTCTCCCGCAAGGTGTGTGAATGGTCCATATCCCCGGTGTGTGTGACAGCAGGGCTGTCTCTGGGGTTCATCTCCTCTTACTTATTTGTAGTACAGCAGTGCTCAGAAGCCGTAATTAGAAACTCTGCCCGATTCTCTCTCTGTCCTACCTTCAAAGGACAATGGAGATCTCATCACAAATAGTTTCTAGCCAAGCTTTGAAATGCGCAGATCTAAGTGCAGCACATACAAATTACCCCTCACTTGGGACAGAGTGAGCCCTCTGTCGCAGCCAGCCCAGGCATTGACAAGAAGCTGTTTGTCTGCCTGAGTGTTGAGATACCAGTCAGGTAAATGAGAAATCCCAAGAGAAATACCCACTCCTAGGGGTTTCCTACAGGTTTGTAACACTCCTCCGACAGCAGATCGGTCTCATTCACTTCCAGGTTCGGGGGCAGTGATTTATGAATAGGCGTGTCCATAGTGCTCATCGGAACCTAGCTCAGGCACTGGTGGATCCTGCCTTGCCACCCTCCGTGAGGTAGGCATATTATGAGCCCCATTTCACTCCCAGGGGAACTGATGGTGCAAGAGGGAGTCTGAAGAACACCTGGTTTTCCTGAGACCCAAGCCACAAGCACGGGTCCAGGTGCATGCTTTGAGTAGCAGACATGCCATGGGAATGTTTGGCTGGTTGTTTGCATTCTCAGGCATGGAAACGGGTCTATCAGTTTTCATTTCTCTAGTTTCCTCCAGCCCAGAATTGATGGCCATCTTTGCCCTGGGAGTGTCCCACCCCTGAGCCCAATGGAATAGAAATGGGTTCTTCCAAAATGTGACAGGAGGCTGTGATTCCTGGACAAGCTCTCTGCCTCTCCCTCCAGTGACAGGCAGCCTCCAGGTTGGGGGCATCACTGCTGCTTAATTGAGGCCTTGTCTACATGAGAAAGTTGAACTAGATTTAAACCGATTTAGGTAAACTGGTGCAAACTCCTCTGAGGATGCTCTTATCTCACATTCAGAAGGGCTTACTGCAGTTTAGCTTAGACTGATTCCCAATCAGCTTAACCCAAATCAAAATAAAGGAGGCCTAACACAGATTTGTACCAGCTGAACGACCTAAGCCCCCTTGTAGACATCCCTATGTCTTCACTTGACATAGTTACCATTTCTTGCAGCGATGGACTAACTACACAGGCAGGAGAAGCACTGTAAAGGAGGACAAGCCCATAGACTTGCACCATTTTAATTACAATGGTTTATTTAAACAGATGCAAATCCTTGTGTGGACACTTTTATTGTGGCTTAAATCTCTCCCTAATCTTCTTAAACTAAACTGCAATAAGCCACTCTTAGTCTGAAATCAAACAGTCCATAAAGTCTTTTGCACCAATTTAACTGAATACGTTCAAAATTGACCCTTCGTCAAACCCGTGCAACCCCGTGTATACACGAGCCCCAGCCTCTACTTTGCATCCAGTGACCCCGGAAAACCCAGGCTGGGAGCTGGTGGAAGTTCTCCTAGCATGTGCAAAACCACTAATACGTTGCATTTGGATAATGGGCAGAACTCTGCTCATGGCTCACTCATTATAGGCTGAGCAGTGAATGCTGGTGCCATTAGTCCTGACAGTGTGGAGTAAAGTTACCAAAAGGTTCCTTCGAGCAAGGCGGGAGACATCTGGAGGTGTAATTCCCAACTCAGGCAGACGTACCCGCACTACATCTGACCCAGGTTGCTCACTAAAAATAGAAGTGTAGCTGCCACAGAGCAAACAGTGGGACAGGCCAGCCTCCCAAATACACAGCTAGGGGTTCTGATGGGCTTGAACTTGGCCCCCACACCACCAAGGCTACCCTGCTGAATTTAGCTTCCTGGCTCTCTCAGAGCTGGGAGTGACGTCTACAGCTGCATTGTTGACAAACCCACAGACACTAGATGGAGGAGCGAGAACGTCATTGGAGGGAAAGCTGGCAAGCGTGCCCTGCATTCTTGTCATGAAATCATTAGGTCCCAATCCTTCAGGCGCTTTGTGGGCAAAGCTCCCATCAATGTCCATGGGATTCCTGGGCTCAGAGAGCTCCCAGGTCAGACCCCTGGTATAAACCTCCTGCGTCCTTCCTCCAAAAGGCAGGGCCGTGAGAATGGCCACATCTCTCCCAGGAATACGCAGGGCTCAGTTCTGCGTCTCCTGACACTCAAGCAGGGCAGCTTCACTCTAGCTGTTAATCCTGCAAAAAGAGACTTTAGACACAACAGAATCAGGGGTTTGCTCTTCTCACATGGATTTATTGCTGGAATTGATGCTGGCTTGACAGTCTTGGAGAAAGCTACAGGGGAGCAAATCTACAATCCCCCAGGCCATTCCAATAGCTCTTATCTCTGACTAACAGAGGCTGCCTCTATGGATCAGAAGGGCAGCTGAGCCTCCCAGGCCCACTCCACGCCATCCTCTTTGCTGAATCCCCTCCAAGAGACTAATTAGCCACCACTGTCCCACAAGTATCAGGGCTGAATCATCCACACCCATTACCCACGTGAATGGTGAATGGTAATCCTCACATCACTTTCCATCCCCTCCCTCCCCTGCTGCAGGTATGCAAGAAGCATTGCACAATCAGTGAAAAGCGCTCGAACTAGGTCTCTCTTTCAGCTGGCTGCAATGGGCCAGATCTCCAGCTGGTGTAAATGGGTACAACTCTAATGGCTCTACACCCATTTACACCAGCTCAGGACTGAGCCTGATGAGTCTATTTTCAGGTAGGTTTTTTCATGGACATTTCATAGTGCATCTAATGAGAGGAGTGTAGAGAAAAAGAAACAGAGCTTTGAACTGCTAAGGAGCCCTGTAGCGGAGCAGACTCACCCCTGCGGCACCTCCTGCTGGTCGTCCAGGGAATTAGCTCTTCCAGCATCCTGGAGTGCCCCCTGCAGGCCGGTGATCCACCTGTCCTCTGGCCCCATGTCCCTCTCGGACCCCAGTGCCCTTGTATCTGGGGTGCTGCCCCCTGGCAGTACACGGGTCTCCCCTCCCTGGGGAACCCCCACCCACTATCCCTACCTCACCTCAGAATAAGGCCACTGCCAGTCACCATCCAGCCCCCGTTCCCTGGGGCAGACTGCAGTATAGGCCACTCATCACAGGTAAGGTTGGGTTTGGACCTGCTGCCTTGGCCTACCCCGGGCTGCCCTCTGCAACCCCCAGTACCTTCTAGCCCAATGCTAGGCCGCAGCCTGGGGCTTTCCAGGCTGGAGCTCCCCAGCCTTTCCCCAGCCCTGCTCCACTCAGGTACCCTGTGTCAAGCTCCCTGCAGCCAGGACCTTCTCTCTCTGAATGCAGAGAGAGACTCCTTGGCCTCTGGCTCCCAGCCTTTTTATACAGGCCAGCTGTGGCCTGATTGGGGCATGGCCCAGCTGTGGCTACTTCCCCAATCAGCCCAGCTTTTAGAGCTGCAGCCCTCTGCCAGGGTTGTTTTAAGCCCTTCCAGGCAGGAGCCGGGTAAGCACCCCGCTACAAGCCCTCACTTACCGCTGAAAGCCGCTGTAATGAGGGTGGAATGGCTGCAGTGCAGGAGCCAAGAATAGGCTATTTGTGACTCACTCTTCATGTGCCATTAGCTCAGGATAGATGAAGAACTAATGATTAGAAAATGCCAACTTGTCATGTTCCCGTCAGATGGTTAATGATTCTTTTAATGGTTAGTTACAGGGGCAGGAAGCAGCCGTGCCGTGGAACTGAACACGCCCAACCGGGCCCACCATGGAAGCTTCCAACTGGACCACACTCCACCCCTCCAACTTCATCCTCCTCGGCATCCCGGGGCTGGAGGCAGCGCATGTCTGGATCTCCATCCCCTTCTGCTCCATCTACATTCTGTCCCTGCTGGGGAACGGCCTCCTCCTGGCTGTTATCAAGACTGAGACGAGCCTCCACGAGCCCATGTACCTTTTCCTTTCCAAGCTGGCGCTTGCCGACCTGATCATCTCCACCACCACCCTGCCCAAAACCCTCTGCATATTCTGGTTCAGAGACCAGGCCATTCACACCAATGCTTGCCTGGCCCAGATTTTTTTGATTCACTCACTTACTACCATGGAGTCCGGGTTCATGCTGGCTATGGCCTTCGATCGCTACGTCGCTATCTGTAACCCGCTGCGACACTCGGCCATCCTCACCAATCGGGTCGTAGCCAAGATAGGGCTGGGTGTTGTGATAAGGGGGGCTGTGTTACTGGGCCCCCACCCATTCCTGCTGAAGCAGCTCCCATACTGCAGGACCCATGTGATTTCTCACACCTATTGTGAGTTCATGGCGCTGGTGAAACTGGCCTGTGTGGACACAACGGTCATGAGAGCCTATAGTCTGCTTGTGGCATTTCTAACAGCGGGGTTAGATTTTATCCTCGTTGTCCTCTCCTACATCCTGATCCTCTGGGCCGTCTTCAGCCTCCCCTCCAAGCATGCACGGCACAAATCCTTGAGCACCTGCGGCTCCCACATCTGCGTCATGCTGGTGTTTTACACTCCTGCATTTTTCTCCTTCCTCTCCCACCGCTTTGGCCACGTGGCTCCCCACATTCACATCCTCATTGCAAACATGTACGTTCTCTTCCCTCCCATGATGAACCCCATCATCTACGGGGTGAGAACCCCGCGGATCCGGCAGAGGGCGCTCCACGTCTTGGGCATCAAACCATCCTGAAACCCACAGCATGGGTCAGCACCTGGGGAGCAAGGTCCGTGCAGGTGACATGAGGGCCAGCAAGGCCGGGGATCCAGAGGGCTCAGTCACCCCCTTACTGTGAAAACCCACCTCAGCCTTGCTGAGCAACAGGGCTAATAAATACCTTTTTCTGGGTCTGCAGCACAACACGGCTTCGACTTTTCACTGCTCTAGAACATCGTTATCACTCATCATTTCCACTCACCACAGTGAAATCAGGGCCTCATTGTCCGAGGCGCTGTACGATATACAGCTAGAGATGGGCCCTGCCCCCTGAGCGTCAATCTGCGCACCTTGATGCCCAGTTGTTTGCCCCTCTGCCCCCACCACGTGCCCTCTCATGCCTCGTTGGCTGCCCCTCTTGTCCCAGCTGAAAAGGGTTCCCATCGTCCTGGCCTGATCCTGTCCCAGGCTTTGGGTGGGTATCCAGACACAGATCCAGCTACCAGTTTTCTAGCAGTGTTTGCAACTTCCAAGTTTTCTGCTGTGCTAGCCCTCGCTCCCTATGGAGCAGAAGCTGCTGTCCCCAGCGCTCGGTCACTTCTGCAGCCCCGGAGTTCTCTTTCAGGGGCAGGCTTTTTAATAACCTGCTGCGTTGGCCCTTAAATGCAGACCATGATCCGGCATGTCCCTGTGCCCAGTTCCAGCTGTATGCAAGGCATTCTGAGTGTCATCATGCTCCGAGGGACAATGGGAATTGGAGATTACAGCAAGAAATGCTGGGAACTGCAGCAAGGAGCTAAATTAGCTCCCTCTCTTCACAAGGGCAATGATCCCAGGGAGGAAGCAAGAGCTGTGCTGAGGAGACCTTGGTAAGGAGCAGGCTGCGGTAGAGGGGCTAGGAGAGGCCTGGGAAGGAACAGGCTGCTGTAAGGACACTGGGACTGGGCGGGGCTGGGAAGGAGTGGGCTGCTGTAGGGAGGTGAGGAGCGGGCTGGGAAGGAACGGGCTGCTGTAGGGAGGTGGGGAGTGGGCTGGGAAGAAGAGGGCTGCTCTAGGGAGGCGGGGAGGGGCTGGGAAGGAGCAGGCTGCTCTAGGGAGCTGGGGAGCGGGCTGGGAAGGAGCGGGCTGCTGTAGGGAGGCGGGGAGGGGGCTGGGAAGGAGCGGGCTGCTGTAGGGAGGCAGGGAGGGGGCTGGGAAGGAGCGGGCTGCTGTAGGGAGGCGGGGAGGGGGCTGGGAAGGAGCGGGCTGCTATAGGGAGGCGGTGAGGGGGCTGGGAAGGAGCGGGCTGCTGTAGGGAGGCGGGGAGGGACTGGGAAGGAGCGGGTTGCTGTAGTGAGGTGGGGAGGGGGCTGGGAAGGAGAGGGCTGCTGTAGGGAGTCTAGGATGGGGCTGGGAAGGAGCGGGCTGCTGTAGGGAGGTGGGGAGCGGGCTGGGAAGGAGCGGGCTGCTGTAGGGAGTCACTCTTCATGCTGTGTTGGGGTCTGACTTCCCCAGCATTGCATCCTCGTGCATTTCCACTGGTGTCTGTGTCCCGGGTGCACACAGCAATCCCACAGCAAAGCACTCTCTCTCTGGCACACAAGAGAGCCCGCAGGAAGTTCTGGGCTCTCCAATGACTCCTGTCTGGCTTGAAGCTCCCGGGGCAATGCTATAAAGGCCTCTCTGAGCCCAGCCCTCCTGTGCCATCAGCGTCTAGAAACCAGGGCCAGCTCCAGGGTTTTGGCCGCCCCAAGCAGCCAAACAAAAAAAAAACAACAACAACAAAAGCCGCAATCGCGATCGCAATCTGCGGCGGCAATTCGGTGGGAGGTCCTTCGCTCCGAGCAGGAGGGAGGGACCGTCCGCCGAATTGCCGCTGAACAGCTGGACGTGCCGCCCCTCTCCGAAGTGGCCGCCCCAAGCACCTGGTTGGTAAGCTGGTGCCTGGAGCTGGCCCTGCCAGAAACATGGGACAAACTGGAGTGAAAGAGCCCCAGCGTGACCTGCCAGGTCACAGTCTGAACAGGAGCCATCGTGGGTGGGTGGCATCTGTGTCCAGCCCCATAAACCCTCCCCTGCCCAGAGCAGGATTTTCCAGCATCTCTGCACACTGTTCCCCTTGGCTCTCTTGTCCCTGCAGACACCCTCCCTATCCTCCATGGTCTCCCAGCTGCTTAGTGGGCCTCACATGTGCATCCAGGTGGTTGGAGCTCAGGGAGCCACGGGGCTGCAATGGGGAAAGCATAGGAGTGAGTGTCTCAGTTGGAGACAGTTTTCCTAATTTTTTTTTACGGTTTCCCACAACTCAGTTTCCCCACAAGCATTCCTTTATTAGTCCCTTGGTCACTTGGTGTTAGTTACATCCAAACTATCAATATACAGCCTGAGATTCTGTATCCTAGCAACAACACAGATATAAGCAACAGGTTCAGGCCTGGGAAGTACCTTCCCACGTGGCACCCTGCTGACCGGGACTGAGATACCCCCTCGGCTGTGGAGATGCAACCCTCCAGCGGGGATTGTGAGCAATACCCTGCCAGAGGTGGGCCTCCCTTGGCCCTAGGGAAGTGTCCCCAGCTGCACAGTCATTGCCAGGGGCTTGGGACACCTGGGACCTTCTCCCATCCATGTGAAGGGGTAGGAGACTTGGGGGCATGACGGGAGCTTAGCCTTTGCAGTGACTTAGTGAAAGCCCTGGGGGTGAGGCCTCCAAGCTCCCTTCCAGGAGATGAGGGGGCTGAGTGCCCTGCTCCTGGAGGTGCCTCCACTCAGTTACATTCCCTTTCCTGGCTCTGCCCTCTGGGGTTTAACAGACACCTCTGTGGACAGAAACCGGCTTCAGCCATATTGTGTCATTAACTGTGAGCTGTGCCCTGGCACTGCCCAGTGGGGCCCCGTCTCCACAATGGCAGGGAGGGAGTCATCCTTTCTGTATGCCTGTCCCCTGCCTAGGGGCTGTGACACTGCCTGGGTGTCCCCACTGTGGGCCTCTCTCAGGAGACGGGGGGAGAGCTGCCCATCCCCCATTTGCCCATCCCCCATCTGCCCATCCCCCACCCGTGGGTGTCTCTCTTGCTGTCTCTCAACTCTGCCTGCACCTCACCTGGGTCAGGTATGAGTGAGTGACCGGCCGCCCTCCCCATTAACACCTCACTGAGTCTGAGGAACAACACCCGTCCCCTCACGACACTGACTGACCGTGCCCTAAGCCAATGAGATGCCAGAGAGAAGCTCTGCAACATTCACCTCATGCTCTCATTGGCTGTGCGGGCCCGATGGCAAGATGCTCCCCCCAGCACCTGGGGGGATGGAGGCCTGAAGGGAGGGACAGCTCCACATTAACCCTTCCATGGTGTCATGGGCAGCTCATGGCTGCCTGGGGGCTGCACCTCCTCCTGGCCCCATGTCCCCTGGCAAGAGACCCCCAAGCCCTAGCTGTTGCAAAACAAGCAAATGCAATTTGGGGTTGCATTAACAGAGGTGTACAAGGCAAGTCACCGGAGGTGAGTACTGCTCTACTTGGCACTGGTTAAGGCTCAGCTGGAGCATTGTGTCCAATTTTGTTCACCAATGTATAGGAAGGATGTAGAGAAACTGGAAAGGATCCAGAGGCGATCAACAAAGATGACCAAAGGGGTGGAATACAAACCACACGAGTAAAGGCTGAAGGAACTGGGTATGTTTAGTTTGGAAAAAAGAAGATTAAGAGGGGACATAATAGTGGTCTTTGAATACTTGAAAGGCTTCCATAAAAAAGATGGAGGAAGATTGTACTTTCTTGCCATAGAGGGCAGTATGAGAGGCAATGGGTTCAAACTACAGTATAGCAAATTTAGATGAAATCTCAGGAAAAACCTCCTAACTGTCAGACCAGTAGGACAATGGAACAGATGTCTCAGGAGGTTTGTGGAAGCTCCTTCCCTGGAGGTTTTCCAGTGAAGGCTGGATAGTATTCTGTTTGGGATGGTGTAGACATAACAAATTCTAACAAATTCTCCATCTTGGCAGGGGGTTAAACTAGTTGACCCTTGTGGTCCCTTCTAACCCTATGGGTTTATGAGTCTATGTGCTCCACAGCACAGTCAGTTTTCCCCCAGGCCTTAGTTTAAAAAATCCTCTACATGCCAGCAGGATAGTTCCACATTGATTGAGATGGAGGCCATCCTTCCTGTGTAGACTCATCCTTTCCCAAAATGTTCCCTAGTTCCTCCCTACACCATCATCCCATCCATGCATTGAGCTCTGCCTGAAGCTGTGCCTGAAGCTTCCCTGAACCTTTGGCCCTGTGCGTGGAACTGGAAGCATTTCAGAGAATGCTACCATGGAGGTGCTGGATTTCAATCTCTTACCGAGCAGCCTAAAATCGGGCTCCAGGACCTCTCTCCTATCCTTCCTATGTCATTGGTACCAACATGTACCACGACCACTGGCTCCTCCCCAGCACTACTCATAAGTCTATCCAGATGACTCAAGAAATCTGCAACCTTCACACCTGGCAGGCAAGTCACCATGCAGTTCTCCCAGTCATCACAAACCCAACTATCTGTGGTTCTAATGATCAAATCCCCCATTACAATTACTGTTTGGTAAGGCTTATCAAAGGTGAAGTTCTCTGGGGCATTAAAAAGTGACACGTCAATGAGATCTTGTCCTCTTTGAAGCCGTTCCATCTTTTTGCAACCTTTGTTGTTGTTTTCCTTCTTTTTTTGTTCTTAGTTTCTTCCTGACACAGTGTAATGTTCTTGTACCAGATACAGACTGGTTACAAACCTTGTTGCGCACTCCAGATGTGTTCATCCTAGAATCCATTAATACTCCACCAGGTTTGGCTGAGGTTAGCGTCAATAAGGTATTTTACACAAAGTATTCAGAGTGGCTCCAACAGTATAGTACACTTTAGCATTGCATTGTAGGTCCCACCACTAACGAGGCTGCCAGGCCTCTCTCCACTACCATTTTTAGATTATAATCATTATAATTAATGAAGATATCCCATCTCCTAGAACTGGAAGGGACCTTGAAAGGTCATTGAGTCCAGCCCCCTGCCTTCACTAACAGGACCAAGTACTGATTTTGCCCCAGATCCCCAAGTGGACCCCTCAAGGATTGAACTCACAACCCTGGGTTTAGCAGGCCAATGCTCAAACCACTGAGCTATCCCTCCCCCCCATTGTGATTGTGTATTAATTATATAGATCACTTAAGGATCCTCAGTTATCACTTTAAGGACTGATAGGTTCTTGTCCCAAAATCAGGCCCAGTATTATTTAAATTATTATAGAGTTGGGAACCCTGATGTGCACATTTACAACACTCACACTATAGGAACTCTTTTCTATTGTCTATAGTTTATTAATACATTTAGCACAGTTACACAGTCACAAACACCCCAACTTAACAAGATAGATAGAGAATGTATATCTGCACTTCCATATCCTCACACCATCCCTTATACAACAACCTGAAGGGTTAGCCATCATCTTCCTCATCACCTTCCCCATCATCACCAGTGGCCATCATTCTGGCACCTCCCAAGGACTACATCTCCTTCTCCCGCTGCCCCTAGGCTGGGATGCCACTTTTATAATATGTTACATTGACGTTGTTATTGTTGATATATATTCAGTAGGGTTTTTTTTCCCTTTTCCCTTATTTGTATTTCCTCACCTTACTAATGTTGAAGTGTCTTTTCCCTATAGGTCAGTATATCATTGATCTCAGCATATTACCATATACATCAGTTCGTTACTGTGGCCCTTTTGTGGTTAGGTATCACATTTGTTATTTCTGTCCTAACCGGTCATTTTGGTCTGTTCCAGTTATTTGGTTTTATCCAAGTTGTGGTATACCTGTTAAGTTTAAAAGGTATGAACATAGGAAAGTCCCTATGGTACCTTGCTTTAACTCATCATAGGTGGACCTTATGCTTTAGCTCATAACCATCTTTCTAGGTGAAAGGTCCCAAACAAATGTGAGCCAACTTTGCTATCCGGGTGAAAGGTCCCAGACCTGTGTATGCTAAATTTGCCCTAGTGCAACATATAGGATGTAGCCTGTAAGTCCCTTGTACTGCAGCCAAACTAGTTTAATCTAAACCTATTATAATAAAACAAATAATCAAAACCATAAAGAAATAAGAAATCTAGAAGAAAATATCTCTCTATAGGCGAGCAAGCAGGTTAGCCCTATAGGTTACATCCCTTAGGCCCATTTGCTGTGCGTTCACCTCTCAGCCTCATCCTCCTGCCAAGAGCCAGGGGCCTGCTGGTGCCTCTGTCCAAACTCCCCAGTCTGCATCTGGTGGTCTTAATATGTCTGGCACGCCATTGCTGCTGCTCAGAGCTGGAGGGGGCAAGCCATGTAACTACATCTCTGGCCCCCATTCCTCTGACAAGGTCCAGAAGTGTGTCTGTCTCTCAGCCCCGTTCCCCTTAAAAAGGCTGGTCATGTTTCTGCATCTCTCAGCCCTGTTCTCACTGGGGCAGGGCGTGTCTGCATCTCTCAGCCCCGTACTCCTCACCGGGGCTGGGCCTCTCTCTCTTTGGCCTATTCCTCCACCAAGTAAGTCTGTGTGAATTTAACCGTGATCTCTTCAGGGAAGAGACTGGTTTTGTTTTTGCTTTGGATGGTTTCTGGTCTATGTATGGTGCTAAGCAGCTGTATAATGGATACCAAACATTAATAACTGTAGTGTATAAGGTAAGAGTAGGGTCCCTTTGAATAGTTTGAGACCCCTGTAGCAGAGCTCAATGTGGTCTACATTTCAGAAGCCACTGGAAACCAGCCAGTTTCTACCTGAGCCTAGAACCTTTGAGTATATTTGGAAGACACAGTTGTCTGGGACCCAGCTGTGCCCAAGTAACTTCACATTATTTTTGTTGTACAACAAACCATTGCTGAAAGCTGATATAAGCCATTGAGAGTGATGGGTGATAGAGATCCACGGAGAGTCCCACCAATGAGCCATCCTGAACCCAGGCTGAGCGTATCATGGGTTTCTCTCTCACATTTCTCCTTAGAGCTACCACTGAGGTGATCTGATGAGATGACTTCCTTGCACAGGAAGGGAAGGTGGAGCCCACCAGAGTCCATAATAAAATAAGAACGGCCCTACTGGATCAGACCAAAGGTCCATCCAGCCCAGTATCCTGTCTACCGACAGTGGCCAATGATCAAGTGATCTCTCTCCTGCCATCCATCTCCACCCTCTGACAAACAGAGGCCAGGGACACCCTTCCTTACTCATCCTGGCTATTGTCCATGCTGACATCTCTATGCTCACATACCAGTGTGAGTGATGGCAGATCATGAATGGGTCAGAGGCCATGGTGATTAATGTTTTATATTCCTGGATTAAATTAGACAGGCACAAACTGCTCAGATTCCTTTCTGCTGAAAGATACAGAGCATCCTCTCCCGGATATGTTTGGTTTTCATCCCATACACAATAGGGTTTAGCATGGGGGGCACCAGCAGGTACAGATTGGCCACCAGGATGTGGACTTGGTGTGGGACATTGTGGCCAAATCGGTGGGTGAGGAACGTGAAGAGGGCAGGGATGTAAAATGCAAGGATGACACACAAGTGAGATGCACAGGTGCTGAAGGCCTTGAGACGGGTGTCCATGTATGGGAGTCTGAGCACGGCCTGGAGGATCATAGCATAGGACACGGAGATGATAAGCACATCAACCCCCACCACCATAAAAGCCACAAACAGGCCGTAAATGATACTGACTGTAGCGTCCCCACACACCAACTTCACCACGGCCATGTGATCGCAGTATGAGTGGGAGATGAGGCAGCGCTGGCAGAAGGGCAGCCTGTGGACAAGGAGGGAGAAGGGGCTCACCAGAAGGACTCCGCGTGCCAGCACCAGGCTCCCCATTGTCATTATGGCTGGGACGGACAGGATGCTGGAGTGCCGGAGGGGGCAGCAGATGGCCACGTAGCGATCCAAGGCCATGGCCATGAGCACGCCCGACTCCACCGACGAGAAGGCATGCACAAAGAACATCTGGGTGAGGCAGGCATGGAACCCGATCTCCCTGGAGCCCAGCCAGAAGATGCTCAGCATTTTGGGCAGGGTGGACGTGGACAGAACCAGGTCGGTGACGGCCAGCATGGCCAGGAAGAGGTACATGGGCTCATGCAGGCTCGGCTCAGTGTATATAATGAAGAGAACAATGACATTTCCTAGCACAGCAATGACATACATGATGCAGAAAGGGAAGGCGATCCAGTACTGGGCCTCCTGAAGTTCAGGGATGCCGACCAGGAGGAAGGTAGCAGGGTGAGAGCGGGTGCTGGTGTTCGGACATGACATGACTTGCAGTTCTTCTCCTATCTGAGCTGGGAGAGCTTTCACCCTGTAAATGAGCAGCAAAGAACCCATGAGGGTTGAGGCAAAAAGGCATCCTTTATAAATGGAAGTTAAAGCGAGGAAAATAGAAAGGAGCACAAACTCTGGTAAACAAAGTGTACAAATATAATTAAGAAGGCCAAAAAGAATTTGAAGAACAGCTAGCTAAAGTCTCAAAAAGTAATAGCAAAACTTTTTAAGTACATAAGAAGCAGTAGGACTGCTAACCAACCAATGGGACCACTGGACTCTCGAGCACTCAAGGATAATAAGGCCACTTTGGAGAAAATGAATGAATTCTTTGCATCAATCTTCACGGCTGAGGATGCGAGTGAGATTCCCAAACCTGAGCCATTCTTTTTAGGTGACAAATCTGAAGAACTATACCAGATAGACATGTCATTGGAAGAGGTTTTGGAACAAACTGACAAATTTAACAGTAATAAGTAACCAAAACCAGATGGTAATCATGCAAGAGTTGTGAAGGGACGCAAATGTGAAATTGCAGAAAGGTTACTGATTATAGTTAGTCAATCTTTTAAATCTGCTTCTGTATCAAATGACTGGAAGATAGGTAACGTTCGACAAATTTTTAAAAAGGGCTCCGGTAAGCCTGACGTCAGTATGGGGCAAACTTTTTGAAACTATAGTAAGAACAAAATTGTCAGACACATAAATGAATATAATTTGTTGAGGAAGAATCATTATGATTTTTGTAAAGGGAAATCATGCCTCACCAATGTACGAAAATTATTTGCAGGGTCAACAAACATGTGGGCAAAGGGGATACAGTTGATATAGTGTATTTAGATTTTCAGAAAACCTTTGACAATGTCCCTTACCAAAGGCTCTTAAGCAAAATAAGCAGTCATGGGATAAGAGGAAAGGTCCTCTCATGGATTGGTAACTGGTTAAAAGATAGGGAACAAAGGGTAGGAATAAATGGTCAGTTTTCAGAATGGAGGGAGGTAAATAGTGGTGTCCCACACGGATCTGTACTGGTCCTAATCCTATTCCATATATTCATACATGATCTGGAAAGGGGGGTTAACAGTGAGGTGACAAAATATGCAGATGATACAAAATTGTTCAAGATAGTTAAGTCCCAGGAAGACTGCGAAGAGCTACAAAAGTATCTCTCAAAACTGGGTGACTGGGCAACCAAATGGCAGATGAAATTCAATGCTGTTTAATACAAATGGGTTCTAAATTGGATGTTACCGTTAAGAAAGAGATCTTGGAGTCATTCTGAAGAGTTCTTTGAAAACTTCCACTCAATGTGCAGCAGCAGTCAAACAAGCGAACAGAATGTTGGGAATCATTAAGAAAGGGATAGATAATAGGACAGAAAATATCATATTGCCTCTATATAAATCCATGGTACACCCACATCTTGAATACTGTGTGCAGATGTGGTCATCATATCTCAAAAGAAGATATACTGGATTTGGAAATGGTTCAGAAAAGGGCAACAAAAATGATTTGCAGCATTCTGTCTCTCCCTTTCGACCCTTCCCAGAAAACTAGGGAAAGGAAAGGACAAGTAGGCAAATGCATAAACCTGTGTGGAAAAAAAACTAATGTGGATGTGGCTGCTGGGCTATTAATGACTGAATGGAGAACATTAGCCAAACCTTGTTGGAAACACAGGCACAGCCGAGCTTGGGTCTCGAGTTCCATACCCTAGGCTCTAGATCATGCTGCATCTCAACCCAGCTGCTTGTTCATTTTGACAAAGATAGAAAAAGAAGGTGTTGGCTCTTAGACACTATGGCTAGGTGATGTTATGAACAGTGCTCCACGTAATCACTTTTTTCTAGAAGATCTGCTTTGGTTCCAATAGGAATTAGATCAGGGAATTTCTATGGCCTGTTTTATACAGGAGGTCAGACTAGATGTTCACAGTTGTCCTTTCTGGCCTTGTAATCTATGAAGAGGTAGCGTTCCCTACCTGTTCATGTCCCTTGGCCAGGGCACACTTCTTTCCTCTGGTATATTTTCATAAGATTTGTCTAGTCTACTTTTCAATAACTCAGTTGATGGAGCTTTTACCAATTTGTTCCTCTTGAAGACAATTTCACCGCCTACAGGTATCACTGTCTCACTTCCTGCTGTTAAGCTTAAATTTCCCTTGTCTTTATTCCTTGTCAGTGTTCCTAGTTTAGTTACTTAAATACTTTGCCATTCCCTGTGTGGGAACGGACAAAAAATGAAAAAACTTGAATACTCTATTTTCATTGCGAGGGGATGCTGTGAAGGCCAAAACTATAACAGGGTTCAAAAAAGAACTTAATAAGTTCCTGGAGGACAGGTCCATCAATGGTATTAACCAAGTAGGTCAGGGACGGAACCCCACGCTCTGGGTGTCCGCAAACTTCTGACTACCAGAAGCTGAGACTGGATGACAGAGGGTGGATCACTTGATTATTACCTCTTCTGTTCATTCCTCTGAAGCACCTGACATTTGCCCCTGTTGGCAGATAGGATATTGGGCAAGATAGACCCTTGGTCTGACCCAGGATGACTGTTCTTATGGTCTTATGTCTATATTATTTTTGACCTAATGGGACAACAATAGACATGTGATCTATTAAGGTATTTATATAGCCCCTATAACTGTACTGTCTTTGCATCTTTGCAAAAGACCAGGGAAGAGCTACAAGAATGATTCCAGGGCTGAAAAGCACACTTTACTGTCAGAGTCATCTCTCTCTCAATCTGTGTAGATTCAATTGACTTGGTCATAAAATGGAATTACTTCAATGGGGAGAAGATTCCTTATGTGAGGGGGGTCTTTCATCTAGCAAACAAAGATATACAAGATCCAATGGCTGGAAGCTGAACAAAGAGAATTGGAAATAAGGCACACGTTTTTAATGATGATGGTAATTGAAGCAATTCCAATCTCATAGCATGTCCATATTATACAGTAGGTGTGCTTCAAAATATGCTCCCCACATTATTTCTATTTATAACACAATTGCTTACATATTAGAAAACACTTCATATGTCACCTAAGATACAAACTTAATTTTTTGTGGTATACCTTACCTTACCTCTGTTTTGTATGCTACATTCCAAACCGGTTTCCCATGAAGGTACCTTTACTAGAACATAGATAGGCTTGAAGAGATTAGACTTGGATCAGTAAATGTTGATAAATGTCAATTTTACTGTACTCACTGTGATACAGAGACCCCTTGTCAAGGGAAGTCCCCTATTCTTTGAAAACATTTGTCACTACATCTCTGACAAATTCACTATACCAAACACAAGTCTTACAGGTTATTTATCCATACAAGTAACATGTAAAGTATCTGCAGAAAGCTCATAACTTGTCAAGATTCATAATAGTCATTGTGAAATGTATGTACAGCTAATATTTAAGGAATAATGTAGTTATAGTGACAATGTGTTTTATGGGCTTGAGGTAGAAATAAGTCCCCAGAAGATACAGTGGTATGCCTCGATGATGGTCCATTCAGGCAAAGGAGAGTTGTCACACACACATACCCCTACCCCCGTTTGACTGGTGATGAAATGCAAGGTTTAATTGTTTTGTCTTGTACAATACTAGGATTTTGAATGTAAATCATCAGAGGCAATCATAAACAATCAAAACCACTAAAGGTGAAACAAATACTTTACAGCCAGACAGGGGTTCACCCTATCTGTGACCAGAAACAAAAGGCTGTCTAGCCTAGAGAAAGAGAAGCACTCTGTATCCATCCACTGAGGAAATGCCTTGTGGAGTAAGTGTTTTCTTGAACATTTGGATCCTGGTTCTTGTGAAACCAGCCATCTCTGCAACAGACTGAAATTTGGGGGTAGGAGAGGGAATCCACTTTACGAGATAGAAAAGGTAATTAATGATAAGTCTAGACCCAGGTTTCCATTTATGATTTTCTTTTGCATTGTATCTGCCACTCTCTCCTGCTTCTTTTTTAAATATTTATTATTTATTAAATAAATCAACTTTTGTTTTATTACAAAAGCTCAAAAATGCCGTGTGTAACACAGGAGGGGTGGTTTAAGGTAAATCTGATAAACGGGACACTGCTCTGCGGGGCAATGAATCTGGGATGTCTGTGAATAGGAAATGTAAGGGGATTTAAATCAGAGGGGACTGATTCAAAGGGACTTGGGGACTGAAGTGCCCCTATTGTTACCTGCAAGGGGAAGTACGGACTGGCCTAGTCCAGAAGAGCGAACTTGAGTGGCTGAAGGGCAAGTGGTGTCAGGGAACTGACTACCATCCACCACAAGACATATTTCCTTTCACTGAGGACGGGAGCTAATAAGGTAACTCACAGTCCTGGGTAGTCCTGAGAACATCACACAGAAACACAAATTGATGAAAAATATATCCCTTGATGATAATCAAAATTTACAGACAGGCTGCTTGAGACCATATGAGCATTTGATTTAAGACTCTTCACTTTGTATATTTTGACTTTTGATGTTAATAATTTATGTTCTAACTGTTATACAACTTTAAGTTCTTTAATCTCAGTGTCTGCTGTCATTGCTTATTTATTGTCTGATCCCCCCAATTTCCTGCAACTGTGACATTTTAACTAAATACAAATTAAAAAATGAAAACCCATAATTATGCAAAACCATGGAAATGTAAATTGATGAAAAAATTAAAAATGCTTAAAAACAGAGAGATTAGCCTTCAAAATGATAAAAAAAATAAAAACTGAATTCCGCCAGCCCTAGACATAGAATCTTTGACAGCCTCCTGTTTTCTAATGCCAAAACTGTCATCAGCTATGCAAAGTGTAGTGGGGCACTCGACATGCGTGGACAGAATGGTGGGAAAAGCATTGAGTTAACAAACCTTCCCAACACTTGTAAATTACATTAATGCCGTGTGCATAACACCCAAAAATGTGATCTATACAACACCTAACATATACATATTAGCTAACATGACCCTTAATCCACACACTTCCAGAGACCACTGAGCATCGGGGCTGTGTGTGCTCGGAGCTGTGAGCTGCCACGTGAGTGAACCCCTCTCCCCACTGCACAGGGTGACCTTTTCCTGTACATGCTCCTGTAAGTCAGCTGAGCTCCACCACCACCCCCCCCCCCGGTGTAATGGCTGAAGAGACTCAGCCATGTAGAAGTCAGTTTCCCCAAGACCCCGGACTCACCAGCAATCCCCCCAGCAGTAAGACAATGCGAATTCAGCTCATCCACTCAGAGGAAGATAAACCCAACTCCAATAACAGGAATCACCCAGCTGCAGGGGTTGGAGAGTGGGAATAGCTTTATATACAGCTCTTGGGTGTCCCCATGGAGGTTCCTCACCAGCTGGGGTCTGTCTCTCTGGGCCACTGACACAGCTGAGGGAGCCTAATATACACATGGAGGTGAATGGTGTCAGGAAACAGTAACCCTCCCCTGTCTGTTAATGAGAGACCAGCACCGACTCCTTTAAAATGTGAGAGAACAAATAAAAGAACACTGAAGTGAATTTTAGTTTTCTCCCTTTCTGTTGGATGGAGCCAATGCCCCGTTCGCATTAGCATCTTTGACAATGGGATCATAGCTCTGGGAAGTAGCACTTCTTGGATGGGTTCTGTCGAACCTGTCTCTCTGTCTTTACGCTATTACTCATAGTGCTGTCAAAAGGTGCATGTTATTGCACTCTGCTAACTGCAGCCAAATACAATACAAAGGTCCTACATATATAATAGGGGCTTTTTAAATTGTTTTTATTCATTGACATTAAGAGTAGTTGGGTTTTTTTTGTTATAATCCACAGTATCACAGGAACATAGGAAGAAACTTCTAAGCTCTGGGACTCAATGATTTTTTGATAGATGCAAAGTAATGCACATTGGTGTAACCCTTCTGCCCATCTAAGTTGGCAGCAACAAGGGCCGGGTTCTGTATCTAGGGGTTCCGTTTCAATAACGCAATGCAAAACCGGCTCGAGCCCCCACCCAGTGACCTGGGACAATTACATACCACCCCCCTGGGTACCTCTAAGAGGCAATACTTCCCCTCTCGCAAGCACGGAGTCTGAGTGTAGCAGAAAATGTTTAATAACATGAGGTAAACGACATCAGCATAAAATTGGAAAAACACCACAAACAGGATTCATAACACAAACCATGAGCAAAACCCACCCCAGCAAATTGGGCTGTGTCCTTTCCCTTTGGCTCTTGAATCCAGCAACCCAAAAATCACCCAGAGTCCCCAAAGTCCAACACCCCCAAAGTCTCTTGGGTCCAGCAACCACCCAAAGTCCCAAAAGTCCAACAACCCCCAAAGTCTCTGTCCCTGGTCAGTGCAGCCCCAGAGTAAAAGGGGGGGCACGCAGGGTGTTAAGGGGCACCTTACGTGATCCAAGGCTGGCCAGCCGTCTGTTTCTCCATGGGGGTTCTGCCGCAGCCTTCACCACAAGCCAGTCCACTTTCCTGCCATCCCACGAACTGCTCCACTCTACGAGCTGCTCCGCTCCACTCCGCTCCGCTCACCGACCTGTGAGCCGTTCCAGCCGTCCCCGCAAACAGCTCCGCTCGCCGTTCCTTGAGCCACTCCAACCGGCCCCACAAGGCTCCACGCCACTCGCTGCTCCTCCAGTCGTCCCCACAAATTGCTCCGCCAGCTGCTGAGCAATATAGCTTCAGGCTCCCCCACTAGTTAACACAGCACTCTGTGATTTCAGCTCTTAATAACTTTAGCTCTTTTGTGATTTCAGCTCATCGTATAGTAGGGGAGCCCCAGTGCTGGTGCACCATTGGCCCAAAGTGAATTCAGCTCAGCAGCCTGTAACTAGACTCCTAATGGAATCAAAGTTAGCTCTGACATTCAACAGTGGAGAGAGGAGGTGGTGCAATTGGTGTTTCCAACCCTCAGAGGGGGCCCATACCATCAGGTACAAATACCTGTCCCCATCCTCTCTCCATTCACTGGGTTTTGTAACCCATGCCCCTTGTCAAGCAAGTGCTACTTAGGTAATGGTGAAGGACTCACTCAGTCCTTCTGTCATACAACAGTTCCACTGGCCTTGATTCACAGAATCAGGGTAACAAAACTTTATTCTTCCTGCCCCAATAATAGAGAAACTGGGGATCCCACACCAGCCAAAGTAACCACTTTCGGTTGCTGTTGTTCCATGCCAGGCGAGTGGGTGTGCCTGTGCAAACAAAATCAGCCCCTGGAGTTCTTTTCCACACTCACCATAATTCACCACCAGATGTCAGGGTAGAGCTCATCCTGACTCTGCTTACATCGGAATACATAATACCAACTATCTATATAAAATCAATGGATCTAAATTAGCTGTTACCACTCAAGAAAAAGATCTTGGAGTCATTGTGGCTAGTTCTCTGAAAACACCCATTCAATGTGCAGCAGAACAGAACAAAAAAGTGAACACTATGTTGGGAATCACTAGGAAAGGGATAGATAATAAGACAGAAAATATCATATTGTCTCTATATAAATCCATGGCACACCCACATCTTGAATACTGCATACTGATAGATGTGGTTGCCACATCTCAAGAAAGATATATTGGAATTGGAAAAGGTTCAGAAAAGAGCACCAAAATGATTAGGGGTATGGAACAGCTTCCATATGAGGAGAGATTAATAAGACTGGGACTTTTCAGCTTGGAAAAGAGACAAATGGGGGGGGGGGGGGCATATGATAGAGGTGTATAAAATCATGAGTGGTGTGGACAAAATAAATAAGGATGTGTTATTTATTCCTTCTCATAGCACAAGAACTAGGGGTTATCAAATTAAATTAATAGGCAGCAGGTTTAAAACAAACAAAAGGAAGTACTTCTGCACACAATGCACAAACTGAGGAACTTTTTGCAGAAGATGTTGTGAAAGCCAAGACTATAATAGGGTTAAAAAAAATTGATGGAGGATAGGTCCATCAATGACTATTGGCCAGGATGGACAGGAATGGTGTCCCTAGCCTCTGTTTGCTAGAAGCTGGGTATGGGTGACAGGGGATGGATCACTTGATGATTACCTGTTCTGTTTATTCTCTCTTGGGCACCTGGCATTGGCCACTGTTGGAAGACAGGATACTGGGCTAGATGGAACTTTGATCTAACGCTGTATTGTCATTCTTATGATCTTTTGTGGCAATAAGCTATGTGAAAATGTGTTTCCTCGATTCATAGATCCCAAAGCCAGAAAAGACCATTGTAATCATCTAGTCTAGGGGTGGGCAAACTTTTTGGCCCGAGGGCCACATCTGGGTGGGGAAATTGTATGTAGGGCCATGAATGTAGGACTTGGGCAGGGAGTTGCGGTGCGGGAGGGAGTGTGAGGTGTGGGAAGGAGTGCGGTGCACAGGAGGGGGCTCAGGGCAGGGAGTTCGGGTGCAGGATGGATGCAGCAGGGGATTGAGGTGCAGGCAGGGGTCTCAGGGCAGGAAGTTGAGTGGCAGGGTGCAGGAGGGGTTCGGGCTCCAGGCTGGCACGCTTACCTGGAGTGGCTCCGGGATGGCAGCAGCACGCACCGGACGCTCCCTGCCTGCATGTCCTGGCCCCAGCCCCGTGCCGCTCTGGGAAGTGGCCAGTACCACGTCCCTGTGTCCCCTGAGGGAGGTGGGACAGAAGGCTCTGCGCGTTGCACTCACTTGTGGGGACCTCCCCCAAAGCTCCCATTCGCCACGGTTCCCCGATCTCGGCCAATGGGAGCTGCGGGAGAGGTACCCACGGGCGAGGGCAGCACACTCAGCCCTCTGAATCCCCTCCCCCAAGGGCTGCAAGAATGTGGTGCCAGCTGCTTCCCAGAGCTGTGTGGGGCCCGCAGCGCCACAGGGGTGGCAATCCCACATGCCAGATTGAAAGCCCTGAGGGATCGGGTCTGGCCCGCGGCCTATAGTCTGACATCTCTAACACAGGCCAGAGAACTTCCCAAAAATATTTTTGGGGACGATCTTTTAGAAAAACATCCACTGTTGAATTAAAAATTGTCAGTAATTATCCTCACTGTTAAATATGTACACTTTATTTCAAGCATGAATTTGTCTAGCTTAAACTTCCAGCCATTACCGTTTTCTGCAAGACCGAAGAGCCCTTTGTTAAATATTTGCTCCCCGTACAGGTTCTTACAGACTGTGATCAAGTCCCCCTTAGCCATCTCTTTGTTAAGCTAAATAGATACAGCTCCTGGAGTCTATCGCTATAAGGCAGGTTTTCTAATTATTTAATCATTCTTGTGGTTTTACTCTAAACCCTCTTCAACTTATCAACCTGCTTCCTGAATTGTGGACTCCAGAACTGGACACAGGGTTCCAGCAGTGGTCACAGCAATGCCAAATACAAAGGTAAAATAACCTCTCTATGCCCGCCCGAGATTCAAGGATTGCAGTTGTCCTTTTGAATGCAGTCTTGCGCTGGGAGCTCATGTTAAGCTCCCAGCGCAAGTTAAGCTCCCAGCATCATGACAGCCAATGTTTTTCAGAGTCACTTTTTCCCAGGATAGAGTCCCCCATCCTATTAGCATAGCCTGCATTCTTTGTCCCTAGATATATGCATTTACATGTAGCTATATTAAAACACATGGTGTTTGCTTGTACCCAGTTTACCGGGCAATGAGATCACTCTGGCCTGGTCTACACTACCCGCCGGAATCGGCGGGTAGAAATCGACCTCTCGGGGATCGATTTATCGCGTCCCGTCAGGACACGACAATCGATCCCTGAATCGACGCTCTTACTCCACCAGCGAAGGTGGGAGTAAGAGCCGTCGACGGGAAGCCGCGGAGGTTGATTTTGCCGCCGTCCTCACAGCGGGGTAAGTCGGCTGCGATACGTCGAATTCAGCTACGCTATTCGCGTAGCTGAATTTGCGTATCTTAAATCGACACCCCCCTGTAGTGTAGATGTAGCCTCTGTATCAGTGACCTGTCCTCTTCATTATTTGCCACTCTCCCAATTGTTGTGTTGTCTGAAACCATGACTAATTACTAATAATGATTTTATGTTTTCTTCCAGGTTATTGATGAAAATGTTATATAGCATAGAGCCAAGGACTGATTCCTCTGGCACCCCACTGGAAATACACCCCTTGATGATGGTTCCCCCTTTACAGTTATCTTTTGAGATCTATTAGTTAGGTTTTTAATCCATTTAATGTGTGCCATGTTAATCTTATATTTTTCTATGTTTTAAGCAAAATATGATGCAGTACCAAGTCAAATGCCTTATAGAAGTTTAAAAATATTACATCAGCACCATTATTTTTATCCACCAAACTTGAAATCTCATCCCTATTGTCAGGGTTCCCCCCACACTCTGAATTCTGGGGTACAGATATGGGGACCCAGATTCAAGTTATGTAATTAGAAAAACAGAAGGATCCAGAGGCACTTAACAGGCTGATACATACTGAACTTTAATGATAGCAGAGAAACAATCCCATAGTTGGTACCCACTTTCTAGATGATGTCATGATATCCTATTGCACTCCGGGGGCTAGGACCCCAGTTATTAGGAAGAGACAGGCAATAGTAGTGAAGATTCCCATTATTAGAAATATAGATAGTTGGGTTTATGATAACCAGAAGAACCACATGGTGAATTGCCTGCTGGGTTTGAAGGTAGTGGATCTCACAAAACATCTGCATAGCCTTATAGGTAGTTCTGGGGAGGAGCCAGTGGTTGTGGTACAGGTAGGTACCAATGACATAAGGAAAGATAAGTGAGAGATCCTCGAGTCCTGGAGGCCAAATTTAGGCTGCTAGGTAAGAGATTAAATTTCAGAACCTCCGTTGTAGCATTCTCTGAAACGCTTCCAGTTCCATGTTCAGGACCAGTAAGGCAGGCAGAGTTGCAGGGTCTCAATCTGGGCATGAGGCAATGGTGTAAGTAGGAGGTGTTTAGGTTTATTAGAACTGGGGAACCTTTTGGGGAAGGAGTGGCCCATACAGGAGTAAAATTAAAAAGATTATGGAGGATATTTTAAACTAACAACTGGGGAAAAGCCAACAGGTGTGGAGGAGCCATACATTGTGACGTCCTCAAGATCACGCAGGAGCCATGCTGCTGAGAGGGCCCAGCCTCACCCCACATCTGCAGGCAGAGGTGACCCGATCCAGTGGGAGTCAGTGGCATTGTGACCTGACCAATGGGGTCGCAATGCCACTCAAATTCGCAGCAACTATCAAGAGTTGTGGCTCCTAGAGTTCACGACCCTCGGCAAACCCTGCATGGCTTTCAATTTGTTTTATACTAATGAGTTTCCCCATTGTCTCCACTTGTCCTTGCTGTGTCGCCCTCCCCAGCCCCCTCGGGGCACCACATGCCCAGGGAGGGGGAAAACAGGTTGTCCCAGGCCAGGAAACCTCAGAGAGGGGCAGGCTCAGGATCTAGGGAGAGAGCTCTGAGAGCCACATGTCTGGGAGATTGGTCTACAGGAAAGGCGCTGAGCCTGGGGGACCCTCATAGCTTCATCCCCCTTTAACTGCACAGAAGGGGCAGGGTTATTCAGTGGGGCTTGGCTGGGGAATGTGAATTTCCCTCTCCCATAAGGTGGTGTCGCCCTGTATTTAAGCGCTGTATATATCCCAGAATGCGATCAAGCTAATTGACACAATATTATGTGCATTCTGCCAAAATGACTTCTTAAAATAGAATACAATTTAGTTAAGGGTTAATTTGGAGACAGGCTTTCAGAAGCGAGATCATAAGTACTAGCAGTTTTGCTAATTAATATAAAAAAGTAAATAACTAAAAATAAAAAATATATAAATAAACAGCCTTAAGTCTAGCGCAGGTGTTCTCACACTTCATTGCACTGTGATCCCCTCCTGACAAACAAAAATTACTTCAAAACCCCTGGTGGAGGGACTGAAGCCTGAGCCCACCCAAACCCCACTGTCCCAGTTGCGGGGGAGCAAAGTCTGAGCCCCACTGCTCTGGGCAGGGCGGACAAAGCTGAGAGCTAAATGGCTTCAGCCCCAGGCAGGGGGCCTGCAACCTGAGACCTCCCACCCAGGGCTGACGTTCTTGGGCTTTGGCTTCAGCCCTGGGCAGTGGGGTCCGGGCTTCAGTCCCAGGACCCAGCAAGTCTAAGCCAGCCCTGGCGACCCCATTGAGAACCACCAATCTAGACTCCTCTAATAATAAACGTTTATGAAGTAACAATGAATTCGGGGTCTTTATGACCATTTAACCAAGCTTTTTAAAACATTTTTTTTGTAAACTTTCTGAAAACCCGGGGCTTTTTAAGTGCAAGAAAAAAGAATTTTACATTTTATGTTTTGGTGTCACTATTTGCAATTTTGATTTTTTAATGTTTTTTGTTTTGTTTTGTTTTGTTTTTTAGTATTTGGAAAGGAGGGGGAATATTTCAGCCTACAATGGGTTGTCTTTTCCCCTGGGGCTGTTCGCTTAGGGATGTCATTCCACAAGTGAGTGCACTTGGGCGCGTTACAATTAATTAGCAGCCTGTCAGATTCTACCCAGTGACAACCACTATACGGGTGGTCTTTATTTTTTTATTAAGAAATTTGCTTTTCCAACAAGTCCATGTGAAAACATAAGAATGATGATGTTGGCTCTGAAGTGGTAGGGATTCTTTAATCGCCAGTACAAATCTATTGCCGTCCAAACTATAATGCATTGCCAGTTCTTTTTCATTCCAACAGGAATGAATTCACAGCAACCTGCCTATGAGTACTAGCAACAACTTTTAAGAGCTGCTGCATCCATTGGTCTGTAAGGACTTGAGGTTGCAGGTTAGCACATGGTGTCCCATCTACCCACCATTCTTCTGGAAGGAATGCATCTCTTCCAGTCATTTCCTTGAATGGGATAACTCCATGAGGGACCACAGAACCTTTTATGGCTATAAGACTAAATGGCAGTTGCTGATCCCAGTCATTTACCCTGCTGGTCATTACATTTTTTTAGAGCAGTTTTAAGAGTGCAGTTAAATTTTTCTATTTGGCCTGAACTTTGAGGGTGCCCTGCTATGTGCCGTCTCTACTTAATTTCTAGTGCTTAACAAATTCCTTTGGTGATGTCCCTGAGAAACTGAGGACTGTGATCTGAGTTAATCTTTTTGTGGTGGGGGATTCCCCAGCTAGTTATTACCTGTTCAATCAGCACCCAGCCTGTTATTGGACTCTTATTATTTCAGGTGGGAATTGCTTTAATCCATTTTGTAAATGTATCAACAATTACTAAGCAATACTGATTACCCCTGGCTGTTCTTGGCAAGGGGCCAATGTAATCAATCTGTAAATGGGCCCAAGGTCCTTCAATCCTCTGGTGTCTTAGAGGTCCTTTGATTGTTATTGGCTGCACAGGGCAGACAGTTATTTACAAACTGTTCCACATCCCTACTCATATTTGGCCATCAGCCAGTGGTTTGTAATCTAGCCAAAGGTTTTTTTTTCTTTACTTTAAAATGCACCTTCCCCCGATCGGCTAGAAAAATTGTTTTTAAAAATTCCACCCAAATTTTAAAAATTGCAATCCTGGTAAAAAAATTATAAATTTTACTTATAATCAGAAGTTTTTAAAAAACAGTCCAGTTGTTTTATTAATGTCTAAGGCAAATATAAAATAGGTTTATCCTATTATAGCTCTAGGCTTTAATATTCATCAAACAGTAATAGAATCCAGAAATCATATGCTATGGTCCATAAAATAGACCCCAAAATTAAAAACAGTAAAATAAAAAGCTTGCTTTAAAAAAATCTGTAATTAAATATAAACTTACCAAAAATGCTTTGCAACCACAAAATATATGTTAAAAAGTAGTTAAAATTGCCATTTTGTTATTAATCCATTTGCAAATAAATCTGTAGTTGCTTATGTGGGCAATTATTGTGTATGCCTTAAAAGTTAGTGCCCCGTGCTCATAATTCATTACTTGTATAATATAACTCAGAATCCCCCCAAAATAAGTGCTTTTGTACAATTGAAGCCATTAAAAATGTAATTTTGAATATCAAGTGCCTAAATTAAAATTCAGCCAATTAATAGTAAAATACACCTCATACTCCAATGAAATGCCTGTACCCATTCAAATAAATTTAATTGCTATTCAAATGATATTTGAGCATTCCTATTTAAAATATTATTTGCAAGTTGCTAGGCAGGAGACGTGTAACGTCATGGTTACTGTCCACCACACTGCTAATAAAATTAAACAGTAATTAAAAGGGTTAGCAGAGATTTGGAACACAGTGGGAGGGGCACATTGTTGGGATGACATTGGTTATGTTCAATTTGGCTATACATACAATTGTGGTGATTCTAATGCTTCAGGTGGCATTGGTTGTTGTGCTCTTAGCACTGTAATGCTGAATAAGAAAATATATATTAATCAAACCATGGGCACTTCCCGAAAATAAGTACCTGATGTCTGGTCTTTAACGAGGCAAAGTCAGGGATGAAACCAAAAGGGCCAGTAAGAAAATTCCTGCTAAGTCTCGTTTGAGAGCCTTGAGCCTGATGATGGACTTTCAAAAGAAACTCACTGAACTCATATATATGTAAAGGCCTCAATATTTAAAATATATGGCCTTTAAAAGGGGAATGTTGCCATGGATTTAAACAGTGTATATACCCCAGAATGTGATCTAGCTAATTGCAACCATATTATGTGCACTCAGCCATGATGAATAAATAAAATAGAACACCAAATAGTTAAGGGTTAGTTTGGGGACAGGCTTTTAGAAGCAAGGTCATAAGTACTGGCAGTTTTTCTAATCAGTATAAAAAAAGTAAATAACTAAAAATAATACGTATCAGAGGGGTAGCCGTGTTAGTCTGGATCTGTAAACAGCAACAAAGAGTCCTGTGGCACCATATAGACTAACAGATGTATTGGAGCATAAGCTTTCGTGGGTGAATACCCACTTCGTCAGACACATGCGTCACATGTGTCTGACGAAGTGGGTATTCAATCACGAAAGCTTATGCTCCAATACATCTGTTAGTCTATAAGGTGCGACAGGACTCTTTGTTGCTGTAAAAATAATAAAAAAAATTAAATAAACATCATTAAGTCCAGATGCCACTAATAATAAGTTTATTAACATTTTTAAAAAGTAATCACTTAATAGAGGTCATTATGACCTATATGTTTTATAAAAGTTAGTTATAAAGTGTTTAAATTATAAAGTGTACTTGGGAACTGTCCTCAGGAGCCGTTCTGGGAGAGATGGTTTCCTGACATCTTTACACCCCAGAAGGCACTGGCACGTCTCTGATTACTCAATGCTGTCTCAGAATATAGGTGAATATCTGGGATGTTCTAAACCTGTTGCTTATGTCTGTGTGCACTTACATGTAATTAACAGCAGTGTTAGACAAGAGCATGCTGACTTGCATTACCCCTTGATCAAACCGAATCCCTGAGTTCGTGTTGATTTATTCTTCACACCACCTGAAGTGAAATAGTGAAGTTGCTCCTGTTAGGGGTTTTGATAACCCTGGGTAATGTAGGTTTCTCAGCACTCCCCTGTGTGGCAAAGACCCCTGTAAATTCTAGGCAGCATTGGTGGATTGATAGTATGTTCTTTGTGGGGGTCTGATTCTGCATCACAAAGTGTCTCCCACCTAGGTCCCATTGGTTCCAACAGCAACCGCTTGCATCTGGCTGAAGGTAGACTTTGGCTGGGAGGTTATTGTCAGTGTATCATGCAATCCAGCTGCGTTGGACTGAAATTGTGATGACGATATCTTCAGGCAGCTACACGCTGTAGCACTGTACAGGAGGACAAACCCACAGACGTGCACCATTGTAACTAAACTGGTTTAGTTAAAGAGATGTAAATCCTTGTGTGGACACTTTTATTGTAGCTTAAAACTCTCCCTAATCTTGTTAAACTAAACTGCAATCAAACTGTGCACAAAGTCTTTTGTACCGGTTTAATTGAATGAGTTTAAAATTGCGCCCAACATTTAACCAGTGCAACCCCATGTTTGCATGAGCTCCGAGCTCGAGTTTGCACCCAGTGACCCTAGAAAATCCAGGCTAGGAGCTGGTGGAAGTTTTCCTAGCATGCACAAAGCAACTAGTACATTGCACTTGGATCGGCAAAACTCTGCTCATGGCTCAGTCATTGTATGCTGAGCTGTGAATGCTGGCACGGTTATTACTGATGGTGTGGAGGAAAGTTACCAAAAGGGTTCCTTAAAAACAAGTCAGGCTATGTCTTGAGGTGTAAATCCCAACTCATGCAGACGTACCCACACCAGCTCTGACCCAGCTCACTCATTACAGATAGAAGTGTAGCTGCCGCAGCGTAAACCCTGGAACAGGCCAGCCTCCCAAAAACACAGCTAGGAGTTCCGAAGGGCTTGAACTTGGCACCCGCACCATCAAGGCTACCCTGCTGTGTTTAACATGCTGGCTCTATCAGAGTTTGGAGCGACGTCTCCAGCTGCAGTGTTGACAAATCCATAGACACTAGATGGAGGAGCGAGAACATCATTGGAGGAGAAGCTGGCAAGCGTGCCCTCCATTCTCATCATGAAATCATTTAGTCCCAATCCTTTGGGTGCTTTTTCGTGCAAAGCTCCCATCAATGCTAAACCCAGCATTGTGAGTTCAATCCTTGAAAGGGCCATGTAGGGATTTGGGGCAAAACTATGTCTGGGGATTGGTCCTGCTTTGAGCAGGGGCTTGGACTAGATGACCTCCTGAGGTCCCTTCCAACCCTGATATTCTATGATTCTATGAATGTCCATGAAACTCCTGGGCTCAGAGGCTCCCAGGTCAGACCTCTGGTATGAACCTTCTGCGTCCTTCCTCCAAAAGGCAGGGCCATGAGAATGGCCACATCTCTCCCAGGAATATGCAGGGCTCAGCCCTGAGTCTCCCGGCACTCCAGTAGGGCAGCTTTGCTCTAATTGTGAATCCTGCAAAAAGAGATGTTAGACACAACAGAATCAGTCCAGCTGCAGTTTTGCTCTTCTCATGTGAATTTATTGCTAGAATGAACAATGGAGAAACTGCAGAGAATCCAGTGGAGGGAAACAAAAAATGATTAGGGGGCTTTGACACATGACTTATGAGGAGTGGTTGAACTGAGGAAACTGGGCTTATTTAGTCTGCAGAAGAGACGAGTGGGGGGGGATTTGCTAGCAGCCTTCAACTACCTGAAGGAGGGTTCCAAAGAGGATGGAGCTCGGCTGTTCTCAGTGGTACCAGATGACAGAACAAGGAGCAATGGTCTCAAGTTGCAGTGGGGGAGGTCTAGGTTGGATATTAGGAAACACTTTTTCACTTGGAGGGTGGTGAAGCACTGGAATGGGTTACCTAGGGTGGTGGTGGAATCTCCTTCCTTAGAGGTTTTTAAGGCCCAGCTTGACAAAGCCCTGGATGGGATGATTTAGTTGGGAATTGGTCCTGCTTTGAGCAGGGGGTTGGACTAGATGACCTCTTGAGGTCTCTTCCAACCCTGATATTCTATGATTCTAATTCATGCTGGCTTGACAGCCCTGCAGAAAGCGTCGTGGGCCCAATCGACAATCCCTGAGACCATTCCAATAGGCCTCATCTCTAAACAATAGAACCTGCCTCTAAGTCCTGGGCACACTCCACCCCACCCTCTCTCCTGAGATTCCCTCAAAGGGACTAATTGGCCACTGTTGTCCCTGAAGAATCAGGGCTGAGACATCCAAACCCATGTCCCATATGAACAGTAATTCTCACATCACTTTCCATCCCCTCCCCTGCTGCAGGTATTCAGGAGACTTTGCACAATTAGTAAAAACAGCTCGAACCAGGTCTCTCTTTCAGCTGCCTGCATTGGGCCAGATCTCCAGCTGGTGTAAATGGGTACAATTCTAATGGCTCTCTGCCCATTTACGCCAGCTCAGGACTGAGCCTGATGAGTCTATTTTCAGGCAGGTTTTTCATGGACAGTTTGTAGTGCATCTAATGAGAGGAGTGTAGAGAAAAAGAAATAGAGCTTTGAACTGCTACAGAGCCCTCACTTACCGCTGAAAGCCGCTGTAATGAGGGTGGAATGGCTGCAGTTTAGGAGCCAGGAATAGGCTATTTGTGACTCACTCTTCATTTGGCATTAGCACAGGATACATGAAGAACTAATGGTGACAAAACACCACCTTATCATGTTCCCATCAGATGGTTAATGATTCTTTTAATGGTTAGTTACAGGGGCAGGAAGCAGCCGTGCCGTGGAACTGAACAGACCCAACCGGCCCCACCATGGCAGCTTCCAACTGGACCACACCCCACCCTTCCACCTTCATCCTCCTTGGCATCCCAGGGCTGGAGGCAGCGCATGTCTGGATCTCCATCCCCTTCTGCCCATCTACATTCTGTCTCTCCTGGGGAACGGCCTCCTCCTGGCTGTTATCAAGACTGAGCCGAGCCTCCACGAGCCCATGTACCTTTTCCTTTGCATGCTGGCGCTCGCCGACCTGGTCGTATCCACCACAACCCTGCCCAAAACCCTCTGCATATTCTGGTTCAGGGACCGGGCTATTCACACCAATGCTTGCCTGGCCCAGATTTTTTTAATTCACTCAGTTTCTTGCATGGAGTCCGGGTTCATGCTGGCCATGGCCTTCGATCGCTACGTCGCTATCTGTAACCCGCTGAAACACTCAGACATCCTCACCAATCGGGTCGTAGCCAAGATAGGGCTGGGCGTTGTGATGAGGGGAGCCATTTTACTGGGCCCTCACCCATTCCTGCTGAAGCAGCTCCCATACTGCAGGACCCATGTGATTTCTCACACCTATTGTGAGTTCATGGCGCTGGTGAAACTGGCCTGTGCGGACATGACAGTCATGAGTGCCTATAGTCTGGCTGTAGCGTTTCTCACCGGGGGATCAGATTTTATCCTCATTGTCCTGTCCTACATCCTGATCCTGCGGGCTGTCTTCAGCCTCCCCTCCAAGGAGGCGCAACACAAGTCCCTCAGCACCTGCAGCTCCCATGTCTACGTCATGTTGGTGTTTTACACCCCTGCGATCTTCACCTACTTCTCCCACTGCTTCGGCCTCATGGCTCCTCACATTCACATCCCCATCACCAACATGTACCTGTTCTTCCCTCCCATGATGAACCCCATCATCTACGGGGTGAGAACCCCAGGGATCCGGGAAAGGGTGCTCCACCTTCTGGGCATCAAACCAGCCTGAAGGCCCATGGGACAGGTCAGCAGCTGGGGAGCAAGATCCATGCAGGCGACGTCAGGGCCAGCAGGGCCAGGGATCCAGATGGCTCCGTCACCCCCTGATGTGGAAACCCACCTGAGCAGCGGGGCTAATAAACACACTTCTCTGGGTCTGCAGTACAACACGGTTTTAATTTTTTACTGCTCTAGAACATGTTACTCACTGGCCTAGAACTTCATTATCAGTTGTCATTTCCACCCGACCCAGCGAGATCAGAGCCTCATTGTGCAAGGTGCTGTACGACATACAGCCAGAAACCGTCCCTGCCCCATGAGATTCCATCTGGACAGACAAGATGGACCGATCGTGGGCAAGGCAGGGTTGTGGTCACCCCACATCACAGGTGAGTCCCAGGCAGCCCAAGTACTTGCCCAAGATCACACAGGGAGTCTAAGACAAAGCCAGCAATTGCTTCAGGGCACCAGCCAACCTCTCTGATTGGGGGTGAGGAAGAAATGTCGCCTGGGAAAAGGTTAACCCCCTTTGCGAGTGTCTTGCATCTGATCTGGTCACTGTCAGACAGAGGAGACTGGAATAGATAGGAGCTCAGCCCGAGCCAGTGAACCCAGATCTGAGCCCTGGTCCAGAGCCTTAACCACAAACCAAGCCCCTGATCTACCACATGGCAAACTCATGCTCAGCTGACTGCATCTCCCCCCATGCACCCTCTTGTGCCCAGCCAACTGCATCTCCCCCCACCCTCCATGCACCCTCTCATGCCCAGGCAGTTGCCACTCTCGCTCCCAACACATGCCCTCTACAGCCTAGCCGGCTGACCCTCTCCCCCCTGCCACCCTCCGTCCCATGCCCAGCCAGCTACCTCTCTCACCTCTCAGAGTCTTTCAGTCTTTCACAGGTTCCCAGGCCAGAAAGATCTTCACTGACTATCTCAGCTGACCCTTTGCCTGGGGACAGTAGGAGAGGCCTGGGAAGGGGTAGGAGGGGTTCTCTCTACAGCAAAGAGCTTTGTGAAGAAGACTATGACTGGGACTTGACAGAGACCTAATGACTGGCCGTTGTAAAGAAATGTGTGTGGGGGGGTGTCTCTATGGACTGTGAACAGAGGACAATAGGACTGGCAACAAGAGTCTTTCCTGGAGGACACTGAGTAGCTCAAGAGTGCAATACAGTTTAGCATTGCATTACAAGACCCACTACTAGTGAGGGGACCATGCCCATCTCCTCTCCTTTCCACCATCCTCTCTTAAGGATGTTTGCTGTGCGTTCACCTCTCAGCCCCACCTCCCTGCTAGGGGCCAGGCACCTTCTGGTGACTCTGTTCCAGCTCCTCAGTCTGCACCTGGATCTCTTAGTGTGTCTGGAACTCCATTGCTGCTCCTATGGGGCAGGAAGAGGCCAGACACGTGATTGCATCTCTGGCGCCCATTCTGCTCACAGGGACTGAGCATGTTGTGATGTTGCACTCCATATGTATTATGAAAATATGCTTATGAATATGAATATGACATAACTGGACAATTCTTTATGCAAAATACCTCATATAACATGTCCTTAGAAAGGCTGCCATTTGCTGTATATGATTATTCTATTTGCATGCATGTATCATTTTTGCAGAGGAAGTTAGGAATATTGTCTTATGTATCTATATTTTATGTTCAAGACTTTGGGTCACACGCTCTGCTTACACTTCAGGGTCTTCAATGGGGAAGCCAGACGGGGCTTAATTGCCCATTAGCAGACAATAAAGCTTAACAATCCTGTGGATATGTGGGCCAGAGCATAAAGAATGGAGACTGGTGTCTTGCAGGGACATGTCACCATGTCACCTGATACTGGAATCCATCTTAAACCTTGTACTTTTCCATGAAAAACTGGGGAGAGGGTCAAACTGAGAGAAAGAACTCCTGCCTTTTGCCAAATCTATATATGGGGGTGAAGCAGGACAAAGGAGGCGGCCAGTCCTGAGGAAATTCCCGGTTTACCACCTAAGATGTGTGCTGGAACTAACAAAGACTGAACCAGGGGGAAGGATTGGGCCCAGACTAGGAAGGAGTCTAGTCTGTGAAAGAAGCTTAATGGAACATCTTTTAGGGTGAGATATTAAATATAACCAGTTTCTTAGTGTATTAAGCTTAGCCTTGCGTGTTTTTTTATTTTTCTTAATGACTTACTTTGTTTTGTCTGTTATTACTTAAAACCACTTAAATCCTACATTTTATACTTAATAAAATCACTTTTTTAAATTAATAAACCCAGTGTACATAATTGTTACCTGTGGAGGCTAACAGTTTGTGCATATCTCTCTTTCAGTGATAAAGAGGGTGAACACTTATGAATTTACCCTGTATAAGCTTTATACAAAGTAAGGTGGATTTAACGGGGTGTAGACCCCCTTGGGTCTGGGTATCTGAGTGCTGGAGTCGGGTACCTTGCTGAGCTCTTTTCAGTTTAGGCATGCATCTTTGGGGGCACGCCCCAGACCCTGGGTCTGCGTGGTAGCAGGCTAGTGTGTTTGGCTCAACAAGACAGGATTCTGGAGTCCCAAGCTGGCAGGGAAAATGGGCTCAGTGGTAATTTCAGCACATCATGTGACAGTCTTAAGGGGGTGTCTGTGACTGAACCCATCACACATGTGTCTGCCTCTCCCAGCCCCAAACCCCTCACAGAGGCTGGCCATGTGTCGGTGTCTCTAAACACTGTTTTCCACACATGGGCCAGCCATGTGTCTTCATCTCATGGCCCCATTCCCCTGACAGGGCCCAGGCATGTGTTTGCATCTTTTTGCCCTATTCCCCTCATAGAGGGGCCGGGTGTGTGTCTGTGTCTCTTGGCTCTATTCCCCTCCCCCGGGCCAGGCGTGTGTCTGTCTTTCAGCCCTTTTCCCCTCACAGGGACCGGATGTGTGACTGCATCTCTCTGCCCCATTCCCCTCTCAGGAGCTGTGAGTGTGTCTGTGTCTTTCTGCCCCTTCCATGCACAGAGGCCAGGCCTGTCTACTTCTGTTTGCCCCACTGCCCTCACAGAGGGGTAGGGCATGTGTCATGTCTGTATCTCTTGGCCCTATTCCCCTCATAGGGGCCAGACATGTGTCTGTTACTGTGTCCTTTGGCCCCTTTCTCCTCACAGGAGCCAGGCACGTGTCTGCCTCTCTCAGCCCCTGTCATAAACACACAGCTAAGGTTAGCATAAAATCCCTCCTTACCTGTAAAGGGTTAAGAATCTCAGATAACCTGGTTGGCACCTGACCAAAAGGACCAATAAGGGGAGAAGATACTTTCAAATCTATGGGGGAAGGTTTTTGTTTGTGGGTTCCTTTGTTCTCTCGGAGTCAGCAAGGAACCAGGGCAGGGAAAATACATCTCCCTAAGCCAGATCTGAACTAAGCATAAATAGTAAGTAATAGTAAGGAAATGCGTTAGATTATCTTTTGCTGTAGCTTGCGAATTTTCCCTGTGCTAAGAGGGAGGTTTATCCTTGTTTTTGTAACTTTAAAGTTTTGCCTGGAGGGGAAATCCTCTGTGTTTTGAATCTTTTTGTTACCCTGTAAAGTTATCTTCCGTCCTGATTTTACAGAGGTGATTCTTTTAGCTTTTTTAAATAAATTCTTCTTTTAAGAACCTCATTGATTTTTCATTGTTCTTAAGATCCAAGGGTTTGCGTCTGTGTTCACCTGTACCAATTGGTGAGGGGATTATTCTCAAGCCTTCCCAAGGAAAAGGGGGTGAAGGGCTTGGGGGGATATTTTGGGGGAATAGGACTCCAAGTGGTCCTTTCCCTGATTCTTTGTCTAAATCACTTGGTGGTGGCAGCATACTGTTCAAGGACAAGGTGGAATTTGTGCCTTGGGGAAGTTTTTAACCTAAGCTGGTGAAAATAAGCTTAGGGGGTCTTTCATGCGGGTCCCCACATCTGTACCCCAGAGTTCAGAGTGGGGAAGGAACCCTGACAGCCCCATTCCCCTTACAGGGGCTAGATGTGTCTGCATCTGTCTAGTGCATTCCCCTCACAGTGTCAAGACGTGTCTCAATGTCTCTTGGCGTGGATCCCCTCATATGGTCCAGGCCAGTGCCTAAGTATCTCGGGCCCTTTCCCCTCACAGGAGCCCCATGTGTGTCTGCGTCTTTCGGCCCCATGTGCCAGGTGTGTGTCTGTGTTTCTTGGGCCTATTCCTCCATTATTCACAATAGTGTTGCCGTCTATTTCAGGAACAGTGTGTGAATTAAACTGGGATCTATTCAGGGACTAGACGAGTTTTGTTTTGGATGATTTCCAGTCTATATATGGTGCTAAGCAGCTCTATAATGGATACCAAACATTAATATCTGTAGTGTATAGGATTAGAGTAGTATTCCTTTGAATTGTTTGTGAGTGCTGTAACAGAGCTCAATGTGTTCTACATTTCAGAAGCCACCAGAAACCAGCCAGTTTATACCTGAGCCTTGAACCTCAGGGTATATTTACTAGACACAGTTGTTTGGGACCCACCTGTGACCAGGTGATTTTTGTTATACAGCAAACCATTACTAAAAGCTGATATAAACCCTTGAGAGTGATGGGTTACAGAGATCCACAGAGATCCCCACCAATGAGACAGCCAGCGCCCAAGCAGAGGGTATCATGGGAGCTGAGAGAAGAGGTGATCGGATGAGATGCCTCCCTTGGTCAGGAAGGGAAGGTGGAACCCACCCGGAGTCCATGGTGACATCTCTATGCTCACATACTAGTGTGAGTGATGGCAGATCATGAATGGGTTAGAGGTCATGGTGATGAATGTTTTATATTCCTAGATTAAATTAGACAGGCACACACTGCTCAGATTCCTTTCTGCTGGAAGATATGGAGCACCCTCTCCCGGATCTGTTTAGTTTGCACTCCATACACAATTGGGTTTAAGATGGGGGGCAACAGCAGGTAGAGATTGGCCACCAGGATGTGGACATGGTGGGGGACATTGTGGCCAAAGCGGTGGGTGAGGAACGTGAAAAGTCCAGGGATGTAAAATGCAAGGATGACACACAAGTGAGATGCACAGGTGCTGAAGGCCTTGAGACGGGTGTCCATGTATGGGAGTCTGAGTATAGCCTGGAGGATCATAGCATAGGACACGGAGATGATAAGCACATCAACCCCCACCACCATAAAAGCCACAAACAGGCCGTAAATGATACTGACTGTAGCGTCCCCACACACCAGCTTCACCACAGCCATGTGCTCACAGTATGAGTGGGAGATGAGGCAGCGCTGGCAGAAGGGCAGCCTGCGGACAAGGAGGGAGAAGGGGCTCACCAGAAGGACTCCGCGTGCCAGCACCAGGCTCCCCATTGTCACTATGGCTGGGACGGACAGGATGCTGGAGTGTCGGAGGGGACAGCAGATGGCCACGTAGCGATCCAAGGCCATGGCCATGAGTACGCCCGACTCCACCGATGAGAAGGCGTGCACAAAGAACATCTGGGTGAGGCAGGCATGGAACCCGATCTCCCTGGAGCCCAGCCAGAAGATGCTCAGCATTTTGGGCAGGGTGGACGTGGACAGAACCAGGTCGGTGACGGCCAGCATGGCCAGGAAGAGGTACATGGGCTCATGCAGGCTTCGCTCTGTCTTTATAACACAGAGAACAATGACATTTCCCAGCACGGCAATGACATACATGATGCAGAAAGGGAAGGCGATCCAGAACTGGGCCTTCTGCAGTCCAGGGATGCCGACCAGGAGGAAGGCGGCAGGGTGGGAGAAGGTGCTGGTGTTCGGACATGACATGACATGCTGTTTTTCTCCTACCTGGGCTGGGAGAGCTTTGACCCTCTAAACAGGCAGCAAAGAACCCATGAGGGCTGATTCAGTTCCTGGGAAACAGGGGTGCAAGTGAGTTACTGAATATTGGATCAGGTTCCTCTGTTCCAAATACCAGCTCCAGTCCCAGGACAGCAACTTGCACAGAATCACTGGAGTTAGAGATTGAGGCAGTGCAGTCTGTCTCTTCACGAGACTGAGGTTTTTTGGTTTATTTGTTTCTCCCCTTTGGCATTCGGTTCCCTTTCTTCTTCTGGCTTTCTGTGAGAACAGTGAAGTGTTATGGAGGTAGTTGTTAATCAGTGCAGTATTCTATCTCTCCCTTTTGATTCCGCCCAGAAAACTAGGGAAAGGAAAGGACAAAAAGACAAATGCATAAACCTGTGTGCAAAAAAACCCAAACTAACATGGGTGTTGGGATACTAATGACTGTATGAGCCACATTAGCCAAACCTCATTGGAGACACAGGCACAGCCCTTTAGCAAAAGGCAGCCCCGGTTGGAGAAAAGAGGATTAAAACCCGAGAAGGCTCAGGAGAAGGGGGCTAGTCAGAGAGGTTGTGATTCAGAGCTGTTTAGTGAGTTGTCAAGGCTGTATCCCCACTTTGAACTTTAGGGTACAAATGTAGGGGCCTGCATGAAAACTGCTAAGCTTATCTACCAGCTTAGCTCTGGTCCGCTGCCACCATCTTAAGAATTCCCTCCCTGGGAAGCCTTGAGAAACCTTTCACCAATTCCCTGGTGAATACAGATCCAAACTGCTTGGATCTTAAACAAGGAGAAATTGACCCTTCCCCCCTCCTTCCTTTCACCAACTCCTGGTGAATACAGATCCAAACCCCCTTTGGATCTTAAAACAAGGAGAAATCAATCAGGTTCTTAAAAAGAAGGCTTTTAATTAAAGCAAAAGGTAAAAATCATCTCTGCAAAATCAGTATGGAAAATAACTTTACAGGGTAATCAAACTTAAAGAGCTCAGAGGAATCCCCTCTGTCTTAGGTTCAAAGTATAGCAAACAAGATAAGCACTCTGGTAAAAGGTACATTTACAAGTTGAGAAAACAAAGTAAATCTAAGACGCCTTGCCTGGCTTTTACTTACAATTTTGAAATAAGAGAGACTTGTTTAGAAAGATGGGGAGAACCTGGATTGATGTCTGGTCCCTCTCAGTCCCAAGAGCGAACCACCCCTTAAACAAAGGACACACACAAAAGCCTTTCCCCCCCCCAAGATTTGAAAGTATCTTGTCCCCTCATTGGTCCTCTGGGTCAGGTGTCAGCCAGGTTACCCGAGCTTCTTAATCCTTTACAGGTAAAAGGATTTTGGAGTCTCTGACCAGGAGGGATTTTAGTACTGTACACAGAGAGCTGTCACCCTTCCCTTTATAGTTATGACATGAGTGTCACCAGTCCCATACCCTAGCCCCTAGATCATGCTGCATCTCAACCAAGCTGCTTGTTCATTGTGACAAAGATGGAAAAGACCTTCAGATGCTGGCACTTAGACACTATGGCTAGGACTATAACAGGGTTTAAAAGAGAACTGGATAAATTCATGGAAGTTAAGTCCATTAATGGCTATTAGCCAAGATGGGTAAGGAATGGTGTCCCTAGCCTCTGTTTGTCAGAGGGTGGAGATGGATGGCAGGAGAGAGATCACTTGATCATTACCTGTTAGGTTCACTCCATCTGGGGCAGCTGGCATTGGCCACTGTCGGTAGACAGGATACTGGGCTGGATGGACCTTTGGTCTGACCCAGTATGGCCGTTCTTATGCTGATGTGAGTGTTTTTTTTCTCTCTCTCTCTTTTTTTGGGGGGGGGGGGGAGGGTGGTTCCAATAGGAATTAGCTGGAGGATAGGTCTATCAATGGCTATTAGCCAAGACGGTCAGGAACTCGACCCCACGCACTGGGTGTCCCCAAATATCTGACTGACAGCAGCTAAGACTGGACGACATGGGATGGATCACTTTATTATTATCAGTTCTGTTCATTCCCTCTGAAGCACCTGGCATTGGCCACTATCGGCAGACAGGATACTAGGCTAGACGGACCCTTGGTCTGACCCAGCCTAGGTATCCTTTTGTTCTTTTGTCCAGGTTATTTTTGATCTAGTGGAACAACAATAGGTATGTGATCTATGAAGGTATTTATATAGCCCCTATCACTGTAATGTCTTTGCATCTCCTGGTTGTTAATTCATATCTCAACAAAGCACTTCTGAGAGAGAGAGAAATGTGGTTTCCCCCATTTTACAGATGGAGAACTGAGGTACAGAGAGATAAAGTGATATGCCCATGCTCCAGGGCCTTCAGCAAAAGACCAGGGAAGAGCTACAAGAATGATTCCAGGGCTGAAAAGCACACTTTACTGTCAGAGCCATCTCACTCTCAATCTGTGTAGATTCAACTCCTTCCTTGTGGAGAAGATCCCTTATGCGAGGGGGTCTTTCATCTAGCAGACAGACATACAAGATCCAATGGAGAGAGATCACTTGATCATTACCTGTTAGGTTCACTCCCTCTGGGGCACCTGGCATTGGCCACTGTCGGTAAACAGGATACTGGGCTAGATAGACCTTTGGTCTGACCCAGTATGGCCGTTCTTATGTTCTTAATGACTGGAAGCTGAACCAAGACAATCAGGAAATAAGGTTGTAAGGGAGCGGACTCACCCCTGCGGCGCCTCCTGTTGGTCTTGTCCGGGAATTAGCTCAATTTCCAACCCTGAGCACCCTCTGCAGGCTGGTGATCCACTACCGCTTGGCCCCCGTGTCCCTCCCTGGACCCCGGTGCCCCTGTACCTGGGGTGCTGCCCCCTAGCAGTAACCCCTCATTCTTAGGGTCTCCCCTCCCTGGGGAACCCCTACCCACTATTCCCACCTTGCCTCAGTATAAGGCTACTGCCAGTCATTGTCTAGCCCCACACCCTGGGGCAGACTGCAGTATCAGCCTACTCATCACTGGCAAGGTTGGGTTTGGACCTGCTGCCTTGGTCTATCTCCAGGCTGCCCTCTGCAACCCCCAGTACCTCCTGGCCTAACACTAGGCCGCAGCCTGGGGCTTTCCAGGCTGGAGCTCCCCAGCTCCTCTTCCATTCCCCAGCCCTGCTCCACTCAGGCACCCTGTCTCTAGCTCCCTGCAGCCAGGCCCTTTTCTCTCTGAATGCAGAGAGTGAGTGTCTCCTTGCTCCTGGCTCAGGCCTTTATAGGGCCAGCTGGGCTCTGATTGGGGCGTGGGCCAGCTGCAGCTGCTTCCCCCAATCAGCCCAGGTCTTCCCTGCCACAGCCACAGCCCTCGGCAGGGCTGGCTTTAACCCTTCCCAGGCAGGAGCGGGTGACCACCCCGCTACAAAGGTGCATATTTTTAATGAGGGTAATTGACCATTGAAACAACTTACTAAGGGATGCGGTTTATTCTCTATCATTTAAAACCCTTAAATCAAGGTTGAACTAGAGCGTATCTTTTAGACAGAGACATCCAGTCACCAGGTACCGGGTGGGAGGCAGGAATCACTGGATGGAATTCTAGGGACTGTGTTATACTGGACTAGATAATCAGACTGGTCCCTTCAGGCCTTAAAATGTGTAACCCAGAATTTTGAAAGTGATTCATTTCATGGTGACCAACTTTAGTCTCCTTGGTTGGATCTAATTTTCAGAAAATGCTTCTGAGAGTAGAGCCCTTTGAGGCGCATCAGTTAACAAATAATAATAACAACAACAACAACAACAACAATAATAATAATAAGAAGAAGAAGAACAACAACAACAAGAAATACATCGCTACTAGATGGCACTTTTCACCAGCAGATCTCCGAGCACTTTACGAACGAGTCAAGATCATCATCAACAATGACAATGAGAATGCAGTACATGTTTCAGCTAAATTTATAGGAGAGGTATCAAGATTGACAGACAGTTCAGGACTAAGGAGATACAGTAATGTGTCTCAATGATGGTTCATTCAGGCAAGGGAGAGCTGTCACCTCATCCTGTTTGACTGGTGATGCAATACAAGGTTCAATTCTTTAGCCTTGTACAAACACTAGGACTTTCAATGTAAAACCATCAGAGGCAATCACAAATAATCAAAGCCACTTCAAGGGAAAAAAATAATTTAGAGCCAGACAGGGGTTCACCCTGCCTGTGACTAGAAACAAAAGGCTGTTTTCAGTCTAGCACAAAGAAGGAGAAGCACTCTGTATCCATCCACTGAGGAAATGCTTTGCAGAGTGGGAGTCTTTTCATGAACATTTGGATCCTGGTTCTTGTGAAACCAGTCAGCTCTGTGGCGGGGCCGGGGGGGGGGGGGGGGAGGGAATCCACTTTGTTAGATAGGAAAGGTAGTGTAGGATAGGAAAGGATAAGTGTAGACCTAGGTTTGTATTTTATGATTTTCTTTTGCAATGTAACAATTTGTTTCCGTCACTCTTTCCTGTTTCTGGTTAATTCTTTATTCTTTCTTAAATAAACTGATTTTTGTTTTTATTACTAAAGATCACAAGTGCTGTGTGTAACTCAGGAGCGGTGGTTTAAGGTAAGACTGATAAACAGGAGACACTGCTCTTCAGGGGCAGGGAATCTGGGATGTCTGTGACTAGCCTGTATCAGAGATGTTTATCACAGGGGACTGATTCAAAGGGACTTGGGGACTGGGGTGCTCCTATTATTAACCTGCAATGCAAAGTCAGGGCTGGCCCAGAGGAGAGTACTTGAGTGTCACGGAGCTGATTATCAGCCCCCACAAGAGAGATTCCCTCTCACTGAGGCAGGGGCTAATAAGGTGACTCACAGTCCTGGATGTCCTAAGAACCATCACTCACAGGCACAAATTGATGAAAAATATTTCCATTGATGATAATCAAAACACAAATTGTTAACATCAAATGTCAAAATATACAAAGTGAAGAGTCTTAAATCAAACGCTCATATGGTCTCGAGTAGCCTGGCTGTAAATTTTAACAGTTATACAACTTTAAGTTTTTGAATCTCAGTGTCTGCTGGCATTACTTATTTATTGTCTGACCCCAGCCCCTCGCAGTTTCTGGCAACTGTGAAAATTTAAATCAATAAACATTTTAAAAAATGCAAAATAGTAATGGAAATATAAATTGATAAAAGAATTAAAAATGCTTAAAAACAGAGAGATTAGCCTTCAAAATGATAAAAAAATAAAAACTGAGTTCTGCCAACCCTAGACATCGAACATTTGACAGCCTCCTGTTTCCTAATGCCAAAACTGTCACAGCTCTGCAAAGTGTAGTGGGGCACCAACATGGGTGGACAGAATTGTGGGAAGAGCACTGAGTGAAAAAATCTTCCCAACACTAATGCTGTGTGCATAATACCCAGTAAAGTGTGGTATACTATGCCTAAAACTACGTATTAGCTAACACAGCCCTTAACCCACACACTTCCAGAGACCACTGAGCATCAGGGCTGTGTGTGCTCGGAGCTGTGAGCTGCCACGTGAGTGAACCCCTCTCCCCACTGCACAGGGTGATCTTTCCTGTACATGCTCCTGTAAGCCAGCTGAACCCCCTCCTCCCCCCCGTCCCTTCCCCTCCCCGAGAACCAGCCATGTAGAAGTCAGTTTCCCCAAGACCCCCGACTCACCAGCAATCCCCCCAGCAGTAAGACAATGAGAATTCAGCTCATCCACTCAGAGGAGGATGAACCCAGCTCCAATAGCAGGACACTCCCAGCTGCAGGGGTTGGAGAGTGAGAATAGCTTTATATACAGCCGGTGGGTGTCCCCATGGAGGTTCCTCACCAGCTGGGGTCTGTCTCTCTGGGCCATTGACACAGCTCAGGGAGCCTAAATACACACACAGAGGTGAATGTTATCAGGAAACAGTAACCCTCCCTGTCTGTGAATGACACATCAACACCAACTCCTTTAAAATACGAGAGAAGAAATAAAAGGACACTGCAGTGAATTTTAGTTTTCTCCCTTTCTGTTGGATGGATACAATGCGCCATTTGCACTAGCATCTTTGACAATGGGATCATAGCTCTGGGGAGTAGCATTTCTTGGATGGGTTCTGTGGAACCTGTCTATTTGTCTTTACAGTATTCCTCGTAGTGGTGTCAAAAGGTGCACGTTATTGCATTCTGCTAACTGCAGTCAAATATAATACAAAGGTCCTACATAAATAATAGATTTTTTTATATAGGTCTTACTCATTGACAGGGAGAGTGTTGGGTTTTTTTTCTTATAAAGGACAATATCACAGGAACATAGGAATCACCTACTAAGCTCTCGGACTCAGTGATCCCTTGTGGCAATAAGCCATGTGAAAATGTGTTTCCTGGATTCATAGATCCCAAGGTCAGAAAAGACCATTGTAATCATCTAGACGGACCTCCCTAAACAGGCCAGAGAATTTCTCCAAAATATTTTTGGGGCAGATCTTTTAAGAAAACATCCAACCTTGAATTAAAAATGGTCAGTGATGGAGAATCCACCATGATCCTTAGCAAAGTGTTCCAGTGGTTAATTATCCTCAATTTTAAATATGTATACTTTATTTCCAACCAGAATTTGTCTAGCATAAACTTCCAGCCATTACCTTTTTCTGATACATTGAAGAGCCCATTGTTAAATATTTGTTCCCCAGGTAGGTACTTATGAACTGTAATCTAGTCCCCCCTTAACCTTCTCTTTGATAAGCTAAATAGATTGAGCTCATTGAGTCTATCATTAAAAGACATGTTTTCTAATCATTTAGTCATTCTTGTGGCTTTTCTCTGAACCCTCTTCAACTTATCAGCCTCCTTCCTGAATTGTGGGCTCCAGAACTGGACACAGGATTCCAGCAGTGGTCACAGCAGTGCCAAATACAGAGGTAAAATAACCTCTCTATGCCCGCCCGAGATTCCCCTGTTTATGCATTCAAGGACGGCATTTGTCCCTTTGGCCACAGTGTTGTACTTGGAGGTCATGTTCAGCTGATTATTCCCCATAACACCCAATGTACATTGGGTTATATTAAAACACATAATGTTTGCTTGTGCCTAGTTTACCAAGCAATGAGATCAGTCTGTATCAGTGACCTGTCCTCTTCATTATTTGCTGCTCCCCCAGATGTTGGGTTATCTGAAACCATGACTAATAATGATTTTATGTTTTCTTCCAGGTTACTGATACAAATGTTAAATGGCATAGAGCCAAGGGCTGATTCCTCTGGGACTCCACTGGAAGCACATGCCTTGGTGATCATTCCCCCCTTTACAGGGGAGGGATAGCTCAGTGGTTTGAGCATTGGCCTGCTAAACCCAGGGTTGTGAGTTCAATCCTTGAGGGGGCCACTTGGGGATCTGGGGCAAAATCAGTACTTGGTCCTGCTAGTGAAAGCAGGGGGTTGGACTCAATGACCGTTCAAGGTCCCTTCCAGTTCTGGGAGATGGGATATCTCCATTAATTATTATAGTTACATTTTGAGACCTATTCTTTAGCCAGTTGTTAATCCATTTAATGTGTGCCATGTTAATTTTACATTGTTCTATATTTAAGCCAAATATCATACAGTAACAACTCAAACACCTTACAGAAGTTTAAGAATATTACATCAACACTATTATTTTTTATCCATCAAACTTGATATCTCAGTCTCAAAAAGATGAGATTATTTTAAGAGGATCTATTTTCCATAAACCCATGTTAATCAGCATTAATTACATCACCTTTAATTATTTATTGGTCGAGTCCCATAGTAGCAGCTCCATTATCTTGCCCACAACTGATGGCAGCCTGGCAGGCCTATAATTACCCAGCTCATTCCATTGACCATTTTTAAATATTGGCCCAAGAGCAGCTTTCTTACAGCCTTCCAGAACTCCCCCAGTGGTCCAAGAAAATCAGCATTAATGTTCCAGCAAACTCCTCAGCGTTTTTAAACTAGAGAGCAGCACCAACAGCATCTCCTGGATATGCTCCTGCAAAACACTTGATGGGAAGATAACTCAGAACTACTGTTCGGACATTGGAAAAGAATCTATCTCCAAAGTGGTCAAATATGAAGAGAGTTTCCAAATCAGATAAAAAGGCAAAAAAAGAGCTTATAAACACCTTTACAACAGACGTCACTCAAAGAACTGCCGAGTCTAGAGCCTGGTGACTGTATTTGTCACCGGGAGAAAAAGGATGGATAACTCCAGCTGTTGTAAATAAAAATACTTCATAGCCCAGATCATCTCTGATCGAGACTGACAGTGTAGAGTTCAACACAAACCATCGACATCCATCGTTTGCTCATCAGAAGGAGAAATCAACAGAACAACTCTACAGATGGCAGATGGAAACCTAGAAGAAAAAGACGTACGGGGCAGCAGCTGCTGCTGTACAACCTCCCACATTGCTCAAGCAGTCTCCAGCCCTCCCTATGAAGCTGCCACCTGCCCTGCAATCCCTCCACACAAGTTAATACTGAACTGGTTGCAGTTTGCAGCTTCAGGCTGCTTGATAGTAATGGCCAGGGACTTCATTTTACCTGGATTAATAACCAGACTAATGTGAACTGCTTCTTGCAGTCACAGTCACCTGGCATCTGTGTAGCAGCTCCAGGTTTGCTGTTACAGCCCTTTTCAAGCTCCCATGTCTGGACACCTTCCAGGAGACTGTGTTTGATCCCCACATACTGGCCCCATTCTCGGGGTGCACCTCTGGGAGCGGAGACCTGTACATGAAGCGCCAAGACCCCAAGACTAGTTTTGGCCTGTCTCCTGCAGATTCTTCAATTGCTTCAGCACACCCTTCCCAGACATCCCCCTTGAGTGCACTCTGTTTCCAGTTTCTCTTTTCCAGGGCACATGTTCGTTAAAGCAAACACACCCAGGCCTTGCAAAAGGGGTGGCTAAAACAATTCCTCTTTAGACAGCACAAGAGATACCCAGTGTGATGGGTTCTCCCCCCGGGGTGCCACATGGAACTGGGGTACAGTTCAGACCTCTGTCTCACCAATCCAGGGTCCCTCTTGCACTGTGATGTTGTGGCAAGCTGGAAATCCCTCCAAGGTTGCACTCACACCAACATCCACAGGAAGGGACCACACCCAGCTGTGTTCATGAATTCTCTGACCAACCACTCATGGACCCACCATAGGGAAGCTCCAGCCAAAATACCCCCAGGTCTCCAGCCTAGGACACCAGAGCTGTACCATTCTATCCTGGTCAAAAGCCTGACCTTTATGCATTTATTACCCAGGCCACCCCTCCCTCAATGTGAATAGGATGATGCACAAGCTTTCATTAACTGAGCTGAGGTTTTAAAATCACAGTCTAAATGTCATACACTAAATAAGATTTGAACCAAACAGTGTCTCACCCTATTAGATTGTACAGACAGTCCATCAAGCTTCCATACACGGGCTAGAACTCCTATTAGCCTGGGACCAGCAATTCCCACAGTTCAGGCTTTGTTCTGCAGGTGTTTCCAGGTGTTCTTGTTTGGGGAGTGATGTCGCTGCCACCTTCTATAGTTTCTTCCATATGATGGGAATCCATAGCTCCAAGCCAAGTTCCCAGCCCAGTTGTTGGAAAAATACAGGTACCAAAATGGAGCTCAGCGTCATATGGTTTAGTCAAATGCCCTTGCGAGCTTCTCTGAGTCATAGCAGCCATTTTCCATAAGCTGGCTGAAGCATTCCCAGAAAGGCTTACGAGGTGGGGGATGAGTTTCTCCTGAGGTCCATTGTTTACCTTAATAGTCTATTCACTTGAATTAACCCTTCATAATCCGCTGTCTAGACTGGAAGCTCTTGCCTTGTGGGGTCACCCCGGAGCAACCACATTTGGAATACAGATACGTAGTCAATATTCATAACTTCTGGTAAAAATGATACATGCTCACAAATAGGATAATCATATCCAGAAGATCAGAACATTCTGAAAAGATGCATCATAATTATGTCATAACCACATCATAATTGTTTAGTTTGGAAAAGAGAAGACTGAGAGGGGACATGATAGCATTTTTCAGGTATTTAAAAGGGTGTCATAAGGAGGAGGGAGAAAACTTGTTCACCTTAGCCTCTAAGGATAGAACAAGAAGCAGTGGGTTTAAACTGCAGCAAGGGAGGTCTAGGTTGGACATTAGAAAAAAGTTCCTAACTGTCAGGGCGGTTAAACACTGGAATAGATTGCCTAGGGAGGTTGTGGAATCTCCATCTCTGGAGATATTTAAGAGTAGGTTAGATAAATGTCTATCAGGGATGGTCTAGACAGTATTTGGTCCTGCCATGCGGGCAGGGGACTGGACTCGATGACCTCTCGAGGTCCCTTCCAGTCCTAGAATCTATGAATCTATGAATCTATAATCATACCACTGTGATGAATATGGGGTACAGAGTATCACACCCAGATCTAGGTAAACATAATATGACACCTGCACGCCATTCCCTGCCTCAGTGTCCTCATCACCCTGGAGCATTCTTTGGGATTTGGTCAGAGCCCTGGGGCCACCACCTGCAGCTCCTGGCTTCTCCTCCAGCTGCAGTCTGTCTCTGCTGCAGCCATAGCCCTGCAACCATAGATTTCCCTCTGCCACCCTTTTGCCTCTCTCCTCCCCTAGCTTCTTCTGACTTATCCATTCTCTGTGTTTTTATAGGAATGGACCAACCCCTCCTCTCTCTGTTCCCTCTTCTGGAGAGGTTCCATTCCTTCCATGCCCACCCCACTGCAGAGACACTGGACAAAACTGGCTTTTATCTAGAACGTAATTACTCTTTTCTTCTGTCTGGGCGAGATCTCATTAGGGGCTGATAGTCTTTCATGACCACCCTATTGATAGACAAATGCCTCTGCCCCAGCCTCCTGCCTCTGTGCACAAGGAGCATGAGCAAAGAGTACAGGAAAAGGCAGCACAAAGACATAATGGTAACAAGATGGTTTAGATAATGAAAGATGAGTTAACAGGGTTTCCCCTGGACAGTGTCCAATTACTGCATGCTCTGCCCACACTCAGTTGGGGCTGCCTCCTAACTGCTGGCAGGCATCTAGGCATAGAATATCAGGGTTAGAAGGGACCTCAGAAGGTCATCTAGTCCAACCCCCTGTTCAAAGCAGGATCTATCCCCAGACAGATTTTTACCCCAGTTCCCTAAATGGCCCCCTGAAGGATTGAACTCACAACCCTGGGTTTAGGAGGCCAATGCTCAAACCACTGAGCTATCCCTCTCCCCTCAGGGCTGCAGCAGCTCCCCCCATCCCAACAATTTAGGGGCTCCAGGGGGGGAGGGCTCTAGCTCCACCTCAGCGCATGCCTTAGCCCCAGAGTGCGGACTGTGCTGAGTTCTGTGCTGCTCCCAGCTTCCGTCTCTGGGGCAGGGAGTTTGGTTATAAGCAGAGCCAGGGTGATTAAGATAACAAAAGACTTGTCACTAAATTAAATGCAGAATCATTAGTTGGTCCTGAAAGCATTGCCAGGCATTCCTGTTAAAATATAGGAAGCAAATGATAGGAATAAATGGTGAAAATGGAGAGAGGTAAATAGTGGTGTCCCCCAGCGGTCTGTCCTGGGACCAGTCCTATTCAACATATTCATAAATGATCTGGAAAAAGGAGTAAACAGTGACGTGGCAAAATTTGCAGATGATACAAAATTACTCAAGCTTGTTAAGTCCAAAGCAGACTGCAAATGGTTACAAACAGATCTCACAAAACAGGGGGACTGGCCAGCACAAAGCAATAAAGTGGCAGATGAAATTTAGTGTTGATAAATGCAAAGTAATGCACATGGCAAAATATAATCCCAACTATACATATCAAATGGTGGGGTCTAAATTAGCTGTTACCACTCAAGGAAGAGATCTTGGACTCATTGTAGGTAGTTCTCTGAAAACATCCACTCAGTCTGCAGCGGCAGTCATAAAAGCAAACAGAATGTTGGGAATCATTAGGGAAGGGAAAGGTGCTAAGACAGAAAATATCATATTGCCACTATGTAAATCCATGATATGCCAACATATTGAATACTGTGTGCAGAGCTTGTCACCCCATCTAAAAAATGATATATCGGAATTGGAAAAGGTACAGAGAAGGGCAACAGAAATTATTAGGGATATGAAACACCTTCTGTGACAAAGTGGGAATGTTCTTAATGTTTTCTCTGAATACTGTGTGGGTGCCTCAGTTTCCCCTATGCAGTTCTTAAGTCTCTAGCTGGTGGGATAAGGGTGTGTGGTTGTTGCAGAGCCCTAGAGGGCCAGTATGATGGTGTCTGCACAGAGAATGGCTGACGCCCTGTCTCCTGGCAACTGATGGCCTGGGTCCCTCCTCTGCAAAGGTGCCAACTGAACGTGTTGGAGAACAAAGAGATCAGGTGACCTCCCGGCCCGGGAAAGAGACAAAGGCGAGAGGAGGGGCTGGAGAGTTTCAGTTTGGAGCTGGCTTGGGAAATGGAGGGAGGCCCAGACGGAGCTCTGGCCTCCCTGCCCCAAGATGGACCTGACTTAGAGGTCCTGTTTCCTGTACCTACAAGCTCTGTTTTAGACTGTGTTCCTGTCATCTAATAAACCTTCTGTTTTACTAGCTGGCTAAGTGTCACATCTGACTGTGGAGTTGGGGGTGCAGGGCCCTCTGGCTTCCCCAGGAGCCCGCCTGCGCAGACTTGCTGTGGGAAGCGCATGGTGAGAAAAGGGGATGATGAATGCTCCGAGGCCAGACCCAGGAAGGTCGAAGCTGTGTAAGCTTCTTGCCCTGGAGACAGTCTGCTCACAGAAAGGATGCATGCTCCCCCAGAGTCCTGACTGGCTTTGTATGGAGTAGTTCCAGAGCATTCCCCGGTGACTCCGGGACACCTTCTATATGAGGAGAGATGAAAAAGACTTCGATTTTCAGTTTGGAAAAGAGATGACTAAGCCGGGATATGAGAGAGATCTATAAAATCATGACTGGTGTGGAAAAATTGAATAAGAAAAGGTTAATTTACTACTTCACATAACACAAGAACTAGGGGTCACCCAATCAAATTAATAGGCAGCAGGTTTAAAACAAACAAAAGAAAGTATTTCTTCACAGTCAACCTGTGGAACTCTTTGCCAGGGGATCTTGTGAAGGCCAAAACTATAACAAGGTTCCAGTAAGAACTAGATACGTTCTTGGAGGTCAATCAATGGCTATTAGCGAGGGTGAGAAGGGGGGTGTCCCTAGTATCTGTTTGCCAGAAGTTGGAAGTGGGTGACAGGGCATGAATCACTCGATGATTATCTGTTCTGTTCATTGCCTCTGAAGCAACTGGCATTGGCCACTGTTATAACATAGGATACTGGGATACACAGGATACCTACCATGGCCATTCTGATATTCTTATATAGACCCCAGAACTATCCGTGTCCCCCCCACACACACACACATACTTTAACTCACTAAACCTCACTCACATCCCAGAACTGAGCTAGAACCCCAGAAGCCTGACAGGGTCTCTCTCTCCACAGAGTTAGTAACAAAATAAGAATACACATTAAAATTATGAACCCCACCAGTGTCCCTTAAGTGACTTGCCACAAGATGCCAGAACATGTTAGTATTAGAGCTGACTGGGTTTAATATTTGTTTTATTTTCTTTCTTTTATATACAAATTAGATACAGTGCTCCCGTCTGCTAATTGCTAAGTTATCTGCCAAAAAACTAGAGCTTTCAAGAGCTTAGGTAGCCCCTGGAATCCTGGTTAAAGTTGCCACCCCAAGCAAAATCTGAAATGGCTCCCTTGCAGATCCTGCGGGGGGAGAGGGAGGTGGAGATGATCCAGCGAGTGACAGGGGGAGGGGAGGAGAGGATCGATATACAGGGGTGGGGCCTTAGCTTGAAGAAGCAGAGCGAGGGGTGAGACTTGACAGAAGAGGTAGAGCAAGGGGCAGGGCTTTGGAATCCGGTTACCAGCAATTAGAAATGTGGCAACCTATGCGTTAATGAGTTGTACACAGAGCGATTCCCCAGTTTGTCATGCTGACACAGCACGGTAGGGTCAGGAAAGGATTTAATGTCTATCTGACTGTCCAGTAGCTGATTCAGGAAAGAGGGCTTAGCACCATGTCCCCAGCCAGCTCTGCACGGTGGTTGGCCTTAGAGCCAGAGCACCAGGAGAAAACTTTCGGTCCTTTATGAGTAAAGAGCCAGAGCAGCCTGTTCCTGATCTGTTTGGTCTTGAAACCATAGATGATGGGATGTAGCATGGGGGGCACCAGGATGCTCATGTTGGCCATGAGAATGTGGAAATGCAAGGGCACATTCTGGGCAAACCGGTGCGTGAGGATGGAGAAGAGAGATGGGATGTGAAAGGCTAAGGTGGCAAACAGGTGGGAGCTGCAAGTCCAAAAAGTCTTCACCCAGGCGTCCTTTGTGGGGAGGCTGAAGATCGCCCTGAGAATCTGTGTATAGGACAGGGCAATAAAAAACACATCCACACCAGTGATGAGGAATATCAGAGAGAAGCCATAGTAATTATTGATACGGATGTCAGCACAGGCCAACTTCACCATGGACATATGCTCACAGTAGGTATGGGGGATGATGTTGGTTCTGTAATAGGGGCACCGCCTCGCCAGGAAGGGATTGGGTAGAACGAGTATGCTGCTGCGTAGTACCACAGCCAGACCTATCTTGCCCACCACGGGGCTTGTCAGGATGGTGGAATGTCTCAGGGGCTTGCAGATGGCCACGTAGCGATCCACAGCCATGGCCACCAAGATCCCAGATTCCATTGCTGAGAAGCAGTGAATGAAGTACAGCTGGGTGAGGCAGGCATTGAAATCGATCTCCCTAGAATTGAACCAGAAAATGCTCAGCATTTTGGGCACGGTGGACGTAGACAGGACCAGGTCAGTGACAGCCAGCATGCAAAGGAAATAGTACATGGGTGCATGCAGGCTTGGATCTATCTTCACGATGAAGAGGATGATGAAGTTCCCCAAGACAGCTATGGCATACATGGTGCAGAAGGGGATGGAGATCCAGACATGGGCCGCCTCCAGGCCAGGAATGCCCAGCAGGATGAAGCTGGAGGGGTTGGTGAAGTCGGTTGTGTTGGAATCTGACATGGAGTAGGGGAGAAGGTGTCCAACTCTGAGGCTGAATGGTGTCTCCTGCATGTACCGTACGTTCCCGTGACTTCCTGTATGTGCCCAGGCTCTAGGGTGATGGTCGCACTACAAATGCCTGCATGGAGAGACAATGTTCATATGAGATACTACATGCACTCCTGGAGGCTGTTCTCATAGGTGAAGCAGATTGGTCGCTCTTCACACACTGAAAAATGACATTTTCATTATTTAGAGAAATTAATTATGAACTCCTGACCCTACTAATACCAATTCCATATTTGGTGGTGCTCCATATGTCAATAATTCCTTTTTGTCTTAGTGTGGGAAGCCTTAATAGATACCAGCAGGAAACATGAGGGTGGATACTGCTTATTGCTCATTGTTCCTTAATGCAATGAAACCCAGGCTACAGAGTCCATGCTGTAGGGATTTTCCCATTCACCCAGTTGCTCAAAATCTGAGAGTGGAAAAAAATCAAAACTTTGCCAAGACATGTGCCAGGAGAAACATCCCAACTAGAACAGACCTCTGGGAAAAGACCTGGCAGCTCAAAGGAAACACCTGCTCTTTCGAAGCAGTGGCCAAAACAAAGACAATGCCTAAGGAATGGAATAGAAAATAACCTGCTCTGTATATGTGCTCAGTTTTCATAGAATAGGATATCAGGGTTGGAAAGGACCTCAGGAGGTCTTCTAGTCCAACCCCCTGCTCAAAGCAGAACCACACTCTAGATAGATCCCTAAATGCCCCCTCTCAAGGGCTGAACACACAACCCTGGGTTTAACAGCCCAATGCTCAAACCACTGAGCTATCCCTCCCCCAGTCTCTATAAAGGATATCACAGAGAGAATGTCAGTTTCTGAGGGCTTCTCTACATTACCAGGTGGATCAACGGGCAGCAATTGATCCAGCGGGGACCGATTTATCGCGTCTAGACGCGATAAATTCACCACGAGCCCTCTCCCGTTGACTCCAGTACTCCACCAGGGCGAGAGGCGCAGGCGGAGTCGACGGGAGAGCATCAGCCGTCAACTTACCGCAGTGAAGACACTGCGGTAAGTAGATCTAAGTACATCGACTTCAGCTACGTTATTCACGTAACTTAGATCAATTCCCCCACCCAGTGTAGACAAGGCCTAAGACAGGCTATGAGAATGGGGGAGGCTGCCATATGCAGAGAGACTGAAAAGTCTGTGACTCTTTAGTTTAGAGAAGAGAGAAAGAAGGGGGCATATGATAGAGGAGAGGAAAAGAAACAGTGAAACTGATTGTGTTGAAATGGACAAATGGAGAACAGCTCCCAACCAGTAATATGTACAGATAGTGCTTCAAAAGGCTAATTCCTCAAAGCTGAGGCAAATTATCAGCAAAACTGATGGGGAGGAAAAGTTCAGACAGAAAAATGGGAATGAAACTTTGGAGATCCTTAAGAATACTTTATTACATAGCTAAAAAGGAATGATAAATCAAGAATGTAGACAACTTTTGCTAAAAATCCAGTCCAGTGGCAAAGTGAAGGCAGCAACTGCAGGGAGGAGGCAAGCAATGTATAATGAATGGGGGGGAAAGGAATACAGATAGCAAGCAATACAAATTGCACTTTATGAAAATGATAAGGGGCACTAAAGACATCAGGGAAAAATTCATGCTTGGCCAGGCTATGGATCACAAAAAAGGAGGTTATTAAGTATTTTAAGAACAAAGAAATAATGGAAAATTTTAGGCCAAATTCTCGTGAGACAAAGGAAATTTGATAATGTTGCAGAAAAAAGAGTTATATTTTTTGTTTGGCATTTCCTGTACATTAGCAATCAATGAGGCTGTTAAGCAGCATCTACAGTAGAATGTTAGAGTTACGACCACCAGAGTTACAAAGTGATCAATCAACCACAATTCTCATTTGGTACCAGAAATATGCAGTCAGTCAGCAATAGAGCCAAAAAAAAAAAAAAAAAAAAAAAAAAAAGGTAAATCATAGAATCATAGAAGATTAGTGTTGGAAGAGACTTCAGGAGGTCATCTAGTTCAACCCCCTGCTCAAAGCATGACAAACACCAACTAAATCATCCCTGACAGGGCTTTGTCAAGCCGGACCTTAAAAACCTCTAAGGATGGAGATTCCACCACCTCCCTAGGTAACTCATTCCAGTGCTTCACCTCCCTCCTAGTGAAATGGTGTTTCCTAATATCCAACCTAGACCTCCCCCACTGCAACTTGAGACCATTGCTCCTTGTTCTGTCATCTGCCACCACTGAGAACAACCGAGCTCCATCCTCTTTGGAATCCCCCTTCAGATAGTTGAAGGCTGCTATCAAATGCCCCCTCACTCATCTCTTCTGCAGACTAAATAAACCCAGTTCCCTCAGACTCTCCTCATAAGTCATGTGCTCCAGCCCCCTAATCATTTTCATTGCCCTCTGCTGTATACTCTCCAGTTTGTCCACATCCTTTCTGCATTGGGGTGCCCAAAATTGGATGCAATACTCCAGATGTGACCTCACCAGTGCTGAATAGAGGGGAATAATCACTTCCCTCGATCTGCTGGCAATGCTCCTACTAATGCAGCCCAATATGCCGTTAGCCTTCTTAGCCACAAGGGCACGTTGATGACTCTTATCAAGCTTCTCATCCACTGTAATCTGCAGGTCCTTTTCGAAAAGGACAGTACTGGGTTAAATAAAGGACAATAAATAAATGTAAACGATCAAAAAGATGCAGGGAAAGTTTTTAAAAATTGAAAAGTTTATCAAACAATGAAAAAGCTGGTATGGGATTAGTTCCAGAAAAAGTCTAGGAATATAATTAATGCTACTCAACAACATGGTTTATGGAAAGCTTGTCTTGTCAATTGAACCTGATTTCATCCTGTAATGAGAGTACACGTTTGGATGACCAAGGGAACCATGCAGATATAGAAAACTTTGATTTCTCTGAGGCATCTGATCTTGTAGGGGGAAAACATTCTGAAAAAAGAACAGAGGGTCCTGTGGTACCTTTAAGACTAACAGAAGTATTGGATTCAGAGTAGCAGCCGTGTTAGTCTGTATCCTCAAAAATAACAGGAGTACTTGTGGCACCTTAGAGACTAACAAATTTATTAGAGCATAAGCTTTCGTCGGCTACAACTTATCTCCATACTGATTTATACCTGCCTCTGGAAATTTCCATTACTTGCGTCTGATGAAGTGGGCATTCACCCACGAAAGTTATGCTCCAATACTTCTGTTAGTCTTAAAGGTGCCACAGGACCCTCTGTTGCTTTTTACAGATTCAGGCTAACACAGCTACCCCTCTGTTACTTGAAAAAAGAACGTTCTACAATATCAGTAGAGTACATGTTATATGGACTAATATCTGGCCAACACGCAGATCTCAGAAAGCAGTTGTCAATGGGCTATTGTCAGGGAAAGTGGCTGTTTTTCTACTGGGGTTCTGCAGGGATCAGTTCTTGGCCCAATGTTATTAAATATATTCTTCAATGATCTGGAAACAAATATAAAATAACTGTAGTTAAAATTTGTGCCCGACCCAAAAACGGGCAGATTGGTTACAATGAGGAGGCCAGGGCAGGCATACTGACTGATCTGGAGCACTTAGTGAGCTGGGCCCATGCAAATAAAATGTTTTAATACTGACAAATGCAAAGTGACCCTCTTAGAACAGGGAATGCAGGCCCAACCCCCTTACTAGGGCACTGTATTATGGAATGCAGGGACCTTGAAAAGTATTTAGGGATCAGTGTGGAGAACCAACTCATTGTGAGCTCCCTGAGCGATGCTGTAGCCAAAAGGGCTGATGCGATCCTTAGATGCATAAACTGGGGAGTGGTGAGTTGGAGCAGGGGAAGGATTTTACCTCTGCACATGGCATTGGTGAAACTGACTGCATCCAGTGCCGGGCTCCACATTTCAAAAAGGATGTTGAATAATTGTAGTTGGTGCAGAAAAGAGCCACAAAATGAGTGGAGGCTGGACAAAATGCCAGTCAGGGAGAAACTTAAAGAGCTTCATCTATTTATCTTAAATAGTAATAACAGGCTCTTTAATCTAGAGGAGAAAGGAAAAGCAAGGCCCAATGACTGGAAGTGGAAAATAGACAAATTCCAGTTGGAAATAAGTACCAAATAACACTGATGGGGATTAACCTAACTGTGAAGGGAAGTTGTGGATTCTCCAACTCCTCTGATCCAGAGTCAATGCTTTACTGGCAGTGTCAGGAAGCTTAAGACCTGCGAAGACACAGGATTTGTTGCATCTGAAGCATCCAAGAGGGAAAGAGAGAGAACTGTTCACCCTCCTTTTGACTCCTTTCTTTGAAGGAGTTTCCACAATGCAAGAGGAGGAGGTGACAGTGTCTGTGCATTAACTGAGATCTTTATTCAGTTCTTATTCCAAGGGGAGTTTTGCCTCAGAGGGGCCTGAGCAAAGTACGGTAAACTGCCTCAGAATTTGGGCTTTTATTGTCCATCTACTAACTCCTTTCATCCCGAATGATCCACTGTGCCACTGAAATGAAACCATCTCAGGGATGGAGTACATTTTAGGGGGGGAGGGGCAAAAGCAAAGAGGGACATTTTGGAACATGATACTGGAGCAAAATCATCCCCTGTTGCAAGGGCATTATATGGCCAGGCCACACCTGGAGTATTGCGTCCAGTTTTGGTCCGCCCACTACAGAAGGGATATGGACAAATTGGAGAGAGTCCAGCTGAGGGCAACGAAAATGATCAGGGGGCTGGGGCACATGACTTATGAGAAGAAGCTGAGGGAACTGGGCTTGTTTAGTTTGCAGAAGAGACGAGTGAGGGGGGATTTGATTCCAGCTTTCAACTACTTGAAGGGGGGTTCCAAAGAGGGTGGTATTAGGCTGTTCTCAGTGGTGGCAGATGACAGAAAAGGAGCAATGGTCTCAAGTTGCAGTGCGGGAGGTCTAGGTTGGATATTAGGAAACACTATTTCACTTGGAGGGTGGTGAGGCACTGGAATGGGTTACCTAGGGAGGTGGTGAAATCTCCATCCTTATAGGATTTTAAGGCCCGGCTCGACAAAGCCCTGTTTGGGATGATTTAGTTGGTGTTGGTCCTGCTTTGAGCAGGGGGTTGGACTAGATGACCTCCTGAGGTCTCTTCTAACCCTAAATTCCATGATTCTATGATTCTATTTAATGGGTGTGCAGAGCGGAAAGGGCCATGGGCTTATTCTGTATCCAATCCCACCCATTCTCAATTCCATCACGCCCACGTTGCACACCGTTTTCGAGCACCAAGAGATGGGTACCTGTGAATTCTGAGATGGAAGTGTCTACTCTGGGAATTCCCTTCAGCTAGCCATGTCCCACACCTCTCTTACCCCAGCATTTGCAGCAGCATCCCACGCCGAGAGCCAACACAGGGGTATGCACCGTTTATAATATAGTTTTCTGCAATCCCAGTGGGGTTTGCTCAGCTTCTAGCGAATAATCTGAATGTAAACAGGCTGGGGAGAAGCTTGTCTGCACTCTTTATACAGCTTCAGGAGTAAACACCAATTAAATTACCTTCCCAAAGGGAGATGAGAACTCCTGGGCTCTCCGCTGAGCCAGAGAGAAATTGGCTGCTCTGTGCATTTGTGGATATATAACAATTATGGATGATTAGTAAAAGAGCTAGGGATAATACCTAGGTCCCCATAGGGTCTGATACACTGAAAATACCCAGGACAGATGGGTAGATAGTAGACAGATAGATCTAGAGAAAGATGACTGAGGGGAGACACAAATACTTTCTAAAGACATACGGGGCAATCACTACAGCCTCAGAGATGAGTAATTCTCATCAGTAACTATCATCATACTGTCAAGTATCAGCGGGTAGCCTTGTTAGTCTGTATCCACAAAAACAAAAAGGAGTCCGGTGGCACCTTAAAGAGTAACAGATTTATTTGGGCATAAGCTTTCATGGGTAAAAAACTCACTTCTTCAGATGTATGGAGTGAAAATTACAGATGCAGGAATTATTATACTGACACATGAAGGGAAGGGAGTTACCTCAAAAGTGGAGAATCAGTGTTGACAGGGCCAATTCGATCAGGGTGGATGTAGTCCACTCCCAATAATAGATGAGGAGGTGTCAACTCCAGGAGAGGCAAAGTTGCTTTTGTAGTGAGCCAGCCACTCCCAGTCCCTATTCTAGCCCAAATTAATGGTGTTAAATTGGCTTTTGTGTATTACCATCCTGATGTCCGATTTGTGTCCATTTATTCTTTTATGTAGAGATGTCCGGTCTGGTCAATGTACATGACAGAGGGGCATTGCTGGCACATGATGGCACATTAGTAGATGTGCAGGTGAATGAGCCCCTGATGGTGTGGCTGATGTGGTTGGGTCTTCTGATGGTGTCACTAGAGTAGATATGGGGACAGAGTAGGCAACGCAGTTTCTTACAGGGATTGGTTCCTGGGTTAGTGTTTCTGTGATGTGGTGTGTAATTGCTGGTGAGTATTTGCTTCAGGTTGGGGGGCTGTCTGTAAGTGAGGACTGGTCTGCCTCCCAAGGTCTGTGAGAGTGAGGGATCATTTTCCAGGGTATGTAGTAGATTGTTGATGATGTGCTGCAGAGGTATTAGCTGGCAGCTGTACGTGATGGCCAGTGGTGTTCTGCTATTTTCCTTGTTGGGCCTGTCCTGTAGTAGGTGACTTCTGGGCACCTGTCTTGCTCTGTCAATCTGTTTCCTCACTTCCCCAGGTGAGTATTGTAGATTTAAGAATGCTTGATAAAGATCTTGTAGGTGTTTATCTGAGAGATTGGAGCAAATTCGGTTATATCTTAGGGCTTGGCTCTAGACAATGGATCGTGTGATGTGTCCTGGATGGAAGCTGGAGGCATGTAGGTAAGTATAGAGGCCAGTAGGTTTCCGGTATAGGGTGGTGTTTATGTGACCATCACTTATTTGCACTGTAGTGTCCAGGAAGTGGATCTCTTGTGTGGACTGGTCCAGGCTGAGGTTGATGGTGGGGTGGAAATTGTTGAAGTCCAGGTGGAATTCTTCAAGGGCCTCCTTCCTTTGGGTCCATATGATGAAGATGTCATCAATGTAGCACAAGTAGAGGAGGGGCGCTAGGGGATGAGAGCTGAGGAAGCGTGGTTTTAAGTCAGCCATAAATATGTTGGCATACTGTGGGCCCATGCGGGTACCCATAGCAGTGCCACTGACTTGAAGGTATAAGTTGTCCCCAAATCTGAAATGGTTGTCGGTGAGAACAAAGTCACAAAGCTCAGCCACCGGGTGTGCCGTGGCCTCATCAGGGATACTGTTCTTGACAGCTTGTAGTTCATCCTCATGTGGAATATTGGTGTAAAGAGCGTCTACATCCATGGTGGCCAGGATGTTTTCAGGAAGATCACCAATGCATTGTAGTTTCCTCAGGAAGTCGGTGGTGTCTCGAAGATAGCTAGGAGTGCTGGTAGCGTAGGGTCTGAAGAGAAAATCCAAATAGACAGATAATCCTGCTGTAAGAGTGCCGATGCCTGAGATGATGGGGCGTCTAGGGTTTCCAGGTTTATGAATCTTGGGTAGCAGATAGAGTACCCCTGGTCGGGGCTCTAGGGATGTGTCTGTGTGCATTTGTTCCTGTGCCCTAGCAGGGAGTTACTTGAGCAGATGGTGTAGTTTCTTTTGGTAACCCTCAGTGGGATCCGAGGATAGTGGCCTGTAGAATGTGGTGTTGGAGAGTTGCCTGGCTGCCTCCTGTTCGTAATCCGACCTGTTCATGATGACTACAGCAACTCCTTTGTCAGCCCCTTTGATTATAATGTCAGAGTTGTCTCTGAGGCTGTGGATGGTGTTGCATTCTGTACATCTGAGGTTATGGGACAAGTGATGCTCTTTGTTCACAATCTCATGTCTGCGGAAGCACTCTGTGTAGAAGTCCAGTCTGTCATTTTGACTGTAAGGAGGAGTCCTCCTCCTCAACCCTACAGCCACCCTGATAGAATTGGCCCTGTCAACACTGGTTCTCCACTTGTGAGGTACTCCCTTCTCTTCATATGTCAGTATAACAATGCCTGCATCTGTAATTTTCACTCTATGCATCTGAAGAAGTGGGTTTTAGTTTTTAAGGTGCCACCAGACTCCTTATCATTATACTGTGCAGCACCTTTCACTGAACGATCTTCAAAACACCTAGCAAAGGAATGTCATTATGAACATATCCCCATCATACAGATAGATAAACTGAGGCACTGGTTTATCTGACTTGGCCGAGGTCACACAGAGAATAACAGGGAGAACCCAGGAGTACTGACTTCCCTGCCATAACAACTCTCTCTTCATCAGTAACTGAGTGCATGACAAGAAGGAAATAGACCAGGGCTGGCCTTACCATGAGGCGAATTGAGGCTGCCACCTCAGGTGCCAGACTGGTGGGGGGGGGGGGGGTGCAACTAGGACCCAGAGTGTAGAAAATTGTGTCTGCTGCTGGTGCATATGTATTCTCTCTGCTCTAGATGCACAGAGATGGTGGAGTGCTGTGCTGGAGGAAGGAGGGCACAAGAGACATAACAGGCAGGCAGGAGAAAAGGTGAGAGGGAATAACAGAAAGAAGCAGAGGTTGCAGGAAGAGAGAGGAGGAGGAGCCTCTTATCTACCTCTCTAGCACCCCCAGGAGCCTGGACTGATTCACACCAGCTTCTCAGGGAGCTTCCTGTTTCCTGCTGCTTCCCTGAACCCACTTGAGGAGAACAGGCAGTCAACTGAAGTAGTAGGAGCCAGTTAGGCCCTTAAGACACTGATCTCTTCCCTCACTCAGGCCCTGCTACCAGCCTGCTTATTTGTCCCCTTCAATTGAGTGTTGAGAGCCACTATAGCTGGCACAGAACAGCAGTCATGAGTGAAAGAAGAAAATGCCCCTCTGGGGCTGCATTCAGAAAAAAAAAAGCAAAGAAAGTTTTCTATCTAAGCAGGAAGGAGCTCTCCTGAGATACAAAGACACAAATGTTCACAGTGAGCCTTCCAGTCTCAGTGAGGATGTGAGTGGTGAGGAGATCTTCCAGTTATAGTGCAGGTGACCTGGCAGCTACTGCAGCATCCATATCTCCACCTCAAATGGATGTAATCATGCACATTCCTGAAGAAAAGTGTAGATCAGAGAAGAGTGTGGGGGAGGCGCAAGAAACAGCTGCTGCTGAGTTTGGTTCCTTAAGTCTAGGTGATCCAGGACTGTGGACCCACTTGAGCAGTAGCCTGAGGGACTTCCTTGTACTGCATGGGCCACAGCGAGTGAAAAACTTCATGTTCCCCAAAGACAATGAAAATAGAAGTTTCCATCCAACACATTACTGGTATGAAATCCCCAATGGTGACAAAGTGGAGAGGCCATGGCTTATGTACTCAAAAACTCAGAATGTTGCATACTAGGTTCTACAGAGACAAAGGACTGGAAAAATCTGGCTAGAAATCTGTCATGCCATGACAAGGCAGCAAATCACCAGAGAGCATTCCATAGGTGGAAAGAGCTTGAGATGAGACTAAGTGGAGGCGATAAAGCCTATCAAACACCAAATTGGGAAGACGGATGATGCCATAGTTGCCATTATGGAGGATAATACTATGACAGGAACTGTTCGTGGTAGAACAGTGGCAGAGGGAAATGGAATCACCAGAAACATACATAACTTCAAATTTCTGTGTGGCTTAGTGTTGTGGCATGACATACTGTTTGAAATAAATGTTGTAAGCAAGAGACTCCAAGGCGATGACCTTGATATATCTGGAGCAATGTAACAACTGGACAAAGCAAAGTGATACCTACAGTCTTACCAGTCATATGAGGGATTTCAAAACGTTCTGAAGAGTGCACAGAAGTTGGCAGAGGAACTTCACACTGAAGCTATTTTCCCACCCATTCAAGAATACAAGAGTCACCGAAGAAGAAGACATTTTGATTACGAGGCACGGGATAATCCCATAAGAGACCCCAAACAACAATTCAAAGTTGAATTCTTTAATCAGGTGCTAGATTGTGCAATATGGTCAGTTGAAGAACGTTTCATGCAGCTCAAGGAACACAGCAGTATATTTGGGATGATGTATGATATTCCAAAACTCCTCACTATACCTGATGAAGACCTTCACCAGCAATGCAGGGCACTAGAGACAGTGTTGACACATGATGACATGTGCGATATTGATGCGAGTGATTTAGGTGATGAACTGAAAGCCCTTTCAAGATACATTTCAGCAGGATCAACTCCAAAGGCTGTTCTGGAATATATGTGCACAAATAAGATGACCACCCTCTTTCCAAGTGCTTTTGTTGCTCTGTACATACTTCTAACACTTCCTTAACAGTTGCCAGTGGAGAACATAGCTTCTCCAAGCTGAAGTTAATAAAAACACATGTATGCTCCACAATGACACAGGAGAGGCTGGTCGGCCTTGCAACCATCTCAACATGAGCTGGCCCAGACTGTGGACCTTCAGGAAGCAGTTCAAATCTTTGCAACCAAGAAGGCACCGAAAGCACCACTTTGATTATTCAAACAGATAAAAATCCCAGTGTTTACTATGCAGGCAAGAAAAGTTACATTTGCTATTCAGGCATTTGAAAGTAAAGTGTTACTTAAAATTTTTGAACAAGGCATTTTAAGTTGTTAGTTCTCCTTTATTGGGGTAGGTAGCAGAGCAGTACCATGAGAGGGGTAGAACATGAAGAAGGCAGAATTGAGACCTTCCAAAGTTTTGGCCCAAGAGAGGGGGCATGTCATTTGAGCTTTCCGCCTCAGGTGCCAAAATGTTGTGGCCCAGCCCTGAAATAGACTCGCGGTCTAGTAGGGGCTGTTCATTGGGTGGGTATGATGGAAGTCCCAGGGATGCATCTGAGATACTGCTGAGTACTGGGGTACTGCTGAGCCCTCTGTCATACCAGTCTTGGCCCCCTCTCACACTGTGAGGCTGTGACCAGCTGCACTTGCACTTACACACCCATACAAAGGCAGGGACACACCCAGCGGCAGTTACTTGAAAGCTTTCGCTAGCCACTTGTGAACCAACAATAGAGAGGCTCCAGCCAGTTTCCCCAGCTCCCCAGCCTAGGACCTCAGAGCTGGAGTGTCTTGCCCTTGTCAAAAGACTGACTAATGTAAGTTTATTACCCAGTCTTCCCATCCCTCAATGTGGAGAGGACAATGCACCAGCCCTGGTTCCTGAGCAGATTTCCCTTTGCATTTCTCCTCATACCAAATTTCTTCCATATCCCTAATCATATGTGTTCCCCTTTTATGAAACTTTTCCAAATCTAATATATCATTTTTGAAATGAGGAAACCATTTCTGCATGTAGTATTCAATATGTGGGCGTACTGTGGATATTAATAGAGGGGAGGGATAGCTCAGTGGTTTGAGCATTAGCTTGCTAAACCCAGGGTTGTGAGTTCAATCCTTAAGGGGGCCACTTAGAGATCTGGGGCAAAATCAGTACTTGGTCCTGCTAGTGAAAGCAGGGGGCTGGACTCGATGACCTTTCAAAGTCCCTTCCAGTTCTAGGAGATGGGATATCTCCATAGAGACAATATGATATTTTCAGTCTTTTTATCTATCCCTTTCTTAATGATTACCAACATTCTGTTTGCTTTTTTGACTGCTATTGTACATCGAGCAGATGTTTTCAGAGAACTATCCACAATGACTCCAAGGTCTCTTTCTTGAGTGGTAACAGCTAATTTAGAGTCCATCATTTTATATGTATATTTGGGATTATGTTTTCCTATGTGCGTTACTTTGCACAGAAGATCACACCACCCCTCTCAGTTTACTGCAGGAGTGTTTGTCACTGAGTAATGCAGTGGCAGTGTGCCCAAGCCTCGCTTTAGGTTTTGACCATATACAACTCCCAATTATTACAAACATTGTAGTGTTACCCACAGGTGTTCTTGAAGAGTTCTGTGTACCTTTTAACACTTTGTAAATCAGCCGAGTAATCTCAAAATTCAGCAAGTGTGCCTTTTCTGGGTCTCTAGAGAACCTATTTTTGTATCTGTGCAGCATTGTTAACCATTGTGCTTTTCCAACTCGTGATAACTCAATATTGTTATTCATCAACACCATGAGGAGTTGCGCCTCAGTTTCCCCTTCCACACAGCAGCCCAGGTTTATTATGTCTTCCCTGCTGTGACAAGATCTGAGCTTGGTTACAGGTGTTAGCTGAGAAACAGTGTCCTCAAGAGGGCTTCTTGTTTATGACTCCTAGCATGTCCAAAAGCTTTACCAAGAATCATGACGTTACACCTTTTCACGCCTTCTGCTTGGACAGTTTGGTTTCTTCAATAGACATTGTGTCTTTCAACTCCTCCCTAAACCTTAATATGTGTTTAGTTACTGGTTTCCTTTCTCCTCAGTGTCCTCTTCAATAGGGATCTCAGTCTAAGGTCATGTCTGGGGTCTTGGTATGCCAGGGTCTGGTGAGGTAAAGTTGTAAGGGGACATTGCATGTTGGCCTTCCCTATGATTCCCACTCCAAGCACTAGGACCTTTCCCACCCCTTTCCTAGAGGATTGTGATCTGTGCTCTCTGGAATAAGAGGTGTGTCTTCCCCCAGCAGCTATTCCATAGCTGCTTTCTGTATCTTCCCAACCCAGGAAATTTCCTCCTCCCCTCTGTCAGGTGGGTCAGTAGCATTTTCACAGATAACCATTTATTCTGTAGGATCTATATCCTGTCTTAAAGAGAAAGAGTTAGTTTTCACAAGAATTTCAAGAACAAAGTCCTGAAAAATCAGGACCTGGATTGAGGTACCCTCCATTACCCCACTCTCTATCCCCAAGAGGTCAGTTGTGTGACTGCCCCCCTCCAGTTCCCTCCTAGATACACAATTCCCTCTCACAACCTGATCCACAGGTTGGGTGCCTGGGTGCATAGATGCTCAAGTGACCAGTGAGGAGACATTCCTGTTCTCCCACTATTCCTTTCATAGTTTCCTCCTCTGTGCTCTCCTCCCTAAGACACATATTCCTGTGGTCTCTAGGGTAGAACATGTCATGTGTTCAGCTCTAAAGGTCTCATAGCTAAAAGCCTGGACAGTTGTCTCACCAGCAATGGCCACACACACCCCTCTGTTTTCCTGTCGAGGTGCTGCTTCTTGCTGCAGAGTTAAAGGAATTCTCACCCACCCCCTCAGTGGTTTCTATGATTCCATCACCCTTCTCTGGGCTCCCCTCCTCGACACATCTTCCTGTGCTTCTGAGCATTAGGTTTCGACCTTGTTTAGCTGCAACCTGGACATTTGTCTCCTTGACAGGCAACAGAATCTCCTCCCTCCCTGAGGAGATGCTGCCTTCAGCTGCAGGGCAGGCGCTGGTCTCAGCCACCTCCACTCCTGGAGGCATGCAGCTTCCCCCAGCTGCAGAGGAATCAAGGAGGCTTCTTCTCATTCCTTCAACAGTTTCTGGGACATTCCCCTTTCCCTCTGGGGTTCCAGAAAAATGTTCCTTTTTGTTGCAGGTGGACACTTTAACAGCCTGAGCTACATGGAAGAAATCATTACCAATTAGCATTTCAACAGGGTTATTGTCTAGACCCCCACTGATAATACAGCTTCCAAAACCTCAGTTTTTATATGCACTTTAGCCAAAGTCACAAGGATTTTATAACCTCCTACTAATGAAAGCTCTGCCATCTGTCCTTGCAGTATGTCATCTTCTTGGATTAGACTCTGCCTAACCACAGGACTTTCTGCCCGTGTCTTCCCATCCAAGGTGTTCCCTGCATTAATGTTGACGGCCTTGAAGTGCTTCATACCTGGTTGTGCAAAGGCTAATTTTACAGTATGATGAGTGACAGGTGCCTGAGGGGCTTCTGTGCTCAGGGTAGCAGCATTCCCATGGGCTACCTGCTCTATACTTTCTCCCAGCACAGGGCATTGATTCCTCAGGTGATCAGTGGGATTGCAACGACAGCACCTTCTGGATTCTTCCATTTTAAAAATAGATTCCGGTCAGGGATTGGAAGAATGGGATAAAACGAAACCCCCCTTCGTTAGATGCCTGTGTCTGCTCAAAATCATCAATCCTGAGCTGCCACTTTACACTATCCAGCCTGAACAAGGAGGTCCTGAGAGAGTAGTACATAGGGACCAGCTAAAACATTGGACTTTTAGTCCGATAAGGGATCATAAGAGATATAGAGCTGCATGTCCCAAGAAGACTGAAAACCCTGATGAAAATGGACAGATCCCTCAAATTGATTTGGTGTAACCCAGGGATAGGGGAATATGAAATACGGGTAACAAACCACCAGTCTTAAGAAGGTGCCAGAGAACTACTAAGGGTGTACTGCCTGTTAAACTTAGGGAAGATTATGTTATTGGTTCTATGCAGTGTTTTAATGAATATTGTCATGAATAGTGTAAAGAGGAGGGCACGGGATGTTAAATATGTTAAATATTCTTTTATTAATTGTTTATTCGTTCCTTTATATAACATGATGCTGGTAAATGCTGTTAATATGGGGCCTGGATGTGCGAGTGTGAACATTCTGGCTGTGGGAGAATTTTAACAAGGGGAATGTAAGGGGACTGTCCTGAAAAAACTCATAGGGGCCAAGATTGGCCTGGCCGTGGTGCTGCGTGGGTGCATACTCATACTGCCCCATGCCTTCCTGGCAAAGCGGTGGCCATATTGCAGTACCAACATCACCCCTCACTTGTACTGTGAGCACATGGCGGTGACTTCTGAGCCAGTATCTAACAAACATGCCTGCCACTGGGAGCGGCTGTACTTGCGGATGCTCCAGGTAAACAAAGCTTTTCGTGGCCCACCAGGGGCTTACCCTGAACAATCCGCGAACCAAGTTTGGGAACGACTGCATTAGGACAAATACCTAACCACAAAAGAGCTATGGTAATGAATTGGCATATATGATAATAAGTTAAAATCATGAATACACTAACCTATAGGAAAAAGACGCTCCAAAATTAGTAAGATGAGGAAATACAAATAAGGAAAAGGGAAAAAATCCCCTACTGAATATGCATCAAACATAACGGTCAGTGTAACATATTATAAAAGTGGCATCCCAGCCTAGGGCCGGTAGGAGAGAGATGGAGTCCTTGGGAGGTGCCAGAATGAGGGCCATTGGTGAAGATGAAGAAGATGATGGTGATGAGGAAGACGATGGCTAACATTTCAGGTTGTTCTACAGGAGAAGGTGTGAATAGATGGATGTGTAGATGTACATTCTGTGGTATCTCTATCTGCCTTACTGAGTTGGTGTTTTTGTGAGTGTGCTAAATGTACTAATAAATTAAATTTGTAAATATAAAAGAGTTCCTCCAGCATAAGTGTTCCAACGATGCACTTTGGGGATCCCAACTATATAATAATTTGAATAATACTTGGCCTGATTTTGGGGCAAGAACCTGTCAACCCGCAAAGTGATATCTGGGGATTCTTAAATAACCAATATTATTAATAAATATTCTAAAGATCAGACAAAAAGATGTATTGCCCCCATCCCCCACGCTGTAACCCACTAGACCCCACTCCCCTCCCAGAGCTGAGGTAGAACCCAGGAGTCCTGACCTGGTATCTCTCTCTGCAAAATTAGTAACAAAGTAAGAATATACATTAAAATTTTTAACCTAACCAGTGTCCCTTAAGTGATTTGCCACAAGGTGTCAGAACATGTGAGTATTAGAGCTGAGTGGTTCGAATATTTATTAACTTTTCTTTCTTTTACAGAGGAATTAGATGCAGTACTCCTGCCAGCTAATTGAGAAGTTATCTGCAAAAAACCCAGAGTTTTCAAGAGCCTAAGTAGCTCCTGACATGGCTCCTTTGCAGCTGGGGTGGGAAGGAGGGAGGTGGAAGTTATCCAGTGAGTGACAGGGGGAGGGGAAGAGAGGAGCAAGCGACAAGGGTGGGGCCTTGGGAGGAAGTGACACAGGAGGGACAGAGTCTTGGCAGAGGATGTAGGGCAAGGGGCAAGGTTTTGGGGGTCCAGTTTCCAGCCATTACAAAGGTGGCAACCCAGTGAGTTGTACATGCACTGATTCTTCAGTTTGTCACATAAAATAAGGTCAGGAAAGTGTTTAATGTGTCTCTGACAGTCCAGTATGTGATTCAGGGAAGGGGGGCCCAGCAGAATGTCACCAACCAGCTCTGCATGGAGCTTGGTCTGACAGCCAAAGCACCAGGAGAAAACTTTAGGTCCCTTTATGAGTAAATAGCCAGAACAGCCTGTCCTGGATCTGTTTGGTCCTCACCCCATAGATGATGGGGTTTAGCATGGGGGGCACCTGACGGTACACATTGGCAATAAGAACATGGAAATGTAGGGGCACATTCTGGCCAAATTGATGCGTGAGGAAGGAGAAGAGTGATGGGATGTAAAAGGCTAAAATGACAGAGAGGTGGGAGCCACAGGTCTGAAAAGCATGGCACATGGTTTGTACATCTAACAGCAGTTAATGGACTGGCAATCCCATTGGTGAGACGCCTCGAAGCAGATATAGAGTACATGGGCCAGACACTGCCACAAAAATGCATCTTCATCCTGAAAGACAAAGCCTGTTAAGGGAGCCATCTGAGAGAAGGAGTCACAGGGATTCTAGGAATGAACATCATTAGGGATCTGAAAGGGCTACTGTTGCCAGGAGAAGAAACCAGGAGAATGAACAGTCACAAGCACTGTAAGAAAAACTCTGTGCTGAGTAGAGTACTGGCTCAAGCAGAGAGACAGAGTCGTCCCCTGGGTCGCAGAGGACAGACTGGAAATGTTAAAGTAGGCAGAAGATGAAGACAGCAATTCCTCCCTGGACAGGGAAGATCCTTCATGAATGCTGCTGGGTACCAGGGAATACCAATGGATATCGAGTGCTTGTAGAGACTACATCTGGGGCAAGCCTACTTAATGGGCTCCAGTCAGCCAATGTACCAACTAATGCTATCAAAAGAAGAGTACCAGTGAGTCTTCCAAACTCGAAGGCTGTGGGGTTCCATCCTCAGAACAGAACTGCAGAGGTGCCCCGGCCTGAGGGAGTGGTGCCTCAGGTGAAGGTAACATTTGGAGAGAATGGAGTTGAGCTACGGATGACAAGGAGGGAGAAGGGAGGATGAGTTACCTTCCCTGCCACCTAGAGCCTGAGGGTGTGTGTCCACCGCCAGAGCAATTGTCTGACCCAACATACCCTGCAGCACAGCCAGGGCCTGGGACATTTGCGGGACAGACTGTGCACTGCCCTTGCATTCCAGAGATGGCTGTATGTGGTGTGCCCATGCCGCAGAGCGGGGTGACATGTTTTACTTTACCCTTTCCCGTTTTGTCATTATTATTTAAAATTGGTTGTTTAATAAATTGTATTTGCCTGAACTACATGTAATGAACAGTGGATCATGGAATTGTCAAGAACAGAGAGAGCACCCTGGAATGGGGACACCCTAGACCCTGTCCTAAGTGACCACGACAAGGTTGGGAGTCGAGCCCCCCAGTAGGGTGACTAGACAGCAAATGTGAAAAATCAGGACGGGGGTGGGGGGGGGTAATAGGAACCTATATAAGAAAAAGACCCAAAAATCAGGACTGTCCCTATAAAATCGGGACATCTGGTCACCCTACCCCCCAGGAATCCTGGGCATGGCCTTGTCTGGATTAGGAGGATTCTGCCACATAGGAGAGTGGAAGGGGAGCCCTCAAGGTGAGGCAGGCCTCCGGGTAAAAGGAAGTGGGAGCTAGGACTCAGATCCTTTCACTAGCCCGTTTCACCGGTGTGGTGTATAAGCCAGGAAAGTTCCACACAATAGCGGGACTATTCCCCCACTTCCGTCTCTTAGAAATTCTTAAAAGGACTCGCCTTAGTTTTATTTTCTAAGGTGAAACTTTCACCCTTGGAATGTTTTGCTCTTTGGTGCTACGCAAGGCTCTTCACATTTCTGCAAAGCATGTAATAACCGGCTCCCTCTGCCTGTCTGAGGATATGTCCACACTAGAGATGTTAGTGCAGCGCAGCTACAGCAGTACAGCTTTGCCATTGTAAGGTCTCCGCTGTAGCCGCTCTGTGCCGATGTGAGAGCGCTCTCCTGCTGACATAGCGACGGCCACACCGTCCCTTTTGTCAGTCACAGGGGTGTTTTTTCACACCGCTGACCGACAAAAGTTTTACAGACAAAAGTGCCAGTGCAGATAAATCCTGAGTTGCACGATAGTAACGGGGCCCACTGCCTCAAGTCCTGCACTGTTTAAGAGGATTGCTATTTTCTGATGGTCTCCTTTCTCACCAAACCTGGCTGCTAGCATATCTCAAAACTCTGTCTGAATCTCTTCCCGGAGTCTACTGCATTACCCGAAAGTTTCAACTTCTTGGGGGCTTTCAGTTGTTCGATCTCCAGAATGGCTCCTTCTTTCCTTCATCGTAGCCCTCTTTTCTCTGCCCTATCATCTGGTCTCTCCTCTGCTCCCACGGGTTGTCTTCGGAATTCATAAGACAGAGACACAGTCTGCACTCGAAGAAGGAAGTCCCAGAATCCACACCTCACAGTAGCGGGGACCTCTCAAACTACAGCTAGTTCTGAAAACCTCAGATTCACCTTGAGAGAATGGCGAAGGCTCAGGCTCCCTCTTCCAGACGTTCCTCTGTATCCCTCCCAATGAACAGTCCCTGCCAGAGTGGGAGTCCATTTCCCTCTTGGTGTGATGGAGAGACCGTGGTTATGGCAGGGAAGTCAGGACTCCTGGGTTCTCTCTGTCATCCTGCCACTCATTCTCTATGTGACCTTGGCCCATTCATGTCTCCTTGTACCTCAGTTTACCTATCTGTATAATGGGGATATGTTCATAGGGACTTTTGTTTGATAGGGGTTTTGAAGATCCTTCAATGAAAGGTGTAGCAGTATGATGATAGTTACTGATGAGAATTACTGATCCCTGAGCGACAGCCCCGTGTGCCTGCAGAAAGTGTTTGTATCTCCCCTCAGTCATCTGTCTCCAGATCTGCCTGTCTACTATCATCCCAGTCTTCCTGGATATTTACAGGATTCAGACCCTATGGAGACCTAGGCATTATCCCTAATTTTCTTACTAATCAACTATAGTTTTTAAATATATACCAATACACAGAGCAGCCAGTTCCTCTCTGGCTCAGCACAGAGCCCAAGAGTTCTCATCTCCCTTTGGGAAGGTCCCTTAATTACTGTTTACTCCTAAAAATGGATAAAGAATGCAGCAGCACAAACAGGTTTGTCTCCAGCCTGTTTACATTCAGATGCTCCCCTAGAGGCTGAACGAATTCCACTGGGATTGCACAGAGATATATTATAAATGGAGCACACCCCTGTGTCGGTTCTTGACGTGGGATGCTGCTGCAGATGCTGGAGTGAGAGAGGTGTGGGACACGGCTACCTGAGGGGGATTCCCAGGGAGGACACTTCCATCGTAGGATTCACAGGTACCCATCTCTTGCTGAGGACTTACAAGCTCAACAAACTCAGTGCAATGTGGCTGTGATGGGATGGAGAATAGGTCTGTGGTCCTTTCCACTCTGCACAGCCATTAATCATTCCAGTTCCCTTGCCACAGGTGATGAGTTTGCTCCAGTACAATGGGCAAATAGCTCCCTCTCTTTTGTTCCTCCCCGGATGATGGCCTCTAGCCCGAGGTGGCTGCATTTGACTGGCACAGGACCAAATTCTGAGGCCCTAGCCCATACTTTGCTCAGGCCCCACTGAGGTAAATCTTCCTTTGGAGTAGGAACTGAGTAAAGATCTCAGGAGCCAGCTGTGTTTTAATGCACAGAGACTGTCACCTCCTCCTCTTGCATTTCAGGGCTATTGCTGTTAAAGTGGGGGCTGTTACCTGACTTTTATCTGCTGGAAAGCATGGAGGCCTAATAAGCGCTGAGTAGAAAAATACTATCACCTCCCATGACTTGCATTCTATGCCTGTTAATGCAACCCAAAACTGCATTTTCTTTTTTTTGCAACAGCAAAATAATCCACACCCCTGAGAGGTGAAGCTATTTCAAACTAACCCCAGCTTAGACAGAATGAGGTCAATGAAAGAATTCTTTCATCAACCTAGTTACCCCTCTCATGGAGGTGGGTTACCTACGCTGATGGAAGAACCCCTGCCATCTGTGTAAATGGTGTCTACACTGAAGCGCTATGTAGCATTTTAAGTGTAGACAAGCCCTCAAGCAGATCTTCCACAAAAGCATCCAGTCTGCATCTCCAGATATGAGGAGTTGGAGAATCCACTACTTCACTTTGCAGTGTGTTCCAATGGTTAATCTCCCTCAATGCTAAAAATCTGGCCATCATTTCCACCTGGGTCTCGCTCTGCCTTTCTCCGCTCGATTAAAGAGCTCATTATTAGCCACTTTTTTTCTGACCAGGAACGTCCCTCTTGATTGATTTTTTTTATAAGGTAAATAGACGAAGCTGTTTCAGTCTCTTACTATCCGGCATTTTCTCCTGCCTCCACTCATTTTGGGGCTCTTCTCTGCACCCTCTCCAATTTTTCAACATCCTTTTTGAAATGTAGACCCCAGAACTGGATGCAATAGGTTTCACCAAGGCTATGTGCAGAGGTAAAATATTCCCCCTGCTCCAACTCACCACTACCCTGTTTATGCTTCCAAGGATCGCATTAGCCCTTTTGGCCACAGCATCATACAGGTAGGTCATGATGAGTTGATTGTCCACAATGACATCTAAATCCTTTTGAGGGTCCTTGAGTTCCATAATACAGTGCCTTAGTCTGTGTGTTGGGCCTGCATTCCCTGTTCTTAGAGGATCACTTTGCATGTGACTGTATTAAAACATTTTGTTTGCATGGGTCAAGCTTACAAATGCTCCTCATAAATCTGTATGCCTGCCCTGGCCTCCTCATTGCACCCACTCTGCCAATCGTTGAGTCATCCGCATATTTTATCTGCAGTGATTTTATATTTGCTTCCAGATTGTTCCTGAAAACATTGAATAGCATCGGGCTTAGAACTGATCCCTGCAGAACCCCACTAGAAACAGCCACATTCACTGACAATGGCCCATTGACAACTGCTTCCTAAGATTTGTCAGTTAGCCAGTTTTTAGTCCGTTTTACGTATGCCCTACTGATATTGTGCAGTGTTAATTTTCTATCTAAATATTTTCCACTACTAAATTAAATGCATGAGAGAAATTGGTTCCCTTGATCTACCAGATATATACTTTCATTAAAGGCCGAAATCAGGTTTATTTGACAAGACATGTTTTCCATAACCCAGGTTGTTGACTGGCCTTAATCATACTCCTAGCCTTTTTTTTAACTAATCCCCTACCAGCTTTTCCATTGTTTTCAAAGCTTCTCATTTTTTTTAAACTTTCCCTTTATTTTTTAATACTTTTTATTTAACACAGAACTGTCCTGAATTTGCCCTTTGGGGTGGTGGGGGGGGTCTGCTGCTGCCTGATCACATACCTCCGGTTCCGAGTGAGATGTGTGGTTGTTCGGTCAGTGCATAACTCTGGTGTTCATCACTGTCATAACTATAAAGGGAAGGGTAACAGCTCTCCTGTGTACAGTACTAAAATCCCTCCTGGTCAGAGACTCCAAAATCCTTTTACCTGCAAAGGGTTAAGAAGCTCGGGTAACCTGGCTGACACCTGACCCAAAGGACCAATAAGGGGACAAGATACTTTCAAATCTTGGGGGGGGGAAGGCTTTTGTGTGTGCTCTTTGTTTTAAGGGGTTGTTCGCTCTTGGGACTGAGAGGGACCAGACATCAATCCAGGTTCTCCCCATCTTTCTAAACAAGTCTCTTTTATTTCAAAATTGTAAGTAAAAGCCAGGCAAGGCGTCTTAGATTTACTTTGTTTTCTCAACTTGTAAATGTACCTTTTACTAGAGTGTTTATCTTTGTTTGCTGTACTTTGAACCTAAGACAGAGGGGGGTCCTTTGAGCTCTTTAAGTTTGATTACCCTGTAAAGTTATTTTCCATACTGATTTTACAGAGATGATTTTTACCTTTTTCTTTAATTAAAAGCCTTCTTTTTAAGAACCTGATTGATTTCTCCTTGTTTTAAGATCCAAGGGGGTTTGGATCTGTATTCACCAGGAGTTGGTGAAAGGAAGGAGGGGGGAAGGGTCAATTTCTCCTTGTTTAAGATCCAAGGAGTTTGGATCTGTATGCACCAGGGAATTGGTGAAAAGTTTCTAAAAGCTTCCCAGGGTAGGGAATGGTGGCAGCGGACCAGAACTAAGCTGGTAGTTAAGCTTAGAAGTCCTCATGCAGGCCCCTACATTTGTACCCTAAAGTTCAAAGTGGGGATACAGCCTTGACAATCACTCTAAGGTTCTACTGTAGATCCTGTTAAGCATCCTCCCTGTCTGGTGACTGGAAAGTATTTCATCACCTCATGTGATATGAGTACCTCATACTGCTTCTTTCCAAATGCAGAACAAAACTATTTCATGAACACATGTAACTTTTCAGGTACATTAAAAAGTTTCCTTTCACTCTCTAGAAATTGGGCTAAACTTTTTCTAGGATTTCTTTTGTTCTTAATGTACTTCAATAATCTCATTTTTGTGACCCTGAGCCCTGCCAGGCATGGATATTCCCTGATGTCTTTAACACTTATCAATTTTCATAACTTCCAATTTGCATTGCTTGCTATCTATATTTCCTTTTCCCCATTTTTATATACTGATTTCCCCCTCTAACATTTGTTTTCCCTTTGCCACTGAATGGAGTTTTTAGGTAAAGTTGTCCATTTTCTTGACTGTGGAATCAAGGCTTTTTAGCTATCTAATATACTCTTCTTGAAGAACTCCCAATTTTCTTTCCCATTTTTTGGTCTAAATTTTTCCTCCCAGTCAGTTTTGCTGATAATTTGCCTCAGCTTTGGGGAATTAGCCCCTTTGAAGTACTAAGTGTCTATAGATGGTACTGGTTGGGAACTGTTTTCTGTTTCTCCATTTGAATGTAGAATCATAGAATCGTAGAATATCAGGGTTGGAAGAGACCTCAAGAGGTCATCTAGTCCAACCCCCTGCTCAAAGTAGGACCAACACCAACTAAATCATCCCAGCCAGGGCTTTGTCAAGCTGGGACTTAATCAGTTCCATTCTTTTATTTTGTTCTCCTCTATCATATGCCCCCTTCTTTTTCTCTTCTCTAAACTAAACAGTCCCAGATGTGTAGGAATTGTCGATGCATGGAGCACCATAAAATATGGAATTGGTTTTGTAGGGTCAATTGTTCATAATTTATTTCTCTGAATAATTAAAATATCATTTTTCAGTGAGTGAAGGGCGACCAATTTGCTTTACCCATGAGAACAGCCTCCAGTTGTGCACGTCGTGTTTCATAGTAACAGTGTCTCTCTCTGTCCAGGCATTTGTACTGCAACCATCACACTAGAGCCTGGGCACATAGAGGAAGTCAGGGGAAAGTACTGTAGATGCAGGAGACACCATTCTGCCTCAGAGTTGGACACCTTCTCCCCTACTCCATGTCAGATTCCAACACAACCGACTTCACCAACCCTTCCACCTTCATCCTGCTGGGCATTCCTGGCCTGGAGGCGGCCCATGTCTGGATCTCAATCCCCTTCTTCACCATGTACACCATAGCCATCTTGGGGAACTTCACCATCCTGCTCATTGTGAAGATGGAGCTGAGCCTCCATGGACCCATGTACTATTTCCTCTGCATGCTGTCCATCACGGATCTCATCCTGTGTACATCCATCGTGCCCAAAATGCTGAGTATCTTCTGGTTCAATTCCAGGGAGATCAATTTCAGTGCTTGCCTCACTCAGATGTACTTCATTCACTGCTTCTCAGTGATGGGGTCTGGGATCCTTGTGGCCATGGCTTTGGATCGCTACGTAGCCATATGTCATCCCCTGAGACATTCCACCATCCTGACAAACCCAGTGGTGGCCAAGATCTGCTTAGCTGTGATGATGCGTGGTGGCATGCTAGTACTGCCCCATCCATTCCTGGCGAGGCAGTGGCCATATTGTAGAACCAACATCATCCCCCACTCGTACTGTGAGCACATAGCCGTGGTGAAGCTGGCCTGTGCCGACATCCACGTCAGTAGTTACTACAGCCTCTTTGTGGCATTCTTGGTGATGGGTCTGGATGTGTTTTCTATCACTGTGTCCTATGTCCAGATCCTCAGGGCCATCTTCAGCCTCCCCACAAAGGATGCCTGGCACAAGACTTTTCGGACCTGTGGCTCCCACCTCTGTGTCATTCTAGTGTCTTACATCCCACCTCTCTTCTCCTTTCTCACGCACCGATTTGGCAACAATGTGCCTCAACATTTCCACATTCTTATTGCCAATGTGTACATTTTGGTGCCCCCCATGCTAAACCCCATCATCTACTCAGTGAGCACCAAACAGATCCGGGGCAGGCTGTTCCGGCTCTTTACTCATAAAGGGACCTAACGTTTTCTCCTGGTGCTTTGGCTCTCTGAGCGAGCTCTATGCAGAGATCACCGGGGACATTGTTCTGGGCCCTCGTCCTGAATCACTTGCTGAATAGTCAGAGAGACATTAAACCCTTTCCTGATATTACTGTGCTGTGTCAGCATGACAGACTGGGGAATCGGTCCATGTACAATTCACTGGGTTGCCTCCTTTCTAATTGCTGGTAACTGGACCCCTGAAACCTCACCCCTTGCCCCACATCTTCGCCCAAGGCTCTGCCCCTGCTCTGTCCCTTCGCCCCAAAGCCCCACACTTGTCACTTGCTCCTCTCTTCTCCTCCCCCTTTCAGTCGCTGGATCATTTCCACCTCCCTCCCTCCACCCCCAGTGGCAAGGGAACCATTTCAAAATTTGGTAGGAGTGGCAACTTTAATCATGATTCCAGGGGCTACTTAGACCCTGGAAAATTCTAGTTTTTTGGCAGATAACTTAGCACTTAGCTGACAGGAGCACTGTGTCTAATTCCTGTATAAAAGAAAGAAAATTAAATAAATATTACACTCACTCAGCTTTAATACTAACATGTTCTGACATCCGGTAACAAATCGCTTAAGGGGCACTGGTTAGGTTTAAAATGTTAATGTATATTCTTACTTGGTTAGTTACTTTGCAGAGATAGCGAACTCATCAGGACTCCTGGGTTCTATCTCAGCTCTGGGAGGGGAGTGGGGACTAGCTGGTTACAGCAGGGGCAGATACATCTTGTTGCCCGATCTCTGGATTATGTATTGATAATATTGATAATTTAAGAATCCCCAGATATCACTTTGAGGGTCGATAGATTCTTGCCCCAAGATCAGGCCAAGTATTATTCAAATTATTATAATGTTGAGAACCCCGATGTGCACAGTTGCAACACTCACACTATAGGAACTTTTTATTTTTACAAATATACTTTATTAATACGTTTAGCACAGTCACAAACACCCCAGCTCAGTAAGGTAGATAGAGATACCACAGAATGTACATCTGCACATCCATATACTCACACCTTCTCCTGTAGAACAACCTGAAATGTTGGCCATCACCTTCCTCCAGGGCCGGCGCTTCCACTAGGTGACCCTAGGCGGTAGCCTAGGGCGGCAGGATTTGGGGGACGGCATTTTGCCGTCCTCGGCAGCAATTCAGTGGCGGGGGTCCTTCCACTCCGCGTCTTCGGGGCGCTTTGGCGGCGGGTCCTTCACTCGCTCCGGGACCTGCCGCCGAAGAGCCCCGAAGACGCGGAGCGGAAGGACCCCTGCCGTCGAATGCTCTGAGGAGGAGCACTGCCGCCTAGGGCAGCAAAAACCCTGGCGCCGCTCCTGCCTTCCTCATTACCATCACGTTCCCCATCATCACCAGTGGCCATCAGTCTGACACCTCCTAAGGACGACATCTCCTTCTCCTACCGACCCTAGGCTGTAATGCCACTTTTATCATATGTTATGCTGATGCCATTCTGTTTGATGCATATTCAGTAGGGGATTTTTTCCCTTTTCCATATTTGTATTTCCTCATCTTACTAATGTTGGAGTGTCTTTTTCCTATAGTTTAGTATATTAATGATTTTAACTTATTATCATATTTGTCAGTTTGTTACCATGGCCCTTTTGTAGTTAGGTATTACATTTGTTATTTTTGTCCTAAGCGGTTCTTTCAGTTCTTTCCAAGTTGTGGTTGTACCTGTTAAGTCCAGGTCAATTGGGAGGTTTGCGGGGAACCCGGGCCCGCCCTCTACTCCGGGTTCCAGCCCAGGGCCCTGTGGACTGCAGCTGCCTATAGTGCCTCCTGTAACAGCTGCATGACAGCTACAACTCCCTGGGCTACTTCCCCATGGCCTCCTCCAAACACCTTCCTTATTCTCACCACAGGACCTTCCTCCTGGTGTCTGATAACACTTGTGCTCCTCAGTCCTCCAGCAGCACACCCTCTCACTCTCAGCTCCTTGCACCTCTTGCTCCCAGCTCCTCACACTCGCACCACAAACTGAAGTGACCTCCTTTTTAAAGCCCAGGTGCCCTGATTAGTCTGCCTTAATTGATTCTAGCAGCTTCTTCTTAATTGGATCCAGGTGTCCTAATTAGCCTGCCTGCCTTAACTGGTTCTAGCAGGTTCCTGATTACTCTAGTGCAGCCCCTTCTCTGGTCACTCAGGGGACAGAAAACTACTCATCCAGTGACCAGTATATTTGCCCTCTACCAGACTCCTGTACCCCACTGCTCTGGGTCTGTCACAGTACCAAAATCTGAAATGGCTCCCTTGAAGCTGGGGATGGGGGGAGGGAGGTGCAAATTGTGGGGAGTTATCTCTCGGCTTCAGATAAAGTGCTGGCAGAGACAATCCATGACACACATGGAAAACCCACAAGAACATAAGAATGGACATACTGGGTCAAAGTAAACGTCCATCCAGCCCAGTATCCTGTCTACCAACAGTGGCCAATGCCAGGTGTCCCAGAGGTAGTGAACCTAACAGGTAATGATGAAGTGATCTGTCTCCTGCCATCCATCACCACCCTCTGAAAAACAGAGGCTAGGGACACCATTTCTTACCCATCCTGGCTAATAGCCATTAAAGTCCTAGCCTTCACAACCTCCTCAGGCAAGGAGTTCCACAGGTTGACTGTGCACTGTGTGAAGAAGAACTTCCTTTTATTTGTTTTAAACCTGCTGCCCATTAAATTTATTTTGTGGCCCCTAGTTCTTGTATTATGGGAACTTTTCATTATTTGCTTTCTCCACACCACTCATGATTTTATATACCTCTATCATATCCCCCCCCCCCTTAGTCTCCTCTTTTCCAAGCTGAAGAGTCCTAGCCTCTTTAATCTCTCCTTATATGGGACCCATTCCAAACCCCTAATCATTTTAGTTGCCCTTCTGTGAACCTTTTCTAATGCCAGTCTGTCTTTTTTGAGATGAGGAGACCACATCTGTATGCAGTATTCAAGATGTGGGCGTACCATCGATTTATATAAGGGCAATAAGATATTCTCCATCTTATTCTCTGTCCCTTTTTGAATGATTCCTAACATCTTGTTTGCTTTTTTGACCGCCTCTGCACACTGCGTGGGCGGCTTCAGAAAACTATCCATGATGACTGCAATATCTCTTTCCTGATTAGTTGTAGCTAAATTAGCCCCCATCATATTGTATGTATAGTTGGGGTTATTTTTTTCCAATGATTCATTACTTTACATTTATCCACATTAAATTTCATTTGCCATTTTGTTACCCAATCACTTAGTTTTGTGAGATCTTTTTGAAGTTCTTCACAGTCTGCTTTGGTCTTAACTATCTTGAGCAGTTTAGTATCGTCTGCAAACTTTGCCACCTCACTGTTTACCCCTTTCTCCAGATCATTTATGAATAAGTTGACTAGGATTGGTCCTAGGACTGACCCTTGAGGAACACCACTAGTTACCCCTCTCCATTCTGAAAATTTACCATTAATTCCTACCCTTTGTTCCCAGTCTTTTAACCAGTTCGCAATCCATGAAAGCATCTTCCCTCTTATCCCATGACAACTTAATTTATGTAAGAGCCTTTGGTGAGGGACCTTGTCAAAGGCTTTCTGGATTTCCCTTTACAGAAACCATGTTGACTTTTGCCCAACAATTTATGTTCTTCTACGCGTCTAACAATTTTATTCTTTACTATTGTTTCAACTAATTTGCCCGGTACTGATGTTAGACATACCAGTCCGTAATTGCCGGGATCACCTCTAGAGCCCTTTTTAAATATTGGCGTTACATTAGCTATCTTCCAGTCATTTTGACAGAACAAGGAGTAATGGTCTCAAGTTGCAGTTGGGGAGGTTTAGGTTGGATATTAGGAAAAACTTTTTCACTAGGAGGGTGGTGAAGCACTGGAATGGGTTACCTAGGGAGGTGGTGGAATCTCCTTTCATAGAGGTTTTTAAGGTCAGGCTTGACAAAGCCCTGGCTGGGATGTTTCTGTTGGTGTTTGGATCTGCTTTGAGCAGGGGTTGGACTAGATGACCACCTGAGGGTCTCTTCCAACCCTAATCTTCTGTGATTTTATGATTCTGTGAGCCCCAAGGAGTTGAAACTCTCATGCAATGCAACAGACTCTGGGAAGAAATTCTGCCAGAGTTTCGAGGAGTGCTACTGCCAATATAGCATTCAGGATTGTATTTTCTCCTGCGATAGTATTTTGACTTTTGCTTGCCTATTTGATTTTTTGATATACATACATTGTTCTCAATATGTGTAAACAAAGGACAAAGATACTGAGTATTTTGCTTCTGCCTAGCCAGATGGGTTTGTTAACATAGTGGGAACTCATGAGTGCAGTTAAATTGTTACTGGAGCACACACTTTAAAGATTGCTTTAACCCCTATCTCAAGGCAAGTTCAAGCAACCAGTCAGGAGGGGCAACAGGGTATTGAGGGGAAGGTATAAAATATAAAAGGCCAAAGTAATGCCTGTCCCTGTCCGTAGCACAACCTCACTCGTTTCTCCTCCCATGGGGTACAAAAGCGGTGGGATGAAGACCCCAGACCCATGACCCCCCATCAGGTGTAAGGGGTGGGACTGTGGGCATGCATTTCAGGTATAATTATGCCTACTGGGGAGTGGGGAGTCATAACACTGGGAAACAAGGCTCTGCATCATCAGAGTTACGGTACACATGCTTGCTGGAAACTAACCCCATTATATATCGTATTGCCTGTGGTCTTCTGCTTTCTGTCTGCATGACAAGGACCAGGGGAGAGGGTGAAGGGAAAGCCCTGTAATGTCTTGGTGCCCTGATTCAGATACATCACGTTGGACGGGTGAGTAGCAGCCAGGTAAGTCCTCCTCCCCAACAGCCCATGCAGCTGCTTGGAGAGGTTATGGTGGGCTTTCGTGATGGTCGTTGTGGGTTCTGTGAAGTGAGAGAAATGGACTTTTTTTTAAATGGATAAAGAAAAATCAGGGCCCATATCAGGTGTGGGGGTTGACCTGGGATGAGATTGGGAAGGAGATGGGGGAGCTTTTTGGAGATCCCAAGGGAAAGGAATATCAGAAAAAGGGAATGGTACTACCAGGTTTGTGTGTTGGGATAACGAACTGGGTAAAACAGGAAGCTGATCTCCTGCAACATATAAAAGATTTGGAGAGGATCGTGGACCAACAATAGAAAAATACATACTAGCAGTGGAGGTAGCAGATTTTAAGACATGGGATGCTGCAAGGGCAAAGGAGTCCGGTGAGGCAATTTGGCAGGAGAGGGATGAACTGGTGGGGAGGGTGGTAGGTTTAGAGAATGAACTGTTCCGGTGTAAGCAGGGATAAAATAGACCGTGGGGTTCTGAACCATCTGCCCTACCAATGGCAGAAAAGGAGTCATCCACTCCCCCTTCACCTTCTCCCGACTGACAGTGGATATTATAAATTGGCGATCCACAGTTAGAATCCTTTCAAGAGAGGGGTACCCCACCAGAGCTCCAGGGAGTGTGCATCATGGGGTTGGGGGCAGGACTGGGATGCATTGCTGAGTGGGCTGGGGAAGGTGCCCCGGGATGATTGCGATTGGTTGGTGCTGTGGCTTGTGCAGAGAGATGGAGGGTGTAACTTATGAGGACCAGGTAGCCATAGGGGACAGTCTTTTGGGACGGGGCACACCGGACACGGATGCAGCGGGTTTGGGAAATACATTTCTGATTCTGTGGCAGGTGGCAAAAATGCTGTTCCAGGTGGATTCTCATACTGCAGGGATGAATAAGATGAAGAGAATCCTTGCGGAAACGGGACAGGATATGCTTAATCACATACAGGCATGGGCACGGTGCTGAGTGGATCCCTGGATGACCCATGGGTGATACCCTGGTTGGGGCACCAGGAACTGGTGTGGGTGTGCAGTTGCTGGGGAAATGGTTAGAGCAGAGTGATCGTCAATTTGTGGGACACTTACGGCTGCAGAACCATGAGTTTGCTCCTAACCAGTTGCCTCAGCCGTTGGAGCAGGCAGATGTGTGGAGGCATATTCATCAGAGGGCCAATTCATTCTTGGGATTATATTTCACCATGTTCATTATTTTGCATTTATCAACATTGAATTACATCTGCCATTGTGTTGTCCAGTCCCCCTGTTTTGTGAGATCCTTTTGTAGCTCTTCAGAGTCATTCTCAGCATTTATTCCTACCCTTTGAGTCCTTTCTTTTAATGGGAGTACCTGGCAATGCTTTCAGGATCATCTAAAAAGCCTTAATTTAATTTAATGACATGCCTTTTGTTATCTTAATCACCCAGCCTCTGTTTATTAACAAATTCCCTGCCCCAAGGGTGGAAGCTGGAAGCAGCATGGAACTCATGACATATCACACTCAAGCAGTGTTGCAGGTGACTGCTCCATCTCGGGCCTCGGTGTGCACTGTGAGCAGACTGCAGGTATGAAAGTCAAAGTGGGCTAAAGGCCCCTGACCTCCCTAAATGTTGCCTCTGTCTAGTTGGGCTCCCTCTGCTCTGGGGCTGGGATGAAAGCTATTAACTCACGTTTGTTTGTATGAACCGTCTTATGTCTTTGGGCTTTTACTGTACTCTTCGCTCACACTCCTTTTGCTCAAGGGCAGGAGGCTGGGCAGAGGCATCTGTCTATAAATAATTTGGTCATTAAAGACTATCAGCCATTAACAAGATCTCGCTGGGACAGAAGAAGGGAGTAACTGCATTCTAGATAGAAACCACTTTTCCCCAGCATCTCTGCAGAGGGTTGGGCATGGAATGAATGGAACTTTCCCAGAAGAGGAAACAGAGAGAGGAGGTGTTTGTTGAGTCCTTCAAAAAGACAGATTTGAAAGAGGAGAAGAAGCAGGGCAGGAGAGAAGCACAAGGGTGGCAGAGGGGACTCTTTGTTTGCAGCAAGAGACCGACTCCAACTTGAGGAGAAGCCATGAGTTGCAGGAGGTGGACCCCGGACACCCTGGTTGGCTCTCACCAAATCCCAAAGAATGTTCCAAGGCAGTGAGGACACAGAAGCAGGGAATGACGTGCAGGTGCCCTATTATGTTCACCTTGATCTGGGTATCTCTTGTGCTGTCTCAAGTAAAGGCATTGTTTTAGCTACCCCTTTTGCAAGGCCTGGGTCTGTTTGCTCTAACAATCATGTGCCTGAAAGAGAGTAACTGGAAACAGAATGTGCCCAAGGGGGAGCTCTGGGAAGGGTGAGCTGAAGCAATTGGAGAGTCTGGGGGAGCCAGGACTAAACCAGCCTCAGGGTTTTGGTGCGCTGGTCTCTGGTCCCAGAGAGAGGCGCTAGAATGGAAGCTGCACCCTGAGAGTGGGCCTAGAAACCCAGAGCCAGAAGCAGGGCCTCAAGCTGCTCCAGCTGAAAACCACACGGATCCAGTATGTGGGACCCAAACACAGCTGCCTGGCAGGCATCCAGCCACAAGAGCTTGAGCGGGGCTGTGACAGCAAACATGGAGCTGCTACATGGATGCTACAGGACTGAGTGGAAGGGGAATGCAGCTGGGATGATAGGGTCTAAATTAGCTGTTAGCTATTGAGAAAGAGATGTTGGAGTCATTGTGGATAGTTCCCCTAAAACATCTGCTCAATGTGCAGCGGCAGTCAAAAAAACTAACAGAATGTTGGGAATCATTAAGAAAGGGATAGATAATAAGATAGAAACTATCATATTGCCGCTATATAAATCCATGGTACGCCCACATCTTGAATACTGTGTGCAGATCCGGTCTCCCCATCTCAAAAAAGCTATAATGGATTTGGAAAAGGCACAGAGAAGGACAACAGAAATGATTAGGTGTATGGAACAGCTTCGATATGAGGAGAGATTAAAAAGACTGGAATTTTGCAGCTTGGAAAAGGGATAGCTAAGGCGGGATGTGATAGAAGTTCAATAAAATCATGTTGACCTCGACATTTCCATTGAGGGCTGCCCCTGGCACACCGGGTCACAAGTGTGTTGTTTGAAGTGTAAAGGGAAATCTGCTCAGGAACAGGGTCTGGTGCATTGTCCTCTCCACATTGAGGGTGGGGCACACTGGGTAAGAGACTTACACTGATCAGGCTTTGGACCAGGGTTGGAAAGACACAGAAAGCATCTATGAAATAGCTGCTAGGAGAAGACACACCTCTTATTCCAGAGAGCAACAGATCACAACTCTCTAGGTCCCAGTTCTGGGAGTGGGGATCAGAAGGAAAGCATGAGATGGGGATGGCTGGATTTTTTGCATGAGCATAACCCTGGGGTTGGAAGCAGACCCACAGAGGGCTAGATAAATGCAAAGTCCCGTTACATCCTGCCATGCGGGCAGGGGACTGGACTCGATGACCTCTCGAGGTCCCTTCCAGTCCTAGAATCTATGAATCTATGAATCTATGAATCCTTACCTCACCACACACTGGAATACCAAGACAGCAAACATGACCTTAGACTGAGATCCCATACTGAAGGGGACACTGAGGGGAAACGAAAATCAGTAATTAAACACATGTTAAGATTCAGGTAGGATTTGAAAGACACAATGGGTTTTGAACAAAGGAAACTGTCCAAGCAAAAAGTGTGGTATAATAAAAATTCTTGAAAATGCCTACCTGTGATAAAAGATTTGGTGGGGGTGTTAAATCTCGTGCTAAAGAATTTGGTACTGATGGTAATTTCTATGAAAAGGTGTTATATGCATGATATTAGGAAAAGGCTTTTAGACAAAAATAACAGGAGTACTTGTGGCACCTTAGAGACTAACAAATTTATTAGAGCATAAGCTTTCGTGGGCTACAACCCACTTCTTCGGATGCATCCGAAGAAGTGGGTTGTAGCCCACGAAAGCTTATGCTCTAATAAATTTGTTAGTCTCTAAGGTGCCACAAGTACTCCTGTTATTTTTGCGGATACAGACTAACACGGCTGCTACTCTGAAACCAGCTTTTAGACAAGCTAGGCATAGTAAACAAGCAGCCCTATGGGGATAGTGCTTCTCACTAACACCTGTAAACAGGCTCAAATCTTGTCACAGCAGGGAAACCATAATAAACCTGCTCTGCTGTGTGGAAGGGGACACTGAGGCAGACCACCTCATGGCACTGATGAATACCCTTATTGCATTATTAGAAAAACACAACGTTTACCAATGCTGCAGAAATACAAAGAGATGTTTTCTAGTGAAAGAGAAGGCATACTACCAGACTTCTGAGATCACTAGGCTGATCTACAAAGTGTCGAAAAGTACACAGAACTGTGCAAGAACACATGTGGGTAACACCACAATGTTTGCAGCTCTTGGGAGTTGTATGTTCAAAACTTAAGGGGGCCTTGGGCACACTGCGTCTGCATTAGTCAGTGACTAACACTCCTGCAGTAAACTAAGGGGGGGGGGGAGTGACATTCAGCATCGCAAAGCAACACCCATACTTACCACAGTGATATGATGATTAGTTGTATATAATGTATATCATGTAAGGTATCAATGGAAAAGTTATGATTTGTTGAATATGGTTACCCTATTTGTATGCATGTATTATTTTTGTACCTAAAGTTATGAATATTGTCTCTGTACCAGCATTTCAAATGTGTTTGCTCCTGGGTAACAAACACAAGGTAGTTAACATGCAGTCTAGCCAGCACATTGTGGATGAGCCATTCAAGGTAATGGCCCTAGTAGGTGCTAGAGTAGCAGCCGTGTTAGTCTGTATCCGTTAGTTTTTATTTGTTAGTCTCTAAGGTGCCACAAGTACTCCTGTTCTTCTAGTAGGTGCTGTTTACCATCCTCCATAGCTACCAGTGGAATGGAAAGTCATTCATGTGATCTGAGTGCATCATCCTGCTTCTTTCCAAATAGGTTTTGAACATTTTTTGCCCTTTCTGCATCATTATTAACAGTTACCAATTTGACACTCTGCACCCCACATTCCCCATCGTAATATGATTATGTTGCATTTTGTACCAAGTATGTCTTGTGAGGTATCACCCTGTTGATTGTATGTATGTGTTATCATTGTATGTGAAGTTATAAATGTGACATTGCACTCCATATGTTTTATGGAAATATGCTTACGAATGTGAACATGATGTAACTGGAATATGCTTTATACAAAAGGTCTCTTGTATGGTGTCATTAGAAAGCTTGTAATCTCCTAAGTGTGTTCATCCCATTCGTTTGCATGTATTAGTTCTATGTCTCGAGTTAGGAGAATAAGATATAAACTCGTATCACTGATGTAAACATAATAAGTGGAAGCCATTAAGGGTGCTTCAGAATCAATGAACTGTGAATGGCTCTGTATACGTGCAAACATTCCTGTGTATGTGAGGGCCAGCCCAGGAAGAATGGAGACTTGCTTCCCTCTGCCTGTCTGGGGCTATGTCTACACTACAGACTTTACGGTGACACAGCTGTACCGCTGTAAGGTCTCCCATATAGCCGCTCTATGCTCCCACTGGCCAGGCCCGGATCTAGGCACCAGCAAACCAAGCACGTTCTTGGGGCGGCAAAAAACCTAGAGCCGGCCCTGCCACCCACATAATTAAACCACCCCGCACAAGCGTCTCCTGCTGATTTAGTGCTGTCCACAGAGGCTCTTTTGTTGATCAGTGGGGTGATTTTTTCACACCCCTAATCGAAAATAGTTTTACCAACAGAACTGCTAATGCAGACAAAGCCTGACCTCAATGCTGGTTGCCTTTCTCACAAAACCCAGCTGCTTGCATAGAAATATCTCAAAACTCTGCTTTAATCTCTTCCCGGAGTCTGCTGCATTACTCGAGAGTTTCAATTCCTTGGGGGCTTTCAGTTGTTCCATCTCCTTTGTTCCCTCACCGTAGCCCTGTTTTCTCTGCCCTCTCCTCTGGTCTCCCCTCTGGTACCAGGGGTTGTCTTGGGAATTCATGAGATGGAGGCTCAGTCTGCACTCGAAGGAGGGACGCGTGATTAGAACTAAAGCAGAGTTACAAAAGCTAATGGAGAGCCACGCACTCCCAGCTGTGTGTCTGGTGCAGCCACCACTCAATGGCCCGTTCTCGCTAGCCCCAGTCTACTTCCCCGAACATGTGCTCTGTTCTCAAAGGCCCAGGACACACTTCTCACAGCCAGGGCAGGGCTGTGCATTTCAGCTGTCTCACCCCCAACCAGCAGCCTGTGTAACCACCCATTCTTAGTGCTGTTCCTCCCCCATATCCTTTCTGGCTGTTTAAATACAGTAGCTGTATCTTGTCTGAATTTGATTGATAAGCTCCTTGAAGCAGGGTCTGTTTCTCCTTCTGTGTGTGTGAAGGGCCCAGCACAAGGGGCCCTGAACTGGACCGGGGCCTCTGGAGGCTTCCACAATACAAATAATGATCATAAATAATCCACACAATAATGCAGCCAAATCAGGGCATAGCCACTCCCCTTTGCCTTCAGCTACAGATGAAGGTCAAACCATGCTTGCCAGCTACAGAGTGTTCGTAACTTGAATACAGGTGGACATGATGCCCCTGTTGCCCTTGTCAGGAGAATTACATCAGTCTCATGTCAGGGCTGAAAAACCCCAGTGCTGCACACCAGAGAAATACCCCGATGAGCCAGTCAAGCAGGCAGAGGGTTCAGCTGTGGGAATCCAAGCACCCTCCAGCCAGGGCACCCCTGGAAAATCTGACTCAGCCTGGAACATTAGATTTCAATTCCACCTGGGAGACACGGGGAGGAAATGAACAAAGAAGGAGAGAACAAATCCAGTGCAAACACGAATCCAGTCTCTATCCTGCCTTTAGCCCCCACCCCCACTTGTTCCATGGCTGCTTTGGGGGGAAGGGGAGGCCTCTGTCCTCAGGAAAGGCCTCTGGCTACCGTCTATCAACAGGAACATCCTGTTGGTGTTGCTTTTACTGAGTCTCTTCCCCCAAAGTGATCTCAATGACTGTGATCCATTGGCAGGTTTCTGAGTGGAACCAGTAGTGGAGTCCCAGGAGTGGGGAGCTCGCAAACTCCAGCTAGTTCTGAACACCTCAGATTCACCTTGAGAGGATGGCGAAGGCTCAGGCTCCCTCTTCCTGCCTTCCCTCTGCATCCCACCCAACGAACAGCCCCTGCCAGAGCAGGAGTCCATTTCCCTCTTGGTGTGGTGGAGAGACCAAAGTTACGGAAAGGAAGTCAGGACTCCTGGGTTATGTCTGTCATCCTGCCAGTCATTCTCGGTGTGACCTTGGGCAATTCATGTCTCCCAATGCCTCAGTTTACCTGTCTGTATAATGGGGATATGTTCAGAGTGGTTTTCCTTTGTAACGTGTTTTTAAGATCCTTCAATGAGAGGTGCTACACAGGATGATGATAGTTACTGATGAGAATTACTGATCTCTGATCTCTTAGTGACTGCCCCATGTGCCTGCAGAAAGCTTTCGTGTCTCTCCTCAGTCATCTGTCTCCAGATTTGTCTGTGTACTTTGTACCCAGCCATACTGGGCATTTACAAACCCTATAGAGATCTATATGCATCCGAAGAAGTGGGTTGTAGCCCACGAAAGCTTATGCTCTAAAAAATTTGTTAGTCTCTAAGGTGCCACAAGTACTCCTGTTATTTTTATAGAGATCTAGGCATTGTCGCTAGTTTTCTTCCTAATCAACTATAATTGTTAAATATACACAAATACACAGAACAGCCAATTCCTCTGTGACTCAGCACAGAGCACAAGAGTTCTCATCTCCCTTTGGGAAGGTCCCTTAATTACTGTTTACTCATAAAGCTGGATGAAGACCACAAAAGTGCAGACAGGCTTGTCTCCAGTCTGTTTACGTCCAGATGCCGCTTCTCCCCTAGAGGCAGAGTGACCCCCCCGGGATTGCACAGAGCTATATTATAAACAGTGCTCACCCCGGTGTTGGCTCTCAGCGTGGGATGCCACTGTGGATGCTGGGGTAAGAGACGTGTGGGACAGGGCTAACCGAGGGGGATTCCCAGGGAAGAAGCTTCCGTCTCAGAATTCACAGGTACCCATCTCTTGCTAAGGAGCTCACTGGCTCGACAAATCCAGTGCAACATGAGCGTGGCGGGATAGAGAGTAAGTCTGTGGTCCTTTCTGCTCTGCACAGCCATTAAACATCCCAGGGCCCTTGCCATATGGGATGAGTGCCCTGGCTGATGGCCTCCAGCCCAAAAGTGGCTGCATTTCAGTGGTGCAGGGGATCCTTCAGAATGAAAGGTGTTAGTAGCTTTACAATAGAAGACCAAATTCGGAGGCTGTGGTCCATATTTTTGCTCGGCCCCACTGAGGCAAAACTCTCTTGGAGTTAAAACTAAGACCTAAGGAGCCAGCTATGTTAATGCACAGACACAGTCACATCCTCCTCCTCCATTTCAGGGCTCTAGCTGCCAGGGCCGGCTCTAACTTTTTTGCTGCCCCAAGCAGCAAAAAAAAGCGCCGCCCCCCAGAGGCCCCCCCCCGCCGAGTGCCGTGCCCCGCGCCGCCCCCCCGCTGAGCGCCGCCCCGCCGGAGCGCCCCCCCCCGCGGAATGCCGCACCGCGCTGCCCCCCGCCACCCCAAGATTGGCCGCCCATTACCAGGCGCCGCCCCAAGCATGTGCTTGGTTGCCTGGTGCCTGGAGCCAGCCCTGCTAGCTGCTACCAGGTGGGTGGAGGAGGGAGGATGCTAAGGACTGTTGCCTGACTTTTATCTGCTGGAAAGCATAGAGGTGGAAGAGCTCCCCACTGGAACAATTATGAGAATTTTTCAACATGGGCGAGACATCTTGTCTCCTAACTTGGTTTGAGAAGTTGGCTGAACTGTTATGCCTGAAACTTTCAAAAAAACAATTCAGCCGGAAGCTGACACCCAGCGTGGGAAATTTCAGTCCACACTGTTAAAGTTAAGTATCAGAGGGGTAGCCGTGTTAGTCTGGATCTGTAAAAAGTGACAAAGAGTCCTGTGGCATCTTATAGACTGACAGACATATTGGAGCATAAGCTTTTGTGGGTGAATACCCACTTCCATTTGTGAATCCCATTTAGCTATGCTCTTTGCTCCATGCCATGCGTCTGACGAAGTGAGTATTCACCCACGAAAGCTTATGCTCCAATATGTCTGTTAGTCTATAAGTTGCCACAGGACTCTTTGTCACTGTTAAAGTTAGGCAAACTTATCAGCAACTGAAAATGAGGTCTCCTAATTGAACGTGTCAGACAGCCTTAATTAAAAGTGGTGACACTATCACCACCTACAATGGCTAATCCATTTGTGAATCCCATTTAGCTACGCGCTTTGCTCCAGTAACGTCAGTAACTATTTTCTTTTATCAGTGTTATATGTTCAGACTTTCAATGTAATTGAATGTTCCCTTGTTCGTGTGTTGTGAGACCAAGTAAATATAAATGCCTGTTTGACTTCCTTTATTGACAAATTCCTAGGGCTTATGGTCAGAAGAGAGCATTAGATCATCCATTCTGAGCTCCTGTATAACACAGGTGATTAAATCTCACCCAGTTACCGCTGTGTTGAGACCAATGCCTTGTGTTTGACTCAAACCTGGTTTATACTAGGATTTTAGATCATAGAATCATAGAGCCACAGGGTTAAAAGGGAGCACAAGGGTTATCCAGTCTAACGCCCTGCTGAGATGCAGGATATATTATGTCTAAACCATCCCAGACAGATGACTATCCAGCCTCCTTTGGAAAACCTCCATTGCAGGGGCTTCCATTACCTCCCCAGGCATCTGTTCCATTGTCCTACTGTTCTTACAGTTCATACAGTTAGGAAGTTTTTTCCTGAGATATTATCTAAATCTGCTGAACTGCAGTTTGAACACATTGACTCGTGTCCCGTTGTCCCGCCAGCTGTGGAAAGAAAGAACAACTTTTCTCCATCTTTTTTATGGCAGCCTACTCCAACTCATCCCTTCCCTGTCTATGTATCTAAGGATCGCATCAGCCCTTTTGGCCACAGGCTCACATTGGGAGCTCACAATGAGTTGGTTTTCCACAGGGACCCCTACATCCTTTTGCAGGTCCATAATACAGGCCCTAGTCTATGGGTCGGGCCTGCCTTCCCTGTTCTGAGAGGATAACTTTGCATTTGACAGCACTAAAACAATTTGTTTGCATGGGCCCAGCTCACCAAATGCTCCAGATCAATGGGTATGACTGCCCTGGCCTCCTCATTGTAACCACTCTGCCAATCTTTCGGTCATCCGCCAATTTTACCTACAATGATTTTCTATTTGCTTCCAGATCATTGATGTAAATATCAAATAGGCTTCAGTCTAGAACTGGTCCCTGCAGAACCCCACCACAAAAACCTCCATTGACTGACTATGGCCCATTGACAGCGGCTTTCTGAGATCTCTCAGTTAGCCACATTTTAGACCATTTAATGTGTGCTCTACTGATATTGTATAGTGTTCATTTTTTATCTGCCTGTTTTCCTCACTAAATCAAATGCCTCAGAGAGATTGAATGTACACTCTCATTAAAGGATGAAATTGGGTTTCTTTGACAAGAATAGCTTTCCATAAACTGTTTTGTTGACTGGCATTAATTATATTCTTAGACTTTTATTTGAACTAATCCCCTATCAATTTGTGGATGATACCAAGCAGGGAGGGGTTGCAAGTGCTTTGGAGGATAGGATTAAAAGTCAAAACGATCTGGACAAACTGGAGAAAGGGTCTGAACTTAATAGGATGAAAATCACAAAGGACTAATGCAAAGTACCTCACTTAGGCAGGAACAATCAGTTTCACACATACAAAATGGGAAATGACTGCCTAGGAAGGAGGACTGCAGAAAGGGATCTAGGGGTCATAGTGGACCATTAGCTAAATATGAGTCAACAGTGTAATGCTGTTGCAAAAAAAGCAAACATAATTCTGGGATGTATTAGCAGGAGCGTTGTAAGAAAGACAAGAGAAGTATTTTTTTCTGCTCGACGCCGTGCTGATCAGGCCTCAACTGGAGTATTGTCTCAAGTTTTGTGAGCCACATTTCAGGAAAGGTGTGGACAAATTGGAGAAAGTCCTGAGAAGAGCAACAAAAATGATTAAAGGTCTAGAAAACATGACCTATGAGGGAAGATTGAAAGAACTGGGTTTGTTTAGTCTGGAAAGAAGAAGACTGAGAGGGGACATGATAACAGTTTTCAAGTACCTAAAAGGTTGTTATAAGGAGGAGGGAGAAGAATTGTTCTTCTTAACCTCTGAGGATATCACAAGAAGCAATGGGCTTAAATTGCAGCAAGGGAGGTTTAGGTTGGACATTAGGAAAAACTTCCTAACTCTCAGGGTGGTTAAGCACTGGGATGAATTGCCGAGGGAGGTTGTGGAGTCTCCCTCATTGGATATTTTTACAAGAAGGTTAGACCAACACCTGTCAGGTATGGATCGGTCAGCTTGTAACTCTGGTGTTCATAACTCTAAGGTTCTCCTGAAGATGCTATTTAACATCCTTCTTGTCTGCTAATGGACTGGAAATTGTTTCATCACCTCAGGAGATATGAGTTCATTATACTGCTTCTTTCCAAATGCAGAACAAAACTATTTTTTGAATCATTTCTACCTTTTCTGCAACATTAACAAGTTTCCTTTCTCCGCCTAGTAATTGACATAAACCCTTTTCAAGGATTTCGTTTGTTCTTAAAATACTTAATAGTCTCCTTTTGGTGATCCGTAGCTTTGCCAAGCATGGATTTTTCCTGATGTCATTAATGTCGCTTATCAAATTTCATAAATTCTGATTTGCATTGCTTGCTATCTATTTTTCCTTTTTCTCATTTGTTGTATATTTCTCCCCCAACCCCCAGTTGCTGCCTTTACTTTGCCACTGAACCTGGGTTTTTATCCAAAGTTGTCCACTTTCTTGACTCTGCAATTGTGATTTTTAGCTATCTAGTAAACTCTCCTTAAAGAAATCCCAAGTTTCATTCCCATTTTTCTCTCTACATTTTTCCTCTCAGTCAGATTTGCTGATAATTTGCCTCATCTTTGGGGATTAGACCTTTTTGAAGCGTTAAGTATTGATAGCTATTTCTGCTTTTGAACTGTTCTCGGTCCATTTGAATGAATGAATTCAATGAATCACTTAAATTCTGTCTTTGTCTCTTCTCAAAACTAAACAGTCTCAGACTTTTCATTCTGTCCACGTATGCCAGCCTCCCCCATTCTCACAGTCTGTCTCAGAAATCCCCTTTCTATCAGCTATATCCTTTATAGAGACTGGGTGACCAAAACTGAGTGCATGTCCAGAGCAGGTTATTCTCCATCCTATTACTGAGGCATTTGAACATTGTTTTTGTTTTGGCCACTACTGTGAATGAGCAGGTGTTTCCGTGGAGCTGTTATCAATGACACACAAGTCTTTTCCCTGAGGTCTGTTCTAGTTGGGATGTTTTCCCCGGCACATGTCTTGGCAAAGCTTTGTTTTTTTTCCACTCTCATATTTTCAGTTCCTGGGTGAATGGGAACAGAGAGTCCTGTGGCACCTTTAAGACTAACAGATGTATTGGAGCATAAGCTTTCGTGGGTGAATGCCCACTTCATGCATCTGACGAAGTGGGCATTCACCCACGAAAGCTTATGCTCCAATACATCTGTTAGTCTTAAAGGTGCCACAGGACTCTCTGTTGCTTTTTACCGATCCAGACTAACACGGCTACCCCTCTGATACCGGGTGAATGGGGAACTCCCTACAGCATGGACTCTCTAGCCTGGGGTTCATTGCATTAAGGAACAATGAGGTGAAAATATCATTTTTCAGTGTGTGAAGAGCGACCAATCTGCTTCACCTATGAGAACAGCCTCCAGTAGTGCATGTAGTGTCTCATATTAACATTGTCTCTCCATCCAGACATTTGTACTGCGACCACAACCCTAGACCCTGGGCATATAAAGGAAGTCGGGAAACATATGGTATATTCAGGAGACACCGTTCTGCCTCAGAGTTGGAGACCTTCTCACCAACTGCATGTCAAATTCTAACACAACCGACTTCACCAACCCTTCCACGTTCATCCTGCTGGGCATTCCTGGCCTGGAGACGGCCCATGTCTGGATCTCCATCCCCTTCAGCACCATGTATGCCATTGCTGTCTCGGGAAACTTCACCATCCTGTTCATTGTGAAGATAGAGCTGAGCCTCCATGGGCCCATGTACTATTTCCTCTGCATGCTGGCTGTCTCCGACCTGGTCCTGTCTACATCCATCCTACCCAAGACACTGAGCATCTTCTGGTTTAATTCCAGAGAGATAGATTTCAGTGCCTGCCTCACCCAGATGTACTTTATCCATTGCTTCTCATCGATGGAGTCTGGGATATTCGTGGCCATGGCTTTGGATCGCTATGTGGCCATCTGTGATCCCCTGAGACATTCCACCATCCTGACAAATCCTGTGGTGGCCAAGATCGTCGTGGCCGTGGTGCTGCGCGGGAGCATGCTCTCGCTGCCCTCTCTCCTCCTGGTGAGGCAGTGGCAATATTGCAGAACCAATATTATCCCCCACTCGTACTGCGAGCACATAGCTGTGGTGAAACTGGCCTGCACTGACATCCGCGTCAGTAGTTACTACAGCCTCTCTGTGGCATTCTTGGTGACAGGTCTGGATGTTTTTTTTATCACCGTATCCTATATCCAGATCCTCAGGGCCATCTTCAGGCTCCCCACAAAGGACGCCCGGCTTAAGACTTTTGGGACCTGCGTCTCCCATCTTTGTGCCATCTTAACCTTTTACATCCCAAAATTCTTCTCCTCCCTCACACACCGTTTTGGCCACAATGTGCCCCTGCATTTCTTCATTCTCAGTGCCAACGTTTATCTTCTGGTGCCCCCATTGCTACATCCCCTCATCTACGGGTTGAGGACCAAAGAGATCCGCGAGAGGCTGCTCCAGCTCTTCACTCAGAAAGGGGTGTAAATGTTTCTCCTTGTGCTCTGGCGCTCATAACGAGCTCTGCGCATAGTTGACTGGTGACTTGGTTCTGGGCCTTCTTCACTGAATTACATACTGGGAAGTCAAGGAGACATTAAACCCTTTCCTGACCTTACTGTGCTGTGTCAGTTTGACAATGTGGGGAATCCGTCTATGTACAACTCACTGGGTTGCCACCTTTCTAATTGCCGGTAAATGGACCCCCAAAACCCCTCCTTTTCTGCCAAGACTCCACCCCTGCTTTGCCTCTTCCCCATTAGGCACCACCCCTGTCATTTGATCATCTTTTCCCCTCCCCTTGTCACTCACTTGAACATTTCCACCTCCCTCCCCTACTCTCTGCTGGAATGTAGCTATTTCAGATTTTTTTAGGGTGGCAACTTTAACCATGATTCCAGTGTCGATTTATGCTCTTGAAAACTCTAGTTTATTGGCAGATAAATTGGCAAATATCTGGTAAGAGCACTGTATCTTATTCCTATACGAAAGAAAGAAAATTAAATAAGTATTAGATCCACTCATCTCTAAAACCAATGTTGTCTTACATCTTGTAGCAAATCACATAAGGGATGCTGGTTAGGTTTAAATTTTTAATATATATATTTACTTTGTTACTAACTCTGTAGAGAGAGAGACCACATGTCAGGACTCTTGGGTTCTATCTCGGCTGTGAGATAGGGTCTAGTGGGTTACTGTGGGGGCAGATTCATGTGGGTTCAATATAAAAACATCAGGAGGGCCATACTTGGTAAGATCAATGGTCCATGTAGCCCTGTATCCTGTTTTTGTACATGTGACATTCTGTACCTTGGGGGAGCGTATTGTAACCCCCATATCCTTCATTTTCATATAATCGTGATCTCATGCATAAAGCATGCCTTGTAAGGTATCAGAGGAAAGGTTATGACCTTCTGGGAGTCATTTCTCTGCCCATATATGTATATCATTAATGCATATGAAGTTATGAGAATTCTGTTGTATTGTGGTCACTAAAGCATGCTGTAAGTTGGGGAATCAGCCAGATATTAGCTCCCCAGTGGCAACAGCAAGGAAAGTAACCAGCATCCGGGTGGGGTATCAAATAGCCCATCAACAGCCATTGTCCATCAAAGGAGCTACAATGCAATGACTCACCTGCATGAGGCCACACCAGGGTAATTGCTCAACCTTGCTTGGAGAGACTCAGCAATGCCCCACAGACATGCCTGGACTTGTGTTCTACAAGCACATGGACTGAGGGTATAAAACAGGCAGAGTGAACACATACTGGGCCCTTCTCCTGCCCCCACCTCTGCTGCAAGCAACCAGGACATTGAGAAGAAGACAAGACTCCAACATAGGAGATTGGCCCAGGTTTAAGAACAAACCTGTATATTAAGGACTGCAATATCCAGTGGGGTGAGAAAAACTGCTTCATCTAGTTGCTGCCCAGTCTAATAGGGTTGAGAGTTTAGACTGAGTGCTAAGATGTTATTTTATTTTAGTAACTAATCTGACTTGTTGTGCTTTGACTTATAATCACTTAAAATTTATCTTTATAGTTAATAAATTTGTTTGTTTATTCTACCTGAAGCAGTGCATTTGGTTTGAAGCGTGGCAGAGGCTCCCCTTGGGATAACAAGCCTGGTACATATCTCTCATAAATATACACAGGGTAGCTGTACTGAATTTCCTCATCTGTAAGGGGTTAATCAGTTCAATTAACCTAGTTGGTACCTGACCAGAAGGACCAATAGGGAAAGAAGATACTTTCAAATTTGGGGAGGGGGGTGGTTTGTGCTCTCTTTGTTTGCTCCCTCTCTGGACAGAGAGAGGGTCCAGGCAGGAAAAACATCTTCTGGAAACATACCTGAAATGAGCATCTAAGATTACAAAAATTGTAAGGAAGGCAAGGAAATGTATTAGATTATCTTTTGTTTTAGCTTGTGAATTTTCCCTATGCTAAGAGGTAATTTCATTCCTGTTTTGTAACTGGAGAGCAGAGTCAGAGGGGGATCCTCTGTGTTTTAAATCTTTTTATTTACCCTGTAAAGTTACCTTCCATCCTGATTTTGCAGGTGTGATTCTTTTACTTTTTAAAAAAAATAAAATTATTCTTTTAAGAACCTGATTGATTTTCAGTGTCCTAAAAACCAAGGGATTTGGTTTGTGCTCACATTGTAACCAATTGGTTAGTATATTATTCTCAAGCCTCCCCAGGAAAGGGGGTAAAAGGGTTTGGGGGAATATTTTGGGGAAACAGGAACTCCAAGTAGCCCTTTTTCCTGAATTTTTGTCTAAATCACTTGGTGGTGGCAGCAATACCGTCCAAGGACAAGGAAAGGAATTTGTGCCTTGGGGAAGTTTTAAACTAAGCTGCTAAAAATAAGCTTGGGGGTCTTTCATGCGGGTCCCCACATCTGTACCCCAGAGTGGGGAGGGAAGCCAGACAATATCAATTTCTTTGTTAAACAGATGAACTCATATAAGCTTGCAGCGTACAGCGCAAGACGGAGGTGCCTAGGGTTGTGTCTGGGACCAGAGATATTGGCTAGTGTCATTCACTTGTAAGTAGCTGGGAACAGCTTATATGCCAGAGGCTGTGCGTGAACAGCTCAGGAGTGGGGATTCTCACAGCAGAGCAGGGTAAGGCTGGCCCAGAGTCAAGCACTGGAGTGGCTTAGCAGATCACCAGTGTAGATAACACCAGAGGGTAACATCACAGGACAGTGACCAATTACAGGTGCTTCAGAGGGAATGAAGAGAACAGGCAATTATCAAGTTATTAATGCCCTATCACTCACTCACAGCTTTTGGCAAACAGAGACTAGGCACACCATGCCTGCCCATCGTGGCTAATAGCCATTGATTGACCTATCCTCCATGAACTTATCTAGTTTTTATTGGAACTCTGTTATCATTTTGGCTTTCACAACATCCCCTGGCAAAGAGTTCCACAGGTTGACTGTGAAGAAATACTTCCTTTTGTTTGTTTTAAATCTGCTTCCTAGTAATTTCATTGGATGACCCCTAGTTCTCGAGTTATGTGAAGGAGTAAATAACATTTCCATAGTCAATTTTTCCACACCGGTAATGATTTTATAGACCTCTCTCATACCCCTTAATCGTCTCTTTTCAAAGCTGAAAAGTCCCAGTCTTTTTTATCTGTCCTCATACTCAAGGTGTTCCACACCCTTAATCATTTATGTCGCCCAAGAAAGCAACGAAACAGCTTTCACAATGCTTTACTGGTTACACAGAATCCAAAAGGCAGTTCCCTTAAAGCAACCTAGACTTTGGTTTCCACCCAGAAAGCCAAGTCAAGTATGATGATGATTATGAGATTCTTGTTCATCATAAACAAGTTCTAACAATCCCAAAGGGTCAGAAACATCATCTCCAGGTCAATGAATGTTTCATATATTACCCAAATACACGCTTACAGCCAATTCTTATTAACTAAACTAAGATTTATTAAAAAATAAAACAGAGAGAGTATTGGTTAAAAGATCATTATACATACAGACATGAATAGAATTCTTATGCCAGTTTCATAGCAGAGATGGTGGGCTTTGTAGTTACATAGAGTTCTTTCAGAATTAGTCTATATAGTCAAAATATTCAATATCAGTGTAGTTAAGGGTTTAATTGGAGACCACAGTCTTGTGACTCAAGCTTCCCCTGATAAAGCTTAAGCAGATCTGAAGTAAAAGGGATCAGGTCCAAAGAGTTCTTTACACAGTTCCTAGGCAGCACAGCAGTCCTTGGGTGAACAATAAGCTTTTGAAGTAACCTTCTATTTCCTAAACATCACCGGTAATTAACTATCTGGATTAACATAAGGTAATTATCCATTCAGCAGTTCATAGACAGTTTACCACAAACTTTAAAGAGACATATAGACAATGATAATATTACATCCAAGTTTCATTTATTAATATTTCCTTTTGATCTCTGAATTAACAGCATACAGCACTAGATAGGAGCTGTTTGTTTACACTGTTAACCTCTAACAAGCCAGAGGTAAACACAGACTACTACAGTCACTATCTTATTCCAGTTCTTTAACAATACAACTCTACAGTTCAAACTCTAGCCTATCTAATGTGGAATGGTGCTAATTACCATTTACATACTTTTCTAACATGTTTCTATAAATTGAAATTAGGTCAATTACCCTGAAATTTGCTCAATCCTTTCTGGCCATGTGTCACAAAACCCCTTTTGCAAAGCCTGGGTCTTTTGCTTTAACAATCATGTGCCCCAAAAAGAGAAACTGGAAACAGAAGTGTGGCCAAGGCAGAGCTCTGGGAGGGTGAGCTGAAGGAATTGGAGAGTCTGGGGAAGCCAGGACAAAACTAGTCTCAGGGTCTTGGCGAGCAGGTCTCAGTTCCCAGAGGGAGGCGCTAGAACAGCAGCTGCACCCCAAGAGTGGGCCTAGAAACTCGGAGTAAGAGCAGGGCCTGAAAGTTGCTGTGACTCAAAAGCACATCTGTTGGGGGGGAGGGAGGGACTCAATCACTGTCAACTGGTGGGTATCCAGCCGTGGGAGCTTGAGCAGGGCTGTGACAGCCAACCGGGAGCTGCTACATGGTTGCTTGGCACCTGTGAGTGGAAGAGGAGTGGGGCTGGGTGGGGAGATGTCCACAAGATGTCCTCTACACCCAAATGTAGCTTCTCTGCCCTCAGTTCCACTACCCTGAGTGCTCTGGGTCCAGGACTGATCCATACAGGCTCCCTTGAAAGGAATATTTCCTGAAGCAGGCAATGCCAGCTTGGAGTCAGGCAGAGCATTCGTCTTCTCCCTTTGAAAGGGCTCTCCAGAATGGCAGAAGCAGGGAGTTGCTGTTCTAGTGGGTTATGTCCCATCTCTCTCTTTCCCCATGCATTTGGATCTGCGACGGGGCATGCATGCCACACACTGGGACTACAGGGGTTAATTCCTCTCCTTGGGCTGAGGAGGCGATGTCCCCTGAATGCTGCTGGGCATGGTCTCGCTGGAGGCCAGGTCTGGAGGCCAGGTATATAAGTTAGCAGCCCAGTTCTTTGGGGATGACCCCAGAGAGGATCAAGGGGTGCTGCAGGCTCCTGCTGAAAGACTACCAATACTTCATGATGCAGAGGCCAGACAGGCAGCAGCGATTCACAACTCTTAGATGTGTGTTGAGTCTAGAGGCCTGTTAGGCAAGGCTGAGAACTGTGAGGATCTTAATGATGCTTTGATCCCTAAGCCCTTTAGCACCCATTAACTCTTAACCAGGAGCTACTCAGGAAGACCAGGGCTTTAAAAAGCCCATTCCTAAGCAACCAGACAATCAAGTGAACAGAAACAGCTAACGGGAGTTCTGGAAGGGAGTTTAGGGGAGGAGTGTGTGTGTGGGGGGGCAGATACACCTAACATGCCTTAAACGTAAAGCCAAAAACACCCCATGATAAAAACAAAACAAAAAGAATGGAACAGGCTTCAGGAGTAAAAAGATAATTGATGCAGAAATCCAGCAACAGATTGGGGGCTATCCAGTTTATTGCACCCAATGCATCATATATGCTTACCTGCCCTATGGGAAGGTGGCATATGTATGCATTCGGTGCAAGGACCTCCTAGCCCTCAGAGACCATATATGGGCTTTGGAGACCAGAGTGTCTGAACTGGAGGAGCTAAGGGAGACAGAGAGGTAAGCAGATGATATTTTTGGGGGCATAGTAGAACAGGTTCCCCCCCGCCCCAGTCTGATAGCCTCTGTGCTATTGAGGAGGACGAAAGGATCAGGGAAAGAACATCCAACTGGAGCAAAGGGACCCTCCTTCCAGATGATGTCGTGGTATCCTCTCATACCGAGGACACCTCTCTGGGGGAGGGAACTCCAGTTATTGGGACCAACATGGTAGCATTCTCCGAAATGCTTCCAGTTCCACGTGCAGGGCAGTTAGACAGGCAGAACTGCAGTGTCTCAGTGTGTGGAGGAGATGATGGTGTAGGGAAGAGGGGTTTTTAGGAACTGGGGAAACTTTTGGGAAAGAAGGTGTTGGGGGTAGAATTTAGAGAGAGGGATGGATCGACTCTGGACGCTGGATGGTTCAGTCTAGGTACCACCGTTTATTGCATCAATGGTGTTACAAGCTTGCAAGTTGTACTGCCTGTTCCCCTCCTCCCTAACCCTGAAGAGTGAGCCCAGATGTTTATTCGTATTTCCCCTTTATTGTAAGCATTCACCCTCCTCCTACCCAGGTGGGCAGTACTGGTCTTGGTCTTGTCCCAATAAATGTTATTTAATTATCCTGCTGAATTCTCTGTCCCTATTTGTATTTACCTTTGCTTATGTCCACTGTTGCCTTATAAGGGCTATTCAGCACTTAGTTATTGCTGACAGGTAGCTTCTGTGTGTGTCATGAGACTTTCCGTTCCTGTGTCTGCTGGCCCTTACCAGGCAGACTTGAGCATTTAGCCATTTCACCTGAAAGCTTTGGTAACGGGGCTTCCTGTTATGTGCCTTCTGCTACCGGCTTTCCAGACAGCATTTACTCTTAGCAGTTTACCAGATAGGGCTCATATTTGACAAATCTGCCATAGAAGGAGTCTATACAGGAAGGATGGGCTCCACCTAAACCAGAATGGAACCAGATTGCTGGCACTTAAAATTACGAAGGTCATAGAGTACTTTTAAAACTAAGGGTTGGGAGAAAGCCTAAAGGTGCAGAGGAGCACGTGATTTGGACAGAGACATCCCTTAGGAGAGCATCTATTAATGGAGATTCTCTATATCCTAGTGAGTAAGAGAGAATGGAAGATGATAAAATATAGATAGGATCTGATGAGAAACAGTCACATGAAAAAAAATTCTCATCCAATTACATCATGTCATGGCAGACAGTTAAAAAGTGACACTTTTGTAAAGTGCTTATATACAAATGCTAGATGTCTAAATAATAAGATGGGTGAAATAGAGAGCCCCGTATTAAATGAGGATAATGATGTAATAGGCATCATAGAAATTTCATGGAATGAGGATAATTAATGGGACACAGTAATACAAGAGTACAAAATATATTGGAAAGACAGAACGGGTCATGCTGGAGAGGGAATGGCACTATATGTGAAAGAAAGCATGGAATCAAATGAAGTAAAAATGTTAAATGAACCTGTACCATAGAATCTCTATGGATAGTAATTCCATGCTCGAATAATAAGTCTATAGGAGTAAGGATAGATTACTAAGGATAGATTACTGACCACCTGCCCAATATGGTACTAACTGTGAAATGCTCTGGGAGATTAGAGAGGCTATAAAAATAAAAGTCTGAATAATATTGGGGGATTTCAACTATCCCCATATTGACTGGGTACATGTCACCTGAGGGTGGGTTGCAGAGATAAAATTCTTTGACATCTTAAATCAGTGGTTCTCAACCAGGGGTCTCTGGGTGGGTGCAAGCAGGTTTCAGGGGGTCCGCAAAGCATGGCTGTTGTTAGACTCTCTAGGGCCCAGGGCAGAGAGCCAAATCCCTATCATGCAGCGCTGAAGCTCAGGGCCCTGAGCCCTGCCACGCGGGGCTGAAGCTGAAGCCTAAGCAATATAGCTTTGCGGGGCCACCTGTGGCATGGGGCCCCGGGCAATTGCCTTGCTTGCTACCTCCTAACGCCAGCCCTGGCTTTTATATGCAGAAAAAACATTGTTGTGGTACAGCTGGGCCATGGAATTTTTATAGCATTTTGTGGGAGCCCACAGGATCTGGGCCAAGAGGTGAATACAACTGAATTACTTGGTAATAGTGACCATAATATAGTTCAATTTAGCATCCTTGTGGCAGGGAAAACACTACAGGAGACCAACTTTTTAACATTTAATTTCAGAAAGGGGAATTACACTAAAATGAGGAAGTCAGTTAAATAGAAGTTAAAAGGTACAGCGCCAAGAGTGAAATCCGTGCGAGCTGCATGGAAGCTCTTTAAGGATTCCATAATAGAGTGTAGGCTCCTTTAACGAGAGGGGCCTCTGAACTTTATTGGGCGTGTTCCAGTTGGGAAGATCCTGTGTGCCATAATCTAGCTTTAGAAACTACAACTCCCATGATGCCTTGGGGAAAGAGTGAGCGACTCCCTCTTGCAGGGAGGGCAGAGGGAGCAGGCGGTGGGCTCCATTTTGGGAGAGCACTGTCTAGACCAGGAGCTGCTGCTTTGAGCCTGCTGGGGCTTTGATGGAGCTGGGAGCCTCAGAGGCTGTTGGTGGCTTCCCTGGGGCCAAGGCAGAGACTGCTGCTCTGCCTAGAGCTGAGCGAGGTGGGCTTGCTGAGAAAGGACTGTAAGTAGCCCCCACTACTTGCAAGTGTAGCCCACCACCCTCCTGTTCACTGGCCCAGTATGGGGTTATGCAAGCTAGGGGAAGCCTGCCTTGTGGCTTTTTACACAACTTCGGGAAACTGGGCCTGAGGCTCCTTTGTGTGCTCTGCGTTGTGTGTCCCTGCTAAGGGTCCACTGAGCTGCGGTCTCAGCTCCACCATATACTGGTCTGTAGAGAGGCTGTACCCAAGGCAGGCCCTTTCGAAATTTTCTAAGACGCCCTCGGTATCATCGCCTGCCTTGTAGGTGGGGAACTTTCTGGGATGGGAAGCGGTACCTGGAGAAGGATTGCTAGGGTTGTCTGGTATAGTCTGCTTAGCCCTTGCCCTCTCTAACTCCAGTTCATGCTGCCTCTCTCTTTCTTTATCCTCCATCCTGGCTTTTTCTGCCTCCATAATTCTCTTGTGCGCAGCTTCTTCCCTGGCCATCTGTCTATCATGTTCTTTTATTCTTTCCTCAGCTTTGAATTTAGCTAATTCTAGTTCCTGTTGGACACTGCGTTTCACCATCCTAGCTCCGGGAGTTAAAAAGAAAAAACGAAAAAACTGCTTGTGAATTCCCTTGTAGAAAGTTAACTACCCTGCCCTCATTTACAAGACAAAAATCTTCAGCTGCTCACAGCTTAAAAACATACCTTTGTTACAAGGACCTGATACCTTTGCCTCCAGGCAAAGAGAGATAAGGTCTCTATCTGCCCTCAGTTCCTGCTTTCTAAGCAGCTAAAAAGGAAAAAAAAATGATCCTTTTAAAAATCCTACTGGGATTTTGGTTCAAAATGATCCCACCACTCTGTCACCATGTCAGGGTTCCCTCCCCACATCTGTACCCTAAAGTTCAGAGTGGGGAGGGAACCCTGACAGGGGCAGAGAAGCTGTTATGTGCCAGGTCTCTCTGGGATCAGCCTTAGGCCTGGTCTACACTAACCCCCCAATTCGAACTAAGGTATGCAACTTCAGCTACGTGAATAACGTAGCTGAAGTCGACGTACCTTAGTTCAAACTTATTGCGGTCCAGACGCGGCAGGCAGGCTCCCCCGTCGACTCCGCGTACTCCTCGCGCCGAGCAGGATTATCGGAGTCGACGGCGAGCACTTCTGGGTTCGATTTATCGCGTCCAGACAAGACGCGATAAATTGAACCCAGGAGTTTGATTGCCTGCCGCCGAACCAGCGCGTAAGTATAGACAAGCCCTTAGAGGAAAAATCTGAGACTCATAGACTCAAAGATTTTAAGGCCAGAAGAGACCATTGTGATCATCTAGTCTAGTGTCACTTCCTGCACGTTGCAGGCCACAGAACCTCACCAACCCACTCCTATAATAGACCCCTAACCTCTGGTTGAGTTACTGATGTCCTCAAATCATGATTTCAAGACTTCAAGTTACAGAGAATCCACCATTTAAACCTACAAGTGACCCATGTCCCATGCTGCAGAAGAAGTTGAAAAGCCCCCAGGCTTTCTACCAATCTTACCTGAGGGAGAGGGGAATTCCTTCCCAACCCCAAACATGGTGATCAATTAGACTCTGAGCATGTGGACAAGACCAACCAGCCAGACAGCTGGGAAAGAATTCCCTGTAATAACTCAAAGCCCTCCGCACCTAGTGCCCATCACCAGCCATTGGAGATGCTTGCTGCCAGCAATTGCAGATCAGCTACATGCCATTGTGGGCAACTTCATTATATCATCCCCTCCATACATTTATCAAGCTCACACTTGAAGCCAGTTGGGTTGGAAGGCTGTTCCTCGGATGGTTAGAAACCTTCATCGAATTTCAAGCCTAAATTTGTTGTTGGCAAGTGTACGACCATTTGTTCTTATACCAACATTGGTCCTTAATTTCAATAACTTTTCTCCCTCTCTGGTATTTATCCCTCTGTGGATTTATAGAGAGCAATCACAGCTCCCTTCAGCCGTCCTTTGATTAGGCTGAACAAGCCAAGCATCAGGATATGTCTGCTCACTCTGCAGCCTCTTGGAGGCAGGAGAGGAATGTGTGGTGAGTGGGTCCAGCCAGTTTCGATAAACATTGATATCAAAATCAAAATCAGCATTTCTTTGTGATGAAAGACTCCCATGTCTCAGAGTGACTAGTAACGCAACATGTATGCTGCAAGAAAGCATCAGAAAGAGAAGCTGCAGTTCCAGCTTTCTGTTGTTTGTTCTTTCCATCTCTCTCTCTACTTTTGTGCATGTGTGTGTTGTGCTGTCTGGAGAAAAACTGAACTCAACTCCAACAGCAGCAACCCAAAAACTACCACCTAATTTTGAGTCTCTCTTTTTCTAAAGAACTCTAAAAAACTGCCACCAGGGGACTTCTTTTTTAAAAGATGCTCTAAAGAAAAAAGGAAAAGGAAAATCCTTAAAAAGATGTAGGCTCTGCAAGTTCTTGAGATCCATTGGAATTTCCTGGTACCCAGCAGTATTCATTAAGGATCTTCTCTATCTAAGGAGGAATAACTGTCTTCTGCCGAAATTAACATTTCCAATCTGCCACGCAGAGCCCAGAGAATGACTCTGTCTCTCTGCTTGAGTTAGTACTCTATTCAGTGTACGGGGAGATTTTGGCAAACCACTACAGTGCCTGAATCACTACTGCACACTGCTAAAAGTAGCCAAGTCAGCAGGCCGTAAATTGGCTGATGCAGCAGCCTTAGCATGACCAAGGCAGGAGGAGAGGGGGTTTGCCCCAAATTTCCTGGTGTCGTACGCAGCTGTGTGCTGCTCCAGCGGCTAGCCCAATCCCCCGGCCAGCTGAGCCGGCCAGGAAAGCTCCCCCTGCTCCCGCACTGCACTCACTCCACCCTTCCCCATAACCCCCTTGCCAACTCCACCCCTTCCCCTGAGCTATGTCCCAGGGGACTGCAGCAGGGGTCGGGCACACCCTGCACTCACAGGGCAGTGGGAAGTGGAGCGACCCAGAACCAGCCCACCCTGCTCTGCCAGCTCCCAGCCATGCCGCTGGTGAGTGCTGGGGGGTGGTTCCCCCATTCCCCCCAAGTCCCAAGGCTGGGAGCCAGGGGAGCAGAGTGGAGTGGGCTGGGGCTGGGTCACTCCACTTCCCTCCGCCCCATGAGTGTGGGGTCAGGCCTGCCCTGCATTCACTGGGCGCAGGAAATGGAGCAACCCGGCCCAAACCCGCTCCACTCTGCTGGTGAGTGCTGGGGGGCAGTTTCCCTCCTGCCCCCCAAACCTGCTCCTGCCCCCCACAGACCTTGGGAGTAGCCCCCCCTCCCCATTGAGGCCTGGGGTTGCGCCCCGCGGAGGCCGGGGGCCAGCAACCCCCCCACTGGGGGGGCTGCATAGGGCACCACAATGTCTAGGGCTGGCTCTGAACTACAAAGTGTTAGCAACTTGAATACAGGTGGACACGGCGCCCCTGTTGGGCCAGACAGGCAAATTCGTTCAGTCTCATTGCAGGGCTCAAAAACCTAGGTGCTCCGCAGTAGAGAAATACCCCCAATGAGCCAGAGGAGCAGGCAGAGAGTTCAGCTATGGAAATGCAAGCGTCCTGCAGATGGGGCAGTCCTGGAAAGTCCGACTCAGCCTGGAACAATTGATTTCAATTACACCTCGGAGAGACTGGGAGGAAATGAACCGAGAGGGAGAGAACAGATCCAATGCAAACATTAATCCAGTCTCTATCCTGCCTACAGGGCCCCCCTTGTTCCAGGGCAGCTGTGGGGGAGGCCTCTGTCCTCAGGAAAGGCCTCTGGCTGCCCTCTATCCACAGGAACATCCTGTTGGTGTTGCTTTTACTGAGTCTCTTCCCCCAAAGTGATCTCAATGACTGTGATCCATTGGCAGGTTTCTGAGTGGAAGCAGTAGTGGAGTCCCAGGAGCAGGGAGCTTGCAAACTCCAGATAGTTCTGGAAACCTCAGATTCACCTTGAGAGGATGGCAAAGGCTCAGGCTCCCTCTTCCAGCCTTTCCTCTGCATCCCACCCAACGAACAGTCCCTGGCAGAGCGGGAGCCTATTTCCCTCTTGGTGTGGTGGAGAGACCAAAGTTACGGAAAGGAAGTCAGGACTCCTGGGTTATGTCTATCATCCTGCCACTCATTCTCTGTGTGACTGTGGGCAATTCATTTCTCCCTGTGCCTCAGTTTACCTATCTGTATAATGGGGATATGTTCAGAGTGGCTTTTGTTTGCAAGGTGTTTTTAAGATCCTTCAATAAAAGATGCTGCACAGGATGATGATAGTTACTGATGAGAATTACTGATCTCTGCTCTCTTAGTGGCTGCCCTGTGGGCCTGCAGAAAGTGTTTGTGTCTCCTCTCAGTCATGGGTTCCCATATTTCTCTGTGTACTTTCTACCCAGCTATCCTGGGCTTTTACAAACCCTATAGAGAACTAGGCATTGTCGCTAGTTTTCTTCCTAATCTACTATAATTGTTAAGTATACACAAATACACAGAACAGCCAATTCCTCTGTGACTCAGCACAGAGCCCTAGAGTTCTCATCTCCCTTTGGGAAGGTCCCTTAATTACTGTTTACTCATAAAGCTGGCTGAAGAGCACAGAAGTGGAGACAGGCTTGTCTCCAGCCTGTTTACGTCCAGATGCTGCTTCTCCCCTAGAGGCAGAGTGAACCCCCCTGGGATTGCACAGACATATATTATAAACAGTGCACACCCCAGTGTTGGCTCTCAGCTTGGGATGCTGCTGTACATGCTCTGGTGAGAGAGGTGTGGGACACGGCTACCTGAGGGGGATTCCCAGGGAAGACACTTCCGTCTCAGTATTCAGAGGTACCCATCTCTTGCAGAGGAGTCACCTGCTCAACAAACCTAGTACATGGGTTTGGTGGGATAGAGAGTAAGTCTGTGGTCCCTTCCCCTCTGCACAACCATTAAACATCCCAGGACCCTTGCCATATGGGATGAGTGCCCTGGCTGATGGCCTCCAGCCCAAAAGTGGCTGCGTTTCAAGTGGATCCTTTAAGAGGAAAGGTGTTAGTAGATTTACAATAAAAGACCAAATTCGGAGGCTGTTGTCCATACTTTGCTCAGGCCCCAGAGGCAAAACTCTCTTGGAGTTAAAACTAAGACCTGAGGAGCCGGCTGTGTTAATGCACAGACACTGTCACATCTTCCTCCTCCATTTCAGGGCTCTTTCAGCCGGAAGCTGACACACAGCGTGGGAAATTTCAGTCCACACTGTTAATGTTTGACAAACTTATCAGCAACTGAAAATGAGGTCTCCTAATTGAAGGTGTCAGACAGCCTTAATTAAAAGTGGTGACACTATCACCACCTACAATGGCTAATCCATTTATGAATCCCATTTAGCTACGCGCTTTGCTCCAGTAACGTCAGTAGCAAGGAGTTGCCCAGGCCAATTATGGATTATGCAAACTATTTTCTTTTATCAGTGAAGTTCCTAGGGTTTAAGGTCAGAAGAGAGCATTAGGTCAACCATTCTGAGCTCGTGTATAACACAGGTGATTAAATTTCACCCAGTTACCCCTGTGTTGAGACCAATGCCTTTTATTTGACTCAAACCTGGTTTATACTAGGATTTTAGATCATAGAATCATAGAGCCACAGGGTTAAAAGGGAGCACAAGGGTTATCCAATCTAACGCCCTGCTGAGATGCAGGATATACTGTGTCTAAACCATCCCAGACAGATGACTATCCAGCCTCCTTTGGAAAACCTCCATTGCAGGAGCTTCCATTATCTCCCAAGGCATCTGTTCCATTGTCCTACTGTTCTTACAGTTCATACAGTTAGGAAGTTTTTTCCTGAGATATTATCTAAATCTGCTAAACTGCAGTTTGAACACATTGACTCGTGTCCCGTTTTCCCACCAGCTGTGGAAAGAAAGAACAACTTTTCTTCATCTTTTTTATGGCAGCCTACTCCAACTCATCACTTCATTGTCTATGTATCTAAGGATCGCATCAGCCCTTTTGGCCACAGGCTCACATTGGGAGCTCACAATGAGTTGGTTTTCCACAGGGACCCCTAAATCCTTTTGCAGGTCCATAATACAATGCCCTAGTCTATGGGTCGGGCCTGCCTTCCCTGTTCTTAGAGGATAACTGTGCATTTGACAGCACTAAAACATTTTTTTTCCATGGGCTCAGCTCACCAAATGTTCCAGATCAGTCGGTATGACTGCCCTGGCCTCCTAATTGTAACCACTCCGCCAATCTTTCGGTCATCCGCAAATTTTACCTACAGTGATTTTCTATTTGCTTCTAAATTATTGATGTATCGAATAGGATTCAGTCTAGAACTGCTCCCTGCAGAACACCACTACAAAAACCTCCATTGGCTAGCAATGTCCCATTGACAGCGGCTTTCTGAGATCTGTCAGTTAACCATTTTTAGTCCATTTAACGTGTACTCTACTGATATTGTATAGTGTTCATTTTTGATTTTACTGTTTTCCTCACTAAATCAAATGCCTCAAAGAGTTTGAACGTACACTCTCATTAAAGGATGAATTGGGTTTCTTTGACAAGAATAGCTTTCCATAAACTGTTTTGTTGACTGGCATTAATTATATCCTTAGACTTTTGTTTCAACTAATCCCCTACCAGTTTGTGGGTGATACCAAGCTGGGAGGGGTTGCAAGTGCTTTGGAGGATAGGATGAAAATTCAAAATGATCTGGACAAACTGGAGAAAGGGACTGAAATTAATAGGATGAAAATCAAGAAGGACTAATGCAAAGTTCTCCACTTAGGAAGGAGGAATCAGTTGCACACATACAAAATGGGAAATGACTGACTAGGAAGGAGTACGGCAGAAAGGGATCTAGGGGTCATAGTGGACAATTAGCTAAATATGAGTCAAGAATGTAATGCTATTGCAAAAAAAGCAAACATCATTCTGGGATGTATTAGCAGGAGCATTGTCAGCAAGACAAGAGAAGTAATTTTTTCCGCTTGATGCCATGCTGATTAGGCCTCAACTGGAGTATTGTGTCCAGTTTTGTGAGCCACATTGGAGAAATTGGAGAAAGGCCAGAGAAGAGCAATAACAATGATTAAAGGTCTAGAAAACATGACCTATGAGGGAAGACTGAAAGAACTTGGTTTATTTAGTCTGGAAAAGAGAAGACTGAGAGGGGACATGATAACAGTTTTCAAGTACCTAAAAGGTTGTTACAAGGAGGAGGGGGAAAAATGTTGTCCTTAATCTCTGATGATAGGACAAGAAGCAATGGGCTTAAATTGCAGTAAAGGATGTTTAGGTTGGAAATTAGAAAAAAAAACCTTTCTACTCTCAGGGTGGTTAAGCACTGGCATGAATTGCCGAGGGATGTTGTGGAATCTCCATCATTGGAGATTTTTAAGAGCAGGTTAGACAAACACCTGTCAGGGATGGATCGGTCAGTTTGTAACTCTGGTGTTCATAACTCTAATGATCTCCTGTACATGCTGTTTAGCATCCTTCTTGCCTGCTAATGGACTGGAAAGTGTTTCATCACCTCAGCTGATATGAGTTTATTATACTGCTTCTTTCCAAATGCAGAACAAGACTATTTCTTGAATCATTTCTACCTTTCCTGCAACATTAACAAGTTTCCTTTCTCCCCCTAGTAATTGACATAAACCTTTTCTATGATTTCTTTTGTTCTTAAAACACTTAATAGTCTCCTTTTGGTGATCCGTAGCTTTGCCAAGCATGGATTTTTCCCTGATGTCATGAATGTCCCTTATCAAATTTAATAACTTCTGATTTGTATTGCATGCTATTTTTCTTTTTTCCCATTTGTTATATGTTGCTCCCCCACCACCAATTGCTGCCTTCACTTTACCACTGACCTGGGTTTTTATCTACAGTTGTCCACTTTTTTTACTATAGAATTATGACTTTTTATCTCTCTAGTAAACTCTCCTTAAAGTAATCCCAAGTTTCATTCTCATTTTTCTGTCTACATTTTGCCTCTCAGTCAGATTTGCTTATAATTTGCCTCAGCTCTTGGGTATTAGACCTTTTGAAGCATTAAGTATCCATAGATATTACTGCTTGGGAACTGTTCTCGGTCCATTTGAATGAATGAATTGAATGAATCACTTCCATTCTTTATTTGTCCCTTCTCAAAACTAAATAGTCCCAAACATTTCAGTCTGTCCACATAAGCCAGCCTCATTCTCACAGTCTGTCTCCCCCATTCTCACAGTCTGTCTCAGAGACCCCCTTTCTATTGGCTATATCTTTTAATAGAGACTGGGTGACCAAAATTGAATGGAAGTCCAGATCAGGTTATTCTCCATCCTATTACTGAGGCATCTGAACATTGTCTTTGTTTTGGCCACTACTGTGAATGAGCAGGTGTTTCCGTGGAGCTGTTATCAATGACACACAGGTCTTCTCCCTGAGGTCTGTTCTAGTTGGGATCTATCCCCGGCACTTGTCTTGGCAAAGCTTTGGTTTTTTTCCACTCTCATATTTTCAGTTCCTGGGTGAATGGGGAACTCCCTACAGCATGGACTCTCTAGTCTGAATTTCATTGCATTAAGGAACAATGATGAATAACCAGTATCTACACCAGGGGTAGGCAACCTTTCAGAAGCGGTGTGCCGAGTCTTCATTTATTCACTTTAATTTAAGGTTTCGCGTGCCGGTAATACATGTTAACATTTTTTAGACGGTCTCTCTCTATAAGTCTATATTATATAACTAAACTATTGTTGTATGTGAAGTAAACAAGGTTTTCAAAATGTTTAAGAAGCTTCCTTTAAAATTAAATTAAAATGCTGATCTTACGCCGCCAGCCTGCTCAGCCCACATCCAGCCTGGGGTTAAATAAATAAATAAAAATAAATTAATGGAGATATCCCATCTCCTAGAACTGGAAGGGACCTTGAAAGGTCATCGAGTCCAGCCCCCTGCCTTCACTAGCAGGACCAAGTATTGATTTTGCCCCAGATCCCTAAGTGGCCCCCTCAAGGATTGAACTCACAACCCTGGGTTTAGCAGGCCAATGCTCAAACCACTGAGCTATCCCTCCCCCCCCAGGTTCTGTTCACCTAGGCCTGCAGCGGGCTGAGCGGGGCGACTCGAGGTCAGGGCAGAGGGCTGGGGTGTGTGTGGAGGTGCAGGGCAGAAGGCTGGGTGTTGGGGGCAACTCGAGGTCAGGGCAGAGGGCTGGGGGGTGTGGAGGTCCAGGGCAGAAGGCTGGGTGTTGGGGGCAACTCGAGGTCAGGGCAGAGGGCTGGGGGGTGTGGAGGTCCAGGGCAGAAGGCTGGGTGTTGGGGGTGACTCGAGGTAAGGGCAGAGGGCTGGGGGGTGTGGAGGTGCAGGGCAGAAGGCTGGGTGTTGGGGGCGACTCGAGGTCAGGGCAGAGGGCTGGGGTGTGTGTGGAGATGCAGGGCAGAAGGCTGGGTGTGGGGGGGGTGCAGGGCAGAGGGCTGGGGTGTGTGGGGGGGTGCAGGGCAGAAGGCTGGGTGTTGGGGGGAGGTCAGGGCAGAGGGCTGGGGGTGTGTGGAGGTGCAGGGCAGACGGCTGGGTGTTGGGGGGAGGTCAGGGCAGAGGGCTGGGGGTGTGTGGAGGTGCAGGGGAGAAGGCTGGGTGTTGGGGGGAGGTCAGGGCAGAGGGCTGGGGGTGTGTGGAGGTGCAGGGCAAAAGGCTGGGTGTTGGGGGGAGGTCAGGACAGAGGGCTGGGGGTGTGTGGAGGTGCAGGGCAGAAGGTTGGGTGTTGGGGGTGACTAGAGGACAGGGCAGAGGGCTGGGGTATGTGTGGGGGGGTGCAGGGCAGAAGGCTGGGTGTTGGGGGAGGTCAGGGCAGAGGGCTGGGGTGTGTGTGGAGGTGCAGGGCAGAAGGCTGGGTGTTGCGGGGAGGTCAGGGCAGAGGGCTGTGGTGTGTGTGGAGGTGCAGGGCAGAAGGCTGGGTGTTGGGGGGAGGTCAGGGCAGAGGGCTCGGGGGGGGTGGAGGTGCAGGGCAGAAGGCTGGGTGTTGGGGGCGACTCGAGGTCAGGTTAGAGGGCTGGAGGTGTGTGGGGTTGCAGGGGAGAAGGCTAGGTGTTGGGGGGAGGTCAGGGCAGCGGGATGAAGGGTGTGGGGAGGGGTGCAGGGCAGAAGGCTGGGGGGGTGTGGGGGTGCAGGGCAGAGGGATGGGTGTGTGTTGGGGTGTGGGGGTGCAGGGCAGAAGGCTGGGTGTGAGGGGGTGCAGGGCAGAGGGCTGGAGGGTGTGGGGGGGTGCAGGGCAGAAGGCTGGGTGTTGGGGGGAGGTCAGGGCAGAGGGCTGGGTGGGGAGGCGTGCAGGGCAGAAGGCTGGGTGTGTGTGGGGGTGCAGGGCACAAGGCTGGATGTGTGGGGGGTTCAGGGGTAAGGGCAGAGGGCTGGGGGGGTGTGGAGGTGCAGGGCAGAAGGCTGGGTGTGGGGGGTTACAGGGCAGAGGGCTGAAGGGTGTGTGGGGGGTGCAGGGCAGAAGGCTGGGGTGCTCGGCTCGTGGGGGTGCTCCCAGCCCCCTGCCCTGAGCGGCTCACGGCAGGGGGCTGGGAGGGATATGCCCTGTTCCACCCCCTTCCCCAAGGCCCGTCCCTACCTCTCTCTGCCTCCTCTATGGAGCAGGGAGCACGCTGCCACTCGGCTCGGCTCGGCTCTGCTCCCCCTCGCAAGGGCCATCACTGGCAGGGAGAAGGAGGGGGAGGAGGAGGGGCCGGAATGCACCAAGATGTGGGAAGAAACTGGGGAGGGGGGGAGCTTGGCTGCCGCAGGACCAAGCTTCTGCCTCCTGCCCCCGCAGGGGAGAGCGGTGGGCGGGGGGGCTGAGTGGGGCAGGGGGCCGGGACCCCCCCCACCGCTCTCCCCTGCCGGGGCAGGAGGCAGAAGCTTGGTCCTGCGGCAGCCAAGCTTCCCTCCTCCCCCTTCTTCCCCCAGCGTGGCACTTTCTGGCCCCTCCGCCCCTCCTCCTCCTCCTCTCACCGGGCAGGCAGCGTGCCACTCAGAATCGGCTCGCGTGCCGTCTTTTGCACACGTGCCGTAGGTTGCCAACCCCTGATCTACACTCTGGTTTCCTTCTGGTGCCTATTAAGCTTTTCCACACCGCAACATGTAGGAATTATTGACGCATGAAGCACCATCAAATACGGAATTGGCTTTAGTAGCATCCTTGTTCATAATTCATTTCTCTGAACAGTGAAAATGTCGTTTTTCAGTGTATGAAGTGTGACCAATCTGCTTCACCTAAGAGAACAGCCTCCAGTAGTGCATGTAGTGTCTCATATTAACATTGTCTCTCCATCCAGGCATTTGTACTGCAACGTTCACCCTAGACCCTGGACACATACAGAAAGTTAGTGGAACGTACAGTACATGCAGGGAACACCGTTCTGCCTCAGAGTTGGACACCTTCTCCCCTACTCCATGTCAGATTCCAACACAACCGACTTCACCAAGCCTTCCACCTTCATCCTGCTGGGCATTCCTGGCCTGGAGATGGCCCATGCCTGGATCTCAATCCCCTTCTGCACCATATATGTATTAGCTGTCTTGGGAAACTTCACCATCCTGTTCATTGTGAAGAGGGAGCCGAGCCTCCATGGACCTATGTACTATTTCCTCTGCATGCTGGCCATCAATGACCTGGTCCTGTCCACGTCCATCCTACCCAAGACGCTGGGCATCTTCTGGTTCAATTCCAGGGAGATAGATTTCAGTGCCTGTCTCACCCAGATGTACATCATCCACTGCTTCTCATCGATGGAGTCTGGGATCTTCGTGGCCATGGCTTTTGATCGCTATGTGGCCGTCTGTGATCCCCTGAGACATTCCACCATCCTGACAAACCCTGTGGTGGCCAAGATCATCCTGGCCGTGGTGCTGCGTGGCAGCATGCTCTCACTGCCCTGTCCCATCCTGGCGTGGCAGTTGCCATATTGCAGAGCCAACATCATCCCCCACTCACACTGCGAGCACATAGCTGTGGTGAATCTGGCCTGCACTGACATCCGCGTCAGTAGTTACTACAGCCTCTCCGTGGAATTCTTGGTGATTGGTCTGGATGTGTTTTGTATCACTGTGTCCTATATCCAGATCCTCAGGGCCATCTTCAGGCTCCCCACAAAGGACGCCCGGCTCAAGACTTTTGGGACCTGCGGCTCCCACCTCTGTGCCCTCTTAACCTGTTACATCCCAGATCTCTTCTCCTCCCTCACACACCGGTTCGGCCACAATGTGCCCCTGCATTTCTTCATTCTCAGTGCTAATGTGTACATTCTGGTGCCTCCGTTGCTACATCCCCTCATCTACGGGTTGAGGACCAAAGAGATCCGCGACAGGCTGCTACAGCTCTTCACTCATAAAGGGGTGTAAATGTTTCTCCTGGTGCTCTGGCACTCAGAACGAGCTCCATGTAGAGTTGACTGGTGACTTGGTTCTGGGCCCTCTTCACTGAATCCCTTACTGGACAGTCAAAGAGACATTAAAACCTTTCCTGACCTTACTGTGCTGTGTCAGTTTGACAATCTGGGGAATCCATCTATGTACAACTCACTGGGTTGCCACCTTTCTAATTGCTGGGAAATGGACCCTTGAAACCCCATCCAAAACCCCTCCTCTTCTGCCAAGACTCCACCCCGGCTTTGCCTCTTCCCCCTAAGGCATCACCCCTGTCATTTGCTCCTCTCTTCCCCTCCCCTTGTCACTCACTGGATCATTTCTACCTCCCTCCCCACTCCCTGCTGGAATGTAGCTATTTCTGTAATTTTTAGGGTGGCAACTTTAACCGTAATTCCAGGGTTGACTTAGGCTTGTGAAAACTCTAGTTTATTGGCAGATAAATTAGCAAATAGCTGACAAGAGCACTGTATCTAAGTCCTATATGAAAGAAAGAAAATTAAATAAGTATTAGACCCATTCATCTCTAAAACCAATATGTTCTTACATTTTGTAGCAAGTCACATAAGGGACACTGGTTAGGTTTAAAATTTTAATATATGTATTTACTTTGTTACTAACTCTGTAGAGAGAGAGATCCCATCAGGACTCCTGGGTTCTATCTCAGCTGTGGGAGAGGAGTGGAGTCTAGTGGGTTACAGTGGGGGCAGATTCATGTGGGTTCTATATAAAAACATCAGAAGGGCCATACTTGGTATGATCAAGAGCAATAAAGTGTTTTTCATGGGTTGTTAATTTGGGGGATCTTTAAATATCACTATACCAGGAAGGGTCCTTATTCCTGATTCTTTGGGCATCTACTCTGTTTTATGGCCTGTTTTCATTGTGGGGGAGGGTTGGATTCCACTTCCCTTCTGATTGCTTCTGTCTCTCACTTTTAAGAGGCATGGGTCAGGTTCTGCCCTCAGAGACATGGTTATCAAGAGCTGCTCTCTGTAGCTGATGGCGGGAACAATTGTACCGGGACCCCAAACTCAGGGGCACCACAAAATGTTTGTAATGTACAGTGAAATGACAGCATGGGGGGCCCAGAAAATAGGATGTACCATGTTCCCTGAATTTCTCTTGATAGGCCTGCTGCAAACAGACTGGGGACAGAAGCTGGCTATGCACTTTTCTGAAGCAAATGGCTTGTGGTTGTTACTGGTAGCAGTTGCATAGTGGAAATGTTTGTATTTCAACAGCACCAATATTCCAGCAGTTGTCAGATCTCTGTGTCCCATGCGGACTGCCATAATATGTCCAGATTCTGCCCTCCATAGATATCAACACTATCTGTATGTGAGATGCATTGTGTCCCATAGCTGTCCACTCACTGCTCTGCTGTAAGGTCATTATAACAAGGTCAGCCCGTGCTCCATGTTGGAACTTTATACATGTGATATTTACTTTTGCATGGGCCCAGACCAATAGTTTCAATATCGATTGTACATGCAGACTGTGCCAGTCCTTTATCAAATTTGCTTCTGCCTAAAGGGGACCTACTCCCAGGATCCTCTGTGGCCATCCATGCGTAAGTCATGTTAAGTTATGCTCCCTCCAAAAGGACTGGCAATGACGACAGCCACAGGTCTCCCGAGCATATGCGGGGCTCAGATTGGCATTTCCAGGTACTCCGGCAGGGCAGCTTCGCTCTAGGTGTGAATTCTGTAAAAAGAGACTTTAGACACAACAGAACCAGTCCATCTGAAGGGTTTGCTCTTCTCACGTGAATTTATTGCTGGAACTGGCGCTGGCTTGACAGCCCTGGAGATAGCTTAGGGGGAGCCAATCTACAATCCCCCAGGCCATTCCAATAGGCCTCATCTCTGACCAACAGAGGCTGCCTCTGAGGGGCGCTGGAACCAGGAAGGGGTGGGGACAAGAGGCCATGGTTCATCCATTTTTCACCATGGGCCTGGCCCTCTGCCCCTCCATATCCCCCTGAGGTCTCACTCCCCTGCCACGTCAGAAGCCAGAGCTTGACCGGGAAGCCCAGGCCCCTCCAGCTCCCCAAGGCTTCTGGCTTGGCAGGGGGGGACGGGAACTTGGGGGAAAGAGTAGGGGCAGGGGCAGGTCCACAGATGGGGTGTGGCCTCGTCCTCCCCCCACACATTTAGGAAGAATCTGTTGCCTTCTGCCTCTAAGGATTGGGAGTGCAGCTGAGTCCCCCAGGCTGGCTCCAGCCATCTCCTCTCTGCTGAGATTCCCTCGGGGGGGAATAATTAGCCACCATTGTTCCACAAGTATCAGGGCTGAGCCATCCAATCCCATTACCTACATGAATGGTAATCCTCACATCACAATCCCTTCCCTCCTCTCCCCATAGGATACAATGCATAGTGAGTAAGAATGGTTCCAATCAGGTTTCTCTTTCAGCCAACTGCAATGGGCCAGATCTCCAGCTGCATTAAATGCATACAATTCTAATAGCTCCCTGCCCGTTTATACCAGACCAGGGCTGGGTCTGACAGCTCACAAAGCAGGAGAGTCTATTTTCAGGCAGATATTTTATGGACTGTTCTTACTACATCTAATGAGAAGAGTGCAGAGAAAAAGGAACAAAAGGTGCTTTGAGGCCTCATTCACCGCTAAAAGCCTCTGTAATGAGCGTTGATTGGCTGCAGTGGAGGAGCCAAGAATAGGACATTTGTGACTCACTCTTTGTGTGGCATTAGCACAGTATTAATGAAAAAATAATGCGGAGAAAATGCCACCTTGTCATGGCTTTGATTGCTACGTCGTTAATTGTAAACCACCTCTCATTTTAACCACTCTGCCAATCTTTGGGTAGTCCGCAAACTTTATCTGCAATGATTTTCTATTTGCTTCCAAATCATTGATGGAAATATTGAATAACATCAGGCCAAGAACTGATCCCTGCAGAACCCCACTAGAAACACCCCCATTCACTGACAATGGCCCATTCACAACTACTTTCTGTGATCTGTCAGTTAGACAGTTTTTAGTCCATTTTACGTATGTTCTACTGATATTGTATTGTGTTCATTTTAATCTGGATGTTTTCCCATCCTAAATCAAATGCTTCAGAGAAATCAAAGTCTATTTCATATGTGCAGTTCCCTTGATCAGCTAAATGTGTACTCAGATTAAAGGATAAAATCGGCTTCATTTGACCGGGCCTTTTTTCCATAAACCATTTTGTTGACTGGAATTAATTATATTCCTAGGTTTTTTTTTTAAGCCATACGAGCTTTTCCATTGTTTCCTAAGTTTGTCAAACCATTAAACAAAAAACAAAAAAACCATTCCCTTTATTTTTAATGGTTTATGTTTAACACAGTACTGTCCTGTGTTTACCTCTTTTTTTTTTCTTTTGCTCTGCTGTGTCTGATTCTGTACTTCTGGTTCTGAATGAGGTGTTTGGTGGATCAGTCTGTTGGTAATTCTGGTGTTTTTAACTCTAAGGTTATGTTGTAGATGCTGTTTAACATCCTTCTCAATTGCTAATGAACTGGAAAGTATTTCATCACCTCATATGATATGGAATCATAGAAGAGTGGGGTTGGAAGAAACCTCAGGAGGTCATTTAGTCCAACTCCCGGCTCAAACCAGGATCAACCCCAACTAAATCATCCCAGCCAGGGCTTTGTCAAGCCCGGGCCTTAAAAACCTCTAATGATGGAGATTCCACCCCCTCCCTAGGTAACCCATTCCAATGCTTCACCACCCTCCTAGTGAAATAGTGTTTCCTAATATCCAACCTAGACCTCCCCCACTGCAACTTGAGACCATTGCTCCTTGTTCTGTCCTCTGCCACCACTGAGAACAGCCTATCTCCATCCTCCACTCCCCTTCAGATAGTTAAATGTTGCTATCAAATCCCCCTACACTTGTCTTTGTTGAACCGTATCAGATTTCTTTTGGTGCAATCCTCCAATTTGTCTAGGTCCCTCTGGACCCTATCCCTACCCTCCAGCATATCTACCTCTCCCCCCAGCTTAGTGTCATCTGTGAACATGCTGAAGGCACAATTTCTATCCACATTATAGTCCATTCATCCAATCCACATTATTTTTAATTTCTGGCAAGAATACTGTGGGAGACTGTATCAAATCCTTTGCTAAAGTCAAGATATCCCACATCCACTGCTTTCCTCATGTCCACAGAGCCAGTTATCTCATCTTAGAAGGCAATCAGCATGGTCAGTCATGACTTGCCCTGGGTGAGTACCTCATACTGCTTCTTTCCAAATGCAGAACAAAACTATTTCTTGAACACTGCTATGTTTTTACCCTGTAGTAACCCTAAAGCTTTTCTATGATTTCATTTGGTCTTGGTATACATAATAAAGTCCTTTTTGTTATCCTTAGCTCGGGCAAGCATGGATTTTCCCTAATTTCTTTAGCATCCCTTATCAATTTTCATAACTTCAAACTTGTATTGCTTGCTACCTACTATCCCTTTTTCCCCAATTGCTATATATTGCTTTTTCTTCCCTAACTACTGCCTTTGCTTGCCAGTGAACTGGGTTTTTTAGCCAATGTTGTCCACTTTCTTGGCTGTGGAATCGTGGCTTTTAACTATCTAATAACCTTTTCTCAAAGAACTCCCAATTTTCATTCCCATCTGTCTATATTTTTCCCGCTAATTAGTTTTGCTGACAATTTTCCTCTGGTTTGCAGAATTAGCTCTATTGAAGCTGTAAGTATCTACACATATTACTGGTTGGGAACTGTTCTCTGTCTGATCATCTGAATGTAATCAGTTCCATTCCTCATTTTCCTCTCCTCTATCTTGCCCCCTTCTTTGTCTGTTCTCTAAACTCAACAAACCCAGATTTTTCAATTTGTGCGCATACAGCAACCTCCCCCATTCTCATAGCTTGTCTCATAAATCCCCTTTATAATGCTATAACCTTTATAGAGACTGGGTGACCAACACTAAGAACATATCCAGAGCAGCTTATTCTCCCTCCCATTCCTTAGGCACCCAAACATTGTCTTTGATTTGGCCACTGCTGTGACTGAGCAGGTGTTTCTGTGGAGCTGCTATCAGTGATGCCCAGGTCTTTTCCCTGAGGTGTGTTCTAGTTGGGATGTTTCCCCCAACACAGGTCTTGGCAAAGGTTTGTTTTTTCTTCCACTCTGAGATTTTGAGCAACCGCATGAATGGGGAATTCCCTACAGCATGGATGCCCTAGCCTGGCTTTCATTGCACTAAGGAACGAAGAGAGATAACCAGTATCCACACTCGTGTTTCCTCCTGGTTCCTATTAGTGTTTCCCAAAACACAACATGTAGGAATTATTGACATATGGCTCACCATAAAATAAGGAATTGGCATTAGTAGGGTCACTTGTTCATAATTCATTTATCTGAATAATGAAAATGTTATTTTTCAGAGTGTGAAGAGCGACCAATCTGGTTTACCCATGAGAAAACCCTCCAGTACTGTATGTAGTGTGTCTCTCCATCCAGCCATTTGTACTGTGAGCATCACCCTAGAGCTTGGGCACATACAGGAAGTGAGGGGAACATATGGTACATGTAGGAGACATTGTTTTGCCTCAGAGTTCGACACCTCCTCTACTCCACGTCAGCTTCCAAAACAACCAACTTCACTAACCCCTCCACCTTCCTCCTGCTGGGCATTCCTGGCCTGGAAGCAGCCCCTGTCTGGATCTCCATCCCATTCAGCACCATGTATATCATAGCCATCTTGGGGAACTTCACTATCCTATTCATTGTGAAAAGGGAGCCGAGCCTCCATGGACCCATGTACGATTTCCTCTGCATGCTGGCCGTCACTGACCTGATCATGTCCATATCCATCCGGCCCAAAATGCTGAGCATCTTCTGGTTCAGTTCCACTGAGATAGATTTCAGTGCCTGCCTCACCCAGCTGTACTTCATTCACTGCTTCTCAGCGATGGAGTCTGACATCTTCATGGCCATGGCTTTTGATCGCTATGTGGCCATCTGAGATCCCCTGAGACATTCCACCATCCTGACAAACCCTGTGGTGGCCAAGATTAGCCTGGCTGTGATGCTGCAGAGCAGAATGATCATACTGCCCTATCCTTTTGTACAGAGGCAGTGGCCATATTGTAGAACAAACATTATCTAATACTTAGGGTCTTGAAAACCTTTTTGGCAGACAACTTATCAATTAGCTGACAGAAACACTCTATCTAATTCCTGTATAAAAGAAAGAAAATTAAATAAATACTAGACCCACTCAGCTCTAATACATGTCCTGACATCGTGTGGCAAGTCACTTAAGGGACACTGGTTAGGTTTAAAATTGTAATGTATATTCTTACTTTGTTACTTACTCTCTGGCAAGAGACCCTGTCAGGACTTCTGGGTTCTACCTCAGCTCTGGGAGCGGAGTTGGGTCTAGTGAGTTATAGCGGGGGTCAGATAGATCAGGGGTCTATACAAGAACATCAGAATGTCCCTACTGGGTAAGGCCAATGGTCCATCTTGCCCAGTATACTGTCTTCCAAGAGTGGCCAATGCCAGATGCTTCAGAGGGAATGAATTGAAAACAGCAGTCATCAAGTGATTCATGCCCTGTCTACCACTCTCAGCTTCTGGTAGACAGAGGCTAGGGACACCATATCTGCCCATCCTGGCTAATAGCTATTTATAGACGTATCCTCCATAAACTTATTTAGTTCTTATTGGAACCACAATATAGTTTTGGACTTCACAACAGTCTCTGGGAAACCATTCCACAGGCTGACTGTGAAGCAATACTTTCTTTTGTTTCTTTTAAATCTGCTGCCTATTTATTTCATTGGGTGATCCCTAATTCTTGTGTTATATGATGGATTAAATAACATTTCCTTATTCTATTTTTTCACAGCATTCATGATTTTATAGACCTCTCTCTCATATCCTCCTCTAGTCATCTCTTTTTCAAACTGAAAAGTCCCAGCCTTTTTAATCTCTCCTCATACAGAAGGTATTCCATACCCATAATCATTTCTGTGGCCCTTCTATGTACCTTTTCCAATATATCTTTTTGGGGATTGAGCAACTGTTGTGGTCAAAGACCCCCACGCAGTTATTTTAGTTCAAAGACTCAAGCCTGAGGCCAGTTTATTGACATACATACCAGTGCACTGGGGTGCAGTCCGGAGACTGACACCCCGAGCAGCAGCTCGCAGGCTCCTTTATTTCGTCAAACCGCAAGCAAAGTAGAAACAATAGTCATGAGTTAAGAAATTAGGGTTGGGGTTAGTCCCTCCCCCAAACCACGAGTTAAGAAAGTAGGGTTGGGGTCAGTCCCCCCCCCCCCCCCGTACCTTCCTTATTAATTTTCCGAGAAGTGGTTTTCCCCAGGGGTGGTACTTGGCACCAGTTTGGGTACATTTCTCAAGACACGTTATTTTCCGGGGTCTTTTGGTTAAAGATTGGGGGGGGGGGGTTCCATGGGACGCCTAAAGAGGATCTATGATTGGCTATTTTTGCAGATAGCTGGAGTCACGGAGTGGGTCACAGATGACCCAAAGGAGAAGCTGCATGAGTCAGTTTGCATTTAGCTAAAGTTACCTATTGCTTCACACAAGCGGTTATTATATTTCATCAGTTATTAACATATTTCATTAGTGCTGCTGCGGGGGCTTTTTATTCTTTCCCTCCTTGCCCCCCCTCTGGACATGACCCTTGACCTAGTCTAGCTCAGGCTTTAGGCCTGCCCTACTCTGTGTAAAGGCAGTTAGCATAACAGATCTCTGTTGGAGGGTTTATTTCGGGGCCCACAGATTCAAAGCTCTGGCTATCAAAAAGAAGGCCCCCCTGCTCTATTTCCCCACAATTTCCCTCCTCTGATGCCCTATAGGCATCACTACTATTATTAAACAAAGGGGCCATAGGACAGTATTTGGATTTAGAAACGACACTAATGTGGTCAATTTCCGGATCTGAGGGACAATATAGTGTGGGGTGGGGAACATCTGTGAAAATAAAAAGGGCTTCCGGTGGTGGTCAGGGCTGAACCGGGAGCCGGGGCAAACGGCAAAATTTACATAGACAACAAGCAACAGCCAACATTAATCCGCAACAAATTGCTAAAACAATCCAAAATAGAATGTGAAGGGCAGAAGAGGTTAGCCAACTGGCTGTAACTTGGGCAATTTCCTTAGAGGCAAAGCACGCGATGTCGTGGGAGGAGCATAAGGTATGTACTCGATAAGCAGTTTGGAAGGCTTTGGCCTCTTTGTTGTATTCTATTTTTATTACATGCATTTGGGTCTTGCAGGTGAGATAAGTTGGAGAGCAGAGGGAGTAGAGAAGTGAGGTTTAGGAAGCGGTTAGGGATAGGGGAAGTCCAATTAAATGTAAAAGGAACACTTGGATGGAGGGTTACATAAACCTGAGGATTAGCAGGCCATACAATAAAGTGGCTTCCTTGTGCAGTGGTTAAGTTAAGGTGAAAGGGGATAGGGATGTGGGGGTCCGATGGCAGGGCACATCCATGGCTCTTACTAAATAGTAATTTTCCCTCTGGATCTTTACCTATCGCTTCCCCTTCCCAACATGCCAAATCAAAACGTTAACCACTTCTTCAGGATGCAATTTGCGGAGCCAAAATAGCTGTGGGGGTTCCAAGGGCCATAATGACCACAAGGTTTCGATACCCACCCAGATATATTAAGCAGCGAAATCATAGGGAGTGGTGATGAAATGGCTAGGTTTATGGTGTGGTTTAACTTCCCATACCTGCCGGTGGATAACCCAGTCCCATAGACAATTCGCCCAGGGTTCTGGCACAAGTAAGTGCACTGGAGCCCAGGTGCCATTAATAGGTTCTGAAGCTTGGAAGGTACATGCGACAGAGTCACAGCTCCATTTTGACAATGTCCACTTCCACAGCTTGGGTGGCACTCCCACAGTAGTGGTAAGGGTTTCAGGCCACTGCTGATTTAAAACATCGGTTTGCATTTTTTTCTAAGAGATTGTTAAAGAAATCCTGCATTTGACTACAAGCTGAATCCCAGACAGTGTCCTTTCCTGCTAAGGCAAGGGTGTTTATTAATTTTTGTAGGAGGGTTTGGGTTGTGGTTCCCATAGTAGCATTTAGCACAATCCACCATTGGAAACGATAATCCCATTGGTAGGGTGTACTATACCACATTTGTTGTTTTTAGACCTGAATTTCTCTGAGGCCACAGCCAGACAGATTTGTATGGGAATTGGGAAAGATATGAGGAGGAGTAGCTGGGGAACGGGGACTACAACAATGGGCAACCATGTAGAGCCGGGGCACACTGCAATATGACACAGGCCAAACCGAAGGTCACTGATTGGCTAAAATGTAGGGAAAAAAATACTTTTTCCCTCCCCACCCCAAGTTTGTTAAGGAGGAGAGGCTGAGGAATATTAAAAGTTTCATTTTCAGGTAGTTTTGGCTAGCTTCCGCAAGCTATTCTTCAAGATTTCGTAGTCTTAGTTCACTTAGCTGTCCGGCAATGAGGCTGCAAGGGAGGGGTTACCAACACAATCACCTTGCTTGGTTGGAGGCTTTATTGTGGCCTCAGGTCGAGAAGTTGTTTTCTTAGCAAGGTCCGAAGGCTTAATGGATTTGTCAGCGGACAAGAGTCCCTTAGCATGGGGCCAGGGCAGTTCTTTGCTGATGGACCCTTATGCAGACCCAGTCTCTGGTTTCAGTGAGTGGCAGGACTGCTGTATATAAAAAGACCTAACACATTTCGTTAGTGCCTGACTATTGTGTAATTTATTAAACGACTGTTTATTTGAGCCAGGCCAGCAGGGCACTGCCGGTAGCTGCATTGGGTGCCCTGGTAAAAATTTTATGAGGGCTGAATTTGGTCTTTTGATTGGGAGTGGCCTTCAAAGGGTATTTGGCCATACTGGATCTGTGAAGCTGCACACATACTGGATCTGTGAAGCTGCACATAGCTCTTTTATAATCAGTTCAGATATGCCAGATTGTGACACAAAATCCTTAAGCAAAAGCTCCACAACAGCCCCCGCATGACACATTCTAACAATGCAAAACTGTTGTAAAACCTCCGCCCAAGATCCTGCATTTGCCCTTTTTACTAGAAAATACATTACTAAACTAACACATACTTACAATTATAACATTTAAACATTTGAATAAAATTAATCCAAATATTTAGAAAGAGTTCCCAAAGAGGGAAAAGTGCTGCCTGCCCAATCATCAGGTTGCTGGCAGTAGTGCTGGGCCACAGAGGAAAAGTTTTACTTAACTGCAGCAATCAAAGCTGCACAGTCATCCGGTGATGCACGCGAACAAATAGGGCCAGAGCACCTGAGGCGCAACCGTCCAGGGAGCGCCAAAGGTGTTCAGGGTATAAGGTGTACCCAGCAACACTTCAATATTTCTATTTGTGGCTTTTAGTTGATATTAGCCTTTACTCGCTATTTATTACCAAAACAGATTTAAAATTTTTCATTCTTCTGGCTTTGACTATCCTGCTGCAGCCACAACTTTGGTCTTTATTTAAAACACTTTAAATTTTGTAAAGCATTACGTTACTTTAAGGATCAAATGCTAAATACCAAAACTAAACAACACTAGTTTACTTTGTTTGGCAAAAATAAATTTTCTTGGTTCCATAACCCCAAAACAACATTTATTTATCCTAAACTTATAAAACAAAAATTATACACAACAGGAGTGTTTCTTAACAAATTCAACTAATTTTTTTTATAGTTAAATGATTTTACCTTAATAACCTTTTGCCTGGATTATTTACAGACACTCCCAAAGGAATGGCTGCAAAGAAACCAAGAATTTCTTTTTTTTAACATTTATTTATAGTTTTACTACTTATGCCATTTGTGACGGGTTGGATCACAGAAACCCCCTTGGGAGCTGCCACCCAATGTACCAAGACTACTTCTGCTCCTGTTTTCCCTGCCAGCTCAGGACTCCAGCACCCTGTCTTGCTGAGCCAGACACTCCAGTCTGCTCTAACACAGACCCAGGGTCTGAATCACTTGTCCCAAAGCTGCAAGTTTACCTGAAAACAGCTCACAGTAGTGTGCTTGTCTTTAGCACTCAGATGCCCAACTCCCAATGGGGTCTAAACCCAAATAAATCCGTTTTACCCTGCATAAGCTTATGCAGGGCAAACTCATAAATTGTTCGCCCTCTATAACACTGATAGAGAGATATGCACAGTTGTTTGCTCCCTCAGGTATTAATACATACTCTGAGTAAATTACTAAATAAAAAGTGATTTTATTAAATACAGACAGTAGGATTTAAGTGGTTCCAAGTAGTAGCAGACAGAACAAAGTAAGTCACCAAGCAAAATAAAATAAAATGCGCAAATCTATGTCTAATCAAACTAAATACAGATAATCTCACCCTCAGGGATGCTTCAGTAAGTTTTTCTCAGACTGGACACCTTCCAGGCCTGGGCACAATTCTTTCCCCTGGTACAGCTCTTGTTCCAGCTCAGGTGGTAGCTAGGGGATTCTTCATGATGGCTCCTCTCTCCAGTTACGTTATATTCACTTATTACCGTATTTTCTCTAAAACTATCCCAGTTACATTATATTGACTTATTATCAAGTTTTTATAAAACCATATAGACTGCACAACGTCACACCATTATTCAAGCAATTACTATTATAAAAGAAAGAAAGCAAGAAGCCAACTCTGCAATTACTTAATTTCCACCAGCAACTACAGAGTTAACCCTTCACCCCCCTCTCCTAACTTCCTTAAACTGCGGTTGCCTGCCCGTTTGGGCCCAATCCTTTTTTTCATGGGTACAGGCATTGTTTTACTATCAATTCACCAAGGAGGGTGGGCTTTTGCTAACCCCCCTTGTAGGAGAGGATTAATTATTTAACAAAGCAATTGCTATTATACTTAAAGAGTGGTTAAACAACACAACAACACTAAAACACTTGCTATCATGCTTGAAGAATAGTTGAACACTAAAACACAGCAATAAGCCTTAGTCTCCTTTCCAGGCGAGACCAATTTTCCTAGCCTCCGTTTCCCAGGTGAGGCCAATTCCTCAACATTCACACCACTGGGGAGGGTTTATAAGGGGGGTCCTCGCCTGCACCCTGTCCGGCAACGAGTTACCAATCTGCCTTTAAGAGGAACGGGGTAGGATGCCCGATTGCCCCAGGTTTTGGCAAGCGATTTCCAGGGGCTGGAGCTCACTCCATACGCGAGTCCATGCTCCAAAGGAAGGGGAGGGAGCTCACTCCATACGCGAGTCCATGCTCCCAAAGGAAGATTTGGGGAGCAAGGAGGGACGCAATCATCACTTAATGGGCAGAAAAGGATAGGGATCCCCTTACGACCCACAATCACACATCACACCTAATTCAGGATTTTTACTATGACAGTCCTATCCGGCCACCAGCCTAATACTGATGGGAGTCCTGCCAATCCCCGGGCCGCGGATCTCACCAGTCCACACGGCCTATTGCCGGTGGGAGCCACTCCGGCCCCTTCGGCTGCTCCGGGATTCCCTGTACCTTGCCCTACATGCGCAATGGGGGTCTCCGGTTTTCCCAGTCCCTTGCCCCACCCGCAGTAGGTTCCAGGGTGCCCTGTACCTTGCCCCACTCAGCCAGCGGGGGTCTCCGTTATCCTCGGTCCCTTACCCCGCCCGTAGTGCGTTCCAGGGAGTGGATTCCGTCCCCTACTCACTATGGGGTCCACTTTCCTGGGGTTCCTCAGCAGCCGGCCCTTCACTCCCCCCTGGGGAAACCACCTCCCAGAGGGCAAGAGCCACAAAGCTGACTAAGACAAAGTAGAAAGCTTAAAAAGCAAAGCATAGGAGCTTGGCGTACTCCTTGTTCTCGTGGTTAGTAACGGTTTCCTTTATGTTCCGGAGAGACCACACAGTCCATTCAGCCTCTGTTCCTGCCTGAATAATCTCCTGTCATCCGAAACTTGTTTTTATTCTGGGCTGGCACTCTAAAAGTGTTTAACTGCCAGATGGATGTCCCAGTAATTTCACCGAGGCTGTCCCAAAGAAACCGTCGGGTCTAAGACCCTCGTGTACACACCACAAAACAGACAGTTCCCTACGCCCCCCCCAGCTTATAGCCTAAGTAAACAATGATAGAGATAGCGCAGCATGATGCAAGAATTTAAACAGACAAGTTACAGAACGGACACACACAAAACGAACAGGCGTCAGGCAAATGAGTCTAACCTTAAAAGGTTCGGATCACAGCGCGTTCTCACCTGAACCTAGAGCCCATGGGCAGCTCCTCACCGAAGCCCAAATAGAGACAAGGGTCTCTTACCTGGCGCCTGGGATCGGTGTGGGAGCGGTCCACGGTCCTCCGGTCGGTGGGACGTCGAGTGATCCCGGACGAGCCCACAAATTGTTGTGGTCAAAGACCCCCATGCAGTTATTTTAGTTCAAAGACTCAAGCCTGAGGCCAGTTCATTGACATACATACCAGTGCACTGGGGTGCAGTCCGGAGGCTGACACCCCGAGCAGCAGCTCACAGGCTTCTTTATTTCGTCAAACCGCAAGCAAAGTACAAACAATAGTCATGAGTTAAGAAATTAGGGTTGGGGTTAGTCCCTCCCCCAAACCGCGAGTTAAGAAAATAGGGTCGGGGTCAGTCCCCCCCCCCCCCCCCCCCGTACCTTCCTTCCCCGGACAGCACCCATTGCTCCTCAAAGCTTCCTATGGAGGCAGTGGGTGCCACTCAGAGGAACTGTTCCTGGATATGTGAGACAAGGGACGAACAGACTTAGGCCCCACAATGGCAGACCACCTGCCTATCCAGCATCCTCCTCCTGGTGTTGTAAATGGCTACTTTGGCTAGGGCCGGGAGGAGGTTGATGAGGAGGTCTCACAACTTGATGGGTCATGGACAGGGTGTGTGTATATGAAAAGGTGCAAGAAAAAATGCAGCCAGAACCTCAAGAAGAGGTTCTGGATTAGCCATGATAGGGGCTGAAACTTGGCTCATTCTAGATAGGCATGTGCCAGGGTCTCCCTCATGCCACAGAAGAGGCAGGCATCAGGGATGTGAGTGAACCATGCCAGGTACATACCCATGCTCAGGGCTCCGCGAAGGAGCCACCAACTGATATCCCCAGCAGGCTGTGGGACTAGGGTGGAGCACAGTATGGCCCACCAGGGTTCCTCACCCTCCCTAGGTGTTAGTACATCCCAACAGTTGGTATCGGGGAGGCACACAAGGGTGAGGAAGTGAAATGTGAGGAGCACAAACATGTAAAGTTGTTCCCTTGGCGCGGTTAGGGCTGGTTTGGTTTATGAAAGGGAGGGACCCTGAGGGTTTTAGGGGCAGGGGCCCAATGAAAAAGTGCAGAAGGTTGTGGTGAGAGGAGGGCAGGGAAAACCCTCTCGCAGGACCCGCTCAAAGAAAACCTGGACTACGTGCAGGGGGGTCTGAAGGGTGGAGAAACCTATGCACTGACTGAGTGCTCAGAGAGCCACCCATTCCTCCCAGTTTTAGTCCAGGAGGTCTCCGATTCTGGTGGCTTGTGCCAGGAGCAGCCACCGGTGCACCAAGGGGGGCTCTGCCACCTCCTCATGAAGATGGGTGTTGTATAGCAGGGGCTCCACCAGGAGGTCTGCAGCTAGGCAGCGAACACGGACCTGGTTGCTGATAGCACCTTCCGGGTCTGGAGGAGGTCCTGGTAGACGACCGGCAGCTTGGAGAAGTCTCATGGAAAATCCCTCGCATGGAAATAAAAGACCGGCTGGTCATCTCGGAGCCCTCTCAGGTGATGGAGGAAGGTGTGTGCCAATGTCCTCCATGCCGGACCACCTTCACTGTAAAGGAGTCTCTGCAGGGCCTGAAGGTAGAAGACATGGACCTGGCTGTGGAGACAGGGGAAGACTCAAAACCCTTGCAGAGACCCAGTGCAGTCCTGGCTAGAAAAACCACAGAGCTGATCTCTGGATCCAGGCCAGGGTCCCCAGCACTGAGCTCAGGGTGTTGAGCTGATGCCATAGCATGGACAGGACTAGTTGGTTAAGCACTAGTTCCCTCGCCTGAAGGGAGAGGCACCGGAGAAGCCCTGTCTATCTTCTCAGCTGCTCACACCCTGACCTCTAAATCCTGCCAGTTCTCTGGCAGAGTAGGATGCATGGTGGAAAGGTAAATGCTGAGATAGAGCAGTGGACCTGTGCTCCACCGAATGGCCTGAAGTGCAGGTGGGAGGGAGATCATCCCCCACCCATCTACAAACATCAGTCTAGAGCGCTTTACCCAGTTGACGCCAGCAAGGAGGCCATTGAGTAGATCGACTGGCAGGCCTCCAGCCACACCAGGTCCACCTGGGTCCTGGACCACAAGAAGCACATCATCGGCATTTGCTACAGGACTGCCCACAACTCCAGCTCTCAAAACACTAACACTGTCAACCTCCGGCAGAGGAGACAGAGGAAGGGCTCGATCGCCAGAATATACAGCTGGCCTGACAGCAGAGAACCCTGATGTATCCCTTACCCAAAGCTGACTGGTTCTGTCAGGGTCCAGTTGAGCCTGACCAAACAGTCCATGGAGGCGTGCAGCACCTGGAGAAAACCCACAAACTGGGGGCCGAAGCTGAAAGCCTACAGAGTGCCCAGGAGATACCTGTGATCCATCCTGTTGAACACCTTCTCCTGGTCCAGGTTGGAAGGGCAAATGACAGACCAACCATACACCCAAGCTCTGGAACAAATACAAACGATCAAATATAGTGCAGCCCGGACAGTGTACCAGACAGTGTCTGGTCGGGATGGGCCACGTCTGCCAGCAAGGATGCCAGCCACAATGAAATGGCTTTTGCTAAGACTTGGTAGTCCATACTGAGGAGCAAGATGGTACTCCAGTTCCTAATGTCATGAAGGTCCTTCTTGGCTAGCAAGGTGAGCACAGCTCACCAGCATGACAGAGGGAGGACCCCACTCCCTAAGGACTTGGCCAAGACGATGGCAATATCCGGACTAAGGATGTCCCAGAACACGTGGCAGAAATCCATGGTTGTGTAGCCCTAATATTAATGATTAGTATAAGTATAATGAATATTATAAATAAAATAAAGTTGTAAGATTAATTTAGTTTAAGTTTAGGTCCTTTGATTAAAGTTTGTAATGCTAATGTGTAGTTCTCAGAGAGGCTGCAGATGTCAGCCTTAGTTTCTAAAATTAGAATAAATGTAAATTAGAAAGAATGGAATGTTATGGAAGGCCTTGTAATAGATAAAAGAAGTTTTAGTGTTAGAAGTAGCTTGTGAGAATATTTTAAGAAAGATAAGTGTGAAGGCCACTGCACATGCAGATGGCCAAAGGAGGTGTTGAGAGTCAGAGGCATGAACAATTATAATTTGGGCCCATTGTGAAAAGAAAACCGGACCAGAGCAGATTGACGATCCCAGAAGCTAGAGGCAGGTGCCCCTTTGACCAGGAACAGATAATAACTCCCCCCAGAACAACAACACCCGGAAGGGATCATCAGCATACTGATATCGAATAACTGCATAAACAACTTTCAAATAAACATAAGTCACATAAAGACTGATTATGATGCTAAGTGACTGACTAAGGGCCTGACAAGGCAAAAAGCATATACCTGCATGAAAGAAGACTCCTATAAAGGTTGTGGTGTCCTCCATGATTCTTCGGGTTCCGTCCTGCTACGACGTGGAGCATCAGACCCCGACTCCTCCCCTCGCTCTCAGCCTAACTGGCCATTAGGTTGATTCAAGCAACAGACTGGTAACTATAACATCTACAGAACTGGTGTGTGTGTGTGTGCGTGTGTGTGTGTGTGTGTGTGTGTGTGTGTGTGTGAATGAATGCATAATTCACACACACACACACACACACACACACACACACACACACACACACACACACACCAGTTCTGTAGATGTTATAGTTACCAGTCTGTTGCTTGAATCAACCTAATGGCCCTGAAATTTATTAGTGGGCATGAGATGGAGGGCTTCCAAGAACTCGGCCAGAGTGAGAGGTAGCTCCAGCTGGTCCCATTCACCTGCACTGACTGTTGGGAGTTCTTTTGCAAGCATCTTGCAAGCATCGGTGTCAGTCAGAGCCGGTGACAAAAGGCCAGCGTAGAAGGCTCTGGCTCTTCTAACCATCTCCTCTGGATCCGTGAGGTGGTGCCAGCCTCTCCCAAAAGGCAGTTGATGTGCTTTTTGGCCCCGCTCTTTCTCTGCGGGGCATAGAAGAAGCAGGAGCTATGATCTATCTCCCAAAGAAGATGGATGCAGGACCAAACAAATGCGCCCCACGTAGCCTGATCCAAAGTTGGGTATATATAATTGTAACTTGAGGATTAAAAGGTTCTTGTCCCAAGATCAGGCCCAGTAAGATTATTGTAAAATTATCATATAATTTAGGAACCTCGATGTGCACAGGTGCAACACTCACACTATAGGAACTCTCTCTGTATATAAATATATGATTTATTAATAATTTAGCAAAGTTATACACACACTTAAACTCAACAAGGCAGATAGAGATAATACAGAAAGTACATTTGGACGTCCATACTTACACCCTTATCTTTCATACTTAACCATTATCTTTCTCATCACTGTCATCGTCCTCATCTTCCCCGGTGGCCATCCTTCTGGCCCCTCCAAAGGTCTACATCTCTCCAACCTATCTGCTGCCCCTAGGATGTTACTTTTATAGTAGGTTATGCTGTCACTGCCACGTGCAGTGCATATTCAATAGAGGTCCTTATTTGTGTTTCCTCCCCTTAAGGTGTCCGTTTTCTATAGGTTAGTATATGTATGGTGTTACCCTATTAGCATTCACATCAATTTGCTGTCATGGTACCTTTGCGGTCGGACGTTCTGTCCGGAACCTTCCGGATGCTGGTGTCAGCTATGTTCTGTGCTAGTGTCAGTTATGTTCTGTGGATGGCTAATGTCAGTATTCTGGACAAAATGCTCCCTCTGGCATACCACTTTCAGTTCCCTATAACTTATGAGTTACTTAAGTCTATCTATGCCAAAGGTTATAGGCCTCAAGCCTCACACTATCTACTAAAGCCAAATCTTACAGGCTAAAGGCCTGTAGGTTCCTTGCATTACTGCTAAATATAACAAAGCAAAATAACAAAGCAATGACTATAATACAGGTAAGCTGGCCCACTGGGCTACACCCAGGAGTGATAGTCCTCCAGGGCCCGGAGCTCCTCCCTCTTCTCCCAGCATGCTCTGCAGAGGGATGGATCCCCAGGGCTGGAGGCCAGATGCCTCTCCACTTCCAAGACCACCCGCTCCAACAGCCCTCTCACCACATCCCTCTGCTGGCTGCTGCCCTGGGTGTAGTCACGGCAGAATAGCCAGATGTGCAGCTTCCCCACAACCTACCAATGCCGTGCCATAGGAAAGGCATGCTGCTTCCTCTGTCAGGCCTTCCAGAACCCCCGGAAGGATGCCACGAAGCCCACATTCTCCAGCAGCCTATTCTCGAAATTCCAGTAGTCCAGCCTGGCTCTCTGAGAAGAGAGAAACTGTCACAGCCACCAAATGGTGGTCCGAGAACAGAGCTAGCCAAATCAGGAGATTTGATAGCAGCCTTCAACGACCTGAAGGGGAGTGCCAAAGAGGATGGAGCTCGGCTATTCTCAGTGGTAGCAGATGATAGAACAAGGAGCAATGGTCTCAAGTTGCAGTGGGGGAGGTCTAGGTTGGATATTAGGAAACACTATTTCACTAGAAGGATGGCGAAGCACTGGAATGGATTACCAAGGGAGGTGGTGGAATCTCCATCCTTAGAGGTTTTTAAGGCCCAGCTTGTCAAAGCCCTCTCTGGGATGATTTATTTGGGGTTGGTCCTGCTTTGAGTAGGGGGTTGGAGTAGATGATCTCCTGATCCAGGTCCCGATTTTTCAGGACTTTGTCCATCACGTGCTTGTGAAAACTAACTCTGTCTCTTTAAGACAGGATGTGAATCAGATCACAACTCTCTAAGTTGCAGTGCTGGGAGTGGAGATCACAAGGAAAGCATGAGATGGGGGCGGGTTTATTTTTTCCATGGGCATAACCCTGGGGCTGGGAAGCTGCTCCACAGGGGGCTAGCCAACACGCAAAGTCCCCTTACATCCTTACCTCACCAGACACTGGAATACCAAGACAGCAAAAATGACCTTAGACTGAGATCCCACAGTGAAGGGAACACTGAGGGAAAAGGAAAATCAATAATTAAACATGTTAATGTTCAGGGAGGATTGAATGACACAAAGGGTTTTGAACAAAGGAAACTGTCCAAGCTAAAAGTGTGTAATAATAAGAATACTTGGAAATGCCTACCTGTGATAAAAGATTTGGTGTTTATTGTTAAATCTCATGATGCAAAATTTGTTGCTAATGCTAAACATTATAACAGAAAATTTGGTACTTATCGTAAATCCTATGAAAAGGTGTAACATGCATGATATTTGGGAAAAGGTCTTGGACATGCTTGGAGTAGTAAACAAGAAGCCCTATAGGGAGACCATGGTTACAGCAGGGAAGTCAGGAGTGATGGATTCTGTCTGTCATTTTCTGTGTGACTTTGGCTAAATCACATCTCCCTGTGCCTCAGTTTATCTATCTGTATAATGGGGATATGTTCATAGTGACTTTCCTTTGTTTGGTGTTTTGAAGAGCCTTCAATGAAAGGTACTGCACAGTATGATCATAGTTACTGGTGAGAATTACTGATCTCTGATCCCTTAATGACAGCCCAGTGTACCTCCAGTAATGTTCATGTTTCCGCTCAGTCATCTCCTCCAGATCTGTCTCTCTACTATCTACCCAGTTATCCTGGGCATTTACAGGGTGTTAGACCCAATGGAGATCTAGGCATTATCCCTAGTTTTCTTGCTAATCAACTATAATTTTTAAATATACAGAAATACACAAAACAGCCAATTCCTCTCTGACTCAGCACAGAGCCCAAGAGTTATCATCTCCCTTTGGGAAGGTATCTTAGTTACTGTTTACTCCTAAAGCTGGATAATTAGCACAGAAGCCCAGACAGGCTTATCTCGAGCCTCTTTACATTCAAATGCTGCTTCTCCCCTAGAGGCCGAGCAAACCCCACTGGGACTTCACAGAGCTATATTATAAATGGTGAACATCCCTGTGTTGGCTCTTGGCATTGGATGTTGCTATAGATGCTGCAGTGAGAGAGGCGAGGGACACGACTACCTGAGGGGGATTCCCAGGGAGGACATTTCCCTTTCAGAATTCACAGGTACTCATCTCTTGCTGAGAAGCTCACCTGATCGACAAACCCAGGGCAATATGGGAATGATGGGCTAGAGAGCAAGTCTGTGGTCCTTTCACTGTGATCCTTTCACAGTATCACTGGCCAAAATGTCACTGTTTTCTGTGCACCCCTGCCCGACCCAGCTGATGGCCTCCAGCACCAAAGTGGTTGCATTTCATTGGCACAGTGGATCCTTCAGGATGAAAGGTTTTAAGAGATGTACAATACAAGGCCAAATTCTGAGGCTGGGACACTTACTTTGCTCAGACCTCACTGAGGCAAAACACCGCTTGGAATAAGAACTCAGTAAAGACTTCAGGAACCAGCTGTGTGTTAATGCACTGACACTGTCACTTCCTCTTCCACTTAAAGATCTGGCTGTTAATTGGGGGCTGTTACCTGATTTTTATCTGCTGGACAGCATGGAGCTGCTAGGGCTCCTCACTGAACAATTATAAGAATTTTTCAACATATTTTCTCCAAGCTTCATTTGAGAAATTGACTGAACTGTTATGCCATAAACTTTCAAAAGACAATTCAGCCAGAAGCAGACACCTGGCATGGGAAATTTCAGTCCAAACACCTAAAATTTGACAAACTTCCAAGCAACTGAAAATGAAGTCTTCTTACTGAGGTGTGTCTTAATCATTGAAGACTAAGGGCTATCCACAGTTCCACTGTCCTCCTCTTCTTACAGTTAGGAAGTTTTTCCTGAAATTTAATTTAAATCTGGTATGGTGGAAGTTTGAAATAATTGCCTCTTGTCGTGCCATCTGTGATAAGACAGAACAGCTTTCCTCCACTTCTTTATGGCAGCCTTTCAAGTATTTGAAGAAGGCTATCACGTCCCCACTTAATCTCCTCTTTTCCACACTAAACGTAACCAGTTCCTTTCGCCTTTGTTCTTATGGCTTGTATTCCATCCCATTAGTCATCTTTGTCACTCACCTCTGGATCCTTTCCAGTTTCTATACATCCTTCCCATACATTGGTGACCATAATTATACACAGTACTCCAGCTGAGGCCAAACCAGTGCTTCGTAGAGGAATACTATCACATACTGTGACTTGAATGCTATGCCTCTACTAATACAACCTAATGTTGCATTTGCCTATTTTGAAACAGCAAAAAAATCCAAACATCAATCTAACTCTGGTGTAGACATGAAGACGTAGACTTAAGAATTCTTCCATCCACCTAGCTACCACTTCTCAGGGAGGTGGATTACCTATGCTGATGGAAGGAGCCCTGTCTTTGGTGTAAGTAGTGTCTACAGAGAAGCACTAAGGCAGCGCTGCTATAACATTTTAATTGAAGACAAGCCTTCAGGCAGATTTTGCAATAAAGCATTTGGTCTGGATCTGCCAACATGGAGAACTGGAGAATCCATCACTTCCCTTCTCAGTTTGTTCCAACGGTTAACCACCCTCCGTGCTGAACATTTGGCCATTAATTCCAGCTGGAATTTGTCTGTGTTCAGCTTCCACCCATTGGGCCTTGCTTTGCCTTTCTCCTCTAGATTACAGAGCCCATTGCTACCCACGGTTATCTCCCCATGAAAGTGTCTGCTTGATCAGTCTTTTTGTTAAGTTAAATAGATGAAACCCTTCAAGTTTCTCATGGTCCGGCTTTTTCTCCAGCCTCCAATCATTTTTGTGGCTCTTTTTGGCACCTTCTCCAATTTTTCTCATTCTTTTAAAGTGTGGACCCCAGAAATGGATGCAATCGGTTTCACCAATGCCATGTGCAGAGGTAAAATCCTTCCCCTGCTCCAACTCACCACTCCCCTGTTTATACATCCAGGGATCATATCAGCCCTTTTGGCCACAGCATGGCACTGGGAGCTCACAATGAGTTGGTTTTACACAATGACTTCTAAATCCTGTTCAGGGTCCTTGCATTGCATAATACAGTGTCCAAGACCGTGGGTCAGGCTTGCATTTCCTGTCACAAGAGGATAAGTTTGCATTTGACTGTATTAAAACATTTTTTTTGCATGGGACACTCTTACCAATGCTCCAGATCAATCGGTATGCCTTCCCAGTCCTCCTCATTGTTACCACTCTGCCAATCTTTGGGTCATCTGAAAATTTTTATCTGCAGTGATTTTCTATGTCCTCTCAGATCATTGATGAAAATATTGAATAGCATTGGTCCTAGAACTGATCCCTGCAAAACCCCACTACAAACAGCCCCATTCACTGATAATGACCTATTAGCAATTGATTTCTGTGATCTGTCAGTTCACCAGTTTTAGTGTATTTTATGTGTGCACTACTGATATTGTAGAGTGTTAATTATTTTATCTCAATGTTTCCCCCGAATAAATCAAATGCCTTAGAAAAATCAAAGCTTATTGCATCTGCATGGTTCCCTTGATCAGCAAAATGTGTACTCTATTAAAGGGATGAAATCAGGTTTACTTGACAAGACAGGGTTTGCCTAAACCCTGGTGTGAATGGCATTACTTATATTATAGAATGTTTTTCTTGAACTAATTCCATACCAGCTTTTCCATATTTCCTAACCTTCTCAAATCTTTTTTTTTTAAGCAGTACCTTAATTTTTTTAATGCTTTTACATGTAAAAAGGAATTTCCCTACATTTTTTCTAGGATTCCTTTTGTTCTTAACATACTTAATAACCTCCTTTTTGTAATCCTCAACGCTGCCAGCTATGGATTTTCCCCTGATGTCTTCAACGTCCCTTATCAGTTTTCATAACTTCCGATATTTGTTGCTGGCTATTTTCCCTTTTCCACATTGATATATGTTGTCAGATGCTACCGGTGTGGTGCTCTGCTTTCTCCTATGTTGATATCACTCGGCTGCGTGCGTGTGTTCCCTATGTGTGCTGCCCCAGCTCTGCGCAGATAGCTGACACAGCAGACCCGAAGAGGACCCCCAATAACCACAGAGTCTAATAAGATGCAAAGTCACTTCGAATAGGTTTATTGAGACCTTGCACACAATTGCAGTTCCCCGTAGATTACTTAGTCTACCGGGCATACTACGAGAAAGTGCCTCTTGGCAATGGACCCGGCTCAGTGGCGGGACTTTCCACTGCCCCCTCGGCCAGACAAAGACACCACCCCAGGGATACATTCTTAGACACAGGTACAAACAAGTTACACATCACTCCTGACGTATTGAGGTGCAACCCCTCTACGTAGCAAAGTGCCGCCTCTCACCTTGTACAGATTGGTTCGATCAAAACAACTCTATCCATCATTTTACCCTTTTGCCCCTGTCATTGGGATGGGTCGGCCTGTTCCATGTTATCTGTGGAATGTTCCAGTATAGTGTATGTTCTGATATCTGGTGTCCAGTACCTTTTAGGTATTTCTCTTTTTGCAGCATCAGCCCTTTCCTTGCCAGCTTCTGTGAGCAGGGCCTGCCTCTGGCTCACTGCTTAACTTTGCTTTATGTTAGCAAAGTCTTGACCATTACTTTAGTTCAGGCCTCAGGCATCATACTGGGCCTTTATTAGGGTCTTCACTTACTACAATATACATGTATCTTCCCCACCCTAATTACTGCCTTCACTTTGCAACTGGACCGGCTTTTTAGCCAAAGGTTTTCACCTTCTTGACTGAGGAATCATGACTTTTTTCGCTATCTAATGATCTCTGTTAAAAAACACTCTCAATTTTCATTCCCATATTTTGTCTAATTATTTCCTTCCAATCAGTTTTGATGATAGTTTCCCTCAGCTTTGGGGAATTAGAACTTTAGAAGCACTATGTGTCTATAGAAACTACAGGTTTGGTGTTCTCTGTTTGTACATATGAATGTAATCAGATCCATTCCTTATTTTGCTGTCCTCTATCATATGTCCCCTTGTTTGTCTCTTCTCTAAACAGCCTCAGACTTTTCAGTCTGTCCACATACGGCAGCCTCCCCCTTCTCATAGCCTGTCTTGGAAATCCCCTTTTTATTTGCTATATCCTTTATAGACACTAGGTGACCAAAACTGAGCACGTGTCCAGAGCAGGTTTTTCTCCATTCCATTCCTAAGGCATACAGATACTGTTTTTGTTTTGGCCACTACATGAATGAGCAGGTGTTTCTCCGGAGCTGCTATCAATGATGCCAAGGTCTTTTCTCTGAGTTGTTTTCTAGTTGGGATGTTTCCCCTAGCGCATGTCTTTGCAAAGGTTTGGGTTTTTTTCTACTCTCATATTTTAAGCAAACAGATGAAAGGGAAGCTCCCTACAGCATGGATTCTCTAGCCTAGCTTTCATTGAATTAAGGAACAATGATTGATAGCCAATATCCATACTCGTGTTTCTTGTTGGTGACTCTTAAGCTTTCCCCCACTATGACGTGCAAGAATTATTGATGCATGGAGCATCATAATATATTGATTTAGCACAGGAATGTTCAGTTGTTCATAATTCATTTATTTAAATAATGAGAATGTCATTTCTCAGTGTATAAAGAGCAACCAATCTATTTCACCCACAAGAACCGCCTCCAGTAGTGCATATAGTGTCTCATATTAACATTGTCTCTCCATCTAGGCGTTTGTACTTCAACCATCACCCTGACCCTGGGCACATACAGGAAGTTAGGGGAACCTATGGTGCATGCAGGAGACACCGTTCTGCCTCAGAGTTGGACACCTTCTCCCCTACTCCATGTCAGATTCCAACACAACCAACTTCACCAACCCCTCCACTTTCATCCTACTGGGCATTCCTGGCCTGGAGATGGCCCATGTCTGGATCTCCATCCCCTTCTGCACCATGTACACCATAGCCGTCTTGGGGAACTTTTCTATCCTGTTCATTGTGAAGAGGGAGCCGAGCCTCCATGAGCCCATGTACTATTTCCTCTGCATGCTGGCCATCACTGACTTGGTCCTGTCCACATCCACCGTGCCCAAAATGTTGAATATCTTCTGGTTCAATTCCACTGAGATCAATTTCAGTGCCTGCCTCACCCAGATGTACTTCATTCACTGCTTCACAGGGATGGAGTCTGGGATCTTTGTGGCCATGGCTTTGGATCGCTATGTGGCCATCTGTGATCCCCTGAGACATTCCACCATCCTGACAAATTCTGTTGTGGCCAAGATTGGCCTGGCCGTGGTGCTGCGTGCCGGCATACTTGCATTGCCCTATCCCTTCCTAGCGAGGCAGTGGCCATATTGCAGAACCAACATCATCCCCCACTCTTACTGTGAGCACATAGCTGTGGTGAAGCTGTCCTGTGCCGATACCCGCCTCAGTAGTTACTACGGCCTCTTTATTCTATTCTCTGTGGTTGGTCTGGATGTCATTTTTATCACCGTGTCATATATCCAGATCCTCAAGGCCATCTTCAGCCTCCCCACAAAGGATGCTCGGCTCAAGACTTTTGGGACCTGCGGCTCCCATCTTTGTGCCATCTTGGTTTTTTACATCCCAGATTTCTTCTCTTCCATCACGCATCGGTTTGGTCATAATGTGCCACTGCATTTCCTCATTCTCCTGGCCAATGTGTACCTTTTGGTGCCCCCCTTGTTACACCCCATCATCTATGGTGTGAGGACCAAACAGATCCGGGACAGGCTGCTCCGGCTCTTTTCTCATAAAGGGACCTAAAAGTTTTTCCCTGATGATATGGCTCTCAGGTGAAGCTCCGTATAGAGTTGGCTGGTAATATGGTGCTGGGCCCTCTTCCCTGAATCACTTTCTGGGCAGTCAGAGAGACATTAAATCCTTTCCTGACCTCATTTTGCTGTGTCAGCATGATAAACTGGGGAATCAGTCTATGTACAATTCAGTGGGTTGCCACCTTTTTAATTTCTGGAAGCTGGACCCCCAGCACCGCGACCCTTAGACTGACTCTTCTGCCAAGTCTCTGCACCTGCTGTATCTCTTCCCTGCAACCCTCCCACCTCGGTCCCTTGCTCCTCTCTTCCCCTCCTCTTGTTAGTTTCTGGATCATTTTAATCTCCTTTCACCTGAACACCAACTGCAATCGAGCCATTTCAAAGTTTAATTGGGGAGGCTACTTTAACACATGATTCCTGGGGCTACTTAGACTATTGAAAACTCCAGTTTTTTAGCATATAACCTAGCAATTATCTGACAGGAGCACTGTATCTAATTCCTGTATATAAGAAAGAAAATTAAATAAATATTATACCCACTCAACTCTAATACAAAGATTGATGGTCTGGGTGATGGGATGGATTGCACCCTCAGCAAGTTCACAGATGACACTAAGCTAGGGGGAGAGGTTGATATGCTATAGGGTAGGGCAGTAGGGGAAGTCTAGGTTGGATATTAGGAAAAAAGGTCAAACATTCCTTCAAAGCTTGTAACATCTTTGCCCCTTACCCACTTTCCCATCAAATCTTTCTTTTTTTTTTTTAACATATTCCATATTACTCATATCAGCACCACTCTTAAGATACTTAAATTTCACTCCTTATGTTTCAGGGGTAATCTGAAATTGTTCCAAAACCATTTCTTTGAATTTACAATAATCAAAAGCATTCTCAATTGGCATTTTATTGAACGTATACAGAGCTTTACCAGTTAACTTTCAACTAAAGTGGGCATCTTCTGGTCATCAAGAATCACACACAGCCTCTCAAAGATAGTGAAGTATTCAGTTATATCAATGGGCTCATTGTATGCAGGTCACAACTGTTCCCATTTGTGGATTTTTGGAGAGGTGGGAATTAGTGTGTGTGTGTGTGGGGGGTCTGGTTCTGCTTGTCCAGGAAGTCCAACTGATGTTTTTGCTCTCCCTCTTTCTGTTAAATTTCTTGTTATTTTAGTTCCCTAGACCTACTCTTTTGAGCCTCCTCTCCGGCAGTCTTTGTCTTCTTTAGCTTAAAAATTCACCTATGTTCTTTTTCTTTTTCTGCTGCCTGAAAACTGAATAGCTTGAATTTTGAAATTGTTTGCGGTTTTCTCTCATCTTTGTTGCTTTTCTGTATCTACTTCCCTTTCTGAAATAAGGAAACATAAAATAAAAAAAATATGGTGACCTATTTGATCTCCAGCCACCACACTTAAAATCTCTGCACAAGTGTATGAAGTTCAAATTTCACTCAGAACAACAAGGTGTGCAGTTTGCACTGCTTGTAATGCCACTGTGATGGACTATGTCAGGATATAATCTGGAATTGGGGCACTGCTGATCCCTCTAGCATATCAATCTGGGCCCCCTCCCATCTCAGGCTGTGAGAAGCTTTAGATGCCTACAGGTCCCGCACTTACACAAACATTCACAGGAGGGATACACCCAGTTGAGTTACATGAATGCTTTCGCCAGCCATCCATGAACCCACTGTAGCAAGGATCTAGCCAACTACTCCCAGTTCACAAGCCTAGGACACAGAGCTGACCATCTTGTCCTGCTCATAAGCCTGACTGGTAAGTTTATTACTCATCTGCCCCTTCCTCAATGTGAAGAGGACAATGCACCAGCCCCTGATCCTGAGTAGATTTCCCTTTACACTTCAAACAACACACTGTTTTAGATTAAAAAATAGAACAGATTTATTAACTACAAGTAATAAGTATACAGCTCAAAGAAGATTACCTAAGAAATAAAGCAAAATTGCAAACTCAGTTCTATAAATTAGACAGGATTTGAATCAAGCAGTGTCTCACCCTGATGGGACAAACAAACAGTTACCCAATCCATACATGGGCCAGGATTCCTTCTTTCCAGCCTGGGATCACCTGCCCAGTCAAAGTCTTTTTCCTCTAGACGTGCTTCCAGGTGTTCAGTTGTGGGTGTCGGGGACTGAGACCAAGTGGTGATGTCACTTCCCCCTGTTAATAGCTTCTGCCATGTGGAGGGAACTTCATTTTTCAAAATAAAGCCCACAGCAGTTAGTGGAACAGTATGGGCACACGATTAAGTCCAGGATCATATGAGTTGGTCACATGCCCTGGCATGTTTCAGTGAGTGATAGCAGGGGTTATTATCCATATTCTGGTCCATGGCCCATTGTGCTCATTGATGGGGCATGAATTTGAATAGTCCATTCACAATGTGCTGGTTAGACTGACTGCAAACTACATTTTGGGAATTACCACAGGAACAAACACGTTTGAAATGTAGGTATATAATCAGTATTGATAATTTCAAATCCAAAAAGGATACATGCATAAAAATATGATGGTCATATTCAGCAAATGATAACTTTTCCATTGACACCTCATATGACATATTTTGTACAAGATTTGTTGCAATTACATAACAGTGGTTAATATGGGGATGCCAGTGTGTTGTTTTAGGGTACAAAGTGTCACAGCAATATATCTATCAAATGATATCATCTTGTCCAACCAGTGCTCAAAGCAGGGCTGTGATGGGGCAGCCCCGCCCCGCACTAGCCCCGGCAGCACCAGACAAGTAGCTCTGTCGGCGGAAGTCCCGCCCCGCTCGTACTGGGCATGCTCCAAATGCTCAGGGAGTATAAAAAGAGGGAACTCAGCTCAGCCTGGGCTGGCGGCCGCAGGAGAAGCACCTATAGGGAGAGCTCCGGCAGAGGACCAGCCTGCACTCCTGAAGCTACTGGGAACCGAGGCTGCTCCAGGCCGGTGCGAAGCCCCACTGCGGGAGGAACCAGAGGAGGCAACAGACCCCAAGATGCACGGAGAACCAGGGGACCCATGGGAGACCCCAACAGCTGATCTAGTAGGAAGCGACCCGGGGGGAGTGACGGACTGGTATCTCGGCCCCTGTAAGCCTCAGTGTGTTTCGGTAGGACCCCCCCGCTGAGTCAGTAGCAAGGTCGTGCTGCCCTGTGACGAGGGCTAACTCCGTGGACTCTGGCCACTAGGCTGTGCTGCCCTGTGACGAGGGCTAACTCCATGGACTCTGACCACTAGGCCGTGCTGCCCTGTGACGCGGGCGTTAAACCCTCACAAGGGCCAATTCTACCTAAATCATCCCAGCTAGGGCTTTGTCGAGCCAGGCCTTAACAACCTCTAACAATGGAGATTCCACCATATCCCTAGGTATTGGGAATTGGTCCTGCTTTGAGCAGGGGGTTCGACTAGATGACCTCCTGAGGTCCCTTACAACCCTGATATTCTATGATTCTAGGTAACCCATTCCAGTGTTTCACCACCCTAGTGAAAACGTTTTTTTCCTAATATCCAACCTAGACCTCCCCCACTGCAACTTGAGATCAATGCTTCTTGTTCTGTCATCTGCCATCATTGAGAACAGCCTAGCTCTAACCTTTTTAGAAACCCCCTTCAGGTAGTTGAAGGCTGCAATGAAATCCCCCTCACTCTTCTCCAGACTAAATAAGCCCAGTTCCCTGAGCCTCTCCTCATAAGTCATGTGCCGCAGCCCCCTAATCATTTTTATTGTCCTCCACTGGACTCTCTCCAATTTGTCCACATCCTTCCTGTAGTGGGGGGCCACCAAACTGGACACAATACTAGTTCTTTTTGGAACCCCGTTATAGTCTTGGCCATCAAAACATCTTGTGGCAAAGAGTTCCATATATTGACTATGAGTTGTGTGAAAAAATACTTTCTTTCATTTGTTTTAAACCTGCTACCTATTAATTTCATTGGGTGACACCTAGTTCTTGTGTTATGAGAAGGAGTAAATAACATTTCCTTATTCATTTTGTTTACACCTTTCATAATTTCATAGACCTCTCTCATACCCCCATTAGTCATCTGTTTTCCAAGCTTACAACTCCCAGTCTTTTTCATCTCAACTCATATGGAAATTGTTTGATACCCCTAATCATTTATGTTGCCCTTTTTTGTATCTTTTCCAATTCCAATATATCTTTTTTGAGATGGGGCAACCAGATCTGCACAGAGTATTCAGTATATGCGCATACCATAAGTATAGATAGGAGGCAATATATTTTCCTCTTATTATCCCTCCCTTTCCTAATAAGTCCCTACATTCTGTTAGCTTTTTGTCTGCCGCTGCACATTGAGTGGATGTTTTTGGAGAACTATCCACAATGACTTCAAGATCTTTCTTAAATGATAACAGCTAATTTAGACACCATCATTTTTTTTATGTATAGTTGGGAGTAGTTTTTCCAATGTGCATTACTTTGCATTTGTCAACACTGAATTTTATCTGCCATTTTGTTGCCCAGTCACACAGTTTTAAGCGATCCTTTTGTAGCTCTTCTGAGTCTGCCTGGCACTTAACTGTCTTGAATAGTTTTGTATCACCTGCAAATTTTGCACCTCACTGTTTACTAGGGCAGTCAAGCAATAATTTTTTTTCAACATCACCCTGGAGCATACACTGGGATATGGTCAGAGCCCTCTGGGGCGTCCAAGGGCCAACTCCTGGAACCCCTGACTTCTCTTCCAGTTGGACTCTCTGCTGCAGCCATCACCCTGCTACCAGTAAAAATATACTGTGATGTTGCACTCCATATGTTTTATGGAAATATGCTTATGAAAGTGAATATGATGTAATTGGAATATGCTTTATGCAAAAGGTCTCTTGTAAGGTATCATAATAAAGGTTATAACCTACTCAATATTTTCATCCTATTGGTATGTATCATTCTTGTATCTGAAGCTAGACATATGAAGTATAACTCTGAGGTCCTATTGTACTTATGCAAATTGTGGGCCATTAATGGTGGTTTAGAATCATTATGGCTCCCATTGACCCTGACAATTAGTTGTAAATGGTTTATTTATCTGCAAACCTTCCTGTGTACATGTGGGCCAACCCAGGAAGAATGTGGACTAGGGGTTTTACAGTGACATGTGACCACGTCACATGATACTGGAATCCATCTTAATCCTTGTACTTTTCCGTTGATGAGGCGGTGGTGGGGACGAGCACAGACAAAAGATTCCCACCTTGTGCCAAAGCTATAAAAGGGGGTGGAGCAGGACAAAAGAGGCCGCCAGTCATGAGAAAACACCTGGTTACCACTGGAGATGTCTGCTGCATCTAACAAAGACTGTACCTTGGGAAAGGATTGGGCCCAGACTAGGAAGGAGGCTGGTCTGGGAAAGAAACTTATTGGAACATCTTTGAGGGTGAGATATTTCCTGTAATCAGTTTCTTAATGTATTAGGTTTAGACTTGTGTGTTTTTGCTTTATTTTGCTTTTTTACTTACTTTGTTCTGTCTCTTATTACTTGAAACAACTTAAATACTACTTTTTATTTAATAAAATATTTTTTGTATATTAATAAACCCAGAGCAAGTGATTAATACCTGGGGGAACAAACAGCTGTGCTCATCTATTTAAAACTTACAGATTTATTTGGGGTTTGGATCCCATTGGAAGCTGGGTGTCTGGGTGCTGGAAACAGGTAACTGAAAACAGCTCAAAAAGTTAAGTCTGCCCAGACCCTGGGTCTGTGTTGCAGTAGACTAGCGTGTCTGGCTCAAGAAGATTGAGTTCTGGAAATCCCAAGCTGTCAGGGAAAACTGGCTCAGAGGTAATTACAGCACATCAGGTGACAGTCCCAGGGGGATCTCTGTGACCGATCCCATCACATATGTATTAACATTTTAATCCTGAATGGTGTCCCTTAAGTGACTTTCCACAAGATGTCAGAACATGTTTGCATTAGAGCTGAGTGGGTCTACATTTACTTTTCGTTCTTTTATATAGGAATTAAATACTCTTCTTCTGCCACAAAACTAAGTGGTTAAAGTGGCAACACCTACCAAAATCGGAAATGGCTCCCATACACTTGGGGGTGGCGAGAGTGGAGGTGAAAAGAATACAGTGACTGACAAGGGGAGGGAAAGAGGAGCGAGTAACAGAGGTGTGGCCTTTGTGGTGAAGAGGCACAACAGGAAGGAGCCTTGTCAGAAGAGCCAGGTCAAGGGGCGGGATTGCAGGGGTCCAGATTCCGGCAATTAAAAAGTGGAAAACCAGTGAATTGTACATAGACTGATTCCCCAGTTTGTCATGCTGGCACAGCACAGTACGGTCATAAAAGGTTTTAATGTCTCTCTGACTGTCCAGTAAGTGATTCAGGGAAGATGGCCCAGAACCATGTCACCAGCCATCTCTATACACCAGCCATCTCTACACAGAGCCAGACCACCAGAATACAACATTTAGGTCCCTTTACGAGTAAAGAACCGGAGCAGCCTGTCCCGGATCTGTTTTGTCCTCATCCCATAGATGATGGGGTGAAGCAAGGGGGGCACCAGAAGGTACACATTGGCAGTGAGAACAAGGACAGGGAGGGGCACTTTGTGGCCAAACCGGTGAACGAGGGCAGAGAAGAATACTGGACTATACGAAGATAATATGCAACAAAGGTGGGAGCTGCAGGTTGCAAAAGTCTTGAGCTGGGCGTCCTTTGTGGGAAGGCTGAAGATGGCCCTGAGGATTTGGATATAGGACATGGTGATAAAAGGCACATCCAGACCGACCACAGAGAAGAGCACAAAGAGGCCATAGTAACTATTGATCTGGGTATCAGCGCAGGCCAGCTTCACCACAGCTATGTGATCACAGTAGGAGTGGGGGATGATGTTGGTTCTGCAATATGGCCACTGCCTCACTAGGAACGGATAGGGCAATGTAAGTATGCCGGCACGCAGCACCACGGCCAGGCCAATCTTGGCCACAACAGAATTTGTGAGGGTGGTGGAATGTCTCAGAGGATCACAGATGGCCACATAGCGATCCAAAGCCAAGGCCACAAAGATCCCAGATTCCATCACTGAGAAGCAGTGAATGAAATACATCTGGGTGAGGCAGACACTGAAATCTATCTCCCTGGAATTGAACCAGAAGTTACTCAGCATTTTGGGAATGGTGGATGTGGACAAGACCAGGTCGCTGATGGCCAGCATGCAGAGGAAATAGTACATGGGCCCATGGAGGCTCTGCTCCGTCTTTACAATGAACAGGATAGTCAAGTTCCCCAAGATGGCTATGGTGTACATGGTGCAGAAGGGGATGGAGATCCAGACATGGAACGTCTCCAGGCCAGGAATGCCCAGCAGGATAAAGGTGGAGGGGTTAGTGAAGTCGGTTGTGTTGGAATCTGACATGGAGTAGGGGAGAAGGTGTCCAACTCTGAGGCACAAGTGTGTCGCCTGCATGTACCGTACGTTCCCCTGACTTCCTGTATGTGTCCAGGGTCTAGGGTGGTAGTCTCAGTTCAAATGCCTGAATGTAGATACAATATTAATATAAGACTCTACATGCACTACTGTAGGCTGTTTTCATGGGTGAAACAGATTGGTCACTCTTAACACACTGAGAAATGACATTTTCATTATTCAGAGAATTGAATTAAGAACAATTGACCTGTCTAATGCCAATTCAATATTTTATGATACTCCAAACCTTTGTCAAGACATGTGCCAGGGGTAAACATCCCATCTGGAACATACCTCAGAGAAAAGACCTGGGCATGATTAATAGCAACACAACTGAAACACCTGCTCATTCACAGCAGAGGCAAAACGAAATACAATCTTTGGAAGCCTAAGGAATGGGATAGAGAATAACCTCCTCTGGATATAAGAGGAAACTTGGAAATGGCAGAGATGCTTAATGACTTCTTTGTTTCGGTCTTCACCGAGAAGTCTGAAGGAATGCCTAACATAGTAAATGCTAATGGGAAGGGGGTAGGTTTAGCAGATAAAATAAAAAAAGAACAAGTTAAAAATCACTTAGAAAAGTTAGATGCCTGCAAGTCACCAGGGCCTGATGAAATGCATCCTAGAATACTCAAGGAGCTAATAGAGGAGGTATCTGAGCCTCTAGCTATTATCTTTGGAAAATCATGGGAGACGGGAGAGATTCCAGAAGACTGGAGAAGGGCAAATATAGTGCCCATCTATAAAAAGGGAAATAGAAACAACCCAGGAAACTACAGACCAGTTAGTTTAACTTCTGTGCCAGGGAAGATAGTGGAGCAAGTAATTAAGGAAATCATCTGCAAACACTTGGAAGGTGGTAAGGTGATAGGGAACAGCCAGCATGGATTTGTAAAGAACAAATCATGTCAAACCAATCTGGTAGCTTTCTTTGATAGGATAACGAGTCTTGTGGATAAGGGAGAAGCTGTGGATGTGGTATACCTATACTTTAGTAAGGCATTTGATACAGTCTCGCATGATATTCTTATCGATAAACTAGGCAAATACAATTTAGATGGGGCTACTATAAGACTTACAAGAAGTGGAAGATTGGACAAATGACCAGGGAGGAGTATAAAACTATTGCTCAGGCATGCAGGAATGAAATCAGGAAGGCCAAATCACACTTGGAGTTGCAGCTAGCAAGAGATGTTAAGAGTAACAAGAAAGGTTTCTTCAGGTATGTTAGCAACAAGAAGAAAGTCAAGGAAAGTGTGGGCCCCTTACTGAATGTGGGAGGCAACCTAGTGACCGAGGATGTGGAAAAAGCTAATGTACTCAATGCTTTTTTTGCCTCTGTCTTCACGAACAAGGTCAGCTCCCAGACTGCTGCACTGGGCAGCACAATATGGGGAGAAGGTGACCAGCCCTATGTGGAGAAAGAAGTGGTTCGGGACTATTTAGAAAAACTGGATGTGCACAAGTCCATGGGGCCGGATGCGCTGCATCCGAGGGTGCTAAAGGAGTTGGCGGATGAGATTGCAGAGCCATTAGCCATTATTTTTGAAAACTCATGGCGATCGGGGGAGGTCCCGGATGACTGGAAAAAGGCTAATGTAGTGCCCATCTTTAAAAAAGGGAAGAAGGAGGATCCGGGGAACTACAGGCCAGTCAGCCTCACCTCAGTCCCTGGAAAAATCATGGAACAGGTCCTCAAGGAATCAATTATGAAACACTTAGAGGAGAGGAAAGTGATCAGGAACAGTCAGCATGGATTCACCAAAGGGAAGTCGTGCCTGACTAACCTAATTGCCTTCTATGATGAGATAACTGGGTCTGTGGATGAGGGGAAAGCAGTGGATGTGTTATTCCTTGACTTTAGCAAAGCTTTTGATACAGTCTCCCACAGTATTCTTGCCGCCAAGTTAAAGAAATATGGGCTGGATGAATGGACTGTAAGGTGGATAGAAAGCTGGCTAGATCGTCGGGCTCAACGGGTAGTGATCAATGGCTCCATGTCTAGTTGGCAGCCGGTTTCAAGCGGAGTGCCCCAAGGGTCGGTCCTGGGGCCAGTTTTGTTTAATATCTTTATTAATGATCTGGAGGATGGTGTGGACTGCACTCTCAGCAAGTTTGCAGATGACACTAAACTAGGAGGCGTGGTAGATACACTAGAGGGTAGGGATCGGATACAGAGGGACCTAGACAAATTAGAGGATTGGGCCAAAAAAAACCTGATGAGGTTCAACAAGGATAAGTGCAGAGTCCTGCACTTAGGACGGAAGAATCCCATGCACTGCTACAGACTAGGGACCGAATGGCTAGGTAGCAGTTCTGCAGAAAAGGACCTAGGGGTCACAGTGGACGAGAAGCTGGATATGAGTCAACAGTGTGCTCTTGTTGCCAAGAAGGCTAACGGCATTTTGGGCTGTATAAGTAGGGGCATTGCCAGCAGATCGAGGAACGTGATCGTTCCCCTTTATTCGACATTGGTGAGGCCTCATCTGGAATACTGTGTCCAATTTTGGGCCCCACACTACAAGAAGGATGTGGAAAAATTGGAAAGAGTCCAGCGGAGGGCAACAAAAATGATTAGGGGTCTGGAGCACATGACTTATGAGGAGAGGCTGAGGGAACTGGGATTGTTTAGTCTCCAGAAGAGAAGAATGAGGGGGGATTTGATAGCAGCCTTCAACTACCTGAAGGGGGGTTCCAAAGAGGATGGAGCTCGGCTGTTCTCAGTGGTGGCAGATGACAGAACAAGGAGCAATGGTCTCAAGTTGCAGTGGGGGAGGTCCAGGTTGGATATTAGGAAACACTATTTCACTAGGAGGGTGGTGAAGCACTGGAATGCGTTACCTAGGGAGGTGGTGGAGTCTCCTTCCTTGGAGGTTTTTAAGGCCCGGCTTGACAAAGCCCTGGCTGGGATGATTTAGTTGGGAATTGGTCCTGCTTTGAGCAGGGGGTTGGACTAGATGACCTCTTGAGGTCCCTTCCAACCCTGATATTCTATGATTCTATGATTCTATGATAAGGTGGGTGCATAACTGGCTGGATAACTGTACTCAGAGAGTTGTTATTAATGGTTCCCAATCCTGCTGGAAAGGCATAATGAGTGGGGTTCCGCAGGGGTCTGTTTTGGGACCGGCTCTGTTCAATATCTTCATTAACGACTTAGATATTGGCATAGAAAGTATGCTTATTAAGTTTGCGGATGATACCAAACTGGGAGAGATTGCAACTGCTTTGGAGGACAGGGTCATAATTCAAAGTGATCTGGACAAATTGGAGAAATGGTCGGAGGTAAACAGGATGAAGTTTAAAAAAGACAAATGCAAAGTGCTCCACTTAGGAAGAAAAAATCAGTTTCACACATACAGAATGGGAAGAGACTGTCTAGGAAGGAGTACGGCAGAAAGGGATCTAGGGGTTATAGTGGACCACAAGCTAAATATGAGTCAACAGTGTGATGCTGTTGCAAAAGAAGCAAACATGATTCTGGGATGTATTAACAGGTGTGTTGTGAGCAAGACACGAGAAGTCATTCTTCTGCTCTACTCTGCTCTGGTTAGGCCTCAGCTGGAGTATTGTGTCCAGTTCTGGACACCGCATTTCAAGAAAGATGTGGAGAAATTGGAAAGGGTCCAGAGAAGAGCAACAAGAATGATTAAAGGTCTTGAGAACATGACCTATGAAGGAAGGCTGAAAGAATTGGGTTTGTTTAGTTTGGAAAAGAGAAGACTGAGAGGGGACATGATAGCAGTTTTCAGGTATCTAAAAGGGTGTCATAAGGAGGAGGGAGAAAACTTGTTCACCTTAGTCTCTACGGATAGCACATGAAGCAATGGGCTTAAACTGCAGCAAGGGAGGTCTAGGTTGGACATTAGGAAAAAGTTCCTAACTGTCAGGGTGGTTAAACACTGTAATAAATTGCCTAGGGAGGTTGTGGAATCTCCATCTCTGGAGATATTTAAGAGTAGGTTGGATAAATGTCTATCAGGGATGGTCTAGACAGTATTTGGTCCTGCCATGCGGGCAGGGGACTGGACTCGATGACCTCTCGAGGTTCCTTCCAGTTCTAGAATCTATGAATCTATATGTGCTCAGTTTTGGTCACTTGGTCTCTAGAAAGGATATAACAAGTATAAAGGGGATTTCCCAGACATGTATGTAGGAAGCACAAGCAAGAGAGCGCAAGAGGGGAGGACTCCTGTCTCATACTGAGAAAGAGGGACGATCAATGAGTTATCTTAAGTGCCTATACACAAATGCAAGAAGCCTGGGAAACAAGCAGGGAGAACTGGAAGTCCTGGTACAGTCAGGGAACTATGATGCGATTGGAATAAGAGAGACTTGGTGGGATAACTCACATGACTGGAGTACTATCATGGATGGATATAAACTGTTCAGGAAGGACAGGCAGGGCAGAAAAGGTGGGGGAGTTGCATTGTATGTAAGAGAGGAGTATGACTGCTCAGAGCTCCGGTATGAAACTGCAGAAAAACCTGAGTGTCTCTGGATAAAGTTGAGAAGTGTGAGCAACAAGGGTGATGTCGTGGTCGGAGTCTGCTATAGACCACCAGACCAGGGGGATGAGGTGGACGAGGCTTTCTTCTGGCAACTAGCAGAAGTTGCTAGATCGCAGGCCTTGGTTCTCATGGGAGACTTCAATCACCCTGATATCTGCTGGGAGAGCAATACAGCAGTGCACAGACAATCCAGGAAGTTTTTGGAAAGTGTAGGGGACAATTTCCTGGTGCAAGTGCTGGAGGAACCAACTAGGGGCAGAGCTTTTCTTGACCTGCTGCTCACAAACAGGGAAGAATTAGTAGGGGAAGCAAAAGTGGATGGGAACCTGGGAGGCAGTGACCATGAGATGGTCAACTTCAGGATCCTGACACAAGGAAGAAAGGAGAGCACCAGAATATGGACCCTGGACTTCAGAAAAGCAGACTTTGACTCCCTCAGGGAACAGATGGGCAGGATCCCCTGGGAGAATAACATGAAGGGCAAAGGGGTCCAGGAGAGCTGGCTGTATTTTAAAGAATCCTTATTGCGGTTGCAGGAACAAACCATCCCGATGTGTAGAAAGAATAGTAAATATGGCAGGCGACCAGCTTGGCTAAACAGTGAAATCCTTGCTGATCTTAAACGCAAAAAAGAAGCTTACAAGAAGTGGAAGATTGGACAAATGACCAGGGAGGAGTATAAAAATATTGCTCAGGCATGCAGGAGTGAAATCAGGAAGGCCAAATCACACTTGGAGTTGCAGCTAGCAAGAGATGTTAAGAGTAACAAGAAGGGTTTCTTCAGGTATGTTAGCAACAAGAAGAAAGTCAAGGAAAGTGTGGGCCCCTTACTGAATGAGGGAGGCAACATAGAGACAGAGGATGTGGAAAAAGCTAATGTACTCAATGCTTTTTTTGCCTCTGTCTTCACAAACAAGGTCAGCTCCCAGACTGCTGCACTGGGCAGCACAATATGGGGAGAAGGTGACCAGCCCTGTGTGGAAAAAGAAGTGGTTCGGGACTATTTAGAAAAACTGGACGTGCACAAGTCCATGGGGCCGGATGCGCTGCATCCGAGGGTGCTAAAGGAGTTGGCGGATGAGATTGCAGAGCCATTAGCCATTATTTTTGAAAACTCATGGCGATCGGGGGAGGTCCCGGATGACTGGAAAAAGGCTAATGTAGTGCCCATCTTTAAAAAAGGGAAGAAGGAGGATCCGGGGAACTACAGGCCAGTCAGCCTCACCTCAGTCCCTGGAATAATCATGGAGCAGGTCCTCAAGGAATCAATTATGAAACACTTAGAGGAGAGGAAAGTGATCAGGAACAGTCAGCATGGATTCACCAAGGGGAAGTCGTGCCTGACTAACCTAATTGCCTTCTATGATGAGATAACTGGCTCTGTGGATGAGGGGAAAGCAGTGGATGTGTTATTCCTTGACTTTACCAAAGCTTTTGATACGGTCTCCCACAGTATTCTTGCTGCCAAGTTAAAGAAGTATGGGCTGGATGAATGGACTGTAAGGTGGATAGAAAGCTGGCTAGATCGTTGGGCTCAACGGGTAGTGATCAATGGCTCCATGTCTAGTTGGCAGCCAGTTTCAAGCGGAGTGCCCCAAGGGTCGGTCCTGGGACCGGTTTTGTTTAATATCTTTATTAATGATCTGGAGGATGGTGTGGACTGCACTCTCAGCAAGTTTGCCGATGACACTAAACTAGGAGGCATGGTAGATACACTAGAGGGTAGGGATCGGATACAGAGGGACCTAGACAAATTAGAGGATTGGGCCAAAAGAAACCTGATAAGGTTCAACGAGGACAAGTGCAGAGTCCTGCATTTGGGACGGAAGAATCCCACGCACTGCTACAGACTAGGGACCGAATGGCTAGGTAGCAGTTCTGCAGAAAAGGACCTAGGGGTCACAGTGGATGAGAAGCTGGATATGAGTCAACAGTGTGCTCTTGTTGCCAAGAAGGCTAACGGCATTTTGGGCTGTATAAGTAGGGGCATTGCCAGCAGATTGAGGGACGTGATCATTCCCCTTTATTCGACATTGGTGAGGCCTCATCTGGAGTACTGTGTCCAGTTTTGGGCCCCACACTACAAGAAGGATGTGGAAATATTGGAAAGAGTCCAGCGGAGGGCAACAAAAATGATTAGGGGTCTGGAGCGCATGACTTATGAGGAGAGGCTGAGGGAACTGGGATTGTTTAGTCTCCAGAAGAGAAGAATGACGGGGGATTTGATAGCAGCCTTCAACTACCTGAAGGGGGGTTCCAAAGAGGATGGAACTCGGCTGTTCTCAATGGTGGCAGATGACAGAACAAGGAGCAATGGTCTCAAGTTGCAGTGGGGGAGGTCTAGGTTGGATATTAGGAAACACTATTTCACTAGGAGGGTGGTGAAGCACTGGAATGCGTTACCTAGGGAGGTGGTGGAGTCTCCTTCCTTGGAGGTTTTTAAGGCCTGGCTTGACAAAGCCCTAGCTGGGATGATTTAGTTGGGAATTGGTCCTGCTCTGAGCAGGGGGTTGGACTAGATGACCTCCTGGGGTCCCTTCCAACCCTGATATTCTATGACTCTATGGGAATGGAGAACAGATTGAAAAGTCTGGGACTGTTTAGTTTAGAGAAGAGACAAACAAGGAGGCATATGATGGAGGGGAGGGAAATAGGTAAGGAACTGATTACATTCAATTTGACGAACAGAGAAGAGTTCCCCACTAATACTATCTATAGACGCTGAGTGCTTCAAAATCTGTAGTTTCCCAAACTGAGGAAAGCTATCAGCAAAACTGATTGGGATGAAAAATGTAGACAAAAAAATTGGAATAAAAATTGGGAGTTCTTTAAAAAGAGATTATTAGATAGCAAAAAAGTCACAATTCCACAGTCAAGAACGTGAAAAACTTTGGCTAAAAACCCGATTCAGTTGCAAAGTGAAGGTAGAAATTAGGGGCGAGGGGAAGCTATATATAACAAATGTAAAAAAGGGGAAATAAATAGCCTACAATACAAATGGGAAGTTAGGAAAATCGATAAGGAACTTTAAAGACATCAGTTAAATATCCATGGTTGGCAAAGCTAAGGATCACCAAAAACGAGGTTAAGTATATTAATAAGAAAAGGAATCCTTGAAAAGTTTTAGTGCAATTCCTGCGTTTTAAAAGTAAACCATAAAAAAATGAAGGTAAAGATTAAAAAATATATATTTGAAAAGATTAGGAAACAATGGAAAAGCTGGTATGGGGTTAGTTCAAGAAAAAAAATTCTAAGAATATAAATAATGCCAGTCAATAACAGGTTTTATGCAAAACCAGTCTTGTCAATTAAACCTGAATTCATTCTTTGATTAGAGTAAGCACTTGGTTTATCAAGGGAATTGTGCATATGCAATAAGCTTTGATTTTTCTCTCTCGTTTGATTAATTAAGAGACAACAGTGAGGTAAAATAATTAACATTCTACAATATCATTAGACCACACATAAAATTGATTGAAAACTAGCTAGCTGACAGACCTCAGAAAGCACTTGCTGTGAATGGGGTTCTGCCGGGATCAGTTCTAGGCCCGATGTTATTCAATATTTTCATCACTGACCTGAAAGGAAATAGAAAATCACTGCAGAGATGGGACGACCCAAAGATTGGCAGAGTGCTCAAAATAGGGAGGACAGGTAAGGTGACCAGATAGAAAGTTTAAAAATCGAAACTAGGGGGGGGGAAATAGAAGAAGCCCCAACTATTGGGACTGTCCCTAAAAAATTGGGACATCTGGTCACACTAGGTACAGGGCAGCCATATCAATTGATCTGGAGCATTGGTAAGAATACTGACATTGGTAAATCTATTAATACAGTCAGGGAATGCAGGCCCGACCCACAGTGTGGGGAACTATATTATGCAGTGCAATAACCCTGAAAAAGATTTAGAGGTCATTGTTTAACACCAACTCAAAAGGCCAAAAGGGTGGGGGGGAAATAGGCTCCTATACAAGAAGAAGCCCCAAATATTGGGAGTGTCCCTAAAAAATTGGGACATGTGGTCACCCTAAGGGTAGGTCAGCCATATCAATTGATCTGGAACATTGGTAAGAGTATTTACATTGGTAAATCTATTCATACAGTCAAATGCAATCTTATCCTCTCAGAACACGGAATGAAGGCCTGACCCACAGTCTGGGGGCACAGTATTATGCAGTGCAATGACTCTGAAAAGGATTTAGAGGTCATTGTTTAAAACCAACTCAAAAGGCCAAAAGGACTAATGCAATCCTCGGAGGCATAAAAAGGGGAGTGGTGAGTTGGAGCAGAGGAAGGATTTTATTTCTGTATATGGTGAAACCATGGTGAAACCAAATGCATCCAGTTCTGGGGTCCACATTTTAAAAGGATGTTGGAAAATTGGAGAGGATGCCAAAAAGAGCCACAAAAAATGATTGGAAGCTGGAGAAAAAGCCGGACCGTGGGAGACTTGAAGGGTTTCATGTATTTAACTTATCAAAAAAATTATCAAGCAGACACTTTCATGGGGAGAAAACCGTGGGTAGTGATGGCCACTGTAATCTACTGGAGAAAGGCAAAGCAAGGCCCAATGAGTGGAAGCTGAACGTGGACAAATTCCAGCTGGAAATAATGGCAAAATGTTCAGCACCGAGGGTGGTTAACCGTAGGAATAAACTGAGAAGGGAAGTGGTGGATTCGCCAATTCTCCATGTCGGCAGATTCAAACTGAATGCTTTTTTGCAAAACCTGCCTGAAGGCTTGTTTACAGTTAAAACACTATAGCAGCGCTTCCTTAGTGCTGCAGTGTAGACACTACTTACACAGAAGGCAGGGTTTCTTCCATCAGCATAGGTAATCCACTTCACCAAGAGGTGATAGCTAGATGGACGTAAGAATTCTTCCATCTACCTTCTCATGATAAAGATGACAATGTGGTGGAATACAATAATTATGATCAAAGACAGAAAGAACTGGGTATGTTTAGTTTGGAAAAGAGGAGATTAGGGAGGACGTGATAGCAGTCACTTGCTGGAGGATTCTCTGCAACTTGAAGTCTTTAAATCATGATTTGGGGTCTTCAACAGCTGAGTCAAGGGAGAGAATTATTCCAGGAGTGGGTGGGTCAGCTTTTGTGGCCTGCATCATGTGGGAGGTCAGACTAGATGATCATAATGGTCCCTTCTGACCTTAAAGTCTATGAGTCTATGAGATATATAGGTGGATGTAAGAATTATTCTGTCTACCTTCTCATGACAAAGATGACAAAGTGGTGCAATACAAGCATTATGATCAAAGACAGAAAGAATTGGGTATGTTTAGTTTGGAAAAGAGGAGATTAAGGGGAGGACGTGATAGCAGTTTTCAAATACTTCAAAAGGCTGCCATAAAGAGCTGGAAGAAAGTTGCTCTGTCTTACCACCGAGGGAAGGAGGAGAGGCAATGTGTTCAAACTCCAGCACAGCAGATTTAAATTAAATCTAATGAAAAACTTCCTAACTGTAAGAACAGGAGGACAATGGAACAGATGTCCAAGATAGTTATGGAAGCTCCTTGAATAGAGGTTTTCCAAAGAAGTGTGAATAGCCATCAATCTTCGATGACTAAAACACAACAAATCCTGCATCTTGGCAGAGGGATAGACTAGCTGACCCTTGAGGTCCCTTCTAACCCTGTGGTCCTATGATTCTATGATGTAAAATCCTGGTGTGGAGCCGGCCTTAGTCACACACAGTCTTTGCGTCAATACAGGGGTAGCTGGGTGAAAATTAATGGGCTTGTGTTACAGAGAAGGTCTGACTGGATAATCTAGTGGTCGTGTCTGACATTAAACCATATGGATCTATCGATAAAGAGAGTAGAAAAGTAGAGCAGGCATTTATATTTACCGTGTCTCATAGCACACGGACAAGGGAACATTCAGTTACATTTCAAGTCTAACATATAACACCGATAAAAGAAACTTGTTAACATAATGCAAATTTGACATGTGGAACCTCTTGCCACTGACATTATTGGAGCGAAGAGCTTAGCTGAATGGGATACACAAATGGTTTGGCCATTGTACTTGGTGCTGGTGGCATGACCTTTAGTTAACACTGTCTGACACCTTCAATAAGAAGACCTCATTTTCAGTTGCTTATCAGTTTGCCAAATTTTAGGCATTTGGTCTGAAATTTCTCTAGCTGCATGTCTGCTTCCAGCAGAATTGTTTTTTGACAGTTTCCAGAATAACAGTTGAGCTGACTTCTCAAAGGAACCTAGGGGAAAATATGTCTTGCCCATGCTGAAATTTCTTTCTGGCTGTTCCAGTGAGGAGCCCCCCAGCACCTCCATGCATTCCAGCAGATAAAAGTCAGGTAACAGTTTCCCGATAAAAAGCCACAGCTCTGAAATGCAAGAGGAGGAGGTGACAGTGTCTGTGCATTAACACACAACTGGCTCCTGAGGTCTTTATTCAGTTCTGACTCCAATGGTAGTTTTGCCTCGTTGGGACCTGAACTAAGTACGGGCCACAGTCTCAGAATTCGGCCTTGTACTGTACATTTGTGTAGAGGGGCAGACTCACCCCTGAGGCGCCTCCTGCTGGTCTTCCAGGGAATTAGCTCACCAGCCTCTGGAGCGCCCTCTGCAGGCCGGTGATCCGCCTTGTACTCTGCACTGGCCCCCGTGTCCCTCCCAGGACCCCGGTGCCCCTTGCCCTGGGTGCTGCCCCCTGGCAATACCCACACACGCTGGTTCTCCCCTCCCAGGGGAACCTCCACCCACTAACCCCACCTCACCTCAGGATAAGGCCACTGCCAGTCCCCAACTAGCCCCCACTCTATGGGGCAGACTGCAGTATAGGCCACTCATCATCGGCAAGGTTGGGTTTGGACCTGCTGCCTTGGCCTAGTCCTGGGCTGCCCTCTGCAACCCCCAATGCCCCTTGGCCTTCTGCTAGGCCGCAGCCTGGGGCTTTCCAGGCTGGAGCTCCCCAGCCTGTCCACAGCCCTGCTCCACTCAGATACCCTGTCTCTAGCTTGCTGCAGCCAGGTCCTTCTCTCTCTGAAGGCAGAGAGAGACTCTTTGGCCTCTGGCTCACAGCCTTTTTATATAGGGCCAGCTGAGGCCTGATTGGGGTGTGGCCCAGCTGCAGCTGCTTCCCAATCAGCCCAGCTTAGCAGCTCCCAGCCACAACCTCCCCCTAGGGCTGTTTTAAGCCCTTCAGGGCAGGGGCGGGGTAACCACCCCGCTACAATTTACTAACACCTTTCAGCCTGAAGGATCCACCGTGCCACTGAAATGCAGACAATTTTAGAGCCGCAGGCCATGAGCCAGGATGGGCAGGGGGGCATAGAGAAGAGTGACATTTTGGCCACTGGTGCTGGAGAAAACATACCACCTATGGCAAGCACCTTAGGATGTTTAATAGCTGCACAGAGTAGAAAAGACCAGAGACTTAGGCCTGGTCTACACTACGAGTTTAGGTCGACTTTAGCCACGTTAAATCGAATTAAGCCTGGACACGTTTACACGACGAAGCCCTTTCTTTCGACTTAAAGGGCCCTTTAAACCGATTTCTTTACACCACCTCCGACGAGGGGATTAGCGATAAAATCGGCCTTAGGGGGTCGGAATTGGGTTAGTGTGGACGGAATTCGACGTTATTGGCCTCCGGGAGCTATCCCACAGTGCTTCATTGTGACCGCTCTGGACAGCACTCTCAACTCAGATGCACTGGCCAGGTAGACAGGAAAAGCCCCGCGAACGTTTGAATTTCATTTCCTGTTTGCTCAGCGTGGAGAGCACAGGTGACCATGCAGAGCTCATCAGCACAGGTAACCGTGATGAGTCCCAGTCCCAGGATCGCAAAAGAGCTCCAGCCTGGACCGAACGGGAGGTACGGGATCTGCTCGCCATCTGGGGAGATGAATCAGTGCTGGCCGAACTCCGAAGCAGTAAAAGAAATGGCAAAATATTAGAAAAGGTCTCCAAGGCCATGAAGGACAGAGGCCATAACAGGGACGCACAGCAGTGCCGCGTGAAAATTAAGGAGCTAAGGCAAGCCTACCACAAATCCAGAGAAGCAAACGGAAGGTCCGGGGCTGAGCCGCAAACATGCCGCTTCTACGCGGAGCTGCATGCCATTCTAGGGGGTGCAGCCACCACTACCCCAACCGTGTGCTATGAGTCCCTCACTGGAGAAAGACACAGGGAAGCAGGTTCGGCGGACGAGGAAGATGAGGATGGAGAGAACATAGACAGCTCACAGCAGCAAGGAAGCGGAGAAACCGGTTTCCCCAACAGCCAGGATATGTTTATCACCCTGGACCTGGAACCAGTAACCCCCGAACTCACCCAAGACCCTGTGGGCACACAGGGGACCTCTGGTGAGTGTACCTTTGTAAATATTACACATGGTTTAAAAGCAAGCGTGTTTAATGATTAATGATTAATTTGCCCTGGCAATCGCGGCCAGTACAGCTACTGGAAAAGTCTGTTAACGTGTATGGGGATGGAGCGGAAATCCTCCAGGGACATCTCCAGAAAGCTCTCCTTCATGTACTCCCAAAGCCTTTGCAAAAGGTTTCTGGGGAGGGCTGCCTTATCCCGTCCGCCATGGTAGGACACTTTACCATGCCAGGCCAGTAGCGCGTAGTCTGGAATCATTGCATAACAAAGCATGGCAGCGTATGGTCCCGGTGTTTGCTGGCATGCAGACAACATCCATTCCTTATCGCTCTTTGTTATCCTCAGGAGAGTGATATCATTCACGGTCACCTGGTTGAAATGGGGCGATTTTATTAAGGGGACATTCAGAGTTGCCCCTTCCTGCTCTGCTGAACAGAAATATTCCCCGCTGTTAACCACGCGGTGGGGGGGGAGGGGTGAAGTGACCATCCCAGAGAATTGGGTGTGTGGGGGAGGGGAGTTAGTTGGGTTTGTGCTGCATGTTAAACCTGAAACCGCAGCCCCTCCTTTTACATTGCAAACCCATTTTAAATGGCCAACCCAACGGGTGCTTGGTATGGTTAATGAGAGCAGTACTGTTTTAAACCATCCCCACTTGTTAACAAGGTTAAAAAAGCCAAAAGACTGTGTCTTACCATGGCTGCCTGCAAGCTGAAATCTGTGGCCTGGCACTGCGTGAGTGATCTCTCACACCAAACCTGCAGGCTCTCAATATAAGAGGAAAAATGTGACCTTGTAACGAAAGCACATGTGCTGTGTGATGTGAACAGCAAAATCTAACGTGAAAGACTGTACCCATTGTTCTCTAAAATGTATCTTTTTTAACCACCTCTCCCTTCTCCTCCACCAGCTGCAAATGTTTCACCTTCACAGAGGCTAGTGAATATTCGAAAACGGAAGCGAAGGACGCGTGACGAAATGTTCACTGAACTACAGACTGCCTCCCACGCTGACAGAGCACAGCAGAATGCGTGGAGGCAGTCAATGACTGATTTTAGAAAAGCCCAATATGAGCGAGAGGAGAGGTGGCGGGCTGAAGAGCAGAGGTTGCGTGCTGAAACGCGGGCTGAAGAGGAGAAGTGGCATCAGCTTGTAAACAGAAAGCAAGAGTCGATGCTCCGGCTGCTGGAGCATCAAACTGATATGCTCCTGCGTATGGTTGAGCTGCAGGAAAGGCAGCAGGAGCAGAGACCGCCGCTACAGCCCCTCTGTAACCAACAGCCCTCCTCCCCAAGTCCCATTGCCTCCTCACCCAGACGCCCAAGAACACGGTGGAGGGGCCTCCGGCCACCCAGTCACTCCAGCCTAGATGATTTCCAGAGCAATAAGTTTTAAAGTTTTAAAGTGCAGTGTGTCCTTTTCCTTCCCTCCTCCCCCACCCATCCCGGGCTACCTTTGCAATTATCCCCCTAGTTGTGTGCTGAATTAATAAAGAATGCATGAATGTGAAGTAACAATGACTTTATTGCCTCTGCAAGTGGTGCTTGAAGAGGGGAGGGTAGGGGAGGGTGGGGTGCTTGGTTTAGAGGGAAGTAGAGTTAACCGGGTGGGTGGGGAGTTGGAGATTTCATCAAGGAGAAACAAACAGAAGTTTCACACCATAGCCTGGCCAGTCACAAAACTAGTTTTCAAAGCTTCTCTGATGCGCACCGCACCCTGCTGTGCTGCTCTAACCGCCCTGGTGTCTGGCTGCGCGTAATCAGCGGCCAGGCGATTTGCCTCTACCTCCCACCCCGCCATAAATGTCTCCCCCTTACTCTCACAGATATTGTGGAGCGCACAGCAAGCAGCAATAACAATGGGGATACTCTTTTCGCTAAGGTCTGAGCGAGTCAGTAAGCTGTGCCAGCGCGCTTTTAAACGCCCAAATGCACATTCCACCACCATTCGGCACTTGCTCAGCCTGTAGTTGAACAGGTCCTGACTCCTGTCCAGGCTGCCTGTGTACGGCTTCATGAGCCATGGCATTAAGGGGTAGGCTGGGTCCCCAAGGATCACGATAGGCATTTCAACATCCCCAACGGTTATTTTCTGGTCCAGGAAGAAAGTCCCTTCCTCCAGCTTTCGAAACAGAACAGAGTGCCTGAAGACGCGAGCATCATGTACCCTTCCCGGCCAGCCCACGTTGATGTCGGTGAAACGTCCCTTGTGATCCACCAGGGCTTGCAGCAGCATTGAAAAGTACCTCTTGCGGTTTATGTACTCGGTGGCTTGGTGCGCCGGTGCCAAGATAGGGATATGGGTTCCGTCTATCGCCCCACCACAGTTTGGGAATCCCATTGCAGCAAAGCCATCCACTATGTCCTGCACGTTTCCCAGAGTCACTACCCTTGATATCACCAGGTCTCTCATTGCCCTGGCAACTTGGATCACAGCAGCCTCCACAGTAGATTTGCCCACTCCAAATTGATTCCCGACTGACCGGTAGCTGTCTGGCGTTGCAAGCTTCCACAGGGCTATCGCCACTCGCTTCTCAACTGTGAGGGCTGCTCTCATCCTGGTATTCTGGCGCTTCAGGGCAGGGGAAAGCAAGTCACAAAGTTCCATGAAAATGCCCTTACGCATGCGAAAGTTTCGCAGCCACTGGGCATCGTCCCAGACCTGCAACACGATGCGGTCCCACCAGTCTGTGCTTGTTTCCCGGGCCCAGAATCGGCGTTCCACGGCATGAACCTGCCCCAGTAACACCATGATTTCCACATTGCTGGGGCCTGTGCCTTGTGAGAGGTCTATGTCCATGTCAATTTCCTCATCACTCTCGTCGCCGCGCTGCAATCGCCTCCTCCTCGGCTGGTCCTGGTTTTGCTTTGGCATGTCCAGGCTCTGCATATACTCCAGGACAATGCGCATGGTGTTCATAGTGCTCATAATTGCCGCGGTGATCTGAGCGGGATCCATGATCCCAGTAATAGCTATGGCGTCTGGTCTGAAAAAAGGCGCGAAACTATATCTAAAGACCAGGGGAAGGATGGAGGGAGGGAGGGAGGGAGGGGCGAGTGACGACATGGCGTACAGGTACAGGGAATTAAAATCAAGAAAGGTGGCTGTGCATCAGGGAGAAATACAAACAACTGTCACACAGAATGCAGCCCCCCCCCCCCAGAGATTGAACTCCTAAGCCTGGGTTTAGCGGGCCGTTGATTTGACGGAGGGAGGGGGGAAGGAAATGAATACAGAACAAATCTATTTTTTACATCTTAAGACGACAGTGCAGCATGACTGATAGCCCTCGGCATTTTCTGGGTGCTTGGCAGCAAATACTGGGCGCGTACCAGTATGATGATGATGGATACCAATCATAATATACTATTTATTGCCAAAAGGCAAGGGGTTCTGCTGTGTAGCAATGTAGCCCCACATGTGCCAGCCACATGTCTGCCAGCACCCAGATCACCCTCGGCCTTTTCTGGGTGCTTAGCAGACAATACTTGGCAGAAAATAGTATACTACGACTGATAGCCATCATTGTCCCACGAGGACGGTTAAAGGCAAGGGGTTGCTGCTGTGTAGCAATGTAGCCCCACGTGTGCCAGCCATATGTCTGCCAGCACCCAGATCGCCCTCGGCCTTTTCTGGGTGCTTAGCAGACAATACTTGGCAGAAAATAATGTACTATGACTGATATCCATGATTGTCCGACAAGGACGGTTACCAGTCGTAATAAACCATCTACTGCCAAAAGGCAAGGGGCTGGTGCAATGCAGCCCTACGGCTGCCAGCCTCACAGCTACCAGCATCCCGATCACCGATGAAGGCTACCACTCATGCTGCACCGTCTACCGCCAAAAGGCAGTTAGCTGCAGCTGCTGTGTAGCAATGCAGTCCCACGTCTGCCGGCACCCGGAAGACATATGGTGACAGTGAGCTGAGCTGAGCGGGCTCCATGCTTGGCGTGGTATGTTGTCTGCACAGGTAACCCAGGTAAAAAGGCGCGAATCTATTGTCTGCCGTTGCTGTGACGGAGGGGGAGGGGCCTGACACAAAGTACCCAGAACCCCCCGCGGCACTGTTTTGCATCATTCGGGCATTGCGATCTCAACCCATAATTCCAATGGGCGCCGGAGACTGCGGGAACTGTGGGATAGGTACCCATAGTGCAATGTGCCGGAAGTCGACGCTAGCCTCGGTACTGTGGACGCGGTCCGCCGACTTCATGCACTTAGAGCATTTTATGTGGGGACACACACAATCGGCTGCATACAGCCGGTTTCTATAAAACCGGCTTCTATAAATTCGACCTAATTTTGTAGTATAGACATAGCCTTACTCTCTATCCCATCACACCCATGTTGCACTCGGTTTGTCAAGAGGTGACCTCCTCAGCAAGAGATGGGTACCTGTGAATTCTGAAACAGAAGTGTCATTCCTGGGAATCCCCCTCAGGTAGCCGTGTCCCACGTCTCTCTCACCCCAGCATCTGTAGCAACATCGCACGCCGAGAGCCAACACAGGGGTTTGCACCATTTATAATATAGTTCTATGCAATTCCAGTGGGGTTTGCTCGGCCTCTAGGGGAGAAGCAGCATCTGAATGATTAAAGGCTGGAGACAAGCCTGTCTCCACTCCTGTGCTAATTATCCAGCTTTAGGAGTAAACAGTAATTAAGGGACCTTCCGAAAGGGAGATGAGAACTCTTGAGTTCTGTGCTGAGTCAGAGGGAAATTGGCTGTTCTGTGTATTTGTGTATATTTAAAAATTATAGTTGATTAGGAAGAAAACTAGGGATAATGCCTAGACCTCCATAGGGTCTGAAAGCCTGTAAATCCTCAGGAGGGATACATAGATAGTAGACAGAAAGATCTGGAGAGAGAGGACTGTGGGGGGACAAAATGCTTTCTGCAGATACACAGGGCTATTGCTTTGGTATCACCAATCAGTAATTCTCATCAGTAACTACCATTATATTGTGCAGCACCTTTCATTAAAGAATCTTGAAAACACCTATCAAAGAAAAGTCACTTTGAACACATCCCCATTATACGGATAGGTAAACTGAGGCACATGGAGACAGGACTTGGCCGAGGTCACAGAGAGATTGAGTGGCAGGATGACAGGCAAGACCCAGGAATCCTGACTTCCCTGCCTTAACCATGGTCTGTCCCTCACGCCAAAAGGGAAATGGACACCCGCTCTGGCAGGGACTGTTCATTTTGTGGGATGCGGCCGAAAGGCTGCATTAGCAGAGCCTGAGTCTGCACGATCCTCTCATGGTGAGTCTGAGGCTTTCTGAACTTGCTGGAGTTCGTGAGCTCCCCACTCCTGGGAAGGATGAACTATGGGTGTCCACTTCTGCTCCCACTTAGAGACCTGCCCACAAATCACAGTCACTGGGGTTACTTCAGGGGAACAGACTTAGTAAAAGCAACACTAATTAAATATTCCTGCGGATAGTGGCCTTGTCTTCCCCCCAAAGGTGCCATGGAAAAAGGGGTGCCCTATAGACAGGATGGAGACTGGATTAGTGTTTGCATTGAATTTGTTCTTGCCCTCTCTGTTCATTTCCTCCCAGTCTGTCCCTGGTGGAACTGAAATTTAATGTTTCAGGCTCAGTCAGACTTCCCAGGAGTGCCCCAGCTTCAGGGCACTTGGATTCCTATAGCTGAACTCTCTGCCTGCTCATCAAGCTAATCTGGGGTATTTCTCCTATGCAGAGTATCTTAGCTTTTAAGTACTGGAATGAGACTGAACAATTTTTTCTGTTTGTTCTGTGTCCACCTGTATTCAAGTTACTAACACTCTGTAGCTGGCAAGCATGGTTTGACCTTCATCTGTAGCTATGGAAAAGGGGGTTGGACCTGATCTATTTTCTATATCAATAGACTCATAGGGTTGAAGGTCAGAAGGAACCATTAGATCATCCAGTCTGACATCATGTATAACACGCGCTATTACATTTCACCCATTTACCCCTGTATTGAGCTCCATAACTAGAGTGTGATTAAGACTTGGTCTACACAAGGATTTTATATCATCATCTAGTATGACCCCCTGCCAGGATGAAGGATTTTTTTGCATCTAAACCATCCCAGACAGATGACTATCCAGCTTTTATTGCAAAACCTTCAGTGAATAGATTCATAGATTCATAGATTCTCGGACTGGAAGGGACCTCGAGAGGTCATCGAGTCCAGTCCCCTGCCCGCATGGCAGGACCAAATACTGTCTAGACCATCCCTGATAGACATTTATCTAACCTACTCTTAAATATCTCTAGAGATGGAGATTCCACAACCTCCCTAGGCAATTTATTCCAGTGTTTAACCACCCTGACAGTTAGGAACTTTTTCCTAATGTCCAACCTAGACCTCCCTTGCTGCAGTTTAAGCCCATTGCTTCTTGTTCTATCCTCAGAGGCTAAGGTGAACAAGTTTTCTCCCTCCTCCTTATGACACCCTTTTAGATACCTGAAAACTGCTATCATGTCCCCTCTCAGTCTTCTCTTTTCCAAACTAAACAAACCCAATTCTTTCAGCCTTCCTTCATAGGTCATGTTCTCAAGACCTTTAATCATTCTTGTTGCTCTTCTCTGGACCCTTTCCAATTTCTCCACATCTTTCTTGAAATGCGGTGCCCAGAAATGGACACAATACTCCAGTTGAGGCCTAACCAGAGCAGAGTAGAGCGGAAGAATGACTTCTCGTGACTTGCTCACAACACACGTGTTAATACATCCCAGAATCATGTTTGCTTTTTTTGCAACAGCATCACACTGTTGACTCATATTTAGCTTGTGGTCCACTATAACCCCTAGATCCCTTTCTGCCGCACTCCTTCCTAGACAGTCTCTTCCCATTCTGTATGTGTGAAACTGATTTTTTCTTCCTAAGCGGAGCACTTTGCATTTGTCTTTGTTAAACTTCATCCTGTTTAACTCAGACCATTTCTCCAATTTGTCCAGATCATTTTGAATTATGACCCTGTCCTCCAAAGCAGTTGCAATCCCTCCCAGTTTGGTATCATTCGCAAACTTAATAAGCGTACTTTCTATGCCAATATCTAAGTCGTTAATGAAGATATTGAACAGAGCCGGTCCCAAAACAGACCCCTGCGGAACCCCACTCGTTATGCCTTTCCAGCAGGATTGGGAACTATTAATAACTACTCTCTGAGTACGGTTATCCAGCCAGTTATGCACCCACCTTATAGTAGCCCCATCTAAATTGTATTTGCCTAGTTGTCGATAAGAATATCATGCGAGACCGTATCAAATGCCTTACTAAAGTCTAGGTATACCACATCCACAGCTTCTCCCTTATCCACAAGACTCGTTATCCTATCAAAGAAAGCTATCAGATTGGTTTGACATGATTTGTTCTTTACAAATCCATGCTGGCTGTTCCCTATCACCTTACCACCTTCCAAGTGTTTGCAGATGATTTCCTTAATTACTTGCTCCATTATCTTCCCTGGCACAGAAGTTAAACTAACTGGTCTGTAGTTTCCTGGGTGAAGGTGCTTCTATGACCTTCCAAGGCATCTGTTCCATTGTCACCTAATTTCAATTTATAGAAACACGTTAGAAAAGTATGTATATGGTAATTGGGGCCATTCCATGTTAGATAATCTAGAGCTTTGAAATGTACACTTGTATTGTTAAACAATTGGAAGAAGAGAGTGACTCTATTAGTCTGCTTACATACTAATTCCATGTTAGATAATCTAGAGCTTTGAAATGTACACTTGTATTGTTAAACAATTGGAAGAAGAGAGTGACTCTATTAGTCTGCTTACAAATAGTGAGATAGAGGTTAAACATGTAACCAAACGGTTCATGTCTAAGGCTGTATTCTGTTAATTCAAAGATCAGATATTATTGGATAAAAATTGGGTGTAATAATATCATTGTCTATATGTCTATATGTCTCTTTAAAGTTGTGGCAAACTGTCTATAAACTGCTTAAAGGATAATTATGTTATGTTAATCCAGGTAGATAAATACTGGTGATGTTTAGGAAATAGAATGTTACTTCAAAAGTGTATTTTTCACCTAAGGACTGTTGTGCGCCCTGGAACTGTATAAAGGGCTTCTGGGACCTGATCCTTTTTACTTCAGATCTGCTTAAACTTCATCAGGGCAAGCTAGAGACACAAGACTGTGGTCTCCAGTTACACCCTCGACCTCCCTGATATTGAATACTTTGACATTGGACAATAATCTATGGACTAAATTTAAAAGGAAGTCTGTGCAACTCTGAAGCCCACCATCTCTACTATGAAACTGAATTAAGAACTCTATTCATGTCTATCTGTATAATGCTCGTTTAACCAGTACTCTCTTTTCTTTTCTTTTTTTAATAAATCTTAATTCAGTTAATAAGAATTGGCTATAACTGTGTATTTGGGTATGATCTGAAATATTCACTGATCTGATCTGGGAGGTGATGTGACAATACCTTGAGGTTGGTAGAACATTTTAAAAGTATAGAATTATAGAAGATTAGGTTTTGAAGAGACCTCAGGAGGTCATCTTGTCCAACCAGTGCTCAAAGCAGGACCAACTCTACCTAAATCATCCCAGCCAGGGCTTTGTCAAGCCAGTCCTTAAAAACTTTCAATGATGGAGATTCCACCACTTCCCTATGTAACCCATTCCAGTACTTCACCACCCTCCTAGTGAAATAGTTTTTCCTAATACCTAACCTAGACCTCTCCCATAGCAACTTGAGATTATTGCTTTTTGTTCTGTCCTCTGCCACCACTGATAACAGCCTACCTCTAACCTCTTTGGAAACCCCGTTCAGCTAGTTGAAGGCTGCTGTGAAATCCCCCTTACTCTTCTCTTTTACAGACCAAAGAAGCCCAGTTCCCTCAGCCTCTCCTCGTAAGTCATGTACCCCAGCCCCATAACCATTTTTATTGTCCTCCACTGGACTCTCTCCAATTTGTCCACATCCTTCCTGTAGTGGGGAGGGGGGGGCAACCAAACTGGACCTAATACTCCAGATGTGGCCTCACCAGTTCCAAATAGAGAGGGATAATCATTTCCCTCGATCTGTTGACAATACTTCTACTAATGCAGATCAATATGCCGTTAGCCTTCTTGGCAACAAGGGCACACTCTTGACTTATGTGCAGCTTCTCATCCACTGTAATCCCTGGGTTGTTTTCTGCAGAACTGCCACTTATTCAGTTGGTCTGCAGCCTGTAGCAATGCATGCAGGACTCTGCATTGTCCTTGTTGAACATCATCAGATTTCTTTTGTCCAATTTGCCTAGGTCATTCTGGACCCTATCCCTACCCCCAAGGGTATCTACCTCTCCTCCCAGATTAGTGTCATCCACTACTTTCTGAGGGTGAAATCCATCCTATCATCAAGATCATGAATGAAGATGTTGAACAAAACAAACCCCAGCACTAAACCCAGGGCACTCCGCTTGATATAATCATCATCATACGTGACTTTTCTATCTTGGTGGATACCAAATGCTGGTTTGCTGTAAGTGAACTGTATTTTGTTTTCTGTGTAATCAGTAAATGATTGTGAAAGCTGTTCTGTTGCTCACTTAGAAAATCCAAGTGTTAGAATAATCACCCATTTATGTCAGCTCCATTCTTTCCAGTTTACCCTAGTTCATCAATCTCATTGTGGGCCGCCCTGGAACCCCGGGCACAAGATTATAAAACCATTTTTTTACTTTAGAGAGCAAAAGAGACACCCACATCCAGGTGAACACAGTACAACACCTGCACACTATGTCCTACCTCAGTGACCATGAGAACAATCATACTGGGTCAGACCAAAGATCTGTCTAGCCCAGTATTCTGTCTTCGGACAGTGGCCAATTCCAGGTGACACAGAGGGAATGAAGAGATCAGGTAATGATCAAGTGATCCATCTGCCAGCGCCCATTCCCAGCTTCTTGCAAAAAGAGGCTAGGGACAACACCTATGCACATCCTGGCTACTATCCATTAATGGACCAATCCTCCATGAATATGTCTAGTTCTTTTTGAAACCCCGTTATAGTCTTGACCTTCACAACATCCTGTGGCAAAGAGTTCCACAGACTGACTGTGAGTTGTGTAAAAAAATGCATCCTTTCATATGTTTTAAACCTGCTACCTATTAATTTCATTGGGTGACACCTAATTCTTGTGTTATGAGGAGAAAATAACATTTCCTTATTCTTTTTTTACACCTTTCATGATTTTATAGAACTCTCTCATACTCCCCCCTCCTTAGTCATCTCTTTGCCAAGCTGACAACTCCCCATCTTTTTCATCTCAACTCATAAAGAAATTGTTTGATGCCCCTAATCATTTCTCTTGCCCTTCTCTGTACCTTTTCCAATTCCAGTATATATTTTTTGAGATGGGGCAACCAGATCTGCATGCAGTATTCAATATATACACATACTACAGGTATAGATAGAGGCAATATATTATCCCTCTTATTATCTCTTCCTTTCTCAGTGATTCCCAATATTCTGTTAGCTTTTTTGACTGCCACTGCAGATTGTGTGGATGTTTTTGGAAAACTATCCACAATGATTTCAAGGTCTTTCTTGAGTGGTGTGAGCTAATTTAGACCCCATCATTTTCTCTGTATAGCTGGGAATATGTTTTCCAATGTGCATTACTTTGCATTTATCAACACTGAATTTTATCTGCCATTTTGTTGCCCAGCAGTCTGCCTGGGACTGAACTGTCTTGAATAGTTTTGTATCATCTGCAAATTTTGTCACCTCACTGTTTACTACTAGGGCTGTCAAGCAATGAATTTTTTGTTTCAACATCACCCTGGAGCATACACTGGGATATGGTCAGAGCCCTCTGGGGTGTCCAAGGGCCAACTCCCGGAACCCCTGATTTCTCCTCCAGTTGGACTCTCTGCTGCAGCCATCACCCTGCTAGCAGAGTCCCCTCTCCGGCCCTTGTGTCTCTTTCCTATCCCAGCTTCCTCTGGCTCATCCAGTCTCTGTGGTTTTAAAGGGCTGGACCAACACCTCCTCTCTCTGTTCACTTTCTGGTGAGGTTCCATTCCTTCCACGCCCACCCCTCTGCAGAGAAGCTGTAGTAAACAGGTTTTCATCCCTTCTTCTGTCCGGGCAAGATCTTGTTAGGGCTGATAGCCTTTAATGACTTTTTTATATATATACAGATGCCTCCTGCCCCTTAGTACAAAGAGCGTGAGCAAAGAGTAGAGCAAAATCCCAAAGAAATAAGGATATAGATGGTTGATACAATCAAATGTGAATTAATAGGGTTAAAATATCTGCTCAATGTGCAGTGGCAATCAAAAAAGCGAACAGAATGTTGGTAATCATGTAGAAAGTGTAGATAATAAGACAGAAAATATCTTATTGCCTCTATAGAAATCTATGCTATGCCCACATATTGAATACTGAATGCAGATCTGGTCACCCCATCTAAAAAAAATGTTGGAATTGGAAAAGAAGGGCACTAGAAATGATTGGGGGTATTAAATGTAGGAGAAGAGGTGAAACAGTTTTAGACATTTCAGCTTGGGAAAGAGATGCCTTGGGGGTATGAGAGTGTCAGGGTTTCCTCACCGCTCTGAACTCTGGGGTACAGATTTTCGGACCCGCATGAAAGACCCCCTAAAGTTATATTTCTTCAGCTTAGGTTAATAACTTCCCCAAGGCACAATTTCCTTTCCTTGTGACTTTATTGCCACCACCACCAAGTGATTTAAACAAACATTCAGGGAGGGGCCACTTGGAGCCCTATCCCCCCAAAAATATCCCACCAAGCCCCTTCATACCCTTTCCTGGGGGAGCTTGAGAATAATATACCAACCAATAGGTTAACAAAGTGAGCACAGACCAAATCCCTGGTTTTTAGGGCACTGAAAATCAATCAGGTTCTTAAAAGAAGAATTTTATATATAAAAAAAGCAATAGAATCACACCTGCAAAATCAGGATGGAAGATAACTTTACAGGGTAAATAAAAAGATTTAAAACACAGAGGATTCCCCTCTAGGCTCATCTTCATAGTTACAAAAACAGGAATAAACCTCCCTCTTAGCATAGGGAAAATTCACAAGCTAAAACAAAAGATAATCTAGAATCATAGAATCATAGAATATCAGGGTTGGAAGGGACCTCAGTAGGTCATCTAGTCCAACCCCCTGCTCAAAGCAGGACCCAATCCCCAACTAAATCATCCCAGCCAGGGCTTTGTCAAGCCTGACCGTAAAAACCTCTAAGGAAGAAGATTCCATCACCTCCCTAGGGAACCCATTCCAGTGCTTCACCACTCTCCTAGTGAAAAAGTTTTTCCTAATATCCAACCTAAACCTCCTACACTGCAACTTGAGACCATTGCTCCTTGATCTGTCATGTGCTATGACTGAGAAAGGTCCAGATCCATCCTCTTTGGAACCCTGTTTCAGGTAGTAATCTAACACATTTCCTTGCTATTACTTACAATTTCTAGAGTGGTAGCCATGTTAGTCTGTATCAGCAAAAACAACGAGGGGTCCTTGTGGCACCTTAGAGACTAACAAATTGATTTGGACATAAGCTTTCATGGGCTAGAAACAACTTCATCAGATGCATGAAGTGAAAAATACAGGAGCAGGTATAAATACGTGAAAGGATGGGGTTGCTTTACCAAGTGTGAGATTAGTCTAACAAGACAATTCAATTGACAGCAGGATACCAAGGGAGGAAAAATAACTTTTGAAGTGGTAAGAGAGTTGCCCATAACAGACATGTGAGAGTATGAGTAATGTGTGAGTAACAGAATGTGTGAGTAACAGTAATGAGAAATTAGTATTGGGGAAATGAAGTTTAGGTTTTGAAATGACCAAACCACTTCTACATCCATAGTGACCAGGATGGTGTTTTCTGGAAGATCACTGATGGACTGTAGTTTCCTCAGGAAGTCAGTGGTGTCTCGAAGACAGCTGGAAGTGCTGGTAGCTTAGGGCCTGAGGAGAGAGTCTACGTAGCCAGATAATCTTGCTGTCAGGGTGCCAATGCCTGAGATGAAGAATAAATGGACACAAATCTGACATCAGGAATCATAACATTCAAAAACCAGTAGGAGAACATTTCAGTCTCTCTGGTCACTCAATAACAGACCTCAAAGTGGCAATTTTTCAACAAAAAAATTTCGAAAACAGATTCCAACATGAAGCTGCAGAACTGGAATTAATTTGCAATTTGGATACCATCAGATTAGGCCTGAATAAAGACTGGGAGTGTTTTGGTCATTACAAAACCTAAACTTAATTTCCCCAATACTAATTTCTCCCTACTGTTACTCAAACCTTCTTGTCAACTTTCTGTAATGGGCCACTCTCTTACCACTTCAAAAGTTATTTTTCCGCCCTTGGTATCCTGCTGTTAATTGATTTGTCTCGTGAGACTGACCTCACACTTGGTAAAGCAACCCCCATCCTTCCATGTATTTATATCTGCTCCTGTATTCTTCACTTCATTCATCTCATGAAGTGGGTTCTAGCCCATGAAAGCTTCTGCCCAAATCAATTTGTTGGTCTCTAACGTGCCACAAGGACTCCTCGTTATTTTTACAATTTCTGTAATTTTAGATGTATCAGTTCAGGATCTTGTTAGGAGCTGGTTTACCTGCTTGGTCTCTCTCTTTGTCCTGAGAGGGAACAAACAAAAAGAGCACCAACAAAACCTCCCCCCACTGCAGATTTGAAAGTATCTTCTTTCCCCATTGGTCCTTCTGGTCAGGTGCCAACTAGGTTAATTGAACTGATTAACCCCTTACAGGTAAGTGATTCTGTTCCTCTGGCCAGGAGGGATTTTATGTTACTGCATATATAAAGGTTGCTACCCTTCCCTTTATATTTATGACAAAGAGAGATCTATAAAATCATGACAGGTGTCGAGAAATTTAATAAATAAATGGTATGTACTACTTCAAATAACACAAGAACTAGGTGTCACCCAATGAAATTAATAGAGAGCAAATCTAAAGCAAACAACAATAATTATTTATTCACAGTCAAACTGTGGAACTCTTGGCCAGAAGAGGTTATGAAAGCCAAAACGATAACATGGTTCCAGTAAAATTAGGTAAGTTCATGGAGGATAGGTCAATCAATGGCTATTAGGCACGATGGGCAGGGATCATGTCCCTAACGTCTGTTTGCCAGAAGCTGGGAGTGGGTGATAGGGCATGAATCACTTAATTATTACCTGTTCTGTTCATTCATTGTTGAGCTGTTTTCATTTAAGTCTGCTGCTGTGGAGGTGTGGCCCAGACCCTGGGTCTGTGTTGCAGCAGGCTAGCATGTCTGGCTCAATAAAAAAGGGTTCTGGAAATCCCATAATGGCAGGGAAGACTGGCTCAGAGGTAATTTCAGCACATCTGGTGACAGTCCCAGGGGGATCTCTGTGACCGATCCCATCACGTATGTATTAACATTTTAATCCCGAATGGTGTCTCTTAAGTGACTTCTCACAAGATGTCAGTACATGTTTGTATTAGAGCTGAGTGGGTTTAATATTCATTTACTTTTCTTTCTTTTATATACGAATTAGATACTTTCCTTCTGCCACAAAACTAGACAGTTAAAGTGGCAACGCCTACCAAAATCTGAAATGGCTCCCGTACAGCTGGGGGTGCGGAGAGTGGAGGTAAAAAGAATACAGTGACTGACAAGAGGAGGGGAAGAGAGGCACGAGCAACTGAAGTGGGGCCTTTGTGGGGAAGAGGCACAGCAGGGAAGGAGCCTTGTTGGAAGAGCCAGGGCAAGGGGCAGGGTTGCAGAGGTCCAGCTTCCGGCAATTAAAAAGGTGTCAGACCAGTGAATTGTACATAGACTGATTCCCCAGTTTGTCATGCTGGCACAGCACAGTACGGTCATAAAAGGGTTTAATGTCTCTCTGACTGTCAAGGAAGTGGTTCAGGGAAGATGGCCCAGCACTATGTCACCAGTCATCTCTACACACAGACAGAGTAACAGGATAAAAAAATTAGGTCCCTTTACGAGTAAAGAGCTGGAGCAGCCTGTCCCAGATCTGTTTTGTCCTCACCCCATAGATGATGGGGTGAAGCAAGGGGGGCACAAGCAGGTACATGTTGGCAATGAGAACAAGGACAGGTAGGGGCACTTTGTGGCCAAACCGGTGAACGAGGGAGGAGAAGAATTCTGGAATGTAGAAAGATAATATGCAACAAAGGTGGGAGCCACAAGTCCCAAAAGTCTTGAGCCGGGTATCCTTTGTGGGAAGGCTGAAGATGGCCCTGAGGATCTGGATATAGGACACAGTGATAAAAGGCACATCCAGACCAATCACAGAGAATACTACAAAGAGACCATAGTAACTACTAATGCGGGTATCGGCACAGGCCAGCTTCACCACAGCTATGTGATCACAGTAGGAATGGGGGATGATGTTGGTTCTGCAATATGGCCACCACCTCACTAGGAACGGATAGGGCAATGTAAGTATGCCGCTGCGCAGGAGCACAGCCAGGCCAATCTTGGCCACAACAGAATTTGTGAGGGTGGTGGAATGTCTCAGAGGATCACAGATGGCCACATAGCGATCCAAAGCCAAGGCCACAAATATCCCAGATTCCATCGCTGAGAAGCAGTGAATGAAGTACATCTGGGTGAGGCAGGCACTGAAATCTATCTCCCTGGAATTGAACCAGAAGTTACTCAGCATTTTGGGCACGGTGGCCGTGGACAGGACCAGGTCAGTGATGGCCAGCATGCAGAGGAAATAGTACATGGGCCCATGGAGGCTCTGCTCCGTCTTTACGATGAACAGGATAGTGAAGTTCCCCAAGATGGCTATGGCATACATGGTACAGAAGGGGATGGAGATCCAGACATGGGCTGCCTCCAGGCCAGGAATGCCAACCAGAATGAAGGTGGAGGGGTTGGTGAAATTGGTTGTGTTGGAATCTGACATGGAGTAGAGGAGAAGTTGTCCCTGACTTCCTGTATGTGCCCGGGGTATAGGGTGATGGTTGCAGTTCAAATGCCTGGATGGAGAGACAATATTAATATCAGACTCTACATGTACTACTGGAGGCTGTTTTCATGGGTGAAGCAGATTGGTCGCTCTTCACACACTGAGAAATGACATTTTCATAATTCAGGGAAATGAATTCCAATTCAATATTTTATGATACTCCTTGCATCAATAATTCCTACGTGTCAGGGTGGAGGAACTTTAAGAGGCAGCAGCGGGAAACACAAGTGTGGATACTGGTTATCCATAATTGTTCCTTAATGCAATGAAACCCAGGCTAGAAAATCCATGTTGTAGGGAGTTACACATTTATCTGATTTCTCAAAATCTGAAAGTGGAAAAAAATCCAAACCTTTGTGAAGACATGTGCCAGGGGTAAACATCCCATCTAGAACATACCTCAGGGAAAAGACCTGGGCATGATTGATAGCAGCTCAACTGAAACACCTCAATCGCAGCAGCGGGAAATGAAACACAATCTTTGCATTCCTAAGGAATGGGATCGAGAATAACCTCCTCTGGATATCTGCTCTGCTTTGGTCACCTGGTCTCTATAAAGGATATAACAAATATAAGGAGGATTTCTGAGACAGGCATGGGAATGGAGAACAGATTGAAAAGTCTGGGACTTTTTAGTTTAGAGAAGAGACAAACAAGGAGGCATATGATGGAGGGGTTGGAAATAGGTAAGGAACTGATTACATTCAAATTGACAAACAGAGAAGAGTTCCCAACTAAAACTATCTATAGACACTGAGTGCTTCACAAACTCTAGTTTCCCAAAGCTGAGGAAAATTATCAGCAAAACTGATTGGGATGAAAAATTTAGACAAAAAATTGGAATAAAAATTGGGACTTCTTTAAGACAAGATTATTAGATAGCAAAAAAGTCACAATTCCACAATCAAGAAGATGAAAAACTTTGGCTAAAAACCAGGTTCAGTTGCAAAGTGAATGTAGAAATTAGGGGTGAGGGGAAGCTATATATAACAAATGTAAAAAAGGGGAAATAAATAGCCTGCAATATAAATTGGAAGCTATGAAAATCGAAAAGGGACTTTAAAGACATCAGTTAAATATCCATGATTGGCAAAGCTAAGGATCATGAAAAATGAGGTTATTAAGTACATTAAGAAGAAAAGGAATCCTAGAAAAGTTTTAGGGCAATTCCTGTGTTTTAAAAGTAAACTATAAAAAGATAATGTAAAGATTTGAAAAGATTAGGAAAAAATGGAAAAGCTGGTATGAGATTAGTTCAAGAAAAAAAATTCAAAGAATATAAATAATGTCAGTCAATAACAAGGTTTATGCAAAACCGGTCTTGTCGAGTAAACCTGAATTCATTCTTTTATTAGAGTAAACATTTGGTTTATCAAGGGAACTGTGCATATGCAATAAGCTTTGATTTTTCTATGTCATTTTAATTTATTAAGGGAAAACAATGAGGAAAAATAATGAACACTCTACAATATCATTAGAGCACACACAAAATAGACAGAAGACTAGCTGACAGACCTCAGAAAGCACTTGCAGTGACTGGAGCTTTTTGTAGTGGGGTTCTGCAGGGATCAGTTCTGGGCCTGATGTTATTCAATGTTTTCATCACTGACCTGAAAGGAAATAGAAAATCAGTGCAGATAAAATTTTCAGACAACCCAAAGATTGGCACAGTGCTGAAAATGAGGAGGACAGGTAAGGTGACCAGATAGAAAGTGTAAAAAATCGAGACTAGGTGTGTGTGTGGGGGGGGGGAATAGGATCCTATAAAAGAAGAAGCCCCAACTATTGGGACTGTCCCTAAAAAATTTGGACATCTGGTCACACTAAGCACAGGGCAGCCATATCAATTGATCTGGAGCATTGGTAAGAATATTGACATTGGTAAATCTATTAATACAGTCAGGAAATGCAGGCCCGACCCACAGTCTGGGGAACTATATTATGCAGTGCAATAACCCTGAAAAAGATTTAGAGGTCATTGTAAGACAAAAGGACTGATGCAATCCTCGGAGGAATAAAAAAGGGAGTGGTGAGTTGTAGCAGGGAATGGATTTTACCTCTGTACATGGTGAAACCATGGTGATACCAAATGCATCCAGTTCTGGGGTCCACATTTTGAAAATTGGAGAGGGTGCCAAAAAGAGCCACAAAAATGATTGGCAGCTGGAGAAAATGGCAGACCGTGAAAGACTTGAAGGGTTTCATCTTTTTAACTTATCAAAAAAATTATCAAGCAGACACTTTCATGGGGAGAAACCTGTGCATAGTGATGGCCTCTGTAATCTAGAGGAGAAAGGCAAAGCAAGGCCCAATGGGTGGAAGCTGAATGTGGACAAATTCCAGCGGGAAATAATGGCCAAATGTTCAGCACGGAGGGTGGCTAACCGTTGGAACAAACTGAGAAGGGAAGTGGCGGATTCTCCAACTCTCCATGTCGGCAGATCCAGACTGAATGCTTTATTGCAAAATCTGCCTGGTGGCTTGTCTACAATTAAAACGCTATAGCAGCGCTGCGTTAGTGCTTCAGTGTAGACACTACTTACATCATAGGCAGGGTTTCTTCCATCAGCATAGGTAATCCACTTCCCCAAGAGGTGATATATAGGTGGATATAAGAATTATTCTGTCTACCTTCTCGTGACAAAGATGACAAAGTGGTGCAATACAAGCATTATGATCAAAGACAGAAAGAACTGGGTATGTTTAGTTTGGAAAAGAGGAGATTAAGGGGAGGACGTGATAGCAGTTTTCAAATACTTCAAAAGGCTGACATAAAGATCTGGAAGAAAGTTGTTCTGTCTTACCACCGAAGGAAGGAGGAGAGGCAATGTGTTCAAACTCCAGCATAGCAGATTTAAATTAAATCTAATGAAAAACTTCCTAACTGTAAGAACAGGAGGACAATGGAACAGATGTCCAAGGTAGTTATGGAAGCTCCTTGAACAGAGGTTTTCCAAAGAAGTGTGAATAGCCATCAATCTTCGATGACTAAGACACAACAAATCCTGCATCTTGGCAGAGGGATAGACTAGCTGACCCCTGAGATCACTTCTAAGCCTCTGGTCCTATGTTTCTAAGATGTAAAATCCTAGTGTAGACCCGGCCTTAGTCACACACAGTGTTTGCAGCAATACAGGGGTAGCTGGGTGAAAATTGATGGGCTTGTGTTACAGAGAAGGTATGACTGGATAATCTAATGTTCCCATCTGACATTAAACTATATTGGACTATCAATAAAGAAAGTAGAAAAGTAGAACAGGGAAATATATTTACTGTGTCTCATAACACACGGACAAGGGAACATTTAGTTCTATTTCAAGCTGGAACATATAAGACTGATAAAAAAAAAACTTGTTAACATAATGAATATTTGACTTGTGGAACTTCTTGCCACTGACATTATTGAAGCGAAGAGCTTAGCTGAATGGGCTACACAAATGGTTTGGTCATTGTACATGGTTCTGGTGGCATGACCTTTAGTTAAGACTGTCTGACACCTTCAATAAGAAGACCTCATTTTCAGTTGCTTATATGTTTGCCAAATTTTAGGCATTTGGACTGAAATTTCTATAGCTGCATGTCTGCTTCCAGCAGAATTGTTTTTTGACAGTTTCCAGAATAACAGTTCAGCTGACTTCTCAAAGGAACCTAGGAGAAAATATGTCTTGCCCATGCTGAAATTTGTTTCTGGCTGTTCCAGTGAGGAGCCCCCCTAGCACCTCCATGCATTCCAGCAGATAAAAGTCAGGTAACAGTTTCCCGATTAAAAGCCACAGCTCTGAAATGCAAGAGGAGGAGGTGACAGTGTCTGTGCATTAATACACACCTGGCTCCTGAGGTCTTTATTCAGTTCTGACTCCAAGGGCAGATTTGCCTCACTGGGACCTGGACTAAGTATGGGCCACAGTCTCAGAATTAAGCCTTGTATTGTACATTTACTAACACCTTTCATCCTGAAGGATCCACCGTGCCACTGAAATGCAGACACTTTTGTGCCGCAGGCCATCAGCCGGGATGGGCAGAGGTACATAGAGAAGAGTGACACTTTGGCCAATGATACTGGAGGAAACTCACCATGTATGGCAAGTCCCCTGGGATGTTTAATGGCTGCACCGAGTGGAAAAGACCACAGACTTACTCTCTATCCCATCACACGCATGTTGCACTCAGTTTGTCATGAGGCGACCTCCTCAGCAAGAGATGGGTACCTGTGAATTCTGAAACAGAAGTGTCATTCCTGGAATCCCCCTCAGGTAGCCATGTCCCATGTCTCTCTCACCCCAGCATCTGTAGCAACATACCTTGCCGAGAGCTGACAAAGGGGGTTGCATCAATTATAATATAGTTCTATGCAATCCCAGTGGTGTTTACTCAGCCTCTAGGGGAGAAGCTGGAAATCTGTATGTAAACAGGCTGGAGACAAGCCTGTCTCCGCTTCTGTGCTAATTATCCAGCTTTAGGAGTAAACAGTAATTAAGGGAGCTTGTGAAAAGGAGATGAGAGCTCTTTGATTCTCTGCTGAGTCAGAGGGAAATTGGCTGTTTTGTGTATTTGTGCATATTTAAAAATATAGTTGATAAGGAAGAAAACTAGGGATAATGCCAAGAGCTCCATAGGGTCTGAAACCCTGTAAATGCTCAGGAGGGATAGATAGATAGGAGACAGACAGATCTGGAGAGAGATGACTGTGCGGGGACAAGAACATTTTCTATAAATACACAGGGATATTGCTTTGGTATCACCAATCAGTAATTCTCATCAGTAACTATCATCATACTGTGCAGCACCTTTCATTGAAGAATCTTGAAAACACCTAGCAAAAGAAAGTCATTTTGAACATATTCCCATTATACAGATAGGTAAACTGAGGCACATGGAGACAGGACTTGGCCGAGGTCACACAGAGATTGAGTGGCAGGATGACAGGCAAGACCCAGGAATCCTGACTTCCCTGCCTTAACCACCGTCTGTCCCTCACGCCAAAAGGGAAATGGACTCCCTCTCTGGCAGGGACTGTTCATTTTGTGGGATGGGTCGGAAAGGTTAGATGAGCAGAGCCTGAGTTTGCATGCTCCTCTCATGGTGAATCTGAGGTTTTCTGAACTTGCTGGAGTTCGTGAGCTCCCCGCTCCCGGGAAGGATGAACTACGGGTGTCCACTTCTGCTCCCACTCAGATACCTGCTGACAAATCACAGTCACTGGGGTTACTTTGGGGGAACAGACTTAGTAAAAGCAACACTAATTAAATGTTCCTGGGGATAGTGCCCTCGTCTTCCCCCCAAAGGTGCTATGGAAAAAGGAGCACCCTATAGACAGGATGGAGACTGGATTAGTGTTTGCATTGAATTTGTTCTTGCCCTCTCTGTTCATTTCCTCCCAGTCTGTCCCTGATGGAACTGAAATTTAATGTTTCAGGCTCAGTCAGACTTCCCAGGAGTGCCCCAGCTTCAGGGTGCTTGGATTCCCATAGCTGAACACCGTGCCTGCTCATCGGGCTAATCTGGGGTATTTCTCCTATGCAGAGCACCTGGGCTTTTAAGTACTGGAATGAGACTGAACAAATTTTCCTGTCTGTACTGAACAGGGGTGTTGTATCCACCTGTATTCAAATTGCTAACACTCTGTATCTGGAAACCATAGTTTGAACTTCATCTGTAGCTATGGCAAAGGGGTGCTAGGACTTGATTTATTTTCTGTATCAATAGACTAATAGGGTTCAACATCAGAAGGGACCATTAGATCATCCAGAATGACATCCTGTATAACATGCGCCTTTACATTTCATCCATATACTCCTGTATTGAGCTCCATAACTAGAATGTGATTAAGACCTGGTCTACACAAGGATTTTATATCATCATCTACTATGACCCCCTGCCAGGATGCAGGATTTTTTGCATCTAAACCATCCTAGACAGATGACTATCAAGCTTTTTTTTGAAAAGCTCTAGTGAAGGTGTTTCCACGACCTCCCGAGGCATCTGTTCCATTGTCATTTAATTTCAATGTATAGAAACATGTTAGAAAACTCTGTATATTGTAATTGGGGCCATTCCATGTTAGATAGTCTAGAGCTTTGAAATATAGACTTGTATTGTTAAAGAATTGGAAGAAGAAAGTGACTCTAGTAGTCTGCTTAAATATAGTGAGATAGAGCTGAACCATGTAACCAAATGGTTCCTGTGTAAGGTTGTATTCTGTTAATTCAAAGATCAAAAGGAAATATAATTGGGTAAAAATTGGGTGTAATAATATCATTGTCTATATGTGTCTTTAAAGTTTGTGGGAAACTGTCTAGAAACTGCTTAATGGATAATTATGTTATGTTAATCCAGGTAGATAATTACTGGTGATGTTTAGGAAATAGAATGTTACTTCAAAAGTTTATTGTTCACCTAAGGACTGTTGTGCTGCCCAGGAACTGTATAAAGGGCTTCTGGGACCTGATCCTTTTTAGTTCAGAGTTGCTTAAGCTTCATCAGGGGAAGCTAGAGACACAAGATTGTGGTCTCCAGTTACACCCTAGATCTCCCTGATATGAATACTTTGACATTGGACAATAATCTATGAACTAAATTTCGAAGGAACTCTGTGCAACTCTGAAACCCATCATCTCTACTATGAAATTGAATTAAGAACACTATTCATGTCTGTATGTATAACGATCTTTTAACCAATACTCTCTTTTCTTTTCTTTTCTTTTAATAAATGTTAATTCAGTTAATAAGAATTGGCTGTACGTGTATATTTGGGTAAGATCTGAAATATTCACTGATCTGATCTGGGAGGTGATGTGACCATCCCTTGAGGTTGATAGAACATTTTTAAAGTATAGAATTATAGAAGATTAGGGATTGAAGAGACCTCAGGCGGTCATCTTTTCCAACCAGTGCTCAAAGCAGGACCAACTCTACCTAAATCATCCCAGCCAGGGCTATGTCGAGCCGGGCCTTAAAAACCTCTAATGATAGAGATACCACCACTTCCCTAGGTAACCCATTCCAGTACTTAACCACCCTCCCAATTAAATAGTTTTTCATTTTATCCAACCTAGACCTCTCCCATTTCAACTTGAGATCATTGCTTTTTGTTCTGTCCTCTGCCACCATTGAGAACAGTCTAGCTCTAACCTCTTTGGAAACCCCCTTCAGCTAGTTGAAGGCTGTTATGAAATCCCCCTTAGTCTTCTCTTCTACAGACCAAAGAAGACCAGTTCCCTCAGCCTCTCCTCGTAAGTCATGTACCCCAGTACCATGATCATTTTTATTGTCCTCCAATGGACTCTCTCCAGTTTGTCGACATCCTTTCTGTAGTGGGGGCCACCAAACTGGACATAATACTCCAGATATGGCCTCACCAGTTCCAAATAGAGGGGAATAATCATTTTCCTCATTCTGCTGGCAATGCTCCTACTAATGCAGCTCAATATGCCTTTAAACTTCGTGGCAACAAAGGCACAGTCTTGACTTATGTGCAGCTTCTCATCCACTGTAATCCCCAAGTTGTTTTCTGTAGAACTGCCACTTAGCCAGTTGGTCTGCCGCCTGTGTCAATGCATGCAGGACTCTTCATTGTCCTTGTTGAACATCATCAGATATCTTTTGTCCATATACTACAATGTGTCTAGGTCACTCTGGATCCTATCCCTACCCCCAAGGGTATCTACCTCTCCCCCAAAATTAGTGTCATCCACAAACTTGCTGAGGGTGAAATCCATCCCATCATCCAGATCATTAATGAATATGTTGAACAAAACAAGCCCCATCACCGACCGCAGGGCACTCCGCTTGATATAATCATCATCATACTTGACTTTTCTATCTTGGTGGAAACCAAAGGCTGGGTTGCTGTAAGTGAACTGTATTTTGTTTTCTGTGTAATCAGTAAATCATTGTGAAAGCTCTTCTGTTGCTGGCTTGGGAAATACAAGTGTTAGAATAACCACCCAGCTCCAGTCTTTGCAGTTTGCCCTAATTGGTTAATCTCACGTGGGCCACCCTGGAAACCCAGGCACAGGATGCTAAAAGAATTCTTTTACTTTAGAGAGCACAAGAGACACCCACATCCAGGTCAACACACGATGTCCTACCGCAGTGACCATGAGAACGATCATACTGGGTCAGTATCCTGTTTCTGACAGTGGTCAATTCCAGGTGACACAGAGGGAAGGAAAAGAAAACGTAATGTCTGCCAGCGCCCATTCCCAGCTTCTTGCAATCAGAGGCTAGGGACAACACCTCTGCCCATCCTGGCTACTATCCATTAATGGACTAATTGACCATGAATATGTCTAGTTCTTTTTGGAACCTTGTTATAGTCTTGGCCTTCACAACATCCTGTGGCAAAGCGTTCCAGAGACTGACTGTGAGTTGTGTGAAAAAATACTTCCATCCATTTTTTTTAAAACCTGCTACCTATTAATTTCATTGGGTGACACCTAGTTCTTGTCTTATGAGAAGGAGTAAATAACATTTCCTTATTTACTTTCTCCACAACAGTCATGATTTTATAGACCTCTCTCATACCCCCCCTTATTCATCTCTTTTCAAGCTGACAACTCCCAGTCTTTTTCTTCTCAAATCATACAGAAATTGTTTGATATCCCTAATCATTTCTCTTGTCCTTCTCTGTACCGTTTCCAATTCAAATATATCTTTTTTTGAGATGGGGCAACCAGATCTGCATGCAGTATTCAATATGTGGGCATAGCATAGGTATAGATAAAGGCAATATATTTTCCCTCCTATTATCTCTCCCTTTCCTAATGATTCCCAACATTCTGTTGGCTTTTTGGACTGCCGCTGCACATTGAGTGGATGTTTTTGGAGAACTGTCCACAATGACTTCAAGATCTTTCTTGAATGGTAAAAGCTAATTTAGACACCATCATTTTCTATGTATAGCTGGGAATATGTTTTCCAATGTGCATTACTTGCATTTGTAAACACTGAATTTTATCTGCCATTTTGTTGCCCAGTCACCCAGTTTTGAGACATCCTTTTGTAGCTCTTCACAGTCTGCCCGGGTCTTAACTATCTTTAGTAATTTTGTATCATCTGCAAATTTTGCCACCTCACTGTTTACCCCTTTTTCCAAATAATTTATGAATATGATGAATAGGATTGGTTCCTGCTTCGCATACAGAGAAGATGGTTACCGTAATCTATGTACGACTTCTTCCCTCCAGGTCTGGTCTCCTCAGCCCTCTAAGCCAGAAACATGCTTTTATTTTTACTGCCTTTTGGTGCTTCTTGTCCTCTCCAAACCCAGAGATGCAGGGGCATGGAGTTTTGAGAGATCCTTCTGTAGCTCTTTGCACTCTGCCTGGGACTGAACTGTCTTGAATAGTTTTGTATCATCTGCAAATTTTGCGACCTCACTGTTTACTTCTAGGGCTATCAATTTTTTTTTCAACATCACCCTGGAGCATACACTGGGATATGGTCAGAGCCCTCTAGGGTATCCAAGGGCCAACTCCTACAACCCCTGACTTCTCCTCCAGCTGGACTCTCTGCTGTAGCCATCGCCCTGCTAGCAGAGTCCCCTCTCTGGCCCTTGTGCCTCTCTCCTACCCCAGCATCCCCTGGCTCATCCAGTCTCTGTGGTTTTAAAGGGCTGGACCAACAGCTCCTCTCTCTCTCCCTTTTCTGGTGAGGTTCCATTCCTTCCACGCCCGCCCCTCTGCAGAGAAACTTGAGAAAACTGTTTTTTATCTAGAATGCAGTTACTCCCTTCTTCTGTCCAGGCGAGCTCTCGTTAGGGCTGATAGACTTTAATGACTTTTATATAGATAGATAGATAGATAGATGCCTCCTGCCCCTTAGTACAAAGAGGTGAGGGAAGAGTAGAGGAAAATCCCAAAGAAATAAGGATACAGATGGTTGATACAATCAAATGTGAATTAATAGGGTTAAAATATCTGCTCAATGTGCAGTGGCAATCAAAAAAGCAAACAGAATGTTGGTAATCATGTAGAAAGTGTAGATAATAAGACAGAAAATATCTTATTGCTCTATAGAAATCCATGCTATGACCACATATTGAATACTGAATGCAGATCTGATCACCCCATCCCAAAAAAGATATGTTGGAATTGGGAGAAGAGGTGAAAAAGATTGGGACATTTCAGCTTGGAAAACAGATGACTCAGGGGGGTATGAGAGAGATTGATAAAATCATGACAGGTGTGGAGAAATTGAATGAAGAAATATTATGTAATCATTAACATAACACAAGAACTAGGTGTCACCCAATGAAATTAAGAGGGAGAAGATCTAAAACAAACAAAAATAATTATTTATTCACAGTCAATCTGTGGACCTCTTGCCAGAGGAGGTTATGAAGGCCAAAACAATAACACAGGTCCAGTAAAAATAGGTATGTTCATGGAGGATAGGTCAATCAATGGGTATTAGCCACAACGGACAGGGATCATGTCCCTAGCATCTGTTTGCCAGAAGCTGGGAGTGGGTGACAGGGCATGAATCACTTAATTATTGCCTGTTCTGTTCATTCCCTCCCTAAGCACCTGGCATTGGTCACAGTCAGAAGACAGGATACTGGGCTGGATGGAACGTTGTCTTCACCCAGTAGAGCTTTCTTATATAGAAACCATATTTATTTGGCCCCTGCTGTAACCCACTAGACTCCACTCTCCTCCCAAAGCTGAGATAGAAACCAGGAAGCTTGATGGGGTCTCTATCTCTGCAGTGTTCGTAATAAAGTAAGAATATACTGTGACGTTGCACTTCATATATTTTATGGAAATATGCTTATGAATGTGAATGTGTTGTAACTGGAATATTCTTTATGCAAAAGGTCTCTTGTAAGGTATCATAACAAAGTTTATAAGCTACTGAATATATTCCTCCTATTTGTATGCCTGTATCATTCTTGTATCTGAAGCTAGAAATATGAAGTCTAACTCTCAGGTCCTATTGTAACTCTGCAAAGTGTGGGCCATTAATGGTTGTTTAGAATCTTCATGGTTCCCAATGACCCAGATAATTGGTTGTAAATAGTTTATTTATCTGCAAACCTTCCTGTGTATGTGTGGCCCAACCCAGGAAAAATGGAGAATAGCTCTTACAGTGATGTGTGACCATGTTGCACGATAGAGGAATCCATCTTAATCCTTTTACTTTTTCATTGATGAGGTGGGGGGAGGAGCACAGACAAAAGATTCCCACCTTGTGCCAAAGCAATAAAAGTGGGTGGAGCAGGACAAAAGAGGCTGCCAATCATGAGGAAACACCTGGTTACCACTGGAGATGTCTGCTGGATCTATCAAAGAATGTACTGGGGGAAGGATTGGGTCCAGTCTAGGAAGTAGGCTGGTCTGTGAAATAAATTTATTGGAACATCTTTGAGGGTGAGATACATCCTGTAATCAGTTTCTTAATATATTAGGCTTAGACTTGAGTGTTTTTGCTTTATTTTGTATTTTTGACTTATGTAGTTCTGTCTCTTATTACTTGAAACCATTGAATACTACTTTTTATACTTAATAAAATGACTTTTGTTTATTAATAAACCCAGAGTAAGTGATTAATACTTGGGGGAGCAAACAGCTGTGCACATCTCTCTATCAGTGTTATAGAGGGAGGACAATTTATGAATTTACCCTGTATAAGCATTATACATAAGAACATAAGAATGGCCATACTGGGTCAGACCAAAGGTCCATCCAGCCCAGTATCCTATCTTCCGACAGTGGCCAATGCCAGGTGCCCCAGATGGAGTGAACCTAACAGGTAATGATCAATTGATCTCTCTCCTGCCATCCATCTCCACCCTCTGACAAACAGAGGCTAGGGACACCATTCCTTACCCATCCTGGCTAATAGCCATGAATGGACTTAAGCTGAAAAGTCCTAGCCTCTTTCATCTCTCCTCATATGGGACCCGTTCCAATCCCCTAATCATTTTAGTTGCCCTTCTCTGAACTTTTTCTAATGCCAGTATATCTTTTTTGAGATGAGGAGACCACATCTGTACGCAGTACTCAAGATGTGGGCATACCATGGATTTATATAAGGGCAATAAGATATTATCCATCTTATTCTCTATCCCTTTTTAATGATTCCTAACATCCTGTTTGCTTTTTTGACCACCGCTGCACACTGCGTGGACGTCTTCTGAGAACTATCCACGATGACTCCAAGATCTCTTTCCTGATTACTTGTAGCTAAATTAGCCCCCATCATATTGGGTTATTTTTCCCAATGTGCATTACTTTACATTTATCCACATTAAATTTCATTTGCCATTTTGTTGCCCAATTACTTAGTTTTGTGAGATCTTTTTGAAGTTCTTCACAGTCTGCTTTGGTCTTAACTATTGTGAGCAGTTTAGTATTGTCTGCAAACTTTGCCACCTCACTGTTTACCCCTTTCTCCAAATCATTTATGAATAAGTTGAATAGGATTGGTCCTAGGACTGACACTGGTGGAACACCACTAGTTACCCCTCTCCATTCTGAAAATTTACCATTTATTCCTATCTTTTGTTCCCTGTCTCTTAACCAGTTTTCAGTCCATGAAAGGATCTTCCCTTTTATCCCATGACAACTTATTTTACGTAAGAGCCTTTGGCGAGGGGCCTTGTAAAAGGCTTTCTGGAAATCTAAGTACACTATGCCCACTGGATCCCCCTTGTCCACATGTTTGTTGACCCTTTCAAAGAAGTCTAATAGATTAGTAAGACACGATTTCCCTTTACAGAAACCATGTTGACTTTCGCCCAACAATTTATGTTCTACTATGTGTTTGACAATTTTATTCTTTACTATAGTTTCAACTAATTTGCCCGGTACTGATGTTAGACTTACTGGTCTGTAATTGCTGGGATCACCTCTAGAGCCGTTTTTAAATATTGGTGTTACATTAGCTATCTTCCAGTCATTGGGTACAGTAGCTGATTTAAAGGACAGGTTACAATCCATAGTTAATAGTTCCACAAATTCACATTTGAGTTCTTTCAGAACATAAGAACATAATAACGGCTGTACTGGGTGAGACCAAAGGTCCATCTAGCCCAGTATCCTGTCTTCTGACAGTGGCCAATGCCAGATGCCCCAGAGGGAGTGAACCTAACAGGCAATGATCAAGTGATCTCTCTCCTGCCATCCATCTCCACCCTCTGACAAACAGAGGCTAGGGACACCATTCCTTACCCATCCTGGCTAATAGCCATTAATGGACTTAACCTCCATGAATTTATCCAGTTCTCTTTAAAACCCTGTTATAGTCCTAGTCTTCACAACCTCCTCAGGCAAAGAGTTCCCCAAGTTGACTGTGCGCTGTGTGAAGAAGAACTTCCTTTTATTTGTTTTAAACCTACTGCCCATTAATTTCATTTGGTGGCCCCTAGTTCTTATATTATGGGAACAAGTAAATAACTTTTCCTTATCTACTTTCTCCACATCACTCATGATTTTATATACCTCTATCATATCCCCCCTTAGTCTCCTCTTTTCCAAGCTGAAAAGTCCTAGCCTCTTTAATCTCTCCTCATATGGACCCGTCCCAAACCCCTAATCATTTTAGTTGCCCCTCTCTGAACCTTTTCGAGTGCCAGTATATCTTTTTTGAGATGTGTGACTTGTTATTGTTAAGTTTATCAATTAATTCCAAAGCCTCCTCTAGTGACACTTCAATCCGTGACAGTTCATCAGATTTGTCACCTACAAAGGATGGCACAGGTTTGGGAATCTCCCTAACAGCCTCAGCCGTGAAGACTGAAGCAAAGAATTAATTTAGTTTCTCCACAATTACTTTATCGTCTTTAAGCGTTCCTTTTGTATCTCGATTGTCCAGGGGCCACACTGGTTGTTTAGGAGGCTTCCTGCTTCTGATGTATTTAAAAAAACATTTTCTTATTATCTTTGGAGGTTTTGGCTAGCTGTTCTTCAAACTCTTTTTTGGCATTTCTTATTACATTTTTACACTTATTTTGGCAGTGTTTATGCTCCTTTCTATTTACCTCACTAGGATTTGACTTCCACTTTCAAAAAGATGCCTTTTTATCTCTCATTGCTTCTTTTACATTCTTGTTAAGCCATGGTGGCTCCGTTTTCGTTCATTTACTGTTTTTTTTGGTTTTGGTTTTTTTAATGTGGGGTATACATTTAACTTGGGCCTCTATTATGGTGTCTTTGAAAAGTGTCCATGCAGCTTGCAGGGATTTCACTCTAGTCACTGTACTTTTTAATTTCTGTTTCACAGAGTGAAATAGATTTATTTGGGGTTTGGATCCCATTGGGAACTGTGTGTCTGGGTGCTGGAAACAGGTAACTTGTTGAGCTGTTTTCATTTAAGTCTGCAGCATTGGGGGCGTGGCCCAGGCCCTGGGTCTGTGTTACAGCAGGCTAGCATGTCTTTCTCAACAAGACAGGGTTCTGGAAATCCCAAACTGTCAGGGAAGACTGGCTCAGAGGTAATTTCTGCACATCTGGTGACAGTCCCAGGGGGATCTCTGTGACCGATCCCATCACATATACATTAAAATTTTAATTCTAAATGGTGTTCCTTAAGTGACTTTCCACAAGATGTCAGAACATGTTTGTATTAGAGCTGAGTGGGTTTAATATTCATTTACTTTTCTTTCTTTTATATAGGAATTATATTCTTTTCTTCTGCCAGAAAACTAGACTGTTAAAGTGGCAATGCCTAACAAAATCTGAAATGGCTCCCGTACACCTAGGGGTGGGGAGAGTGGAGGTGAAAAGGATACAGTGACTAACAAGGAGAGGGGAAGAGAGGAACGAGCAACTGAAGTGGGGCCTTTGTGGGGAAGAGGCACATCAGGGAAGGAGTCTTGTCGGAAGAGCCAGGGCAAGGGGCGGGCCTGCAGGGGTCCAGCTTCCAGTAATTAAAAAGGTGGCAAACCAGTGAATTGTACATAGACTGATTCCACAGATTGTCATACTGACACAGCACAATAAGGTCATAAAAGGTTTTAATGTCTCTCTGACTGTCCAGGAAGTGATTCAGGAAAGGGGGCCCAGCACCATGTTACCAGCCATCTCTACACACCAACCATCTCTACACAGAGCCAGGGAACCAGAATAAAACATTTAGGTCCCTTTACGAGTAAAGAGCTTGAGCAGCCTGTCCCGGATCTGTTTTGTCCTTATCCCATAGATGATGGGGTGAAGCAAGGGGGGTACCAGAAGGTACACATTCGCAATGAGAACAAGGACATGTAGGGGCACTTTGTGGCCAAACCGGTGTGTGAGGGAGGAGAAGAATTCTGGAAGGTAGAAAGATAATATGCAACAAAGGTGGGAGCCGCAGGTCCCAAAAGTCTTGAGCCGAGCATCCTTTGTGGGAAGGCTGAAGATGGCCCTGAGGATCTGGATATAGGACACGATGATAAAAAGCGCATCCAAACCTATCACAGAGAAGAGCACAAAGAGGCCGTAGTAACTACTGATGCGTGTGTCGGCACAGGCCAGATTTACCACAGCTATGTGCTCACAGAAGGAGTGGGGGATGATGTTGGTCCTGCAATATGGCCACCGCCTCACTAGGAAGGGATAGGGCAATGCACTTATGCCACAGCGCAGCACCACGGCTAGTCCAACCTTGGCCACAACAGAATTTGTCAGGATGGTGGAATGTCTCAGAGGATCACAGATGGCCACGTAGCGATCCAAAGCCAAGGCCAGTAAGATCCCAGATTCCATAGCTGAGAAGCAATGAATGAAGTACATCTGGGTGAGGCAGGCATTGAAATCTATCTCCCTGGAATTGAACCAGAAGTTACTCAGCATTTTGGGCACGGTGGCCGTGGACAGGACCAGGTCGGTGACGGCCAGCATGCAGAGGAAATAGTACATGGGACCATGGAGGCTCTGCTCCGTCTTTACGATGGACAGGATGGTGAAGTTCCCCAAGATGGCTATGATGTACATGGTGCAGAAGGGGATGGAGATCCAGACATGAGCTGCCTCAAGACCTGGAATGCCCTGCAGGATGAAGGTGGAGGGGTGGGTGATGTTGGTTTTGTTGGAGTCTGACATGGAGTAGGGGTGAAGATGTCAAACTCTGAGGCACAAGGGTGTCACCTGCATGTACCGTACGCTCCCCTGACTTCCTGTACGTGCCCAGGGTCTAGGATGATGGTTGCAGTTCTAATGCCTGAATGGAGAGACAATGTTAATATAAGACTCTACATGCACTACTGTAGGCTGTTCTCATGGGTGAAGCAGATTGGTCACTCTTCACACACTGAAAAATAACATAATCATTATTTAAAGAAATGAACTATGAACAACAAACCCATCTAATGCCAATTCAATATTTTATGATACTCGATGCATCAATAATTCCTACATGTCAGGAGTAACCTTAAGAGGCAGCAGCAGGAAACACAAGTATGGGACTTTAAAGACAACACTTAAATATCCATGGTTGGTAAAGCTAAGGATCACCAAAAATGAGGTTATTAAGTATATGAAGACGAAAACGAATCCTAGAAAAAAATTAGGTCAATTCCTGTGTTTTAAATGTAAACTATTAAAAAAATGAAGGTAAAGATTAAAAAAAGATTTGAAAGGATTAGGAAACAATGGAAAAGCTGGTATCAGATTAGTTCAAGAATAAAATTCTAAGAATATAAATAATGCTAATCAATGACAAGGTTTATGCAAAACCGGTCTTGTCAAGTAAACCTGAATCCATTCTTTTGTTAGGGTAAACATTTGGTTTATCAACGGAACTCTGCATATGCGATAAGCTTTGATTTTTCTGTCATTTTAATTTATTAAGGGAAAACAGTGAGGTAAAATAATTAACACTCTACAATTGTATTGGAGCACACATAAAATGGACCAAAAACTAGCTGACAGAGACACCTCAGAAAGCACTTGCCGTGACTGGGGCTTTTTCTAGTGGAGTTCTCCAGGGATCAGTTCTGGGACTGATGTTATTCAATATTTTCATCACTGACCCGAAAGGAAATAGAAAATCACTGCAGATAAAATTTGTGGATGACCCAAAGATTGGCAGAGTACTGAAAATGAGGAAGACAGGTAGAGTGATGAGATACAAAGTGTGAAAAATCGAGACTGGGTTGGGTGAAATATACTCCTATACAAGAAGAAGTCCCGAATATTGTGACTGTCCCTAAAAAAATAGGGACATCTGGTCACACTAAGAACAGAGAGAAAGGAGGGTCAGGACAAAACTGGGAGGAAAGATCAAACCAGTATCTTAGATGCCTATATACAAATGCGAGAAGTATGGGTAATGAGCAGGAAGAACTGGAAGTGCTAATAAATAAATACAACTATGACATTGTTGGCATCACTGAAACTTGGTGGGATAATACACATGATTGGAATGTTGGTGTGGATGGGTACAGCTTGCTCAGGAAGGATAGACAGGGGGAAAAGGGAGGAGGTGTTGCCTTATATATTAAAAATGTACTCACTTGGACTGAGGTAGAGATGGACATAGGAGACGGAAGTGTTGAGAGTCTCTGGGTTAGGCTAAAAGGGGTAAAAAACAAGGGTGATGTCATGCTAGGAGTCTACTACAGGCCACCTAACCAGGTGGAAGAGGTGGATGAGGCTTTTTTTAAACAACTAACGAAATCATCCAAAGCCCAAGATTTGGTGGTGATGGGGGACTTCAACTATCCAGATATATGTAGGGAAAATAACACAGCAGGGCACAGACTATCCAACAAATTCTTGGACTGCATTGCAGACAACTTTTTATTTCAGAAGGTTGAAAAAGCTACTAGGGGGAAAGCTGTTCTAGACTTGATTTTAACAAATAGGGAGGAACTCGTTGAGAATTTGAAAGTAGAAGGCAGCTTGGGTGAAAGTGATCATGAAATCATAGAGTTTGCAATTCTAAGGAAGGGTAGAAGGGAGAACAGCAAAATAGAGACAATGGATTTCAGGAAGGTGGATTTTGGTAAGCTCAGAGAGCTGATAGGTAAGGTCCCATGGGAATCAAGACTGAGGGGAAAAACAACTGAGGAGAGTTGGCAGTTTTTCAAAGGGACACTATTAAGGGCCCAAAAGCAAGCTATTCCGCTGGTTAGGAAAGATAGAAAATGTGGCAAAAGACCACCTTGGCTCAACCACGAGATCTTGCATGATCTAAAATATAAAAAGGAGTCATATAAAAAATGGAAACTAGGACAGATTACAAAGGATGAATATAGGCAAACAACACAGGAATGCAGGGGCAAGATTAGAAAGGCAAAGGCACAAAATGAGCTCAAGCTAGCTACAGGAATAAAGGGAAACAAGAAGACTTTTTATCAATACATTAGAAGCAAGAGGAAGACCAAAGACAGGGTAGGCCCACTGCTTAGTGAAGAGGGAGAAACAGTAACAGGAAACTTGGAAATGGCAGAGATGCTTAATGACTTCTTTGCTTCGGTCTTCACCGAGAAGTCTGAAGGAATGCCTAACATAGTGAATGCTAATGGGAAGGGGGTAGGTTTAGCAGATAAAATAAAAAAAAGAACAAGTTAAAAATCACTTAGAAAAGATAGATGCCTGCAAGTCACCAGGGCCTGATGAAATGCATCCTAGAATACTCAAGGAGCTAATAGAGGAGGCATCTGAGCCTCTAGCTATTATCTTTGGAAAATCATGGGAGATGGGAGAGATTCCAGGAGACTGGAAAAGGGCAAATATAGTGCCCATCTATAAAAAGGGAAATAGAAACAACCCAGGAAACTACAGACCAGTTAGTTTAACTTCTGTGCCAGGGAAGATAATGGAGCAAGTAATTAAGGAAATAATCTGCAAACACTTGGAAGGTGGTACGGTGATAGGGAACAGCCAGCATGGATTTGTAAAGAACAAATCGTGTCAAACCAATCTGATAGTTTTCTTTGATAGGATAACAAGTCTTGTGGATAAGGGAGAAGTTGTGGATGTGGTATACCTAGACTTTAGTAAGGCATTTGATACGGTCTCGCATGATATTCTTATCGATAAACTAGGCAAATACAATTTAGATGGGGCTACTATAAGGTGGGTGCATAACTGGCTGGATAACCATACTCAGAGAGTTGTTATTAATGGTTCCCAATCCTGCTGGAAAGGCATAACGAGTGGGGTTCCGCAGGGGTCTGTTTTGGGACCGGCTCTGTTCAATATCTTCATTAACGACTTAGATATTGGCATAGAAAGTACGCTTATTAAGTTTGCGGATGATACCAAACTGGGAGTGATTGCAACTGCTTTGGAGGACAGGGTCATAATCCAAAATGATCTGGACAAATTGGAGAAATGGTCTGAGTTAAACAGGATGAAGTTTAACAAAGACAAATGCAAAGTGCTCCACTTAGGAAGAAAAAATCAGTTTCACACATACAGAATGGGAAGAGACTGTCTAGGAAGGAGTACGGCAGAAAGGGATCTAGGGGTTATAGTGGACCACTAGCTAAATATGAGTCAACAGTGTGATGCTGTTGCAAAAAAAGCAGACATGATTCTGGGATGTATTAACAGGTGTGTTGTGAGCAAGACACAAGAAGTCATTCTTCCGCTCTACTCTGCTCTGGTTAGGCGTCAGCTGGAGTATTGTGTCTAGTTCTGGGCACCGCATTTCAAGAAAGATGTGGAGAAATTGGAAAGGGTCCAGAGAAGAGCAACAAGAATGATGAAAGGTCTTGAGAACATGACCTATGAAGGAAGGCTGAAAGAATTGGGTTTGTTTAGTTTGGAAAAGAGAAGACTGAGAGGGGACATGATAGCAGTTTTCAGGTATCTAAAAGGGTGTCATAAGGAGGAGAGAGAAAACTTGTTCACCTTAGCCTCTAAGGATAGAACAAGAAGCAATGGGCTTAAACTGCAGCAAGGGAGGTCTAGGTTGGACATTAGGAAAAAGTTCCTAACTGTCAGGGTGGTTAAACACTGGAATAAATTGCCTAGGGAGGTTGTGGAATCTCCATCTCTGGAGATATTTAAGAGTAGGTTAGATAAATGTCTATCAGGGATGGTCTAGACATTATTTGGTCCTGCCATGTGGGCAGGGGACTGGACCCGATGACCTCTCGAGGTCCCTTCCAGTCCTAGAATCTATGAATCTATGAATAAGAATAGGGCAGCCATATCAATTCATCTGGGGCATTGGAGTGTCTGATGCAAACAAAATCTATTAATATAGTTAAATGCAAACATATCCTCTCAGAACAGGGAATGCAGTCCCGACCCACAGTCTGGGTTACTGTATTATGCAGTGCAATGACCCTGACAAGGATTTAGAGGTCATTGTTTAAAACCAACTCAAAAGGCCAAAAGGACTGATGCAATCCTCGGAGGCATAAAAAAGGGAGTGGTGAGTTGCAGCAGGGGATGGATTTTACCTCTGTACATGGGGAAACCAAATGCTTCCAGTTCTGGTGTCCACATTTTAAAAGGATGTTGGAAAATTGGAGAGGGTGCCGAAAAGAGCCACAAAAATGATTGGAGGCTGGAGAAAAAGCTGGACCATGAGAAACTTGAAGGGTTTCATCTATTTAACTTATCAAAAAAATTATCAAGTAGACACTTTCATGTGGAGAAATCCATGTGTAGTGATGGTCTCTGTAATCTAGAGGAGAAAGACAAAGCAAGGACCAATGGGTGGAAGCTGAACTTGGACAAATTCCAGCTGGTTAACCGTTGGAACAAACTGAGAAGGGAAGTGGTGGATTCTCCAGCTCTCCATGTCAGCAGATGGAGACTGAATGCTTTATTGCAAAATCTGCCTGAAGGCTTGTCTACAATTAAAACTCTATAGCAGTGCTGCCTTAGTGCTTCTGTGTAGACCAGGGGTCGGCAACCTTTCAGAAGTGGTGTGCCGAGTCTTCATTTATTCACTCTGATTTAAGGTTTCGTGTGCCAGTAATACATATCAATGTTTTTAGAAGGTCTCTTTCTATAAGTCTATAATTTATAACTAAACTATTGTTGTATGTAAAGTAAATTAGGTTTTTAAAATGTTTAAGAAGCTTCATTTAAAATTAAATTAAAATGCAGAGCCCCCTGGACCGGTGGCCAGGACCCGGGCAGTGAGAGTGCCAGTGAAAATCAGCTCGTGTGCCGCCTTCGGCACGCGTGCCATAGGTTGCCTACCCCTGGTGTAGACACTACTTACACCACGGGCCAGGGTTTCTTCCATCAGCATAGGTAATCCACTTCCCCAAGAGGTGAAATATAGGTGGATGTAAGAATTATTCCGTCTACCTTCTCATGACAAAGATGACAAAGTGGTGCAATACAAGCATTATGATCAAAGACAGAAAGAACTGGGTATGTTTAGTTTGGAAAAGAGGAGATTAAGGGGAGGACATGATAGCAGTCTTCAAATACTTCAAAAGGCTGCCATAAAGAGCTGGAAGAAAGTTGTTCTGTATTACCACCGAGGGAAGGAGGAGAGGCAATGTGTTCAAACTCCAGCACAGCAGATTTAAATTAAATCTAATGAAAAACTTCCTAACTGTAAGAACAGGAGGACAATGGAACAGATGTCCAAGATAGTTATGGAAGCTCCTTGAATAGAGGTTTTCCAAAGAAGTGTGAATAGCCATCAATCTTCAATGACTAAGACACAACAAATCCTGCATCTTGGCAGAGGGATAGACTAGCTGACCCTTGAGGTCCCTTCTAACCCTGTGGTCCTATGATTCTATGATGTAAAATCCTAGTGTAGACCCGGCCTTAGTCACACACAGTCTTTGTGTCAATACAGGGGTAGCTGGGTGAAAATTAATGGGCTTGTGTTACAGAGAAGGTATGACTGGATAATGTAATTGTCCCGTCTGACATTAAACCATATGGATCTATCGATAAAGAGAGTAGAAAAGTAGAGCAGGCATTTATATTTACCGTGTGTCATAACACACGGACAAAGGAACATTCAGTTACATTTCAAGTCTAACATATAACACCGATAAAAGGAACTTGTTAACATAATGCAAATTTGACCTGTGGAACTTCTTGCCACTGACATTATTGGAGCAAAGAGCTTAGCTGAATGGGATACACAAGTGGTTTGGCCATTGAACGTGGTGCTGGTGGCACGACCTTTAGTTAAGACTGTCTGACACCTTCAATAAGAAGACCTCATTTTCAGTTGCTTATAAGTTTGCCAAATTTTAGGCATTTGGACTGAAATTTCCCTAGCTGCATGTCTGCTTCCAGCAGAATTGTTTTTTGACAATTTCCAGAATAACAGTTCAGCTGATTTCTCAAGGGAACCTAGGAGAAAATATGTCTTGCCCATGCTGAAATTTGTTTCTGATTGTTCCAGTGAGGAGCCCCCCTAGCACCTTCATGCATTCCAGCAGATAAAAGCCAGGTAACAGTTCCCTGATTAAAAGCCACAGCTCTGAAATGCAAGAGGAGGAGGTGACAGTGTCTGTGCATTAACACACAACTGGCTCCTGAGGTTCTGTTCTGACTCCAAGGGGAAATTTGCTTCATTGGGACCTGGACTAAGTACGGGCCATGGTCTCAGAATTCAGCCTTGTATTGTACATTTACTAACACCTTTCATCCTGAAGGATCCACCGTGCCACTGAAACGCAGACACTTTGGAGCTGCAGGCCATCAGCCGGGATGGGCAGAGGTACATAGAGAAGAGTGACATTTTGGCCAGTGATACTGGAGCAAACTCACCACCTCTGGCAAGGACCCTGAGATGTTTAATGGCTGCACAGATTGAAAAAGACCACAGACTTACTCTCTATCCCATCACACCCATGTTGCACTCAGTTTTTCTTGCAGATGACTTCCTCAGCAAGTGATGTGTACTTGTGAATTCTGAAACAGAAGTGTCTTCCCTGGGAATCCCCCTCAGGTAGTCGTGTCCCACGTCTCTCTCACCCCAGCATCTGTAGCAGCATCCCACGCCGAGAGCCGACACAGGGGTTTGCACCATTCATAATATAGTTCTATGCATTTCCCAGTGGGGTTTGCTCGGCCTCTACGGGAGAAGCAGGAAATCTGTATGTAAACAGGCTGGAGACAAGACTGTCTCTGCTTCTGTGCTAATTATACAGCTTTAGGAGTAACAGTAATTGAGGGAATTGGCTGTTTTGTTTATTTGTGTATATTTAAAAATTATAGTTAATTAGGAAGAAAATTGGGGATAATGCCTAGAGCGCCATAGTGTCTGAAACCCTGTAAATCCTAAGGAGGGATAGATAGATAGTAGACAGACAGATCTGGAGAGAGATCATAGAATCATAGAATCATAGAATATCAGGGTTGGAAGAGACCTCAGGAGGACCAATTCCCAACTAAATCATCCTAGCCATGGCTTTGTCAAACCTGACCTTAAAAACCTCTAAGGAAGGAGATTCCACCACCTTCCTAGGTAACCCATTCCAGTGCTTCACCACCCTCCTAGTGAAAAAGATTTTCCTAATATCCAACCTAAACCTCCCCTGTTGCACCTTGAGACCATTACTCCTTGTTCTGTCATCAGGTACCACTGAGAACAGTCTAGATCCATCCTCTTTGGAACCCCCTTTCAGGTAGTTGAAAGCAGCTATCAAATCCCCCCTCATTCTTCTCTTCTGGAGACTAAACAATCCCAGTTCCCTCAGCCTCTCCTCATAAGTCATGTGCTCCAGCCCCCTAATCATTTTTGTTGCCCTCTGTTGGACTCTTTCCAATTTTTCCACATCCTTCTTGTAGTGTGGGGCCCAAAACTGGACACAGTACTCCAGATGAGGCCTCACCAATGCCAAATAGAGGGGAATGATCACGTCCCTCGATCTGCTGGCAATGCCCCTACTTATACAGCCCAAAATGCCGTTAGCATTCTTGGCAACAAGGGCACACTGTTGACTCATATCCAGCTTCTCGTCCACTGTAACCCCTAGGTCCTTTTCTGCAGAACTGCTTCCTAGCCATTCGGTCCCTAGTCTGTAATAGTGAATTGGATTCTTCCGTCCTAAGTTCAGAACACTGCACTTGTCCTTGTTGAACCTCATCAGGTTTCTTTTGGCCCAATCCTCTAATTTGTCTAGGTCCCTCTGTATCCTATCCATACCCTCCAGCGTATATACCACTCCTCCCAGTTTAGTGTCATCTGCAAACTTGCTGAGAGTGTAGTCCACGCCATCCTCCTGATCATTAATGAAGATATTGAACAAAACCGGCCCCAGGACCGACCCTTGGGGCACTCCACTTGAAACTGGCTGCCAACTAGACATGGAGCCGTTGATCACTACCCGTTGAGCCCGACGATCTAGCCAGCTTTCTATCCACCTTATAGTCCATTCATCCAGCCCATACTTCTTTAACTTGCTGGCAAGAATACTGTGGGAGACTGTATGAAAAGCTTTGCTAAAGTCAAGGAATAACACATCCACTGCTTTCCCCTCATCCACAGAGCCAGTTATCTCCTCATAGAAGGCAATTAGATTAGTCAGGCATGACTTGCCCTTGGTGAATCCATGCTGACTCTTCCTGATCACTTTCCTCTCCTCTAAGTGCTTCAGAATTGATTCCTTGAGGACCTGCTCCATGATTTTTCCAGGGACTGAGGTGAGGCTGACTGGCCTGTAGTTCCCCGGATCCTCCTTCTTCCCTTTTTTAAAGATGGGCACTACATTAGCCTTTTACCAGTTATCCGGGACCTCCCCCAATCGCCATGAGTTTTCAAAGATAATGGCCAATGGCTCTGCAATCACATCCGCCAACTCCTTTAGCACCCTCGGATGCAGCGCATCTGGCCTCATGGAGTTGTGCTCGTCCAGTTTTTCTAAATAGTCCCGAACCACTTCTTTCTCCACAGAGGGCTGGTCACGACCTCCCCATACTGTGCTGCCCAGTGCAGCAGTCTGGGAGCTGACCTTGTTTGTGAAGACAGAGGCAAAAAAATCATTGAGTACATTAGCTTTTTCCACATCCTCTGTCACTAGGTTGCCTCCCTCATTCAGTAAGGGTCCCACACTTTCCTTGACTTTCTTCTTGTTGCTAACATACCTGAAGAAATCCTTCTTGTTACTCTTAACGCCTCTTGCTAGCTGCAACTCCAAGTGTGATTTGGCCTTCCTGATTTCACTCCTGCATGCCTAAGCAATATTTTTATACTCCTCCCTGGTCATTTGTCCAATCTTCCACCTCTTGTAAGCTTCCTTTTTGCGTTTAAGATCAGCAAGGATTTCACTGTTAAGCCAAGCTGGTCGCCTGCATGACTGTGGGGGCACTAAACACTTTCTGCAAATACACAGGGCTATTGCTTTGGTATCACCAATCAGTAATTCTCACCAGTAACTATCATCATATTGTGCAGCACCTTTCATTGAAGAATCTTGAAAACACCTAGCAAAGGAAAGTCACTTTGAACATATCCCCATTATACAGATAGGTAAACTGAGGCACAGTGAGTCAGGATTTGGCCAAGGTCACACAGAGATTGAGTGGCAGGATGACAGGCAAAACCGGGATCCTGACTTCCCTGCCTTAACCACGGTCTGTCCCTCACGCCAAAAGGGAAATGGACTCCCGCTCTGGCAGGGACTGTTCATTTTGTGGGATGGGTTGGAAAGGTTGGATGAGCAGAGCCTGAGTCTGCATGATCCTCTCATGGTGTATCTGAGGTTTTCTGAACTTGCTGGAGTTTGTGAGCTCCCCACTCCCGGGAAGGATGAACTACGGGTGTCCACTTCTGCTCCCACTCAGAGACCTGCCGACAAATCACAGTCACTGGGGTTACTTCAGGGGAACAGACTCAGTAAAAGCAACACTAATTAAATGATGCTGGGGATAGTGGCCTCGTCTTCCCCCCAAAGATGCCATGGAAAAAGGGGCAACCTATAGACAGGATAGATACTGGATTAGTGTTTGCACCGGATTTGTTCTTGCCCTCTCTGTTCATTTCCTCCCAGCCTCTCCCCGGTGGAACTGAAATTTCATGTTTCAGGCTCAGTCAGACTTCCCAGGACTGCCCCAGCTTCAGGGCGCTTGGATTCCCATAGCTGAACACTGTGCCTGCTCATCGGGCTAATCTGGGGTATTTCTCCTATGCAGAGCACCTGAGCTTTTAAGTACTGGAATAAGACTGAACAAATTTTCCTGTCTGTACTGAACAGGGGTGCTGTATCCACCTGTATTCAAGTTACTAACTCTCTGTAGCTGGAAACCCTAGTTTGACCTTCATCTGTAGCTATGGGAAAGGGGTGCTAGGACCTGATTTACTTTCTTTATCGATAGACTCATACGGCTCAAGGTCAGAAGGGACCGTTAGATCATCCAGTCTGACATCCTATATAATATGCACCATTACATTTCACCCATTTACACCTGTATTAAGGCCTGGTATACATGAGGATTTTATATCATCATCTACTATGACCCCCTACCAGGATGCAGGATTTTTTGCATCTAAACCATCCTAGACAAATGACTATCCAGCTTTTTTTGGAAAACCTCCAGTGAAGGTGATTCCACAACCTCCTGAGGCATCTGTTCCATTGTCCTCCTGTTCTTACAGTTAGGAAATTTTTCCTGAGATTTCATCTGAATCTGCTAGGGTGTAGTTTGACCACATCGACTCTTGTTCCACTCACTGTGGTAAAACAGAACAACTTTTCTCCATTTTTATGGCAGCCTTTCAGATATCTGAAGACCACTGTCATGTCCCTCCTCAATCTGCTCTTTTCCAAATTAAACATATCCATTTCCTTCAGACTTTGCTCATATGGCTTGTATTCCAGCCCTTGGATCATCTTTGTCTCTCAGCTCTAGACCATTTTCAGTTTTTCTACATCCTTCTCCAGCTGAGGCCTAACCAGCGCCGAGTAGAGGAATACTATTGCCCCCCCCCATTACTTCCATGCTATGCCTTTGTTAATGCAACCCATAATTGCATTTTATTTTTTTCCAGTAGCAAAAAAATCCACACCCCTGAGAGATGTAGCTCTATCAACCTAACCCCAGTGTAGACAGCATTAAGTCAATGGAAGAATTTTTACATCAACCTTTCAGGGAGGTGGATTCCCTACGCTGACAGGAGAACCCCTGCCATTGGTTTAAGTAGTGACTACACTGTAGTGCTATGGCAGCACCGCTGGAGCATTTTACGTGTAGAGAAATCAGAGTTTATTGCACTTCCCTTGACCATCCAAATGTGGACTCTCATTGAAGGATGAAATTGGGTTTATTTGACAAGACTAGTTTTCCATAAACCATATTGTTTCCTGGCATTAATTATATTCCTGGAATTTTTCTGAACTAATTCCATACCGGATTTTTCATTATTTCCTAACCTTGTCAAATCTTTTTTTAGAACTTTCACTTTATTTTTTTAATTATTTTCATTTAACACAGAACTGTCCTTTATTTGTTCTTTTTTTTTGGCTCTGCTGCTGCCCGATTGCATACTTCTGGTTCCGAATGAAGTGTGGTTGATCGGTCAGTTCGTAACTCTGGTGTTCATAACTCCAAGTTTCTACTGTAGATTCTAGTTAACAGCTTGACAGCTAATGGACTTGAAAGGATTACATTAACTCATGTGATATGAGTACCTCAAACTGCTTCTTCCAAATGCAGAACCTTTTCTACCTTTTTTGCAACATTAAAAACCTTCCTTTTTCCCTCTAGGAATGGGCCTCGACCTTTTGTAGGATTTCTTTTATTCTTTAGATTCTTAATAACCTCCTTTTTATGATCCTTAGCCCTGGCATGATCAGGTCAGAATTGAAAACTTGATTTTGCTATGACCATGAACAGTACAAGTGCCTGAGGTGGGTAGTGGAACTCTTGATGGAGGAAATGCCATCAAAAGGCAGATGAGCAAATTTATTCAGTGCTTTTGCCAGTGACATCCATAGAGGTCAGATTGGGTCCTGCAGGTATGGCTGATAACTAATCTAGGAGTGGAGCCCTGAAAGGGAGGCAGATGGAAGACCCCCTCTGCACTGGCATCTCCTGCAGCATAGCTGGTTCAAAATGTATCAACTCTGTCCTTCCTTTGATCCAAACCAGTGAAGTCAAGAGGGGTATCTGACACATGGGCAAAGTAGTGCCTCCATATTAACTGCCCAGGATAGTGTGGCCACATCACAAGGAGAGGACACTCCATCCTTGCTGGCAGCATGGACACAACACGGAAGGTGGCAGTTACAGGTTATAAAATCACTGCACTCCCTTTGTCAGCCATCGCCCACCACAAAATCGAGCAGCCCCCAGACAGTTAGGTGCTGAACCACCACAACCTCATGGGGTGTGTGGGTCTAAACCAAAACCTTGCACCTGGCAAAAACAAGAAACCAAGAACTTTCCAGCTTGGCAGCTGGAATGTCAGGACCATGTGTCTGGCATTGACAGAGAATGATGACATACAACACAAGCAGCATACGGAAGTCAGCTTTGATAGACCGTGAGCTGTACAGACTCAATGTTGACATTGTAGCACTTCAGGAAATAAGACTTAAATATGCTGTTTCTTTCTAAGAGGCTAATTAGACCTTCTTTTGGCAAGGTAAAAGCAGTGAAGAAAATCATCTGCGCAGTGTGGGTTTCGCTGTGAGAAACAAGCGGGTAAAGCTCATAGAAACACCCACTGGGAAATAGAGCGTATTATCTCAATTCAGATGACCATCGGCTCTGTGAACATCATTCATGTCTATGCACCAACACTCAAATCTAGCCCCAAGGAGAAGGATAAACTGTATGACTCTGCATCAAGTTGTCAAAAGAAACCATCCCTGCCCCCTTTTCAGTTGCCCACCATTCACTTCACCCCTCCATGATACTGTAATCCCCCCCTCCCCAGTGCAGCCAGAGGAGCCACCCTACACCAACCCTACACCACCTCTTCACCAACACCCCATTGGCACCCTCCTCCCATGCTCGCAGCCTAGCGGCAAGGAGTGGTTGGCCTTCTCCCCTCCCCCCATGCCTTCCTTTGGCACCCCCTTCATCCTTTCTCCATTCTGTTCCCATCTCCCCCTCCCACGGTGTTGCCTCCTGCCCCTTGTAAACATGGTGGGGGAAAACTGTGGGTGGGACCTGGCACGCCAACCCTATGCCCACCCCGCCATCTCCCCCATCTCTGCCTGCGGCTCACCTCTCGAACACTGGTTTGGACTCTGCCAGTGACCCCTCAGCTGGCCTCCGAGTCAAGGGGAAGAAAAAGGGCAAGAGCCCTGCCCAGGAGGCAAAGCCTCCCACGGTTTGGGCTGTCCTCCCCACTGCGGCTCAATCACCTGCCACGCCCTCCCCCTTCCTCTGCTGTTCCCTCCACAAGTTCTAGGGGCGTTCCACCCTTCCACCCAGGTGACCGCAGCCCCTCCACATCACTTCCCCCTACTGCTGCCTACAGTTCCATCCCTGGCAGTCAGGGTCCCTTCCCCCCACTGATCAGAAAGCTTGGCATCTGTTGCCTCCTGGTGCACACCTCACCCCATCTGGAGACCTATGGGTAGATCTTGGGCATGGGTTGTGGGAACCACGACCATGGTGGTGGCCTCCAAAATGTATGGGAAAGTTGTCTTCTTCCTGGCATCGGAGGCCCCACCCATGAGGCAGTGGAGAAGGGCCTGGCATTGGGAGGGGGTGTTTGTCCCTGTCGAGCCCCTGGAGGACCTGGGCATACAGGTGGCTTTTACCTCTGTCCTGCCCTTCCTTCCCAGTTCTGCCCTTCTACCCTTTGTCTCCATCCTGGACAAGCCGATATCTGTTATCAGCCCTCTCCCGCTAAGCTGTAAGGACCCCACCCTCCATTACATCCTATCCTTCTATTGGCAGATGCAGATCCAGCTACTGCTGGCGGCGCATGATGGGGTGACATTAGAGGTGTCCTTTTTGGTGCCCTACTGGGGGCCCGCTATGAGGTACACTACTCCTCGGGGGATGCTTGGTGTTACCTCTGCTGGGTAGTGGGACACTTCAGGAGGGACTGCCCTCTATCCCAGCACAGAGGGGCATCTGGGACCCCCGAGACCCAAGAGGGCACTGGCCCTGCCATCACTGGAGACCCTGGTGGCCTGGCTACTGCAGCTTTCCCTCCTCCTTCTGCCATCTTGTCTATCTATCTATCTGCCTCCACAGCCAGGTCCATGTCTTCTGCCTCCAGGCATTGCTGAGACTCCTTTACAATGCAGGTAATCCAGCATGGAGCACATTGGCACATGCCTTCCTCCGCTGCCTCTGAGGGCTCCGATATGACCAGGAGCTCTTTTTTCTGCATCCGAGTGGTCTTCCATGAGACTTCTCCAAGCTGCTGGTCTTCTACCAGGACCTCCTCCAGACCTGGCAGCTGCTATCAGGGATCAGGTCTGATGTGGCCACCGAGGTGGCAGACCTCCTCTCAGAGCCCCTGCTATATAACCCCCATCTTCACGTTCAGGTGACAGAGTCCCCCTCAGTGTGCCAGAGGCTGGTCCTGGAAGAAACCACCAGAATCAGAGACCATCTGGACTATGACACAGGGGACTGGGTGGATACTCGAGTGCTTGCTCAGTGCATGAGGCTCTCGATCCTTCAGACCTCCCTGTGCATACTCCAAGAAATGAGGGCATGTCACTCATATCTTGGGTTTTCCTTGAGTGGGTCATGTGAAAGGTTGCTCCCCACCTACCTCTCACCCCAGGCCTTCCAGACCTTGTCATCAGGCCCCAGCCCCATGAGACCCCCCACCCCTCCATTTCATAACCCAAGGAAGCTGAATGCCCTTCAGCCAGTTCGTTTCTGAACCACACCAAGAGAACAACTTTACGAGTGTGCTCTACATGTTTCACTTCCTCATCCTCATGTCCCACCCTGATACCAAGTGGCAGCACCTAATACCACCTAAGGAGGGTGAGGAACCCCAGTAGGCCAGCCGGTACTCCACCCTGGTCCCACGGCCTACCAAGGATAGTGGTTGGTGATTCCTTCATGGAGCTGTGAGCATGGGCTTGTATCTGGTGTGGTTCAATGCCAAACACCTGCCCTATTTGCAAGTGTCCCCTCCAGCCAACACACTTAACATATCACTTAAATTCTCTACACCAGTCTATGAAGTGCCAATCTCGCTCAGAACAACAAGCTGCACATTTCACCCTGCTTGCAGCGCCACTGTGACGGACTTCCCTGGGGTGCAGCCTGGAACTAGGGTACCGCTGAGCTCTCTGGTATAACAATCTGCACCCCTTCCCACACTGTGATAATGTGACAAGCTGCAAACCCCTCTAGGTCCTGCACTTACACAAACATTGAGAGGCAGGGACACACCCAGCTGAGTTACATGAATGCTTTTGTTAGCTACCCACGAACCAAGAATAAAGAGGCTGCAGACAATTCCACCCCCAACTCCCCAGCCTAGGATCACTGATCTGCACCATCTTGCCCTGGTCAGAAGCTTGACCAGTGTAAGTTTACTACTCAGTCTGCCTCTCCTTCAGTGTGGAAAGGACAATGCACCAGCCCCTGTTCTTGAGGAGCCCCCTTATTGCATTCCAGTTCTCTGGCTCCCAATCAGCACCTAGGTCCAGTACGATGAGAAGTTATTTAAAAACTCTGCTCACATAGATACATAATCTTCTTCTGACCCCAAAGGGTCAGACATGTTACCAGGTTAGTATAGGTTTGGAACTTACCCAAAATACCATACTGCCAGCCAATCTTTTAGTGTCTAAATCTAAAGGTTGATTATAAATAAAAAAGAAAGAACAAGAAGAGATATGTTAAATGTTAAAACAGTCACATACATACAAAGACTTCAAAGTCCATAAATCAGGTTTGTAAAAGTATTGGTGAGTTTGCTGGCTTGAAAGTCCCTCTGGAATAAATCCACAGCTTGGATGGGTCATTCAGTCCTTTGTTCATAGTTTCAGTTTGTAGCAAAGTTCCCCCAGAGGTAAGAAGCAGGATTTAAGACAAAAGGGTGAAGATTCGGCTGCCTTTTATAATCTCTTGCCATGCGGCCTGTGCTTCCATTGTTCCAAACACAAGCTGCCAGGCACATGGCTTGAAAGCCTTAGAGTTCTGTCCATAGGCATGCCCCTCCATGCCTTGCTGAATCATAAGGGGTGTATCTGCCTTATCTCAATGGGTCAGTTGTATAGCTGATGGTTCTTAATGGGCCATCCAACAGGCTAGTCCAGGCTGATGCCAAACTGTCTGTGCGTGTTACTCAGAAGCATAGCATAAGTTTGAAATACAAACATACATACATATCTATAACTCATAATACAAAGGTGATATAAATGCATAAATGAGATTATCATATCTGGTAAATTATAACATTTTTGCTGATCCCTTACAGGGCATATCTGGCACAACTCATTGCAATTTCACAATATTAATGTTCATAATAGAGTCAAGGGTCCCCCAGATTCCATACCTTAGCTTCACACACATTACTGGATCTACAGACCTTCTGCCACAGGATCTGGGGAGCCATTCGTCCCATCAGTCATCATCATCATCATCTTTATGGCAAATCTCAAAGGAACGTAGCCTCCTGGAAACCCCAGTGCTCCCTGGATCAGTCTCTGGGAAGGTGTTTAAGGGGATCAGGTTGTATATTTGGTTTATGTCCATCCTTGCTAGTCTTGTTGTGCTACCAAAGCTTTTGGTGCCCCTGTAATAGCTGGCCATGTATTGGCATTCCTTGGTATGCCCACTTCAGAATTTGCTGGTCTTCCACTCTAGCAATGTGTCCCTAGCAAGAAAGCTGCCAAAACTATCAGAGTGCTGACGGGGATGGTTGCTGGGTTCAGCTTAGAATATCCTTGTTAGACCCGCAGCAGGAGTCGCCATACAGGATAGGAGAGCATGCAGATACTGAACACAGTGTTGGTATATAATACTCTAAATACGTTTTATTGCTCACAAAATAAACATCACTCACTCCACATTCATACCCCAAACATACTACCCCAGAGTCGGAAGATCAGAATTGAAGTCCATATGGCCAGTCGATGTTCAGTCCAATGACAACATGTAGGCAGTGAGCAGTACCACATATTAATCCAAACAGGATTCTGGATCCCCTTATCTGGTATTTCTCCATCTTTCTCAGAAACATGACAAAGTTAAACATTACTCCTTGTTCTGTCATCTGCTACCACTGAGAACAGACTCTAGATCCATCCTATTTGGAACCCCCTTTCAGGTAGTTGAAAGCAGCTATCAAATCCGCCTTCATTCTTCTCTTCTGCAGACTAAACAATCCCAGTTCCCTGAGCCTCTCCTCATAAGTCATATGCTCCAGCCCACTAATCATTTTTGTTGCCCTCTGTTGGACTCTTTCCAATTTTTCCACATCCTTCTTGTAGTGTGGGGCCCAAAACTGGACACAGTACTCCAGATGAGGCCTCACCAATGCCAAATTGAGGGGAATGATCACATCCCTCAATCTGCTGGCAATGCCCCTACTTATACAGCCCAAAATGTCGTTAGCCTTCTTGGCAACAAGGGCACATGGTTGACTCATATCCAGTTTCTCATCCACTGTAACCCCTAGGTCCTTTTCTGCAGAACTGCTGCCTAGCCACTCGGTCCCTAGTCCATAGTTGTGCATGGGATTCTTCTGTCCTAAGTGCAGGACTCTGCACTTGTCCTTGTTGAACTACATCAGATTTCTTTTGGCCCAATCCTCTAATTTGTCTGGGTCCTGCTGCATCCTATCGCTACCCTCCAGCGTATCTACCACTCCTCCCAGTTTAGTATCATCTGCAAACTTGCTGAGGGTGCAGTCCATGCCATCCTCAAGGACCGACCCTTGGTGCACTCCGCTTGATACTGGCTGCCAACTAGACATGCAGCCATTGATCACTACTCTTGAGCCCGATAATCTAGCCAGCTTTCTATCCACCTTATAGTCCATTCATCCAGCCCATAACACATCCACTGTTTTCCCCTCATCCACAGAGCCAGTTATCTCATCATAGAAGGCAATTAGGTTAGTCAGGCATGACTTGCCCTTGGGGAATCCATTCTGACTGTTCCTGATCACTTTCTTCTTCTCAAAGTGCTTCAAAATTTAGGACCTGCTCCATGATTTTTCAGGGGACTGAATGTGAAGCTGACTGGCCTATAGTTCCCTGGATCCTTTTTCTTCCCTTTTTTAAAGATGGCCACTACTTTAGCCTTTTTCCAGTCACCTGGGACCTCCCCCGATCACCATGAGTTTTCAAAGATAATGGCCAATTGCTCTGCAATCACATCCACCAATTCCTTTTGCATCCTCAGATGCAATGCATCTAGCCTCATGGACTTGTGCTCGTCCAGCTTTTCTAAATAGTCCGGAACCACTTCTTTCTCCACAGAGGGCTGGTCACCTTTTCCCCATACTGTGCTGGCCAGTGCAGTAGTCTGGGAGCTGACATTGTTTGTGAAGACAGAGGCAAAAAAACCATTGAGTACATTAGCTTTTTCCACATCCTCTGTCACTAAGTTGCCTCCCTCATTTAGTAAGGGGCCCACACTTTCCTTGATTTTCTTCTTGTTACTAACATACCTGAAGAAACCTTTCTTGTTACTCTTAACATCCCTTGCTAGCTTCAACGCCAAGTGTGATTTGGCCTTCCTGATTTCACTCCTGCATGCCTGAGCAATATATTTATACTCCTCCCTGGTCATTTGTCCAATCTTCCACTTCTTGTAAGCTTCTTTTTTGTGTTTAAGATCAGCAAGGATTTCACTGTTAAGCCAAGCTGGTCACCTGCCATATTTACTATTCTTTCTACACATCGGGATGGTTTGTTCCTGCAACCTCAATAAGGATTCTTTAAAATACAGCCAGCTCTCCTGGACTCCTTTCCCCCTCATGTTATTCTCCCAGGGGATCCTGCCTGTCATTTCCCTGAGGGAGTCAAAGTCTGCTTTTCTGAAATCCAGGGTCCGTATTCTACTGCTCTCCTTTCTTCCTTGTGTCAGGATCCTGAACTCAAGCATCTCATCATCACTGCCTCCCAGGTTCCCATCCACTTTTGCTCGACCTACTAATTCTTCCTTGTTTTTGAGCAGCAGGTCAAGAAGAGCTCTGCCCCTAGTTGCTTCCTCCAGCATTTGCACCAGGAAATTGTCCCCTACATTTTCCCAAAACTTCCTGGATTGTCTGTGCACTCCTGTATTGTTCTCCCAGCAGATATCGGGGTGATTGAAGTCCCCCATGTGAACCAGGGCCTGTGAGCTAGTAACTTGTTAGTTGCCTGAAGAAAGCCTCATCCACCTCATCCCCTGGTCTGGTGGTCTATAGCAGACTCCCACCAGGACATCACCCTTGTTGTTCACACTTCTAAACTTAATCCAGAGACTCTCAGGTTTTTCTGAAGTTTCATACTGGAGCTCCGAGCAGTCATACTGCTCTCTTACATACAATGCAACTCCCCCACCTTTTCTGTCTTTCCTGAACAGTTTATATCCATCTGTGACAGTACTCCAGTCATGTGAATTATCCCACCAAGTCTCTGTTATTCCAATCACATCATAATTCCTTGACTGTGCCAGGACTTCCAGTTCTCCCTGCTTGTTTCCAGGCTTCTTGCATTGTGTATAGGCATTTAAGATAATTCGCTGATTGTCCTGCTTTGTCACTATGAGGCAGGAATCCTCCCCTTTTCACACTCTTCTGCTCATGCTTCCTCCTGGTATCCCACTTCCCCACTTACCTCAGGGCTTTGGTCTCCTTCGCCCCGTGAACCTAGTTTAAAGCCCTCCTCACTAGGTTAGCCAGCCTGCTTGTGAAGATGCTCTTCCCTCTCTTCGTTAGGTGGAGCCTGTCTCTGCCTACCAATCCTTCTTCTTGGAACACTTCATCCACACTAGGCCTGTAACATATTACATGGATATATATCCCAACATCCATGGGAGCTGGGGTACCCATTGTTCTATAGATCTGCAGCTTTGTAGCAAGTCTGATCCCACAACATCCCCACAAAGACCATGGAAAGAAACAGGGCAGCAGCTGCTGCTGTACAGGTGCCCACTTCTTTTGAGCAGCCTCCAGCCCTGTCTATGAAGCTGCTACCTGACAAGCAATCCCTCCAGACAGACAGACACTTGGTGGGACCAGCAGTGGGACTGTGACAGCAAACCTTGAGTTGCTACATGGATGCTAGGGGACTGTGAGTGGAAAGTCAGTGGGGCTGGGCAGGGAGGTGCCCACAAGACGTTCTCTCCACCCAAATGTGGCCCATTTGTCTCTGCCCTCGGTGTTTCACCAAGTGCTCAAGTTCCTGGACTGACCCAGCTGGGCTGTCCTGAACCAGGCAGTGCTAGTTTACGTTCAGGGAGATTTGTCTCTTCCTTGGCAAGTGCTCCCCAGAACAGCAGAGGCAGGGAGCCCCTCTTCTAATGGGTTTCATCCCATCTCTCTCTCTCCCCCCCCCCATGCACAAATATACAATCAGACCCCCTTAAACATCTTCTCAGAGATTGATCGAGGCAGCACTCGGTTTGCAAGGAGGCTACATCCCTTTGGAATTTGCCTTGAAGATGTTGATGACTGATGGGATGAATAGCTCCCGACATACTGAGGGAAAAGTTCCGTTGATCCAGTAATGTGTGTGAGGCTGAGGTCTGACAAACGGAAAGTGCAGGTGACACTCACTGAAGAAGGAAAACAATGAGGAATCCTTAGAGACCAACACATTTATTTGGGCATAAGCTTTCATGGGCTAAAACCCACTTCGTCAGATGCATGGAGTGAAAAATACAGTAAGCAGTATATATATCACAGCACATGAAAAGATGGCAGTTGCCTTACAAAGTTGGGGGTCAGTGCTAACGAGGCCAATTCAATTAAGGTGAAAATGAAGAAGGAAAGCGAGGGGAACATTTTCAGGGGGTCACATATTGTGCATGTGTTGGGTAGTGTGGGAAACACTCTTTCATTTTGCTTTGCTCTGTCCCTCAGTTTGCTTTTCTCCTGTAGTGCAGACGAGAATACAGTCTTTTTCAGGACATGGTTGTACGTCTTATATAAAAATAAAAAATTAGATCTCAGATAGCTCTAGTTATATAGCTATATTTCTACGACACTCTGTACCCCAGAGCAACACCCTGGCTCCCCCATATTCACCACTGCTATATAGTTGCAACAAATCTTGTACAAAGTATCTCACACAAGGTGTCAATTGAAAAGTTATGGCTTGCTGAATATGATTATCCAATTTGTATGTATGTGTCATTTTTGTATCTGAAGTAATTAATATTGACTATGTTCTTGTATTTCAAATGAGTTTGTGCCTGTGGTAACTCCCTCAAGGTAGTTTACATCCAGTCTAGCCAGTACATTGTGAAGGGACCATTAAAGCGGATGGCCCCTCAATGAACACAATGAGCCATGTAAGAGGCTTATATCCAACTGATGGACTTTCCTGTGTATGTTTTAGCCAGGATATGGGTAATGGCCCCTACTATGATACACTGAAGCATACAAGAATATGAGTCTAGCTCATGTGACACTGGACTCCATCTTGTGCCTGAACTTTTCCAGTAACTGTGCCGGTATCTCTGTTTAGGACAATGAAGTTCCCTCCACATGGCAGAAGCTATAAAAGGTAGAAATTACCTCCCTCCCCAGCCACAAGTTTTTCAGCTTGTCACATTATCACAGTGTGAGGGGGGCCCAGATTGGTCACCTGCGTAATAACTATCCCGTGCTGGGAGGTGTTGCTCCTGCTTTGAGCAGGGGATTGGACTAGATACCTCCTGAGGACTCTTCCAACCCTGATATTCTATGACTCTATGAAGCAGGCAGCTGGTAGCCATGTGAATGCTGCGATCCTGAGCACAGATTCCCCTGAGGCATCTGTCACTTATCATACTGCGTTTGATGCTGACAGTCTTGATGGCGCGGACTGTCTTCCGTGGGAAGTTATAGAGGCAGAAATGTGTGTGGTTAGGCGAGAGTTTTTATTACTATGAAGTTACAGAATGCTTGTACCTCTGGCTAAAATGCACCTAGAAACTGAGAGTTTGGAAGCTGTATTATCAGTGGGGGTAGTAGATGATAACCCTGTTGATATGTTCATTTACAATGATTTCTTCTGTGTAAGTCAGGCTGTTAAGGGGTCTTCACACAGCAAAAAGGAGTGTTCTGCTGGGACCCCAGAGGGAAAGGGAAACGCCCCATCAACTGCTGAGGGAAAGAGAGAAAGTCTCCTTGATTCCTCTGCAGCAGGGGGAAGCTGCATGCTTCCAGGGGTGGGGTAGTTGAGATGGGTGGCTGCCCTGCAGCTGAAGGCAGCATCACCTCAGGCTTTGGGGTGCTCTCTGTGACCTCCCAGAACAAGTGGCCTGTCCTTTTTGTCCCACCACTGACCCAGCCCAGAACCGACACCCCACATCCCTCCCAGAGCCCACACCCTCTTCTGCACCCCAACCACCTGCATCAGGCTAGGCCATGCTCCCTGTGACCTCCCAGAACAATTGGTCTGACTTTTTTTGCTCCCTCTGCTGCATCCTGGCTTCTGTGTATGCATGTCACCTTCCAGATCTTTTTTTTTTTAAATTAAATTAATGGAGATGTCCCATCTCCTAGAACTGGAAGGGACCTTGAAAGGTCATCAAGTCCAGCCCCCTGCCTTCACTAGCAGGACCAAGTACTGATTTTGCCCCAGATCCCTAAGTGGCCCCCTCAAGGATTGAACTCACAACGCTGGGTTTAGCAGGCCAATGCTCAAACCACTGAGCTATCCCTCCCCCGTCTTCTCTCTATATATTTGTTTTTAAAGAGATTCTTTGATCCCCCCAGTATTCTACCAAAGGATCCATTAAAAGTTAGCAGGGGAGAATATTATCAGGCAGTTTTTGTGAAACTGTGTTGGTGAATGGATGTACTTAATTATCAGGTGATGAAATATTGAAAGGTCCTTCATTTTTTCACAATTTTCCCATCAAAACAATGTCTGCTTAACCAGTTCCTCCAATATTTCTTCCCTGCATGCTCACTGTTCAGGTTCATATAATTTGGAGAAAGAGCAGAAATGGGTCATATACACATCTTGTGTTTTTTTTCCATTGATGAATTGCTGTACAGTAAGCAGAGAACAGGCAGTCATATCATTTAGCTAACAGTTCAAAACAAAAATGCAAAACATGAATGATGACAGTGATGAGGGTCATTCGAACAGTGGCACAGTGAAAAAGAAACAGTATTTTTGCTGTTTTAATGACAAATGGTGCAAAGAAAATGCATTCAAAAATTGGCTTCACAAAATCAACACGGCTATAGCAGAATGCATTCTATGTCATCAAGGAGTTTTGGTGAAATACGAGGGAAGATGCATGCGGACCAGCCATGCAGAGAGCACAAAACACAAGAAATCATAAAATAACAGATAAGAATGTCACAAATCAATTTTTTTTTACCAAAAGAGATTCATCCCAATACAAATCTGGTGACCACAGCTGAAGTGGGGAAAGTTCACCAGAGTAGTTTGCACTATTTAAGTTATGCAAGACAAAACTGAGAAAACAAAATGGTTCCAATATTTTTATCTGATTATGAAATTGTGAGAAAATGTCACATGGACGGATGAAAGCAACCAGCATAACAGAGAATGTTTTGGCACCAAAATCACAAGAACTTTTGCTTAAGGACTTGGATGGTGCACATTAGTTTTTCAGTTGGATCTGATTCCTCCAACAAGGGAAATAAGAAATTCTTCCCAGCAATCATGTGTTATTTTTTCAGTGAGAAAGGGAATTATGCATGACTTGCTTGATTTTTACAACATGCAGTGAGTTTTCCTCCTCAGCCAAGAAGAAAGAATCTCTTATATCCTTTTTCGAGTTTGTTGAAATGGAATACAAAGATGGGCATTGGCACATACCAACAAGATGGCTGTTACTTCTGCCCCCTACTGAACGAGTACTACAAAGCTGGCCAGCATTGAGAGTAGACTTCTTGACAGAGGGGGAAGAAGAATGTGTCAAGATTGTATGGGAAGTATCCAGAGAGGAAAAAAGTTGAGTCTCTCCCTCTTTGTTATGTTTACTTCATGCACAGCCTGATGGGAATGTTTCACAATGCTGTGAAAAAACAGGAATGTAACAATGTCACCTGCATAGTGTCATGGAAGACGTTGGTTCAAAACTAAAGAGAAGAAGAGAGAACGAATTCTATGAAGATCAGCCCAAATCATTTTGGGCAACGTCTCTCCATCTGAGAGGAAGGGGATAAAACATTGAAGTGGTGCAATCAATATCTGGAGAAATTGTATGATTTTGAAACATCAGTTTTCAAACAAATGGCAGTGCTCTTGCTACAGCACTCCGCATCGAGAGTCACATCGACAAGCTGTTTGATACCTATTGAGTTTGTCTCAAAGGAGCAGAGCAGAAAATAGAGCAAAGATGGGTTGAGGTTTTCAGACAAAATGCCAGAGAGTGGTGACAGCCAAATGTGGAAATTGGTCTCCTTCGCACTTTCCATTCCTGTATCCACTGCCTATTGTGAGCGAGTTTTCAATCTGATGGCATAACCGTGGAGCAAGGATAGAAACAGACTGAGTGATAGCATTGTGAAAACAGACCTGCGGGTGCAATGGAACTTCAGTATTTCCTATGCAAACTTTCATGAGTTCTTAAAAAAGAACCCGGAGATGCTTAGAGCAGCAAGAGGCCAACTGAATTCGGATGCATGCGACCCAGCTTTGGGGTAAAAATGTAACATTAAATTATAATGAAGTATTTAAGTATGAAGGTTTAAAGTTTAAAGCTATTCATTGCTGTTGCTCCGTAGCTAGCAAACGAATACTCAAAAAGAGGGGTAAATATGTTGAAATATGATCTTGCTTTGAATTAAAATTATCATATTGGTAGTAACATTAGCTAGCTAATACATTATTGAGCTAGCCTAACCACCAGCCCAGAGCCTGAACCCCCTCCCGCACCCCAAGCCTCTGCCCTAGCATGCTGAAATTGAGTGAGAGTGGGGAAGAGCGAGCAATGGAGGGAGGGGAGATGGAGTGAGCAGGGCAGGGCCTTGGGGAACAGGTGGGGTAGGGGTGTAGCCTTGGGAAAAGGGCGGGGTAGGGGTGGGGTCTTTGGGATTGTGTGATTATACAATTGACAACCCTACTGATCACATGGGGGAGGATGCCAAGGACAGAATGGCTGATTCAGCATCTATGCACCCAGACACCCAACCTGTGTCTCAGGCTTTGAGAGTGAACCATGTAACTGACCTCCTGGGTGGAGCAGTCACACCGTCGACCTCTCGGGGATAGAGAGAGGGGTGATGGAGGGTATCCCAATCCAGGTCCTGATTTTTTAAGAGTTTGTTCAAACGTGCTTGTGAAAACTAACCCTGTCAAGAGATAGTAGTTTGTGAAAATGCTAATGACCTATCAGACTGAGGGCAGGAGGTAATTCCCTGGGCTGATAAGACACAGAGAGCTGCTGTGAGAGAGCTGCTGGGGGAAGACACATTCATGGAGTGAAAATTACACTAGGCAGATATAAATATATTAACAACTTTTCATGTGTTAGTATATTTATACCTTGGCCAATTCATGTCACCCTGCGCCTCAGTTTATATAATGGGGATATGTTCATAGTCACTTTCCTTTGCTAGGTGTTTTCAAGATCCTTCAATGAAAGGTTCTGCACAGTATGATGATAGTTACTGATGAGTATTAGTGATCTCTGATCCCTTAGAGACAGCCCTGTGTGCCTGCAGAAACTGATCATGTCTCCTCTTAGTCATCTTTCTCTAGATCTGCCTGACTACCAACCACCCTGGCATGTACAGGGTATCAGACCCTATGGAGAACTAACATTAACCCTAGTTTTCTTATTAATCAACTATAATGTTTCAGTACACACAAATGCACAGAGCAGCCAATTCCTCTCTGACTCAGCACAGAGCCCCAGAGTTCTCATCTCCCTTTGGGAAGGTTCCTTATTTACTGTTTACTCCTAAAGGTGAATCAAGAGCACAGAAACACAGACATGGAAAGAGAGACATCCCCCTTTGGGAAGGCCTCTTAATTACTGTTTATTCCTAAAGCTGGGTAAACAGCACAGAAATGCAGAAAGGCTTGTCTCCAGCCTGTTTGCATCCAGATGCCTCTTCTTCACTAGAGGCTGAGTGAACCCCACTGGGATTGCACAGCACTATATTATAAATGGTGTTCAGCCCTGTGTCAGTTCTCAGTGTGGAATGTTGCTGCAGATGCCGGAGTGAGACAGGTGTGGGAAACGGCTCTCTAAGGGGGATTCCCAGAGAGGACACTTCCATCTCAGGATTCACAGGTACCCATCTCTTGCTGAGGAGCTCACCTGCTAGACAAACCCAGTGCAACATGGGCATGATGGGATAGAGAGTAAGTCTGTGGTCCTTTCCACTCTGCACAGCCATTAAACATCCCAGGGTCCTTGCCACAGGTGATGAGTTTGCTCCAGTATCGTGAGCCAAAATATCCCTCTTTGCTGTGCCCCCACGGCTGAGGGCCTCCAGCTGTATTTCAGTGGCACAGTGGATCCTTCAGGGTGAGAGGTGTTAGTAGATGTACAATGCAAGGCTAAGTTCTGAGGCTGTGGCCCATAGTTTGTTCAGACACTGAGGCAAAACTCACCTTGGAGTAAGAACTGAGCAAAGACCTCAGGAGCCAGCGATGGGTTAATGCAGAGACACTGTCACCTCCTCCTCTTGCATTTCAGGGCTCTGGTGGTTAATGGGGGTGAGGGAGGAGGACTGTTACCTGTCTTTTATCTACTGGAAAGCATGAAGGTGCTCAGGCTCCACACTGGAACAATTATAAGAATTTTTCAACATGGGCAAGACATCTTCTCTCCCAGCTTCATTCGAGATGTCAGTTGAACTCTTATGCCTGAAACTTTCAAAAAAAAAATTAGCCAGATGTAGACACCCCGTGTGGGAAATCTCAGTCCAAATGGTTAAATTTTGGCAATCTTAAAAGCAACTGAGAATTGAATTCACCTAATTGAAATTGTCCAACTGCCTTAACTAAAGATGGTGCCATCAGCACCACAAACAATGACCAATCCATTTTGGAATCCCATTCAGCTAAGCTCTTTGCTTCAATAACATTGGTGGCAAGGAATTCCACAGACTAAATATGGATTATGTAAACAATTTTCTTTACTCAGTGTTATATGTTCAGACTTTCAATGTAATTGCATGCTCCCTTGTTTGTGTGTTATGATACACAGTAAATATAAATGCCTTATCTACTTTTTTATCAATAGATTCATAGTGTTAAAGATCAGAACGAACCTTTAGATCATTCAGTCTGACCTCCTGTTTAACACAGATCATTAAATTTTACCCAATTGCCCCTGTATTGAGCTCCATAACTTGCGTTTGACTAAGACCTGGTCTACACTAGGATTTTACTTTGTAGAATCACAGAGCTATAGGGTTAGAAGGGAACACAAGAGTCATCTAATCTGACTGCCGCCAATATGCAGGATTTGTTGAGTCTTAGTCATCCCTGACAGATAGATATCCGCCTCCTTTGGAAAACCTCCAACGTAGAAGATCGAACGACCTTCTCAGGCATCTGTTCCATTGTCCTACTCTTCTTACAGTTAGGAAGTTCTTCCTGAGATTTCATCTAAATCTGCTATGCTGTAGTTTGAACCCTTTGTCTCTTGTCCTGTGCTCTGCAGCAAGAGGGAACATTGTTCCTACACCTTTTTAGGGCAGTCTTTCAAGTGTTTGAAGACTATCATGCCCCCCCTTAATCTCCTCTTTTTCCAAACTAAACACATGTGGTTCCTTCAGCTTCCTCATTTTCCATTGCCTCTGGATCCTTTCTGGTTTCTCTACATCCTGCCTATAACACAATATTCCATCTGAGGCCTAAGCAGTGCTGAATAGAGCAGTATTATCACCTACCATCACTTGCATGCTATGCCCTGGATAATGTAACCTAACTTTGCATTTGCATTTTTTGAAAAAGCCAAAAAAAAAAAATCTCCACACACACCTGAGAGGTTATATCAACCTAACCCTGAAGTAGACAGAAATTCTTGCATCGACCTAGATACCAGCAGTAGTGTTTAGTAGACGTAGGATTCCAAAAATAATTGATTCAGATAATGGGCCACATTTTGCAGGGGATACTAAAAGTTTATGAAAAGCTTTAGGAATAAAGCAATGACCACATATCCCCTAGCATCCACAGTTATCATGAACAGTAGAAAGGATTAATCAAACTATTAAACAAGCTCTATGCAAAGTAGAGCAAGAAACTGGCAAAGATTGGGACAATAAATTGTCAATGGAGTTGGCAGCCATCCGGAGTAGTGATCGATTGCTTACTGGCTACTAGCCTTATCAAATTCTCTCTGGAAGGCCTATGAGATTGTGGAACACTTTATTATACCCAGGAGAAGAAGAAGAAGAAGCAGAAGAAGTGTCAATTACTCAATAGGTAAGGGAGTTACTGATAGAATTTAAGAAAATGGAGTTTAAATTGACTGACGCCATTGGAAAAGCAAGAGACTACGTGGATTCTCATGTGGCTCAGGACAGTAAATTATGGAAAATCAGAGATTGAATAATGTATTTGAAATTAATATAGAAAAATCATGTTCTGGAGTCTAGATGGGTTGGATCATTTTGCATCATGAATAAAATTTCACCTACTGTACTGCAGATTAACAAAGGGGAAAAGGGAAAGTGGGTCCACAGATCACAATTAAAGTTATGGCCTAAAGTTTAAATAATGTTCCTTTCTTCTTCTTTTAGTTTATCTTACATAGAGAAATGACCAATTGCAACAGAGATTATACTGTATGGACCTTGGATTTGGAGTGTAGATATGGTGCTACCATTTTTGTAATTGGCTTATTGCTTATGCTTGCTCCCCTTTGCACTTTGTGCTTAGTAGAAGAATTGTGTTGTGTGTGTTATATTTTAGGAACAAAAAATAATACCAGAGTCGAGCAAAGATAGAAGAGGCTAGTGTAAGTATTTAGAATAATTCGGCCAGAGGCATCAGACATTATTCCTATCAAATAATGGCCATGGCTTCAATATTGAGGATCTTCATAATTCAAAAGGGGTGGAAATATGGGTTTTGCCTTTTATGTTTTTGAATATTTGGGGAAATTTAGGGGTACAGAGATATACATATGGGAACACCTCTAAGATGGAGGTATGGATCAAAGTGGATCCATTTTGAAGCACTTGGAGCAAGGAAGGTGATCAGAAACAGTCAACATGGATTCACCAACGGCAAGTAATGCCTGACCAACCTGATTGCCTTCTATGATGAGATAACTGGATCTGTGGATATGGGGAAAGCAGTGGATGTGATATATCTTGACTTTAGCAAAGCTTTTGATACGGTCTCCCACAGTATTCTTGCCAGCAAGTTAAAAAAGTATGGATTGGATGAATGGACTATAAGGTGGATAGAAAGCTATATAGATTGTTGGGCTCAACAGGTAGTGATCAACGGCTTGATGTCTAATTGGCAGACAGTATCAAGTGACAAGGGGTCTGTCCTGGGGCCAGTTTTGATCAACATCTTTATTAATTATCTGGATGATGGGGTGGATTGCACCCTCAGCAAGTTTGCAGATGACACTAAGTTAGGGGAGAGGTAGAAACGCTGGAGGGTAGGGACAGAATCCAGAGTAACCTAGATAAATTGGAGAATTGGGCCAAAATAAATCTGATGAAGTTCAACAAGGACAAGTGCAGAGTCTTCCACTTAGGACGGAAGAATCCATTGCACCACTACAGAAGAATCCATGCACCGCTAGAGGCTAGGGACCGACTGGCTAAGCAGCAGTTTTGCAAATTAGGACCTGGGGATGACAGTGGATGAGAAGATGGATATGAGTCAACAGTGTACTCCAGGAAGGCTAAAGGCATATTGGGCTGCATTAGTAGAAACATTGCCAGCAGATTGAGGGAAGTGATTATTCCCCTCTGTTTAGCACTTGTGAGGACACATCGGGATTATTGCATGCAGTTTTGGGCCCCCCACTACAGAAAGGATGTGAACAAATTGGAGAGAGTCCAGTGGAAGGCAACTAAAATGATTAGGGGGCTGGGGCACATGACTTACAAGGAGAGGCTGAGGGAACTGGACAGATTTAGTCTGCAGAATAGAAGAGTGAGGGGGGGATTTAATAGCAGCCTTCAACTACCTGAAGGGGAGGGGGTGTTGAAAGGGGATAGACAGTGGCTGTTCTTAGTGGTGGCAGATGACAGAACAAGGAGCAATGGTCTCAAGTTGCAGTGCGGGAGGTTTAGATTGGATATTAGGAAACACTATTTCACTAGGAGGGTGGTGAAGCTCTGGAATGGGTTACCTAGGGAGGTGATGGAATCTCCATCCTTAGAGGTTTTTAAGGCCCGGCTTGACAAAGCCCTGCCTGGAATGATTTAGTTGGTGTTGGTCCTACTTTGAGCAGGGGGTTGGACTAGATGACCTCCTCAAGTCTCTTCCAACCCTAATCTTCTATGATTCTATGATTCTATGAATACATCTGACTACTCGTAGGACAGAATGGGAAAAACAGAATCAAAGAAAACCAGATGTGAAGAACAATCTTTTGAGGTAAAATTTGAAATATGGTGCAAAGATGGCAAAAATGTGACATGGGAATATCTAAAGCCAAAAAATTTGGAAGAGCAATGGAGGTATTTTTACATACTAAGGGAAGGTCACCTGATGTTAGATTTAATTATGATGAGAACAGTCTGAATATGAGTACTCTGAACTGTACCTTTTCAAGTTTGGGATTTGATGTAGTCACCCTAGATATGACTAATGAATGAGAAATGGCTAATACTCATGTGAGATGGAATGAGTCAATGTCTCTCAAATTATGGGAATAAGATGTAATAGATTGTGTTGGTTCAGGAAAATTAATAGGGGAATATGGCATATGGTCTTTTTATGTTTATTAATCAGATATCAGGAAATAAAACTGCTCCAAGAATCATGGCAGACGAGCTCCCATATAGGAGGGGAGAAGTAATGAAGCCCCAACTATTGTGGATCAAACAATCTGTTTGGAAGGACCGCAAGTAAATGTAAGTTCACGACATCCGGAGTGTATGCCATATGCCTGGCCTCTATTACAAACATGGAAACAACAATGGGGAGATGGTACTATCCCAAATAGAAGAGGTAAAGGGGAATATGTTGTAGGAGGCACTGGTGCTGGACCTGGAGTTTTAAACTCATTTGATATTGAGACATTACAAGGGAAAATGTCAGCCTTGCGTAAGATTTTTGGGGCTATACAGACACATGACAGAAAATTTTGATGCATTATCGGAACAAGGAATAAGAAGTGTGGAACTCCAATGGAAACAAGGCCAATCCTTGAAAATGTCTCTAAATCTTAATCTATTACATGTGTCGGATATTGACAATAAAATGTACTAGCAATAGGGTGTGTAGAGATGTAAATTTATGGGATACAATACATAGAGAGAATGGTTAATCTGTTAAATAATGGGCCATGGCCTTTTAAGTGGTTCAAATATCCTCATATATGTAATCAACAAATTGCAGGATGGAAGAAATATATGGAGTTTAATTGGAGTCAAGCCACCCTGATGGGAAAGTGAAATTACACAACACAGGGAAGCAAAGAAAATCATCAATGGCCTGGGTGTTGCCAAAAATTATTAATGGAGAGTTATGGCAAATAGAAATAAGTGGGAAACACTTGATTCAAGAAGAAAGGAATTACAAACTGGAGAAATGATCTGAGGTAAATAGGATGAAATTCAATAAGGAAAAATGCAAAGTACTCCACTTAGGAAGGAACAATTAGATGCTCACATACAGAATGGGAAATGACTGCCTAGGAAGGAAACTGCAGAAATGGATCTAGGGGTCATAGTAGAACACAAGCTAACTATGAATCAACAGTGTAACGCTGTTGCAAAAAAAGCAAACATCATACTGGGCTGTATTAGTAGGAGTGTTGTAAGTAAGACATGAGAATTAATTCTTCCACTCTACACTGCACTGATTCGGCCTAAACTGGAGTATTGTGTCCAGTTCTGGGTGCCACATTTCAGGAAAGATATGGACAAATTGTAGAGAGTCCATAGAAGAGCAACAAGGATGATTAGGGGTCTGGAAAGCATGACCTATGAGGGAAGATGGAAAGAACAGGGTTTGTTTAGTCTGAAAAAGAGAAGACTGAGAGGGGACGTGATAACAGTTTTCAAATACCTAAAAGGTTGTTACAAGAAGGAGGGAGAAATATTTTTGTCCTTAACCTCTGATGATAGGACAAGAAGCAATGGGCTTAAATTGCAGCAAGGGATGTTTAGCTTGGACATTAGGAAAATCCTCCTAACTGTCAGGGTGGTTAAGCACTGGAATAAATTGCCCAGGGAGGTTGTGGAATCTCTATCATTGGAGATTTTTAAGAGCAGGTTAGACAAACCCCTGTCAGGGATGTTCTAGATGATGCTGGTCCTGCCATGAGTGCAGGGGACTGGACTTGATGACCTCTCAAGGTACCTTCCAGTTCTATGATTCTATGAGTCTATAAATTAGTAGAATTAAGGGAACATTGTGAAGAGTGGGGATGAAGCAAATAGGTGTGCCCACAACTAACTTGGTCCCTAGAGGGATGGCTTTTGTACCATTCAAGTGGACAATGTACCATGCAATAATTAGCTTCTAATGGCACAAGAGTGTTTGATTTAGGCAATGGGTGTATTTTTTTGATAACCACTGAAAAACAAGTATTTTGGGGAAGTATGACAGAAAAAGGCCCAATTGAGTCATGTAAACGTAATGTAACAGAGATCATTATTAAAAAAGGAAATACTTTGGGACCCAAAAGATGTGGACTGGTCCTTTGGTTTGGGGATACTTTGGGAATAATGGGGAAAATTGATTGATGAAAGCGAAAAAATCAGCCAATATGCAAAAGATGTATCTAAGTCTGATGAGCTGGGAAAAATAAATATTCTGGTCCACAATAGTCAAATATTAAAATTGGGGAAAGAAGGAGAAGAATTGTCTATTTCTCTCTGAAAACATTCACTCAATGTGCAGCGGCAGTCAAAAAATCAAACAGAATGTTGGTAATAATTAGAAAAGGGATAGATAATAGGACAGAAAATATCATATTGCCTCTATATAAATCCATGGTACGCCCGCATCTTGAATACTGTGTGCAGATGTGGTCTCCACATCTCAAAAAAGATATATTGGAATAGGAAAAGGTTCAGAAAAGGGCAACAAAAATGATTAGGGGTATGGAACAGCTTCCATATGAGGAGAGATTAATAAAACTGGGAATTTTCATCTTGGAAAAGAGATGGCTAAGGGGAGATATCATTGAGATCTATAAAATCATGACTGGTGTAGAGAAAGTAGATAAGGAAGTTTTGTTTACTACTTCCCATAACACAAAAACTAGGGGTCACCAAATGAAATTAATAGGCAGCAGGTTTAAAACAAATAAAAGGAAGCATTTTTTTTTACACAACACAAAGTCAAACTGTGTAACTCCTTGCCAGAGGATGTTGTGAAGGCCAAGACTATAACAGGGTTCAAAAAAGAACTAGATAAATTCATGGAGGATACGTCCATCAATAGCTATTAGCCAGGATGGGTAGACATAGTGTGCCTAGGCTCTGTTTGCCAGAAGCTGGGAATGAGCGACAGGGGATGGATCACTTGATGATTCCCTGTTCTGTTCATTCCCTGTGGGGCACCTGGCACTGGCCACTGGGCTCAGACAGGATACTGGGCTAGATGGACCTTTGGTCTGACCCAGTATGTCCATTCATATGTTCTTGTGTGTATATATATAGAGAGTGTGATTCATATATTCATGTAATATGATATAGGACATTGAGGACCGGTATGGATGACATGTGCTTGATATGAATAAGTGCGTTGCGACTTGGCAACTAAAGCAAGAACTTAAGATCAAGAACTATTAGAACTATTTGTGCAAAAACAATCTTATTATGTTCCGGGAAAATACGGAGAATCAGCACCAGCTGGACTGATATAAAATAGTATAAGAATTGGAGGAAATGGCATGCCTTGGACCATGGCGTCTCTTGTCTCTTTCAAATTGTGTGGATAGGAGGCCTACTATACAAAAGCAAAGAACAGATGATGTGACAGAATGGACTATAAATGGTTGCCTATGATTTCTGCAAAAGGGAGTCACTTATTGATCTAGAGGCTCATGTGGATATAGATGAGGTTTTAGCCGGCTCCCAGCATCTTATGATTGGAAGGAATCTTGACTGGCCATCGGGATCATTCTGACCTGTGGACTCTGGTATAGTATGTTTGCGGTGTAAATGAGCTGGGAAAATGTGGAGTGAGTATTGTTTGTTTTGTAATCAGTAAAGAGCATTTAGAGAATTACATACCAACATTGTGTCTGGTATCTGCCTGCTCCCTATTCTGTAGGGAGATCTCTATTGAGGGTCTAACATTAGTAGTGTCAAAGTTTTTCATAATTCATTTATCTGAATAATGAAAATGTTTCACCCATGAGAACAGCCTCCAATAGTGCATGTAGTGTCTCATATTAACATTGTCTCTCCATCCAGGCATTTGTACTGCGACCATCACCCTAGAGCCTGGGTATATACAGGAAGTTAGGGGAACACACAGTACATGCAGAAGACTCTGTTTTGCCTAGGAGTTGGACACCTTCTCCCCTACTCCATGTCAGATTCCAACACCACTGACTTCACCAACCCCTCCACCTTCATCCTGATGGGCATTCCTGGCCTGGAGGTGACCCATGTCTGGATCTCCATCCCCTTCTGCAGCATGTACACCATAGCCATCTTGGGGAACTTCACTATCCTGTTCATTGTGAAGACGGAGCTGAGCCTCCATGGGCCCATGAACTATTTCCTCTGCATGCTGGCTGTCACCGACCTGGTCCTGTGCACATGCACCATTCCAAAAACACTGAGCATCTTCTGGTTCAATTCCAGGGAAGTAGAATTCAGTGCCTGCCTCATCCAGATGTTCTTCATTCACTGCTTTTTTGCGATGGAGTCTGGGATCTTCGTGGCCATGGCTTTTGATCGCTACGTGGCCATCTGTGATCCCCTGAGACATTCTGCCATCCTGACAAATCCTGTGGTGGCCAATATTGGCCTGGCCGTGGTGCTGCGTGGCTGCATGCTTGTACTGCCCTGTCCCTTGCTGGCAAGGCAGTTGCCATATTGCAAAACCAACATCATCCCCCACACGTGCTGCGAGCACATAGCTGTGGTGAAGCTGGCCTGCGCCGACATCCACATCAATATTTATTATGGCATCTTTATGGCAATCTTGGTGATCAGTCTAGATGTGTTTTTTATAGCTGTGTCCTATATCCAGATACTCAGGGCCATCTTCAGACTCCGCACAAAGGACGCCCGGCTCAAGACTTTTGGGACCTGTGGCTCCCACCTCTGTGCCATTTTAGCCTTTTACATCCCAGGTCTGTTCTCCGTCCTCACATACCGGATTGGCCACAATGTGGCCCTGCATTTCCATGTTCTCTTTATGAATGTGTGCCTCCTGGTGCCCCCCATGCTAAACCCCATCATTTTTGGTGTGAATACCAAACAGATCTGGGACAGGCTGCTTCGGCTCTCTACTCATAAAGGGACCTAAAGTTTTCTCCTTATGCTCCATGTAGAGCTGGATTTTGACATGGTCCTGGGCCCTCCTCCTTGAATCCCTGACTTGACAGTCAGAGAGATATTAATCCCCTTCCTGACCTTACTGTGTAGTGTCAGTGTGCAAACTGGGGAATCGGTCTATTATTGAGTTGACACATTTTTAATTGCTTGTACTGGACCCCCAAGGTCCCACCCCTTGCCCCCACCTCTTCCAACAAGGCCCCACCCCTGCTCTGCCTCTTCCCCCCAAGGCCCCACCCAGTCACTCACTGCATCATTGCTGTGTCCCTCCTCCCTCTACCCCCCAGCTGCAAGTGAGCCATTTAAGGTTTTGGTAAGGGTGACAACTTTAAACATGATTCAAGGGGCTACATAGGCACTCAAAAACTGTATTTTTTAGCAGATAACTTACCAATTAGCTGACTGGAGAACTGTATCTAATTCTTATGTAAAAGAAAGAAAAATAAATAAATATTAGACTCACTCAGCTCTGGTACTAAAATGTTCTGGCATCTTGGAGCAAGGAGGGGCAATCAGGGGCCTATGTAGAGGGTTTTTTCGCAGAGGGCTCTTATGCCATCCGTGGCTGGACTCCAGCATTGGTGCCCCAGCGAAAGTGGACTGATGAGCAGTGGGGAAGACTAGAGTCCCTGCTACAGGTGATCCAGGAGGGACAATGGGAGATGTATTGGGCCCTTCAGGAACAGATGGGGCAGATGCTTGATGAACAGCTGACCCTTGTAAGACTCCTAAGGAAGGAATCCAGGAGAGACCACAGAGAGTGGTGTGAAAAACCCCGCAGCAGGGTCAGGAGGCCAGTGGTGTAGTGCAGGGCTTGTTACACCTGCAGGAGGCGTGGACATTTAAGGAGGGATTGCCCCTCCTGGGATGGGGGAAAAGGAGCCTCACCCAGAGCAGGGGAAGGGACATGGTCCTGCGAAGGCCCTCTGGGTGGGAAAACCCAGGTGACACTGGACATGTTGGGCCTGTGGGCAATGCAGACACCTGCAGATGGAGTGCCCAGGCCCAAGGTGGAGGGTCCAGTTGAACCTCAGTGAGAAGGGGAGACCCAAGACAGACTGTTAGAGGCCCAAGGCAGCAAAGGGGCAAGAAATCTACTTTGGATGCCGCAAGCGGGGCCATATTAAGAGGCACTGCCTCCTCAGGTGAGGGTGGCTGAAGAAGGAGATGCCTGGGGACCCAGATGGGGCAAAGATATGGGGGAGGTTTAGGTTGGATATTAGGAAAAACTTTTTCACTAGGAAGGTGGTGAAACACGGGAATGGGTTACCTAGGGAGGTGGTGGAATCTCCTTCCTTAGAGGTTTTTAAGGTCAGGCTTGACAAAGCCCTGGCTGGGATGATTTAGTTGGGGATTGGTCCTCCTTTGAGCAGGGGTTGGACTAGATGACCTCCTGAGGTCCCTTCCAACCCTGATATTCTATGATTCTATGAACGTGGTCAACATGGCAGTGAAGGTGGTAGACCGGCCTGAGCCACCAGCGTGAGGTGGCAGAAAAGGGGACTGAGACAGAGTGGGCCAAGTGAGAGGTCAGGACCCAGACTGTGCGGGAGCAGGCTACGACGGGAACCCAGACCCTGACGGCCACAGAACAGGCCCACTGGACAGTGGAGGTAGAGCTGCAGAAAGTCCACAAGGTGAAGGAAGACCTGGTCCTGAAGTTGAAGGAAAGTAAAGAGAAGTGAGTGTGACTGGCAGGACATCTCTGGGTTGCACAGGCTAGAGGACCCCCCTACCTAGCCCTTGGCATGGGATATTGAGTTTGGAATGGGTTAAACACAGCCCTGGGAAAGGGCTGCCCAGGAGAGCCAATCATGAGCAGGCTTGAGGCAGCCAATTAGGTCCTGGCAGGGCCAATATAAGAAGGGCTCCTGGGGAAAAGGAAGTGAGTCTTGCTCCAGCAGTGGATCAAGAAGGACCTAGCTGCCTGGTAGAGACAGGGGTACCTTGGACAGAGCAGTACTGGGAAAGGGCAGGCTGAGCTGGGGAGCTCTGGCCTGGCGACCTCCCAGGCTGAGGCTTTGCAGCAAAGGCCTGAGGAGATACTGAGGAGGCATCCAGGCCAAGAAAAAGTAGCAGATCCAACCCTCTTGCCAGTGATGAGTGGCCATTTCAGACTGCAGTTTGCCCCCAAGAGAAGGGGCTAGATGATGACTAGCAGTAGCCACTGAGGCAAGGTGGATATAGGGGATTAGGGTTCCCCTGAAGAGGGGAGACCCAGAGTGTGGGGACACTGCTGTGGGGGCAGCATCCCAATGTAAGGGGCACCGTGGTCTGGAAGGGACACGGGGCCTGAACTGGAGAAGATAAAGGGACTGCAGAGGGGCAAGTATGGGCAGGGGAGAAACAGTCCAGAGGAGGGCGCACCTGAGCTGGATGAGCTAATTCCCGGACGGACCAGCAGGAGGTGCCATGGCGGTGAGTGCCCAGCCCTACTACACATGGTGGAAAATGCGGGCCTCATAAAGGAGGAGACCTGTCTGCATAAGGAGCTGGAGGAATCGGAAGTGGCTCTGGAGGTGCATGTGCGACTAGCTCAGGCGAGGAGACCCCCCTACCCCCAAGGGGGGTGATCTTCAGGGGGAGGGAGTGTAGTGGGGCGGTCACCCTGCTCTGGCTCGGAAAAGGTTAAAAGCCAGGCTAGGAGAGGGCTGGGTCTGAAAGCCAATCAGGAAAAGGCTGGGACGAAGCCAATCAGGGCCAGCTGGGCCCTATAAAAAGGCTGCAGGGCCAGAAGGCTGCCAGTCTCTCTCCAGGCTTGGAGAGAGCTGGACCTGGCTGCCTGAAAGAGTAAAGAGTACCTTGGACAGCGCAGTGTTGGGGAAGGGCAGAAGGAGCTGGGGGAGTTCCAGCCTGGCAAACCCTTAGGCAGGGACCTTGCTGTCAGGGCTGGAAGAGGTATTACAGCTGTGGGAAGGCAGCCAGGGAAGGAAGAGGCCGCAGGTCCAACCTCCTGGCCGATGATGAGTGGCAAGGGGGTTGGACCTGCTGCCTTTTCTTGGCCTGGCTGCCTCCCTAGTACATCCTCAGGCTTTTGCTGCAAGGCCTCAGCCTGGGAGGTCACCAGGCCAGAGCTCTCCAGCTCAGCCTGCCCTTTCCCAAAAATCTGTTTGCTTTTCTGATTGCCACTGTACATTACACAGATGTTTTCAGAGAACTATCCACAGTGATTCCAAGATCTCTTTCTTGATGATTAACAGCTAATTTAGACCCTCTTGTTTTGTATATATATATAGTTGGGATTATATTTAGCCATGTGCATTACTTTGCATTTATCAACACTGAATTTCATCTGCCATTGTGTTGCCCCATCACCCAGTTTTGTGAGATCCCTTTGTAGCTCTTCCCAGTCTGTTTTGGATTTAACAATATTGATTCATTTTATATCATCTGCAAATTTTGCCACCTTACTGTTCACTTCTTTTTCTAGATCATTGATATATATGTTGAATAGCACTAGTCCCAGTATAGACCCCTGGGGGACAGCACTATTTAACTCTTTCCATTCTCACCAGGTTTTCCTTCCCTTCTTTCCTATCTTTTAACAGGGGTGCCTGGCAATGCTTCCAGGATCATCTAACAAGCCTTACTTTAATGTAATAACTAGCCCTTTGTTAAGCTAATCACCCTGCCTCTGTTCATAAACAAACTTCCTGCCCCAATGGCAGAACCTGGGAGCATCTGTCTATAAATAGTTTAGTCATTAGAAATATCACTCCTAACAAGATCTTACCAGGACAGAAGAAAGGAGTAACTGCATTATAGATATAGCTAGTTTTCTCCAGCGTTTCAGCAGAGGGGTAGGCATAGACGGAATGGAACCTCCTCAGAAGAGTGAAAAAAGAGAGGCAGTTTAGGTCTAGCCCTTTAAAAACACAGAGACTGGATGAGCCGGAAGAAGCTGGGGCAGGAGAGAGGCACATATATAGCAGATTTGGTTTCAGGGGTATGGCTGCAGCAGAGAGACAGACTCCAGCTGGAGGAGAAGCCAGAAGTTGCAGGACATGGCCCCTGGACACTGTAGATGGCTCTTACCAAATCCCAAAGAATGCTCCAGGGTGGTGAGTATACTGAGGCAGGGAATCATCTGCAGGTGTTGTATTGCATTTACATAGATCTGGGTATCTCTTGTGCTCTCTAAAGTAGAGGAATTGTTTTATCAATCCCTTTTGCAAGGCCTGGGTCTGTTTGCCTTAATGACCTTGTGACACAAAAGAGATAAACTGGAAACAGAATGTGCCCAAGGGGGAGCGCTGGGAACGTGTGCTGAAGCACTTGGAGAGTCTGGGGGAGTCAAGCCAAAACCAGTCTCAGGGACTTGCTGCTTCGTAATCAGGTCTCTGCTCACAGAGGGAGACACTAGAATGGAAGCTGCACCCAACATTGGACCCAGAGGCAGGGCCTGAACGTGGCTGCAACTCAAAAGCACATGGGTCCAGGGGTGGGACCCAGACACAACTACCTGGTGGGTGCCCAGCCAAAAGCACTTGAGCAGGGCTGTGACAGCAAATCTGGAGCTGCTACATGAATGTTAGAGGACTCTGAGTGGGAGAGGAGTGGGGCTAGGCAAAAAAGTGTCCACAAGATATTCTCTTCACCCAAATATGGCTCCTCTGACCACGGTGTTTCACAGAGTGCTCTGGTTCCTGGACTGATCCAGCTGGATTTCCCTGAAGGAAATATTTCCGGAACCAGGCAGCAATGGCAGGGGTTGGGGAGAGGATTTTTCTCTCTTTTGGAAAGTGCTCCCCAGAATGGCAGAGGCAGGGAGTCCCTGTTCAAGTCACTTTCGTCTCATTTCTCTCTCGCTCTCTCTATGCATTTGTGTCCATCTCTCACCCCCCCACAAACACCTCCCTCTTTCTGCCACTTCTAATGTGCATCCCACCCTAGGTGCCAGTTATAAATGCTCAAGGGGCTGTTTTTTCAATCAACTTCAGTGGCAATTGTAGATGTAGCACTGTGAATCGCTCCAGCTAAGAGCTGATCTGGCTGGGCAAGAAGCAGTGCACAATAATCAGATTATTAATCCAAGTAAAATGAAGTCCCTGGCCATTGCCATCAAGCAACCTTCAGCTGCAAACTGCAACCAGCTCAGTATGAACACTGTAGTAGGAAGAGGGACCGAAACATAAGACCTTGTATCAGAGGCCTGATGTGAGGCCTGAGGCCTGAACTAAAGTAGTGGTCAAGTTTTGCTGATATTTCAGAAAGGTGGTACCTGCACACTTTGATACCAAGCACATTCCCCAAAGAGAACAGGAACGTGCTCCCACATCTTAAGGACAAAGTCAGACAGCATGATTAATAGAGATATTTTCATCGAACCAACATGTACAAGGTAATGGGAGGCCCCTGAATACATTGATGTTGGTACCCTAATATGTCTGAGAGTGGCATCTAGATATGTCAGGAGTGACACGTAACTTGTTTGTAGTGGTGTATAAATATGTATCTCAGAGGGAGTGTCTTTGTCCCACCACTGACTGAGCTGTGTCCATTGTCACGAGCATATATGTATTAGTGGCCAGGTAGAGTCTGCGGGATATTAGTACCAACAATAAACCTGGCCAGGTGCCTTCACACCTTAACAGGTCTTGTGGTCTTATTGGGTAGTTCACGTGAGGTCTGTTGTGCCAGCTACCTGCGCAGAGCTGGGATGCCATACAGGAAGAACACTCACATGCAGCCAAAGATCCGTCAGCATCTGACAGAAAACCACACACCTGTTTGGAGGGATGGGTGGGCAGGTGGCAGCTTCATAGGCAGGCCTGGAGGCTTCTCGAATGATGTGGGTGCTTGTATAGCAGGAACTGCACCCCTGTTCCCTTCTGCAGCGTTTGAAGGAATGTCATGGCAGCAGGCTTGCTACAAAGCTGTAGATCTATAGAACAATGGGTACCCCACCTCCCATGGATGGGAGCGATATGGGAAGCTGAGGAAAGCGAAGGAATTCTGGGGTTATGTTTTCCATGTTCATGGTCTCCAAAAGTTGCTCCATAAGAAGCACAAGATATGGAGTGAGGATATTCAAAGCTCAGCCCAGCAACTGCCCCCATCAGCTGTGCCGGTTTTGGCAGTGTTCTTCTTAGGGACACATTACTAGAGTGAAAGACCAGCAAATTCTGAAGTGGGCATACCGAGGAATGCCACTACATGGCCAGTGATCACGTGGACTCCAGGAGCTTCGGTAGCACAACAAGGCTACCACTCATTCCCAGAGGAATGTAGCCTTCTTATAAACAGAGCACTTTACCTCTGCACAGCTCTGTCCATCCATGACATGGGGATGATGCTGCCTAGCAGGATATCTAAAAAGCTTTAAGATGTGGTGACCAAAAGCACCGTGCAGAGCGTATGATAGACTCAGCTTTCCTGTTCAGCTTCAGACCCTGGGCAATGGGTGCTCTGTAGTTCCAGAGAAGGTGCCCTGTACATGTGTAAATAGCCAGCTAATGGCAGGTGTGCAGTTTATCTCCCTCCCTGTGAGCTACCCCAGCCACCCCGGCCTCTGCCCAGCATCCCACCTTCCCAGCTAGCATGGGGGCTTATCCTTCCGCCTCTCTCAGCTGTTGTCCACCTCGCTTCCAAGCTGATCCCTTGCAATGCCCCCAAAGTCAGGCTCAGGGCAAAGTGTTCCCAGCCATCCCAATTGCAGTTACCCAGCCTGCTACAGGCCCCCAGCTGGGAGGAACAAAGGGGAACTAAAAGCTAAGGAAATAAGCCACACAATGGTCTCTGCCCTTAGAACTTTGTAGCTGAGCTTTAGAGTCCACAAGCTGTATGATGCACAGTGTCGCCCACAACACAACCTTGCTCCCAACCCTCAATTGCTTTTAAACAGTTTCCTGGCTTCCCTCTCCACTTCTCATTGGTTCCAGTGCTGCAACCCCACTGCACGCTCCTGGTCAGGCTGCGGCAGCTCCTGTCCCAGCCCCAGAGCAGAGGGAGCCCAGCTGTGGTGGACGGGGGGAGGGAGGTGGAGATGATATAAGAACATAAGAATATAAGAAAGGCCGTACCGGGTCAGACCAAAGGTCCATCTAGCCCAGTATCCCGTCTACCAACAGTGGCCAATGCCAGGTGCCCCAGAGGGAGTGAACCTAACAGGCAATGATCAAGTGATCTCTCTCCTGCCATCCATCTCCACCCTCTGACAAACAGAGGCTAGGGACACCATTCCTTACCCGTCCTGGCTAATAGCCATTAATGGACTTAACCATCATGAATTTATCCAGTTCTCTTTTAAACTCTGTTATAGTCCTAGCCTTCACAACCTCCTCAGGTAAGGAGTTCCACAAGTTTACTGTGCGCTGCGTGAAGAAGAACTTCCTTCTATTTGTTTTAAACCTGCTGCCTATTAATTTCATTTGGTGACCCCTAGTTCTTGTATTATGGGAATAAGTAAATCACTTTTCCTTATCCACTTTCTCCACATCACTCATGATTTTATATACCTCTATCATATCCCCCCTTAGTCTCCTCTTTTCCAAGTTGAAGAGTCCTAGCCTCTTTAATCTCTCCTCATATGGGACCCGTTCCAAACCCTTAATCATTTTATTTGCCCTTTTCTGAACCTTTTCTAGTGCCAGTATATCTTTTTTGAGATGAGGAGACCACATCTGTACGCAGTATTCGAGATGAGGGCGTACCATCGATTTATATAAGGGCAATAATATATTCTCAGTCTTATTCTCTATCCCCTTTTTAATGATTCCTAACATCCTGTTTGCTTTTTTGACCGCCTCTGCACACTGCTTGGACATTTTCAGAGAACTATCCACGATGACTCCAAGATCTTTTTCCTGACTTGTTGTAGCTAAATTAGCCCCCATCATATTGTATGTATAGTTGGGGTTATTTTTTCCAATGTGCATTACTTTACATTTATCCACATTAAATTTCATTTGCCATTTTGATATAGAGAGTGACAGGGGAGGAGAGAGGGATGGGGCAGAGCCTTAGGAGAAAAGGTGTAGAAGTGGGTGGGGCCTTGAAGGAAGATGGAGCATCGGGGGTCTAGTTACCAGAAATAAGAAAGGTGGCAACCTTATGAGTTAAAGAGTTTGTCACGCTGACACAGCACAGTATGGTCAGGAAAGGATTTAATGTCTCTTTGGTCAGCCAATGATACAGGGAAGAGGGCCCAGCACCATGGCACCAGCCAGCTCCCCACAAAGCTTGGTCTGAGAACCAGAGCACTAGGAGAAAATTTTAGTCCCTTTCTCAGTAAAGAGCTGGAGGATCCTGCCACGGATCTCTTTGGTCTTCATCCCATAGATAATGGGGTTTAGCATGGGGGGCACCAGTAGATATACGTTGGCACTGAGAATGTGGAAATACAGGGGCATATTCTGGCCAAACCGGGACGTGAGGGAGGAAAAGAGACGTGGGATATAAAAGGCCGAGATGGCACAGAGGTGAGAGCCGCAGGTCCCAAACGTCTTGAACTGGGCATCCTTTGTGCGGAGGCTAAAGATGGCCCTAAGGATCTGGGTATAGGACATGGCGATAAAAACCACATCCAGACCGGTTACACAGAATACCACAAACAGGCCGTAATAACTACTGACATAGGTGTTGGCGCAGGCCAGCTTCACTACGGCCATGTGCTCGCAGTGCGTGTGGGGGATGATGTTGGTTCTGCAATATGGCCACTGCCTTGCGAGGAGGAGATATGGCAGTACGACAATGCCACCACGCAACATCACAGCAAGGCCGATCTTGGCCACCGCTGGGTTTGTCAGGATGGTGGAATGTCTCAGGGGATCACAGATGGCCACATAACGATCAAAAGCCATAGCCATGAAAATCCCAGATTCAGTCATGAAGAAGCAATGAATGAAGTACAGCTGGGTGAGGCAAACACTGAAATCTATCTCCCTGGAATTGAACCAGAAGATGCTCAGCGTTTTTGGCAGGATGGACGTAGACAGGACCAAGTCAGTGACAGACAGCATGCAGAGGAAATAATACATAGGTGCATGGAGTCTTGGCTCCCTCTTTACAATGTATAGGATGGTGAAGTTCCCCAAGAGGGCTATGGCGTACATGGTGCAGAAGGGGATGGAGATCCAGACATGGGCCGTCTCCAGGCCAGGAATGCCCAGCAGGATGAAGGTGGAGGGGTTGGTGAAGTTGGTTGTGTTGGAATCTGACATGGAGTAGGGGAGAAGGTGTCCAACTCTGAGGCAGAACGGTGTCTCCTGCATGTACCGTATATTCCGCTGGCTTCCTGTACGTACCCAGGGTCTAGGGTTATGATCACAGGAGAAATGCCTTCATGGAGAGACCATGTTCATATGAGACACTACGTGCACAACTGGAGGCTGAAATTTGACATTTTCATTATTCAGATAAATGAATTATGAACAACTGATGCTCCTAATGCTAATTCCATATTTTATGGTGCTCCATGCATCAAATAATTCCTACACATCATGGTTTAGGAAACCTTAATAGTCACCAGCAGGAAAGATGAGTGTAGATACTGGTTATCTCTAATTGTTCCTTAATGCAATGAATACCAGGCTAGAGAGTCCATGCTGTAGGGAGTTCCCAATTAACGCGGTTGCTCAAAATCTGAGAGTGGAAAAAAAACTTTTGCTAAGACATGTGCCAGAGGAAATAGGCACCGACTTCTACTCATGCCGGTTGGTGCTCGACCCTGCTCTGCCTCCGGCCCTTCCCTGATTCCACCCATGCCCCGCCCCCTCCCACCCCTGCCTTGCCCCCATTCCAACCGCTTCCCCAAAGTCCCCACCCCAACTCCACCCCCTCCCTGCCCCATTCCGACTCCTTTCTAAAATCCCCGCCCCAGTCCCGCCTCCTCCCCTGAACGCGCCATGTTCCCGCTCCTCCCCCCTCCCTCCTGGAGCTTGCTACGCTGCCAAACACCTGTTTGGCAGTGGCAAGTGCTGGGAGGTTGGCAGAGGAGTGAAGACATGGCACGCTCAGGGGAGGAGGCAGGGGAGGAGGTGAGGTGGGGCAGTGGGCACGGGGAGGGGAGCTTGGCTGCGTGTGGGTGCAGAGCACCCACTAATTTTTCCCCGTGGGTGCTCCAGCCCCGGAGCACACACTGACTCGACACCTATTTCAGAGGAAACATCCCAACCTGAACACACCTCAGGGAAAAGACCTGGGCATCATTGATGGCAGCTCCACAGAAAATCCTGCTCATTCGCAGCAGTGAGCAAAAAAAGAAAATATTTGGATGCCTAAGAAATGAGATGCACTCAGTTTTGGTCATCCAGACTCTACTATAAGGATAGGGCAGTTATAAAGGGGATTTCCAAGACAGGCTGTGAAAATGTTGGAGGCTGCCATGAGCAGACAGACTGAAAAGTCTGGGATTGTTTAGGGATGAGACAAACAAGGGGACATATGATACAGGAGGGAAAAATAAAAAAATTGAATTGGTTACATTTAAATGGGCAGACAGAGAACCGTTCCTACCAGTAATATCTATAGACACTTAGTGCTTAAAATGGGCTAATTCCCCAAATTTGAGGGAAATTATCAGGAAAAATGACTGGGAGGAAAAATGTAGACAGCAAAATGGGAATGAAACTTGGAAGTTCTTTGAGAATAGTTTATTAGATTGCTAAAAAGCTACAATTCCACCGTCAATGTGGGAGAACAACTTTGACTAAAAACCCTGATCAGTGGCAGAGGGAAGTCAGCAATTAGTGGGGGAAAAGAAATATATTACAAATGGGGGGGGGGGGGAATACAGATAGCAAGCCATACAAATTGGAAGTTATAAAAATTAATAGGGAACATTAAAGACATAAGGGAAAACTTCATGCTTGGCAGGACTGAGGATCAGAATAGGAGGTTATTAAGATTTTTTAAGAACAAAAGAAATCCTAGAAAAGGTTTAGGCCAATTCCTAGAGGGAGAATAGCATCTTGCTAATATTGCAATAAAGGTAGATTTCTTCGATAAATATTTTTGTTCTGCACTGGGAAAGAAGCAGTATGAGGCACTCATATCTAACACGAGGTGATGAAATACTTTCCAGTTCATTAGCAGTAAAGGAGGATGTTAAACAGCATCTATAATAGAACCGTAGGGTTACAAACAGCAGAGTTACAAACTGACCAATAAACCACACATCTCATTCAGAACTAGAAGTATGCAATCAGGCATCAGGAGAACCAACAAAAAAAAAGCAAATACAGGGTGGTTCTGTGTTATACGTCGACTTTAAAAAAAATAAAGGGCAAGTTTTAAAAAAAAAAGATTAGACAAGTTTAGGAAACAATGGATCACTGGTATGACATTCATTTAAAAAATAGTCTAGGAATATAATTATATAATATAATTAATGCCAGTCAGCAACATGGTTAATGTAAAACAGTTCTTGTCAAATAAACCCGATTTCATCCTTTAATAAGTGTACACGTTTGGTTGATCAAGGGAACAGTGCAGATGCAGTAGACTTCAATTTCTCTGAGGCATTTCAATTAGTAGGAGAAATATTCAGATAAAAAAATGAACACTATACAATATCATACTTAAGATGAACTAAAAACTGGTTAACTAAAAGCAGCTGTCAATGGGCCATTGTCAGTGAATGGGGCTGTTTCCAGTTGGGTTCTGCAGGGATCAGTTCTAGGCCTGATGCTATTCAATATTTTCATCAATGATCTGGAAGCAAATAAAATATCACTGTAGATAACATTTGCAGACGACCCAAAGATTGGCAGAGAGTTTACAATGATGAGGCCAGGGCAGGCATACCGATTGATGTGGAGTGTTTTGTGAGCTGAGCAAAATATTTTAATACTGTTAAATGCAAAGTTATCCTTATGGAAGAAGGAACGCAGGCCAAACCCACAGACTAAGGCACTGTATCATGGAACACAGGGACCCTGAACAGGATTTAGATGTCATTGTGTAAAACCAGTTCATTGTGAGCAGGGCGATGCTGTGGCCAAAAGGGCTGATGCGATCCCTGGATGCATAAACAGGGGAGAGGTGAGTTGGAGCAGGGGAAGGATTTTACCTCTGCACATGGCACTGGTGAAACTGACTGTGTGCAGTCCCAGGGTCCAAATTTCAAAAAGGATGTTGAAAAATTGTAGAGGGGGCAGAAAAGAGCCACAAAAATGACTGGAGGCTGGAGAAAATACTGGACACTGCGAGACTTAAAAGAGCTTCATTTATTTAACTTAAATACTAATACCGGGCTCTGTAATCTAGCGGGGAAAGGCAGAGCAAGGCCCAGCAGCTAGAAGCTGAATCCAGACAAATTCCAGTTGGAAATAAGTACGAAATAGTTAGCACTGAAGGTGATTAGCCATTGGAACACACTGCGAAGGGAAGTGGTGGATTCTCCAGCTCCCCAAACCTGCAGATCCAGACTGGATGCTTTTCTGGGAGATCTGATTCCCAGCTTGTCTACATTAAAATGCTACAGCGGCGCTGCTGTAGCGTTTCTTTGTAGACACTACTGACACTGATGGCAGGGATTCCCCCCTCAGTGCAGGTAATTCGCCTCCCTGACCTCATTCTATCTACACTGGGGTTAGGTTGATATAGCTACATCTCTCAGGAGTGTAGGTTTTTTTTTTTTTTTTTTTTGGTATTGCAAAAAATACAAAAGCAATTTTTGGATGCATTAGCAGAGGCATAGCATGCAAGTCACAGAAGGTGATACTACCTCTCGATTCAGCACTGGTTAGGCTTCAGCTGGAGTACTGTGTACAGTTTTGGTTACAAATATATAGAAAGGATGTTGAGAAATTGTAAAGGATCCAGAGGCGAGAGACAAAGATGATCAACGGGATGAAATGCAAACTGTATTATCAAAGGCTGATATTTAGTTTGGAAAAAGGAGACTGAGGGAGGATATGACAATGGTCTTCAAATACTTGAGAAAAGTTGTTCTATCTTGCCACTGAGCACAGGACAAGAGGTGTAAACTCCAGAAGAGCAGATTTAGATTTAATCTTCCCAAGTGTAAGAACAGGAGGCCTCAGGAGGTCGTAGAAGCTCCTTCAATGGAGAGTGTAAAAAGGAGGTTGGATAGCCACTGTCTTTGATGGTTCAGAAGCAACAAACCCTGCATCTTCACAGGGGGCTAGACCAGCTGACGTTTGTCGTCCCTTCTCACCCTGTGGCTCTATGAGTCTATGATGTAAAATCCTAGTGAAGACCAGGACTTAGTCACACACAAGTTATTGGGCTCAATTCAGGGGTAACTGGGTGAAATTTAATGGCCTGTATTTTACAGGAGGTTAGACTGGATGATACAATGGTCCCTTCTGACCTTGAACCCTATGAATCTATTGAAAAAGAAATCCAGACTAACACGGCTATCCCTCTGATACTTGATAAAGAAAGTACATCAGGCTTTTATATTTACTCTTTCTCACAACACATGAACAAGGGAACATTCATTTATATTAAAACTCTGAACATATAACACTGATAAAAGAAAATTGTTTACATAATGCATATTTGGCCAGTGGAACTCCTTGCCAAATACATTATTGGAACAAAGGGGTTACCTGAATGGGATTCACAAATTGAGTGGCCATTTTAGGTAGTACTGGTAGCACCTCTATTAGTTACAGCTGTCTGACACCTTGCATTAGAAGAGCTCATTTTCTGATGCTTATAAGTTTGCCAAACTTTAAGTGTTGGAACTGAAATTTCCTACACTGGGTGTCTCCTTCTGGCTGAATTGTTTTTTGAAAGTATGATATATAACAGTTCAGCTGACTTCTCGAATGAAGCTAGGAGAGAAGGTGTCTTGCCCATGTTGAAAAAAAATCAGAATTATTCTAGTTTGGAGCCCTAGCACCTCCATGGTTTCCAGCAGATAAAAGCAAATTAACCCCCCCCACCCCCCAGTTAACAGCCAAAGCTCTGAAATGCAAGAGGATGGGGTGACAGTGTCTGTGCATTAATTCACAGCTGGCTCCTGAGGTCTTTAAACAGTCCTTACTCCAAGGGGAGTTTTGCCTCAGTGGAACCTGAGCAAACTACAGGCCACTGAAATGCAGCCACCATGGGGTTGGAGGCCATCAGCCAGGGAGGGCACCAAACAGTGGGAAATTTTGGCCCATAATACTGGAGCAAACTCATCATCACGGGGAAGTACCCTGGCTGTGCAGAGCGGAAAGGGTCACAGACCTAGTCTCTACCCCATCATGCCCACATTGCACTGGGTTTGTTGAGCAAGGGAGCTCCTCAGCAAGAGATGGGTACCTGTGAATTCTGAGAGGGAAGTGTCCTCCCTGGGACTCCACCTTAGATATCTGTATCCCACACTTCACTCACCCCAGCATTTGCAGCAGCATCCCACGCCAAGTGCCAACACAGGGGTGTGTACCATTTATAATATTGCTCTGTGAAATCCTAGTGGGGTTCGCTCAGCCTCTAGAGGAGAAGTGAGCATCTGAATGTAAACAGACTGGAGACAAATCTGTCTGCACTTCTATGCTATTTATCCAGCGTCAGGCATAAACAGTAATTAAGCGACCTTCCCAAAGGGAAATAAGAACTCTTGGACTCTGTGCTGAGTCAGTGAGGAATTGCCTGCTCTGTGTATTTATGTATATTTAAAAATTGTACCTGATTAGGAAGAAAATGAGGGATAATGCCTAGACCACCATAGGGTCTGATATCCTGTAAATGCCCAGGATGGATGGGTAGATAGCATACAGATCTGCAGACAGATGACTGAGGGGAGACGCGAACACTTTCTGCAGGCACACGGGGCTATCACTTTGGGTTCAGAGATCAATAATTCTCATCAGTTACTATCATCATACTGGGCAACACCTTTAATTGAAGGATCTTGAAACACCTAGCGAAGTAAAGTCACTATGAACATATCCCCATTATGCAGATAGGTAAACTGAGGTCCGGGGATATGTGATTTAGGCAAGGTCACACAGAGAATGACAGACAGAATCAAGGAGTCCTCACTTCCTTGCTCTTATTGCCATTTCTCTGTTAGTAACTGAGATCATGACAAGAAGGAGATGGGCTCACAATCTAGCAGGGCCTATTCGTTGCCCCGGGGGAGGGATAGCTCAGTGGTTTGAGCATTGGCCTGCTAAACCCAGGGTTGTGAGCTCAATCCTTGAGGGGACCATTTAGGGATCTGGGGCAAAAATCTGTCTGGGGATTGGTCCTGCTTTGAGCAGGGGGTTGGACTAGATGACCTCCTGAGGTCCCTTCCAACCCTGATATTCTATGATTGGGTGGGACCTGGAACTGGGGTACCACTGAGCCCTCTGACATACCAATCTGGGCCCCCTCTCACAGTTTGAATCTTTTCCAAGCTGCAATCCTCTCCAGGTTAGACACTTACACAGCCGTACAGAGACAGGAACAGAGCCAGCTGCAATTACATGAAAACTTTCATGAGCCAACAATAGAGAGGCTCCAGCCAATTCCCCCACAGCTTCCCAGCCTAAGATCCCGGAGCTGTATAGTCTTGCCCTGGTCAGAATCCTGACCAGTGTAAGTTTATTACCCAGTCCGTCCCTCCTTGGTGTGAAAAGTAGTGTGCACCAGCCCCTGCTCCTAAGCATAATTCCCTTTTGTATTTCAAAGAACACACTGGTATAGGTAAAAAAAAAAAAAAAGAACAGATTCATTAATTATGAAAGGTAGATAGTTAGTGATTATAATGAATAGTGTACAGATGACGGCTGTCGATTGATTGACGTTAATTCATGTGATTAACTGAAAAATAATCTTGATTAATCACATTTTATCGCACTTTTAAACAGTAGACTATCAATTGAAATTTATTAAATATTTCTGGATGTTTTTTCTACATTTGCAGCTCAGAATGCAAAGTGCTTACTTTAAATTATTATTTTTTATTTAAAATATTTGCACTGTAAAATGATAAAATGTAAGTACTGTAATGCAGTCTCTTTATCATGAAAGTGCAAAACTTTAGCACCTACAAGTCCACTCAGTCCTATTTCTTGTTCAGACAATCACTAAGACAAACAATTTTATTTACATTTTTCAGGGATAAGGCTGCCTGCTTCTTATTTACATCACATGAAAGTGAGAACAGGCATTTGCATGGCACTTTTTAAGCCGGCATTGCAAGGTATTTACGTGCCAGATATGCTAAATTCATATGCCCCTTCATGCTTTGGCCACCATTTCAGAGGATATGATTCCATGCTGATAATGTTCGTTTAAAAAAATGAACATGGGGGAGAATTGTATGTCTCCTGCTCTGTTTTTGCCTGCATTCTGCCATATATTTCATGTTAAAGCAGTCTCGGATGATGACCCAGCACGTGTTCCCCGTTTTAAGAACACATTCACCAGAATTTGACAAAACACAAAGAAGGTGCCAGGGTGTTGTTTGTGGCAGAGACTGTGACACCTCCCCCTTCATTTACTGCAGGAGTGTTAGTCACTGACTAAGGTGGTGGCAGTGTGCCCAAGTATCAGAAATATTGTAATGTTATCCACAGATGTTCTTAAAAAGTTCTCTGAACCTCTCAACATTTTGTAGATCAGCCTAGTGATCTCAAAAGTCAGAAAGTGTGCCTTCTCTGGGTTCCTAGAAAACTTCTCTTTGTATCTGTGCAGCATTGCTAACCATTGTGCTTTTCCAACTGGTGATAGCTCAACACAGATATTCATAAATTCCATGTGGAAGTGTGCCTCAGTTTCCCCTTCTACACAGAAGACCGGGTTTATAATTTCCCTGCTGTGACAAGCTTTGAGCCTTTCTACATGTGTTAGCTGAGAAGCAGTATCCCCATAGGGATATCTTGTAACAACAGTAGGCATTTCCAAATATTTTTATTATACCAGGCCTTCTGCTTGCATAGTCTGGTTTGTTCAATGCCTACTATGTCTTTCAACTCCTCCCCGAACCTTAACATGTCTTTATTTACTGTTTTTCCTTCTCCCCTAGTGTCTCCTTCAGTATGAGATCTCAGTGTAAAGTCATCTTTGGTGTCTTGGTGTGCCGGGGTCTGGTGAGGTAAGGATGTGAGGGGAATTTGCAGCCCTGTGTGGAGCTGTTTCCAAATCCCATGGTTATGCCCTTCCAAAAATTTACTTCCCTCCCTCTGTAGTGGTTTCCCTGTGATCCCCACTCCCAGCATTGGTACTTTTCCCATCCCCCTTTCCTCAAGGGTTGTGATCTGTGCTCTCGGGGCTAAGAGGTGTGTCTTTTCTCAGCAACCCTTTAAGGGCTGCTATCTGTGTATTCCCAACCCAGGGAATTTTCTCCTCCCCTTTCAGGTGGGTCATTAACATTTTCACAAACAACCATTTCTTCAGCAGGATCTTGAAGAGAGAGTTTGTTTCTGATGTGTTTGTGAAAACTAAGTCCTGAAAAATCGGGACCTGGATTGGGGTACCCTCCGTCACCCCTCTCTACACCCCAGAGAGGTAAATTGTGTGACTGCTCCCTGCCAGGAGGTCAGTTACACCTTTGTCTTTGAAAACCTGAACAATAGTTTGGGTGCCTGAGTGCAAAGATGCTGAACCAGCCATTCTTTCCTGGACATTCTCCCCCATGTGACCAGTGAGAATACATTCTTGTACCCCATCTATTCCTTCCGCAGTTTCCTTATCTGGGCACCCCTCTGGGACACATACCTCTGTGCTCTCGAGCCTGGGATCTATCCGCTGCTCAGTTGTGAAAGACTGACATCTAACAGCTTGGATAGTTGTGTCACTTGCATATGCTACAACCCCCGCCTTTCTTCAGTGGTGTTCCCTCCTGCTGCAGTGTTATAGTAAACCTCACCCACCTTCTCAGTGGTCTCTACGATTCCATCCCCCTTCTCTGGGTTCCACTCCAGGACACAGGTTCCTGTGCTCCCTAGCATTGGGTTTGTCCCTTGCTAAGCTGCAATCTGGACATTTTTGTCCCTGACAGACAATACAAACTCCTTCCTCACTGAGGAGACTCTGTCTTCACCTCTAGGTCTCAACCACCCCCAGCCCTGGAAGCATCAAAGCTTCCCCCTGCTGCATACGAATCAAGGAGACTTTTTCCCATTCCCTCAGCAGTTCCTAGGACTTTCCCCTTTCGCTCTGAGGTCCCTGCAGAACGCTCCTTCTTGCTTCAGGCGGACACTTTAACAGCCTGAGCTACGTGGAAGAAATCATTACCAATTACTGTATCAATAGGGTTATCGCCTACTACCCCCACTGACAATACAGCTTCTAAACCCTGGGTTTGTATATGCACTTTAGACAAAGGCACAAGGATTTTGTGACCTGCTACTAAAAAAACGGTGAAATCTGTCCTGGCAGTATGTCATCTGCCTACACTATACTCCGCCTAACTGCAGAAATTTCTGCTCCTGTAACTTCAAACCTAAGGCATTCCATTAATTCTCACAGTCTTGATGTGCTTCATGCTTGTAAAAAGGCTAATTTTACACACCCGGTATGATAAGAGTCAGCTGACAGAGGGGCTTCTTTGCTCAGAATCACAGCATTCACATGGGGAACCTGATACCTGCTTCCTCCAAGCCCAGGGCTTTTAGTCCTCAGATTATCATGAATCCTTGGGATTTATAAATTTCTAAATTTGGGGGATAATTCTGAAATTGTTTCAAAATCATTCCTTTCAATTTACGAAAATCTAAAGCATCCTCAATTGTTGTTTTATTGAATATATCCAGAGCTTTACCGGTTAACTTTGCAACAAAAACAGCATCTTCTGGTCATCAAGAATCTTAAGAATCACTCACAGCCTCTCAACGGTAGTGTCAAGGCTGTATCCCCACTTTGAACTTTAGGGTACAAGTGTGGGGGCCTGCATGAGGACTTCTAAGCTTAACTACCAGATTAGTTCTGGTCCGCTGCCACCATTCCCTTCCCTGGGAAGCTTTTAGAAACTTCTCACCAATTCCCTGGTGAATACAGATCCAAACTCCTTGGATCTTAAACAAGGAGAAATTGACCCTTCCCCCCTCCTTCCTTTCACCAACTCCTGGTGAATACAGATCCAAACCCCCTTGGATCTTAAAACAAGGAGAAATCAATCAGGTCCTTAAAAAGAAGGCTTTTAATTAAAGAAAAAGGTAAAAATCATCTCTGTAAAATCAGTATGGAAAATAACTTTACAGGGTAATCAAACTTAAAGAGCTCAGAGAACCTGTCTTAGGTTCAAAGTACAGCAAACAAAGATAAACACTCTAGTAAAAGGTACATTTACAAATTGAGAAAGCAAAGTAAAACTAGGACGCCTTCCCTGGCTTTTTACTTACAAGTTTGAAATATGAGAGACTTGTTTAGAAAGATGGGGAGAACCTGGATTGATGTCTGGTCCCTCTCAGTCCCAAGAGCGAACAACAACCTTAACCAAAGAGCACACCAAAGCCTTTCCACCCCCCAAGATTTGAAAGTATCTTGTCCCCTTATTGGTCCTTTGGGTCAGGTGTCAGCCAGGTTACCCGAGCTTCTTAACCCTTTACAGGTAAAAGGATTTTGGAGTCTCTGGCCAGGAGGGATTTTATAGTACTGTACAAAGGAGAGCTGTTACCCTTCCCTTTATAGTTATGACACGCCCCCCAAATCACAGATAGTGTTGGATGTCCGGTTCCACACTGGCTGTGATTTTTTCCTGGAGCTCTAGGAGAAAACAGAGTTAATAAGACACATGTACCTTTAGACATACTACTGATTATATAAAAACTAACAATATGTTTCATTCCAAGAACAATTGTTAACCAGTTAACTCTGGGAAACTTTCCCGGGAGAGTGCATCAGCCACTTTGTTAGAAGCTCCCGAAATGTGTTGTATTTCAAAATCAAAATCTTGGAGAGCTAAACTCCACCGAAGAAGTTTTTTGTTATTTCCCTTGGCGGTATGAAGCCACTGTAGCGCAGCATGGTCTGTAGTTGGAAACGCTGTCCCCAAACATATGGGCGTAGCTTTTCCAGCGTGTACACAATGGCGTAGCATTCCTTTTCGCTGATTGACCAGTGGCTTTCCCTCTCAGACAGTTTCTTGCTGAGAAACACGACAGGATGGAATTCTTGATCCGGTTCTTCCTGCATTAAAACTGCTCCCACACCTCGCTCGGACGCATCTGTGGTTACTAGGAATGGTTTGTCAAAGTCTGGGGCCCTTAGCACAGGGTCAGACATGAGTGTTGCCTTAAGCTGGTTAAAGGCCTTTTGACACTCATCAGTCCACTGAACTGCATTTGGCTGTTTCTTTCTGGTTAGGTCTGTCAGCGGGGCGGCGATTTGGCTGTAGTGTGGTACAAATCGCCTATAATATCCGGCCAAGCCTAAGAAGGATTGGACCTGTTTCTTTGACTTTGGAACCGGCCACTTTTGGATAGCATCCACTTTGGCCTGTAGGGGATTTATAGTTCCTTGACCCACCTGGTGCCCCAGGTACGTCACTCTCTTTTGGCCTATTTGACACTTTTTAGCCTTAACAGTTAGTCCTGCCTGTTGGATGCGCTCGAAGACTTTTTCCAGGTGCTCCAGGTGTTCTGTCCATGAATCAGAAAAAATAGCCACATCATCGAGGTAGGCAACTGCAGATTCTCCCAATCCCGCTAGGAGACCATCTACAAGTCTTTGGAAGGTGGCGGGTGCATTTCGCAACCCGAAAGGGAGTACATTGAATTCATACACCCCTGCCTGGGTGACGAAGGCTGACCTTTCCTTAGCGGGTTCATCTAGTGGTACTTGCCAGTACCCCTTGGTTAAGTCTAAAGTAGAGATGAATTGGGCATGTCCCAATTTCTCCAATAGCTCATCGGTGCGTGGCATTGGATAGTTGTCAGGACGAGTTACAGCATTTAGCTTACGGTAGTCCACGCAAAAGCGTATTTCCCCATCTGGTTTGGGAACTAGAACCACTGGAGATGCCCATGCACTGTTAGAGGGGCGGATTATACCCATCTGTAGCATGTCCTGGATCTCCCTTTGTATAGCAGTTTGGGCATGAGGTGACTCCCGGTAGGGTGGGGTTCTAATTGGGTGAGCATTACCTGTGTCAATGGAGTGGTATGCCCGTTCGGTCCGTCCTGGAGTGGCTGAGAAAATCGGTGCAAAGCTTGTGCACAGCTCCTTGATCTGCTGTCGCTGCAGACATGCAAGGGTCGTGGAGAGGTTCACCTCTTCCACGCCACCATTCCTTTTTCCTTCGTAGTAGACACATGCAGGCCACTCCGTGTCATCTGTTTCCTGGGCTGTAAACCGGCAAATGTTTAATTCTCTGGAATAAAAGGGCTTAAGAGAATTAACATGGTATACCTTAGGCTTTATGTTGGAGGTGGGGGAGGCTATGAGATAGTTAACAGCTCCTAGGCGCTCCTGGACCGTGAATGGTCCTTCCCACAACGCTTCCATTTTATGGGCCTGGAGCGCCTTTAAGACCATGACTTGGTCTCCTACTTTGAAGGACCGTTCTCTGGAATGTTTATCATACCAGGCCTTTTGCTCTTCCTGAGCATCCTTTAGGTTTTCTTTAGCAAGGGCTAAAGAGTGTCAGAGGGTGCTTTGTAGGTTGCTTACAAAGTCTAGAATGTTAGTTCCTGGAGAAGGCGTAAACCCCTCCCATTGCTGCTTCACCAACTGTAATGGCCCCTTAACCTCGTGGCCATACACAAGTTCAAATGGTGAAAACCCTAAACTGGGATGTGGTACAGCCCTGTAGGCAAAAAGCAACTGCTGCAACACTAGGTCCCAATCATTGGAGTGTTCATTTACGAATTTACGTATCATGGCCCCCAAAGTTCCATTAAACCTCTCCACCAGGCCATTGGTTTGATGGTGATGAGGGGTGGCAACCAAGTGATTCACCCCATGAGCTTCCCACAGGTTTTTCATGGTCCCTGCCAGGAAATTAGTTCCCGAATCTGTAAGAATGTCGGAGGGCCACCCTACCCTGGCAAAAATGTCTGCTAATGCCTGGCACACACTTTTAGCCCTGGTGTTACTTAAGGGTACAGCTTCCGGCCATCGGGTAGCAAAATCCATGAAAGTCAGTACGTACTGCTTTCCTCTGGGTGTCTTCTTTGGGAAAGGACCCAGAATATCCACAGCTACTCGCTGAAATGGGACCTCAATTATGGGTAGTGCCTGGAGAGGGGCTTTAACCTGGTCTTGGGGCTTTCCCACTCATTGGCACACCTCACAAGACCGGACATAATTAGCAACGTCCTTGCCCATTCCCTCCCAGTGGAAGGACTTCCCCAACCGGTCTTTGGTTCTGTTCACCCCAGAATGGCCACTGGGATGATCATGGGCTAAGCTCAAGAGCTTTACCTGATACTTAGTGGGAACTACCAACTGTCTTTGAGGATGCCAGTCTTCCTGGTGCCCACCAGAAAGAGTCTCCTTGTATAAAAGTCCTTGTTCTACAACAAACCGGGATTGGTTAGAAGAGCTGAGAGGCGCTGGGGTGCTCCGTGCCGCCGCCCAAGCTTTCTGAAGGCTGTCATCTGCTTCCTGCTCGGCCTGGAACTGTTCCCTTGATGCTGGAGACATCAGTTCCTCCTTGGACTGTGGACTGGGGCTTGGTCCCTCTGGAAGCGATGCAGGTGCTGGGGCTGTTTCCATTGACTGTGAACCGCTGTCCGCTGGTGCACTATGTGGTATTTCAGGCTCTGGCTGAGCCTCTTGGGTAGGGTTATCTGCTGCTTCCGCCAGTTCAGGCTCGCTGGTGCCCTCTGGCATTGGAGTTGTAGACGGGTTTGCAAGCGCTGGACTCAGTGCTGGCAATGGTTCTGGTGCTGGCTGCGTTGCCAGTTCCGGTTCTGGGACTGGCTTTGGCTGGGCCTCTGGGATTGGATCCACTACGGCTGTTGCAGTCGTTGGCAGGGGATCCGGTTCCACCACCTTCGTTTGGGTCTCTGGTAACACAGACGGGGCCCTGGTGGACGTCTCAGGAACAGGGATGGGGGTGAAAGCTTGCTTAGCCTGGCTGCGGGTGACTATTCCCACCCTCTTGGCTAGCTTCACATGGTTGACCAAGTCTTCCCCCAGCAGCATGGACTTCAAAAGTCCACATTCCTGACCAGCCCTTGTACTGGACATGCAACTTGGCTGTAGGCAAGGTTACAGACTGTGACACGAAGGGTTGAATTGTCACTGTAGCCTCCGGGTTGATGAGTTTGGGGTCCACTAGGGATTGGTGGATAGTTGACACTTGTGCCCCAGTGTCCCTCCAAGCGATAACCTTCTTTCCGCCCACTCTCAAGGTTTCCCTTCGCTCCGAGGGTATGAGAGAGGCATCTGGGTCTGGGGATCTTTGGTGTGATTGTGGTGTAATGAACTGTAATCTGTTGGGGTTCTTGGGGCAGTGAGCCTTTATATGTCCCAGGTCATTACATTTAAAACATCGCCCTGCTAAGGTATCACCGGGGCGATGTTGGTTGATGGAGACTGGTGTGGTGGGGTGAGAAGGCGTCTGGGGTTTCCCTTGGGATGTGGGTGGGGCCTTGGGTTGTCCCCGGTTATAAGGTTTTGTTTCGGCTTGCCCCTTCTGATATTCGCTCCAACTGCCACTAGCTTTTTTCTTTTCTGCCACCTCCACCCATTTGTCTCCAATCTCCCCCGCCTCGGTTACAGTTTTGGGCTTCCCATTTAGGATGTACCTTTCTATTTCCTCAGGAACACCCTCTAAAAACTGCTCCATTTGCATTAGGAAGGGCAACTCTTCCGTAGATTTAACATTTGCTCCTGATATCCAGGCATCCCAATTTTTCCCAATGTGGTAGGCATGTCGGGTAAATGACACATCGGGTTTCCACCTTAGGGCTCTGAACCGCCGACGGGCATGCTCAGGTGTTAGCCCCATTCTGATTCTGGCCTTGTTTTTAAAAAGTTCATAACTGTTCATGTGTTCCTTAGGCATTTCAGCCGCCACCTCTGCTAAGGGTCCACTGAGCTGCGGCCTCAGCTCTACCATGTACTGGGTTGGAGTGATGCTGTATCCAAGGCAGGCCCTTTCAAAATTTTCTAAGAAGGCCTCAGTATCATCGCCTGCCTTGTAGGTGGGAAATTTCCTGGGATGGGAAGTGGTACCTGGAGAGGAGTTGCTAGGATGGTCTGATGCATCCTGCTTAGCCCTTACTACTTCCAGTTCATGCTTCCTTTCTTTTTCTCTCGCCTCCTCTTTGGCTTTTTCCAGCTCCATCTCTCTCTTGTGGGCCTCCTCTTTGGCTTTCTTTTCTCTTTCATGGGCCTCCTCTTTGACTTTCTCTTCTCTTTCATGGGCCTCCTCTTTGGCTTTCTGTTCTCTTACATGGGCCTCCTCTTTGGCTTTCTGTTCTCTTACATGGGCCTCCTCTTTGGCTTTTTCCAGCTCCATCTCTCTTTTGTGGGCCTCCTCTTTGGCTTTCTCTTCTCTTTCATTCTGCTCTGTTTCAAGTTTTTTAATTTGAAGCAGTCTCTGATGTTTTCTTTCATTTTCTTCTGCTTCTAGTTTCGCCAGTTCTATTTTGTTAGCTACTTCTTTGGTAGTCATTTTCCTGTTTTCTTGTGCTGGGTCACACCCCTCTGCAGTTGACTGAAACTGGGATGTACTCAGCTCTGGCTGCTGCTGAGTTAACAGAGACTTTCTAACAAGCTACTCATGAGGATGTAAAAAGAAAAAAAAAAACAATTCAGCCTGTAACTTCCTTTTACTAGTCAAAGTTTGCTCACTTTGAACCCTTCTCTTAACAAAGGCTCTTGTTAAAAAAACTTAACACCTCTGCCTTCAGGCAAGGAGAGATAAGATATGCATCTACCTTCAGCTCTGCTTTCCAAGCAGCTAGAAGGAAAAAAAAATCTGACTGGCTTTTGGGTTTAAAAGGATCTCCACCGCTGTGCCACCATGTCAAGGCTGTATCCCCACTTTGAACTTTAGGGTACAAGTGTGGGGGCCTGCATGAGGACTTCTAAGCTTAACTACCAGATTAGTTCTGGTCCGCTGCCACCATTCCCTTCCCTGGGAAGCTTTTAGAAACTTCTCACCAATTCCCTGGTGAATACAGATCCAAACTCCTTGGATCTTAAACAAGGAGAAATTGACCCTTCCCCCCTCCTTCCTTTCACCAACTCCTGGTGAATACAGATCCAAACCCCCTTGGATCTTAAAACAAGGAGAATTTGACCCTTCCCCCCCCCCTTCCTTTCACCAACTCCTGGTGAATACAGATCCAAACTCCCTTGGATCTTAAAACAAGGAGAAATCAATCAGGTTCTTAAAAAGAAGGCTTTTAATTAAAGAAAAAGGTAAAAATCATCTCTGTAAAATCAGTATGGAAAATAACTTTACAGGGTAATCAAACTTAAAGAGCTCAGAGGACCCCCCCCTGTCTTAGGTTCAAAGTACAGCAAACAAAGATAAACACTCTAGTAAAAGGTACATTTACAAGTTGAGAAAACAAAGTAAAACTAAGACGCCTTGCCTGGATTTTTACTTACAAGTTTGAAATATGAGAGACTTGTTTAGAAAGATGGGGAGAACCTGGATTGATGTCTGGTCCCTCTCAGTCCCAAGAGCGAACAACAACCTTAAACAAAGAGCACACCAAAGCCTTCCCCCCCCCCCGCAAGATTTGAAAGTATCTTGTCCCCTTATTGGTCCTTTGGGTCAGGTGTCAGCCAGGTTACCCGAGCTTCTTAACCCTTTACAGGTAAAAGGATTTTGGAGTCTCTGGCCAGGAGGGATTTTATAGTACTGTACACAGGAGAGCTGTTACCCTTCCCTTTATACTTATGACAGGTAGTGAATTATTGAAAAATATCTTCTGCCTCGTTGGATGCAGGACACCACTATTCCCATTTGTGGTCTTTGGAAGAGGTGGGAATCAGTGGAGTGGGAGGGTTCTGGTTCTGCTTTTCCAGCAAGTCCAGGAGTGGCTCCAGGCACCAGCGCAGCAAGCACGTGCCTGGGGTGGCAAGCTGTGTGGGGCGGCGTGCCAGTTGCCATGAGGGCGGGAGTCAGCCGGCCTTCGGTGGCATGCCTGCGGGAGGTCCGCCGGTCCCGCAGTTTCAGCGGTAATTTGGCGTCGGGGACACCGAAGCCGTGGGACCGGCAGATCACCAGCAGAAACGCCGCGGAATCCGCGTGACCGCAGACCGCCAGCAGGCGCGCTGCCAAAGGCCACCTGATTGCCATGCTTGGGGTGGCAAAAATCACAGAGCTGCCCCTGAGCAAGTCCAATTGGTATTTCTCCTCTCCGTCCTCCTCCTCAATTTCTTCTTGTTTTTGTTCCATAGCCCTTCTGTGCTCTGCCTGCTCTCTGGCAGCCTCTGTCTGCTTTAGCTCCAAAATTCTTCTATGTTCTTGCTTTATTTTTCTACAGTCTGCAATGTGAACAGCTCCAATTTCATAATTGTTTCACTGTTTTCACTCCTTGTGCTGCTTTGCTGCCCGTATTTCCCTTTCCTAAAATAAGCAAACAGAAAATAACAAACTGGTAAGCACTTTGACTGATCTCCAGCCACCACACTTAACCTCTCACTTAAATTCTCCACACCAGCATAGAAAGTGCAAATCTCAATCAGAACAAGCTGTGCATTTCACCTTGCTTGCAGCACCACTGTGATGGTCTGCCCCAGGTGCAACCTGGGACTGGGGAACTGATCCCTCTGGCATACCAATCTGGGCCCCCCCACACTGTGAGCCTGGGACAAGCTGCAACCCCCTTCAGGTCCTGCACTCACACAAACATTCAAAGACAGGGACACACCCATCTGAGTTACATATATGCTTTCACCAGCCATGCATGAAAAAAGCACATTGTTTTAGGTAAACAAATATAAAACCGATTATAAACAGAAAGATAATTTTAAGGGATCATAAGTAATAAGTGTACAGTTCAAAGTAGATTACCTACACAATAAAACAAAATCACAATCTGAATTCTATAAGCTAGATAGGATTTGAATCAAGCAGTGTCTCACTCTGATAGTATAAACAGTTCACCAAATTCCATACAGAGGTTGGGATTTCTCCTTTCCAGGCTAGGACCCAGCCAGTTGTGGGGGGAGCGAGACCAAATGGTGATGATATTTCTCCCTTTTTTTATGTAACCCTTCTGCCCATCTAAGTTGGCAGCAACAAGGGCCGGATTCTGTATCTAGGGGTTCCGTTTCAATAACACAATGCAAAACCGGCTCGAGCCCCCACCCAGTGACCTGGGACAATTACATACCACCCCCCTGGGTACCTCTAAGAGGCAATACTTCCCCTCTCGCAAGCACGGAGTCTGAGTGTAGCAGAAAATGTTTAATAACATGAGGTAAACGACATCAGCATAAAATTGGAAAAAACACCACAAACAAGATTCATAACACAAACCATGAGCAAAACCCACCCCAGCAAATTGGGCTGTGTCCTTTCCCTTTGGCTCTTGAATCCAACAACCCAAAAATCACCCAGCGTCCCCAAAGTCCAACACCCCCAAAGTCTCTTGGGTCCAGCAACCACCCAAAGTCCCAAAAGTCCAATAACCCCCAAAGTCTCTGTCCCTGGTCAGTGCAGCCCCAGAGTAAAAAGGGGGGGGGGGCACGCAGGGTGTTAAGGGGCACCTTACGTGATCCGAGGCTGGCCAGCCGTCTGTTTCTCCATGGGGGTTCCGCCGCAGCCTTCACCACGAGCCAGTCCACTTTCCTGCCATCCCACGAACTGCTCCGCTCCGCTCACCGACCTGTGAGCCGTTCCAGCCGTCCCCGCAAACAGCTCCGCTCGCCGTTCCTTGGGCCACTCCAACCGGTCCCACAAGGCTCCACGCCGCTCGCTGCTCCTCCAGTCGTCCCCACAAATTGCTCTGCCAGCTGCTGAGCAATATAGCTTCAGGCTCCCCCACTAGTTAACACAGCACTCAGTGATCTCAGCTCTTAATAACTTTAGCTCTTTTGTGATTTCAGCTCTTAGCGATTTCAGCTCATAGTATAGTAGGGGAGCCCCAGTGCTGGTGCACCATTGGCCCAAAGTGAATTCAGCTCAGCAGCCTGTAACTAGACTCCTAATGGAATCAAAGTTAGCTCTGACAGTCAACAGTGGAGAGAGGAGATGGTGCAATTGGTGTTTCAAACCCTCAGAGGGGGCCCATGCCATCAGGTACAAATACCCATCCCCATCCTCTCTCAATTCACTGGGTTTTGTAACCCATGCCCCTTGTCAAGCAAGTGCTACTTAGGTAATGGTGAAGGACTCACTCAGTCCTTCTGTCATACAACAGTTCCACTGGCCTTGATTCACAGAATCAGGGTAACAAAACTTTATTCTTCCTGCCCCAATAATAGAGAAACTGGGGATCCCACACCAGCCAAAGTAACCACTTTCAGTTGCTGTTGTTCCATGCCAGGCGAGTGGGTGTGCCTATGCAAACAAGATCAGCCCCTGGAGTTCTTTTCCACACTCGCCATAATTCACCACCAGATGTCAGGGTAGAGCTCATCCTGACTCTGCTTACATTTAGTTTCTACAATCTGAGGGAAAACTTCATTTTTCCAAGCAAAAGCCCCCAGCACATTTAGTGTAAAAGTACAGGCACAAGATGGAGTCCAGTGTCACATGAGCTGGCCACATGCCCCTACATGATTCTGTGAGTCATAGCAGGGGCTATAATGCTTATTCTGGTGAGAGCATCCCCAGGAAAGTCCATCAGGTGAGGATAAATTTCTTCCATGGCCCATTGTGCTCATTGATGAGCCATGAACTTGAATAGTCCATTCACAGTTTGCCGGCTAGACTGGATATAAACTACCTTGTTGTAGTTGTCACAGGAGCAAACACATTTGAAATACAAGTACATAGCCAATATTCATAACTTCAGATACAAAAATGACACATGCATACAAATAGGATAATCATATTCAGCAAACCAGGATTTTTCTACAGACACCTCACATGATATATTTTGTAGAAGTTTTGTTGCAATTATATAATGGGTGAATATGGGGGTGCCAGGGTGTTGCTTTGGGGTACAGTGTGTCACAGCAATATAGCTCTCAAACTAGAACTTTCTAAGATCTAATTTTGTGTTTTAATATAAGTGATACATCCATGTCCTGAAAAGACGACATTCTGGTCTGTATCACAGGAGGAAAGCAGAGAAAAGGAAAATGAAAGAGTGTTTTCCCCACTATATATCACAGCAAATGTCACATGCACTTTCTGTTTGTTGGACCTCAGCCTCACACACATCACTGGATCAACAGACCATTTGCCAGAGTATCTAGGGAGCCATTTGTCCCGTCAGTCATCATCAACATCTTCATGGCAAATCCCAAAGCAATGTAGCCTCCTTGCAAACCGAGCGCTGCCTGGATTGATCTCTGGGAAAGTGATTAAGGGGGTCTGGTTGTATATTTGTGCAGTGGCAGTCTTGTCATGCCACCGAAACTTTTCTTGCCACACATGATCGCTGGCCACGTAGTGGACTTTCTTGGTGTGCCCAATTCAGAATTTGCTGGTCTTTCACTCTAATAATGTGTCCCCACTAAGAAAGCTGCCAAAACCTATACAGTGCTGATGGGGACAGTTACTGGCTTCAGCTTCGAATATCCTCACTCCTGATCTTGTGCTGCCCCTTTGTACGGAACAGCTACTAGGGACTATGAGCATTGAAAATATCAGCCTGGAGTTCCTCAGCCTTCCTCAGTGCTCCCCCCCCCACACATTCTCTCTTATCCACTGGAGCTAGGGTGTCCATTGTTCCATAGATCTACTGCTTTTTAGCAAGCCTGCTGCCATGACATCCCCCAAAAGGCTGCGGAATGGAACAGCGCAGCAGTTGCTGCTGTACGAGTGCCCACATCTTTCGAGCAGCCTCCAGCCCTGTCTATGCAGCTGCCACCTGTCCAGCAATCCCTCCAGACAGGTTAATACCGAGGCTGGTGGCACTTTGCACTCAGCAGGCTGCTTGCTGGTCATGGCCAGGGTAGTTTTACCTGGATTCATAACCAGACTAATGCGCACTGCTTCTTGCCCAGCCAGATCAGCTCTCAGATGCAACAATTCACAGTGCTACACCTGCCATTGCCACTGAAGTTTAGCGAATAACAGCGCCTTCAGCATTTGTAACCGGTACCTAAAGTGGGATGCACATTAGAAGTGGCAGAGACAGAGGGAGGCGTGTGTGTGGGAGGAGTTACAAAGGAAAGGGACGAAAATGCAGAGAGAGAGCGTTGAGATGAAATCCACTAGAACAGGGATTTCCTGCCTCTTCCCTTCTGGGGAGCACTTTCCAATGGAGAGGGAAAAAAAACCCTCCCTGGCCCCAAGCCGGCACTGGCTGGTTCAGGAAACATTTCCCTCAGGGAGCCTGGCTGGATCTGTCCAGGAATGAGAACATTCAGGGAAACACTGAGGGCAGGGGAGCCACATTTAGGTGAAGAGAACATCTTGTGGAAACCTCCCTCCCTAGCCCCACTCCCCTTCCATTCACAGTCCCCTAGCATCGGTGTAGCAGCCCTGCTCAAGCACCAGCTGCTGGACCCCCAATGGGTGACTCTGTTTGCATTCCACATGCTGGATCCCTGGGTGTTTTAAGATTTCCTGAGTCCGAGCCATGCTGGGGACCTGCCTCTCACTCTGGGTTTACAGGCCCACTCTCAGGGTGCAGCTTTCCTTCTAGTCGCCCCCTCTGGGAGTCGAGATCTGTGCGCCAAACACCAAGGCCCTGAGACTAGTTTTGGCCCATCTCCCATAAACTCTACAGTTGCTTCAGCACACCATTCCCAGAGCTCCCCCTTGGGTGCACTCTGTTTCCAGTTTCTCTCTTTTGGGGCACATGATCGTTAAAGCAAACACACCCAGGGCTTGCAAAAGGGGTTGCTAAAACAATTCCTCTAATTTGGACAGCACAAGAGATATGAGATCTAGGTAAAGACAATGCAACACCTGCATGCAATTTCCTGCCTCAGTGTTCTCACCGCCCTGGAGCATTCTTTGGGATTTGGTCACAGCCCTCTTGAATGTCCAGGGTCAATCTCCTTCAAGTCATGATTTCACCTCTAGCTGGAGTCTGTCTCTCTGCTGCAGCCACAGCCCTGTAACCAAAGAGTCCCCTCTCCCGCCCTTGTGCCTTTCTCCTGGCCCAGTTTCTTCTGGCTCATCCAGTCTCTGGGTTTTTGAAGGGCTGGAGCAACCCATCTTCTCTCTGTTACCTTTTCTGGGGAGGTTCCATTCCTTCCATGCCCGCCCCTCCACAGAGAAGCCGAAGAAAACTGGTTGTATTTGGAATGCAGTTACTTCTTTGTTTTGTTCAGGCAATTCTCCTTATGCGCTGAGTTTCTTTAATGACCAACCTATTTGTTAACAGATGCCTCCACCCTAGCCTCCTGCCCCTTAGCACAAGGAGTGTGATCAAAGAGTACAGTAAAAGCCAAAAGACATAAGTGTACAGATGGTTCATATAATCAAATGTGAGTTATTAGTTATGACACAGGATCAGAAAGGTTTATGCAACTAGCAGGCTAATTGACCCAAATTGATATTCCATATGAGGAGAGATTAAAATGACTAGGCCTTTTCAGTTTTGAAAAGAGATGACTAAGGGGAGATATGAGAGTGTAAATAAAGTTGTGACTGGTTTGGAAAAATTCAATAAGGAAATGATATTTACTCCTTTAAATAACACAAGAACTGAGGTCAGCCAATGAAATTAATAGGCAGCAGATTTAAAACAAACAAAAGGAAATATTTCTTCATAGTTGACTTTTTCCAGGTGATGTTGTGAAGGCCAAAGCTATAACAGGGTTCCAATAAGAACTAGATAAGTTAATGAAAGGTAGGTCCATCAATAGTTATTAACCAGGGAGCCAATGCCATGTTCTGTGTGCCCCTTGCCTCTGTTTGCCAGAAGTTGAGACAGTACAATAGGGGATGGATCACTCAGAATTTTCCAGTTCTGTTCATTCCTGCTGAAGCATCTGGTACTGGGCACTGTTGTGAGATAGGATACTGGGCTAGATAAACAATTCGTCTTACCCAGTATGGCCAATCGGATGTTATATAGACCCCAGATGTATCTGCCCCCCTGCCTTACCTTACTGTATCCCACTCCCCTCCCAGAGCTGAGAGAGAACCCATGAGGCCTGATGGGGTCTCTCTCTCTGTGCAGAGTTAGTAACAAAGTAAGACTGTACATTAAATGTTTAAACCTAATCAGTGTCCTTAAGTGACTAGCCAAAAGATGTGAGAACATGTTAGTATTAGAGCTGAATAAGTGGATTATTAATTTAATGTTATTACTTGTATATAGGAATGTGATACATTATTCCTGTCAGCTAATTGCTACGGTATCTGTTAAAAACCTAAGATTTCAAGAGCCTAATTAGCCCTTGGAAGTGCCCATGCATCAAGGTGGGTGGGATGTGGTTATGACCCAGCGAGTGATAGGGGGAGGGGAGGAGAGGATTGAGCAATAGGGGCGGGACCTTGGTGAAAGAAGTGGGCAGGACCTCAGGGATCCAGTTACCAGAAATTAGAAAGGAGGCAACCCTATAAGTTAATGACTTCTATGCAGATTGATTCCCCAGTTTCTCATGCTGAAGCAGTACAGCAAGGCCAGGAAAGGATTAATGTCACTTTGACTGTCCAGTAGGTGATTCAGGGAAGAGGGCCCAGCACCATGTCACTAGCAAGCTCTGCTCGGTGTGAGAGCGAGAGCACCACGAGAAAATATTAGGTGCCTTTATGAGTAAGGAGCCAGAGAAGCCTGTCCCAGATCTGTTTAGTCCTCACTCCATAGATGATGGGGTTTAGCATGGGGGGGCACAAGGAGGTACATGTTGGCAATGAGAATGTGTAAATGCAGGGGCATATTGTGGCCAAAACGGTGCATGAGGGAGGAGAAGAGAGTTGGGATGTAAAAGGCTAAGATCACTCAGACGTGCGAGCCGCAGGTCCCAAAAGTCTTCAGCCGAGCTTCCTTTGTGGGGAGGCTGAAGATGGCCCTGAGGATCTGGGTGTAGGACATAGTGATAAAAACCACATCCAGACCGATCACAAAGAATGCCACAGAGAGGCTGTAGTAACTGCTGATGCGGATATCTGCGCAGGCCAGCTTCACCACGGCTATGTGCTCACAGTACGAGTGGGGGATGATGTTGGTTTTGCAATATGGCCACTGCCTCGCCAGTAAGGGATAGGGCAGTATGAGCATGCTGCCACGCAGCACCACGGCCAGGCCGATCTTGGCCACCACGTGGTTTGTCAAGATAGTGGAATGTTTAAGGGGATCACAGATGGCCACATAGCGATCAAAAGCCATGGCCACAAAAATCCCAGACTCCATCGCTGAGAAGCAGTGAATGAAGTACAGCTGGGTGAGGCAGGAATTGAAATCTATTTCCCTGGAATTGAACCAGAAGATGCTCAGCATTTTAGGCAGGATGGACGTAGACAGGACCAGGTCAGTGACGGCCAGCATGCAGAGGAAATAGTACATGGGCTCATGGAGACTCGGCTCCCTCTTCACAATGAACAGGATGGTGAAGTTTCCCGAGACAGCAATGGCATACATGGTGCTGAAGGGGATGGAGATCCAGACATGGGCCGTCTCCAGGCCAGGAATTCCCAGCAGGATGAAGGTGGAGGGGTTGGTGAAATCGGTTGTGTTGGAATCTGACATGGAGTAGGGGAGAAGGTGTCCAACTCTGAGGCACAACAATGTCTCTTGGATGTACCGTATGTTCCCACAACTTCACGTATGTGACCAAGCCTAGGGTGATGGTCTCAGTACAAATGCCTGGATGGAGAGACATTGTTAATATGAGACACTATGTGCACTACTGGGGGATATTCTCATGGGTGAAGCAAATTGATTGATCGTCACACACTGAAAAACAACATTTTCATTATTCAGAGATAAGAATTAGGGAGAACTGACCATACTAATGCCAATTACATATTTTATGGTGCTCTGTGCTTCAATAATTACTACATGTTATGGTGTGGGAAACCATAATAGAAACCAGCAGGAAACATGAGTGTGGATACTGGTTATCCATCACTGTTTCTTAGACCTTTTCTACACTGCCAATTTTTTTCACCAAAAGGCAGCTTTTGGTGAAGAAACAGTGGAGGTGTACACTCTGCAAAGCCACTTTCAATGATGGAACTCAGCAGTTTCAGTGACACAATGAAACTATCTTGACAAGAGTTGTAAGGCTTTTTATACAAAAGTTTTGTTACCGAAGTGCCAGTGTAGACACTTGCAATTGATTTTATCACAGCAATAGGTCTTCAGAAGATGTCCCACAATGCCCATCCTGACCACTCTGGTCAGAAGTTTGGACTCCGCTTCCATGCATCCAGGTAAACACCTTCCACCCTTCTCCCTTTAAAGGCCCAGGAATTTTGAAATTCCCCTTCCTGTTTTCTTGGTGTGGAGTTACCCTGTTATAGTCTTGGCCTTCACAACATCCTCTGGCAAGGAGTTCGACAGGTTGACTGTGGATTGTATGAAGAAATACTTACTTTTATTTGTTTTAAACCTGCTGGTTATTAATTTCATTTGGTGACCCCTAGTTAGGGTGACCAGACAGCAAATGTGAAAAATCAGAACAGTCAGAACAGTGGTGGGAGATAATAGGAGCCTATATAAGAAAAAGACTAAAAAATCAGGACTGTCCCTATAAAATCGGGACATCTGGTCACCCTACCCCTAGTTCTTGTGTTATGAGAAGGAGTAAACACCACTTCCTTATCTACTTTCTGTACACCAGTGATGATTTTATGGACCTCAATCATATCTCCCCTTAACTGTCACTTTTCCAAGCTGAAAAGTCCCAGTCTTATTAATCTGTCCCCATAAGGAAGCCATTCCGTACCCCTAATCATATTTGTTGCCCTTTTCTGAATCATTTCCAATTCCAATATAACTTTTTAACTGCTTCTTTTACTTTGTGGTTTAGCCACGGTGGCTCTTTTTTGGTTCTCTGACCATGTTTTGTTAATTTGGGGGATATATTCAAGATGAGCCTCTATTATGGTGTCTTTAAAAAGATTCCATGCAGCTTCCAGAGATTGCACTTTTAGCGCTGTACCCTTTCATTTCTAACTAACCTCCTCATTTTTGTGTAGTTCCCCTTTCTGAAATTAAATGCTACAGTGTTGGGCTGCTGTGGTGTTTTTCCTGCCACAGGGATATTTAATTTAATTATATTCTGGTCACTATTACCAAGCGGTCCAGCTATATTCACCTCTTGGACCAGATCCTGTGCTCCACTTAGGACTAAATCAAGAATTGCCTCTGCTCTGGTGGGTTCCAGGACCAGCTGTTCCACGTGGTGTCAACTGCATCCTGTCCTGAGGTGACATGTACCCAGTCAATATGGGGATAATTGAAATCCCCCATTATTATTGATTTGTTTATTTCAATAGCCTCTTTAATCTCCCTGAGCATTTCAGTCACTATCACCATCCTGGTCAGGTGGTCGGTAATATATCCCTACCGCTATATTGTTATTATTAGAGCATGGAATTTCCATCCATAGGGATTCTATGATGGAGTTTGATTCATTCATGATTTTTACTTCCTTTCACATATAATGTCACTTCTCCACCACCACGAGCTGTTCTGTCCTTCCAATATATTTTGTACCCTGGTATTACTATATCCCAGTGATTATTGTCATTCCACCAAGTTTCTGTGATGCCTATTATATCAATATCTTCATTTAATATTAGGCACTCGAGTTCACCCATTTTATTATTTAGACTTCTAGCATTGGTGTATAAGGGAAGTTTCAATTACATTGACAGTCTGAACCTATAACATTGATCAAATAAAATTATTTACATAATATATATTTGGCCTGTGGAACTCCTTGACACAGACAAAGAGCTTGGAACAAAGAGCTTAGTTGAATAGGACTCACAAATGGATTGCCATTGTGGGTGGTGCTGGTGGCAGCAACTTTAGTTAAAGCTGTCTGACACCTTCAATTATGAGATCTCATTCTCAGTTGCTCATACGTTTGCCAAATGTTAACCCCCTACCTTTGGGCTGAAATTTCCCATACTGGGTGTCTGCTTCAGGCTGAGTTGTTGTTTTTGTTTGTTTGTTTGTTTTTTTAAGTTTCAGCGATAACATTTCAGCTGACTTCTAGAATGACAACTTGCCCATGTTGAAAAATTCTTATCATTGTTTCAGTGAGGAGCCCTAGCACCTCCATCCTTTCCAGCAGATAAAAATCAGCGAACAGCCCCCCTCCCCTAATAACAGCCAGAGCCCTGAGATGAAAGAGGAGGTGGTGATAGTGTCTGTGCATTAACACAAAGAGGGCTCCTGAGGTCTTTTCTCAGTTCTTACTCCAAGGACAGATTTGCCTCTGTGAGGTCTGAGTAAACTATGGGCCATGACCTCAGAATTTGACCTTATGTTATACATCCACTAACACCTTTCATCCTGAAGGATTCCCTCTGCCATTGAAATGCAGCCACCTTGGGCCAGAGCCCATCAACCAACTGGTGAGCCACAGCAAAAGGTGATATTTTGGCCTGTGATACTGGAGAAAACTCATCACACATAGCAAGGTCTTTGAGATGTTTACTGGGGGTGCAGAGCAGAAAGGACCACAGACTTGCACTCTATCCCACCCCATACCCATTACATTAGGTTTGTGGAGCTGGTGAGCTCCTCAGCAAGAGATGCAGTACCTGTGAATCCTGAGATGGAAGTGTCTTCCCTGGGAATCCCCCTCAGGTAGCCGTGTCCCACACCTCTCTCACCCCAGCATCTGCAGCAGCATCAGACAACAAAAGAAGACACACACATCTGCACTGTTTATAATATGGCTCTGTGCAATCCCAGGGGAATTCGCTCAGCCTCTAGGGGAGAAGCGGCATCTGACTGTAAACAGGCCAGAGACTGGAGATACTTTAGCCAATGTCTCTCGTTCCATGTCTGCACTTCTGTGTAAACAGTAAATAAGGGACCTTCCCAAAGGGCTCTGTGCTGAGTCAGAGAGAAACTGGCTGCTCTGTGTATTTGTGTATATTTAACAATTATAGTTGATTAGTAAGAAAACGAGGGATAATGTCTATGTCTCCAAAGGGTCTGATACCCTGTAAATGCGCAGGTTGGATGGGTGGATAGAAGTGGGTTTTAGCCCACGAAAGCTTATGCTCTAATAAATTTGTTAGTCTCTAAGGTGCCACAAGTACTCCTGTTATTTTAGTAGATAGACAGTTATGGAAAAGATGCCTTTAACACTTTCGGCAGGCACACGGGGCTTTTGCTAAGGGACCAGAGATCACTAATTCTCATGAATAACTGTCATCATACTGTGCAGCACCTTATATTTAAGGATCTTCAAAACTCTTAGCAAAGGCAAGTCACTCTTAGCAAAGGCTGCTGCTGGAGCTGAGGTGGGAGTGGAGGAGGCCTTGCTTTGTGGAGGGGGTTTGTAATATCCTTGCTTCTGTGGTGGTAGGTGTCATTTTGGTGGGGAGCTGGGGGAGTGGCGTGGAGCCCTCCACGTGGTCTAGGGTTACCATATTTCAGCAAGCAAAAAAGAGGACGGGAGGAGCCCCGCCCTAGCCCTGCCCCTGCCCCTCCCACTTCCAGCCCCCCTCATAACCCCCAACCCTCCCCCCATTCCTTGTCCCCTGACTGCCCCCTCCTGGGACCCCTGCCCCTAACTGCCCCCCCAGGACTCCACCCCCTACCTAAGCCTCCCTGCCTCTTGTCCCCTGACTGCCCCCTCCTGAGACCCTCCCCCCATCCTAACTGGCCCCCTAGGACCCTACCCCCTACCTGTACCCTGATTGCCCTAACCCTTATCCACACCCCCACCCCAGACAGACCCCTGGGACTCCCACGCCCCATCCAACCACTCCCCACCCCGACAGCCCCCCCCAGAACTCCCGACCCATCTAAACCCCTCTGCTCCCTGTCCCCTGACTGCTCCGATCCCTCTCCCCACCCCTGCCCCCTGACAGCCCTGCCCCCACAACTCCCAACCCCCCCCCGCTCCTTGTCCCCTGACTGCCCCCTCCTGGGACCCCTGCTCCTAACTGCCCCCCAGAACCCCACCCCCTACCTAAGCCTCCCTGTTCCTTGTCCCCTGACTGCCCCCTCCTGGGACCCCCCCCAACTGCCCCCCAGGACCCTACCCCCTACCTGTACCCTGACTGCCCAAAACCTTCTCCACCCCCCCAAAAAGCCCCCCCCCGAACTCCCGACCCCCCCATCTCTTGACTGCCCCCTCCAAAATCTCCCTGCCCCTTCTCCTGCCCCCTGGCCCCCTTACCCTGCCGCTCAGAACATGGTGTTGGGCTCTGTGCGGAGCCGGACACGTGGCTGCGCTCCCCAGCGTAACACACAACCCGGTCCCACCCCACCCAGTGCTGCCGGAGCGGGGCGCTGGGCAGCAGGGGAGGAGGAGCTGCCGAGGCCCGATGCGAACGGCCCGGCCGGCCGGCCGGCTCAGAATGCGGGGGCGGGGGGGGGCGCGGGGAGGAGGAGCTCTACAGCTGCTCCGGAGTCCAGCCCGGCAAGCTGCGGGGGAAGGGCTCTGGCTGTCAGAGCCCCATGCGAGCGGCTGAATTTCTTGCAGCCCTCCCAGCCGCGCCTCGCTCTGCATGGGGGGGAAATCCCGGACATTTTTAGTGATTTACAAATTCCCCCCCGGACGCTATTTTTAACACAAAAAGCAGGACATGTCCGGGTAAATCCGGACGAATGGTTTACCATCTGGCTCTGCTCTCCACTCCCTAGCCCAGCAGTTTGCTCTATCCTTTTTCCCATCTTGGGACAGAAGGAGCAGCGAGCAGGTACTTGTTTTTTCAGCACCCGTGGGTGCGCATTTCCTCTCCCCTCCCTTGGACTTGCCCTCCCTCCCCTGCTGCATTTGGCTGGTGGGCTCCCTTTTCCCCTGCTTTGCCCTCTGCCCTGTCCTTGCAGCTGTTTCCCCCCTTTCCTTTGCTTCCTGCCCCGCCCACCCCCTGTTCGCTGCATTTTGCCCTGCCCTGTTTTTTGAGGGGCATCTTTCTTGGTAGGCCCTAAGTCAGTTTGTTTGCCCCACTCTTGTCTCATGGTGCAGGCCTTGTTGCCAGCCCCATTTCCCCTTTCTCAGTCAGGTTGCTTTTGAGCCCACCCTGTTTGCTGTTCCTTACCTGTGGCATACTCATCCTCCCCCACCCTTCATTCCAGTCCCTTGCTGTTCGTCCCCCTCCCGGTTTACCCTCTTTGCCTGGGTGCTCACATTCTATTTCCAGCACTTCAGATTCCCCTCCCTTCTTCAGTTATTCCCTTCACTGACGCACACTCCTTCATGATGGTTTAGTTCCCCCCCCCCCCGCTTTTCCTTTGTGCAGCCAGTTTCTTCATCCTGTGCCTGGAGTTGTTCCTTGTTTTCCTGTGTCCCTTTCTGTTGGCTCCCCTCCACCCTGTTTTCAGTGTAGCGGGTGAGTGTGGTGGCAGATTTCCCCCCTCCCCTCCCTTCCAACCCCCTTCCCTCCATTCCCTTTTTCCTGCCCTAGTGTCTGTCCCTATCCCTCCCTTCCTGTAGTGGGTGATTCGGGGGGTGTAACTTCCCTGGATGCCCCCTCTGTTCCCTTTCAGTCTCCCTCCCCATGTCCTTCCCTGCGACGGCTGCTTCGACTGCCACCACCAGGTTGCCTCCCATCACTGCCTCTGAGGCACTGACGGCAGCGGGCATGGATAGGGACTCCGAAGACTCTGTTGCTGCTACCACGACCTCTGCCGCCTCCATCTCTGAGACCGCTCCCTTGGCCAGTGGGAAGGGCTGGGGGACAAAGAAGGGCAAGGGCCCTGCCCAGAAGGTGAAACCCCCCATGAAAGTGGTTTCTTTTCCCACTGTGGCCCCATCAACGGCCGCGGCTCCCCTTTTTCCCTGACCCGTTGTCCCCTCCACCAGCCCTGGAGGTGCCGCTCCCTCGGCCCCCAGGGCGTACGCCCAGGTAGCTGCGACCCCTCCACTCGCCACCTCGCCGTCTGCTCCAGCCGCCTCCCAGAGTACCATTCCCAGTGGCCGAGACCCCTTTCTCACCCTCACCAGGGAGCACGGGGTGCATTGCCTCCTGGTGTCAGCCTCACCCCACGTAGAAACCTATGTGCTGGCGTTGGTGTGGGTGGTGGAGCCCACAGCTGGGGTGGCAGCCTCTAAGGGCTGGTCCACACTAACCCCCCAGTTCGAACTAAGATACGCAACTTGATACGTGAATAACGTAGCTGAAGTCGAAGTACCTTAGTTCGAACTTAAAGGTACTTACCAAAGGTCCACACGCGGCAGACAGGCTCCCCCGTCGACTCCGCCTACTCCTCTCGCGGAGCAGGAGTACCAGCATCGACGGCGAGCACTTCCGGGATTGATCCAGGATTGATTTATCGCGTCTAGACAAGACGCGATAAATCGATCCCAGAAGATCGATTGCTTACCGCCAAAACCGGAGGTAAGTATAGACGTACCCTAAGATGTTTGGGAAGGTGGTGTTCTTCCTAGCATTGGAGGCTGCTGCCCAGAAGGTGGTGGAGAGGGGCTTGGCGGTGGGGGGTGTTCATGTCCCCCTTGAGCCTTTGGAGGACTTGGGCATGTGGGTGGTGGTCTCCTCTGTTCCTCCCTTCCTCCCCAATGCCTCCCTTCTGCCATTCCTCTCCACCCTGGGGAAGCCCCTGTCTGTCCTCAGCCCCCTTCCATTGGGTTGTAAGGACCCCATCCTCCACCACGTTTTATCGTTCCTCCAGCAGGTGCAGGTTCAAATGCTGCTGGAGGCGTGTGATGGAGGGGCTCTGGAGGGGTCCTTTCTGGTGCCCCATCGAGGGGCCCAGTACAGGGTTTACTATTCTTCGGGGGAGGCCGGGTGGTGGGGCACGTCCGGAAGTACTGCCCCTGGCCCAGCTTGGAAGGGCATCTGGGACTCCTGACACCCGGAAGGCCATCGGCTCTACGATCGCCAGCGGCCCAGATCACCCGGTAGCTGAGATCGCCCCTCCTCCATCTGTGACCATTGTCAAATCTGCTCGGGTCTCGGGGGAGGCCCACCCAACGTGACCAGATGAGCGTGCGGGCTCCGCCGCTGTGGTGGGTAGTAGACCAGGGCCTGCGGAGGAGAGGGTGGCAGGGCCGGTAGCTTGAATCGAACAGGGCTTGCCTCAGGGGGAGTCTGTCCCTTTCTCTGCTGTCCTGCCCTCATCTTCCTTTACCCTCCTGTCATCGACCTCGCTCCCTGGCTCTGACCCGGCTGGCCAGCCCCCCTCTTCAGGGAGCTGGGAGCTCATGCAAGGGAACGGCCGTAAGTGGGGACCACGGGCACATCACCCCCCCTTGTTGGCAAGGGGGAAGGGACCCCCTCTAAAACTGTGAAGGGGGTTGCTGGTGCTGGGTTTTCTGCTGCCGCCCCTGCTCATGTTCACCGATTGGAGTTGGCCGAGGTCGCTGAACCTGCAGAGGCGGGTAGTACCACCTCTCTCATGGAGTTCCTCCCTTAGGGGGTTACAGAAGGTGTCCCCCCCCCCGCTGCTTTGCCATCTGTGCCCCCTGTCCCCCCCCCGCTGCTTTGCCATCTGTGCCCCCTGTAGGTGCCAAAGTGGCTACTACCCCGGCTGCTGTTGAGGGGGACCCAGTAAAGGCAGGTGGGGACTTTGCCTCTATTTTTGATGAGATCAAGGCCCTGGGCTTGACTTCAACCACCGAGGGGGTGGATGCCCCCCTGTTAGAGGGCCCCGGTCAGGGTGCTTGTAATCCGTGGCCCCCTCCTCACCCTTTTCCCCCATCTCAGGTGGTTACCCATGTTTTGGCCTCTGCAACACCCCAGGACCTGACCATGCCCGGCCGTGATTGGCAATCCAGCTGCCGCCACCATGCCCAGTGAGGCAATGGCTAACCCCAAGTGGCTGGGCTCTGAGCCCATGGGAGCCCTTCCCTATGAGGCAGGGTGGCAGCCCCCCCCCCAGTGGTGTAATCATGGGTGCCTGCCTCGTTTAGTGGGGCACCTGAGCCTAGCGCTGTGGGTGCACCATCCCTTGCTGCCCCTTTGACCACCATGCCGGGTTGAGAGGCACTGTGTCCTGGTGACTTTGCCACTTGGGACCCAGATTTTGTCCCTGTCCTCTGCCCTGATCCTGTTCCTGTCCTAGGTCTGTGTCCTGCCCCTGTTCCTGACCCCGTTCCACCCCCTGCTACTGTCCTTAACCTTTTCTCCTTCCCTCCTCCAGTTGCTGCCACCCCTGGGGTTGCCTCATTCTCCTTTTATGAGGTCCCCCGGGAGACGGTTTTTGTTTTTTCCCTCTCCTGGCCCATCTGGGGCTGCAGTTCTCCCTCCGCCACTGTCCCTAGTGCCAAGTGCTGAGTCGGGTGGCACGGTGCTGGTGGGACGGGTGCCATGGTGGGGATCTGATACCTGTTTGCCCGTCTCGATAGGCCATGGGGCTGGTAGGGGGACCCAATCAGGAGACGCTCTGGGGTCTGGAACCCTGGCCTCCGCTGCACAGAGGACCGAGCTACACTGTTTCTTGGAGGACACCTGTGGCTCCTTGAACAGAGTGCATCTCATTCTTCAGCACTCGGGCAATTTCCGTCTTGTTCTCCAGGCAGTGAGGGCCATTTTGGGGGAGGGCAAAGGGACCAGGAAGCGAGATGCTGCGGCTTACCAGTGGACCTGCGGCTTCCATGATGCCCTGATGGCTTTTGGGGTTGCTCACAATTTTCTAGGGGAGCCACTAGCATCCCTGACCGCGAGGATCATCCCCAGCCCTCCTTCGGGAAGGAGGGTAATCAGTTATTTTCCTGCAGGAGACCCACACGGACCCACCCACCAAAGCTAGCTGGCGGCTGCAGTCGGAGGACAGGATCTACTTTAGCCACCTCTCGGCTCATCAGTCCGGGGTGGCGACCCTGTTCTCCCCGCACCTACAGCCCAAGCTGCTGGGGATTACCGAGGTCATGCCGGGTCACCTGTTGCACCACCGGGCTCGGGTGGACGGGCTGACGTTGCATTTTGTCAACATCTATGCCCCGACATCTGGCCCGGAACGAGTGCATTTCTTCCAGCAGGTGCTCCGCCTTCCTTGGTTCTTTAGATCCTGTTTTTCATTCCTTTATCTGTTCACGTAGCCGGGCAGAGTTCCTCTGGGCAGCGTCCCCTAGCTCTCTTGATGTCTTGGAGCAGCAATGGGCTCTGTCCGGGGTTCTCTGTTCGGTGTCCTCTTCTGGTTCCCTAGTTTTGGCCATTTAACCTCCTGTTCCCGTTATTGCATTTGTTGTCTCCAGAACTCAGTTGGGTTCTGGGTTTAATAGTCCCGCCCTAGGCTGGAGGAGGGGCTTTTAGCAATGGGTGAGCTAGCGCTCGCCCACATCCCGATGCTCAACAGGACTCCTCTCTTGTATCCTTCTGGCCTGAGTCTGTCACAATACAAATAGGATGAACATATTCAGTATATTATAAGTTTTCCAATGTGACATTACAAGAGGCATTTCACATAAAGAATATTCCAGTTATGTCATATTCATATTCATAAGCATATTTCCATAAAGCATATGGAATGCAACGTCACACAGCCAATTCCTCTCTGCCTCAGCACAGGCATCTCTTCATCTGTTTACATTCAGATGCCCTCTAGACCCTTCTAAAATAATAATTAGGTAAAAATTAGTAACCAGACACCCACTGGGCATGCTTTTAAGACATGTGACTCCTTTGAGGAAAAAGAGTATAAGTATCAAGAAAATTAAATTACTGGTTGGTTGGGATTCCTTAACTTTGACACTTGAAGAAGTTTGCAATGCTGCTAAACATGATTCCATGGTCGAGTAGGACTGTGAACCAAAGGAATCTCAACACAGACAAAGCCTTGCTTCGGGTGAATCTGAGACAGAACAGAGGGCTGAGAAGAACAGATGAAGAGAAAAGAAGCCATATATAAAATTAGTAACCACCTTCTCTGTTTGCCAAGCAGCACTGCGTGGGGGAAGCACAGGAACTACTTGTGTATCTCTGTGAAAAAGAAGCTCATTTAGGGAAATGTATAGCTCTAAATGTATAGCTTTGTCTAACTTAGTAGTTATGTGCTTGATATAACCCATTACGGCTTGTGTAATTCCTTCTCAGTAAAATGCTGTGTATTGCAGATTCTTGTGGACTTTTTCACTGGTAGGACAGTAATCCTCTCCACTGGGAGCCATTAAAGATCCATTTCAGGAGTAGTATCACCCCCTGGTGTTAATATTTCATAGCAGAGGATGGTTTACTGTCATGTCTAAGTAAATAGGTTTTTAAACTGAATGAATACTCTTTCTGGACTTGTTGCCCAGTAAAAGCTTGGTATCCTAGATCACTGGTGTTGACCAACTAATTTAAATATTGTTCTGAATCAGTTTTGACTTATATTATTTATAGCTCAGGGTTTGCGAATGCAGACACTGAGGATTATTGTACGCGGAATGAAGGGGATGCCCTGAAACCCCCAGTTATCATTGATGGGTGTTTACTGAGATAGACATGTGAAGATCTTGGCTCTGATCCCTGGCTGCCAAACACAGTTCCAATTGTGTTCAGGGAAGGGTGTTTGAATGCAACGTTATTAAAATATCAGACTTGTAGCACTCCCACTCCTAACAAGGAACAAATGGCAAATGCTGCTGTTTGGATTATGTATCAGACTGTGAATAAGTTAGCAGAGGAGCATGAGATCTGGAAATATGAGAAGGAAAATTTGCAACAGGAGTTGGAAAAGTTGAGATTGCAGAATGAGGGGATGAAAAGAGACTTGCAAACTGCTCTGATGCAAAATATAACCAATGCCCAGCATATGGTTGCTTTAACCCAGACTTCTCAGGAATTGGAATGTGATATGAATGCACAAATGCAGGAAAAAAAGAAGTATAAAATGGAGGCAAAACAATATAAAGGGGCTGTGTCAGTTTTAACTGAACAGGCTACAAAGCCCCCATAAAAGAAAATCATAAGAAATGCTGTGAAGTGATTAATAAGCTTTTCTCAAGTTGGGATAAAAGGGTTTCTTCCATGCATCTCCCCAGGAGCTAGGGGAGAGAGAAGTGTGTCCTCTATGTCACTAGACAGTCCCAGATCCTCCCCCATCAGTCCCACACTATTATCCATTCACCTACCACTTGCACCCCGTCACTCCTCCACTAATATGCATTCCCAGACACACACCCCGCCGTCAACCCCACACTAATATCTATTCCAAGACAGGTCCCGTCCCTCATCACCCGCATGCAAATATCAATTCCCAGATTCCCCTCCCCCGTCAGCCCCATGCTAATATCCATTCTAAGCCCTCCACCCCCGACTCCCATCACTTCCACCCCAGGATGCTAGGGTCCCACACCACTAACCTTCTCTCCCCCCCCCCCAGTTTTGAGCTAAAATGTCCAGTTGAAAAGGGTATCTGGCTAGGTCCAGTTACAGCAGAGTGGGGTGGAGACACCCTGTCATAAACCCATATCAGCCCCTACTCAATTGGGTCTGCCTCCTACTAGCAGACAGGGTCCTTCTCAGGCTACTGAAACTCCGGTTCCAGCCCCAGAACATATAGGATGCTGCTGGGATTGGGAGGGGGAGTGGAGATGATCCAGCGAGTAATAGGAATAGTGAGGAGTGAGTGACAGGGGCAGGTCCATGGAGGATGTGGGGGGTGCAGAGTGTGGGGCCTCAGGTGTCCAGTTACCAACAATAAGAAGTGTGGTAACCCTGTGAGTTGTACATAGATGGATTTCCCAGATTGTCAGGATGATACAGCACTGTGAGGTGAAAAAAAGGATTTAATGTCTCTAGTCAGTGATTCAGGGAAGAGAGCACAGCACTATGTCACCAGACAGATCTCCATGGAGAGGGCTGGCTCCAGGCACCAGCTTGGCAAGCAGGTGCTTGGGGAGGCCACTCCGGAGAGGGGCGGCACATCCAGCTATTCGGTGGCAATTCGGCAAATGGTCCCTCACTCCCGCTCGGAGTGAAGGACCTCCCGCCGAATTGCCACCGCAGATCGCGATTGCAGCTTTTTTTTTTTTTTTTTGGCTGCTTGGGGTGGCTAAAACCCTGGAGCCAGCCCTGTCCATGGAGATTGGTCTGAGAACCAGAGCACCAGAAGAAAACTTTATTTCATATGAGTAACGTGCCAGAGCAGCCTGTCCCGGATCTGTTTGGTCCTCACCCCGTAGATGATGGGGTTTAGCATGGAGGGCAGTAGAATGTACATGTTGGCAATGACAATGTGGAAATGCGGGGGCACATTGTGGCCAAACCGGTGCGTGAGAAAGGAGAAGAGAGCTGGGATATAAAATGCTAAAATGACACAGAGGTGGGAGCTGCAGGTCCCAAAAGTCTTGAGCCGGGCATCCTTTGTGGGGAGGCTGAAGATGGCCCTTAGTATCTGTGTATAGGACACTGCGATAAAAAACACATCCACACCAGTCACCAAGAATGCCACTAGCAGGCCGTAGTAACTACTGATGCATATGTCGGCGCAGGCCAGCTTCACCACGGCTATGTGTTCGCAGTACGTGTGGGAGATGATGTTGGTTCTGCAATATGGCCACTGCCTCGCCAGGAAAGGGTAGGGCAGTGCAAGAATGCTGCCGCGCAGCACCACAGCCAGGCCAATCTTGGCCACAAAGCCATTTGTCAGAGTGGTGGAATGTCTCAGGGGATCGCAGATGGCCACATAGCGATCCAAAGCCATGGCTACGAAGATTCCAGACTCCATCGCTATGAAGCAGTGAATGAAGTAGAGCTGGGTGAGGCACAAACTAAAATAGATCTCCCTGGATTTCAACCAGAAGATGCTCAGCATTTTAGGCACGGTGGATGTAGACAGAACCAGGTCGGTGATGGCCAGCATGCAGAGGAAATAGTACATGGGCTCATGGAGCCCCGGCTCTGTCTTCACTATGAACAGGATGGTGAAGTTTCCCATGAGGGCGATGGTGTACATGACACAGAAGGGGATGGAGATCCAGACATGGGCTGCCTCCAGGCCTGGAATGCCCAGCAAGATGAAGGTAGAGGGGTTGTTGAAGTCAGTTGTGTTGAAATCTGACATGGAGTAGGAGGGAAGGTGTCCAATTTTGAGGGAAAACGGTGTCGCCTGTGTGTACTGTAAATTCTCTTGACTTCCCGTATGTGCCCAGAGTATAGGGTGCTGGTCAGGGTACAAATGCCTGTATGGAGAGACAATGCCCTTATGAGACTATACATGTACTACCGGAGGCTGTTCTCATGGGTTAATCAAATTGGTCACTCTTCACACACTGGAAAATGACATTTTCTTTATTCAGATAAATGAATTCTGAATAACTAACCCTATAATGTCATTCCGTACTTGATGCTGCTCCAAGGGTCAATAATTCCTATACGTCATGGTGTGGTAAACCTTAATAGGCACCAGGAGGAAATATGTGTGTGGATACTGGTTTTCCGTCATTGTTCCTTAATTCAGTGAAAGCCAAGCTAGTGAATCCATGCTATAGGGAGTTCCCCATTCATCTGCTTGCTCAAAATCTCAAAGTGGAAAAAATCTGAACTTTTGCTAAGACATGTGCCAGGTAGAAACATCCCAACTAGAACACATCTCAGGGAAAATATTGATAGCAGCTCAATGGGAACACCTCCTCAGTCTCAATAGTGGCCAGACAAAGACAAAGATTGGATGCTTAAGGAATGGGATACAGAATAACCTGCTGTGGACATGTGCTCAGTTTTGGTCACCCAGTCCCTATAAAAGATATAGTGGATAGAAAGGGGGTTTCAAAGACAGGCTATGAGAATGGGGGAAGCTGCCATATGCGGACAGAATGAAAAGTGTGGGACTGTTGAGTTTAGAGAAGAGACAAAGAAGGGGGCATATGATAGAGGAGAGCAAAATGAAGAATGAACTGATTACATTCAAATTGACAAACAAAGAACAATTCCCAACCAGTAGTAATTATAAGTATTGTGACAAAGTTCCTCCTCTATCTTGGTGGGTCCTGCGCTTATTGGTGGATTTTCTTGCCTCAGAGATTCACCATGTGGGTTGGGGAACAGCCCAGAGTCCTTCCCCTCTGGGAAGAACCCACAGTCCAGGTCAATTGGGAGGTTTGGGGGGAACCCAGGCCCGCCCTCTACTCCGGGTTCCAGCCCAGGGCCCTGTGGACTGCAGCTGTCTATTATAGTGCCTCCTGTAACAGCTGCATGACAGCTACAACTCCCTGGGCTACTTCCCCATGGCCTCCTCCAAACACCTTCCTTATTCTCACCACAGGACCTTCCTCCTGGTGTCTGATAACGCTTGTGCTCCTCAGTCCTCCAGCAGCACACCCTCTCACTCTCAGCTCCTTGCGCCTCTTGCTCCCAGCTCCTCACACTCCCACCACAAACTGAAGTGAGCTCCTTTTTAAAACCCAGGTGCCCTGATTAGCCTGCCTTAATTGATTCTAGCAGCTTCTTCTTAATTGGCTCCAGGTGTCCTAATTAGCCTGCCTGCCTTAACTGGTTCTAGCAGGTTCCTGCTTACTCTAGTGCAGCCCCTGCTCTGGTCACTCAGGGAACAGAAAACTACTCATCCAGTGACCAGTATATTTGCCCTCTACCAGACTCCTGTACCCCACTGGTCTGGGTCTGTCACAGTATTTAGTGCTTTAAAAAGGCTAATTCCCCAAAGCTGAGGCAAAGTAACAGCAAAACTGATTGGAAGGAAAAATTTAGACATAAAAAATGGGAATGAATATTAAAGGTTCTTTAAGAAAAGATTATTAGATACAGAAAAAATCACAATTCCACCATCAAGAAAGCAGAGAACTTAGGAGAAAAACCCAGTTCAGTGGAAAGTGAAGGCAGCCATTAGCCAGGAAAACAGAAATATACAACAAATGAGAAAAAGGAAAAATATAAAGTCAGCAGTATAATTTAGAAGTTATGAAAATTGAAAAAGGACATTAAAGACATCAGGGAAAAGTCCATGCTTGGCAGGGCTAAGGATAGAGAAAAGGTGGTTATTAAGTATCTTAAGAACAAAGGAATTCCTAGAAAAGGTTTACGCCCATTTCTAGATGTAGAAAGGAAACTTGTTAATATTATAGAAAAAATTGATGTTTTCAAGAAAGACTTTTGTTCTGCATTTGGAAAGAAGCAGTATATCACATGAGCTGATGAAAACCTTTCCAGTCCATTACTGTCAAGGAGGGGATTAAACAGTATCTACAGTAGAACCTTAGAGTTACAAACACCAGAGTTAGAAACTGATCAATCAACCACACATCTGATTCAGAACAAGATGTACGCAATCAGGCAGTTACTAAATGACAGATCAGCCACACATCTCATTTGAAACCAGAAGTACTCAGTCAGGCAGCAGCAGAGCAAAACAACAAAGCAAATTACCGACAGTTCTGTGTTAAAAGTAAACTATTAAAAAATAAAGGAAAAGTTTAACAAATTTTCACAAGGTTAGGAAACATTGGAGAAGCTGGTATGTGATTCATTACAAAAAAGTCTAAGAATATAATTGTCAAACAACAACATGGGTTATGATAAACAGGTCTTGTCAAACAAACCCAATTTCATTCTTTAATGGGAGTATTCGTTTAGTTGATCAAGGGTATCTGAGGCATTTCATTTCATGGAGAAAATATTCAGATAAAAATGAACACTCTACAATATCAGTAAAGCATACTTTAGATGGACAAAAACTGGATAACTGACAGATCTCAGAAAGCAAATGTCAACAGGCTATTGCCAGCGAATGGAGGTGTTCAAATTGGTGTTCTGCAGGGATTAGTTGTAGGCCCGAAGCTATTCAATATTTTCATCAGTGATCTGAAAGCAAATTGCTACATGGCATTGGTGAAAAACATTGTGCAGTTCCAAGGTCCACATTTCAAAAGGGATGTTGAAAAATTGGAGAGAGTGTAGAAAAGAGCCACAACATGATTCAAGGCTGGAGAAAATGCTGGAGAGTGAGAAAGAGCTTCATTTATTTATTTTAAATAATAATAACGGCCTATGTAATCTAGCAGAGAAAGGCAGAGCAAGGTCTAATAGCTGGAATCTGAAGACAGAGAAATTCCAGCTGGAAATGAGGGCCAAATGTTTAACACTAAGAATGATTAATATCTGGAACAAACTGCAAAGGGAAGTGGTAAATTCTCCAACTACCCAAGTCTCCAGAACCACTTAAACAGCTACAGCAGCCTTGCCATAACACTTCAGTGTAGACAGCACCGATGACAGGGGTTCTCCCATCAGTGTAGGTAATCCACCTCTCCTAGAGGTGGTAGCCAGGTTGATGCTGTCTACTCCAGGGTTAGGATATAGCTACATCTCTCAGCGGTGTGGATGTATTTTCTGTTGCAAAAAAAAAAGGCAAATGCAATGTTTGTTGTATTAGCAGAGGCAGAGAGAGCAAGTCATGGGAGTGTGATAGTGCTGGTTAGGCCTCAGAAGGAATACGGTGTCCAATTTTGTTCACTCCTATATAGGAAGATGTAGAGAAACTGGAGAGGTTTCAGAGGAGAGTGAGAAAGATGCTCAAATGGATGGAATGCAAGTCATACCAGCAAAGGCCAAAGGAACTGGTTATGTTTAGTTTGGGAAAAAGGAGATTAAGAGGGGACAGGATAACACTCTTGAAATACAGAGCACATGAGAAGATGCTATGGGCTCAAACTACAGCAGAGCAGATTTAGATTAACTCGCAGGTCAAAATTCCTAACTTTAAGCAGAGCAGGACAATGGAAGAAGTGCCTCGGAAAATAATGAAAGCTCTTTCACTTGAGGTTTTCCAAAGGAGGCTGAGTAGCCATTTATATAGGATGGTTAGACAGAACAAATCCTACATCTTGGCAGGGAATTAGACTAGCTGACCCTTGAGGTCCCTTCTCACTCTGCGGCTCTATGATTCTGTGATGTAAAAACCTAGTTTAGACCAGGCCTTAGTCAAATACAAGTTAAGGGGTTTAATACAAGGGTAAACTGGTGAAATTCAAAGGCCTGTGTTATACAGGAAGTCAGACTGGATGATCCAATGGTCCCTTCTGACTTTAAACCCTATGAATCCTTCAATAAGGAATGTAGATCAGGCATTTATATTTAATCTTTCTCACAACACATGAATAAGAGAACATAAGGACATAAGAATGGCCATACTGTGTCAGACCAAAGGTCCATCTAGCCCAGTATCCTGCCTTCCGACAGTGGCCAGTGCCAGGTTCCCCAGAGGGAATGAACAGAACAGGGAATCATCAAGTGATCTATCCCCTGTTGCCCATTCCAACCCTCTGGCAAACAGAGGCTAGGGACACCATCCCTGTCCATCCAGGCTAATAAGCATTGATGGATGAACTTATCTAGTACTTTTTGAACCCTGTTATGGTCTTGTACTTCACAATATCCTCTGGCAAGGAGTTCCAAAGGTTGAATGTGTGTTGTGTGAAGAAATACTTTCTTTTATTATTTTTAAACCTGCTGCCTATTAATTTCATTTGGTGACCCCTAGTTCTTGTTTTATGAGAAGGAGTGGTTTGAGCATTGTTCTACTAAACCCAGGGTTGTGAGTTTGATCCTTGAGGGGACTATTTAGGGATCTGGGGCAAAAATCTGACTGGGGATTGATCCTGCTCTGAGCAGGGGGTTGGACTAGATGACCTCTTGAGGTCCGTTCCAACCCTGATATTCTATGATCTACTTTCTCTACACCAGTCATGATTATATAGACCCTAGCCATCTCATTTATAAGCTGAAAAGTCCAACTCTTACTAATCTCTTCTCATATGGAAACAGTTCCATACCCCTAATAATTTTTGTTACCCTTTTCTGAACCTTTTCCAATTCCAAAATATCTTTTTTGAGATGAGGTGACCACATCTGCACACAGTATTCAAGATGTGGACATACCATGGATTTATATAGAGACAATATGATATTTTCTCTCCTATTACACCTCTACTCTGATATAACGTGACCTGATATAACATGAATTCGAATATAACGCGGTAAAGCAGTTCTCGGGGGGGGGGCGCACTCCCGCAGATCAAAGCAAGTTTGATATAACGCGGTTTCACCTATAATGCAGTAAGATTTTTTGGCTCCCGAGGACAGCATTATATCGGGGTACAGGTGTATTTATCCCTTTCTTAATTATTCCCAGCATTCTGTTTGCTTTTTTGACTGCTGCTACACATTGAGTGGATGTTTTCAGAGAACTATCCAGAATGACTCTGAGCTCTCTTTCTTGAGTGGTAACAGCTAATTTAGACCCCATTGTTTTATATGTAGAGTTGGGATTATGCTTTCCACTGTGCATTACTTTGCATTTATCAACATTAAATTTCATCTCCCATTTTGTTCACCAGTCACCCAGTTTTGAGAGATCCTTTAGAATCTCTTTGAATTCTGCCTGGGTCTTAACAATCTTTAGTAATTTTGTATCGTCTGCAAATTTTGGCACCTCACTTTTTACCCCTTTTTCCTGATCATTTGTGAATATGTTGAATAGGATTTGTCCCAGAAGAGATCCCTGGGGGACACCACTATTTACCTCTCTCCATTCTGTTTCCTATCTTTTAACCAGCTACCAATCCTTGAGAGAACCTTCCATCTTATCCCATGACAGCTTACTTTGCTTAAGAGTATTTGGTGAGGGAACTTGTGAAAGGCTTTCTGACAATCTAAGTAAACTATATACAATGGATCCCCTTTTTCCACATGCTTGTTGGCCCCCTCAAAGAGTTCTACTATATTGGTGAGGCATGATTTCCCTTTACTAATACCACGTTGACTCTTCCTCAACAAATTATGTTCATCTATATGTCTGACAATATTGTAGTTTATTATAGTTTCAACCAGTTTGCCCACTACTGAAGTCAGGCTTACATGCCTGTAATTGCCAGGATCACCTCTGGAGCACTTTTTAAAAATTGGTGTCAAATTAGCTATCCTCCAGTCATCTGGTACAGATCTGATTTATATGATCGGTTACAGACTACAGTTAATAGTTCTGCAAGTTCACATTTGAGTTCCTTCAGAACTCTTGGGTGAATACCATCTGGTCCTGCTGATTTATTGCTGTTTAATTTATCAATTTGTTCTAAAACCTCCTCCAATGATACCTCAATTTGGGACAGTTCCTCAGATCTGGCACGTGAAAAGAACGGCTCAGGTTTGGGAATCTCCCTCACATCCTCAGCCATGAAGACCAATGCAAAGAATTCATTTAGTTTCCCCACAATGGCCTTCTTGTCATTGAGTGCTCCTTTAGCACCTCAATCTTCCAGTGCCCCACTGGTTGTTTAGCAGGCTTCCTGCTATTACTTTTTGAGTGCTTGGCTAACTGTTACTCAAATTCTTTTTTGGCCTTCTTAATTGTATTTTTAAATGTCATTTGCCAGTGTTTATGCGCCTTTCTATTTTCCTCAATAGGATTTAACTTCCACGTTTTAAAGGATGCCTTTTTGCCTCTCACTGCTTCTTTCTCTTTTTTGTTCAGCCACGGTGGCTCCTTTTTGCTTCTCTTACTGTTTTTTTTTTTTTTTAATTTGAGGTATACATTCAAGTTGAGCCTCTATTATGGTGTCTTTAAAAAGTTTCCATGCCGAGATTTCACTTTTGGAACTGTAACCTTTAATTTCTGTTAACTAACCTCCTCATTTTTTTGTAGTTCCCCTTTCTGAAATTAAATGCTACAGTGTTGGGCTGCTGTTTTGTTTTTCCTGCCACAGGGATATTTAATTTAATTATATTATGGTCACTATCACCAAGTGGTCTAGCTATATTCACCTCTTGGACCAGATCCTGTGCTCCACTTAGGACTAAATAAAGAATTGCCTCTGCTCTGGTGGGTTCCAGGACCAGCTGATCCAAGAAGCAGTTATTTAAGGTGTCAACTGCATCTCATCCTGAGGTGACATGTACCCAGTCAATATGGGGATAATTAAAATCCCCCATTATGATTGAGCTTTTTATTTCAATAGCCTTTCAAATCTCCCTGAGCATTTCACAGTCACTATCACCATCCTGGTCAGGTGGTCGGTAATATATCCCTACCGCTATATTGTTATTATTAGAGCATGGAATTTCCATCCATAGAGATTCTATGGTACAGTTTGATTCATTCATGATTTTTACTTCATTTATTTTAGACTTTCTTTCACATATAATGTCACTTCCCCACGTACAAGACCTGTTCTATCCTTTTGATATATTTTGCACCATGGTATTACCAGATTCCATTGATTATCCTCATTCCACCAAGTCTCGGTGATGCCTATTATATCAATATCCTCATTTAATACGAAGTACTCTAGTTCACCCATTTTATTATTTAGACTTCTAGCATTGGTGTATAAGGGAACACTCTATTACATTGAAAGTCTGAAGATATAACATTGATCAAATAAAATTGTTTACATAATATATATTTGGCCTGTGGAACTCCTTGCTACAGACATTATTGGAACAAAGAGCTTAAGTGAATAGGACTCACAAATAGATTGCCATTGTGGGTGGTGCTGGTGGCAGCAACTTTAGTTAAAGCTGTCTGACACCTTCAATTATGAAACCTCATTCCCAGTTGCTCATAAGTTTGCCAAACATTAAGCATTTGGACTGAAGTTTCCCATGCTGGGTGTCTGCTTCAGGCTGATTTTTTTTTTTTAAGTTTCAGCGATAACATTTCAGCTGACTTCTAGAATGAAGCTAACAGAGAAGACATCTTGCCCATGTTGAAAAATTCTTATCATTGTTCCAGTGAGGATCCCTAGCACCTCCATCCTTTCGAGCAGATAAAAGTCAGCTAACAGCTCCCCTCCCCCATTCACAGCCAGAGCCCTGAGATGCAAGAGGAGGTGATAACAGTATTTGTGCATTAACACACAGCTGACTCCTGAGGTCTTTACTCCGTTCTTACTCCAAGGGCAGTTTTGCCTCAGTGGGGTTTTACTAAACTATGGGCCACAGCCTCAGAATTTGACCTTATGTTATACATCTACTAACACCTTTCTTCCTGAAGGATCCCTCCTTCACTGAAATGCAGCCACCTTGGACCAGAGGCCATCAGCCAGCTGGGGAGCCACAGCAAAAGGTGATATTTTGACCTGTGATACTGGAGAAATCTCATCACACATATCAAGGTCTTTGAGATGTTTACTGGGGGTGCAGAGCATAAAGGACCACGGACTTACACTTTATCCCACCCCACAGCCATTACATTAGGTTTGTGGAGCTGGTGAGCTCCTCAGCAAGAGATGCAGTACCTGTGAATCCTGAGATGGAAGTGTCTTCCCTGGGAATCCCCCTCAGGTAGCCGTGTCCCACACCTCTCTCACCCCAGCATCTGCAGCAGCATCAGACAACAAGAGAAGACACGGGCATCTGCTCTGTTTATAATATGGCTCTGTGCAATCCCAGGGGAATTCGCTCAGCCTCTAAGGGAGAAGTAGCATCTGACTGTAAACAGGCCAGAGACTGGAGATATTCTAGCCAATGTCTTTCTTTCCATGTCTGCACTTCTGTGTAAACAGTAAATAAGGAACCTTCCCAAAGGGAGATGAGAACTCTTGGGCTCTGTGCTGAGTCAGAGAGGAACTGGCTGCTTGTGTATTTGTGTATATTTAACAATTATAGTTGATTAGTAAGAAAACAAGGGATAATGTGTATGTCTTCATAAGGTCTGATATCCTGTAAATGCCCAGGTTGGATGGGGAGATAGTAGATAGACAGTTATGGAAAAGATGACTGAGGGGAGACATTAACACTTTCTGCAGCTACACGGGGCTTTTGTTAAGGGATCAGAGATCACTTATTCTCATCAATAACTGTTATCATACTGTGCAGCACCTGACATTTAAGCATCTTCAAAACTCTTAGCATATCCCCAAAACTCTTAGCATATCCCCAATATAGGTAAACAGAGGCAAAGGGACATGTGACTTGGCCAAGGTCACAGAGAGAATGACAGACAGAACTGAAGAGTCCTGACTTCTCTCCATAAGCACAGTCTCTAAGTCAGTAACTGAGTGCATGAGAAGAGGGAAATGGTCTAGAAGGACTTGTTCATTGGTGGGTGTGGCAGACTTCTCCGGGGCGCAACCACTAAACCCTCGTGCATGCCAATCTGTGCCCCCTCTCACATTGTGAGGCTGTGAGAACCCACAATCCTCCCTAGGTCTTGCAAAAACCCAGACAAAGACACACCCAGCTACAGTTGCATGAATACTTTCACCAGCCACTTGTGAACCAGAATAGAGAGATTCCAGCCAGTTCCCTTGCATAGGTCCCCACAGTTGTACCATCTTGCCCTGTCAAGGCTGTATCCCCACTTTGAACTTTAGGGTACAAGTGTGGGGGCCTGCATGAGGACTTCTAAGCTTAATTACCAGCTTAGTTCTGGTCCGCTGCCACCATTCCCTTCCCTGGGAAGCTTTGAGAAACTTTTCACCAATTCCCTGGTGAATACAGATCCAAACTCCTTGGATCTTAAAACAAGGAGAAATTGACCCTTCCCCCCTCCTTCCTTTCACCAACTCCTGGTGAATACAGACCCAACTCCCTGGGATCTAAAAACAAGGAAAAATAAATCAGGTTCTTAAAAAGAAGGCTTTTAATTAAAGAAAAAGGTAAAAATCATCTCTGTAAAATCAGGATGGAAAATAACTTTACAGGGTAATCAAACTCAAAGAGCTCAGAGGACCCCCCTCTGTTTGTACAGCAAACAAAGATAAACACTCTAGTAAAAGGTACATTTACAAGTTGAGAAAACAAAGTAAAACTAAGACACCTTGCCTGGCTTTTTACTTACAAGTTTGAAATATGAGAGACTTGTTTAGAAAGATGGGGAGAACCTGGATTGATGTCTGGTCCCTCTCAGTCCCAAGAGCGAACAACCCCTTAAACAAAGGGCACAAAACAAAAGCCTTTCCCCCCCCCCCAAGATTTGAAAGTATCTTGTCCCCTTATTGGTCCTTTGGGTCAGGTGTCAGCCAGGTTACCCGAGCTTCTTAACCCTTTATAGGTAAAAGGATTTTGGAGTCTCTAGCCTATTTCGCAGCTCCCCAGGCTTGCACCCCTACTGAAGTATAAACCCAGAATTATACTGTCTTGCCTTGCACAGGGATCTGTATGGTGAACACTCATTAAACAATCTGTTCCCCCCTCGATGTGGGGAAGATATGCACCAGCCTTTGTTAACGATTCCCTAACACTTCACTCAAAAACACACTGGTTAAGATAAAACATAAAACATGTTTATTAACTACAGAAGGATAGATGTTAAGTGATAGCAAACAGATCTGTCCCTGCCAGCAGGTATATGGGATCTTGGGGAGCAATTACCACACAGGTGGGGTGCAAAATAAACTTTATTAAGAAAATGCAAAAAGAGGGAAAATTCAATAGTGAGGGGTATGGGGTTTGTTAAAGTAGACAATTGGGGAGGGGTTTCTTTTAGTAAATGGGATAGGGTGTTTCAATAGTGGGGTACAATACAGGGGGGTACAATACAGTTGGTAACCAATTAACACTGAAGTATAAATGTAACAGGTAGCTAACAATTTCTATGTAAAGAGTGTGTCACAGCAGCATATAACCAACTAACAGTATGGGTAAAATGTGTTAAATAACCAACAACTTTAGGTAAAAAATGTGTCACAGTGGTGTAAATGTAAAATGTGAGGTGTGTTAGAGAGAAAAGGGGTAGAAAAGGGGTAACCAATGGGGTTTTATGCTAGAAAGAGAGAGAGCATACAGGCTGCAAGTTTAAACAGCAGAGAGAAAGAGAGAGAGAGAGGGAAAGAAAGTGGTAGAGAAGTGAGGTTGGGGGATGGGGGAAGAGGAGCACGTGGTGGAGGGAGATTTAAACTCAGGGAGACACAGAACAGACAGGCTGCAAGTTTAAACAGCAGAGAGAAAGGGAGAGAGAGGGAAGGAAAGTGGTAGAGAAGTGAGAATGGGGGAAGAGGAGCACGTGGTGGAGCAGAGGCCAAAGGCAGAGGGAGATTTAAACTCAGGGAAACACAGAGAGCAGACAGGCTGTAAGTTTAAACAGCAGAGAGACAATTATACAAAACACAGCAAAATCTTATCTATGATTTAACTTAACCAAAACTACACAAATTAGCAAGTAACAAAACACAATGCAACAATTCTTTAAGCCTAACTTACAGGGTACATTGCAAGCAATTTTCTAAACCTAACTTAATTACAGCTATGCAAAATGAAATTACAACTTATCTAGACTAAAAGACAAAATTTAACCTAATGGGTGCATCTTATACTAGGGGTAGTTCCAGAGGGCAGAGTGGTGTGTGCCCAGGATACAGCTCCAAGGGGGTAGGGGGATTTAACTAGTGGTGGCTGCAAGCTGGCAGCCCAGGATACAGTCCAGGAAGGCACAGGCTTATTTCTAGCAGCAAAGGCGCTGCAAAGCGAGAAACAGATTGCAGATACAGACCAAGGAGTTTAAGAGAGGTTTTAAGACACAGACCAAGGTTTAGCTTGAGTCTGTGTGCTGGGGAAACAGAGCCAGCAGCTAAAGTAATAAAAGTATAGAAAGTTTCACAGAGGGATTCTTACCAGTCCCCAAGGCAGCAGCAAAGGCAGAAGCAGCAACAACATCAGAAGAAGCAAGGAGGGCTCGGTACGGTCTTGATAATCAGGAGGTCTCTCAGGCAGCAATTCATTCTTCGGAGGGGGGGTTAAAAACGGGGGTACGCTCAAAAATAAAACGAGAGCGGAGAAAGGACCCCCCAGAACCCCTGGCTGATCAGACCAGGTAGCAATGCAGGAACCTTTCTGATGTTTGTTTCAAAAATGCCTGTTCTTAAAGGCAATCTCAGGCAGTTTCCCCACCAGTAATCCTGATAGGCTCCTTCTGTCACAGGGGAGGAGATACAGGGAAAAACTGCAGGTGAGCATAGAGACATGCCTGGGCAGAGTCCTGGACCATAGGCGTGAGTTCCCACCTCAGGACTCAAAAGCACATGAGGCCTATGACTCATGCCCAGGATCTTAAAAACACATTAGGTCTTGCAGCTCTGGTCATTGCCTACCCTACACCGAGCCCAGGTTTAACAAGGTGATAACAGGACCAACCCTTTGAACAGGGCAGTGGTCCCACTTAGCATGCAGCACAAGTGGCCATCCCTTTGAGAAGGGCAGTGGCCCTGGTAAACAACTTAACAGCCAGGGAGGGGCGGCCACAGGAGGAGAACAAAAACAAAATGGAGTAAGGGGACAGCTGTAAGAAACAAAATGGAATAGGGGGAAAGCTGTAACAGACAAGATCAAAGCAGGTTACCTAGGAAATGAAACAAAATCAGAATATAAGTCTTACACAAACTAGATTGGATTTGAATCAGCAATATCTCATCCTGATGATACAAGTAGGTTTACAGATTCTTGAGACACAAGCTGCATCTGCTTTACAGAATAGATGCCCCTCCCACGTTCAAAGTCTTTTGTCTTTCAGAGTTTCTTTCAGGAGTTGAGATGTGGGGGAGTGAAGACGAGTGATGATATAGTTTCTTCCAGCTTGCTGAAAAGTCTATGGCCTTGGCTACACTTGCGAGTTACAGTGCTGTAAAGGCTCCCCCAGCACTGTAACTCACTCCCCGTCCACACTGGCAAGGCATTTGCAGCGCTGTATCTCCGTGGTTGCAGCGCTGCATGTACTCCACCTCTCCGAGAGGAATAGCGAGTATTGCGTTGCCGCTGCAGCGCTGCGGCACCAGTGTGGCCACCCAATGTGCTGTGAATGGCCTCCAGAATTATTCGGCAGTATCCCACAATGCCTGTTCTAGCCACTCTGGTCATCAGTTCAAACTCTACTGCCCTGGCCTCAGGTAACCAACCATGTGACCGACCCTTTACATTCCGCGGGAATTTTAAAAATCCCCTTCCTGTTTGCTCAGCCCGGCATGGTGTGGAGTGTTATCAGCGAATCTTTCCAGGTGACCATGCCTCCACGCGCCAAGCGAGCCCCAGCATGGAGCAATGGCGAGTTGCTGGACCTCATCAGTGTTTGGGGGGAGGAAGCTGTACAGTCCCAGCTGCACTCCAGCCGTAGGAATTACGATACCTTCAAGAAGGTATCAAAGGACATGATGGAAAGGGGCCATGACCGGGACGCCCTGCAGTGCAGGATTAAAGTGAAGGAGCTGCGGAGTGCCTACCGCAAAGCCCGTGATGCAAACGGCCGCTCGGGTGCTCCCCCCGTGACCTGCCGATTCTACAAAGAGCTGGATGTGATACTTGGGGTTAACCCCACCTCCACTCCGAGCACCACCATGGACACTTCAGAGCCAGTGTGGGGGGGGAGGAGGAGGAGGAGGAGGAAAACGGGAGTGATGGTGGTGGGCCGGATGGAGACACCCCGGAATCCCTGGAGCCATGCAGCCAGGAGCTCTTCTCGAGCCAGGAGGAAGGTAGCCAGTCGCAGTGGCCAGTACTTGGTGGAGGACAAACAGAAGAGCAGGTTCCCGGTAAGCGGCTTTTTTTTTCGGGAAGGAATTTTTTCGGTGCGGGCTCTTTGGGAGAGGAGGGTTAGGCATGCATGCCTAGATGCGGAATAGTGCATTGATGTGGTTTATCACATCACGGTAATCGGCCTCGGTAATCTCCTCGAATGTCTCATACAGAATACGTGCAATGCGCTTGCGCAGGTTTATCGGGAGAGCCACCATGGTCCTTGTCCCAGCCAGGCTAATGTGTCCGCGCCACTGTGCCGCGAGGGGTGGGGGGACCATTGCTGCACACAGGCAAACTGCATATGGGCCAGGGCGGAAGCCGCATTGCAGTAGAAGCCCCTCCCTTGCTTCCCAGGTCACCCTCAGCAGCGAGATATCGTCCAGGATGAACTCCTGTGGAAAATGTTGGGACAGTGTTCAGTGTAGGTGCCCCCTGAAGCTGTTGGCTCTCCCCAAGGCACAGAAACTCAGAGGACAGTGCAGCCCTGAAACAATCAGTCCCCCTTACCATTTTGAGGCTCCCGTGCGATATGTGTGCTCTGTTTCGGACAGGAAAATTATGCTATTGTGTAGACCCTGTGTGTTTTCTACTCCTTAAGTGCGGGGGGAATCATTACTCTGTCTGGTATAAACAATGCTGCCTCTGTTAAATGTTGCATTTTGCCTATACAGCTGCATCAACCTTGAGACCTCAGCCGTCCCTCTTATCGCCTGCTCAGAGACTGCAAAGACTCAGGAAGAGACTGTGAAAAAGCAAAGAAGACATGCTGCAAGAAGTGATGTGGCAATCTATTAAAGAGAATGAGAAAGCACAGGACTGGAGGGAGAGAGAAAGCAGGATCCGCCAGGAAAACACAGCACACCGGCAGCAAAGCACCGCGCACCGGCAGCAAAGCACTGATAGGCTCATAAGCATCCTGGAGCGCCAAGCAGATGCTATCCAGGAGCGGGTAGCCATGCAGAAAGAGGAGCAGTACCGCAAACGCCACCCCCCTACAGCCCTTGTCCCAAAACTCTTTCCGTTGTGCCCCACTGTCACCTCCAACCCACTTTCCCCAACTTCCATGTTCTTCATGCCACCCGCTGCCTCCAACACCAGTATCTTCACCACCCAGCCCTGAAAACCACGACCCTTACCCTCTGCACTCAACCCCCATCACCATGCAGTATAGCTATCCTGAAGTGCAGCACTCACTGCACAGCACACCAGACAGGACATACGCGAATCTGTGATTGTACTGTTCCCCACTCCACCCCCTTGTTTCTTTTCAATAAATATTTTTTTTTCTTTTCAATAAATGGATTCTTTGGCTTTGAAAACATTCTTTATTATTGCATAAAGTAAAAGACTCCTTAGCCCAGGAAATAAACAGGCACTGCAAGTCTGCTTGTCTGCTAAGCAGAAACTGATTCCTAAAGATTGGAACTATTGCACTTCACTCCCGTGCAGGGCACCAGATATCACTGCTGGTTTTCAGCCTCAAATTGCTCCCTCAAGGCATCCCTAATCCTTGCAGCCCCGCGCTGGGCCCCTGTAATAGCCCTGCTCTCTGGCTGTGCAAATTCAGCTTCCAGGTGTTGAACCTCAGAGGTCCATGCCTGAGTGAAGCTTTCACCCTTCCCTTCACAAATATTATGGAGGCACAGCACGCGGATATAACTGCGGGGATGCTGTTTTCGGCCAAGTCCAGCTTCCCATACAGAGATCGCCAGCGGCCCTTTAAAGGGCCAATGGCAAACTCCACAGTCATTCAGCACCGGCTTAGCCTGTAGTTGAACCGTTCCTTGCTGCTGTCAAGGCTCCCTGTGTAGGGTTTCATGAGCCATGGCATTAACGGGTAAGCGGATTGCAATAGCCACCCGCTTCTCCACTGGGAGGGCAGCTCTCAATCTCATGTCCTTCCGCCGCAGGGTGGGGGCGAGCTCCTCACACAGTGCCATGAAAGTGGCTTTTCTCATCCGAAAGTTCTGCAGCCACTGCTCGTCATCCCAGACTTTCATGACGATGTGATCCCACCACTCAGTGCTTGTTTCCCGAGCCCAAAAGTGGTGTTCCACGGTGCTGAGCATGTCCGTGAATGCCACAAGCAATTTGGTGTCGTACGCGTTACGCGGCTCGATAGCATCGTCGGACTCCTCACTCTCACTGTCACTTTGGATCTTAAGGAATATTTCGACAGCCAAACGTGACGTGCTGGTGAGACTCGTCAGCATACGCCTCAGCAGTTCGGACTCCATTTCCCGCAGACAGATCGCGCTGCACAGAAACCGTTGAAAGATGGCGCCAAAGGTGGATGGAAACAAAGGGATTTCTGGGATGCAAAGTGATGCATCACGGGGCATTGGGACAGGACCCAGAATCCCCTGCACCCACGCCGCCTTCCCACAACCCACGGCACCAGAATGGGAAAAGGTGCTCTGTGGGATAGCTGCCCATAATGCACCGCTCCCAATAGCGCTGCAGTTGCCGCAAATGTGGCCACGACAGTGCGCTGGGCAGCTGTCAGTGTGGACAGAGTGCAGCGCTTTCCCTACTCAGCTGCACAAAGTCAGGTTTAACTCACAGCGCTGTACATCTGCAAGTGTAGCCAAGGCCTATGTATGTATGTGATGTGAGGGGTCCACCTCCAGTGGCCAAACATTCTCCATTGTCTCTGTGCTCCCTCTGAGGTGGCTTGCTTATACAGATTTCTTCTGTTAGTGTATTCTTCCCTGGATGGGTGTTGATGTCAGCAATTAACACTGTCCATTGTTGTACCTGAAAGACTGGTTGTGGGTGTTTCCAGCCTCACAACAGATTTGAGTAACTTTCACATAGCAAGAGTACATAATTTCTCATACAATGAAGCACAGACATCCCAATGAGGCATTAATGTTCAGCAGATCAAGTCTTTGTGAATGATACCTCACAAGGAATAATTTGTACCAAACATACCATAATTATGACAACATGGTAAATGTGGGGTGCTTTTTTTTTTAAAATAAATGGAGATATCCTCTCTCATAGAACTGGAAGAGACCCTGAAAGGTCATCAAGTCCAGCCCCCTGTCTTCACTAGCAGGACCAAGTACTGATTTTGCCCCAGATCCCTAAGTGGCCCCCTCAAGGACTGAACTCACAACCCTGGGTTTAGCAGGCCAATGCTCAAACCACTGACGTATCCCTCCCCCCTTTGGTGCAGAGTGTCACAGAGATGATCCAGTGAGTGACGGGGAAGGGGAGGGGAGGAGTGAGCGAAAGGGGCAGGGCTGTGAGAGGAAGAGACAGAGCAGGAGTGAGGGCTAGGGGGAAGAGGCGGAGAAGGGGGTGGGGCTTGAAGGATCCAGTTACCAACTATCAGAAAAGTGGCAAAACTATGTGTTGCACAGAGATGAATTCCCCAGTCTGTCATGCTGACCCAGCACAATAGGGTCAGGAATGATTTGATCTCTTCTTGACTGTCCAGCAAGTGATTCAGGGAAGAGGGCCCAGCACCATGTCACCAGCCAACGCTGCATGGAGCTCAGTCTGAGAGCCAGAGCACCAGGAGAAAACTTTAGGTCCCTTTATGAGTAAAGAGCCTGAACAGTCTGAACCAGATCTATTTGGTCCTCACTCCATTGATGATGGTGTTCTGCATGGCGGGGGGCACCAGGAGGTACACGCTGGCAATGAGAATGTGGACATGGAGGGGCACATTATGGCAAAAACAGTGCATGAGGAAGGAGAAGAGAGCTGAGATGTAAGAAGCTAAAATGACAAAGAGCTGGGAGCCTCAGGTCCCAAAAGTATTGCGCCGGGCATCCTTTGTGGGGAGGATGAAGATGGCCTTGAGGTTCTGGGTATAGGACACATTGCCAGACTTGTGAAAAAAATGCCACAAAGAGGCCATAGTGACTACTGATGTGGATCTCAGTGCTATGTGCTTGCAGTATGAGTGGGGGATGATGTTGGTTCTGCAATATGGCCACCACCTTGCCAGGAAGGGATAGGGCAGCATGAGCATGCCACCGTGCAGCACCATGGGCAGGCTGATCTTAGCCACCACAGGTTTTGTCAGGGTGGTGCAATGTCTAAAGGGATCACAGATGGCCATACAGCAAATCAAAGCCATGGCCATGCAGATCCCAGACTCCATCCCTGAGAAGCAGTGAATGAAGTACAGGTTGGTGAGGCAGGCACTGAAATCTATTTCTCTGGAATTGAACCAGAAGATGCGCAGAATTTTGGGCAGGGTAGATATGTACAGTGTAGCCTATAGGACTAGCCTGCTTGCTTGCCTACATATGTTTTCTTATAGTTTAATTGTTTGTTTTATTGTAATAGGTTTATAGGTTTATATTAAAATAGTTTGGCTGTAACGCAAGGCACCTATAGGCCATATCCTGTATGTTGAGCTAAGGTAAAGTTAGCATATCTATGTCTGGGACCTTTCACACAGATAGAAAAGTTGGCTTACATATGTCTGGGACCTTTCACTCAGATAATAAAGTAAACATACATATGTTCGGGACCTTTCACCTAAATAGGTGGTGATGAGCTAAAGCCTAAGGTCTATATATGTCTGTGACCTTTAACATAGATAGATAAAGGATGCTTGAAGCATGGTGTAATTAATATTTATGTATATGTCATATGGGGTGTATGGGGTTGTCAGGGAGGGGTAGTACCTCTGATGGGGGAGCAGTCATACTCCTAGGAGTAGCTCATCCACTTTGGTCCCCACTTGACACCCAGCTCTCACCTGTGGCTCCAAGTAGCTGTCAGCATGCGACAGCGGCCACACCCCGGAGACCGTCTCGACTGGCGGGCTAAACCAGGTGAGGGTAGCCGATGAGTATGAGACTCTCGGTGAGTCAGGGCCTGCCTACCCATTGCATGCAAAGGCTGGATCCGGCTGACTGAGGCAACCTGGTTTAACCTGGTTCAATGGTCAGGAAGGCGGTGACAGCAAGCGTTGTGGAACGCTTAAGAGCACAACAAGACATGTAGGTGTCCTGGTCATCCACTGCGCCCTGTCCTATCTCCAGCCGACTCGACTTCTGTCCTGCCACTGGATACAGATAGGAACTGGGAAGAGAGAGTGAGGCTGATATTGCGCAACTCTCCCTCACTTTAATCCAATTCACGTGCAAGTCTCGACATCATATCATATCATATCACTTCATATCAAGTCCTGTGGCGATGGGCAAGCGACGAAGCAGCAGGTGTGGATACACTGGGAGCTGTAGCCGCTGACCTGCACATAAGCGGCTCAGGCATAATGGTCGTTACTCACTGACCGAAGCAGCAGTGGAGCTCGGCATCTTCTTGAGCGACTGAGCAGCCCTATTCAGGATTGCACTGCTCACCTCCGTAGAATGAGGAGGGGGCTAGAAAAGGTGCCCTAAACATTGCCTGCTTCACCTTACCCTGGCCAGCATACCGCGGCTGGTGGGGATCCCACAAAAGCGGTCGAACAAAAACAAAAACAAAACTTAGAGTGACACCGATCACTATTGGTACATGGAATGTACGCACGTTACTGGACAACATCACGGCAGACAGACCGGAGAGAAGAACAGCACTTGTCGCTAGAGAGCTCGCACGCTACAACATTGACATTGCAGACCTTAGCCCTTAGCGAAACTCGCCTTGCTACTGCTGAAAACTTGTGCAGCACATGACCTTCTGATCAGAAATACGGTCTTCTGCCTTCCTACCCGTAACAGGACTTTGTGGATGCATCCCCGTTCCAAGCACTGGCATTTGATCGATTATGTCATCATCAGGAGAAGGGACAGACAAGATGTCAGGGTTACAAAAGCTATGTGTGTCGCTGACTGTTGGACGGATCATAGGCTCATAGTATCCAAAATGAAGCTCCGTATCATGCCGACGAGATGACCACCAGGCTGTAAGGCTCTCAAAAGGATCAACGTGTCGAAGCTGAAGAACAGCCGCATCACTGAAAATCTAGTGGAAGACCTAGAGAATGAGCTTGCTGATCTTTGTATTGAGGATGACGCTGAGAAAGACTGGGAGCGATTCTGCAACACTGTCCATACAGCTGCATTGAAGGTATTGGGGCCCTCCACATGCAGGCGGCAAGACTGGTTTGACGAAAATGATGCAGAAATCCAGGCCTTACTTGCTGAGAAGCACCGCCTGCATTGTGCATATCAAAACGATCCATCCTCAGTGGCAAAGAAGACCGCCTTTATCAATGCTCGCAGAACAGTACAGAACCGACTGCGTAAAATGCAGGACTTGTGGATGAGCGCCAAAGCAGATGAAATACAGGCATATGCGGACAGGAATGACTATAAGTGGTTTTATGAAGCCCTCAACACACACTATGGCTAGGTCTACACTGCAGCGGGGGTCCGACCTAAGATACGCAACTTCAGCTACGTGAATACCGTAGCTGAAGTTGCGTATTTTAGGTCGGCTTACCTAGCGGTGAGGACGCGGGAAAGTCGACCGCTGCCGTGCTGCCGCCGACTCCGCTGCCGCCTCCTGCCGAGGTGGATTTCCGGAGTCGACGGCAGAGCGATCAGGGATCGATTTAACCGCGTCTTCACTAGACGCGGTAAGTCGATCCCCGAAAAACCGATTGCTACCCGCCGGATCGGCGGGTAGTGAAGACAAAGCCTATGTTCCACAGTCTTCTGGGAGCTTTCCCCTCCTGAACTCTGATGTTACTGTGCTCCTTACAGAGAAGACGCAGATTCTCCAGAGACGGGCTGAACACTTTGAAGCAATTCTCAATCGCCCCTCAGTCATCAATGATGAGGCCATTGACAAGATACCCCAGGTTGCAGTCAATGACTCCATGGATGCTTCACCAGAAGAGGACGAAGTGAAGAAAGCTATCAATCAGCTGTCAAGTGGCAAAGCCCCACGGTCAGATGCCATACCAGCAGAGGTGTACAAAGTCGGTGGACCCGTGCTGCTACGGAAACTCACTGAGCTGTTTCAGTCCTTCTGGAAGCCGGGAACAATTCCACAAGAATATAGAGATGCGTCCATCTTGCACCTCTATAAGAGGAAGGGCAATCGCCAGGTATGCGACAATCACCGTGGAATCTCGCTGCTTTCTACAGCGGGGAAAGTTCTTGCATGGGTTCTGTTGAACCGATTGATCACTCACCTGGAGAAGGGCTTACTGCCAGAATCACAGTGTGGCTTCCGCAAGGGACGTGGGACTATTGACATGATCTTCGCTGTGCGTCAGCTACAGGAGAAATGTCAAGAGCAGAATCGTGAACTCTACACAACTTTTGTGGACCTCACGAAAGCATTTGACTCTGTCAGTCGCCAGGGCCTGTGGAGGATCATGTTGAAATTTGGCTGTCCAGACAGATTTATACGAATGGTATGTCAATTTCATCACGGTATGATGGCTCGTGTCCTGGATGACGGTGAAACATCTGAGGCCTTCCCAGTCACCAACGGCATCAAGCAAGGGTGTGTTTTTGCATCCACTTTGTTCAGCATGATATTTTCTGCCACTTTGACTGATGCCTTTCAACACTGCACTGAAGGAGTAGGCCTGAAGTATAGAACTGACGGGAAACTATTCAATCTGAGGCGACTGCGTGCCATCACCAAGCTGAAGGAAACTGTACTTCGAGACTTTCTCTTTGCCGATGATTGTGCTCTGAATGCTAGTACAGAGCCAGAAATGCAAGCCAGTATGGACAAGTTTTCAACTGCATGCAACAACTTCGGTCTCACCATTAACATCAAGAAGACTGAGGTCATGCACCAGCCAGCTCCCCACGCTGCGGACTCAGAACCATCCATCACTGTAAATGGACAGAGACTTCAGACAGTGGACCACTTCACGTACCTGGGCAGTACCCTTTCCCGAGCAGTGTCAATCGATGATGAAGTAAACTGCAGAATTGCTAAAGCCAGCTCTGCATTTGGCCGATTGCGCTCCAACGTTTGGGAACATCGAGGGATCAGCCTACCAACGAAGCTGAAGGTCTACCGAGCAGTGGTGCTTCCAACTCTGCTGTATGCCTGTGAGACGTGGACTGTCTATCGGAGTCATGCACGAAGGCTCAATCACTTCCACATTTCCTGTCTGCGAAAGCTTCTAAAAATCAGATGGCAGGACAAAGTGCCTGATACTGATGTCCTCACTAGAGCCAGTCTGCCATCAGTTCACACATTGCTGATGAGAGCCCAGACCAGGTGGGCCAGACATGTCGTGAGAATGTCAGATGAACACATTCCTAAACAGCTCTTCTACGGAGAACTCACTCAGGGAAAGCACTCCCATGGAGGACAAAAGAAGCGGTTCAAGGACACGCTGAAGACCTCTTTGAAGTCCTTCGAGATCAACACTGCCACATGGGAAACCTTCACACTGAACCGTCCAGCATGGCGCAGTCTCATTCACACAGGCAGTAATACCTCTGAGGCAAGGCGTATTGCTGAGGCTGAAAAAAAGTGTGAGCTGCGCAAGTCCAGAGCTGCTCGTACATCATCGACAGTGCCATTACATGTCTGCCCGACGTGTGACAGGATGTTCCATGCCCAAATCGGATTGATCAGTCATCTTCGGACGCACAGAGCCCGGTCATCAAAAGAATGAGTTGTTGAGGTCTTCATCGATAACGATGGACGAACATCATCATGTCATCAATATGTACAAATATACCGGCCTATGGAGTAAGGGTACCCTGGAATTTTGTGGGTGAGGAAATGAAGTTTGGGCATAGAAGGAGGGCTCAGGCACCGGTGCCCTATAAGAGAGGCAACTCACTTTGCTAAAGGGAGAGCCTGTACTTGTTCTTCTTAAAACTTTCTAAGTTCCAAGGAGAGTAAGCTAAGCTTGGTTTCCCTAAGTTTGTTAAGTAAAACACTAAGTTAGCTTCAATAGCTCTTAGCCCTAGCTTCTTCTAAGCTCTGCACCTCTCACTCAAGAATTGAGGAACCAGAACTCTCTTGGCATATCAGAGGTGAGGCTGGTCCTGTGTCTCTTACCTCCAGGTTATCAAGGAAAGGAGTGAGTATATTAACCTAAGATTTGTAGCATATAACACCGTATGTATCTTTTAAATAGCAGTAATATAATTGTAACTTTGTAACTCTAATTATTTCACCATTTAATTATTACTTCATGTATCTTAATAAAAGTCCTGAGGGCTATATTTGTCTCAGTGTGAGCTTCCTGTCATACCCCAAGGGTCCATTGTAAATTATGTGTAGCCTGATTTGGGCAAGAAATTTATTATATTCTGCTCAGATTAATTGGTGAGCCTATAACCCATACTATCCAAATTAATATCATTAACCTCGTAGGACTAGGTGGGTGACGGCCAGCATGCAGATGAACTAGTACATGGGCCCATGGAGGCTTGGCTACCTCTTCATAATGAAAAGGATGGTGAAGTTCCCCAAGATGTCTATGGTGTACAAGATGCAGAAGGAGATGGAGATCCAGACACAGGCCACCTCCAGGCCTGGAATGCCCAGCAGGATGAAGGTGGAGGGGTTGGTGAAGTCGGATGTGTTGAAATCTGACCTGGAGTAGGGGAGAAGGTGTCCAACTCTGAAGTAGAATGGTGTGTCTTACATGTACTGTACATTCCCCTGATTTCCTGTATGTACCCAGAGTTTGGGTCATGGTCACAGTACAAATGCCTGGATGGAGAGATAATGTTAATATGACACACTACATGAACTACTGGAGGCTATTCTCAGGGGTGAAGCAGATTGGTCGTTCTTCACACACTGAAAAATGAGATTTACATGATTCAGAGAAGTAAATTATGTACAACTGACCCTACTAATGCCAATTCCATATTTAATGGTGCTCCATTGGTTAATAATTCCTACATGTCATGGTGTGGGAAACCTTCATGGGTACCAGCAGGAAATATGTGTATTGGTACAATACCCATGGAAAGGAAGCCCTTGAGGAATTCCACCATGATTTCAATAATTTCCATCCCACCATCAACCTCAGCCTAGATCAATCCACACAAGCGGTCCATTTCCTGGACACAACTGTGCTAATAAGCGATGGTCACATAAATACCACCCTGTACCGGAAACCTACTGACCGCTACACTTACCTACATGCCTCCAGCTTCCATCCAGGACACACCACACGATCCATTGTCTACAGCCAAGCTCTAAGATATAACCGCATTTGCTCCAATCCCTCAGATAGAGACAAGCACCTACAAGATCTCTATCAAGCATTCTTAAAACTACAATACCCACCTGCTGAAGTGAAAAAACAGATTGACAGAGCCAGACGAGTACCCAGAAGTCACCTCCTACAAGACAGGGCCAACAAAGAAAATAACAGAACACCACTAGCTGTCACCTTCAGCCCCCAACTAAAACCTCTCCAGCGCATCATCAGAGATCTACAACCTATCCTGAAAGATGATCCTTTACTCTCACAGATCTTGGGAGACAGACCTGTCCTCGCTTACAGACAACCCCCCAACCTAAAGCAAATACTCACCAGCAACCACACATCACTGAACAAAAACACTGACCCAGGAACCTATCCTTGTAACAAAGCCCGATGCCAACTCTGTCCACATATCTATTCAAGTGACACCATCATAGGGCCTAATCACATTAGCCATACCATCAGGGGCTCGTTCACCTGCACATCTACCAATGTGATATATGCCATCATGTGCCAGCAATGCCCCTCTGCCATGTACATTGGCCAAACCGGACAGTCTCTACGCAAAAGAATTAATGGACACAAATCTGACATCAGGAATCATAATACTCAAAAACCAGTGGGAGAACACTTTAACCTGCCTGGCCATTCTTTGACAGACCTGTGGGTGGCTATCTTAAAACAGAAAAACTTCAAAAACAGACTCCAAAGAGAGACTGCTGAGCTGGAATTGATATGCAAACTAGACACAATCAACTCAGGGCTAAATAGGGATTGGGAATGGCTGAGCCATTACAAAGATTGAATCTATCTCCCCTTGTAAGCATTCTCACACTTGCTTCTTATCAAACTGTCTGTACTGAGCCATCTTGATTATCACTTCAAAAGTTTTTTTCTTTTTCTTTTCTCTTACTTAATTGGCCTCTCAGACTTGGTAAGACAACTCCCACCTGTTCATGCTCTCTGTATGTGTGTATATATATCTCCTCAATATATGTTTCACTCTATATGCATCCGAAGAAGTGGGTTGTAGCCCACGAAAGCTTATGCTCTAATAAATTTGTTAGTCTCTAAGGTGCCACAAGTACTCCTGTTATTTTTGCGGATACAGACTAACACGGCTGCTACTCTGAAACGTGTATTGGTACAGTTTATCCCTCGTTATTCCTTAACGCAGTGAAACCCAGGCAAGAGTGTCCATGCTGTATGGAGTTCCACGTTTACCTGGTTGCTCAAAATATGAGAATGGTAAAAAATGAAACCTTTGCCAAGTCATGTGCCGGGGGAAATATCCCAACTAGGACACATGTCAGTGAAAAAACATCGCTGATAGCAGCTCCACAGAAACACTGGCTCATTTGCAGCACTAGCCAAACAGGGACAATGTTTGGATGCCCAAGGAATAGGCTGGAGAATAACCTGCTCTGGATATTTGCTCAGTTTTGGTCACCCAATCTCTATAAAGCATTTAGCGGATAGAAAGGGGATTTCTGAAACAGGCTATGGGAATGGAGGAGGCTGCCACATGCGGACAGACTGAAAAGTGTTTAGTTTAGAGAAAAGACAAAGAAGGGGGCATATGATAGAGGAGAGAAAAATAAAGAATTGAACTGATTACATTCAAATGGACAAACAGAGAACAGTTCCCAAGCAGTAATATCTATAGATATTTAGTTCTTCAAAAGGGGTAATTCCCCGAAGCTGAGGAAAATTCTCAGGAAAACTGATGGGAAGAAATTCAGAAAGAAAAATGTGAATGAAAATTGGGAGTTATTTAAGAGGAGTTTATTAGATAGCTAAAAAGCCACGATTCCACAGTCAAGGAGGTGGTGATGGGAAGGTAGCAATTGGTGGGGGGGAAAGGGATATATTACACATGGGGGGAAAGGGAAAATAGACAGTAAGTAATACAAATTGGAATTTATTAAAACTGATAAGGGACTCTAAAGACATCAGGGAAAAATCCATGTTTAGCATGACTAAGGATAAGAAAAAACTAGGTTATTAAATATACTAAGATAAAAATAAAACATTGAAAAGTTTTAGGCCAGTTACTAGACAGAGAAAGGAAACTTGTTAATGTTGCAGAAAAGGTAAATATGTTCAAGAAATTTTTTTCTGCATTTGGAAAGAAGCCGTACGAGATACTCATATCACATGAGATAATGAAATACTTTCCAGGCCATTAGCTATCTAGGAGGGTGTTAAAGAGCATCTGTTGTAGAAGATTAGAGTTATGAACTCCAGAGGTATGAACTAACCAATGACCACACATCTCATTCGGAACCAGAAGTATGCAATCAGGCAGCAGCAGAGCAAACGAAAAAGAAAAGGCAGATACAGGACAGTACTGTGTTAAATGTCAAGTTTTTTTTTTAAGGGAAAGTTTTAAAAAAAAAGATTTGACAAGGTTAGGAAACAATGGAAAACCTGGTATGGGATTAGTTTTTAAAAAGTCTAGGAATATAATTAATGCTAGTCAACAACTTGGAGTGACAGACCCAGACCAGTGCAGTACAGGAGTCTGGTAGAGGGCAAATATACTGGTCACTGGATGAGTAGTTTTCTGTTCCCTGAGTGACCAGAGAAGGGGCTGCACTAGAGTAATCAGGAACCAGCTAGAACCAGTTAAGGCAGGCAGGCTAATTAGGACACCTGGAGCCAATTAAGAAGAAGCTGCTAGAATCAATTAAGGCAGGCTAATCAGGGCACCTGGGTTTTAAAAGGAGCTCACTTCAGTTTGTGGTGCGAGTGTGAGGAGCTGGGAGCAAGAGGCGCAAGGAGCTGAGAGTGAGAGGGTGTGCTGCTGGAGGACTGAGGAGCACAAGCGTTATCAGACACCAGGAGGAAGGTCCTGTGGTGAGAATAAGGAAGGTGTTTGGAGGAGGCCCTGGGGAAGTAGCCCAGGGAGTTGTAGCTGTCATGCAGCTGTTACAGGAGGCACTATAGACAGCTGCAGTCCACAGGGCCCTGGGCTGGAACCCGGAGTAGAGGGCGGGTCCGGGTTCCCCCCAAACCTCCCAATTGACCTGGACTGTGGGTTCTTCCAGAGGGGAAGGTCTCTGGGCTGTTCCCCATCCCACATGGTGAATCTCTGAGGCAAGAAAATCCGCCAATAAGCGCAGGACCCACCAAGATAGAGGAGGAACTTTTTCACATTGGGTTATGGAAAACAGGTGTTGTCAAAAAAAAACAATTTAATCCTTTAAAGAATGTACACATTCAGTTCATCAAGGGAACTGCGCAGATGCAGTAAAACTGATTTCTCTGAGGCATTTGATTTAGTAGGGGAAAACATTTGGATAATAAAATGAACACTCTACAATATTCAGGGCAGGTGTAACGTTTGATCTGGAACATTTGGTGAGCAGGGCCCATGCAAACAAAATGTTTTAATAAAGTCAAATGCAAAATTATCCTTTTGGAACAGGGAATGCAGGCCCGACCCACAGACTAGGACACTGTAATATGGAACGCAGGGACCCTGAAATGGATTAAGTGATCACTGTGGACAACGAAGTCATTGTGAGCTCCCAGTGTGATGCTGTAGCCAAAAGGGCTGATGTGATCCTTGGATGCATAGACAGATTAGTGGTGAGTTGGAGCAGGAGAAGGAGTTTACCTGTGCACATGAGATTTACTGATCTCTGATCCCATAACAACTGCAGAAAGTTCTCATGTCTCCCCTCAGTCATCTTTTTCCAGCTCTGTCTGTCTCCTATCTATCTATCCATCTGTGCAACTTTCCTTTATTTTCTTTCTAATAAATTATAATTTATAAATATACACAAATACACAAAACAGCCAATTCTCCTCTGACTCAGCACAGAGCCCAGGAGTTCTCATCTCCCTTTGGGAAGGTTCCTTAATTCCTGTTTACTCCTAAAGCTGGATAATTAGCACAGAAGCAGAGACATGCTTCTCTGTAGCCTGTTTACATTCAGATGCTCCCTTCTCCTCTAGAGGCTGAGTGAACCCCAATGGGATTACACAGAGCTATATTATAAACGGTGCACACTCATGGGTCGGCTCTCGGCGTGGGATGCTGCTGCATATGCTGGGGTGAAAGAGGTGTGGGACACAGCTACCTGAGGGGGATTCCCAGGGAAGACGTTTCCATCTCAGAATTCACAGGTACCCATCTCTTGCTGAGGAGCTCACCTGCTCTACAAACCCTGATCAACAAACCCTGTGCAAAGTGGGTGTGATGGGATAGAGAGTAAATCTGTGGTCCTTTCTGCTCTGCACAACCATGAAACATCCCAGGGCCCTTGCCATAGGTAATGAGTTTGCTAAAGAATGTCACTCTTTTTTTGTGCACCCCTGCTCTTCCTGCCTGATGGACTACCACCCCGAGGTGGCTGCATTTCAGTGGCAGAGGGTATCCTTCAGGATAAAAGGTGTAAGTAAATGTAGAAAGAATTGTTATGCCTGAAACTTTCAAAAAACAATTCTGCTCTAAGCAGACACCCAGCATGGGAAATTTCAGTCCAAACGCCTGAAATTTGGCAAATTCATAAGCAACTGAAAATGAGGTCTTCTAATGGAAGGTGTCAGACAGCCTTAACTACAGGGGATGCCACCAGCACCACCTACAATGGCCAATCTATTTGTGAATCCCATTCTTCTATGCTCTTCGTGCCAATAATATTGGTAGCAAGGAGTTCTACAGGGCAAATCTGGATTATGTTTGCAATTTTCTTTTCTCAATGTTATATGTTCAGACTTTCAGTTTAACTAAATGTTCCCTTGTTCATGTTATGAAACACATTAAATAGAAATGCCTGATCTACTTTCTTTATCAATAGATCCATAGGGTTTAAGGTCAGAAGGGACCATCTGATCATCCAGTCTGACCACCTGCAAAACACAGGCCCATTACATTTCACTCAGTTACATCTGTATTGAGCTGAAAGACTTGTGTGTGACTAAGGCCGGGTCTATACTAGGATTTTACAATCATAGAATGATAGAGCCATAGAGTTATAAGGGAACGCAAAGGTCAGCTAGTCTATCCCCCTGACAAGATGCAGGATTTGTTTTGTCTTAGTCCTCTAAGATTAATGGCTATTCACACGTCTTTGGAAAACCTCCATGGAGGGAGCTTCCATGACTTCCCTGGGAGTCTGTTCCATTGGCCTCCTGTAGTTAAAGTTAGGAAGATTTTCCTGAAATTTAATTTAAATCTGTTAGGCTGAAATTTGAACCCATTGCCTCTTGTCCTTCCCCTCTGTGGTAAGACAGAATAACTTTCCTCCACCTTTTTATGGCAGCCTTTCAACTATTTGAAGATGACTATCATGTCCCCCATTAATCTCCTTTTTTCCAAATAAACATACTGGTGCCTTCAGCTTCCTCATATGGCTTGCATTCCATCCCTTGCATAACATTTGTCACTTGCCTATGGATACTTTCCAGTTTCTTTACATTATGTCTATATATTGGTGAGCAAAATTGGACACATTACTCCAACTGAGACCTAACCCGCGCCGAATAGAGGAATACTATAACGTAGCATGACTTGCATGTTATACTTCTGCTAATATAACCTAACATTGCATTTCCCTGTTTTGAAAAAGCAAAAAAATCCACACCCCAGACAGATGTAGCTATATCATAGAATCACAGAACTGGAAGGGACCTCAAGAGGTCAGCAAGTCTAGTCCCCTGAACTCATGGCAGGGCTAAGTATTATCTAGACCATCCCTGACAGGTGTTTGTCTAACCTGCTCTTAAAAATCTCCAATGATGGAGATTCCACAACCTCCCTAGGCAATTTATTCCAGTGCCTAACCACCCAGACAGTTAGGAAGTGTTTCCTAATGTCCAACCTAAACCAGCTTTGCTGTAATTTAAGTCCATTGCTTCTTGACCTATCATCAGAGGTTAAGGAGAATAATTTTTCTCCCTCCTTGTAACAACCTTTTAGGTATTTGAAAACTGTTATGTCCCCCCTCAGTCTTTTCTTTTTCAGACTAAACAAACCTAGTTCTTTCAGGCTTCCCTCATAGGTCATATTTTCAAGACACCTAGTCATCCTTTTCTCCAGCTTTTCCAGATCATTTTGAATTTTTATCCTATTCTCCAAAGGACTTGCAACCCCTCCCAACTTGGTATCATCTGCAAACTTAAGTGTACTCTCTATGCCATGATCTAAATCATTCATGAAGACATTGAAAAGAACCGGACCCAGAACAAATCCCTGAGGAACCCCACACATTATGCTCTTCCAGCTTCACAGTGAACCATTGATAATTACACTCTGGGATCGGTTTTCAAACCAGTTTTGCACCCACCTTATAGTAGCTCCATCTACATTGTATTTACCTAGTTTCTTAATGAGAAAGTCATGCGAGACTGTATCAAAAGCCTCACTAAATCTAGATATACTACCTCTAATGCTTCCCTCCTATCCACAAGGCTTGTTACCCTGTCAAAGAAAGCTATCAGGTTGGTTTGACATGATTTGTTCTTGACAAATCCATGCTGACTATCACTTATCAATTTATTATCTTCTAGATGTTTGCAAATTAATTCCTTAGGTATTTGCTCCATTATCTTACCTGTTACAGAAGTTAAGCTGACTTGTCTATAATTGCTCGGGTTGCCCTTATTTCCCTTTTTATAGATAGGCACGATATGTGCTCTTTTCCAGTCTTCCAGAAGCTCCCCTGACTTCCATGACTTTTCAAAATAGCTAATGGCTCAGATATCTCCTCAGTCAGTTCCTTCAGAGTATTCTAGGATGCATTTTGTCAGGCCCTTGTGGCTTGAAGACATCTGACTTGTCCGAGGAACTTTTAACTTGTTCTTTCCCTATTTTAGCATCTGAACCTACCCCATTTTCTCTGGCATTCTCTATGTTAGGTGTTCAAACACCACCAACCTTCTTGGTGAAAACCGAAAGAAAGAAGTCATGAAACACCTCTGCCATTTCCACATTTTTTGTTATTGTTTTCCCCCCTTCGTTTAATAATGGACCTTCCCTGTCCCTGGTCTTCCGCTTTCTTCTAATGTATTTGTAGAATGTTTTCTTGTTACCCTTTATGTCTCTAGCTAGTTTGATCTCATTTTGTGCAAAATATATTTGTTTATATTCCTCCGTTGTAATTTGATCTTTTTTCCACTTCTTGTAGTATACTTTTTTTTTTTTTTAGATCATTGAAGATCTCCTGGTTAAGCCAGTGTGGTTTCTTGCCATACATCCTATCTTTCCTATGCAGTGGGATAGCTTGCTCTTCTCCACTTAATAATGTCTCTTTGAAAAACAGGCAGCTGTCTTCTATTGTTTTTCCCCTTAGACTTGCTTCCCATGAGATCTTACCTACCAACTCTCTGAGTTTGCTAAAATCTGCCTTCTTGAAATCCATAGTCTTTATTTTGCTGTTTTCCCTCCAACCATCCTTAGAATCATGAACTCTATCATTTCATGTTTACTTTCCCTCAAGCTGCCTTCCACTTTCAAATTCTCAACCAATTCCTCCTTATATGTAAAAATCAAGTCTAGAACAGAATCTCTTCTAGTAGCTTTTTAAGTGTAAACAACCCTTCAAGCAGATTTTCAAGAAAACATGCAGTCTGGATCTCCTAACATAGGAAATTGAAGAATCCAACACTTCCCTACTCATTATGTCCCAATGGTTAATCACCCTACGTGATAAATATTTGGCCCTAATTTCTAGCTGGAATTTGCCTGGCTTCAGCTTCCAGCCCTCCGGTCTCGCTCAGCCTTTCTCTGGTTGATTACAGAGCCCATTATTATCAAATGTGGACCCCAGAACTGGATGAAATCCTTTTCAGGGTCCTTGCATTCCATAATACAGTGCTGTAGTCTCTGGGTCGGGACTGCATTCCCTGTTCTGAGAGGATCATTTTGCATTTGACTGTTTTAAAATATATTATTTGCATGGGCCCCACTTTCCAAATGCTCCATATCAATCAGTATACCTGCTCTGGTCTCATCATTGCAAACACTCTGCCAATCTTTGGGTCATCCACAAATTTTATCTGCAGTGATTTTCTGTGTCCTTCCATATCATTAATGAAAATACTGAATAGCATCGGGCCTAGAACTGATCCGTGCAGAACTCCACTACAAACAGCCCCATTTACTCATGAAGGCCTATTGACTAAAGCTTTCTGAGATCCATCAGTTAGCCAGTTTTCAGTCCATTTTAAATGTTCTCTACTGATATTGTAGGATGTTAAATCTTTTAACTCAATATTTCCCCTACTAAATCAAATGCCTCTGAGAAATCAAGGTTTGTTATATCTGCATGGTTCCCTTGATCGACCAAGGTGCACTCTCATAGAAGGATGAAATGAGGTTTATTTCACAAGATCTGTTTGCTTAAACCTTGTTGGTGACTGGCATTAATTACATTTCTAGACTTTTTTTTTTAACGAATCCCATACCAGCTTTTCCATTATTTCTTAATATTGTCAATTCTTTTATATAAAAAAACCCTTTCCCTTTATTTTTTAATACTCTACATTTAACACAGGAATTGACATAAAACTTTTCTCTTGTTGTTAATATACTTAATAACCTCCTTTTTGTGATCCATACCCCTGCCAAACATGGAGTTTTCCCTGATGTCTTCACATCCCTTATCAATTTTCATAACTTCCGATTTCTATTCTTAGCTATCTATTTTCCCTTTTTCCTCTTTGTTCCATATTGCTTCCCCCCTCCCTTCAACTGCTGCCTTCACTTTGCCACTGAACTGGGTTATTACCCAAGTTGTTCACTTTGTTGATGGTGGAATCATGATTTTTCCACTATCTAATAAACTGTTATAAAAAGTACCAATTTTCATTCATATTTTTCTGTCTAAATTTTTCCTCCTAATCAGTTTTGCTGACAATTTTCCTAAGCTTTGGGGAATGAGTCCTCTTGGAGCACTAAGTATCTATCGATAGTGCTGGATGGGAACTGTCAATTTGAATGTAAATCAGTTTCATTTTTATTTTCCTCTCCTATATCATCTGCTCCCTTCTTTGTCTTTTGTGCAAACTAACTAAAGAGTCCCAGACTTTTCTATCTGTCTGTATATGGCAGCCTCCCCCATTCTCAAAGCCTATCTTGAAAACCCCCTTTATATATGTTATATCCTTAATGGAGACTGTTTGACCAAAACTGAACACATATCCTGAACATGTTATTCCGCATCCCATATCTTAGGGATCTGAACATTGCTTTTGTTTTGTCCACTACTGCGAATGAGCAGGTGTTTCTCTTGAGCTGCTATCAATGGCTCCCAGGTCTTTTCCCTGAGGTATGTTCTAGTTGAGAGTTTTCTCCCAGCATATGTCTTCCCAAAAGTTTGTTTTTTTCCATTCTCAGATGTCGAGCAACTGGATGAATCGAGAACACCCTACAGTATGGACTCCCTATCCTGGCTCACATTGAATTAAGGAACAATGATGGATAACCAGTGTCCACACAGCTGTTTCCTGCTGGTGCCTCTTAAGGTTCCTACACCACAAAGTGTAGGAATTATTAACACAGGGAGCACCACAAAATAAGTAATTGGATTTAGTAGGGTCATTGTTCATAGTTATTTTCTCTGAATAATGAAAATGTCATTTTTCTGTGTGCAAAGAGTGATTGATCTGCTTCTACCATGAGAACAGCCTCCATTAGTGCATGTAGTGTCTCATATTAACGTTGTCTCTCCATTCAGGCATTTCAACTGCGACCATCACCCGAGACCCTGGAAACACAGAGAAAGTCAGGGGAACATACGGTACATGCAGGAGACACCCTTATGCCTCAGAGTAGGACACCTTCTCCACTACACCATGTCAGATTACAACACAACTGACTTCACCAACCCCTCCACCTTCATCCTGATGGGCATTCCTGGCCTGGAGGCAGCCCATATCTGGATCTCCATCCCCTTCTGTGCTATGTACGCCATAGCCGTGTTGGGGAACTTCACCATCCTGTTCATCGTGAGGCGGGAGCCAAGCCTCCACAAGCCCATGTTCTATTTCCTCTGCATGCTGGCCGTCACCGACCTGGTCATGTCCACATCCACTGTACCCAAAATGCTGAGCATCTTCTGGTTCAATTCCAGGGAGATCAGTTTCAGGGCCTGTCTCACCCAGATGTACTTTGTTCACTCCTTCACAGCGATGGAATCTGGAATACTCGTGGCCATGGCTTTTGATCGCTACGTGGCCATCTGCAATCCTCTGAGATATTCCACGACCTTGAAAAACTCTGTTGTGGCCGAGATAGGCCTGGCCGTGGTGCTGCGCAGTGGCATAGTCACATTACCCTATCCCTTCCTGGCAAGGCGGTGGCCATATTGCAGAACCAACATCATCACCCACTCCTATTGTGGTCATATAGCTGTGGTGAACCTAGCCTGTGCTGACATCCGCATCAGTAGTTACTATGGCCTGTTTGATCTTTTCTCTGTGACCGGAATGGATGTGTTTTTTATTGCCGTGTCCTATACTCTGATCCTCCGGGCCATCTTCCGCCTCCCCACAAAGGATGCCCGGCTCAAAACTTTTGGGACCTGCATCTCTCATCTTTGTGCCATCTCAGCTTTGTACGTCCCAGATTTCTGCACCTCTCTCACGTACCGGTTTGGCCACAATGTGCCACTGCACTTCCTCGTTCTCTTTGACAGTTTGTACCTGGTGGTGTCCCCCGTGCTACACCCCATCATTTACGGGGTGAGGACCAAACAGATCCGGGGCAGGCTGCTGCAGCTCTTTACTCATAAAAAGACATAAATGTTTTCTCCTTGTGTTCTGGCTCTCAGATTGAGCTCTGTGCAGAGCTGGCTGGTCCATGGTGCTCAGGCCTCTTCCCTGAATCACATACTGGACAGACAGACACACATTAAACCCTTCCCTGTCCTTACTGTGCTGTGTCACTGTGATGAACTGGGGAGTCAGTCTATGTACACTACACTGGGTTGCCACCTTTCTAATTGCTGGTAGCTGGATCCCTGACATTGCAATCTTGCCCCATCTCTTCTGTCAACCCTCGACCCTGCTGTGTGTCTTCTCCCCAATGCCCTGCCCCTGTCACTTGCTCCTGTCTTCCCCTCCCCTTGACAGCTGCGACCCAGTCATCTCTAAAACCAATATGTGCTCACATCTTGTGGCAAGTCACTTAAGGGGCACTGGTTAGTGTTAAAATTGTAATGTTTATTCTTACTTCATTACTAACGCTGTGGAAAGAGAGACCCCGTCAGGACTCCTGGGATCTATCTCGGCTCTGGGAGGGGCGTGGGGTATAGTGGGTTACAGCAGGAGGCAGATACATCTGAGGTCTAAATAAGAAGATCAGAATGACGATACTGGGTAAAACCAATAGTTCATGTAGCCCAGTAGCCTGTTTTCTGACAGTGCCCAGTGCCAGGTGCTTCACAGGGAATGAACAGAACATGGCAACCCTCATCTGATTCATGTGGAGCAGCTCAGCAGAAGGGGGCAGAAGGCCCGAGCCCAGGCTGCCTCAGCTTCAGCTGGCAGGAGTTCAAGCCTCCAGCCCTAGTACGAGCTGCCGGGGGAGGGGAAGAGCCCAGGCTGAAGGTCCAGCCGGGGAAGAAGAAGCCCTCAGCTCAGGCTACCTGAGCCATAACCACAGCCACAGAGCAGAGGCAGGAGCTGAGGTGGGAGCAGGGGAGATGGGGAGAGAAGCCCAGAGGAGTGAAAACCCCCAACCTGGACGGAGCCACTGAAGGAGGAAGCCCAGAGCTCGGTGCCTGGTTCTGTGGCAGGAGTTGCAAGGGGTGGCGAGGGGAAGGAACAGAAGCTTTGAGCTCAGCTCCTGGGCAGGGGTGGCTCCAGGCACCAGCGCAGCAAGCGTGTGCCTGGGGCGGCAAGCCGTGGGGCGTGGCCTGTCGGGCGCTGAGAGGGCATGCTTGCAGGAGGGGTTCGCCAGTCCCGGGCCTTTGGCGGGAATTCAGCGGCGGGTCTGACAGATCCCCTTCAGAAACGCTAACGAATCCGCGTGACCCCCTGACTGCCGTGCTTGGAGCAGCAAAAAACATAGAGCCGCCCCGGACAATTGAGCACGTACCAGCCTCATTTCTGTGCTGCTGCTAAAGGTGGGTCTGATCTCCCCACCAAGAGCGGCCATGCAGGGGAAGGACAAATCCCGTCGCTCCCCACAACCAACAGAATAGCAGCTAGGCACCTAATGCTCCCAGCAGCACAGGAGATCAGATTTCACGGGGGACAGCTGATTTCATGGTCCAGGACACATTTTTCTCGGCCATGAGATTGGTAGGGCTCTATGCATTTCTGTCCCCTCCATCTTCCATACTACTGCCGCCCTTGGGGTTGTCTCATTTCCCCTGTGCTTGGACAAACCTCAGGGCGTGTTTTTTTGTCTATCTTCACTGATGCTTATGGGGCTGCTCTCGTCCCTCCACCTTCTTTTCCCTTTCTAGAGATAGAGACGGGTTGCGTGGCACGACCGGCACAGTCGCCGCACCGGTGGTCTTCTCCTTGTTTGCCCATCTCCGTGGGTCACAGGGTCGTAACAGGGACCCAGCCAGAGGATCGTTATAGGTCCACGACACCGTCCCCCACTGTGCTGCGGGATGACAATTCCACCCTTACCTATGTCCAGGTGGAGGTCAATCAGTTGTGCCACTCCGAGTTGGACGACATGTATGTGTTTTGTTTCTATCTTGCCAGGGTCCACTCCTCCAGCATTCGGCCGGCCCAGTTCTTGGCCCACCATTTAGTGGCCATCATGGCCTCTTTCATCTCAGAGCTCACTCGGGCTCTTCATCCTTCAGACCCTCCTTCGCATACTCCAGGAGGTGGGGGCCACCTTCTTGCCTACTGCTCAGGTTTTGCTTGAACGGGTCCTACAAGAGGGTGCTTCCCACCCACCCCTCCCCCCAGGACCTCTGGAATTCTCAATTGGGCTCCTGAACCATGAGTCCCCCCAAACCCCTTCCTTTCACAACCCGTGCGGGCTGCACGCCCTGAAGCTGGTTCATTTCTGAATTACACCAAGGGAACAACTTTATATGCTCATGCTCCACACAGTTCACTTCCTCAGTTGCCCCGATACCAAGTGACGGGACCTAGTGCTCCCTTGGAAGGGTGAGGAAACCTGGTGGGCCAGAAATTACTCCACCATGGTCCCACAGCCCATTGGGGATATCGGTTGGTGGCTCCCTCATGGAGCCATGAGCACAGACATGTACATGGCACAGTTCACCCACATTCCAGATGCCTGCCCATATTGTGACATGAGGCAGACCCTGGTGCACGCCTATCTAGAATGTGGAGGGTTGCAGCCCCTATTCCAACTCCTCGACAACTTCAACAGAGGTTCTGGCTGCACTTTTCCCCACACCATTTCATATATGCTCACTGCTTTAGCTCAACATACAGGATGTGGCCTGCAGGTCCCTTGTGTTACAGGTGAAATATACTCTAATATAAATCTGTAAACTTATTAATAAAACAAATAATCAAACCCATAAGAAAATAAGAAACTTATAAGAAAAGATAGTATCAGAGGGGTAGCCGTGTTAGTCTGGATCTGTAAAAAGTAACAGAGGGTCCTGTGGCACCTTTAAGACTAACAGATGTATTGGAGCATAAGCGTTTGTGGGTGAATGCCCAGCTCAGACTGCCCTTTCCCAGTACTGCTCTGTCCAAGGTACCCCTGTCTCTATCAGGCAGCTAGGTCCTTCTTGATCCACTGTTGGAACAAGACTCACTTCCTTTTCCCCAGGAGCCCTTCTTATACTGGCCTTGCCGGGTCCTAATTGTCTGTCTCAAGCCCGCTCCTGATTGGCTCTCTTTGGCAGCCCTTTCCCAGTGCTGTTTTTAACCCCTTCCGAACCGGAGCGGGGTGATGGCCCTGCTACAAGAAGCAATATGATATTTTCTCTCTTATTATCTATCCATTTCCTTATAATTCCCAACATTCTGTTAGTTTTTCTCATTGCCACTGTACATTGCGCAGATGTTTTCAGAGAACTATCCACAGTGATTCCAAAATCTCTTTCTTGATGGTTAACAGCTAATTTTGACCCTATCATTTTGTATATATAGTTGGGACTATATTCAGCCATGTGCATTACTTTGCATTTATCAACACTGAATTTCATCTGCCATTGTGTTGCCCCGTCAGCCAGATTTGTGAGTTCCCTTTGTAGCTCTTCCCAGTCTGTTTTGGATTTAACAATCCTGATTAATTTTATATCATCTGCAAATTTTGCCACCTTACTCTTTACTCCTTTTTCTAGATCATTGATATATATGTTGAATAACACTAGTCCCAGTATAGACCCCTGGGGGACAGCACTATTTAACTCTTTCCATCCTCACCAGGTTTTCCTTCCCTTCTTTCCTATCTTTTAACAGGGGTGCGTAGCAATGCTTCCAGGATCATCTAAGGAGCCTTAATTTAATTTAATGGCTAGCCCTTTGTTAAGCTAATCACCCTGCCTCTGTTCATAAACAAACTTCCTGCCCCAATGGCAGAAGCTGGGAGCATCTGTCTATAAATAGGTTAGTCATTGGAAATATCACCCCTAACAAGATCTTGCCCGGACAGAAGAAAGGAGTAACTGCATTCTAGATAAAGCCAGTTTTCTCCAGCGTCTCAGCAGAGGGGCAGGCATAGAAGGAATGGAACCTCCCCAGAGGAGTGAAAAAAGAGATGTGGCTTAGGTCTAATCCTTTAAAAACACAGAGACTGGATGAGCCAGAAGAAGCTGGGCAGGAGAGAGGCACATATATAGCAGATTCGGTTTCAGGGGTATGGCTGCAGCAGAGTGACAGACTCAGCTGGAGGAAAAGCCAGGAGTTGCAGGACATGGACACTCTAGATGGCTCTTACCAAATCCCCAAAAATGCTCCAGGGCGGTGAGTATACTGAGGCAGGGAATGATGTGCAGGTGTTGTATTGCGTTTACATAGATCTGGATATCTCTTATGCTCTCTAAAGTAGAGGAATTGTTTTATCAACCCCTTTTGAAAGGCCTGGGTCTGTTTGCCTTAATGACCTTGTGACACAAGAGAGATAACCTGGAAACAGAATGTGCCCAAGGGGAAGCGCTGGGAACGTGTGCTGAAGCACTTGGAGAGTCTGGGGGAGTCAAGCCAAAACCAGTCTCAGGGACTTGCTGCTTCGTAATCAGGTCTCTGCTCACAGAGGGAGACACTAGAATGGAAGCTGCACCCAACACTGGACCCAGAGGCAGGGCCTGAGCATGGCTGCAACTGAAAAGCACATGGGTCCAGGGCGTGGGACCCAGACACAACTGCCTGGTTGGTGCCCGGCCACAAGTGCTTGAGCAGGGCTGGGACAGTAAATCTGGAGCTGCTACATGAATGCTAGAGGACTGTGAGTGGGAGAGGAGTGGGGTTGGGTGAAAAAGTGTCCACAAGATATTCTGTTCACCCAAATATGGCTCCTCTGACCATGGTGTTTCACAGAGTGCTCTGGTTCCTGGACTGATCCAGCTGGATTTCCCTGAAGGAAATATTTCCGGAACCAGGCAGCAATGGCAGGGGTTGGGGAGAGGATTTCTCTCTCTTTTGGAAAGTGCTCCCCAGAATGGCAGAGGCAGGGAGTCCCTGTTCAAGTAAGTTTCATCTCATTTTGCTCTCGCTCTCTCCATGCATTTGTGTCCATCTCTCACCCTCCCACAAACACCTCCCTCTTTCTGCCACTTGTAATGTGCATCCCAACCTAGGTGCCAGTTATAAATGCTCAAGGGGCTGTTTTTTCAATCGACTTCAGTGGCAATTGTAGATGTAGCACTGTGAATCGCTCCAGCTAAGAGCTGATCTGGCTGGGCAAGAAGCAGTGCACAATAATCAGATAATTAATCCAAGTAAAATGAAGTCCCTTGCTGTCAGGGTTCCTTCCCCACTCTGAACATCAGAGTACAGATGTGGGGACCTGCATGAAAGCCCCGTAAGCTTATTTACCAGCTTAGGTTAACAGTCAGCTGCCACCACCAAGCGTGTTCCAAATCTTAGGGGAGAGCCACTAGGAACTCTGCCTTTCCCCAAATATTTCCCAATTCTCTAACCCCTCCTTTCCTGGCCAGATTTTGAGACTAATTCCTTCCCCCCCCCAATTCCTTACACCCCTTTTCCTGGGTAGGCTTGAGAGTATACCCTCACCAATTAGTTCTGGTGAACACAGATCCAACCCCCTTGGATCTAAAAACAAGGAAAAATCAATCAGGTTCTTAAAAGAAAATTTTTAATTAAAGAAAAGGTAAAAATCATCTCTGTAAAATCAGGATGGAAAATTACTTTACTGGGTAATCAGATTCAAAGAGCCCAGAGGAACCCCTCTAGCCTTAGTTTCAAAGTTACAGCAACACAGGGATAAACCTCTCTCTAGCAAAGTACATTTACAAGTTGAGAAAACAAAGATAAAACTAACACACCTTGCCTGGCTGTTACAAGTTTGAAATATGAGAGACTTGTTCAGAAAGATTTGGAGAGCATGGATTGATGTCCAGTCCCTCTTAGTCCCAAGAGCGAACACACCCAAAAACAAAGAGCACAAACAATAGCCTTCCCCCCACCAAGACTTGAAAGTATCTTGTCCCCTTATTGGTCCTTTGGGTCAGGTGTCAGCCAGGTTACCTGAGCTTCTTAACCCTTTACAGGCAAAAGGATTTGGGTGTCTCTGGCCAGGAGGGATTCTATAGTATTGTACACAGGAGGGTTGTTACCCTTCCCTTTATAGTTATGACACTGGCCATTATCATCAAGCAACCTTCAGCTGCAAACTGCAACCAGTTCAGTATGAACACTTTAGTAGGAAGAGGGACCGAAACATAAGACCTTGTATCAGAGGCCTGATGTGAGGCCTGAGGCCTGAACTAAAGTAGTCGTCAAGCTTTGCTGATATTTCAGAAAGGTGGTACCTGCATACTTTGATACCAAGCACATTCCCCAAAGAGATCAGGAACATGCTCACCCATCTTAAGGACAAAGTCAGACAACATGATTAATAGAGATATTTTCATCGAACCAACATGTACAAGGTAATGGGAGGCCCCTGAATACATTGATGTTGGTACCCTAATATGTCTGAGAGTGGTATCTAGATATGTCAGGAGTGACACGTAACTTGTTTGTAGTGGTGTAAAAATATGTATCTCAGAGGGAGTGTCTTTGTCCAGCCTAGGGGGCAGTGGAAAGTCCCACCACTGACTGAGCTGTGTCCATTGTCATGAGCATATATGTATTAGTGGCCAGGTAGAGTCTGCGGGATATTAGTACCAGGCTTTTTCAACAATAAACCTGGCCAGGTGCCTTCACACCTTAACAGGTCTTGTGGTCTTATTGGGTAGTTCACGTGAGGTCTGTTGTGCCAGCTACCTGCGCAGAGCTGGGATGCCATACAGGAAGAACACTCACATGCAGCCAAACATCCGTCAGCATCTGACAGAAAACCACACACCTGTTTGGAGGGATGGGTGGGCAGGTGGCAGATTCATAGGCAGGCCTGGAGGCTTCTCGAATGATGTGGGTGCTTGTATAGCAGGAACTGCACCCCTGTTCCCTTCTGCAGCCTTTGAAGGAATGGCATGGCAGCAGGCTTGCTACACAGCTGTAGATCTATAGAACAATGGGTACCCCACCTCCCATGGATGGGAGCGATATGGGAAGCTGAGGAAAGTGAAGGAATTCTGGGGTTATGTTTTCCATGTTCGTGGTCTCCAAAAGCTGCTCCATAAGAAGCACAAGATATGGAGTGAGGATATTCAAAGCTCAGCCCAGCAACTGCCCCCATCAGCTGTGTTGGTTTTGGCAGCGTTCTTGTTGGGGACTCCTTTCCTAAATCCCCGCCCGATCCCTCCTCTTCCCCGCCTCCTCCCCTGAATGCACCACGTTCCCACTCCTCCCTCCTCCCTCCTGGAGCTTGCTACGCTGCCAAACAGCGGGGAGCTTGGCTGCCGGTGGGTGCAGAGCACCCACTAATTTTTCCCCGTGGGTGCTCCAGCCCCGGAGTACCCACTGAGTCGACGCCTATGCCAGAGGAAACATCCCAACCTGAACACACCTCAGGGAAAAGACCCGAGCATCATTGATGGCAGCTCCACGGAAACTCCTGCTCATCCGCAGCAGTGAGCAAAAAAAGAAAATATTGGATGCCTAAGAAATGAGATGCACTCAGTTTTGGTCATCCAGACACTACTGTAAGAATATAGCAGTTATAAAGGGGATTTCCAAGACAGGCTGTGAAAATGTTGGAGACTGCCATGAGCAGACAGACTGAAAAGTCTGGGATTGTTTAGTTTAGGGAAGAGACAAACAAGGGGACATATGATACAGGAGGGGGGGAAATGAATTGATTATATTTAAATAGTCAGACAGAGAACAGTTCCCTACCAGTAATATCTATAGACAGTGCTTAAAACAGGCTAATTTCCCAAATTTTAGGGAAATTATCAGGAAAAATGACTGGGAAGAAAAATGTAGACAGCAAAATGGGAATGAAACTTGGACAATCTTTGAGAATAGTTTATTAGATTGCTAAAAAGCTACAATTCCACCGTCAATGTGGGAGAACATCTTTGACTAGAAACCCTGTTCAGTGGCAGAGGGAAGTCAGCTATTAGTGGGGGGAAAGGAATATATTACAAATGGAGGGAGGAAAGGGAATACAGATAACTTCCAATTTGTATGGCTTGCTATAAAAATTGATAGGGAACATTAAAGACATAAGGGAAAACTCCATGCTTGGCAGGACTAAGGATCAGAATAGGAGGTTATTAAGTTTTTTAAGAACAAAAGAAATCCTAGAAAAGGTTTAAGCCAATTCCTAGAGGGAGAAAAGCATCTTGCTAATATTGCAATAAAGATAGATTTCTTTGATACATATTTTTGTTCTGCACTGGGAAAGAAGCAGTATGAGGCACTCATATAACACAAGGTGATGAAATACTTTCCAGTTCATTAGCAGTAAAGGAGGATATTAAACAGCATCTATAATGGAACCATAGAGTTACAAACAGCAGAGTTACAAAATGACCAATAAACCACACATCTCATTCAGAACTAGAAGTACGCAATCGGGCAGCGGGCAGCCCCCCCCCCCCCAAAAAAAAGAAAAAGAAAAAGGCAAATATAGGGTAGTTCTGTGTTATACGTCGACTTTAAAAAAAATAAAGGGCAAGTTTAAAAAAAGATTAGACAAGTTTAGGAAACAATGGAACACTGGTATGACATTCATTTAAAAAATAGTCTAGGTATATAATTAATGCCAATCAACAACATGGTTAATGTAAAACAGTTCTTGTCACATAAACCCAATTTCCTCCTTTAATAAGTGTACACGTTTGGTTGATCAAGGGAACAGTTCAGATGCAGTAGACTTCAATTTCTCTGATGCATTTCAATTAGTAGGAGAAAATATTCAGATAAAAATCTCAACACTGTACTATATCATACTTAAGATGAACTAAAAATTTGTTAACTAAAAGCAGCTGGCAAAGGGCCATTGTCAGTGAATGGGGCAGTTTCCAGTTGGGTTCTGCAGGGATCAGTTCTAGGTCTGATGATATTCAATATTTTCATCAATGATCTGGAAGCAAATAAAATATCACTGTAGATAACATTTGCAGACGACCCAAAGATTGGCAGAGAGTTTACAATGATGAGGCCAGGGCAGGCATACCAATTGATGTGGAGTGTTTTGTGAGCTGAGCAAAATATTTTAATACAGTTAAATGCAAAGTTATCCTTATGGAAGAAGGAATGCAGGCCAAACCCACAGACTAAGGCACTGTATCATGGAACACAGGGACCCTAAAAAGGATTTAGAAGTCATTGTGTAAAAGTTTAATCAATAGTAAAGAATAAAATTGTGAGACATATAGAAGAACATAAATTGTTGGGGAAAAGTCAACATGGTTTCTGTAAAGGGAAATCATGTCTTACTAATCTATTAGAGTTCTTTGAAGGGGTCAACAAACATGTGGACAAGGGGGATCCAGTGGACATAGTGTACTTAGATTTCTAGAAATCCTTTGACAAGTTCCCTCACCAAAGGCTCTTACGTAAATTAAGTTGTCATGGGATAAGAGGGAAGATCCTTTCACAGATTGAAAATTGGTTAAAAGACAGGGAACAAGGGGTAGGAATAAATGGTACATTTTCAGAATGGAGAGGAGTAACTAGTGATGTTCCCCAAGGGTCAATCCTAGGACCAATCCTATTCAATTTATTCATAAATGATCTGGAGAAAGGGGTAAAAAGTGAGGTGGCAAAGTTTGCAGATTATACTAAACTCCTCAAGATAGCTAAGACCAAAGAAGACAGTGAAGAACTTCAAAAAGATCTCACAAAACTAAGTGATTGGGCAACAAAATGGCAAATGAAATTTAATGTGGATAAATGTAAAGTAATGCACATTGGAAAAAATAACGCCAACTATACATACAATATGATGGGGGCAAATTTAGCTACAAGTAATCAGGAAAGAGATCTTGGAGTCATTGTGGATAGTTCTCTGAAGACATCCACACAGTGTGCAGCAACAATCAAAAAAGCAAACAGGATGTTAGGAATCATTAAAAAAGGGATAGCGAATAAGACGGAGAATATTTCATTACCCTTATAATAAATCCATGGTACGCCCACATCTTGAATACTGCGTACAGATGTGGTCTCCTCATCTCAAAAAAGATATACTGGCATTGGAAAAGGTTCAGAGAAGGGCAACTAAAATGATTAGGCGTTTGGAACAGGTCTCATATGAGGAGAGATTAAAGAGGAATGGACTTTTCAGCTTGGAAAAGAGGAGACTAAGGGGGATATGATAGAGATATATAAAATCATGAGTAGTGTGGAGAAAGCGAATAAGGAAAAATTATTTACTTGTTCCCATAATATATGAACTAGGGGCCACCAAATGAAATTGATGGGCAGCTAGTTTAAATCAAATAAAAGGAAGTTCTTCTTCACACAGCGCAGTCAACCTGTGGAACTCCTTGCCTGAGGAGGTTGTGAAGGCTAGGACTATAACGGGGTTTAAAAGAGAACTAGATAAATTCATGGAGTTTAAGTCCATTAATGGCTATTAGCCAGGACGGGTATGGAATGGTGTCCCTAGCCTCTGTCAGAGGGTGGAGATGGATGGCAGGAGAGGGATCACTTAATCATTACCTGTTAAGTTCACTCCCTCTGGGACACCTGGCACTGGTCACTTGGCTGGATGGACCTTTGGTCTGACCGAGTATGGCCATTCTTATGTTCTTATGATTTAAGTGATCATAAGAGATAGCAGAGTAACAAAGTAAGTTACTGAGCAAAATAAAACAAACATGCAAGGCTAAGCATAATATACTATGGAACTGGTTACATGTAATATCTCACCCTGAAAGATGTTCCAATAAGCTTCCTTCACAGACTAGACTCATTCTTAGTCTGGGCCCAATCCTTCCCCCGGTTCAGTCTTTGTTAGTTCCAGCAGACATCCTGGGTGGTAAGCAGGGATTTCCTCACGACTGATGGCCAGCAGCCTCCTTTGTCCTGCTTCATATCCGTATACAGATTTAGCCAAAAGTGGGAGTCCTTTGTTTCATTTTGACCCCCTCCCAGTTCCTTACAAGTTTATACTTCATATTTCTAACTTCAGTCATAAAAATGAGGGGGATTCCCAAGGGGGGAGGGATAGCTCAGTGGTTTGAGCATTGGCCTGCTAAACCCAGGGTTGTGAGTTCAATACTTGAGGGGGCCACTTAGGGATCTGGGGCAAAAATCAGTACTTGGTCCTGCTAGTGAAGGCAGGGGGCTGGACTCAGTGACCTTTCAAGGTCCCTTCCAGTTCTAGGAGAGAGGATATCTTATTTATTTTAAGACACTTCTCAAAATTCACAGGTACCCATCTCTTGCTGAGCAGCTCACCTGCCTGACAGACCCAGTGCAATATTCACATGATGGGATAGATAATAGGTCTGTGGTCCTGTCAACTCTACACAGCCATTAAACACCTTAGGGCCCTTGCCACAGGGGATGAGTTTCCTCCAGTATTATGAGCCACAATGTGCCACTTTTCTATGCCCTCTGGCTGATGGCCTCCGTCCCAAGATGGCTATATTTCAGTGGCCAATAGTTTGCTCCAGCCACACTGAGGCAAAAGTCCCCTTGGAGTATGAACTGTGTAAAGACCTCAGGAGCCAGCTGTATGTTAATACACAGACACTGTTACTTCTTCCTCTTGCACTTTAGGGCTCTGGTTGTTTGGGGGGGGGGGGTCTTACTTGACTTTTATCTGCTGGAAAGCATGGAGGTGCTAGGGCTCGTCACTGGAATAATTATAAGACATTTTCAAGTTGGTCAAGACAGATTTGCTCCTAGCTTCGTTAGAGAAGTCAGCTGAATTGGTATGCCTGAAACTTTCCGAAAACAATTCAGCCTGAAGCAGATACTCAGCATGGGATAAGAGGGAAGATCCTTTCACAGATTGAAAATTGGTTAAAAGACAGGGAACTGTCTCATACTCAGCATGGGAAATCTTGAAGTTTGGCAAACTTACCATCCTCATCACCATCACTCCCATAACAGCATTGGTCGTTGTGGCATCATCACTGATGAGCAATCAACCAATTGTCTCCATCCCTGATGACCGTGTGTCAGTGCTTGAATCTCCTCAAGGTCCATTCCTGTCAACTATTTTATGTTGTCAATCCATCACTTCTTCTGTCTACCTCTTTTTCTCTTGCCCTGTACTGTCCCTTGCAGGATGATCTTGGATAGTCCAGATGATCTTGTTACATGGCTGTACCACTTCAGCTTGCACTTCTTCATGGTCATGAGGAGGTCTTAATATGACCCAGAGCACTTGGTAATGTCGTTGCAGACCTCTTCATTAGTGACATGGTTGAAGGAGGTGCCCAGGATTTTATGTATTTTTCGTTCAAGTTCTGTCGTAAGGGTCCATGTCTTGCACACAAACAGAAAAATGGAGATGACCAGTGCATGCAGCTGTTTCAATTTGGATTCCAGGGAGATGTTCTTGTTCCTCCAAATTGGCTTTAGCTTTGCCACTGCTGCTGTTGTTTGCGTAGTTCTTGCCAGAATTTCTGCCTTTAATCCTTCATCAGTGATGATTGCTCCCAAACACTTGAACTGTTTCACTGTCTCCAGCTCTTGTCCACTGACAGTGATATATGAGCTGATCCTGTCACATTTGTTTGTCATCAGCTTGGTTTTCTCTGCACTGATTCCATGACATATTTTGCAGAGGTCTCCAATCATTTCACAAGGTTGGCAAGTTCATCTTTGCTACTGTTGGAATGGTGCCAATTTGGTGTGGCTATACTGGATGAATGATGTGAGTATAACCTGCCATGACTTAAACATGGCTGGATGGCTGCAGAGGATCCTGGGAGCAGGTCCCCTTTAAGCAGAGGTGAATCTGATGAAGAACTAGCAAAACCTGCATGTACGATCAATATTGAACCTACTGTCGGTAAATATGAGTGCATGTAAAAGTAAATATCACATGTATAAAGTTCCGGCATGGAGCACAGACTGACTGGTTATAATGACCTTGCAGCAGAATGTCACGTGGAGAGCCAGAGTGAATCATTGATGAGTGAGTAAACGTGGTGTGATCTTGACATGGTGCCACACCATCTTGCCACTTCTAAAATACTCATTAGGAAAAAATTAGTAACCACATGGCCACTGGGCATGCTTTTAAGACATGAGACTCATTTGAGGGAAAAGAATATAAGAATTAAGCAAATTACATTACTGGTTGGTTGGGATTCCTTAATTTTGACATTTGAAGAAGTTTGCAATGCTGCTAAACATGATTCCATGGGCTTGGCTAGACTAACACGGCTACCCCTCTGATACTGTTTCTTACTGGGGAACCAGTCCAGAGCTTGGTATCCTGGATCACTGGTGCTGACCAACTAATTTAAATATTGTTCTGAATCAGTTCTGACATATTATTTATAGCTTGCGTTTTGCAAATGCAGACAGTGAGGGGTCATCATACCAGGGCTGAAGGGGATGCCCCAAACCCCCAGTAATGGTTGAGGGGTGTTTACTTAGACAGTCATGTGAAGATCATGGCTCTGATCCCTGACTGCCAAACACTGTACCTGTCCTCTTCAGGGAAGGGTGTTGAATGCAATGTTATTAAAATAATAGACATGTGGCACTCTGTAGAGGTCCAGACTCACCCCTGCGGCACCTCCTGCTGGTCACCCAGGGAATTAGCTCACCAGCCTCTGGAGCGCCCTCTGCAGGCCGGTGATCCGCCTTATCCTCTGCACTGGCCCCCGTGTCCCTCCCAGGACCCCGGTGCCCCTTGCTCTGGGTGCTGCCCCCTGGCAATACCCTACAGATGTGGGTCTCCCCTCCCTGGGGAACCCCCACCCACTATCCCCACCTTGCCTCAGCACTAGGCCACTGCCTAGTCACCAACTAGCCCCCACTCCCTGGGGCAGACTGCAGTATCGGCCACTCATCACTGGCAAGGGGGGTTTGGACCTGCTGCCTTGGCCTAGCCCTGGGCTGCCCTCTGCAACCCCCAGTACTCCTTAGCCTTCTCCTAGGCCGCAGCCTGGGGCTTTCTAGGCTGGAGCTCCCCAGCTCCTCAGCCTTTCCCCAGCCCTGCTCCACCCAGGTACTCTGTGTCTGGCTCCCTGCAGCCAGGCCCTTCTCTTTCTGAAGACAGAGAGAGACTGCTGAGCTTCTGGCTCCCAGCCTTCTTATACAGGCCAGCTGGGGCCTGATTGGGGCGCGGCCCAGCTGTGGCTACTTCCCCAATCAGCCCAGTAGCTTTTCCCTTTGCCCCAGCCCTCTGCCAGGGCTGTTTTAAACCCCTCTGCAGGAGCAGGGTAACCACCCCGCTACACACTTCCTGTCCTAAAAAGGAATAAATGGCAAATGCTGCTGTTTGGATTATGTATCAGGCTGTGAATAAGTTTGCAGAGGAGCATGAGATCTGGAAACATGAGAAGGAAATTTTGCAACAGGAGCTGGAGAAACTGAGATTGAAAAATGAGGGGAAGAGAAGAGATTTGCAAACTGCTCTGATGCAAAATATAACCAATGCCAAGCATATGGTTGCTTTAACTCAAAGTTGTCAGGAATTGGAATGTGATATGAATGCACAAATGTAGGAAAAAAACAAAAGTATAAATTGGAGGCAAAACAATATAAAGGGGCTGTGTCAGTTTTAACTGAACAGGCTACAAAGTCACCTGTAATAGAAAATCATAAGAAATGCTGTGAAGTGATTAATAAGCTGTTCTCAAGTTGGGATAAAAGGACTTCCCCCACCCAACTCCCCAGGAGCTAGGGGAGAGACAGGTGTGTCCTCCATGTCACTAAACAGTCCCAGATCCTCCCCCATCAGTCCCACACTAATATCCATTTCCAGACTCCCTCAAGTCAACCCCACACTAATATCCATTCCCAGACAGGTCCCACCCCCCATCACATACATGCTAATATCTATTCCCTGATCTCCCTCCCCCATCAGACCCATGCTAATATCCATTCTAAACCCTCCAGCCCATCACTTCCACCCCAGGATGCTAGGGTCCCACACCACTAACCACCCCTCCCCCCGATTTTTTAGCTGGAATGTCCAGTCAAAAAGGGGATCTGTCAGTGTCCAGTTACAGCAAAGTGGGGGAGACACTGTGTCATTAACCCACATCAGCCCCTGCTCAATTGGGCCTGCCTCCTACCAGCAGGCAGGCTCCTCCTCACGCTTCAGAAACTCCCGTTCCAGCCCCGGAACATGTAGGATGCAGCTGGGGTAAGGAAGGGTGTGGAGACGATCCAGCGAGTAATAGGGATAGTGAGGAGAGGATTGAGTGACAGGGGCAGGGCCATGGGGGAACAGGTGGGGCAAAGTGCGGAGCCTCGGGTGTACAGTTACCAGCAATAAGAAATGTGGCAACCCTGTGAGTTGTACATAGATGGATTCCCCAGATTGTCAGGTTGATACAGCACTATGAGGTAAAGAAAGAATTTAATGTCTCCGGTCAGTGATTCAGGGAAGAGAGCACAGCACTATGTCACCAGCCAGATCTCCATGGAGCTTGGTCTGAGAGCCAGAGCACCAGAAGAAATCTTTATTCAATATGAGTAATATGCCAGAGCAGCCTATCTCGGATCTGTTTGGTCCTCACCCCGTAGATGATGGGGTTTAGCGTGGAGGGCAGTAGAATGTACATGTTGGCAACGAGAATGTGGAAATGCGGAGGCACATTGTGGCCAAACCGGTGCGTGAGAAAGGAGAAGAGAGCTGGGATATAAAATGCTAAAATGACACAGAGGTGGGAGCCACAGGTCCCAAAAGTCTTGAGCCGGGTGTCCTTTGTCGGGAGGCTGAAGATGGCCCTTATAATCTGTGTATAGGACACAGCGATAAAAAACACATCCAGACCAATCCCCAAGAATGCCACAATCAGGCCGTAGTAACTACTGATGCGTATGTCTGCACAGGCCAGCTTCACCACGGCTATGTGCTCGCAGTACGTGTGGGAGATGATGTTGGTTCTACAGTATGGCCACTGCCTCGCCAGGAAGGGATAGGGGAGTGCAAGAATGCTGCCACGCAGCACCACAGCCAGACCAATCTTGGCCACCATGTGGTTTGTCAGGATAGTGCAATATTTCAGGGGATCACAGATGGCCACATAGCGATCCAAAGCCATGGCCATGACGACTCCAGACTCTATCGCTATAAAGCAGTGAATGAAGTAGAGCTGGGTGAGGCACAAACTAAAATCGATCTCCCTGGATTTGAACCAGAAGATGCTCAGCATTTTAGGCACGGTGGATGTAGACAGAACCAGGTCAGTGATAGCCAGCATGCAGAGGAAATAGTACATGGGCTCATGCAGCCTCAGCTCTGTCTTGATGATGAACAGGATGGTGGAGTTCCCCAAGACAGCTATGGTGTACATGACACAAAAGGGGATGGAGATCCAGACATGGGCTGCCTCCAGGCCTGGAATGCCCAGCAGGATGAAGGTAGAGGGGTTGTTGAAGTCAGTTGTGTTGGAATCTGACATGGAGTAGGAGAGATGGTGTTCAACTTTGAGGTAGAACGGTGTCTCCTGCATGTACTGTAAATTGCCTTGACTTCCTGTATGTGCGCAGAGTCTAGAGTGATGGTCACAGTAAAAATACCTGGATGGAGAGACAATGCCATTATGAGACAATACATGCACAACTGGAAGCTGTTCTCACAGGTGAATCAAATTGGTCACTCTTCACACACTGGAAAATGACATTTTCTTTATTTGGATATATGAATTCTGAATAATTGACTCTAATAATGCCATTCCATACTTGATTGTGCTCCATGGGTCAATACTTCTTACGCGTCATGGTGTGGGAAACCTTAATAGGCACCAGGAGGAAACATGTGTGTGAATACTGGTTATCCATCATTGTTCCTTAATTGAATGAAAGCCAAGCTACTGAGTCCATGCTGTAGGGAGCTCCCCATTCACCTGCTTGCTCAAAGTGTCAGAGTGGAAAAAATCTGAACTTTTGCTAAGACATGTGCCAGGCAGAAATATCCCAAATAGAACACATCTCAGTGAAAATATCTGGACGTCATTGATAGCTACTCAATGGAAACACCTCCTCATTCACAAAAGTGGCCAAACAAAGACAATGATTGGATGCCTAAGGAATGGGATGCAGAATAACCTGCTCTGGACTTGTGCTCAGTTTTGGTCACCCAGTCCCTATAAAAGATAGAGTAGATAGAAAGGGGGTTTCTAAGACAGGCTGTGAGAATGGGGGTGGCTGCCATATGTGGACAGAATAAAAATAAATAAATTAATGGAGGTATCCTATCGCCTAGAACTGGAAGGGACTTGAAAGGTCATTGAGTCCAGCCCCCTGCTTTCACTAGCAGGACCAAGTACTGATTTTTGCCCCAGATCCCTAAGGGGCCCCCTCAAGGATTGAACTCACAACCCTGGGTTTAGCAGGCCAATGCTCAAACCACTGAGCGATCCCTCCCCCCATGTATGAAAAGTGTGGGACTGTTGAGTTTAGATAAGAGTCAAAGAAGGGGGCATATGATATAGGAGAGCAAAATGAAGAATGAACTGATTGCATTCAAATTGACAAAAAACAGTTCCCAGCCAGTAATAACTATAAGTAGTTAGTGCTTCAAAAAGGCTAATTCCCCAAAGCTGAGGCAAAGTAACAGCAAAACTGATAGGAAGGAAATATTTAGACAGTAAAATGGGAATGAATATTAAAGGTTGTTTAAGAAAAGATTATTAGATACCTAAAAAGCCACAATTCCAGAGTCAAGAAAGCAGAGAACTTAGGAGAAAAACCTGGTTCAGTGGAAAGTGAAGGCAGCCATTAGCGGGAAAACAGAAATGTACAACAAATGGGAAAACGGAAAAATATAAAATCAGCAATACAATTTAGAAGTTATGAAAATTGAAAAAGGACATTAAAGACATCAGGGAAAAATCCATGCTTGGCAGGGCTAAGGATAGAGAAAAGGTGGTTATTAAGTATATTAAGAACAAAAGAATTCCTAGAAAAGGTTTGTGCCCATTCCTGGATTGAGAAAGGAATCTTGTTAATATTACAGAAAAAGTGGATGTTTTCAAGAAATACTTTTGTTCTGCATTTGGAAAGAAGCAGTATATCACATGAGCTGATGAAAACCTTTTCAGTCCATTAGCTGTCAAGCAGGGGGTTAAACAGCATCTACAGTAGAACCTTAGAGTTACAAACACGAGAGTTAGAAACTGATTGATCAACCATACATCTGATTCAGAACCAGATGTACGCAATCAGGCAGTTACTAAGTGACAGAGCAGTCACACATCTCATTCGGACACAGAAGTACACAGTCAGGCAGCAGCAGAGTAAAACAACAAAGCAAATTCCTAACAGTTCTGTATTAAAATAAACTATTTTAAAAAAGGAAAAGTTTAAAAAAAATTCACAAGGTTAGGAAACAGTGGAGAAGCCGGTATGTGATTCATTACAAAAAAGTCTAGGAATATAATTAATGTCAATCAACAACATGGGTTATGGTAAACAGATCTGGTCAAACAAACCCGATTTCATTCTTTAATGGGAATATTTGTTTAGTTGATCAAGGGTATCTAAGGCATTACATTTCATGGGGAAAATATTCAGATAAAAATGAACACTCTAAAATATCAGTAAAGCATACTTTAAATGGACTAAAAACTGACTAACTGGCTGATCTCAGAAAGAAGGTGTGAACAGGCTATTGCCAGCGAATAGAGGTGTTCAAATTGGTGGTCTGCAGGGATTAGTTCTAGGGCTGAAGCTAATCAATATTTTCATCAACGATCTGAAAGCAAATAGAAAATTACTACAAGGCATTGGTGAAAAAACATTGTGCAAAATGGTCTGCGTAATCTAGCAGAGAAAGGCAGAGCAAGGTCTAATGGCTGGATTCTGAATGCAGAGAAATTCCAGTTGGAAATGAGGGCCAAATGTTTAGCACTAAGAATGATTAACAATTGGAACAAACTGCAAAGAGAAGTGGTAAATTCTCCAACTACCCATGTCTCCAGAACCACTTAAACAGCTACAGCAGCCTTGCCATAACACTTCAGTGTAGACAGCACTTACACCAATGACAGGGGTTCTCCCATCAGTGTAGGTAATCTACCTCCCCTAGAGGTGGTAGCGAGGTTGATGCTGTCTACTCCAGGGTTAGGAGGACATAGCTACATTTCTCAGGGGTGTGGATGTATCTGCTGTTGCAAAAAAAGGCAAATGCAATGTTTGTTGTATTAGCAGAGGCAGAGAGAGCAAGTCATGGGAGTGTGATAGTGCTGGTTAGGCCTCAGAAGGAATACGGTGTCCAATTTTGTTCACTGCTATATAGAAAGGTGTAGAGAAACTGGAGAGGATCAAGAGGAGAGTGACAAAGATGACCAAAAGGATGGAATGCAAGTCATACCAGCAAAGGCCAAAGGAACTGGTCATGTTTAGTTTGGAAAAAAGGAGATTAAGAGAGGACATGACAAGTGGCAATGGGTTCAGACTACAGCAGAGAAAATTTAGATTAACTCTCAGGTCAAAATTCTTAACTTTAAGCACAGCAGGACAATGGAAGAGGTGCCTTGGAAAATAATGAAAGCTCTTTAATCTGTTTAGGATGCTTAGACACAAAAATCCTGCATCTTGGCAGGGAATTAGACTAGCTGACCCTTGAGGTCCGTTCTCATCCTGTGGCTCTATGATTCTGTGATATAAAATCCTAGTTTAGACCAGGCCTTAGTCAAACACAAGTCAAGGGGCTTAATACAAGGGTAAGATGGTGAAATTAAAAGGCCTGTGTTATACAGGAGGTCAGACTGGATGATCTAATTGTCCCTTTTGACTTTATCCCTATGAATCTATCAATAAAGAATGTAGATCAGACATTTATATTTACTCTTTCTCACAACACATGAATAAGGGAACATAAGAACATAAAAATGGCCACACTGGGTCAGACCAAAGGTCCATCTAGCCCTGTATCCTGCCTTCTGACAGTGGCCAGTGCCAGGTGCCCCAGAAGGAATGAACAGAACAAGTAATCATCAAGTGATCCATCCCCTGTCGCCCATTCCCAGCCTCTGTCAAACAGAGGCGAGGGACACCATCCTTGCCCATCAAGGCTAATAGCCATTGATGGACCTATCCTCCATGAATTTATCTAGTTCTTTTTGAACCCTGTTATGGTCTTGGCCTTCAAAACATCCTCTGGCAAGGAGTTTCACAGGTTGACTGTGCGTTGTGTGAAGAAATAATTTCTTTTATTTGTTTTAAACCTGCTGCTTATTAATTTCATTTGGTGACCCCTAGTTCTTGTGTTATGAGAAGGAGTAAACACCACTTCCTTATCTACTTTCTCTACACCAGTCATTATTTTATGGACCTCAATCATATCCCGTTGTAAAAGCAAAAAAAAAAACTGTCAAAAAAAACTGCAATGCATGACAGTTTGTTAGCAAAAGTCAGGCTAACTGTAACCCTAATAACGCAAAATTTGTAAAAACAAAAATTGTGTAAGGCAGGTAAAAAAAAAACTGTGTAAAAAATTATTGTAACCTTGTATAAATAAGGTGTAAAAAACCTTATGTAAATAAGGTATAAAAAATATTGTATGTTTGCAAAAATCAAAACAAGTAAAAAATTAAAATATCAAAATGGCCTATGTATAACAAAATGCAGCTGTCCCTCATTATTTCTGTAATGAAAGGTATAAATGCTTGCTGTAATTAGTTACCAAAAAAAGACCTGCTTAGCTCTCTCCCTCTGCACAATTGTAAAAGTTAATAAAGCTTCTGACTTGCTGTACCCAAACAAAAAAGTAAAAACTCAGTTTTTCTCCGACAATTTGGGGGCTCGTCCGGGATGGCAACGCCCTCAGAGGCACCGGCAGTTACTACGAATCGTTCCCCTTTGAATCCCATGGCGCCACAATAGAGGTAAAAGACCTTTTGAAATCTCTATTGGGGTGTCGGAAAAGGACTGTCCGTGGGGCCGTCTGTCCCTGTTGGGCTCACGCCATCCGAACTTATTAACTGTGCAGCAAAGTCAAATGCTAAGCGGCGTAAAAAAATTGTTTGCCGCCCCCTGTATGCATATGCAAGGTGCATAGGTTTGCACCTGTGTTAAGGGGTTGTTACTGCCTCAGCAGGAGGGGTTTTTACCGCCTCAAGTAATGCATCGAGGTACTTAAAAATAGTACCTGAGGTACTTAAAAATAGTACCTGAAGTAAGGCCTTAGTGTGTGTATGTGTGTGTGTACACCAATGTAAATTAAGTGTTACCAAAAAACGCCCAAAGTACTCTGCAAAGTCTTTTGGCTCGTGACCAGAACTACTCTAACGCAAGCCTGGTAACTAAAGGATCTTTTAGAAGATCCGACCCACGGTACGCTGACTCGGCCTGGCATCGTCCGGCGAGGAGGCTGCCTGGGTCTAGGAGTGTGTAAACCCATCTTCCCTCCCCTTTTCCTCTCCGTGTAAGCCACTGACAGTCTGACCATCTCACTGAATGCAACAAAGTAAGCGGCGCCGTCTCTCTAAAATTAGCCGACGCTCTTTGCTGAAGGGAGGTGTAGGAGGTCATGGCTATCCTCGTTAGTCTCTCCTGTGTAAGTACCCTGTAAGAAAAAATCCTTAGTTTATAAGCCGCTAGCGCGGACAGGGCATCCTCCTCCCTGTGTGTGTAATTAGAAAATGGGTGGGGGACAGTCTATGCATTCCCTTTCACCCCCTAAGGGTACCCCAGCTCATTTCATGTACGTACATTATGGTCCAACAACCTGCAGGTATTTAAATAGTTGAAATCTTTACATGCGTGCAAATCCATCTAAACAATGCCCACTAGAAGGTACCTTCAATTTAAATAAACTTAAATATCTCAAAGAAACCCTGGCTTCGCCAGAAGCCTCTAATACGCAGTGGAAGCAATTTGTCTGTTGGTAAAAGAAAGCAACAAAGAGACTCCACGAGTCTCGGGTGCGGAGTCTAAAGGACTCCCAAAAAAAAATTAAAAGTCCAAGTATATAATTTACAACTTAAATGTAAGGCATCCGGCAGTCTTCCTGCTCGAGCAATTCCTTCTGCTCCTCTTTATCCCCAATTAGTTAAACCGAAAAGTAAAAAAAAACCAGCTAAAAACATTGTAGATTTCTTCAATAACATTCAGCAGCAGCAGCCCGTGCCTCCTCCTCCCCCCCTGCCGGGTGTGTCTGCTAACGACTCTCACCCGGCACTGCCAACTTCACCACCGCATGTATCAGCTGCACACATTGTTCTGTCTTCTCCTGAAAAAGAAGCCTCCTCTTCACCACAAAGGGGTGATTCTAATCTTCCAAGTAGCTCTCCCGAGACTGATCCTTCTAAAAAGGGTACCCGTTATTTTACTAAAAGCGTAGCACAGGCAGTCCAGGCTCCTTTAAAAAAACTGCTCGGGACTGCAAAACAGTTGGTTACAGTGCATGCCCTGTGGTCACCAAAAAATCTATAAAACTTGGTAAAACAATTTCCTAATGTCAAAAAAAAAGCCAAAAAAATTTAAAAACAAGCTCCAAATAGTGGTTCAGTGTTATAATCCATCTTGGGCAAACATTAATCAACTCTTACGGCTAATTATGCCAGCCGAAGTTCAACAACGGCTTCCTAGACAGGCAGCTTGGCCAAGGACTGGAAGGGACCTCGAGAGGTCATTGAGTCCAGTCCCCTGCCCGCATGGCAGGACCAAATACTGTCTAGACCATCCCTGATAGACATTTATCTAACCTACTCTTAAATATCTCCAGAGATGGAGATTCCACAACCTCCCTAGGCAATTTATTCCAGTGTTTAACCACCCTGACAGTTAGGAACTTTTTCCTAATGTCCAACCTAGACCTCCCTTGCTGCAGTTTAAGCCCATTGCTTCTTGTTCTATCCTCAGAGGCTAAGGTGAACAAGTTTTCTCCCTCCTCCTTATGACACCCTATTAGATACCTGAAAACTGCTATCACGTCCCCTCTCAGTCTTCTCTTTTCCAAACTAAACAAACCCAATTCTTTCAGCCTTCCTTCATAGGTCATGTTCTCAAGACCTTTAATCATTCTTGTTGCTCTTCTCTGGACCCTTTCCAATTTCTCCACATCTTTCTTGAAATGCGGTGCCCAGAACTGGACACAATACTCCAGCTGAGGCCTAACCAGAGCAGAGTAGAGCGGAAGAATGACTTCTCGTGTCTTGCTCACAACACACCTGTTAATACATCCCAGAATCATGTTTGCTTTTTTTGCAACAGCATCACACTGTTGACACATATTTAGCTTGTGGTCCACTATAACCCCTAGATCCCTTTCTGCCGTACTCCTTCCTAGACAGTCTCTTCCCATTCTGTATGCATGAAACTGATTTTTTCTTCCTAAGTGGAGCACTTTGCATTTGTCTTTGTTAAACTTCATCCTGTTTAACTCAGACCATTTCTCCAATTTGTCCAGATCATTTTGAATTATGACCCTGTCCTCCAAAGCAGTTGCAATCCCTCCCAGTTTGGTATCATCCGCAAACTTAAAAAGCGTACTTTCTATGCCAATATCTAAGTCATTAATGAAGATATTGAACAGAGCCGGTCCCAAAACAGACCCCTGCGGAACCCCACTCGTTATGCCTTTCCAGCAGGATTGGGAACCATTAAGAACAACTCTCTGAGTACGGTTATCCAGCCAGTTATGCACCCACCTTATAGTAGCCCCATCTAAATTGTATTTGCCTAGTTTGTCGATAAGAATATCATGCGAGACCGTATCAAATGCGTTACTAAAGTCTAGGTATACCACATCCACAGCTTCTCCCTTATCCACAAGACTCGTTATCCTATCGAAGAAAGCTATCAGATTGGTTTGACATGATTTGTTCTTTACAAATCCATGCTGGCTGTTCCCTATCACCTTACCACCTTCCAATTTTTTGCAGATGATTTCCTTAATTACTTGCTCCATTATCTTCCCTGGCACAGATGTTAAACTATCTGGTCTGTAGTTTCCTGGGTTCTTTTTATTTCCCTTTTTATAGATGGGCACTATATTTGCCCTTTTCCAGTCTTCTGGAATCTCTCCCGTCTCCCATGATTTTCCAAAGATAATAGCTAGAGGCTCAGATACCTCCTCTATTAGCTCCTTGAGTATTCTAGGATGCATTTCATCAGGCCCTGGTGACTTGCAGGCATCTAACTTTTCTAAGTGATTTTTAACTTGTTCTTTTTTTATTTTATCTGCTAAACCTACCCCCTTCCCATCAGCATTCACTATGTTAGGCATTCCTTCAGACTTCTCGGTGAAGACCGAAACAAAGAAGTCATTAAGCATCTCTGCCATTTCCAAGTTTCCTGTTACTGTTTCTCCCTCTTCACTAAGCAGTGGGCCTACCCTGTCTTTGGTCTTCCTCTTGCTTCTAATGTATTGATAAAAAGTCTTCTTGTTCCCCTTTATTCCCGTAGCTAGTTTGAGCTCATTTTGTGCCTTTGCCTTTCTAATCTTGCCCCTGCATTCCTGTGTTGTTTGCCTATATTCATCCCTTGTAATCTGTCGTAGTTTCCATTTTTTATATGACTCCTTTTTATTTTTTAGATCATGCAAGATCTCGTGGTTAAGCCAAGGTGGTCTTTTGCCAAATTTCTATCTTTCCTAACCAGCGGAATAGCTTGCTTTTGGACCCTTAATAGTGTCCCTTTGAAAAACTGCCAACTCTCCTCAGTTGTTTTTCCCCTCAGTTTTGATTCCCATGGGACCTTACCTATCAGCTCTCTGAGCTTACCAAAATCCGCCTTCCTGAAATCCATTGTCTCTATTTTGCTGTTCTCCCTTCTACCCTTCCTTAGAATTGCAAACTCTATGATTTCATGATCACTTTCACCCAAGCTGCCTTCTACTTTCAAATTCTCAACGAGTTCCTCCCTATTTGTTAAAATCAAGTCTAGAACAGCTTCCCCCCTAGTAGCTTTTTCAACCTTCTGAAATAAAAAGTTGTCTGCAATGCAGTCCAAGAATTTGTTGGATAGTCTGTGCCCCGCTGTGTTATTTTCCCAACATATATCCGAATAGTTGAAGTCCCCCATCACCACCAAATCTTCGGCTTTGGATGATTTTGTTAGTTGTTTAAAAAAAGCCTCACCCACCTCTTCCACATGGTTAGGTGGCCTGTAGTAGACTCCTAGCATGACATCACCCTTGTTTTTTACCCCTTTTAGCCTAACCCAGAGACTCTCAACACTTCCATCTCCTATGTCCATCTCTACCTCAGTCCAAGTGAGTACATTTTTAATATATAAGGCAACACCTCCTCCCTTTTCCCCCTGTCTATCCTTCCTGAGCAAGCTGTATCCATCCACACCAACATTCCAATCATGTGTATTATCCCACCAAGTTTCAGTGATGCCAACAATGTCATAGTTGTATTTATTTATTAGCACTTCCAGTTCTTCCTGCTTATTACCCATACTTCTCGCATTTGTATATAGGCATCTAAGATACTGGTTTGATCTTTCCTCCCAGTTTTGTCCTGACCCTCCTTTCCCTCTGCCAATATAGCCCACATTCCCTCTCGTTTCCGACCCATCTCCCAGGTCTCCATGTTCCCCACTTACCTGCGGGCTTTGCTCACCTGTCCCCGTCGAACCTAGTTTAAAGCCCTCCTCACTAGGTTAGCCAGTCTGTGTCCAAATAGGGTCTTTCCCCTCCTCGAAAGGTGAACGCCATCTCTGCCTAGCAGTCCTTCCTCACATAGCATCCCATGGTCTAGGAAGCCAAAGCCCTCCTGGCAACACCATCTTCGCAGCCAGGCATTCACCTCCATGATGCATCTGTCTCTGCCCGGGCCCCTACCTTTGACAGGAAGAATCGAAGAGAATACCACCTGCGCTCCAAACTCCTTCACCCGTACTCCCAGAGCCCTGTAGTCACTCTTGATCTGCTCAGTGTCACACCGCGCAGTATCATTTGTGCCCACATGGATGAGTAGCATGGGGTAGTAGTCAGAGGGCTGGATAATCCTCGACAATGCCTCCATAACGTCTCGGATACGGGCTCCCGGCAGGCAGCATACCTCCCGAGATGAAATGTCAGGGCGACAGATGGGCGCCTCCGTCCCCCTCAGCAGAGAGTCTCCGACCACCACTACCCTACGTTTCCTATTCGCAGTGGTGGCAGCAGCCCTCCCAGCCTTAGGGGTACGAGGCTTCTCCTCCTTTACTGTAGGGGGTGATGCCTTCTTTCCTGTATCAAGAAGAGCATAACGGTTACCTATTACCACAGCGGGAGGGTTCGGAGCAGGGGTGGAGCACTGCCTGCTGCCAGAAGTAACCAGCTGCCAGTGTCCACCCTGAGCCATCTCCTCCTCCACCAGTGGTGTATCAGCAGTCCTGTGTACTGGGACAGCTACCTCAGCTGTCTCCACATGGACACTGTCCAGGAATTGCTCGTGGATTCGGATGCTTCTCAACCTAGCCACCTCCTCCTGTAGCTCTCCCACCTGCTGCCTGAGAGATTCCACCAGCAGGCACCTTTCACATTGGATGGTCCCCCCAGCCTGGATATCAGTAAGTGGAAATTGCAAGTTACAGTCTCTGCAAAACCACACCAGGATCTGGGTAGAAGCATCCATGCTCAGGCGCTCTGTCTGGCTACAGGCGCAGGTGGAGGAGACAGAAGCAGTGCTGGCACAGGTGTTGCGGGTCTTCCTAACCATCATAAGCCTCCCTCTGTCAAACTCCCGTCTGCAGCCCCCTGTCCGCTGAAAGGGTTGTTTAAGCAAGAAGTTTTAGGTTTTAAGGGGAATAAAGGGAAAACAGATAGAACCGGCAAGGGACCCTCGCCCCTTCCCACTCCCCTTCCAAACTCCCTTGCGAAACTCCCTGTTAGCAGCCCCTGGTCGCAAAAGCTCCCTGGTCGCTTGTGCGCTGCTTTATAAAGCCCTGGCCTGTATGAATGCCCCGCCCACTGATTAAGGCTCAGCCAATTACCAGAGGCTTTTGTACCCAGTCAATATGGGGATAAATGAAATCCCCTATTATAATTGAGATTTTTATTTCAATAACCTCTAATATCCCTGAGCATTTCACATTCACTATCACCATCCAGGTCACGTGGTCGGTAATATATCCCTACCGCTATATTGTTATTATTAGAGCATGGAATTTCCATCCATAGAGATTCTATGGTACTGTTTGATACATTTATGATTTTTACTTCATTTGATTCTAGGCTTTCTTTCACATATAATGTCATTTCCCCACCAGGACGCCCTGTTCTATCCTTCCAATATATTTTGTTCCCTGGTATTACTGTATCCCATTGATTATCTTCATTCCACCAAGTTTCTTTAATGCCAATTATATCAATATCCTCATTTAATATAAAGCACTCTGGTTCACCCATTTTATTATTTAGACTTCTAGCATTGGAGTATAAGGGAACTTTCAATTACATTGACAGTCTGAACATATAACATTGATCAAAGAAAACTGTTTACATAATATATATTTGGCCTGTGGAACTCCTTGCCACAGACATTATTGGAACAAAGATCTTAGGTGAATAGGACTCACAAATGGATTGCCATTGTAGGTGGTGCTGGTGGAACCAACTTTAGTTAAGGTTCTCTGACACCTTCAATTAGGAGACCTCATTTTCAGTTGTTCATAAGTTTGCCAAACAGTAAGCATTGGGACTGAAATTTCTGAAGCTGGGTGTCTGCTTCAGGCTGAATTATTTTTTTTTAAGTTTCAGAGATAACATTTCAGCTGACTTCTCGAATGAAGCTAGCAGAGAAGACGTCTTGCCCATGTTGAAAAATTCTTATCATTGTTCCAGTGAGGAGCCCTGGAAACTCCATCCTTTCCATCAGATAAAAGTGAGCTAACAGCTCCCCTCCCCCATTAACAGCCAGAGCCCTGAGATGCAAGGGGAGGTGGTGACGGTGTCTGTATATTAACCCACAGCTGGATCCTGAGGTGTTTACTCAGTTCTTACTCCAAGGGCAGTTTTGCCTCAGTGGGGTCTGAGTAAACTATGGGCCACGGCCTCAGAATTTGACCTTATGTTATACATCCACTAACACCTCTCATCCTGAAGGATCCCCTCTGCCACTGAAATGCAGCCATGTTGGACCAGAGGCTTTCAACCAGATGGGGAGCCTCAGCAAAAGGTGATATTTTGGCCTGTGATACTGGAGAAAACTCATCACACATAGCAAGGTATTTGAGATGTTTAATGGGTGTGCAGAGCAGAAAGGACCACAGACTTACACTCTATTCCACCATACACATATTACATTAGGTTTGTGGAGCTGGTCATCTCCTCAGCAAGAGATGGGTACCTGTGAATCCTGAGATGGAAGTGTCTTCCCTGGGAATCCCTCTCAGGTAGCCGTGTCCCACGCCTTTCTTACCCCAGAATCTGCAGCAACATCAGACAAGAAGAGAAGTCACAGGCATCTGCACTGTTTATAATATGTCTCTGTGCAATCCCAGGGGGGATTCGCTCAGCCTCTAGGGGAGAAGCGGCATCTGAATGTAAACAGGCCAGAGACTGGAGATACTCTAGCCAATCTTGCTCTTTCCATGTCTGCACTTCTGTGTAAACAGCAAATAAGGGACCTTCCCAAAGGGAGATAAGAACTCTTGGGCTCTGTGCTGAGTTAGAGAGAAATTGGCTGTTCTGTGTATTTGTCTATATTTAAAAAATATAGTTATTGGCTGTTCTGTTTATTTCTGTACATTTTACAATTATAGTTGATTAGTAAGAAAACCAGGGTTAATGTCTATGTCTCCATATGGTCTGATATCCTGTAAATGCACAGGTTGGATGGGTAGATAGTAGATAGACAGTTGTGGAAAAGATGACTGAGGGGAGACATTAACACTTTCTGCCGGCTAAGGGATCAGAGATCAGTAATTTTCATTAGTAACTGTCATCATACTTTCATTTAAGGATCTTCAAAACTCTTAGCAAACAAAAGTCACTATGAACAGATCCTCAATATACAGATAGGTAAATAGAGGCAAAGGGACACGTGACTTGCCAAGGTCACAGAGGGGATGACAAACAGAACCGAAGAGTCCTGGCTTCCCTGCCATAACCACAGTCTCTCTGTCAGTAACTGATTGCATGACAAGTGGGAAATGGTCTAGAAGGACTTATTCATTGGTGGGTGTGACAGACTTCCCCGGAGTGCAACCACTGAGCCCTCTTGCATGCCAATCTGTGACCCCCTCACATTGTGAGGCTGTGGGAAGCCACAATCCTCCCCAGGTCTTGCAAAAATCCATACAGAGACACACCCAGCTACAGTTACATGAAAACTTTCACTAGCCACTCGTTAACCAATAATAGAGAGATTCCAGCCAGTTCCTCCCAGTTCCCCAGGATAGTTCCCCAGAGCTGTACCATCTTGCCCTGGTCAAAGCCTGACAATTAGTCCACCCCTCCCTCAATGTGAAGAGGACAATGCACCAGCCCCTGTTCCTGAGCAGACTTCCTTTACAGATTTCGAACAAACATTGCTAACAACACACTGTTTTAGGTGAAAAGATATAAAACAGATTTATTAAGTACAGAATGATAGTTTTTAAGTGATTATAAGTAATAGCGTAGTGATGAAAGATCAAAGTTGGTTACCTAATAAATAAATGAAACTGCATTTTAAGTTCTATACACTAGACAGGGTTTGCATCAAGCCGTGTCTCACCCTCATGGTACAAACAGTCCACCAATCTTCCATACACAGGCTAGAAATCCCTTCAGACTGGGGCCACATCCCCAGTTCAGTTCTTGTTCCTAAGGTGTTTAAAGGTGTTGACTTGTGGAGGGAGTGAGACCAAGTGATGATGTCCCTTCCTCTTGTCATAGCTTTTGTCATGTGGAGGGAACTTCATTTTTTTCAAGCAAAAGCCTTCAGCAGAGTTAGCAGAAAAGTACAGACACAAGTTGAACTGGTCACATGGCCTTGCATTCTTTGATAATTCATATCAAGGGACATTATTCATATCCTGGCTAGGATGTTCCGAGGAAAGTTCATCAGATGTCGATTAGCTTCTTCTAAGGCCAATCATATTTCTTAATGGGCCATTACCTTGAATGGTTCATCCACTATGTGCTGGCTAGACTGGATGTAACCTACAGTGTGGGTGTTACTCAGGAGCAAACACATTTGAAATACTGGGACATAGTCAATGTTCATAACTTTAGGTACAAAAATGATACATGTATGCAAACAGGGTAACCATATTCAGCAAATCATAACATTTCCATTGATACCTTATATGATATACTTTGTATAAAACACATCATAATCATATCACCATGTTAAATATAGCAGTGCCATGGTATTGCTTTGTAATACCCCACAAGTTCTGTGTACATTGTAACGCTTTGTAGATCAGCCTAGTGATCTCAGAAGTCCACAAGTGTCATTTCTCTGGGTTGCTAGGAAATCTCTCATTGTGTCTGTGCCACATTATTAACCATTGTGCTTTTCCAACTGGTGACAACTCAATACAGATATTTATCAATGCCATGAGCTGATGTGCCTCAGTTTCCCCTTCCACAGAGCAGACCAGGTTAATTATCATTTCCCTGCTGTGACAAGCTTTGAGCTTTTTACAGCTGTGAGCAGAGAAGCAGTATCCTGAAAGGGCTTCTGGTTTACTACTCCTAACATGTCTAAAAACTTTTCACAAAAATCGTAGAGTCAGAATTATAGGACTGGAAGGGACCTCGAGAGGTCATCTAATCCATTCCCCTGCACTCATGGCAGGACTAAGGATTATCTAGACCATCCCTGACAGGTGTTTGTCTAACCTGCTCTTAAAAATCTCCAATGATGGAGTTCCACAACCCTCTAGGCAATTTATTCCGGGGCTTAACCACCCTGACAGTTAAGAAGTTTTTCCTAAGGTCTAACCTAAACCGCCCTTGCTGCAATTTAACCCAATTGCTTCTTGTACTATCCTCGGAGGTTAAGAAGGACAATTTTTCTCCCTCCTCCTTGTGACAGCCTTTTATGTACTTGAAAACTGTTATCATGTCCCCTCTCAGTCTTCTCTTTTCGAAGTAAACAAACTCAATTTTTTCAATCTTGCCTCATAGGTCATATTTTCTCGACCTTTAATCATTTTTCTTGCTCTTCTCTAGACTTTCTCCAATTTGTCCACAGCTTTCTTGAAATGTTGCACCCAGAAATGGACACGATACTCCAGTTGAGGCCTAATCAGGGCAAAGGAGTGCGGAAAAATTACTTCTCATCTCTTGCTTACGAAACTCATCCTAATACATCCCAGAATGATGTTCACTTTTTTGTAACAGTGTTACAGTCTTGACTCATATATAACTTGTGGTACATTATAACCCCCAGATCCCTTTCCACGGTACTCCTTCCTAGGCAGTCATTTCCCATTTTGTATGCATGCAACTGACTGTTCCTTCCTAAATGGAGTACTTTGCATTTGTCCTTATTGAATTTCATATTATTTGCTTCAGACCATTTCTCCAGTTTGTCCAGATCATTTTGAATTTTAATCCTATCATCCAATGCACTTGCAACCTCTCCCAGCTTGGTAGAATCCTCAAACTTTCTAAGTGTACTCTCTATGCCATTATCTAAATAATTGATGAAGATATTGAACAGAACTGGACCGAGAACTGATCCTTTTTATGCCCTTCCAATATGAAACTGATTTATTCTGTACAGAAAGATAGATTTTAAGTGGTTATAAGTAATAAGTGTACCGATGAAAGGTCGTTGCCTAAGAAATAAAGCAAAATTGCAATCTGAATTTGTGATTTCTCCTTTCCAGCTTAGGACCACCTCCCCAGTCAAAGTCTTTTTCCTCTAGCCATGTTTTTAGGGATTGAGTTGTGGTGGAAATGAGGTCAAGTGGTGATGTCACTTCCCCTTTTATATACTCTGCCAGGAGGAGGGAACTTCATTGTCTCAAACAATCCCCCAGCATAGTTAGTGGAAAAGTTCAGGCAGAAGGTGGAGTCTAGTGTCACATGAACTGGTTACATGCCCTTGTATACTTCAGTGAATCATAGTAGAGGCCATTACCCATATTCTGTCTAGAATGTTCACAGGAAAATCCATCAGTTGGGGATAAGCTTCTTCCATTATCCTCATTAATGGGCCACCAACTTGAATAGACCATTCAGTATATGCTGGCGAGAGTGGATGTAAACTACCTTGTGGGATTTACCAAAGAAGAAAAAAAACATTTGAAATACAGATACATAGTTAATATTCATAACTTCAGATACAAATATGCATACAAATAGGAAAATAAGATAAAGTAAATAGAGGTAAAGAGAGGTATGAGAGGTATGCCAATGTAACAATTTCTTACACTGGGTTTATTAATAAACAAAAGTGATTTTATTAAGTATAAAAAGTAGGATTTAAGTGATCAGAAAAGATTACATACAGAACAAAGTACGTCACTAAGCAAAATAAAACAAACATGCAAAGCTAAGCTTAATACACTAAGAAACTGGTTATATGTAATATCTCACCCTCAAAGATGTTCCAATAAACTTTCACAGACTAGACTCATTCCTAGTCTGGGCCCAATCCTTCCCCCGGTTCAGTCTTTGTTAGTTCCAGCAGATGTGTTAGCTGGTAAGCAGGGGTTTTCTCATGACTGGCACTCTCCTTTGTCCTGCTCCCCATCCTTATATAGATTTGGGCAAAGGCGGGAGTCCTTTGTCTCAGTTTGACATACCCGCCCCCCATCTCCTCAAGTAAAATACATGTTTTAAGATGGTTCCAGTATCAGGTGACCTGGTCACATGTCTCTGCGAGATCCCCATCGCCAAACTGCATGGGCTGGCCCACACATCCACAGGAAGGTTACATGAAAACAAAGCCATTCACAGCTTCTGGTTTCTTGCTTAAGAGTCATCAAATTTCTGAAGTATCCTTAATGGCCCTTGCTTTTCATAATTACATAAGTTATACAAGTTTATACCTTATGTTTCTAACTTCAGACAGATATCATACAAGGGGTAATTGGCATAAAGCATATTCCAGTTATTTCATGTTCACATTCATAAATATATTTTCATAAAACATATGGAATGTCCCGTAACAAATACCTCCTCTCCAACCCCCTTCCAAAATATTAATTAGGAGAAAATTAGTAATGAAACACCCATAGGGCATGTTTCTGGGACATGTGACTCCTTTGAGAGAAAAAGTTATAAACATTAAGCAAAGTAAGTTAGTGTTGTGGGGAATTCCTTAATTATTATCTGAAGAGGCCTGGAATGCCATAAGACAGAGTAGGAAAGATTCTGCTGCATGGGATCCTTGTAGGACTTTAAACTAGAGGGTCTCTATGTAGTCAAGGCCTTGCCTCGGGGGATCTTTGATAGACCTGATGACTGAGAAGAGAAGTGAAGAGAAGAGGTCATCATTTCAAATCATTTTGCCAATCAGGATACTGTGTAAGGCTAACATAGTTACTGAGGGTATATGCTTGGGGAATTGAGGCTCACTAAGAAGACATGCATTATATAACCTTAAACTGCTTGTGTAATTCTTTCTCAAATAAGCTGCTGAACATCAGACAAATTGAATCCGAATGCTCATTTGTACTGTTAAATATTCTGCCCATATCAATAGCTTCCTCAGCCCACAATGTAGGGTTAACCCTTCCCCATCCAGTACGGGGCGAATGCGCCCTGTCACACCATCACACACAAAATATGTGACCCACTGAAAATGTCCCTCTTGCTTTCCTTCTTCATCAAGTATCAACTGTGCTTTCTGTTTGTTAGACATCAGCCTCACACACATTACTGGATCAACAGACCTTTTGTCACAGTATCTGGGGAGCCATTCATCCCATCAGTCATCATCATCATCTTCATGGCAAATCCCAAAAGAACGTAGCCTCCTTGCAAACCGAGCGCTGCCTGGCTCAATCTCTGGGAAGGTGATTAAGGGGGTTTGGTTGTATATTTGTGCAGTGGCAGCCTTCTCATTCCACCAAAACTTTTGTTGCCCATGTGATTGCTGGCCATGTAGTGGACTTCCTTGGTATGCCCTGTGATGGGTTGGATCACAGAAACCCCCTGGAAGCTGCCACCTGATGTGCCAAGACTACCTCTGCTCCTGTTTTCCCTGCCAGCTCAGGACTCCAGCACCCTGACTTGCTGAGCCAGACACTCCTGTCTGCTCCAACAAAGACCCAGGGTCTGAATTACTTTCCCCAAAGCTGCAGGTTTACCTGAAAACAGGTCACAGACATCTTCTTGTCTTTAGCACTCAGATGCCCAACTCCCAATGGGGTCTAAACCCAAATAAATCTGTTTTACCCTGTATAAATCTTATGTAGGGTAAACTCATAAATTGTTTGCCCTCTATAACACTGATAGAGAGATATGCACAGTTGTTTGCTCCTCCAGGTATTAATACATACTCTGAGTGAATTAATAAGTAAAAAGTGATTTTATTAAATACAGAAAGTAGGATTTAAGTGGTTCCAAGTAGTAACAGACAGAACAAGGTAAGTCACCAAGCAAAATAAAATAAAATGCTCAAATCTATGTCTAATCAAACTGAATACAGATAAGCTCACCCTCAGAGATGCTTCAGTAAGTTTTTTCCTCAGACTGGACACCTTCCAGGCCTGGGCACAATTCTTTCCCTGGTACAGCTCTTGTTCCAGCTCAGGTGGTAGCTAGGGGATTCTTCATAATGGCTTCTCTCTTTTTGTTCTGTTCCACCCATTTATATATCTTTTGCATAAGGCGGGAATCCTTTGTCTCTCTGGGTTTCCACCCCCCGTCACTGGAAAAGCACCAGGTTAAAGATGGATTCCAGTTCATGTGACATGATCACATGTCACTGTAAGACCCCAAGCCTTCATTCCTCCCAGCCTGACTCACAGGAAGGCTTGCTTGCAAACAGAGCCCCAGTCAATTGTCCTGGTTGATGGGAGCCATTAAGATTCCAAACCACCATTAATGGCCCACACTTTGCATAATTACAATAGGCCCTCCGTGTTATCTTTCATATTTCTAGTTTCAGATACAAGAATGATACATTTATACGAATAGGATGAACACACTAGTAGATTATAACCTTTGTAATGATACCTTACAAGAGACCTTTTGCATGAAGCATATTCCAGTTACATGATATTCACTCATTACCATATTTTTATAAAACCATATAGACTGCACAACGTCACATGCCCAATTTAGAATTTGCTGATCTTTCACTCTAATAATGTGTCTCCAGTATGAACGTTGACAAAACCTCCGCATCCCTGATGGGGGCGGTTGCTGGCTTCAGCTTTGAATATCCTCAGTCCGGATCTTGTGCTGCCCCTTCATACGGAGCAGCTACTAGAGACCATGAGTATTGAAAATAAGAGCCTGGAGTTCCTCAGCCTTCCTCAGCCCAACCCCATTCGCTCCTATCCACTTGAGCTGGGGAACCCATTGTTCTATAGATTTACTGCTTGTTAGCAAGCCTGCTGTCACAACATCCCCCAAAAGGCTGTGGAATGGAACAGCGCAGCAGCTGCTTCTCTAGGACTGCCCACATCTTTCGAGCAGCCTCCAGCCCTGTCTATGCAGCTGCCAACTGCCCAGCAATCACTCCAGACAGGTTAATACCGAGGCTGGTGGCACTTTGCACTCAGCAGGCTGCTTGATGGTCATGGCCAGGGTAGTTTTACCTGGATTCATAACCAGAGTAATGCGCCCTGCTTCGTGCCCAGCCAGGTCAGCTCTCCGATGCAACAATTCACAGTGCTACACCTGCAATTGCCACTGAAGTTTAGGGAATAACAGCGCCTTCAGCGTTTGTAACCGGCACCTAAAGTGGGATGCACATTAGAAGTGGCAGAGACAGAGGGAGGCGTGTGTGTGGGAGGAGTTACAAAGGAAAGGGACGAAAATGCAGAGAGAGAGCGTTGAGATGAAATCCACTAGAACAGGGATTTCCTGCCTCTTCCCTTCTGGGGAGCACTTTCCAATGGAGAGGAAAAAAAAACCCTCCCTGGCCCCAAGCCGGCACTGGCTGGTTCAGGTAGCATTTCTTTCAGGGTACCTGGCTGGATCAATTCAGGAACTGGAGCACTCAGGAAAACACTAAGGGCAGAGGACAGTGGGCCACATTCGCGTGGAGAGAACATTTAGTGAATACCTCCCCAAAGGCTTGGGATCAACCAGCCCCACTCCCCTTCCAGTCACAGTCCCCTCGAATCTGTGTACCAGATCCAGGTTTGCTCTCACAGCACCACTCAAACTCCCAAGGATTGATACCTGCCAGGCAGCTGTGCTTGGTGGACCCATGTGTGCTTTTAAGCTTTCCTGAGTCAGAGCCAAGTTCAGGCCTTGCTTCTGGCTCTGGGTTTCTAGGCCCACTCTCAGGATACAGATTCCATTCAAGAGCCTCCCTCTGGGATCAGAGACCTGCATGCCAAGGCCCTGAGACTAGTTTCTGGCCCAGCCCCCCAGACTCTCCAATTGCTTCAGCACACCCTTCCCAGAGCTGCCCCTTGGGTGCCCCTTCTCCCAGGGGCCACCTCCTGCAGCTCCTGGCTTCTCCTCCAGTTGGAGTCTGTCTCTGTGCTGCAGCCATAGCCCTGAAACCAACGAGTCTCCTCTGCCACGCTGGTGCCCCAGCGTCTTCTGACTGGTCCAGTCTGTGTTTTTAAAGGCCTGGACAAACATCCCCTCTCTCAGTACCCCTTTCTAAAGTGGTTCCATTCCTTCCACACCCACCTCTCTGCAGAGATGCCGGAGAAAACTGATTTTAACTTGAATGTAATTAATCCTTTCTTCTGTCTGGGTGAGAGCTCATTAGGTGCTTAGAGTCATTAATGACCAACCTATTTATAGACAGATGCCTACACCTTGGCCTCCTGCCTCTTAGCACAAGATGTGTGAGCGAAGAGTACAGGAAAAGTCTAAAGACAAAAGGCTATTGATGGTTCATACTATCAAAGGTGAGTTGATAGATGTGACACAGGGTCAGAATGGGTTATGCAACTAGCAGGCTAACTGATCCAAATTCAACGTTAAAAGATATATTAGAAACGTATATAAATGTTAATTAGGGCTATTCTTTATAAATGGGGAGGGATAGCTCAGTGGTTTGAGCATTGGCCTGCTAAACCCAGGGTTGTGAGTTCAATCCTTGAGGGGGCCATTTAGGGATCTGGAGCAAAAATCCATCTGGGGATTGGTCCTGCTCTGAGCAGGGGGTTGGACTAGATGACCTTCTGAGGTCCCTTCCAACCTTGATAGTCTATGATGTAAGACTATCACCAGCAACCACGCACCGCACCATAACAACTCTAACTCAGGAACCAACCCATGCAACAAACCTCGATGCCAACTCTGCCCACATATCTACACCAGCAACACCATCACAGGACCTAACCAGATCAGCTACAACATCACTGGCTCATTCACTTGCACGTCCACCAATGTTATATATGCCATCATGTGCCAGCAATGCCCCTCTGCTATATACATTGGCCAAACTGGACAATCACTATGCAAGAGGATAAATGGACACAAGTCAGATATCAGGAATGGCAATACACAAAAACCTGTAGGAGAACACTTCAACCTCCCTGGCCACACAATAGCAGATGTTAAGGTAGCCATCTTACAGCAAAAAAACTTCAGGACCAGACTCCAAAGAGAAACTGCTGAGCAGCTCCAGTTCATTTGAAAATTTGACACCATCAGATCAGGATTAAACAAAGACTTGTGAATGGCTATCCAACTACAGAAGCAGTTTCTCCTCCCTTGGTGTTCACACCTCAACTGCTAGCAGAGCACCTCACCCTCCCTGATTGAACTAACCTCGTTATCTCCATACTGATTTATACCTGCCTCTGGAAATTTCCATTACTTGCGTCTGATGAAGTGGGCATTCACCCACGAAAGCTTATGCTCCAATACCTCTGTTAGTCTTAAAGGTGCCACAGGACCCTTTGTTGCTTTTTATGATGTAAGAGGTTAAAATAACCCAGAGCCTCAGGTCCCAAAAGTATTGAGCCTGGCATCCTTTGTGGGGAGGCTGAAGAGGGCCATCAGGATCTGGGTATAGGACACATTGCCAGACTTGTGAGAAAGAATGCCACAAAGAGGCCATAGCGACTACTGATGCGGATGTCAGCGCAGACCAGCTTCAGCACAGCCATGTGCTTGCAGTACGAGTGGGGGAAGATGTTGGTTCTGCAATATGGCCATCACCTCACCAGGAAGGAATAAGGTTGCATGAGCATGCCACTGTGCAGTACCATGGCGAGGTCAGTCTTTGCCACTAAAGGGTTTTTCAGGGTGGTGCAATGTCTCAGGAGATCGCAGATGGCCATACAGAAAATTAAAGCCATGGCCATGAAGAGCCCAGACTCCATCCCTGAGAAGCAGTGAATAAAGTACAGCTGGGTGAGGCAGGCACTGAAATCAATCTCCCTGGAATTGAACAAGAAGATGCTCAGCATTTTGGGCATGGTGGATATGCATAGTGTAGCCTATAGGACTAGCTTGCTTGCCTATATATCTTTTCTTATAGTTTAATTGTTTGTTTTATTGTAATAGGTTCATAGGTTTATATTAAAATAGTTTGGCTGTAATGCAAGTGATCTACAGGCCATATCCTGTATGTTGAGCTAAGGCAAAGTTAGCATATCTATTTCTGGGACATTTCACCCAGATAGAAAGGTCAACATACATATGTTCGGGACCTTTCACCTAAATAGGTGGTGATGAGCTAAAGCCTAAGGTCTATATATGGCTGTGAGCTTTAACATAGATAGATAATGGATGGGTGGTATAGGGGGCTTCCCAAGTCCATACCCTTTTCAACCTAACAGGTACACCACAAAGAAAGGACCCCAAACCATAGGCGGATGAAACTAACGAATTCAGAGATTTCCTAATGTCGTTAAGATGTATTTATATGTCATCAATACTGTCATAAACAGATAGTTAAGGGTTAATGCCTCTTTTACCTGTAAAGGGTTAAGAAGTTCACCTAGCCTAGCTGACACCTGACCAGAGGAACCAATGGGAGGACAAGATCGTTCAAAGGGAAGGAGGGAAGTTCCCTTTGTCTGGGTCAGTTTCACTTTTGACTGGAGGGAAAAGCTCCAGAATTCAGCCTCTTATTAAGTAGTGAGTATTAGTGAAGGAAATAAATAGGTTTATGTTTATTTCTTTGTAACCTGTCTTGTGCAATTAGAGGAATCATCAAATTGGGTATTTGGGTATTTTTTGTGTAACTAAGTTTTGCCCAGGGGAACATCTTCTGTGTTTGGAATCTGTTGTCTGTGAGAGTAGCTGGTATGCTAATCTCTCCCAGAGGGTTTTCTTTTACTTTTCTTTTCTTTAATTAAAAGCCTTTTTTTATACCTGATTGATTTTTCCTTGTTTTTAGATCCAAGGGGGTTGGATCTGGATCCACCAGGAGTTGGTGGGAGAAAGGAGGGGGGATGGTTAATTTCTCCTTGTTTTAAGATCCAAGGGGTTTGGATCTGTGTTCACCAGGAAATTGGTGAAGTCTCTCAAGGCTACCCAGGGAAGGGAATTAGTGCTTGGGAGTGGTGGCAGCCAGACCAGATCTAAGCTGTTAATTGAGCTTAGAGCTTCTCATGCAGGTCCCCCACATCTGTACCCTAAAGTTCAGAGTGGGGAAGGAACCTTGACAAATACGTACAAACATAGCAGCCTATGGAGTAAGGGTACCCTGGCATTTGTGGGTGAGGAAATGAAGTTTGGGCATAGAAGGAGGACTCAGGCACCCGTTCCCTATAAGAGAGGCAACTCACCTTGCTAAAGGGAGAGCCTGTACTTGTTCTTCTTAAAACTTTCTAACTTACAAGGTGACTAGGCTAAGCTTGGTTTCCCTAAGCTTTTGTTCTTAGTTTTGTTTATTAGGTTTTAATTTTAAGTTTAAGTTTGTTAAGTAAAACTCTAAGTTAGCTTCGATAGCTCTTAGCCCTAGCTTCTTCTAAGTTCTGCACCTCTCACTCAAGAATTGAGGAACCAGAACTCTCTGGGAATTTCAGAGGCGAGGCTGGTCCTGTGTCTCTTACCACCAGGTTATCAAGGAAGGGAGTGACTATATTAACCTAGGATTTGTAGCATATAACACCATATGTGTTTTTTAAATAGCAGTAATACAATTGTAACTTTGCAACTCTAATTATTTTACCATTTAATTATTACTTCATTTATCTTAATAAAAGTCTTTAAGGATATATCTGTCTCAGCGTGAGCTTCCTGTCATACCCCAGTGGTCCGTTGTAAATTCTGTGTAGCCTGATTTGGATTCAGACCACAACCTTATTATCTTCTGGTTATATTAATTAGTGAGCCTAAAACCCATACTATCCAAATTAATATAATTAACCGCCTAAATCAGGACACAACAGAACCAAGTCGGTGACGGCCAGCATGCAGAGGAACTAGTACATTGGCCCATGGAGGCTCAGCTCCCTCTTCATGATAAACAGGATGGTGAAGTTCCCCAAGATGTCTATGGTGTACAAGGTGCAGAAGGGGACAGAGATCCAGACATGGGCTGCCTCCAGGCCAGGAATGCCCAGCAGGATGAAGGGGGAGGGGCTGGTGACGTTGGTTTTGTTGGAATCTGACACGAAGTAGGGGAGAAGGTGTCCAATTCTGAAGTAAATGGCGTGTCTTACATATACTGGACTTTCCCCTGAATTCCTGTATGTGCCCAGAGTCTAGGGTGATGGTCGCAATACAAATGCCTGGATGGAGAGACAATGTTAATATGAGACACTACATGCACTACTGCAAGCTGCTCTCATCGGTGAAACAGATTGGTTGTTTTTCACACACTGAAAAATGAGATGTACATGATTCAGAGTAGTAAATTATGAACAACTGACCCTACTAATGCCAATTCCATATTTAATGGTGCTCCATTGGTCAACAATTCCTACATCTCATGGTGTGGGAAACCTTCATGGGTACCAGCAGGAAATATGTGTATGGGTACAGTTTTTCCCTCATTATTTCTTAATGCAATGAAACCCAGGCAAGAGTGTCCATGCTGTATGGATTTCCCCATTTACCCGGCTGCTCAAAATGTGAGAGTGGCTGAAAATGAAACCTCTGCCAAGTCATGTGCTGGAGGAAACATCCCAACCAGGGCACACATCAGGGAAAAGCCATCGTTGATAGCAGCTCCACAGAAACACCTGCTCATTTACAGCACTAGCCAAACAGGGACAATGTTTGGATGCCTAAGGAATAGTCTGGAGAATAACTTGCTCTGAATATGTGCTTAGTTTTGGTCACCCAATCTCTATAAATCATTTAGCAGATAAAGAGAGAAATTCTAAAACAGGCTATGGGAATGGGGGAGGCTGCCACATGTGGACAGACTGAAAAGTATCTAGTTTAGAGAAAAGACAAAGAAGGGGGCATATGACAGAGGTGAGAAAAATAAACAATGGAACTGATTACATTCAAATGGACAAACAGAGAACAGTTCCCAACCAGTAATATGGACACTTAATGCTTCAGCTGAGGAAAATTTTCAGGAAAACTGATGAGAGGAAATTCAGAAAGAAAAATGTGAATGAAAACTGGGAGTTATTTAAGAGGAGTTTATTAGATAGCTAAAAAGTCACAATTCCACAGTCAAGGAGGTGGACAACTTTGACTAAAAACCGAGTTCAGTGCCGAAGGGAAGGTAGCAATTGGTGGGTGGAAAGTGATATATTACACAGGAGAGGAAAGGGAAAATGGCCAGTAAGTATTACAAATTGGAATTTATTAAAATTGATAAGAGACTTTAAAGACATCAGGGAAAAATCCATGTTTAGCATGCATAAGGATAAGAAAAAGGACGTTATTAAGTATATTAAGATCAAAAGAAATTCTTGAAAAGTTTTAGCCAAATACTAGACAAAGAAAGGAAACTTGTTAATGTTGCAGAAAAGGTAAATATGTTCAAGAATTTTTTTTCTGCATTCGGAAAGAAGCAGTATTAGATACTCATATCACATGAGATAATGAAATAAATGCAAACAAAATGTTTTAATAGAGTCAAATGCAAAGTTATCCTTTCGGAACAGGGAATGCAGGCCCGACCCAGAGACTAGAGCACTGAATTCTGGAATGCAGAGACGGAACGTATTAAGTGATCACTGTGGACAACCAAGTCATTGTGTGCTCCCATTGCGATGCTGTGGCCAAAAGGGCTGATGTGATCCTTGGATGCATAGACAGGGGAGTGGTGATTTGGAGCAGGGGAAGGAGTTTACCTGTGCATGTGAGATTTATTGATGTCTGATCCCATAGCAACAGCAGAAAGTGATAATTTCTCCTCTCCGTCATCTTTTTCCAGCTCTGTCTGCCTCCTATCTATCTATCCATCTAGGCAATTATCCTTTATTTTCTTTCTAATCAACTATAATTTAGAAATATACACATATACACAAAACAGCCAATTCTTCTCTGACTTACCACAGAGCCCAGGAGTTCTCATCTCCCTTTGGGAATGTCCCTTAATTACTGTTTACTCCTAAACCTGTAAAAATGGCACAGAAGCAGAGACATGCTTGTCTGCAGCCTGTTTACATTCAGATGGTCTCTTCTCCTCTTGAGTCTGAGTGAACCCCACTGGGAATACACGGAGCTATATTATAAATGGAGTACACCCCTGTGTAGGCTCTTGGTGTGGCATGTTGCTGCAGATGCTGGGGTGAGAGAGGTGTGGGACACGGCTAACCAAGGGGGATTCCCAAGGAAGACACTTCCATCTCAGAATTTACAGGTACCCATCTCTTGCTGAGGAGCTCACCTGATCGATAAACCCTGTGCAACGTGGTTGTGATGGGATAGAAAGTAAGTCTGTGGTATTTTCCGCTCTGCACAAGCGTGAGACATCCCAGGGACCTTGTCATGGGTGATGAGTTTTCTAAAGAATAACTGGCTAAAATGTCTTTTCTGTGCACCCCTGCTCATCCTGCCCAATGGACTACCACCTCAAGGCGGCTGCCATTCAGTGGCAGAGGGGATCCTCCAGGATGAAAGGTGTTAGTAGATGTACAATAGAGGGCCAAATTCTGAATCTGTGGCCCATACTTTCCTCAGGCCTCAGTGAGGCAAAACTCCCCTTGGAGTAAGAACGGAGTACAGACGTCAGGAGCCAGCTGTGTGCTAATGCATAGACACTGTCACCCCCTCCTCTTGCATTTCTGGACTCTGTCTGTTAACGGGGCAGGAAGACAGGGCTGTTACCTGACTTTTATCTGCTGGAAAGCATGGAAGTGCTAGGGCTCCTTACTAGAACGAAAATAATAATTTTTCAACATGAGTAACACATACTTTCTCCTAGCTTCATTCAAGCAGTCAGCTGAACTGTTATGCTTGAAAATTTCAAAAAAACAATTAAGCTTAAAGCAGACACCCAGCATGGGAAATTTTAGTCCGAACGCCTGAAATTTGACAAATTCATAAGCAACTGAAAATGTGATCTTTTATTGAAGTGTCAGACAGCCTTACCTACAGGTGATGCCACCAGCACCACTACAATGGCCAATCCATTTGTGAATCCCATTCACCTAAGCTATTTGCTCCAATAATGTCGGTAAGGAGTTCTACAGGCCAAAGTAGGATTATATTAGCAATTACCTTTTCTCAATGTTTTATGTTCAGATTTTCAGTTCAACTAAATGTCCCCTTGTTCATGTTATGAGACACATTAAATATAAATGCCTAATCTACTTTCTTTATCAATAGATCCATAGGGTTTAAGGATAGAAGGGACCATTTGATCATCCAGTCTGACCTCCTGTAAAACACAGGCCAATTAAATTTCACTCAATTACCTCTGTATTGATCTGAAAGACTTTTGTGTGACTAAGGCCTGGTCTACACTACGATTTTAAATCACAGAATGATAGAGCCATAGAGTTAGAAGGAACCACAAAGGTCAGCTAGTCTAACCCCCTGACAAGATGCAGGATTTGTTTTGTCCTAGTCATCTAAGACTGATGGCTATTCACACGTCTTTGGAAAACCTCCACAGAAGGCACTTCCCTGGAAGTCTGTTCCATTGGCTTCCTCTACTTAAATTTAGGAGATTTTCCTGAAATTTAATTTAAATCTGCTATGCTGGAGTTTGAAACCATTGCCTCTTGTCCTGCCCCTCTGTGGTCAGACAGAATAACTTTCCTCCACCTTTTTATGGCAGCCTTTCAAGTATTTGAAGATTACTATCATGTCCCCTCTCAGGGTTCCCTCCCCACTCTGAACTCTGGGGTACAGATGTGGGGACCCACATAAAAGACCCCCTAAACTTATAACTACCAGCTTAGGTTAAAAACTTCTGCAAGGCACAAATCCTTTCCTTCTCCTTGGCCGGTATTGCTGCCACCACAAAGTGATTTGGACAAAAATTCAGGAAAAGGACCACTTGGAGTCCCTATTTCCCTAAAATATCCCCTCAAATCCCTTCCCCCCCTTCCTGGGGAGGCTTGAGAATAATATACCAACCAATTGCCTTTAATATAAGTAGAAACCAGACTCTTTATCTTTATTACACTAAAATCAATGAGGTTCTTAAAAGAAGAACTTTATTATAAAGAAAAAAGTAAAAGAAGCACCTCTGTAAAATCAGGATGGAAGGTAACTTTACAGGGTGATAAAAAGATTTAAAACAGAGAAGATTCCCCTCTAGGCTTAGCTTCAAAGTTACAAAAAAACTGGAATAAAACTCCCTCTTAGCACAGGGAAAATTCACAAGCTAAAACAAAAGATAATCTAACACATTTCCTTGGATTTACTTACAATTTCTTTAATTTTAGATGTATCATTTCAGGTATATTTTCAGGATATGGTTTTACCTGCTTGAACTCTCTCTCTCTGTCCAGAGAGGGAACAAACAAAGAGAACACAAACAAAACCTGTCCTCCCTCTCCCCACCCCTTGCAGATTTGAAAGTATCTTCTTTCCTTATTGGTCCTTTTGGTCAGATGCCAACCAAGTTATTTGAACTTCTTAACCCCTTACCGGTAATGGGAATCTGTACCTTTGGCCAGGAGGGATTTTATGTTACTGCATACATAAAGGTTGTTTCCCTTCCCTTTATATTTATGACATCCCCCATTAATCTTCACTTTTCCAAATAAACATACTGGTTTCTTCAGCTTGCTCATAAGGCTTGAATTCCATCCCTTGCATAACCTTTGTTACTTGCCTATGGATCCTTTCCAGGTTCTCTACATCCTGTCTATACATTGGTGAGCAAAATTGGACACATTACTCCAGTGGAGACCTAACAAGCACCGAGTAGAGGAATGCTGTCACGTACCGTGACTTGCATGTTATACTTCTGCTAATATAACCTAACATTGCATTTGCCTTTTTTGAAACCCCAGAGAGATGTAGCTATATCATCCTAACCCTGGTGTAGACAGCATGAGGTGAATTCTTCCATCTACCGCCTCTCAGGAAGGTGGATTAACTATGCTGAGGGGACAACCCCTGCCATTGGTGAAAGTAGTGTCTATACTGAATCCCTATCGCAGGGTCGCTGTAGCATTTTAAGTGTAAACAACCCTTAAAGCAGATATTCCAGAAAAAAACATCCAGTCTGGATCTGTCAACATGGGGAATTGGAGAATCCAACACTTCCCTTCTCAGTGTGTCCCAGTGGTTAATCACCCTCAGAGCTAAATATTTGGCCCTAATTTCTAGCTGGAATTTGCCTGGCTTCAGCTTCCAGCCCTTCGGTCTTGCTCAGCCTTTCTCTGGTAGATTAGAGAGCCCATTATTACCCATGATTTTCTCCCTCTGAAAGTTTCCACTTGATCATCTTTTTGATAAATTAAAGAGAAATACACCTTCAAGTTTAACGGCCTGGCTTTTTCTCCATCCTCCAATCATTTTCGTGGCTCTTTTCTGCTCCCTCTCCAAGTTTTCAATGTCCTTTTCCACATGTGGACCCCAGAACTGGATGCAGTTTGTTTCACCAATCCCATATGCCGAGGTGAAATCTTTCCCCTGCTCCAACTCACCACTCCATTGTTTATGCATCTGTGGACCACATCATCCCTTTATGCTACAGCGTCACACTGGGACCTCACAATGAGCTGGTTGTCCACAATGTCCCCTAAATCCTTTTCAGGGTCCTTGCATTCCATAATACAGTGCTGTAGTCTATGAGGTCAGGCCTGCATTAGCTGTTCCAAGAGGATCATTTTGCATTTGACTTTATTAAAACATTTTGTTTGCATGAGCGCCACATTCCAAATGTTCCATACCAATTAGTATGCCTGCCCTGGCCTCCTCAATGTATCCACTCTGCCAATCTTTGGGTCATCTGCAAATTTTAGTTGCAGTGATTTTCTATATCCTTCCAGATCATTGATGAAAATATTAAATAGCATCAGGCCTAGAACTGATCCCTGCAGAACCCCACTATAAACCCCCATTCACTGAGGAAGACCTATTAACAACAGCTTTCTGAGATCCATCAGTTAGCCAGTTTCCAGTCCATTTTACATGTTCCCTACTGATATTGTAAAGTGTTCATGTTTTTAACTCAATATTTTCCCCTACTAAATCAAATGTCTCTAAGAAATAAAGGTTCTTTGCATCTGCGTGGTTCCCTTGATCCACCAAATGTGTACAATTGATCAACCAATGTGTACTATCATAAAAAGATGAAATCAGGTTTATTTTACAACATCTGTTTTGCATAAACCTTGTTGCTGATTGGCATTAATTACATTTCTAGACTTTTTTTAACTAATCCCATACCAGTTTTTCGGTTGTTTCTTAACCTTGTCAAATCTTTTATAAAAACACTTTCCCTTTATTTTTTAATACTTTATATTTAACAGAGGAATTGCCATAACACTTTTCTGTGGTTTCTCTTTTTGTTAATATACTTAATAACCTCCGTTTTTTGATCCATAGCCCTACCAAATATGGAGTTTTCCCTGGTGTCTTAACGTCCCTTATCAATTTTCATAACTTCTGATTTCTATTCTTGGTTATCTATTTTCCCTTTTCCCTCTTTGTTACATATTACTCCCCCCCCCCCCCCAATTGCGGCCTTCACTTTGCCACTGAACTGGGTTTTTACGCAAAATTGTTCACTTTCTTGCCTGTGGTATCATGACTTTTTCCGCAAAAGAGCTACCAATTTCCATTCATATTTTTCTGTAGAATTTTTTCCTCCCAATCCATTTGGCTGACAGTTTTCCTCAATTTTGGGGAATTAGTCCTCTGGGAGCATTAAGTGTCTATAGATAGTACCCATTGGGAACTGTTCTCTGTTTGTCCATTTGCATGTAAATCAGTATCATTCTTTATTTTCCTCTCCTATATCATATGTTCCCTTCCTTGTCTCTTCACTAAACTAAAGAGTCCTGGACTTTTCTATCTGTCTGCATATGGCAGTCCCCACCATTCCCATAGCCTGTCCTGGAAATCCCTTTTATATATGCTATATCCTTTATAGAGATTGAATGACCAAAACTGAACACATATCCAGAACATGATATTCTCCATCCCATATCTTAGGGATCTGAACATTGCTTTTGTTTTGTCCACTGCTGTGAATGAGCAGATATTTCTTTGAGCTACTTATCAATGGCACCCAGGTCTTTCCCCTGAACTATGTTCTAGTTGGGGTGTTTCTACTGGCATATGTCTTCCAAAGTTTGGCCTTTTCCACTCTCAGGTATCGAGCAACTTGATGAATGGGGAACACCTTACTGTATGGACTCACTAGCCTGGCTTTCATTGCATTAAGGAACAATGATGGATAATCAGTATCCACACTTGTGTTTCCTGCTGGTGCCTATTAAGGTTCCCCCACCATAAATTGTAGGAATTATTAATGCAGGGAGCCCCATAAAATATGGAATTTTCTTTAGTAGGGTAATTGTTCATAGTTGTTTTCTCTGAATAATTAAAATGTCATTTTTCAGTGTGTGAAGAGCGATCAATCTGGTTCACTCATGAAAACAGCCTCCAGTAGTGCATGTAATGTCTCATACTAACATTGCCTCCCCTTTCAGGCATCCTGGGCACACACAGAAAGTCAGGAGAACATACGGTACATGCAGAAGACACCATTCTGCCTCAGAGTTGGACACCTTCTCCCCTACTCTATGTCAGATTCCAACACAACCGACTTCACCAACCCCTCCACCTTCATCCTACTTGGAATTCCTGGCTTGGAGACAGCCCATGTCTGGATCTCCATCCCCTTCGGCACAATGTACACCATAGCTGTCTTGGGGAACTTCACCATCCTGTTCATTGTAAAGATGGATCAAAGCCTCCATGGGCCCATGTACTATTTCCTCTGCATGCTGGCCATCACCGACCTGGTCATGTCCACATCCACCCTACCCAAAATGCTGAACATCTTCTGGTTCAATTCCAGGGAGATCAGTTTCAGTGCCTGCCTCACCCAGATGTACTTCCTTCACTGCTTCTCAGCGATGGAGTCTGGAATCCTCGTAGCCATGGCTTTTGATCGCTACGTAGCCATCTGCCATCCTCTGAGACATTCCACAATCCTGACAAAGCCTGTTGTGGCCAAGATAGGCCTGGCTGTGGTGCTGCGCAGTGGCATACTCGCATTACCCTATCCCTTCCTGGCGAGGCGGTGGCCATATTGCAGAACCAACATCATCCCCCACTCCTACTGTGAGCACATAGCTGTGGTGAATCTGGCCTGCGCTGACATCCGTATCAGTAGCTACTATGGCCTGTTTGATCTTTTCTCTGTGATCGGAATGGACGTGTTTTTCATCGCTGTGTCCTATACTCAGATCCTCAGGGCCATCATCCGCCTCCCCACGAAAGATGCCCGGCTCAAAACTTTTGGAACCTGCATCTCTCACCTTTGTGCCATCTCAGCTTTGTACATCCCAGATTTCTTCTCCTCTCTCACGCACCGGTTTGGCCATAATGTGCCACTCCATTTCCTCATTCTCATTGCCAATGTTTACCTTCTGGTGCCCCCCTTGGTACACCCCATCATCTACGGGATGAGGACCAAACAAATCCGGGGAAGGCTACTGCGGCTCTTTACCCATAAAGACACCTAAATATTTTCTCCTTGTGCTCTGGCTCTCAGAGCGAAGTTCGTGCAGAGATGGCTGGTGCATGGTGCTGGGCCCTCTTCCTGAATCACTTACTGGACAGTCAGAGAGACATTAAACCCTTTCCTGTCCTTACTGTGTTGTGTCAGGATGATAAACTGGGGAATCAGTCTATGTACAATACACTGGGTTGACACTTTTCTAATTGCTGGTCTCTGGACTCCTGAAACTGCGATCTTGCCCCACCTGTTCTGTCAGGGCTCCGCCCCTGCTGTGTGTCTTCTCCCCAAGGCCCTGCCCTGTCACTTACTCCTGTCTTCCCCTCTGGATCATTTCCACTCCCCATATATATATGAAAGAATATTAAATAAATATTGGACCCAGTCATCTCTAATACTAATATGTTCCCACATCTTGTGGCAAGTCTCTTAAGGAACACTGGTTAGTTTCAAAATTTTAATGTTTATTCTTACTTTGTTACTAACTCTGTAGAGAGAGAGAGACCCCATCAGGACTCCTGGGATCTATCTCAGCTCTGGGAGGGGAGTGGGATATAGTGGGTTACAGTAGGGGGCAGATACATCTGGGGTCTAAATGAAAAGACCAGAATGGCCATACTGGGTAAAACCAATTGTCCATGTAGCCCAGTAGCCTGTCTTCTGACAGTGCCCAGTGCCAGGTGCTTCAGAGGGAATGAACAGAACATGGCAATCATCATGTGATTCATGCTCTGTTGCTCACTCCCAGCTTCTGGCAAACAGAGGCTAGAGACAACATCCCTGTCCATCCTAGCCAATAGCCCTTGATGGATCTATCCTACATGAACTTATCTAGTTCTTACTGGAACCAGGTCATAGTTTTGGCCTTCACGACATCCTCTGGCAGAGAGTTCCACAGTTTGACTGTGAAGAAATACTTCATTTTGTTTCTTTTAAACCTGCTGCCTATTACTTTGATTGGGTGACCCCTAGTTCTTGTGTTATGTCAGGGAGTAAATAACATTTCCTGATTAATTTTTTCCACACCAGTCATGATTCTATAGACCTCTCTCACATCCCCCCTTAGTCATCTCTTTTCCCAGCTGTACCCCCAATGCAACAAACTGACACCCCCATATTCACCACTGTTATATATTTGCAACAAATCTAGTAAAAAATATGTCATGTGAGGTGTCAATGTAAAAGTTATGGTTTGCTGAATATAATTTTGCAGTTGACTATGGATTTGCTCCTGTGGTAACTCCCACAAGGTAGTTTACATTCAGTGTATCCAGCACAATGTGAATGAAATAGTCAAGTGGATGGCCCAACAATGAATACCATGTGCCATGAAAGAAACTTATCCCCACCTGATGGACTTACCTGGGGACATTCTGGCTAGAATATAGTTTATGGCCTCTGCTATGACTCACTGAAACATGCAAAGGCATGTGATCAGCTCATGTGACACTGGCCTCCATCTTGTGCTTGTACTTTTGGTGCAGAGGAAATAAGGAGACTCTCTCTGATTCCTTCAGCAGTTTTGCTGCCGGGGTTCCTGATCAAACTTCTGCCCCTGCTCCTAAGCCCGTTCCTGGCCCCAGCCCCAGCCCCACTCCTGCCCCTGCCACGCTGCTCATTTCTTTCCCCTCCATCTTCTATACTGCAGCCACCTAGGGGTCGTGTCATTTCCCCTGTCCTTGGACAAACCTCAGAGGGCATTTTTTTGGTCTCCCCTCCCTGACCCTGTAGGGGCTGCTCTCTTCCCTCCACCTCCCTATCCCTTTCTGGGGACAGAGAAGGGTTGCGCAGAGCCACAGGTACAGTAGTCATGCCAGTGGTCTGCCTATCTCTGTGGGCCACGGGGTCATAACAGGAGCCCAGCCAGATGATGATCATGGGTCCATAAACCTGTCTCCCACTGTGCTGTGGGATGAGCTTCACCATTTTCTAGTGGACACCTGTGATTTCAAGCATAAGGTGAAGGTCCCTCTCCAGCACTGGGGAGACTTCCATCTTGTGGTCTGGGCCACGAGGGCTGTTTTGGAGGAGCGGAGGGGAACCGGAAGGCAGGACATCCTGGTCTACTGGTGGGCCAGCAACTTCTGTGACTCCCGCCTGCCTTTCAGGGATTGTTGCAAGGCCAGCTGGGGATCCTCCTGCCCATGAGGATCATTCTCAGCCCTCACAATTAACCCAACCATCTTGTCAACATTGAACACCAGAGGCTCTAGGGATGGTCTCCACAGATGCCAGGTGCTCTCCTTCCTTGGTGATCTAGGGTACTCTGTACCTTTTCAACATTGAAGACCAACCAAAAAAAAAAAAAAAAAAAAAAAGGAAATATGGAAAGGATAAAGAAAACACGTAACCCCATCTTCTTCTACAGAGACTCCAAAACCAGCCTTCTCTGGAGTGTAAGGGAAGTTCACAGTCTGTCCCTCACATGCCCCAGGCCTCTTGCCCAGGCCCTGGCTGAGCTGCAGGGATGCCGCGGGTTGGACACTTGCTCTGGCAGTGGGCATATGTCTCAGGCTTTAGGTGTTAAGGCCCTTCTCTGCAGCATCGACCTCACCCAACAGAATTACAATTCCTCTCCAATTCTGGCCTGCAAGGCCTCTTGACTGGGATTATTTCCCTGCGCTGGTCCCTCTGCCCAGGGTCTCCCTTGCTCTCCCCAACTGTACACTGAACCCAGCTCCAGACTGCTCCAGCCCCAGCCCTGACCCCAATGCTGCTGCTGCTCGGCCTCCAGCTCCCTGGACTACTTCTCTGGCCTCTCTGGTTAGGGCTGCTGCAGCTCTGCTCCCATTTGAACTCTCTGGGCTACTTCTCTGGTTCTGGCCGGCGTGGCTCTGCTCTCAGCTCTGCCCAGGCCCCTGCTGTCTCCTTAGCTCAATCCCGCTCTGGCCCAGGCAGTCCCAGCTCACACAGAGGATGGGAACCTCCTGACCTCCAGATTTCCTCATTGGCCTGCCCACCCTGTCAATCAGATTGACCGGGAATGTTGGCCTCTCCTCATTGATTCTGGGGCCTGGTTTCGACCCTACCCCTTCCTTTTGGTACTAGGAAAGGGCCAATCAAAAATCCTCACTGAAGTTTAGTGAGGGGCCAACTCTTAACATTCCTCCTTACTATAAGTCTGCCTAAGCCAAAATGTTCATACCAGCATATCCGGGCCCCATATGATCAACATTTACCAGCATTATATTATATAAAAAAAAACCATTTACAATTAATAAAAGAACATTTAACATATTTAACATCCCATGTCCAATTCTTTATACTATACATGATAATATTCATTAAAGACTACATAGAACCAATAACATAATCATCTCTAAGCTTAATAGTCAGTACACCCTTAGTAGATCTCTGGGACTTTCTTAAGACAGGCGGCTCATTACCCATATTTTCTATTCCCTTCTCCCCAGGTAACACCAGATCAATTTGAGGTATCTGTCTATTTTCATCAGGGTTTGTGTTTGCCCCCTTGGTTTCAGTCTCCTCCGGATATGATGCTCTATGACCCTATGAGCCCTTTTTGGACTAAAAGTTCAATGTTTTAGCTGGTCCCCATGTACCATTCTCTCAGGATCAGGCTGGATAGTGTAAATTGGCAGTTCAGGATTATTGTGAGTAACTACAATGTGGGGATTTGACTCTCACTTCCCTTGTATTTTATTATGACCCAGCATTTATGGTTACAAACTCGTACATGGTTACCACATCTTATGAGATCCCCACTGGACTCGCGATCATAAGTCCTTTTCCTACTTTGGGCTGCATCTTTAGTTTTACTGAGAGCAACTTATCTGGCTCTCTTTTGCCTGTCATGGACACCTTTGACACAGTCATTGAAATTGATCACCTTATCCTTAGAAAAGACCTCTTGATGCTTTTCAGGCAGCCCCCTAAGTTAGCCACCTGTGCAGGAACCAGCCCTTGGAGTGACGCTTGAACTGGAACTGGCAGTCTCCCACCACATCTTTCGAGGAAAGGTAACTTGTGCTCCCTTCTCCTTCCTTGTCACCCGCAGCTCATTTCCATTCTCTTCAAACATTACCTTCACCTGAGAAACCACTTCCTCATCCCAGTGCACCTCTGCAGTTCTGTTGTGAGAATGCAACCCCACAGACTTCACACTTGAGGTTAGAAGACTCACCGGTACTCTTCCTTTGATGGCATTAGTCAGTAAGTTGGCTGGCTAGAGCCTATTAGTTTGGCTTGCTCCAGATGTATGGTCTATAAGGGCTTGAGATCCATTGGTGTTTCCTGGTACCCAGCAGCGTTCATCAAGGATCTTCCCTCTCCAAGGAGGAATAACTGTCTTCTGTCTTCAGCCTATTTAATCATTTCCAATCTGTCCTGCCTGGCCCAGAGGATGACTCTGTTTCTCCTTTTGAGCAAGTATTTTACTCAGCATAGAATTCTCCTTAAAGTGCCCATGATGGTTCATCCTAGTCGTTCCTTCTCACAACTTTTTTGCTATTACTTTCTGAGTCTTTGGCTAGCTGTTCTTCAAATTCTTTTTTTAACCTTCCTAATTATACTTTTAAACTTCATTTGCCAGAGTTTATGCGCCTTCCTATTTTCCTCAAGAGGGTTTAACTTCCACTATTTAAATGAAGCCTTTTTGCCTCTCACTGCTTCTTTTATTTTGTTGTTCAACTACGGTGGCACTTTTTGGTTCTCTTACAATGTTTTTTTTAGTTTGGGGTATACGTTTAAGTTGAGCCTCTTGTAATTCCCCCCTTCCTCTCTCGGTTACTCGGGAGCAGGCAACACTCACCTGTGTGCCTGGGTGCCTGAAACATAAACCCTTGTATCACAGACACGGTGTGAGGCCTGAGGCCTGAACCAAAGTAGCCAGGGCTTTGCTAATATAAATCAAAGTTAAGCTGTGAGCAAGAGGCAGGCCCTGCACACAGAATCTGGCAAGAACAGGGCTGATGCTACAGAAATACACATACCAAAGAGTTATTAGGCATATGTTATGTAAGCACATTGCAGGGTGGTACCAGAACAGCCCAACACTAGCACATTCCCCACAGATAACGGGAACATGCTCACCCATCTTACAGACAGGGTCAAAATTATAATATGATGGATAGGGTTGTTTTGATTGAACCAACATGTACAAGGTAACGGGAGGCCCCTGGATACATCAAAGGGTGGCACCCTGATACGTCAAGAGTGATGTGTTCCTTGTTTGTATCTGTGTATAAAGATGTATCTCAGAGGGGCTGCCTATGTCTGGCCTAGAGGGCAGAAGAAAGTCCTACCACTGACTGAGCTGAGTCCATTGTCAGGGGGCACTCATGTACTAGCAGAACATTTGATAGAGCAGAGCACCATAACGGTGATGTCTGACGAGAGGGTCTAACTCAAAAATACCAGTTATAAATCATATATATCCAATATACTTAAATTAGCATTAACACACCTTTATTTATCAACTTAAAATAACAGGGTATAACCAATTATGAATTTAAATCCATGGGGGCAGTTGAATAAAATCAATTAAACAATATGGGATATAGTGATACATGAAACTTATTTAATTGGCATTTACACAGCCACCATTTTCCCTTCCCTTCCCTTCCCTTCCCTTCCCTTCCCTTCCCTTCCCTTCCCCAGAGTGTATACTCCTCTGGATTGCAGAGTCCTAGACGCTTGCATGGGTGTGCTTGGAGATATGCAACTGGAGACAGCACTCTGTTGGGTCTGTGTATCAGTCCAGCCAAGGCAAAAAGCTGCACAACCCCTCTGATGATTGGAGCTGGCCCCACCAAATGTCAGCAGCTCTGGGTCCTAATTCGGTGGGAGGATCATGCTGCCTTTCCTCAGACTCAGTCTCTCTGCTGTGCCCCTTCCCTTGCCTGCACTTTCCCAAGAAGAGTGGAGGTTACTCACATGTTACAGTGTTTGGCTGCTGTGGTGTTTTCCCCACCACAGGGATGTTAAATTGAATTAGATTATGGTCCTTATTGCCAAGTGCTTCAGCTATATTCACCTCTTGAACCCGCTCCTGTGCTCCACTTAGGACTAATTCAAGAATGGACTCTCCCGTTGTGGGTTCCCTGATTAGCTGCTCCAAGAAACAGTCATTTGAGGTGTGGAAGAAAACAAGTCCTCACTCTACTTTGGTTAGTAACAAGTCAGAGACAGTTTATTATGAGCAATTGCAAGGGAAGATTGCAGTCGGACTGGGGGTCCCCTGACCTTAGGCAGATCTTCCCCCTACAAGCAGTATAAGACAAGTATTTATACTTTCCTGTTACATACATCAACGGCTAATGGTTATCCTTTGTTTATACAAATTCCCTCCAGACACTACCTTATCTCAAGATTTCTGCTTAAGTCCATCCTTATCAAGTTCTGAAAGCAAGGTGAAAACAGCATCTCTTACAACTCTCGTGTTGTTAGGGTTAGGGACCCTTTGTCTTCAGGACACTGAAAATCAGTCAGGTTCTTAAAAGCAGAAATTTATTTATAAAGAAAAAAGTACAAGAATCACACCTACAAAAACAGGATGGAAGGTAACTTTACAGGGTAATTAAAAGATTTAAAACACAGAGGATTCCCCTCTGGGCTGAGCTTCACAGTTACAAAAACAGGAATAAAACTACCTTTGTACCATAGGAAAATTCACAAGCCAAGACAAAAGATAACCTAATACATTTCCTTGCCTTACTTACAATTTCTGTAATTTTAGATGGATCATTCCAGGTATGTTTTCAGGAGATGTTGTACCTGCTTGGTCTCTCCCTCCATCCGGAGAGGGAACAAACAAAGAGAGCCACAAACAAATCCTCGCCTCCCCCTCCCCCCAGATTTGAAAGTATCTTCTTTCCTCATTGGTCTGTCTGGTCAGGTGCCAACTAGGTTATTTGAGCTTCTTAACCTCTTATAGGTAAAGTGATTTAGTACACTGCCAAAGAGGGATTTTATGCTACCCTTCTCTTTATATTTATGACAGACACTTAGAGGAAATAGCTAGTTCACGGACATCCACCTCTCAGTTTTAAAGAACTCTTTCCTCCTTTCTTTGTATAAAGAGCAGGCTCCCAGGCTTTTATCTGCTTATCTCATCCTCCAGCGGCTCTAGTGTCCCAACTGCTTGCCCTGCTAGAATCTGGGAAATGCTCCTTCCTTAGGTGGTTAGCAGCTGTAGCACTGTCGTGGGAGAAGATGGTGTGATGCTGCATGATTGAATATGACAATTTTTATGATTGTTGCTACCACAGTTATGAAATTTTAACAAATCTTGTACAAAGCATGTCATGTCAGGTGTCACTAGGAAAGTTATGATTTGCTAAATCTGATTATCCTGTTTATATGCATGTATAAGAACATATGAATGGTCATACCGGGTCAGACAAAAGATGCATCTAGCCCAGAATCCTGTCTTCTGACAGTGGCCAGTGCCAGGTGCCACAGAGGAAATTACAGAACAGGTAATAATCAAGTGACCCTTCCCCTGTCACTCATTCCAAGCTTCTGGCAAACAGAGGCTAGGGACACCATCCTTGCCCATCCTGGCTAATAGCCATTGATGGACGAATCTTGCATGAAAGTATCCAGTTCCTTTTTGAACCCTTTTAAAGCCTTGGCCTTCACAACATCGTCTGGCAAAGAGCTTCATAGGTTGACTGCGTGTTGTGCGAAGAAATAGAATATCAGGGTTGGAAGGGACCTCAGGAGATCATCTAGTCCAACCCCCTGCTCAAAGCAGGACCAATCCCCTGACAGATTTTTGCCCCAGATCCCTAAATGGCCTCCTAAAGGATTGAACTCACAATGCTGGGTTTAGCAGGCCGATGCTCAAACCACTGAGCTATCCTTCCCCCCAATACTTCCTTTTGTTTGTTTAAACCCCTGCCAATTAATTTTATTTGGTAACCCCTAGGTCTTGTGTTATGAGAAGGAGTAAACAACACTTCCTTATCTACTTTCTCTACACCAGTCAGCATTTTATAGACCTCAATCATATCTCCCCTTAGTCACCTCTTTTTCAACCTGAAACGTACAAATCTTATTAATCACTCCTCATACAGAAGCCATTCCACACCCCTAATAGGTGGGTTTTTTTGCCCTTTTCTGAACCCTTTCCAATTCCAATATATCTTTTTTGAGATGGGGGTACCACATCTGCATGCAATATTCAAGATGTGGGCGTAGTATGGATTTATATAGAAGAAATATGATATTTTCTGTCCTAATTTATATATCATCTTTCTGTGTGAAATACTGAATATTGGTCATGAACTTTTATCAAACACATGTGTTGTGTTCCTGGATAACACTCCTCTGGTAGATAAGGCAACACAGCTATGTGTTGAGGGACTATCAAGGACACTTACCTCTCAAAATGGGTCATAGAAGAAATACACCTCTCTAAGAATATGATCAATGACTGTTCTTGTGAGTCATCAAAGCATGTAAGGACACGAGATATGCTCATGTGACCTGGACCTGGACTCCAACTTGGGCCAGTAATTTTCAGGCACTTGGACTGTGGGCTTTGTTTGGGATAGCTTGTCACAGCTGTACAGTGTTAGAGGGAGCCCAGGCTGGGGGGTCAGGGGGCTGAGTGGTACCCCAGTTCCAGATGGAATCCCAGGAGGAAACTGTCACAAATGTTGCCTAGTAGCCTAGATATAGTGAAGGGCTATAATCCATTAAATGTGGATGTGAGATCTTAACTGTAGTTTCTGCTAAGAACGTTTCATATAGGCCCGGAGTCCACAGCTTGGCCTGGGTGATGGGGGCTGTCTAACAGAGAACAATACATAGCTAAGAGGAAGCTGGGGTAAACAGATAACCTTGTGTGTTTCAAGTCAGTCAGCGGAGTCAGCATAACTCCAAATGTAATTCGGTGTCCTTATCGTGAGTTATAGACACATGAAGCGCTGAGAAAGGCCTCATGGTTACTCCCTAATGCAGGGAGGAGATAGTGGTACAATACCCCTCAGCTCCCAGACAGAGTTCAGGGACAGGCCTAATATGATTGACATGAGTTATGACACCCTCCCCTCAAAGATGTATGCCAATCCTAGCCCACAGAAATGCAAGGGTAAACTTATAAACAATTATCAGAGGGGTAGCCGTGTTAGTCTGAATCTGTAAAAAGCAACAGAGGGTCCTGTGGCACCTTTAAGACTAACAGAAGTATTGGGAGCATAAGCTTTCGTGGGTAAGAACCTCACTTCTTCAGATGCCTCTCATCTGAAGAAGTGAGGTTCTTACCCACGAAAGCTTATGCTCCCAATACTTCTGTTAGTCTTAAAGGTGCCACAGGACCCTCTGTTGCTTTTTATAAACAATTGTTATTGTTAAGTACTAATTACTGCCTTTTGCTTTAAATCTCCAGGAATGTACCTGTTGGTCAACCAGGAGAGCTGCTACCTCATTCCCCTGGACACCAAAATTAGGATTTAACCTATACACTTGAAGAGACATAATTCGGGGGTAATTACCTGTGTTTCAGAATATGTTAATTTGAGCCTTGGGAGGAGCCATTATGTAATTTTTTAGACCATTGGCTTATTGTGCTTATCTTGTCTTGCTGCTAGAACCTATCCAGGGGCTTGGGGAAACCCATCCCGGTTGCTTCTCTCTGCCCGGTGAGCACCCTATATAATCTATTATAATTAATTGCTCTGCAGTGTCTCTGAGCCTAATAAGCAAAGTGACACTCAGCCAGCGCTGTGCGTAATAAACTCCTGTGCTTGACTCTACACAGTGTGGATTTATGTTCCTTCATATAGTGATCAAAAGCCTCATGCAGAGCATACATTAGACTCAGCTTCACCGTTCAGCTTCAGCCCCAGGGCAATGGGTGCCCTGTAGTTCCAGATATGGTGCTGTGTACGTGTGTAAATAGCCGGCTAATGGAAGCTGTGCCATTTATCTCCCTCCCTGTGAGCTACCGAAGCCACCCTGGCCTCTCCACGGCTTTCCCTGGTAACACAGGGGCTTATACTTCTGTCTCTCTTGGCTGTTGTCCTTCTAGCTTCTAAGCTGATCCCTTAAGCAAGACTCAGAGCAAATGGCTCCCAGCCCATCCCCATAGCAGCTACAGGCCCACAGCCGATAGGAACAAAAGGGAATGGAGAGCTTAAGAAATAAGCCAAACAGGCTTCTACCTTCCCTCAGAACTTTTTAGCTGAGCTTTAGTGCCCATAAACTGTATGATGCACAGCCTCACCTGCCTGCCTCACAACCCTCAGATGCTTTTATATGCCTTCATGGCTTCCCTCTCTGCTTCTGATTGCCCTGTCACCAGGTTTCTTGCTACACTGACTGCAGGCTCCTTCTCAGGCTGCAGCAGCCCCTCCAAACCTGGAGCAGAAGAAGCCCCACTGGAGTGGTGGGGGAGAGAGGTGGAGATGATCCAGAGAGTGACAGAGGGATGAGAAGAGGGAGCAACAGTGATGGGGTCTTGGGGAAGAGTCAGGAGAGAAGGCAGAGCCTCCTGGGTCCAGTTTCCAGCAATTAGAAAGATAGTAACCCTCTGAGTTAAGGAGTTGTACACAGACTGATTCCCCAGTTTGTCATGCTGACACAGCACAGTAAGGCCACAAAAGGGTTTAATGTCACTTTGTCCAGTCAGTGATTTAAGGAAGAGAACCCAAAACCATGTCATCAGCCAGCTCAAAAGAGAAACCTTTAGCTCCCTTTATAAGTAAAAAGCCGAAGCAGCCTATCCTGGATCTCTTTGGTCCTCACCCCGTAGATGATGGGGTGTAGCATAGGGGGCACCAGGAGGTACATGTTAGCAATGAGAACGTGGAAATGCAGGGGCACATTGTGGCCAAACCGGTGCAGGAGAAAGGAGAAAAGACGTGGTATGTAAAAGGCTAAGATGGCACAGAGGTCAGGTCCCAAAAGTCTTGAGCCGAGTGTCCTTTGTGCGGAGACTGAATATGACCCTGATGATCTGAGTATACGACATAGCGATAAAAAACACATCCAGTCCGCTCACAGAGAATGCCACAAAGAGGCCGTAGTAACTACTGATGCGGATGTCGGCGCAGGCTAGCTTCACCACGGCCATGTGCTCGCAGTATGTGTGGGGGATGATATTGGTTCTGCAATATGGCCACCAACTCACCAGCAAGGGAAAGGGCAGTGCAAGCATGCCAACGCGCAGCACCACGGCCAGGCCGATCTTGGCCACCACAGAGTTTGTTAGTGTGGTGGAATGTCTCAGGGGATGGCAGATGGCCACGTAGCGATCAAAAGCCATGGCCACGAAGATCCCAGACTCCATCGCTGAGAAGCAGTGAATGAAGTACATCTGGGTGAGACAGGCTCTGAAATCAATCTCCCTGGAATTGAACCAGTAGATGTCCATCATTTTGGGCAGGGTGGATGTAGTCAGTAACAGGTCCATTACGGCCAGCATGCAGATGAAATAGTACATGGGCACATGGAAGCTCGGCTCCCTCTTCACAATGAATAGGATGGTGAAATTCCCCAAGAGGGCTATGGCGTACATGGTGCAGAAGGGGATGGAGATCCAGACATGGACCGTTTCCAGGCCAGGAATGCCCAGCAGGATGAGACTGGAGGGTCTGGTGATGTCGGTTGTGTTGGAATCTGACATGGAGGCGGGGAGAAAGTGTTCAACTCTGAGGGAGAATAGTGTCTCCTATATGTGTGGTAGAATGGTGTCTCTTCCCCTGACTTCTTCTATGTGCCCAGGATCTAGGGTGATGATCACAGTAGAAATGCCTGGATGGAGAGACAATGTAAATATGAGATGCTACGTGCATTTCTGGTGGATGTTCTCATGGGGGAAGCAGATTGGTCGCTCTTTACGTATTGAAAAATGACATTTTCATTATTCAGAGAAATGAATTATGAACGATTGACCTGAACAATGCTAATTCCATATTTGATGCTGCTCCATGCATCAATAATTCCTACGTGTCCTGGTCAGAAGAAAACACAAGTATAAATACTGATTATTCATCATTGTTCCTTAATGCAATGAAACCAAAGCTAGAGAATCCATGCTGTAGAGAGTTCCCCATTCAGCCGGTTGCTCAAAATCTGAGAGTGTAAGAAAACTAAAGTTTTGGCAAGACACATGCCAGGGAGAAACATCCCAACTAGAACACACATCAGGGAAAAGACCTGGATGTTATTGATAGCAGCTCCATGGAAACACCTATTCATTCGCAGCAGTGCCAAAATCAAAGACAATGTTCGGATGTCTAAGCAATGGGATGGACATGTGCTCAGTTTTGGACACTCAGTCTCTGTAAATGGTGTAGCATATAGAAAGGGGATTTCTGAGACAGGCTGTGAGAATGGGGGAGGTTGCCATTAACGGACAGACTGAAAAGTCTGGGACTGCTTAGTTTAGAGAAGAGACAAAGAAGGAGGCCGATGATAGAGGAGAACAAAATAAAAGAATCAAACTGATTACATTCAAAGGGACAAACAGGAAACAGTTCCCAACCTATAATATCTATCGAGACTGAATGCTACAAAAGGGCTAATTCCTGAAAGCTGAAGCAAATTATCAGGAAAACTGATTGGGAGGTAACATTTAGAAAGAAAAATGGGAATGAAACTTGGAAGTTCTTTAAGAAGAGTTTAGTAGACAGCTAAATGGCCATGATTCCACAGTCAAGAAAGTGGACAGTTTTGCTAAAAACCAGGCTCAGTGGCAAAGGGAAGGCCACAATTTGAGGTGAGGGGGAGGGGGAAAGCAATATATAATACATGAGGGAAAGGGTAAATAGCGAGCAATACAAATTGGAAGTTATGAAAATTGATAAGCGACATTAAACACATCAGGGAAAAATCCATGCTTGTTAGGGCTAAGGATCAGAAAAACAAGGTTATTAAGAAGATAAAGAACTAAAGAAATTCTATAAAAGGTTCAGGGCAATTTCTAAAGGGAAAAGTCAACTTATTTATGATGCAGAAAAGGTAGAAAATGTTCAAGAAATAGTTTTGTGGGGGGCTGCTTTGGTCAGACATGAGCCCTATCTGGTAAAGTAACGCTGGCTGGCAAGCTGCTAGCAGAAGGCACATAACAGGAAGCCCCGTAACCACAGCTTGTTAAAAGGCTGAATGCTCAAGTCTGCCTGGTAAGAGCCGACAGACATGGGCATGGAAAGTCCTGTGATGTACGCACACCTGCAAAAGATCAAATCCAGGTGCTCAAAGACCATCCCCATAAGGCAAACAGGTCAGGACAGACATAAAGAGTAAACAGGAGCAGAGAATTTGGCAGGGTAATTAAAGAACATTTATTGAGCCAAGACCTAGATCGGTTCTGCCCACCTGGGTATGTGTGGGGGCTAATGCTTACAATAAAGGGGTAACATGAGTAAACATCTGGGCTCAGTCCTCAGAGTTAGGGAGGAGGGGATTGGGTAATACAGCTTGCAAGCTTGTAGCAACTCTGGTGCAATAAACGGTGGTACCTAGACTGAAAAGTCCAGCCTCTCACTGGATCCTTCCCTTTTTTCTCAAGTCTACCCACAACAGTTTTGTTCTCATTTGGAAAGAAGCAGTATGAGGTAGTCACATCATCTGAAGTGATGAAATATGTTCCAGTCCATTAGCAGTCAAGGAGGGTGTTAAACATTATCTATAGTGACAGGTTTCAAAGTAGCAGAAGTTTTTTCTTCTGCTGCTACTGATAGCTCATCTCAATTGATTGGCCTCTTACAATTGGTATGTGTACTTCCACCTTTTCATGTTCTCTGTATGTATAAATATCTTCTGTCTGTGTGTTTCACTCTGTGCATCTGAAGAAGTGAGCTGTAGCCCACGAAAGCTTATGATGAAATAAATTTGTTAGTCTCTAAGGTGCCACAAGTACTCCTATTATCTATAGTAGAACCTTATCGTTATGAACACCAGAGATACTTACTGACTGATCAACCACACATCTCATTTGGAACCAGAAGTACAAAATCAGGCAGCAGCAGTGTGAGAAAAAAAATACAGGCGAGTACTGAGTTAAACATAAAGTATTAAAATAATAAACGGAAAGTTAAAAAAAAGCATTTGACAAGGTTAGGAAACAATGGAAAAGCTGGACTATTTGAAAAAAAGGCTAGGAATATAATTAATACTAGCGAACAATGGGGTTTATGGAAAACTGGTCTTGTCAAATGAACCTTTTCATCCTTTAATCAGGGCCGGCTCCAGGCACCAGCTTAACAAGCAGGTGCTTGGGGCGGCCAAGGGAGAGGGGCGGCATGTGTGGCAATTCGGGGGTGGCAGGTCCCTCACTCCCTCTAGGAGTGAAGGACCTGCCGCCGAACTGCCGCTGCCGATCGCGGCTTTTTTTTTTTTCCCAATTGCCGCCGCCGGTCGCGGCTTTTTTTTTTTTTTTTTTGCTTGGGGCAGCAGAAATGCTGGAGCCGGCCCTGCCTTTAATGTTAGTACACATTTGGTTGATCAAGTGAACCACAGAGATGCAATAGACTTTGATTTCTAGAAGGTATTTGTTTTGTAGGGGGAAACATTCTGATAAAAAATAAACACTATACAATATCAATAGAGCACACATAAAAAGGATTAAAAACTGGTTAACTGATAGATCTCAGAAAGCAGTTGCTATTGGGCCATTGTCAGAAAAAGGAGATGTATCCACTGGGGGTCTACATGGATCAGTTTTAGGCTAGATGCTATTCAATATTTTAATCAATGACCTGGGAGCAAAAAGAAAATCACTGCAGATAAAATTTGTGATGACCCAAACATCAGCAGAGTGGTTACAATGAGGAGACCAGTGCAGGCGTAACGATTGATCTGGAGTGTTTGGTGAGCTGGGCCCATGCATACAATATCTTTTAATACAGTAAAATGCAAAGTTGTCCTCTAGAAAAAGGAAATGTAGGTCCAACCCAAAGACTAGGGCACTGCATTATGGAATGCAGGGACCCTGAAAAGGATTTTGGTTCACTGTGGACATCATGAGATCCCAGTTTGACGCTGCAGCAAAAAGGGCTGATGAGATATTTGGATGCCTGACCAACCTTGTTGCTTTCTGTGATGAGATAACTGCCTCTGTAGATATGGCAAAAACAGTGCACTGGATGAATGGATAATAACGTGGACAGAAAGCTGGCTAAATCATCTGGCTCAAATGGTAGTGATCAATGGCTTGATGTCTACTTGGCTTCCAGTATCAAGTAGAGTGCCCCAAGGAGTCCTGGGGTCCATTTTGTTCAACATCTTCATTAATGATCTGAATGATATGATGAATTGCACCCTCAGCAAGTTCATGGATATCACTAAGCTGGGGGAGAGGTAGATGTGCTGGAAGATAGGGATAGGGTCCAGAGTGACCTAGACAAATTGAAGGTTTGAGGCAATAAGAAATCCGACGAGATTCAACAAGGACAAGTGCAGAGGCCTGCATTTAGGATGAGGAAATCCCATGAACTGCTACAGGCTGGGGACCGGCTGGCTAAGCAGCAATTCTGCAGCAAAGGATCCGCAGATTACAGTGGACGAAAAGCTGGATATGAGTAACAGTGTACCCTTGTTGCCAAGAAGGCTAACAGCATATTGGGTTGCAATAGTAGGATCATTGCCAGCAGATTGAGGAAAGTGATCATTCCCCTCTATTTGGCATTGGTGAGGCCACATCTGAAGTATTGTGTCCATTTTTGGGCCCCCCACTACAGGAAGAATGTGGACAAACTGGAGAGAGTCCAGCAGAGGGCAACAAAAATTATTGGGGACTGGGGTACATAGAATCTTAGGAGATTAGTGTTGGAAGAGTCCTCAAGAGGTTATCTAGTCCAACCCCCTGCTCAAAGCAGGAGTAACCCCAATGAAATCATCCACCCAATGTTTTGTCAAGCAGGGCTGTAAAAACTCTGAAGATGGCAGTTCCAGCCCTTTCCTAGATAACCCATTCCAGTGCATCACGGCCCTCCTAGTGAAATAATGACTAATGAGGAGATGATGAAGGAACTGGGCTTATTAATCTTCAGAAGAGAAGAATGAGGGGGGATTTGATAACAGCCTTCAACTACCTGAAAGGGGATTCCAAAGAGGATGGAGCTTGGCTGTTCTCAGTGGTGGCAGATGACAGAACAAGGAGTAATGATCTCAAGTTGCAGTGGGGGAGGTCTAGGTTGGATATTAGGAAACACTATTTCACTATGAGGGTGGTGAAGCCCTGGAATGGGTTATCTGAGGAGGTGGTGGAATTTCCATCCATATATGTTTTTAAAGCTCAGCTTGACAAAGCCCTGGGTGGGATGATTGTAGCCTGACCAAAGTTGGGTATATATAATGGTAAATTGAGGATTAACAGGTTCTTGTCGCAAGATCAGACCCAGTAAGATTGCTACTTTCAGTTCCCTATAACTTATAAGTTACTTAAGTTTATCTATACCAAAGGTTATAGGCCTCAAGCCTCACACTATCTATTAAAGCCAAATGTTACAGGATAAAAGACTGTAGGTTCCTTGCATTACTACTAAATATAATAAAGAAGAATAACAAAGCAATGAATATAATACAGGTAAGTTGGCCGACTGGGCTACATGATTTAGTTGGCATTGGTCCTGATTTGAGCAGGGACTTGGACTAGATGACATCCTGAGTTCTCTTCCAATTTTATCTTCTATGATTCTATGAGTATTGGAGCAAAGAGCTTAGTTGAATGGGATTCACAAATGGATTGGGTATTGTAGGTTGCAGTGGTGGCACCAATGTTAGTTAAGGCTGTCTGACGCCTTAAATTAGAAAACCTGATTTTTGGTTGCTTATAAGTTTGCCAATCTTTAAGTGTTTTGACTGAAATTTGCCATGCTGGGAATCTACATCCAGCGGAATAGTTGTTGTTGTTTTTTTTGAAAGATTCAGGCATAACTGTTCAGCCGTCTTCTCAAATAAAGCTAGGAGAGAAAATACGTTACCTGTGTTGAATAATTTTTATGCTTGTTTCAATTAGGATTCCTAGTACCTCCATGCTTTCCAGCAGGTAAAAGTCAGGTAACACCACCCCACCACCTCTCCACTCCTGTTAACAGCCAGAGCTTTGAGATGCAAGAAGAGGAGGTGACAGTCTCTGTGCATTAACACACAACTGGATCCTGAGATCTTTACACAGTTCTTACTCAAAGGGCAGTTTTGCCTCAGTAGAGCCTGAGTAAAAGTACAGGCCATGCCCTCAGTACATCTACTAACACCTTAAACCTGAACGATCCCCTGTGCTTCTGAAATGCAGCCACCTTGGGGCTGGAGGCCATCAGCTGTGTCAGGCGGGGGTGCTCAGGAAGGAATGACATTTTGGCCAGTGATACTGGAGCAAACTCATCCTCTGTGGCAAGGTCCCTGGGATGTTTAATGGCTGTGCAGAGTAGAGAGGACTACAGACTTACACTCTATCCTATTATGTCCATGTTGCACCATGTTTGTTAAGCAGGTGAGCGCCTCAGCAGGAGATGGGTACCTGTGAATTCTGAAATGGAAGCGTCTTCCCTGGGAATCCCACTCAGGTAGCCATGTCCCACACCTCTCTCACCCCAGCATCTGCAGCAGCATCCCACGCCGAGAGCCGACACATGGGGTGTGCACCATTCATAATATAGCTCTGTGCAATCCCAGTGGGGTTCGCTCAGCCTCTAGCGGAGGAGTGGCCTCTGAGACAAGCTGGAGACAAGCCTGTCTCTGTTTCTGTGCTATTTATCCTGCTTTAGGAGTAAACAGTAATTAAGGGACCTTCCCAAAGGGAGATGAGAGCTCTTGGGCTCTGTGCTGAGTGAGAGGAATTGGCTGCTCTGTGCATTTGTGTATATTTAAAAATTATAGTTGATTATTATGAAAGCTAGGCACAACACCTAGCTCTCCATAGGGTCTGACACCCTGTAAATACCCAGCAGGGATGTGTAGATAGTAGACAGATAGATCTGGAGAAATACGAGGGGAGACACGGACACATTCTGCAGACACACAGGGCAATCACTACGGTATCAGAGATGAGTAGTTCTCATAAGTAACTATCATCATACGGTGCAGCACCTTTCATTGAAGGATCTTGAAAACAACTAGCAAATGAAAGTCATTATGAAAACATTCCTATTATATAGATAGGTAAACAGAGGAAATGGTAAACATGACTTGGCCGAGGTCACAGAGAGAATGACAGAGAGAACCCAGGAGTCCTGCCTTCCCTGCTATAACCACTGACTTTCCATCCATAACTGAGCACATGAGAAGAAGGAAATAGAATCATGGTCTAGCAGGGCCTGTTCATTGGGTGGGTATGATTGACTTCCCTGGGGTGGAAGCTGGAATTGGGGTATTTCTAAGCCCTCTGACATGCCAATCTGGGCCCCCTCTCATACGTGAAGCTGTGACAAGCTGTAATCCTATACAGGTCTTGCACTTACACAGCCATACACAGACAGGGTTATACCCAAGTGCAGGTTCATGAGTGGCTAGTGAAGGCATTCATGAAACTGCACTTGGGTATAACCCTGTCTGTGTTTCATGAATGCTTTCACTAGCCACTCATGAACCAACAACTGAGAGTCTGAAGACAGTTCCCCCAGGATCCCAGCTGCGGATCCCAGAGGTGTATAGTCTTGCCCTGGTCAGAAGTCTGACTGGTGTAAGTTTATTGCACTGAGTGCAGCATGTATGATTACCTGCCCTGTGGGCGGGTGGCGTATGTGTGCATTCGGTGCAAGGAGCTCCTGGCCCTCAGAGACCGCGTACGGGCTTTGGAGTCCAGGGAAGTGGAACTGGAGGAGCTAAGGGAGTCAGAGAGGTATGTTGATGAGGCTTTCCGGGACACTATAGAATTGTTCCACCTCCGGTCAGACAGCCCCTGCGCTGTTGAGGAGGATGAAAGGCCCAGGGAAGCAGAGCAGTCAACGGGAGCAGAGGGAAACCTTCTGTGGGGAAAAAGAACTGGGTGGCCTTCTTTATGACAGCCAAAGTAACACCGAAGGCCCAAATTCAGGCCCTCTGACAGAGGCTCGGTATACTGATTGCCATTACAAGAGGCAGTACAGGCCAGGGCCTGAACAAGACTAAGCTGTACAATTCCCTGCCAAATTCGGTCAAGGGTTATGACCAGAGGAGGGAGGGGGAGGGAACAATGCGGAAGGCCTCAGCAACATAATAACCACTTGTTTATGAAATATAATAACCGCTTATAACCGCTTATATGAAGAAATTGCTTCTAGTAAAGGTGAACTTCTCCTGTAGTTCCAGCTAACTGCCAAACTAGCCAATCATATATCTTCTTTGGGTGTCCTGTGATAAACCCCTATGCCCTTAACCATAAAACCCCGGTAAAATAATATGTACCTTGACGAGAAATTTCGCAAATGACGTATTATTTGTACTATGCTTGCGGTTTGAAGGAATAAAAGGAGCCTGCGTGCTGTGCTAAGGGTACTAGTTTTCGGACTGCTACCCCAACGCGTTGGTATGTATTGCAATAAACTGGCCTCAGGCTTGAGTCTGTGAACTAAAATCAATGCGTGGGTGACTTTTTCCATGACACTTCCCATAGTTGGGACCCTCCTTCCAGAAGGAGTTAGGGTATCCTCTTGCACTGAGGTTACCTCTCCTGGGGAGGGAACTCCAGTCACTAGGAAAAGGCAGGTGTTAGTAATGGGAGATTTGATCATTAGAAACATAGATAGCTGGGTTTGTGATGACCGGGAGAACCGTATGGTGACTTGCCTGCCTGGTGCGAAGGTTGCGGATCTCTCGAGGCATCTGTACAGACTTATGTGTAGTGCTGGGGAGGAGCCGGTGGTGGTGGTACATGTAGGTACCAATGACATAGGGAAGGGAAGGAGAGACATCCTGGAGGCCAAATTTAGGCTGCTAGGGAAGAGACTGAAATCCAGGACCTCTATGGTGGCATTCTCAGAAATGCTCCCAGTTCCACGTGCAGGAACAGGTAGGCAGGCAGAGCTTCAGAGTCTCAATGCATGGATGAAACGATGGTGTAGAGAGGAGGGGTTTAGATTCATTAGGAACTGGGGAATCTTTGGGGATGGAGGGAGCCTATACAGGAGAGATGGGCTCCACCTAAACCAAAGTGGCACCAGACTGCTGGCACTTAACATTAAAAAGGTTGTAGAGCAGTTTTTAAACTAGGAGATGGGGGAAGCCGACTGCTTTATTTGTTTCAAACCTGCTGCCTATTAATTTCATTTGGGGACCCCTAGATCTTGTGTTACGAGAAGGAGTAAATAGCACTTCCTTTTCTTCTTTTTCTACACCAGTCATGATTTTATAGACCTCAATCATATATCCCCTCAGTCATCTCTTTTCCAAGCTGAAATGTCCCAGTCTTATTAATCTATCCTCATATGGAGAACAGTATAGCTAGGCAAAAATTTCAGGCACAACATTGAGTCAAGGATCACATGAACTGGCCACATGCCCTTGCATGCTTCGATGAATCATAATAGGGTCTATTACCCTATTCTAGCTAGAAGGTCCATCAAGTGGGAATGAGCTTCTTCCATGACCCATTATTTTCATTGATGGGCCATCAACTTGAACATTCCATTCACAAATTGCTGGCTAGATTAGATGTAAACAACCTTGTGGGAGTTATCACAAGAGCAAACAAATAGAATCATGAAGCAAATCATAACTTTTCCTTTGGCACCTCACATGACCTAATTTGTACAAATGCAGAAGGAGAAACAAGCCCTGCCCCAAGGAGCCTATAAATCAAATTAATACAAGAGACAGCTACTGTGTGCTACAAAACAGAAAGGGGACAGGTGGGGAGATGGGGGGATAACAGCTCTAAGAATGGGTGGTTACATAGACTGCTGTGTGGGACTGAAATGTACAGCCCTGCCCTGGCTTTTAGAAGAATGTCCTGGGCCTTTAAGAGTAGAGCACATATTCAGGGGAACTAGATTGGGGCTAAAGAGAATGGGCCATTGAGTGATGGCTGCACCAGACATACAGCTGGGAGTGCATGCCTCTCCATTAATTTTTGTAACTCTACTTTAGTTCTCATCATGCCTCCCTTCGTAGAGTGGAGACTGTGCCTACTTCTTATGAATTCCCAACCCATGGTACCAGAGGGGAGATGGGAGGAGAGGGCAGAGATAACAGGGTTGTGGTGAAGGAACAAAGGAGACTCAAAGAGAGGGAACAACTGGAAACCTCCAAGGAGTTGAAACTCTCAGGTACTGCACTGGTCTCCGGGAAGGGATCCAGACAGAGTTTTGAGATAGAATTCAAGAGCTGGGGTTGGTGAGAAAGAAGACCAGCAGATGGTGACCCGCATGAAAGACCCCCTAAGCTTAAAACTTTCCCAAGGCACAAATTCCACCTTGAACAGTATGCTGCCACCACCAAGTGATTTAGATAAAGAATCAGGGAAAGGACCACTTGGAGTCCTATTCCCCCAAAATAATCCCCCAAGCCCTACACCCCCTTTCCTGGGGAGGCTTGAGAATAATATCCTCACCAATTGGTACAGGTGAACACAGACCCAAACCCTTGGATCTTAAGAACAATGAAAAATGAATCGGATTCTTAAAAGAAGAATTTTAATTAAAGAAAAGTAAAAGAATCACCTCTGTAAAATCGGGATGGTAAGTACTTTACAGAATAACAAAAGACTCAAAAACACAGAGGATTTCCCCTCTAGGCAAAACTTTAAAGTTACAAAACCAGGGATAAACCTCCCTCTTAGCACAGGGAAAATTCGCAAGCTAAAACAAAAGATAATCTAATGCATTTCTTTCTATTACTTACTATTTCTGCAATACTAGATGCTTAGTTCAGATATGGCTTAGGGAGATGTAGTTTCCCTGCCCTGTTTCCTTGTTGACTCCTGGAGACACAGACAAAAAACCTTCCCCCACAGATTTGAAAGTATCTTCTCCCCTTAATGGTCCTTTTGGTCAGGTGCCACCCAGGTTATCTGAGCTTCTTAACTCTTTACAGGTAAAATAGGAATTAACCCTTTACAGGTAAAAGAGGAATTAACCCTTTACAGGGTAAAGAGGGATTTTATGCTACCCTTAGCTGTATGTTTATGACAAACACTTTTGTCAATAAAACTTTTTTCGGTCAGGGGTGTGAAAAAACCAACAAAACCGCCAGTGTGCTGAGTGCTACGTGAGCAGGTCATGCTTGGTTGGGGTGGTTTGGTGATGTCGGCAGGAGAGCTCTCTCCTATAGGCCTAAAACGGCCATATGGGAGAGCTTACAGCAGTGTATCTTCAGAGGTACAGCTGTGCCACTGTAAGGTCTCTGGTGTAGACATATCCTCAGTCAGTCAAAGGGAGCAGATTATTACACACTTCTGCAGAAATCTGAAGAGCCTTGAGTACAGCAAAAGAGCAAAATATTCGACGTGTAAAAATTTCACCTTTGAAGAGAAAAGTAAAATGAGTCCTTTTAAGAATTCCTAACAGATGTAAGGAGGTCAACGGTCCCGCTCTTTCATGTAACTTTCCTGGCTTATGCACCACCCCAGTGGAATTGGATAGTAAAAGGATATGCATCCTTGCTCCCACTCCCTTTACCCAGAGGCCTGCTTCACCTTGAGGTATCTAATTCTTTTTGAAACCTGTTATAGTATTGGCTTTCAAAACATCCTATGGCAAGGAGTTCCACAGGTTGACTATGTGTTGTGTGAAGATGGTCTAGACAGTATTTGGTCCTGCCATGCGGGCAGGGGACTGGACTCGATGACCTCTCGAGGTCCCTTCCAGTCCTAGAATCTATGAATCTATGAATCTAAGAAATACTTCCTTTTATTTGTTTTAAACCTGCTGATAACAAGAAAAAAGATCAGAACATGCAAAGCACCTTATTTGTATTTCTATTCTCTTTAGGTTCAATAAAGAATAGAGACAACTGTACATAACAGAGAGATTTACAAGCATTATATTATTTTAAAACAATAACAATTAAGAAAAGAACATTTAACATATTTAACATCCCATGTCCATGTTAGGATATAGATATTCAAGCTTGTCTGTAAAGGCCTATACTTTAAGAATTTAGGTATATGTTTATCATTTAGCTAGTTACAGAGGTATAAAAGAAAGAATCTGTGTAAGGGCCTTCTCTCCCTGTGACAGTCTGAGGCCCTGTTCTTAGGCCAATGTCTTTGGCTAAGAGGCAGCCATAAGCTGGGAAGCGAACGGTCACATCCTCACATTCCAAACCAGTCACATTGAAATCAGGCAATCTGGGGCTTTTAGGAAGGTGATCGATCTATCCGCTCCAGAGAAAGGGAAGAGGCTAGAAGATGTAAAAGGAAATTTAGGTTGATAGTTTTCTGTCTGGTAAGAACTCACTTATCAGTAGACACAGCTGGAAAACCCTTATGTCTTTATAGAAGTAGTTGTGAAACCCTCACTTCTGTATTGTTTTGTATGTTTATTTGCATGGTCTCTGTCTGGTTCTGTGATTGTTTCTGTCTGCTGTATAATTAATTTTGTTGGGTGTAAACTAATTAAGGTGGTGGGATATAATTGGTTAGCTAATCATATTACAATATGTTAGGATTGTAAATTTCAGTAAAATGATTAGTTAAGGTATAGCTAAGAATATTACTATATAAATTAGGGGCAAACAGAAAGTATGTTGGGATTGAAAAATAAGGAAAAAGGAACTTGGATTTAAGCTTGCTGGAAATTCACCCCAATAAACATCGAATTATTTGCACCTTTGGACTTCGGGTATTGCTGCTCTTGGCTCATGCGAGAAGGACCAGGGAAGTGGGAGAGTGAAGGAATAAGCTCTCTAACACTAAACATGATAATATTCATTAAAACACAACTTAGAATCAATAACAGATTCATCTCAAGTTTAAGAATACACCCCTACTAGTTCTCTGGGACCTTCTTAAGAGTGGTGGTTCGTTACCCATATTTTCTATTCTCCTGTCCCTGGGTAACACCAGGTCAATTTCAGGGATCCGGCCATTTTTGTCAGGTTTGAGTTTGTCCCTTTGGTTTCAGTCTCCTCGGGATATGTTGCTCTATTCCTCCAGGAGCCCTGATGAGATCAAAAATCCAATGTTTTAGTTGGCCTCACCTTGGGACAGGCAGTTTATGTTTCTGCTGGGTAAGTGAATTGTGCTTGTCTTTGTGATCAGCTGTATCATTGCTCTGCCTAGTGTTAACAATGGTGCCTCTGTAAAATGTTGCATTTTGGCTTCACAAATGTAACCTGAGTATCACAGTCCTCCTCCTTTTCGCTGGACGAATGGCAGTGGCCTCAGAAAAGCAAAGAGGACCTTTTGCATGAATTTATGCAGAAGTCCTTGCTGAAAATCAAAAAATTCACGAGTGACAGGGACAGTGAAAGGAGGGTATATGTCTGGAGAGCGCAGATTGATGGCAAGAAACTGTGGAGTGGCTCCTAAACATTAGTGAGGGCTAAGCAGACTCCATTCAGGCACTTGTAACGCTGTATACGGAGCAGCTCTGCGCCTGCACCCCCTTGCAGTCCTTTTCCCAAAACACTTTCCCTTGTGCCCCTATGTCAGGGGTGGTGAACCTGAGCCTGAGAAGGAGCCAGAATTTACCAATGTACATTGCCAAAGAGCCACAGTAATACATCAGCAGCCCGCCATTCCCAGCACCTCCTGCCCACCGATCAGCTCCTCCTGCTCCCTCCACGCACCTCCCAATCATCTGTTTCGTGAAGTGCAGGAAGCTCTGGGGGAGAGGGGGAGGAGCGTGGGCATGGCAAGCTCAGGGGAGGGGGCAGAAGGGGTGGAGTGGGGGCAGGGCCTGCAGCAGAGCCAGGGATTGAGCAGTGAGCACCCCTCGGCACACTGGAAAGTTGGCACCAGTAGCTCCAGCCCCGGAGTTGGAACCTATACAAGGAGCCGCATATTAACTTCTGAAAAGCCGCAGTTCAGCCTGTATAAAGGGCAGAGCCCATTGCACGGCACTCCAGACAGCAAGGCTGCATGTGACACCTGTATATACATAAATCTGTAATGATTCCAGACCCCCCACCACCACCTTCCTCCACTCTTCCCCCACACTGCACAGATGTATTACCCCAAGTGTGTCTCCAACTTTTTTTAAATATTAATAAATGCATTTTTTGTTTGAAAGCGTTCTTTATTGCATTAATTGAAAGCAAGCAAAGTGCAGAAAAGCCACAGGCATTGCTAATCAGTGCATCATATGGAGTAATAACAGACACCTCATAGCACTGGGACCACTGCACTCCCATGCATGGCACCAAACATGACTGGTTTTCAGCAACGAATTGCTGCCTCAGGGCAATTCTGATCCTCACAGCCCTGCGCTGGGGCCCTCTAATAGCCCTGTTCTCTGGCTGTTCAAATTCAGCCTCCAAGTGCTGAGCCTCAGCGGTCTATGCCTGAGTGAGCTGCTGTCAAGGCTCCCCATGTATGACTTCATGAGCCACGGCATCAAGGGGTACGTGGGGTCTCCCAGGATCACAATGGGCATTTCGACTTCCCCTCCAGTGATCTGCTTCTCCGGGAAAAAGGATCAGCTTGCAGCTTCCTGAACAGACCTGTGTTCCAAAAGATTTGTGTGTCATGTATCTTTCTGGACCAACCTGCATTAATCATAGAATCATAGAATATCAGGGTTGGAAGGGACCTCAGGAGGTCATCTAGTCCAACCCCCGGCTCAAAGCGGGACCAATTCCCAACTAAATCATCCATAATGTCCATGAAATGCCCACGTTCATCCACAAGCGCCTGTAGAACCATCGAGAAATACGCCTTCCTATTAATGTATTCAGAGGCTAGGTGGTCTGGTGTCAGAATGGGAATGTGCATGCCATTTATCGCCTCTCCACAGTTAGGGAACCCATCTCTGCAAAGCCACTCACAATGTCACACACATTGCCCAGAGTCAAGTTTTTTTTTCTGAGCAGGATGTGATTAATGGCCCTGCAAACTTGCATAAACATGAGTCCAACGATCGATTTCCCCACTCTGAATTGGTTAGCTACTGATTGGTAGCTCTTTGGAGTAGGCAGCTTCCACAGTGCGATCACCATGCGCTTCTCCATCATCAGGGCAGCTCTCATTCTCCTGTCCTTGCATCACAGGGTGGGGCCAGCTCATCACAGTCCCATGCAAGTGCTTTTTTCATACAAAAGTTCTGCACCCACTGATCATCATCCCAGACTTGCATGGTGATATAGTCTTCATTAATGATCTTGAGGATGGCATGGATTGCACCCTCTGCAAGTTTGCAGATGGCACTAAACTGGGAGGAGTGATAGATATGCTGGAGGGTATCTATAGCATACAGAGGGACCTAGACAAATTAGAGGATTGGGCAAAAAGTAATCTGATGAGGTTCAACAAGGACAAGTGGAGAGTCCTGCACATAGGACGGAAGAATCTCATGTACTGCTACAGACTAGGGACCGAGTGGCTAGGCAGCAGTTCTGCAGAAAAGGACCTAGGGGACGAGAACCTGGATATGAGTCAACAGTGTGCCCTTGTTGCCAAGAAGGCTAATGTCTTTTTGGGCTGTATAAGTAGGAGCATTGCCAGCAGATTGAGGGATGTGATCATTCCCCTCTATTCGGCATTGGTGAGGCCTCATCTGGAGTACTGTGTCCAGTTTTGGGCCCTACACTGCAAGAAGGATGTGCAAAAATTGGAAAGAGTCTAGCAGACGGCAACAAAAATTATTAGGGGTCTGGAGCACATAATTTATGAGGAGAGGCTGAGGGAACTGAGATTGTTTAATCTGCAGAAGAGAAAAATGAGGGGGGATTTTACAGTTGCTTTCAACTACCTGAAAGGGGGTTCCAAAGAGGATGGATCTAGACTGTTCTCAGTGGTAGCAGATGACAGAACAAGAAGTAATGGTCTCAAGTTGAAGTGGGGGAGGTTTAGGTTGGATATTACGAAAAACTTTTTCACTAGGAGGGTGGTAAAGCACTGGAATGGGTTATCTAGAGAGATGGTGGAAAGGTCAGGCTTCACAAAGTCCTGGCTGGGATGATTTACTTGGGGATTGGTCCAGCTTTAGCAGGGGGTTGGACTAAATAACCTCCTGAGGTCCCTTCTAACGCTAATAGTTTATGATTCTATGATCCCAACACTCAGTGCTTGTTTCCTGAGCCCAAAAATGGTGTTCGACTGTGGTCAGCAAGTCCGTGAATGCCTCAAGCAATCTCGTGTTGTCTCAACTACATGTGTCAACAACTTCATAGTGTACTTAGATTTCCAGAAAGCCTTTGACAAGGTCCCTCACCAAAGGCTCTTATGTAAATTAAGCTGCCATGGGATAAAAGGGAAGGTCCTTTCATGGATTGAGAATGGTTAAAAGACCGGGAACAAGGGGTAGGAATTAATGGTAAATTCTCAGAATGGAGAGGGGTAACTAGTGGTGTTCCCCAAGGGTCAGTCCTCGGACAGATCCTATTCAACTTATGCATAAATGATCTGGAGAAAGGGGTAAACAGTGAGGTGGCAAAGTTTGCAGATGATACTAAACTGCTAAAGATAGTTAAGACCAAAGCAGACTGTGAAGAACTTCAAAAAGATCTCACAAAGCTAAGTGATTGGGCAACAAAATGGCAAATGAAAATTAATGTGGATAAATGTTAAGTAATGCACATTGGGAAAAATAACCCCAACTATACATACAATATGATGCGGGCTAATTTAGCTACAACAAGTCAGGAAAAAGATCTTGGAGTCATCGTGGATAGTTCTCTGAAAATGTCCACGCAGTGTGCAGAGGCGGTCAAAAAGGCAAACAGGATGTTAGGAATCATTAAAAGGGGATAGAGAATAAGACTGAGAATATATTATTGCCCTTATATAAATCAATGGTACGCCCTCATCTCGAATACTGCGTACAGATGTGGTCTCCTCATCTCAAAAAAGATATACTGGCACTAGAAAAGGTTCAGAGAAGGGCAACTAAAATGATTAGGGGTTTGGAACGGGTCCCATATGAGGAGAGATTAAAGAGGATAGGACTCTACAGCTCGGAAAAGAGGAGACTAAGGGGGGATAAGATAGAGGTATATAAAATCATGAGTGATGTGGAGAAAGTGGATAAGGAAAAGTTATTTACTTATTCCCATAATACAAGAACTAGGGGTCTTCAAATGAAATTAATAGGCAGCAGGTTTAAAACAAATAAAAGGAAGTTCTTCTTTACGCAGTGCACAGTCAACTTGTGGAACTCCTTACCTGAGGAGGTTGTGAAGGCTAGGACTATAACAGAGTTTAAAAGAGAACTGGATAAATTCATGATGGTTAAGTCCATTAATGGCTATTAGCCAGGACGGGTAAGGAATGGTGTCCCTAGCCTCTGTCTGTCAGAGGGTGAAGATGGATGGCAGGAGAGAGATCACTTGATCATTGCCTGTTAGGTTCACTCCCTCTGGGGCACCTGGCATTGGCCACTGTTGATAGACAGGATACTGGGATAGATGGACCTTTGGTCTGACCCAGTACGGCCTTTCTTATGTTCTTATGTTCTTATGTTCATCGGACTCCTCATCCTCACTTTGCCGTTTAAGGAGTATCTGGACTGCCATTCATGAGGCGTTAGTGAGACCCATCAGCATATTCATCAACAGTTCAGGATCTGGTCCCGAAGACTGAAAAGGTGGACAGAGTGTGCAGTTCAAAAACTGTTGAAAGATGGCACCAAATGCGGATGGAAGGAAAAGGACTGCTGGGATGCGAACCGATGCACGATGGGGCATTAGGACAGGACCCAGGTTGCCCCATGACCCTCTGCCCCCTTCCCACAAACTCGGTGGCTGAAGGGGAAGGAGATTCTCTGTGGGAGACCTGCCCAGAGTGCACCTCTCTGAATGCCGCTGCAAGTGCTGCAAGTGCCGCAAGTCTGGCCAGGCCATTGCACTGGCAGCTCACAGTGTGAACACACAGCAGCCCTATCCCTGCAGCGCTCTCTGAGGGGGGTTAACTCCCGGACCGTTACATCTGCAGGTGTGGACATAGCCTTAGTCCGTTCCGTTTTGAAAACCCTTCAATGAAGGGTGCTCCACAGTATCATGGTAGAGAGATGTATTGATCTCTGATACCATAGCGACAGCCCCACATGGCCTTAGAAAGTTCTCATGTCTCCCCTCAGTCATCTTTCTCCAGATCTGTCTGTCTCCAATCTATCCATCCAACCTGGGCATTCACAGGGTACCAAAGCCATGGAGAGCCAGGCATTATCCCTTATTTTCTTTCTAATCGACTGTATTTTATAAATATACACAAATACACAAAACAGCCAATTCCTCCCTGACTCAGCACAGAGCTCAGGAGTTCTCATCTCCCTTTGGGAAGGTTCCTTAATTACTGTTTACTCCTAAAGCTGGATAGTTAGCACACAAGTGGAGACATGCTTGTCTATAGCTTGTTTACATTCAGATGCTCTCTCCTCCTCTACAGGCTGAGCGAACCCCCCTGGGAATACACAGAGCTATATTATAAACTGTGAGCACCCCTGTGTCAGCTCTCGGCATGGGATGCTGCTGCAGATGCTGGGGTGAGAGAGGTGCGGGTCACGGCTAGCTGAGGGGGATTCCCAGGGAGGACACTTCCGTCTCAGAATTCACAGGTACCCATCTCTTGCTGAGGAGCTCACCTGCTCGACAAACCCAGTGTAACGTGGGTATGGAGGGATAGAGAGTAAGTCTGTGGTCCTTTCTGCTCTGCACAGCCATGACACATCCCAGGGCCCTTGCCATAATTGCTGAGTTGCCAAAGAATCACTGGTCAAAATGTCACTCTTTTGTGTGTACCCCTGCACTAGAGTTAGTGCATTTCAGTGGCACAGTGAATCCTTCAGGATGAAAGATGTTAGTAGATGTGTAATAGAAGGGCAAATTCTGAGAGCACGGCCTATACTTCGCTCAGGCCCCAGTGAGTCAAATCTCCCCTTGGAGCAACAACTGAGTAGAGACATCAGGAGCCAGCTGTGTGCTTATACACAGACACTGTCACCCTCTCCTCTTGCATTTCAGGGCTCTGTCTGTTAATGGGGCAGGGGGACAGGGGCTGTTACCTGACTTTTATCTGCTGGAAAGATTAGAGGTGCTAGGGCTCCTCACTAGAACAATTTTTCAACATGAGTAACACATACTTTCTCCTAGCTTCATTCGAGAAGTCGGCTGAAATGTTATGCCTGAAACTTTCAAAAAACAATTCAGCTCGGTCCTTTTTTGTTTTCAGATCATTGACGATCTCCTGGTTAAGTCATTGTCGTCTCTTGCCATGCTTCCTATCTTTCCTACGCAGTGGGATAGTTTTCTCTTGTGCCCTTAATAATGTCTCCGAAAAACTGCCAGCTGTCTTCTGTTGTTTTTCCCCTTAGACTTGCTTCCCATGAGATCTTACCTACCAACTCCTTGAGTTTGCTAAAGTTGCCTTCTTGAAATCTATTGTCTTTATTTTGCTGTTTTCCCTCCTACCATTCCTTAGAATCATGAACTCTATCTTTTCATGATCACCTTCCCCCAAACTGCCTTCCACTTTCAAATTCTCAACCAGTTCCTCCTCCTTTGTCAAAAACAAGTCTAGAACAGCCTCTCTCCTAGTAGCTTACTCCAGCTTCTGGAACAAAAAATTGTCTCCAATACATTCCAAGAACTTGTTGGATAATCTGTGCCCTGGTGTACACAGCATGAGATGAATTCTTCCATCAACCTAGCTACCACCTCTCGGGGATTACCTGTGCTGTGGTGAGAACCCCTTCCATCTGTGTAAGTAGTATCTATAGTGAAGTGCTACGGCAGCACCGCTGTAGCATTTTAAGTGTAAACAACCTGTCAAGCAGATCTTCCAGAAAAAATCATCCAGTCTGGATCTGCCAACATGGAGAATTGGAGTATCCAACACTTCCCTTCGAAGTGTGTCCCAATGTGTAATCACCCTCAGTGCTAAATATTTGGCCCTAATTTCTAGCTGGAATTTACCTGGCTTCAGCTTTCAGCCCTTCGGTCTTGCCTTTCTCTGGTAGATTACAGAGCCCATTACTACCCATGATTTTCTCCCCATGAAAGTCTCTGCTTGATCATCTTTTTGATAAGTTAAAGGGATATACATCTTCAAGTCTAATCGTCTGCCTATTTCTCTATCCTCCAATCATTTTTTGTGGCTCTTTTCTGCCCCCTCTCCAAGTGGCTCTTTTGTGGCCTTTTATGCCTCCACTTTCAACATCTTTTTTCAAATGTGCACCCCAGAACTGGATGCAGTTTGTTTCACCAATTCCATGTGCAGAGGTAAAATGCTTCCCCTGCTCCAACTCACCACTCCCCTGTTTATGCAGCCGAGGACCACATCATCCCTTTATGCTACATCATCACACTGGCAGTTCACGATGAGCTGGTTATCCACAAGGACCCCTAAATCCTTTTCAGTGTCCTTGCATTTCGTAATACAGTGCTGTAGTCTGTGGGTTGGGCCTGCATTCCCTGTTCTGAGAGGATAATTTTGCATTTGACTGTATTAAAATGTTTTTTTTGCATGGGCCCCTCTTACCAATGCACCATATCAATTAGTATGCCTGCCCTGTGCTCCTCATTGAATCCACTGTGCCAATCTTTGGGTCAGCTGCAAATTTTAGCTGCGGTGATTTTCTATTTCCTTCCAGATCATTGATGAAAATATTGAATAGCATCGGGCCTAGAATTGATCCTGCAGAACCCCACTACAAACCCCCATTCCCTGACGAAGACCTATTAACAACAGCTTTCTGAGATCCATCAGTTAGCCAGTTTTCAGTCCATTTTAATGTTCACTACTGATATTGAAGAGTGTTCATGTTTTTAACTCAATATTTTCCCCTACTAAATCAAATGCCTCTAAGAAATCAAGGTGAGCTGCATCTGCATGCTTCTCTTGATCAACCAATGTGTACTCTCAGAAAAGGATAAAATCAGGTTTATTTGATAAGACCTGTTTTGCATAAACCCTGTTGGTGACTGGCATTACTTACATTTCTAGACTTTTTCTTGAACTAATCCCATTAAAGCTTTCCCATTGTTTCTTAACCTTGTCAATTCTTTTATAAAAAAAACTTTCCCTTTATTTTTTAATACTTTACATTTAACACAGGAATTGACATAAAACTTTTCTAGGATTTCTCTTGTTGTTAACATACTTAATAACATCCTTTTTTTGATCCATAGCCCTGCCAAACATGGAGTTTTCCCTGATGTCTTAACATCCCTTATCAATTTTCATAACTTCCAATTTCTATTTTTGGCTATCTATTTTCCATGTTTCCTATTTTTTCATATTGCTTCCCCACCCCAATATCTGCCTTCACTTTATCACTGAACTGCGTTTTCCCCCAAAGTTGTTTACTTTGTTGGCAGTGGAATTATGATTCTTCTGCTATCTAATAAACTGTTATCAAAGACCTACCAATTTTCATTCATATTTTTCTGTCTAAATTTTTCCTCCCAGGCAGTTTTGCTGACAATTTTCCTCAGCTTTGGGGAATTAGTCCTCTTGGAGTTCTAAGTGTCTATAAATAGTACTGGTTGGGAACTGGCCATTTGAATGTAATTCAGTTTCATTTTTTATTTTCCTCTCCTAAATCATATGCTCTCTTCTTTGTCTCTTGTGTAAACTAAAGAGTCCCAGACTTTTCTACATGTTTGCATATGGCATCCCCGCCTCCCCGCCCCCCCTTCTAAAAGCCTGTTTTGGAAATCCCTTTTATATGTGCTATATCCTTAATAGATACTCGGTAACCAAAACTGAACACATATCCTGAACCTGTTATTCTCCATCCCATATCTTAGTGATCTGAACATTGCTTTTCTTTTCTCCACTGCTGCGAATGAGCAGGTGTTTCTCTTCAGTTGCTATTAATGGTGCACAGATCTTTTCCATGAGGTATGCTCAAGTTGGGATGTTTCTCCCAGCACATGTCTTCCCAAAAGTTTGTTTTTTCCACTCTCAGATTTCAAGCAACTGGATGAATGGGAAAACTTCCTACAGAATTGATTCCCTATCCTGGCTCTCATTGCATTAAGGAATAATGATGAATAACCAGTATCCACATTTGTGTCTCCTGCTGGGGCCTCTGAAGGTTCCCCCACAACAATATGTAGGAATTATTAACACAGGGAGCACCACAAAATATGGAATTGGATTTAGTAGGGTCGTTGTCCACAGTTATTGTCTCTGAATTATCAAAATGTAATTTTGTAGTGTGTAAAGAGTGATCAGAATCCTTCTCCCATGAGAACAGTCTCCACTAATGCATGTAGTATCTCATATTAATGTTGTCTCTCCATTCAGGCATTTCTACTGCGACCATCACCCGAGACCCTGGGAAGACACAGAAATTTAGGGGAACATACTGTACATGCAGGAGAAACCCTTGTGCCTCAGAGTTGTACACCTTCTCCCCTACTCGATGTCAGATTACAACAGAACCGATTTCACCAACCCCTCCACCTTCATTCTACTTGGCATTCCTGGCCTAGAGTCAGCCCATATCTGGATCTCCATTCCCTTCTGTGCTATTTACGCCATAGCCGTGTTGGGGAACTTCACTATCCTGTTCATCGTGAAGACGGAGCCGAGCCTCCATGGCCCAATGTTCTATTTCCTCTGCATGCTGGCCATCACCGACCTGGTCATGTCCACATCCACCCTACCCAAAATGCTGAGCATCTTCTGGTTCAATTCCAGGGAGATCAGTTTCAGTGCCTGCCTCACCCAGATGTACTTCATTTACTGCTTCTCAGAGATGGAGTCTGGAATCCTTGTGGCCCTGGCTTTTGATCGCTACGTAGCCATCTGTAATCCTCTGAGATATTCCACAATCCTGACAAACTCTGTTGTGGCCAAGATAGGCCTGGCCGTGGTGCTGCGCAATGGCATACTCGCATTACCCTATCCCTTCCTGGCGAGCCGGTGGCCATATTGCAGAACCAACATCATCCCCCACTGCTATTGTCGGCATATAGCTGTGGTGAATCTGGCCTGCGCTGACATCCGCATCAGTAGTTACTATGGTCTTTTTGATCTTTTCTCTGTAATCGGAATGGATGTGTTTTTTATTGCCGTGTCCTATATTCTGATCCTCCGGGCCATCTTCCGCCTCCCCACAAAGGATGTCAGGCTCAAGACTTTTGGGACCTGCATCTCTCATCTTTGTGCCATCTCAGCTTTGTACATCCCAGATTTCTTCTCATCTCTCACGCAGCGGTTTGGCCTCAATGTGCCACTGCATTTACGCATTCTCATTGCCACTGTGTACCTGCTTGTCCCCCCCATGCTGCATCCCATCATTTATGGGGTGAGGACCAAGCAAATCCGGGGCAGGCTGCTCCAGCTCTTTACTCATAAAGAGATGTAAATGTTTCCTCCTTGTGCTCTGGCTCTCAGATTGAGCTCTGTGCAGAGCTGGCTGGTCCATGGTACTGGGGCCTCTTCCCTGAATCACTTCCTGGACAGACAGAGAGACATTAAACCCTTCCCTGTCCTTACTGTGCTGTGTCAATGTGATGAACTGGGGAATCAGTCTATGTAGAGTACACTGGGTTGCCACCTTTCTAATTGCTGATAGCTGGATCCCGGAAATTGCAATCTTGCCCCATTTCTTCTGTCAAGGCTCGACCCTGTTGGGTGTATTCTCCCCAATGCCCTGCCCCTGTCACTTGCTCCTGTCTTCCCCTCCCCTTGTCAGCTGTGACCCAGCCATCTCTAAAACCAATAGGTGCTCACATCTTATGGCAGGTCACTTAAGGGGCACTGGTTTGTGTTAACATTTTAATATATATTCTTACTTTGTTACTAACTCTGTGGAGATAGACACCTCATCAGGACTCCTGGGATCTATCTCAGCTCTCGGAGAGGAATGGGGTATAGTGTCATACAACAGGCGGCAGATACATCTGGGGTCTAAATAAGAAGATGAAATAGCCATACTGGCTAAAACCAATGGCCCACGTAGCCCAGTAGCCTGTCTTCTGACAGTGCCCAGTGCTAGGTGTTTCAGAGGGAATGAACAGAACATAGCAATCCTCACATGGTTTATAGATTCATAGATTCTAGGACTGGAAGGGACCTCGAGAGGTCATCGAGTCCAGTCCCCTGCCCTCATGGCAGGACCAAATACTGTCTAGACCATCCCTGATAGACATTTATCTAATCTACTCTTAAATATCTCCAGAGATGGAGATGCCACAACCTCCCTAGGCAGTTTATTCCAGTGTTTAACCACCCTGACAGTTAGGAACTTTTTACTAATGTCCAACCTAGACCTCCCTTGCTGCAGTTTAAGCCCATTGCTTCTTGTTCTATCCATAGAGGCTAAGGTGAACAAGTTTTCTCCCTCCTCCTTATGACACCCTTTTAGATACCTGAAAACTGCTATCATGTCCCCTCTCAGTCTTCTCTTTTCCAAACTAAACAAACCCAATTCCTCCAGCCTTCCTTCATAGGTCATGTTCTCAAGACCTTTAATCATTCTTGTTGCTCTTCTCTGGACCCTCTCAAGTTTCACCACATCTTTCTTGAAATGCGGTGCCCAGAACTGGACACAATACTCCAGTTGAGGCCTAACCAGCGCAGAGTAGAGCGAAAGAATGACTTCTCGTGTCTTGCTCACAACACACCTGTTAATACATCCCAGAATCATGTTTGCTTTTTTTGCAACAGCATCACACTGTTGACTCATATTTAGCTTGTGGTCAACTATAACCCCTAGATCCCTTTCTGCTATACTCCTACCTAGACAGTCTCTTCCCATTCTGTATGTGTGAAACTGATTTTTTCTTCCTAAGTGGAGCACTTTGCATTTGTCTTTGCTAAACTTCATCCTGTTTACCTCAGACCATTTCTCCAATTTGTCCAGATCATTTTGAATTATGACCCTAACCTCCAAAGCAGTTGCAATCCCTCCCAGTTTGGTATCATCTGCAAACTTAATAAGCGTACTTTCTATGCCAATATCTAAGTTGTTAATGAAGATTCATGTGGAGCAGCTTGGCAGAAAGGGAGCAGAAGCCCCGAGCCCAGGCTGCCTCCGCTTCAGCTGACAGGAGTTCAATCCTCCAGCCCCAGAAAGAGTCGCTGGGGGAGGGGAAGAGCCCAGATCACCCTGGCTGGAGTAGCAGAAAAAGCCCTCAGTTCAGGCTGCCCTAAGCCTTAACCGAGGGCACAGAGTGGAGGCAGGATCTGGGGAGGGAGGGGATAGTGAAGCCCTACTCATTTTTGTCCTCTCTATATTCTATACCTCTGCTGCCCAGGGGTTGTCTCATTTCCCCTCTCCTTGAGCGAACCTCAGGGGGCTTTTTTTTTGTCTCCCCTTCCTTACGTTTTAGGGGCTGCTCTCTTCCCTACACCTTCCTTAACCTTTCTGGAGGTAGAGACGGGTTGCGCAGCACCATCGGTACAGATGCAGCACCAGTGGTCCTCTCCCTCTTTCCCCATCTCCGGGGGCCACAGGGTCATAACAGTGGCCCAGCCAGAGGATCATCATGGGTTCACTACCCAATCCCACACCCCAGCGCTCATTCTGCTGGGGTGGCCACACTGTTCTCCCCCGACCTACAGCCTGAGATGCTGGGAGTTGAAGAGGTCATACCAAGTTGCCTGTTGCACCTCCAGGCCTGTTTGGAGCGGCTGACATTGAATCTGTTCAAAGTCTACCTACCGAATGCAGACTCAGAGTGGGTGTGTTTCTAACAACAGGCGTCTGCCGTCCTTGGCACCTTGGGTCTTCACTAATGCCTGGACCTGGGTGGGGATTTTAATACCATCTTTGAGGACCAGAATCGCTCAGGGATCGAGAGCAGCCAGACTGCTGCAGGCATCCCAGAGAGATTGTCAATCATCACTCTCTGGTTGATGTCGTGTGCAATCAACACCCGGATGACAATTCCTCCTTTACCTATATCCAAGTGGAGGTAGATCAGTTGCACCACTCCTGGTTGGACCTCATGTATCTATTTTGTTTCCATCTTGCCTCGACTTATTCCTCCAGCATTCGGCCAGCCCAGTTCTCGGTGCACCATTTAGTGGCCAAGATGGCCTCTTTCATCTCAGAGCTCGCCTGGGGCTCTTCACACTTCAGATCCTCCTGCGCATACTCCAGCAGGTGTGGCCACCGTATTGCCTAGTGCTCGGGTTTTCCTTGAACGTGTCCTACAAGAGGATGCTCCCCATCAACGCCTCATCCCAGGACCTCTGGAATTCTCGATTGGGCTCCTGTCCCATGAGTCCCCGCGATCCCCTCCCTTTCATGTCCCAAATGGGCTGCAAACCCTGCAGCCAGTTAATTTCTGAATTCTTCAAAGGGAACAACTTTACATGATCATGCTTTACACGCTTCACTACCTCATATACCCTGATACCAAGTCGCAGGACCTAGTACCACCTTTGGAGGGTGAGGAGCCCCGGTGGTCCAGAAAGTACTCCACCCTGGTCCCATTGCCCACCAGGGCTATCGGTTGGTGGCTCCTTCATGGAGTCATAAGCACGGCATGTACGTGGCCCAGTTCACCCCCATTCCAGATGCCTGCCCATTTTGCAGCATGAGGCAGACCATGGTACATGCCAATCTACAATGCACAAGGTTGCAGACCCTATTTCTACTCCTCCACAACTTCAACACAAGGTTCTGGCTGCACTTTTCCCCACACCTTTTCATATATGCTACCTGCTTTAGCTCAACATACAGGATGTGGCCTCCAGGTCCCTTGTGTTACAGGTGAAATATACTATAATATAAATCTGTAAACTTATTAATAAAACAAATAGCCAAACCCAGTAGGAAATAAGAAATGTATAAGAAAAGATATATAGGCAAGCAAGTAGGCTAGACTATAGGCTGCCACAGCTGCAGGCTGCTAGTTGGTAATGGCCAGGGACTTAGAAGTGACAGGAAGAGGGAGGCACATATGTGTGTGGGTGAGTTACAAAGGAAAGATAGAGCTGGACCTGAATGCACCAGGAGAGAGAGAGAGAGAGAGATGGGACGATACCCTCTAGAACAGGGACTCCTTGTCTCTGCCGTTCTGGGGAGCACTTTCCAAGGAAGACACAAACTGTCTCCCTGATTGCAAACAGGCACTGTGTGTTCCAGAAACATTTCTCCTTCAGAGAAAACCGGATCGATCAGTTCTGGAACGAGAGCACTTGGGGAAACACAGACCGCAGAGGAGACACATTTGAAAATATCTTGTGGCACTTTCCTGGCCAGGCCCACTTCCCTTTCACATCTTTGTAGCAGCTCCAGGTTTGCTGCCACAGACCCACTCAAGCTCATGCAGCAGGACACTCACCAGCCAAGTGTGTTTGTAGCCCACACACAAGAGCCATGTGCTTTTGGGTCACAGAACTTTTCAGGCCCTGCCTCTGGCTCTGGGTTTCTATGCCCACTTTCTGGGAGTGGAAACATCCACACCAAGCACAAAGGCCCTGTGGTTAGCTTTGGCTCAGCTGCCCCAGACACTCCAATTGCTTCAGGAGACCATTGCCAGAGCTCCCCCTTGGGCGCCCTCTGTTACCAGTTTCTCCTTTTCGGGTCACATGATCGCTAAACCAAACAGCCCCAGGCCTTAAATTTTTTAATTAATGGAGATATCCTATCGCCTAGAACTGGAAGGGACCTTGAAAGGTCATCGAGTCCAGCCCCCTGCCTTCACTAGCAGGACCAAATACTGATTTTGCCCCAGATCCCTAGGTGGCCCCCTCAAGGATTAAACTCACAACCCTGGGTTTAGAAGGCCAATGCTCAAACCACTGAGCTATCCCTCCCCCCCTTGCAAAAGGGGGTGTGTGACACATGAAAGAGTTAAGCAATTTGCAGGCTATTGACCCAGATTCACCTTTTAGAGACAGTTTAGAAAAATATGTAAATGGTAATTTGGACCATTCCATTTTAGATAGGCTAGAGCTTTGAAATGTAGACTTGTATTATTAAAGAACTGATAGAAGCAAGTGACTTTAGTAGTATACATTTACCGATAGCTTGTTAGAGCTTAACAGTGTAACCAAACGATTCCTGTCAGTTAATTCATACGTGAAAAGGAAATATTATTAGAAGGAACTTGGGTGCATTAATATCATTTTCTGTACGTCTCTTTTAAGTTTCCGGTGAACTCTCTATAAACTGCTTAATGGATAATAACCTTATGTTAGTCAACTCTGAAGCCAGCCATCTCTACTATGAAACTGACTGTATTGGTAGAACTTTATTATCTGATGATCAACATTCTTGACTTGGCTGTATGGGTGGAAGCCCAAGGATATTTTGCTTTAAGGTAGGGGTCTCAAACACGCGGCCCACAGGCCGCATGCAGCCCAAAGAGTTATTTCCTGCAGCCCGCCATAGGCACCGACTCCACCGGCAGCCAAGCTCCCCTCCCCCTGCTCCCCCACCTGTCCCACAAGCGTGCCAATTCCCCACTCCTCCGCCTACCTGCCAGCGCTTCCCACTGCCAAACAGCTTTTTGGCGGCACTTACGATTTCCCAGGAAGGAGGGGGAGGCACGCTCAGGGAATAAGGTGGGAAGAGGCGGGGAATTGGGGAAGGAGTTGGAATAGGGGCAGAGAGGGGGCAGAGTTGGGGTTAGGACTTTGGAGAAAGGGTTGGAATGGGGTGGGGGAGGGGTGGGAAGAGGCAGGTCAGAGGCAGGGCCTCATGGAAGGGGTGGTGTGGGGTCGGGGCCGGGGGCAGAACGGGGGGATTTTGTATCTTTGTATAAAAAGTGTCAGTGATGCGCCCCTTGGGCCAAAGTACTAGTCCTCATGTGGCCCTAGTGGTGATTTGAGTTTGAGATCCCTGCTTTAGGGAAGTGTGTAAAGCATTGTGAAAGCGGTTTTGTTGGTGACTTGGTAAATCCAAGTATTAGAATAATCACCCGTTTTGGGGATTGTAAGCCCCTTTCTTTGCAGTTTGCCCTAATGGAGCAATCTCAGAGTGGGCCCCCCTGGAGCACCATTCACAGGTTTCTAAAAAAATTCCTCTACTTTAGACAGCAGAAGAGATACCCAGATCCAGGTAAGGACAACACAACACAACACAACACATCTGCACACCATTTCCTTCCTCAGTGAACTTAAGAACAGCCATGCTGGGTTAGACCAAAGGTCCATCTAGCCCAGTATCCTGTCTTCCAACAGTGGCCAATGTCAGATGCTTTAGAGGGAACGAACAGAACAGATAATTATCAAGTGATCCATTCTCCATCACCCTTTCCAAGCTTCCAGCAAAGAGAGGCTAGGGACATCATCCCTGCCCATCCTGGCTAATAGTCATTGATGGACCTATCCTCCATGAATTCATCTAGTTATTGTAAAACCTGTAATAGTCTTGGCCTTCACAGCATCCTCTGGCAAAGAGCTTCACAGGTTGACTGTGTGTTGTGTGAAGAAATACTTCCTTTCGTTTGTTTAAACCTCTGCCAATTAATTTCATTGGGTGACTCCTATTTTTTCTGTTATGAGAAGAAATAAATAACACTTCCTTATTTACATTCTCCACAACATTCATGATTTTATAGACCTCGCTCATATCCCCCCCTTAGTCATCTCTTTCCCAAGTTGAAATGACCTATTCTTATTAATCTCTGCTCAAGTGGAAGCTGGTTTCATACCCACAATCATTCTTGTTGCCCTTTTCCATAACCTTTTTTTCAATTCCAAGATATCTTTTTGAGATGGGATGACCAGATCTGCAGGCAGCAGTTTAGGTGTGGGCGTACCATGGATTTATGTAGAGGAAATATGATATTTTTGGTCTTATTATCTTTCCCTTTCTAACTGATTTCCTGCTTCACATTGAATGGATGTTTTCAGAGAACTATCCATAATGACGCCCAGCTCTCTTTCTTGAGTGGCAACAGCTAATTTAGAACTGATCATTTTATACATACAATTGGGATCATGTTTTCCAATAACCATTACATTGTCCACATGTCTCTGGAGCATACTTTTTCCCTCCTGCAACTCATGGCTTCTCCTGCATCTGGAATCTGTCTTTCTGCTGCAGCCATAGCCCTGCCACCCAAGAGTCCCCTTTGCCACCCTTGTGCCTCTCTCCTGCCCCATCTTCTCCTGACTCATCCAGTCTCTCTGGTTTTGAAGGGCTGAATAACACTTCCTCTCTTTGATCCCTTTTCTGGGGAGCTTCCATTACTACCTTGCCCAACCCTCAGCAGAGAAGCTGGAAGAAACTGGTTTAATCTAGAATGCAGTTACTCCCTTCTTCTGTCCGGCTGAGAACTTGTTAGGGCTGATAGTCTTTAAAGACGAACCTATTTATAGATAGATGCCTCCGCCCCAAACTCCTGCCTCTGAGCTCAAGGCGTATGAGCAAAGACTAGAGGAGAAAACAAAAGGCCTAAGCATACAGACAGGTCATACAATCACAAGTGCATAAATAGGGTTAAAATATCTCATCAATGTGCAGTGGCAAACAAAAAAGCTAACAGAATGTTTGGAATCACTAAGAAAGGATAGATAATAAAACAGAAAATATCATATTGCCTCTATATAAACCCCTGGTACATCCACGTATTGATTACTGTGTGCAGATCTGGTCACCCCATCTCAAAAAAGATAGGTTGGAATGGGAAAAGGCACATAGAAAGGCAACAGAAATGATTAGGGGTATGGAACACCTTCTATATGAGGAGAGATTAAAAATCTGGGACTTTTCAGCTTTGAAAAATGATGACGAAGATGGGATATGAGGTCTTTAAAATCATGCATGGTGTGGAAAAAAATCAATAAGGAAATGTTATTTACTCCTTCACATAACAGAAGAAGTGGGGGTCACCCAATGAACTTAATAAGCAGCAATTTTGAAACAACAAAAAAAAGTATTTCTTCACAGTAAACCTGTGCAACTCTGGGCCAGAGGATGTTGTGAAGGCCAAGACTGGATATGAGACAGCAGTGTGCCCTTGTTGCCAGGAAGGCCAATGGCATACAGGGCTGTATAAATAGAAGCATTGCCAGCAATGCCTCTATTCGGCACTGCTGAGACTACACCTGGAGTATTATGTCCAGTTTTGGTCCCCCCACACTACAGAAGGGATGTGGACAAATTGGAGAAAGTCCAGTGGAGGGCAACGGAAATGATTAGGGGGCTGGGGCACATGACTTACCAGAAGAGGCTGAGGGAACTGGGCTTATTTAATCTGCAGAAGAGAAGAGGGAGGTGGGATTTGATAGCAGTCTTCAACTACCTGAAGGGGGGTTCCAAAGAGGGTGGAGCTTGGCTGTTCTCAGTGGTGGCAGATGACAGAACAAGAATCAATGGTCTCAAGTTGCAGGGAGGAGGTCTAGGTTGGATATTAAGAAACACTATTTCACTAGGAGGGTGGTGAAGCACTGGAATGGGTTCCCTAGGGAGTTTGAGGAATCTCCATACTTAGAGGTTTTTAAGGCCTGTCTTGACAAAGCCCTGGCTGGGATGATTTAGTTGTTGTTGGTCCTACTTTGAGCAGGGGGTTGGACTAGATGACCTCCTGAGGTCTCTTCCAACCCTAATATTCTACTATTCTAATATTTGGGTAAATCAATTTATTTCTGTGTGGCCCAGTCCATCTATAGCATGGGGATAATGCTGCCTACCAGACTAGCTAAAGAACTGCTAGATGGAGTGATCAAAAGCAACATGAGGAGCATATGTTAGACTCAGTTTCTCTGTTGAACTTCAGCCCCTGGGCAATGGGTGCCCTGTAGATCCATATAAGGTGCCATGTACGTGTGCAAATAGTTGGCTAATGGAAGGTGTGGTGTTTATTTCCCTCCCTGTGAGCTACCAAAGCCACCCCAACCTCTGCACAGCATCCAGGGTTCCCAGCTAACACAGGGGCTTAACTTTCTGCCTCTCTCAGCTGTTGTCCTCGTAGCTTCAAATCTGATCCCTTGCCCAGCCCCCAGTTCCTGATTCAGGGCAAAGGACTCCCAGCCCATCCCCATTGCAGGGACCCTGCCTGATACAGGCCCAGAGCTGGGAGGAAAAAAAGGGAACTGAAAGCCGAACAAATAAGACAAACAGGCCTCCCTCTTCCCTCAAGACTTTGTAGCTGAGCTTTAGGGCTCATAAACTGTATGATGCACAACTTTGGACGCCTGCCTCACAACCCTGTTCCCAACCCTTGGTTGCTTTTATATGTCTTCCTGGCTTCCCTCTCCACTCCTGATTGTCCTGTCACCACTGACTGCAGGCTTCTTCTCCAAACCTGGAGCAGAGGGAGCCCCACTGGGGTGGTGGGGGAGAGAGGTGGAGATGATCCAGAGAGTGACGGGGTGATGAGAGGAGGGAGCAACAGCAATGGGGTCTTTGGGAAGAGTCAGGAGAGAAGGCAGGGCCTCTGGTGTCCAGTTTCCAGCAATTAGAAATATAGAAACCCTCTGAGTTAATGAGTTGTACACAGACTGATTCCCAAGTTTGTCACGCTGACACAGCACAGTAAGGCCACAAAGGGGTTTAATGTCACTTTGACTGTCCAGTTAGTGATTCAGGGAAGAGGGCCCAGCACCATGTCACCAGCCAGCTCTGCACAGAGCTGGGTCTGACAGCCAGAACACAAGGAGAAAACTTTAGGTCACTTTGTGAGTAAACAGCTGAAGCAGCCTGTTCTAGATCTGTTTGGTCCTCACCCCGTAGATAATGGGGTGTAGCATAGGGGGCACCAGAAGGTACATGCTGGCAATGAGAAACTCAAAATGCAGGGATACATTCTGAACACATTGGTAGGTGAGAAAGGAGAAGAGACGTGGGACGTAAAAGGCTAAGATGATACAGTGATGGGAGCCGCAGATCCCAAAACTTCTGATCCGGGCATTCTTCGTGGGGAGACTGAATATGATCCTTAGGATCTGAGTATACGACACAGCGATAAAATATACATCCAGACTGCTCACAAAAAATTCCACAAAGAGGCTGTAGTAACTTCTGATGCAGATGTCAGTGCAGGCCATCTTCATCACGGCCATGTGCTCACAGTGTGTGTGGGGATTATGTTGGTTCTGCAATATGGTCAACAACTCAACAGCAAGGGATAGGCAGAACGAGCATACCACCATGCAGCACCATAGCCAGGCTGATATTGGCCACCATGGAGTTTGTCAGGATGGTGGAATGTCTCAGGGGATTGCAGATGGCCACTTAGCAATCAAAAGCCATGGCCACAATAATCCCTCCTAGTGAAATAATGACTTATGCGGAGATGCTGAGGGAACTGGCCTTAATTAGTCTGCAGAAGAGGAGAGTGAGGGGGGATTTGATAGCAGCCTTCAACTACCTGAAGGGAGGTTCCAAAGAGGATGGAGCTCGGCTGTTCTCAATGGTGTCAGATGACAGAACAAGGAGCAAAGGACTCAAGTTGCAGTGGGGGAGGTCTAGGTTGGATATTAGGAAACACTATTACACTAGGAGGGTGGTGAAGCACTGGAATGGGTTATCTGGGGAGGTGGTGAAATCTCCATCCTTATATGTTTTTAAGGCCCGGCTTGACAAAGTCCTGGCTGGCATGATTTGTTGGCATTGATCCTGTTCTGAGCAGGCATTTGGAATAGATGACCTCCTGAGGTCTCTTTCAATCTTTATCTTCTATGATTCTATGATTATTGGAGCAAAGAGCTCAGTCCGTCCTACGATGTCCGGGATGCACGGTGTTTGTTGAGCAGGTGAGCTCCTCAGCAAGAGATCTGTACCTGCGAATTCTAAGATGGAAGTATCTTCCCTGGGAATCCCCCTCAGATAGCCCCGGCCGACACCTATCCCATCGCAGTATCTGCAGCAGGATCCCATGCCTAGAGCCGACACGGGCTCTAGCTGTGCTCGAGCACTGTTTATAATATAGCTCTGTGCAATCCCAATGGGGTTCGCTCAGCCTCTGCTGGAGAAGCAGCATCTGAGACAAGCTTGAGACAAGCCTGTCTGTGTTTCTGTGCTATTTATCCTGCTTTAGGAGTAAATAGCAACAGAGGGTCCTGTGGCACCTTTAAGACTAACAGAAGTATTGGGAGCATAAGCTTTCGTGGGTAAGAACCTCACTTCTTCAGATGCCAGTGAGGTTCTTACCCACGAAAGCTTATGCTCCCAATACTTCTGTTAATCTTAAAGGTGTCACAGGACCCTCTGTTGCTTTTTACAGATTCAGACTAACACGGCTACCCCTCTGATACTAGCAGTAAATAGTAATTAAGGGACCTTCCCAAAGGGAGATGAAAGTGGGTTAGGGCATGGGTACTAATGCTTATTTCCTTCCTTTGAGTGATGTGGGGAGCACCCTGCACTCACTGCTCTTATTTTATTTTATTTTATTTTATTAATAAAGCTTTAAAATTTAGTCACTTGCTGTGCTCCTTCATCTCCTCCCCTTAGATCCTGTGGCCTCAGCCTGATCACCTGATGCCCCAGGCAGATTGGTAACAGAAATCTGTCATGCCGCTCTTGTGTCAAACTTTCCTGGCTTATGCACCACCATGGTGGAATTGGCTAGCAAAAGGATCGGAGTCCTCGCTCCCACTCCCTTTACCCAGAGGTCTGCCTCACCACGAGAAATCTAATTCTTTTTTGAACCCTGTTATAGTATTGGACTTCAAAACACCCTTGGGTAACACCAAGTCAATTTGAGGGATCTGGCCGTTTTTGCAGAGTTTGAATTTACCCCATTGATTTCAGTCTCTATGCCTCCATGAACCCTGATCAGACTAAAAGTCCAATGTTTTAGTGGGTCTCACCTTGGGGCAGGCAATTTTTGTTTTTGCTAGGTTTGTGAATTGTGCTTGTCTTTGCGATCAGTTGTATCATTGCTCTGTCTAGTGTTAACAATGCTGCATCTGTAAAATGTTTTGGCTTCACAAATGCATCCTCAGGATCACAGTCCTCCTCATTTTCACTGGCCTAATGGAAGTGGCCACAAAAAAGCAAGGAGGACATTCTGCATGAAATTATGCAGCAGTCGCTTGCTGAAAATCAAAAAATGCATGAGTGACGGGAGAGTGAAAGGAGGGTACGTGCCAGGAGAGTGCAGATTGCTGGCAAGAAACTGTGGAGTGGCTCCTAAACATTAGGGAGCTCCAAGCAGACTCGATTCAGGCGCTCCTAACACTGTATACGGAGCAGCTCCTCGGCCGACCCCCCTTGCAGTTCTTGTCCCAGAAGTCTTTCCCTTGTGCCCCTATGTCACCTGCAACACAGTTTTGACACCTTACTTTTTCATATCACCCCCAGCTGCCTCCAACACCTACACCTTCACCATCCAGCCCTGCAGACTCCAACCATTACCCACTTCACTCAAACCCCATCCACAGTAGTTCAGCTCAGATGAAGTGCAGCACCCATTGCATGGCATTCCAGACAGTAAGGCTGCATATTACACCTGTATATACACAAATCTGTAATGATCCAGACCCCCCCACACCGCCTCCCTCCATCCTTCTCATACACCGCATAGATGTGTCACCCCATGTGTGTCTCTCCACATTTTTGTAATATTAATAAATGCATGTTTTGTTTGAAAGCATTTTTATTGCATTAAATAAAAGCAAGCATAGCCCAGAAAAGCAAGAGGCACTGCTAGTCAGTATCATATGGAGTAATCACAGATGCCTAATAGCACTGGGACCACTGCACTCCCGCGCATGGCACCAAACATTACTTGATTTCAGCAACAAATTGCTACCTCAAGGCATCTCTGATCCTCATGGCCCTGCAATGGCCCCCTCTAATAGCGCTGGTCTCTGGCTGTTGAAATTCAGCCTCCAGGCACTGAGTCTCAGCGGTCCGTGCCTGAGTGAAGCTTTCACCCTTCCCTTCACAAATATTATGCAGGGTACAGCATGCAGCTATAAATATAGGCATGTTGTCATTGGTCAGATCCAGAATCCCATACAGACTTTGCCAGCGGGCCTTTAAAACTGCCAAAAGCACACTCAACAGTCATTCTGCACCGGCTCAACCCGTTGTTGAGCTGCTCCTTGCTGCTGTCAAGGCTCCCCATGTATGGCTTCATGAGCCACGGTATCAAGGGGTAGGTGGGGTTTCCCGGTATCACAGTGGGCATTTCGTCTTCCCCTATGGTGATCTTGTGGGGGGGAAAAGTTCGGCTTTCAGCTTCCTGAACAAGCCTGTGTCCTGAAATATTCGTGTGTCATGCACTGTTCTGGACCAGCTGGTGTTAATGTCCTTGAAACACCCATGGTGATCTATAAGCACCTGGAGAACCATTGAGAAATATCCCTTCCTACTAATATACTCAGAGGCTAGGTGGTCTGGTGTCAGAATTGGAATATGCGTGCCATCTATCACCTCTCCACAGTTAGGGACCCCATCTGTGCAAAGCCAGCCACAATGTCACACACATTGCCCACAGTCACGTTTTTTTTCTGAGTTGGATGTGATTAATCGCCCTGAAAACTCCAATGGTTGACTTGCCCACTCCGAATTGGTTAGCGACCAATTGGTAGCTGTCTGGAGTAGCCAGCTTACACAGTGCAATCACCATGCACTTCTTCATCATCAGGGCAGCTCTCATTCTCATGTCCTTCTACCACAGGGTGGGGGCGAGCTCATCACACAGTCCCATGCAAATGCATTTTCTCATATAAAAGTTCTGCAGCCACTGCTCATCATCCCAGACTCGCATGATGATATGAACCCACCACCAAGTACATGTTTCCTGAGCCTTACAACAGCTCTCCACTGTGGCCAGCATGTCCGTGTATGCCACAAGCAATCTCGTGTTGTCTCTATTAAGCATGTCAACATCTTTGTCAGACTCCTCATCCTGACTTTCCCATTTAAGGAGCAGCTGGACTGCCATTCATGACGTGTTAGTGAGACCCATCAGCATATTCATCAACAGTTTGGGATCCGTTCCTGCAGACCTAAAAGGTGGAGAGTACAGTACAGTTCAGTGCAGTACAAAAACTGTTGAAAGATGGCATCAAATGCAGATGGAAGGGAAAAAACTGCTGGGTAGTGAACCGATGTATGACAGGGCATTGGGCCAGGACCCAGGTTGCCCCATGACCCACTGCCCCCTTCCCACAAACCTCGGTGGCTGAAGGGGAAGGAGATGCTCTGTGGGATACCTGCCCAGAGTGCACCTCTCTGAATGCCGCTGCAAGTGCTGCAAGTGCCGCAAGTGTGACCATGCCTTTGCGCTGGCAGCTGACAGTGTGAACACACAGCAGCCCTGTCCCTGCAGCACTCTCTGAGGGGGGTTAACTCCCGGATATTTACATCTGCAGGTGTGGACATAGCCTAAGTCTGTTCCCCTGAGGCGACCCCAGTGACTGTGATGCGTTGGCAGGTTTCTGAGTGGCAGCGGAAGGGAAGTCCCAGAGTTCACACCTCACAGCAGTGGGGAGCTCACAACCTCCAGCTAGTTCTGAAAACCTCAGATTCACCTTGACAGGATGGCAATGGCTAAAGGCTCCCTCTTCCAGCCTTTCCTCTGCATCCCACCCAATGTACAACCCCTGCCAGAGCGGGAGTCCATTTCCCTCTTGGTGTGATGGAGAGACCGTGGATACAGCAGGGAAATAAGGACTCCTGGGTTGTGTCTGTCATCATGTCTCTCAATCTGTGTGTGACCTTGGCCAGCCCATATCTCCCCGTGCCTCGGTTTACCTATGTGTATACTGGGGATATTTTCATAATGACTTTCCTTTGCTAGCCATTTTGAACATCCTTCACTGAAGGGTGCTGCACAGTATGATGATAGTGAGAAGATTTAGTGCTCATGTCTCCCCTTAGTCATCTTTCTCCAGTTCTGTCTGTCTCCTATCTATCTACTAATCCTGTGCATTTACAGGGTACCAGAGCCTGTGGAAATCAAGGCATTAATCCTTTTTTTCTTTCTAATCAACTATACTTTATAAATATACACAAATACACAGAACAGCCAATTCCTCTCTGACTTAGCACAGAGCCCAGGAGTTCTCATCTCCCTTTGGGAAGGTCCCTTAATTACTGTTTACTTCTAAAGCTGGATAATTAGCACAGGAGTGGAGACAGGCTTGTCTATAGCCAGTTTACATTCAGATGCTCTCTTCTCCTGTAGAGGCTGAGCAAACCCCACTGGGATTGGACAGAGCTATATTATAAACTGTGCACACGTCTGTGTTGGCTCTTGGCATGGGATGTTGTTGAAGATGCTGGGTTGAGAGAGGTGTCGGTCACGGATACCTGAGGGGGTTCCCAGGGAAGACGCTTCCATCTCAGAATTCACAGGTACCCATCTCTTGCTGAGAAGCTCACCTGATCGACAAACCCTGTGGAGTAAGTCTGTGGTCCTTTCCCCTCTGCACAACAATGACACATCCCAGGGCCTTGCCATAAGTGATGAGTTTGCTAAAGAACCACTGGCCAAAATATCACTGATTTATGTGCATCACTGCTCATCCCGCCTGCTGGCCTCCAGCCCCAAGGTTGTGCATTTCAGTGGCACAGTGAATCCTTCAGGATGAAAGGTGTTAGTGTATGTGCAATACAAGGCCAAATTCGGAGACCACGGCACGTACTTTGCTCAGGCCCCAGTGAGGCAAAACTTCTCTTGGAGCAAGAACCTAGTACAGATGTTAGGAGCCAGCTGTGTGCTAATGCACAGACACTTTGTGACCAGGGGCTGCTAACAGGGAGTTTCGCAAGGGAGTTCTCCAAGTGAAGGAGGAGCAAATACAGGACCCTTGGGGTAAGTGACTGTCTGTAGTGTGTGTTTGGGGGTTACTTGCTGTGTGCTGAGCTTGTGTTTGTCAGTCTGTTTGTTTGTTTGGTTGAAGGACCGTGTGCAGTTGGAAGCTGTGAGCTTCAAAGCAAGGTCTGAAAGCTAGAAGCCTCTGTAATTGGCTGAGCCTTAATCAGTGGGCAGGGCATTCACACAGGCCAGGGCTTTATAAAGCAGTGCACAAGCGACCAGGGGCTGCTAACCCGGAGTTTAGCAAGGGAGTTTGGAAAGGGAGTGGGAAGGGAGCGAGGGTCCCTTGCCGGTTCTATCTGTTTTCCCTTTATTCCCCTTAAAACCTATAAACCAAACTGCATTCAAAACTTCTTGCTTTAAACAATCCTTTAATTAACTAGGAGAGAATGCAGGCAGAAGCCCAGCTGCAGAGTGGGGGCTATCCAGTTTATTGCACTGAGTGCAGCATGTATGATTACCCGCCCTGTGGGTGGGTGGCGTATGTGTGCATTTGGTGCAAGGAGCTCCTGGCCCTCAGAGATCACGTACGGACTTTGGAGGCCAGGGTGGCGGAACTGGAGGAGCTAAGGGAGGCAGAGAGGTATGTTGATGAGGCTTTCCGGGACACTGTAGAATTGTCCCACCTCTGGTCAGACAGCCCCTGTGCTGTTGAGGAGGATGAAAGGCCCAGGGAAGCAGAGCAGTCAACTGGAACAGAGGGAAACCTTCCCATAGTTGGGACCCTCCTTCCAGATGGTGCTGGGGTTGCCTCTCGCACTGAGGTTACCTCTCTGGCGGAGGGAACTCCAGTTACTAGGAAAAGGCAGGTGTTAGTAATGGGAGATTCGATCATTAGAAACGTAGATAGCTGGGTTTGTGATGACCGGGAGAACCGTATGGTACTTGCCTGCCTGGTGCAAAGGTTGAGGCTCTCTGGAGGCATCTAGACAGACTTATGTGTAGTGCTGGGGAGGAGCCGGTGGTCGTGGTACATGTAGGTACCAATGACATAGGGAAGGGTAGGAGAGACGTCCTGGAGGCCAAATTTAGGCTGCTAGGAAAGAGACTGAAATCCAGGACCTCTATGGTGGCATTCTCAGAAATGCTCCCAGTTCCACGCGCCGGGCCAGGTAGGCAGGCAGAGCTTCAGAGTCTCAATGTGTGGATGAGACGATGGTGTAGAGAGGAGGGGTTTAGATTCATTAGGAACTGGGGAAACTTTGGGGATGGGGGGAGCCTATACAGGAGAGATGGGCTCCATCTAAACCAAAGTGGAACCAGACTGCTGGCACTAAACATTAAAAAGGTTGTAGAGCAGTTTTTAAACTAGGAGATGGGGGAAAGCTGACTGCTGCAGAGGAGTATGTGGATCGGACAGAGACTTCTCTTAGGGGAGAGTCTATTGATAGAGAATCTCCAGGTTCTAGTCAGGAGCAGAGGATGGAAGAGGATAAAGTAGGGGCCAGATGAGATGAGAAACATTCACATAAAAAGGAATCTGACACATCAGAAAAGGGCAGACAAATAAACGGTGACAAGTTTTTAAAGTGCTTGTACACAAATGCTAGAAGTCTAAATAATAAGATGGGTGAACTAGAGTGCCTCGTGATAAAGGAGGATATTGATATAATAGGCATCACAGAAACCTGGTGGACTGAGAGCAATCAATGGGACACAATCATTCCGGGGTACAAAATATATCGGAAGGACAGAACAGGTCGTGCGTGGGGGGGGGGGGGGAGTGGCACTATATGTGAAAGAAAATGTAGAATCAAATGAAGTAAAAATCTTAAGTGAATCCACATGCTCCATAGAATTTCTATGGATAGAAATCTCATGCTCTAATAAGAATATAACATTAGGGATCTATTATCGACCACCTGATCAGGACAGTGATAGTGATGATGAAATGCTAAGGGAAATTAGAGAGGCTATCAAAATTAAGAACCCAATAATAGTGGGGGATTTCAATTATCCCCATATTGACTGGGAACATTTCACTTCAGGACGAAATGCAGAGATAAAATTTCTCAATACTTTAAATGACTGCTTCATGGAGCAGCTGGTACGGGAACCCACAAGGGGAGAGGCAACTCTAGATTTAGTCCTGAGTGGAGCGCAGGAGCTGGTCCAAGAGGTAAATATAACAGAACCGCTTGGAAATATTGACCATAATACAATAGCATTCAACATTCCTGTGGTGGGAAGAACATCTCAACAGCCCAAGACTGGCATTTAATTTCAAAAGGGGAACTATGCAAAAATGAGGGGGTTAGTTAAACAAGTTAAAAGGTACAGTGACTAAAGTGAAATCCCTGCAAGCTGCATGGATGCTTTTTAAAGACACCATAATAGAGGCCCAACTTCAATGTATACCCCAAATTAAGAAACACACTAAAAGAACTAAAAAAGAGCCACCGTGGCTTAGCAACCATGTAAAAGAAGTAGTGACAGATAAAAAAAACTTCCTTTAAAAAGTGGAAGTCAAATCCTAGTGAGGCAAATAGAAAGGAGCATAAACACTGCCAAATTAAGTGCAAAAATGTAATAAGAACAGCCAAAGAGGAGTTTGAAGAACGGCTAGCCCAAAACTGCAAAGGTAATAACAAAATGTTTTTTAAGTACATCAGAAGCAGGAAGCCTGCTAAACAACCAGTGGGGCCCCTTGGTAATCGAGATACAAAAGGAGCGCTTAAAGACGATAAAGTAATTGCGGAGAAACTAAATGGATTCTTTGCTTCAGTCTTCACGGCTGAGGATGTTAGGGAGATTCCCAAACCTGAGCCGGCTTTTGTAGGTGACAAATCTGAGGAACTGTTACAGATTGAAGTGTCACGAGAGGAGGTTTTGGAATTAATCGATAAACTTAACATTAACAAGTCAACGGAACCAGATGGCATTCACCCAAGAGTTCTGAAAGAACTCAAATGTGAAGTTGCAGAACTATTAACTAAAGTTTGTAACCTGTCCTTTAAATCGGCTTCTGTACCCAATGACTGGAAGTTAGCTAATGTAACGCCAATATTTAAAAAGGGTCTATAGGTGATCCCAGCAATTACAGACCAGTAAGTCTAACGTCGGTACTAGGGAAATTAGTCAAACAATAGTTAAGAAAAAAATTGTCAGACACATAGAAAAACATAAACTGTTGAGCAATAGTCAACATGGTTTCTGTAAAGGGAAATCGTGTCTTACTAATCTTTTAGAGTCTTTGAAGGGGTCAATAAGCATGTGGACAAGGGGGATCCAGTGGGCATAGTGTACTTAGATTTCCAGAAAGCCTTTGACAAGGTCCCTCACCAAAGGCTCTTACGTAAATTAAGCTGTCATGGAATAAAAGGGAAGGTCCTTTCATGGATTGAGAACTGGTTAAAAGACAGGGAACAAAAGGTAGGAATTAATGGTAAATTCTCAGAATGGAGAGGGGTAACTAGTGGTGTTCCCCAAGGGTCAGTCCTCGGACCAATCTTGTTCAACTTATTCATAAATGATCTGGAGAAAGGGATAAACAGTGAGGTGGCAAAGTTTGCAGATGATACTAAACTGCTCAAGATAGTTAAGACCAAAGCAGACTGTGAAGAACTTCAAAAAGATTTCACAAAACTAAGTGATTGGGCAACAAAATGGCAAATGAAATTTAATGTGAATAAATGTTAAGTAATGCACATTGGGAAAAATAACCCCAACTATACATACAATATGATGGGGTCTAATTTAGCTACAACAAGTCAGGAAAAAGATCTTGGAGTCATCGTTTATAGTTCTCTGAAAATGTCCACGCAGTGTGCAGAGGCGGTCAAAAAAGCAAACAGGATGTTAGGAATCATTAAAAAGGGGATAGAGAATAAGACTGAGAATATATTATTGCCCTTATATAAGTCGATGGTACGCCCACATCTCGAGTACTGCATACAGATGTGGTCTCCTCATCTCAAAAAAGATATACTGGCACTAGAAAAGGTTCAGAAAAGGGCAACTAAAATGATTAGGGGTTTGGAACGGGTCCCATATGAGGAGAGATTAAAGAGGATAGGACTCGTCAGCTTGGAAAAGAGGAGACTAAGGGGGGATACGATAGAGGTATATAAAATCATGAGTGATGTGGAGAAAGTGGATAAGGAAAAGTTATTTACTTATTCCCATAATACAAGAACTAGGGGTCACCAAATGAAATTAATAGGCAGCAGGTTTAAAACAAATAAAAGGAAGTTCTTCTTCACGCAGCGCACAGTCAACTTGTGGAAATCCTTACCTGAGGAGGTTGTGAAGGCTAGCACTATAACAGCATTTAAAAGAGAACTGGATAAATTCATGGTGATTAAGTCCATTAATGGCTATTAGCCAGGATTGGTAAGAAATGGTGTCCCTAGCCTCTGTTTGTCAGAGGGTAGAGATGGATGGCAGGAGAGAGATCACTTGATCATTACCTGTTAGGTTCACTCCCTCTGGGGCATCTGGCATTGGCCACTGTCGGTAGACAGGATACTGGGCTATATGGACCTTTGGTCTGACTGGTACGTCCGTTCTTATGTTCTTATGTTCTTATGACACTATCACCCACTCCTCTTGCATTTCAGGAATCTGTCCGTTAATGGGGCAGGGGGACAGGGGCTATTACCTGACTTTTATCTCCTGGAAAGCTTGGAGGTGCTAGGGCTCCTCAGTAGAAAAATAATGAGAATTGTCCAACATGGGTAATGCATACTTTCTCCTAGCTTCATTCGAGAAGTTAGCAGAATTGTTATGCCTGAAACTTTCAAAAAACAATTCTGCTTGAAGCAGACACCCAGCATGTGAAATTTCAGTCCAAACACCTAAAATATGGCAAAGTTATAAGCAACAAAAATGAGGTCTTCTAATGGAAGGTGTCAGACAGCCTGAACTACGGGGGATGCCACAGGCACCACCTACAGTGGCTAATCCTTTTTGATTCCGATTCTTCTATGTTCTTCACTCCAATAATGTTGGTAGCAAGGAGTTCTACAGGCCAAATATGAATGATGATAGCAATTACTTTTTTCTCAATGTTTATGTACTGTGTGGTTTCCTTGATTAACAAATGTGTAGCCTTGATCAACCAATATGTACTCTCATAAAAGGATGAAATCAGGTTTATTTGACAAGACCTGTTTTGCATAAACCCTGTTGCTGACTGGCATTAAGTACATTTCTAGACTTTTTTCAAACTAATCCCATACCAGCTTTCCCATTGTTTCTTAACCTTGTCAATTCTTTTATAAATAAAACCTTTCCCTTTATTTTTAATAATTTAACACAGGAATTGAGATAAACCTTTCTAGGATTTCTCTTTTTGTTAATATACTTAATAACCTCCTTTTTCTGATCCATAGCCCTGCCAAACATGGAGTTCTCCATGATGTCTTAACATCCCTTATCAATTTTCATAACTTCAAATTTTTATTCTTGGCTATCTATTTTGCCTTTTTCCTCTTTGTTACTTATTGCTCCCCCTCCCCCAATTGCTGCCCTCACTTTACCACTGAATTGGGTGTTTACCCAAAGTTGTTCACTTTGTTGACTGTGGAATCATGATTTTCTGCTATCTAATAAACTGTTGTCAAAAAAATACCAATTTTCATTCATATTTTTTTGTCTAAATTTTTCCTCTCAATCAGTTTTGCCGACAAATTTCCTCAGCTATGTGAAATTAGTATGTGATATGCATAGGCACTAAGTGTCTATACATATTAAAGGTTGGGAACTGTCCATTTGAATGTAAATCAGTTTCATTTTTTATTTTCCTCTCCTATATCATATGCTTTCTTCTTTGTCTCTTGAGTAAACTAAAGAGTCCCGGAACTCGTTTGCGTATAGCAGCCTCCCCCATTCTCAGAGCCTGTCTTGGAAATCCATTTTATATGTGCAATATCATTAATAGATGACAAAAACTGAACACATATCCCGAACATGTTATTCTCCATCCCATATCTTAGGGATCTGAACATTCCTTTTGCTTTGTCCACTGCTGCGAATGAACAGGTGTTTCTCTTGAGCTGCTATCAATGGCACCCAAGTCTTTTCCCTGAGGTATGTTCTAGTTGGGATGTTTCTCCCAGCACATGTCTTCCCAAAAATTTTTTTTCCGATTCTCAGACTTGAATGGGGACCTCCCTACAGTACAGACTCCCTATCCTGGCTCTCATTAACCAGTGATGGAAGTAACTGCTGGTGCTCCTTAAGATTCTCCCACCACAAAGTATAGGAATTATTAAATGAGGGAGCACCACAAAATATGGATTTGAATTTAGTAGGGTCATTGTTCATAGTTATTTTCTCTGAATAATGAAAATGTCATAAATCAGTGTGTGAAGAGTGATCATTCTGCTTCTCCCATGAGAACAGCCTCCACTAGTGCCTGTACTGTCTAATATTAATGTTGTTTCTCCATTCAGACATTTCTACTGCGACCATCACCCGAGACCCTGGGAACATACAGAAAGTCAGGGGAACATACAGCACATGCAGGAGACACCCTTATGCCTCAGAGTTGGACAACTTCTCCCCTAATCCATGTCAGATTCGAACACAACCGACTTCACCAACCCCTCCACCTTCATCCTGCTGGGCATTCCTGGCCTAGAGGAAGCCCATATCTGGATCTCCATTCCCTTCTGCACTATGTACTCCATAGCCGTGTTGGGGAACTTCACTATCCTGTTCATCGTGAAGAGGGAGCCGAGCCTCCACGGGCCCATGTTTTATTTCCTCTGCATGCTGGCCATCACCGACCTGGTCATGTCCACATCCACCCTACCCAAAATGCTGAGCATCTTCTGGTTCAATTCCAGGGAGATCAGTTTCAGTGCCTGCCTCACCCAGATGTACTTTGTTCACTCCTTCTCAACGATGGAGTCTGGAATCCTCGTGGCTATGGCTTTTGATCGCTATGTGGCCATCTGCAATCCCCTGAGATATTCAACGACCCTGACAAACTCTGTTGTGGCCAAGATAGGCCTGGCCATGGTGCTGCGCAGTGGCATACTCACATTACCCTATCCCTTCCTGGCGAGGCGGTGGCCGTATTGTAGAACCAACATCATCCCCCACTCCTATTGTGGGCATATAGCTGTGGTGAATCTGGCCTGTGCTGACATCCACATCAGTAGTTACTATGGCCTGTTTAATCTTTTCTTTGAGATCGGAATGGATGTGTTTTTTATCGCCATGTCCTATACTCTGATCCTCAGGGCCATCTTCCGCCTCCCCACAAAGGATGCCCGTCTCAAAACTTTTGGGACCTGCATCTCTCATCTTTGTGCCATCTTAGCTTTGTACATCCCAGATTTATTCTCCTCTCTCACACAGCGGTTTGGCCACAATGTGCCACTGCATTTGCGTGTTCTCATTGCCAGTATGTACCTGCTTATGCCCCCCATGCTACACCCCATCATTTATGGGTTGAGGACCAAACAGATCCGGGGCAGGCTGCTCCAGCTCTTTACACATAAAGAGACCTAAATGTTTTCTCCTTGTTCTCTTGCTCTCAGATTGAGCTCTGTGTAGAGCTGGCTGGTGCATGGTGGTGGGGCCTCTTCCCTGAATCACTTACTAGACAGACAGAGAGACATTAAACCCTTCCCTGTCCTTACTGTGCTGTGTCAATGTGATGAACTGGGCAGTCAGTCTATGTACACTACACTGGGTTGCGACCTGTCTAATTGCTAATAGCTGGATCCCTGAAATCTTGCCCCATCTCTTCTGTCAAACCTCGACCCTGCTGTGTGTCTTCTCCCCAAGGTGCTGCCCCTGTCACTTGCTGCTCTCTTCCCCTCCCCTTGACAGCTGCAGCCCAGTTATCTCTAAAACAAATATGTTCTCACATCTTATGGCAAGTCACTTAATGGGCACTGCTTCGTATTAACATTTTAATGTTTATTCTTACTTTGTTACTAACACTGTGGCAAGAGAGAGACCCCGTCAGGACTCCTGGGATCTATCTCAGCTCTGGGAGGTGGGAGGGGTATAGTGGATTACAACAGGAAGCAGATACATCTGGGGTCTAAATAAAAAGATCAGAATGGCCATACTGGGTAAAACCAATGGTCCATGTAGCCCAGTAGCCTGTCTTCTAACAGTGCCCATTGCCAGGTGCTTCAGAGGGAATGAACAGAACATGGCAATCCTCATCTGATTCATGTGAACCAGCTTGGCAGAAGGGGGCAGAAGCCCTGAGCCCAGGCTGCCTCACCTTCACCTGGCAGAAGTTCAAGCCTCCAGCCCCTGTAGGAATCACCGAGGGAGGGGAAGAGCCCAGGCCACCCCGGCTGGAGCAGCAGAAGAAGCCCTCAGTTCAGGTTGGCCCAACCCCTAGCCACATACACAGAATGGAAGCAGGAGGGGAGGGATGAGAGAAGCCCTATTCATTTTTGTCCTCTCCATATTCCACTGCCGCCCAGGGATTGTCTCATTTCCCCTGTCTTTGCATGAATCTCAGGGGGCATTGCTTTAGTCTCCGCTCCCTGATACTTTATGGCTGCTCTCTTCCCTACAGCTCCCTTACCCTTTCTGGAGGTAGAGATGGGTTGCACAGCACCATCAGTACAGTCACAGCACCAGTGGTCTTCTCCCTCTTTGCCCATCTCCGTGGGCCACAGGGTCGTAACAGGGGCCATGCCAGAGGATCACCATTGGTCTACTACCCCGTCCCCCAGTGTGCTGCAGGATGAGCTTCACCGTTTTCTGGTGGACACCTGTCGTTTCAAGGGAAAGGTGAAGCTCCCTCTCCAGCGTTGGGACAACTTCCATCTTGTCCTTTTAGCCATGAGGGCTGTTTTGGAGGAGTGGAGGGGAACCGGGAGGTAGGACATCCTGGTTTACCTGTGGACCCGCAACTTCTGTGACAAGCCTTTCAGGTTCGTCAGCGATTGTTGCAAGGCCGGCTGGGGCTCCTCCTGCCCGCAAGGATCCTCCTCAGCCCTCAGAATGAAGCCAACCACCTTTTCAACATGAACACCAGAGGCTCTAGGGTGGGTCTCCACAGTTGTCAGGTGCTCTCCTTCCTTTGTGACCTAGTTTCTTTGTGATGTAGGGTACTTTGTGGTTTGCCTGCAGGAAACCCACATAGATCCAGCTGCTGAAACTAGTTGGTGGCTGGAGTGGAGGGACCAGGTATATTGTAGACACCTTAGCGCTCATTCGGCTCTGGTGGCCACCCTGTTCTCCCCTGACCTCCAGCCTGAGTACTGGGATTTACCGAGGTCATCCCCGGTCGCCTGCTGAACCTTCAGGCCTGTGTGGAGGCGCTGACGTTGAATCTGTTCAATGTCTACCCCCGAATGCAGACCCGGAGTGGGTGTGTTTCTATCAACAGGCGTCTGCCATCCTCGGCACCTTGGATCCTCACTAGTGCCTGGTCCTGGGTGGGGATTTTAATACCATCTTAGAGGACCAGAATCGCTCAGGGATTGAGAATAGCCAGGCCACTGCAGGCATCCTCAGAGAGATGGTCAATCATCACTCACTGGTGAATGTCTGGTGCAACCAACACCCGGATGACAATTACTCCTTTACCTATATCCAGGTGGAGGTTGATCGGTTGCGCCCCTCCTGGTTGGACCACATGGATGTATTTTGTTTCCATATTGCCTGGGCCCACTCCTCCAGCATTCGTCCAGCCCAGTTCTCGGCCCACCATTTATTTGTCATGATGGCCTCTTTCATCTCGGCGCTCAACTGGGGCTCCTCACCCTTTAGTTCCCCCTACACATACTCCAGAAGGTGTGGCCACGCTATTGCCTACTGCTTGGGTTTTCCTTGAATGGGTCCTACAAGAGGTTGCTCCCCATCCAAACCTCACCCGTGGACCTCTGGAATTTTTCATTGGGCTCCTGTCCCATAAGTCCCCCAACCCCCTCCCTTTTATGTCCCGCATGCTGCATGACCTGAAGCCGGTTCATTTCTGAATTCCTCCAAGGGAACAACTTTACATGCTCATCCTCCACAGACTTTACTTCCTCAGATGCCCTGATACCATATGGAGGACATAGTTCCACCTTTGGAGGGTGAGGAACCCTGGTGGTCCAGAAAGTACTCCACCCCTGTCCCATTGCCCACCAGGGCTATCGGTTGGTGGCTCCTTCATGGACCATGAGCACGGGCATGTACGTGGCCAAGTTCACTCCCATTCCAGATGCCTGCCCATTTTGCAGCATGAGGCAGACCCTGGCACATGCCTATCTGCAATGCACAAGGTTGCAGACCCTATTCCTACTCCTCCACAACTTCAACAGGAGGTTCTGGCTTCACTTTTCCCCACACCTTTTCATATATGCTACCTGCTTTAGCTCAACACACAGGATGTGGCCTCCAGGTCCCTTGTGTTACAGGTGAAATATACTCTAATATAGATCTGTAAACTTATTAATAAAACAAATAATCAAACCCATTAGCAAATAAGAAACATATAAGAAAAGATATATAGGCAAGCAAGTAGGCTAGACTATAGGCTACCACAGCTGCAGGCTGCTAATTGATAATGGCCAGGGACTTAGAAGTGATAGATAGAGGAGACACATGTGTGTATGGGTGAGTTGAAAAGAAAAGAGAGAGCTGGACCTGAGTGCACCAGGAGAGATAGATAGATAGAGAGAGAGAGAGATGGGACAAAACCCACTAGAACAGGGACTCCCTGACTCTGCCGTTCTGGGGAGCACTTTCCAAGGGAGACTCAAACTCTCTCCTTGACCCCAAACAGGCACTGTGTGTTCCAGAAACATTTCCCTCAGGGAAGCCCAGATGGATTAATACTGGAATGAGAGCACTTGGGGAAACACAGACGGCAAAGGAGGCACATTTGGGTGAAGAAAATATCTTGTGGCGCTTCCCTGGCCAGGAACACTCCCCTTCCACATCTGTGTAGAAGCTCCAGGTTTGCTGTCACAGACCCGCTCAAGCTTGTGCAGCTGGACACTCACCAGCAGCTTGTGTTTGGGGTCCACAAACAAGACCCATGTGATCTTGAGTCACAGCACTGTTCAGGCCCTGCCTCTGGCTCTGGGTCTCTAGGCCCACTCTCGGGGTGCAGCTTCCATTCTTGTGCCTCCCTTTGGGAGCAGAAATGTGCACACCAATCACCAAGGCCCTGAGGCTAGCTTTGGCTCGGCTCCTCCATACTCCCCAATTGCTTCAGCACACCCTTCCCAGAGCTCCCCCTTGAGTGCACTCTGTTTCCAGTTTCTCCTTTTTGGGTCACATGATCGCTAAACCAAACAGCTCCAGACCTTCCAAAAAGGGTTGAGTGACACAGGAAAGAGTTAAGCAACTTGCAGGTCATTGATCCAGATTCACCTTTTAGAGACAGGTTGGAAAAGTATGTAAATGGTAATTAGAACCATTCCATTCTTGATAGGCTAGAGCTTTTGTATTATTAAAGAACTGGAAGAAGTTACTGACTCTAGTAGTCAGTATTTACTGACAGCTCGTTACAGTTTAACAGTGTGACCAAAGGATTTCTGTTTAGAGCTGTATTCAGTTAATTCATACATGAAAAGGAAATATTATTAGATGGAACTTGGGTGCAATAATATCATTTTCTATACGTCTCTTTAAAGTTTCTGGTGAACTCTCTATAAACTGCTCAATGGATAATAACCTTATGTTAATCCAGGTAGTTAATTACCAGTGTTGTTTAGGAAATAGAAGGTTACTTCAAAACCCTATTGTTCACCCAAGGACTGTTGTGCTGCCCAGGAACTGTAAGCATCATCAGAGGAAGCTTGAGTCACAAATTCTGGTCTGCAGTTAAACCCTGGACCAACCTGATAATGAGTATTTCAACATAGGTCTATAATCTCTTGACTAGTTCTGAGAGAATTCTGTGGAACTCTGAAGCCAGCCATGTCTACTATGAAACTGACTTAAAAACTCTAATCATGTCTCTATGTTTAATTTTCTTTTAAACAATACTCTCTCTTTTTAAATAAATCTTAGTTTAATAAGAATGGGCTCTAAGTGAATATTTGGGTAATATCTGAAATATTCATTCATGTGGGAAGTGGTGTGCAGAACCATTTGGGATTGGTAGAGCTTTATTATATGACGAATAAGATTTTCAATAATCATCATCATACCTGACTTGGCTGTCTGGGTGGAAGCCCAAGGCTGGGTTGCTTTAAGGTAGGGGTCTCAAACATGATTTATTTCCTGCAGCCTGCCATGGGTGCCGACTCCACCGGCAGCCAACTCCCCTCACCCCCCACCCCAGCCGCCTTGACCAACTCCCCACACTCCCTCCCCCTATTCCAACCCCTTCCCGAAATCTCCACCCTGGCCCTGCCTCTTCTCCACCTCCCCCCCGAGTGCACTGCGTCCCCGCTCCTCCGCCTACCTCCCAGTGCTTCTCGCTGCCAAACAGCTGTTTGGTGGCTCTTAGGACTCTCCAGGATGGAGGGGGTGGAGCAGGGATGCAGTGCTCTGAGGGAAAAAAGCAGTGAAGAGGCGGGGCTGGGGCGGGGATTTGGGGGAAGGGGTTGCAATAGGGGCAGGGAGCAGGTGGAGTTGCGGTGAGCACTTTGGGGAAGGGGTTGGAATGGGGGCAGGGAAGGTGTGGGAAGAGGTGGGGAATGGGTGGGGCCTCATGGAAGGGGTGGAGTGGGGCGGGGCCAGTGGCAGAGTGGTTTCTTTTGTATCTTTGTATGAAAAGGTATCAGTGATGTGGCCCGCCGGCCAATGTACTAGTTCTCATGTGCCACTTGTGGTGATTTGAGTTTGAGATCCCTGCATTAAGGGAACTGTGTAAAGCATTGTGAAAACTGTTTTTTTGCTGCCTTTGTAAATCCAAGTATTAGAATAACCATCCGTTTTGGGGGTTGTAAGCCCCTTTCTTTGCAGTTTGCCCTAATTGAGAAATCTCAGAGTGAGCCCCTCTGGAACACCATTCACAGGTTGCTAAAACAATTCCTCTACTTTAGACAACAGAAGAGATATCCAGATCCAGGTAAACACAACATCCGCACACCATTTCCTTCCTCAGTGAACTTAAGGATGGCCATGTTGGGTTAGACCAAAGGTCCATCTAGCCCAGTATCCTGTCTTCCAACAGTGGCCAATTTCAGATGCTTCAGAGGGAATGAACAGAACAGATAATTATCAAGTGATCCATTCCCCATCACTCTTTCCCAGCTTCCAGCAAAGAGAGGCTAGGGACATCATCCCTGCCTATCCTGGCTAATAGTAATTGATGGACCAATCCACCATGAATTCTTCTAGTTCTTTTTGAAATATGGAATAGTCTTGGCCTTCACAACATCCTCTGGCAAATAGCTTCACAGGTTGACTGTGTGTTCTGTGAAGAAATATTTCCTTTCGTTTGTTTAAACTGCTGCCAAATAATTTCATTGGGTGACCCCTATTTTTTGTCTTATGAGAAGAAGTAAATAACACTTCCTTATTTATGTTCTCCACAACATTCATGATTTTATAGACCTTTCTCATATTCCCCCCTTAGTCGTCTGTTTCCCAAGTTGAAAAGACCCATTCTTATAAATCTCTACTCATATGGAAGCTGTTCCATACCCGTAATCATTCTTGTTGCCCTTTTCCATAACTTTTTCAATTCCAACATATCTTTTTGACATGGAATGACCAGATCTGCAGGCAGCAGTTTAGGTGTGGGCGTACCATGGATTTATACAGAAGAAATATGGTATTTTCAGTCTTATTATGTTTCCCTTTCTAACTGATTCCCTGCTGCACATTGAATGGATGTTTTCAGAGAACTATACATAATGACACCAAGATCTCTTTCTTGAGTGGTAACAGCTAATTTATAACCCATCATTTTATATGTACAATTGGCATTATGTTTTCCAATAGCCATTACTTTGTCAATACATCTCTGGAGCATACTTTGTCCCTCCTGCAACTCATGGCTTCTCCTGCAGCTGGAGTCTTTCTCTCTGTTGCAGCCATACCCTGCAACCCAAGAGTCCCCTTTGCCACCCTTCTGCCTCTCTCCTGCCCCAGGACTTCAGCTGCTTGCAATATTCAAGATGTGGGCGTAGCATAGATTTATGCAGAAACAATATGATGTTTTCTGTCCTAATTTATATATAATATTTCTGTGTATAATATTTAATATTGTCCATGGACTTTTATCAAACTCAAGTGTTGTGTTCCTGCGTAACACTCCTCTGGTAGATAGGGCAAAATAGCTATGTGTTGATGGACCAGGAAGGAAACTTACTTTTCACAATTGGTCGTAGAAGAAATACACCCTTGTAGGGACCATTGAATTGTGGATGGATGTAAATGCGTGGTTATGCCGGTGGATGTGTAGAGAGGGCTTTGAATTCTTCGACCATGGCATGTTGATCCAGGAAGAAGGATTGTTAGGTAGAGATTGGATCCACCTAATGAAGAGAGGGAAGAGCAACTTTGCAGGCAGGCTTGCTAACCTAGTGAAGAGGGCTTTAAACTAGATTCACCAGGGGATGGTGACCTAAGTCCAGAGGTAAGTGGGGAGGTGGGATACCGGGATGAAACAAAAGGAGGATGTTACAGGACAGGAAGCCTCCTGATTCATAGTGAGAAAGTAGGGCAATCGGCTAATTATCTTAGGTGCATGTACACAAACGCAAGAAGCCTGGGAAATAAGCAGGAAATATTGGAAGTCCTGGCACAATCAAGGAACTATCATGTGATTGGAAAAACAGAAACTTGGTGGTGTAGTTCACATGACTGAAGCACTGTCATGAATGGGTATAAACTGTTCAGGAAGGAGCGGTCCGGAAGGAAAGGTGGAGGAGTTGCATTGTATGTAAGACAGTGGTATGATTGCTCAGAGCTCCAGTATGAAACTGAAGAAAAGCCTGTTGAGAGTCTTTGGGTTAAGTTTAGAGGTGAGAGCAACAAGGGTGATGTCGTGGTGTGCGTGTGCTATAGACCACGGGATCAGAAGGATGAGGTAGACAAGGCTTTCTTTGGACAACTAACTGAAGTTTCAAGATCACATGCACTAGTTCTAATGGGGGACTTCAATCATCCTGACATCTGCTGGGAGAGCAATACATCAATGCATAGACAATCCAGAAAGTTTTTTGAAGAGTGTTGGGGACAACTTCGTGGTACAAGTGTTGGAGGAAGCAACTAGGGGCTGTGCTCCTCTTGATCTGCTGCTTACAAACAGGGAAGAATAGGTAGGGGAAGTAGAAGTGTGTGGCAACCTAGGTAGCAGTGAGCATGAGATGGCTGAGTGCAGGATCCCGACAAAAGGAAGGAAGGATAGTAGCAAACTACAGACCATGGCCTTCAGAAAAGGAGACTTAGACTCCCTGATGGGCAGGATCCCCTAGGAGGCTAATATGAGGGGGAAAGGAGTCCAGGAGAGCTGGCTGTATTTTAACGAAGCCTTATTGAGAGCACAGGAACAAACCATCCCGATATGCAGGAAGAATAGCAAATATGGCAGGCGACCAGCTTGACTTAACAGTGAGATCTTCGATGAGCCTAAACTCAAAAAGGAAGCTTACAAGAAGAGGAAATTTGTACAGATGACTAGGGAGGAGTATAAAAATATTGCTATGGCATGCAGGTGTGTAATCAGGAAGGCCAAGGCACAGTTGGACTTGCAGGTAGCAACGGATGTGAAGGGTAACAAGAAGGCTTTCTACAGGTGTGTTAGCAACAAGAAGAAGTTCAGGGAAAGTCTGGGACCCTTACTGCATGGGGGAGGCAACATAGAGACATGAGATATTGAAAAAGCTGAAGTACTCAATGCTTTTTTTGCCTCGATCTAATGCATCCAAGGGTGCTGAGGAAGTCGGCTTATGGGATTGCAGAGCCATTGGCCATTATCTTTGACAAATTGCAGCAATTCGGGGAGGTCCTGGATGATAAGAAAAAGGGAAATATAGTGCCCATCTTTAAAAAACGGAAGAAAGAGAACCCAGGGAATTATAGACCGGTCAGCCTCACTTCAGTCTCCAGCAAAATCATGGAGCAGGTTCTCAAGGAATCCATTTTGAAACACTCGGAGAAGAGGAAGGTGCTCAGGATCAGTCAACATGGATTCACCAAAGGCAAGTCATGCTTGACCAATCTGATTGCCTTCTATGATGAGATAACTGGCTCTGTGTATATTGGTCAAGTGGTGGATGTGATATATCTTACCTTTAGCACAGTATTCTTACCAGCATGTTAAAGATGTATGGATTGAATGAATGGACTTTAAGGTTGATAGAAAGCTGGCTAGATTGTTGGGCTCAACAGGTAGTGATCAATGGCTCCATGTCTAGTTGGCAGCCAGTATCAAGCAGAGTGCACCAGGTGTCGGTCCTGGGGCCTGTTTTGTTCAATATCTTTATTAATGATGTGGATGATGGGATAAATTGCACCCTCAGAAAGTTTGCAGATGACACTAAGCTGTGGGGAGAGGTAGATACACTGGAGGGTAGGGATAGGGTCCACAGTGACCTTGACAAATTGGAGGATTGGACCAAAGGAAATTTGATGAGGTTCAACAAGGACAAGTGCAGAGTCCTCCACTTAGGAAGGAATAATCCCATGCACCGCTACAGGTTGGGGACCAACTGGCTAAGCAGCAGTTCTGCAGAAAAGGACTTGGGAATTACAGTGAATGAGAAGCTGAATATAAGTCAGCAGTGTGCCCTCGTTGCCAAGATGGCCAATGGCATATTGGGCTGTATTAGTAGGAGCATTGCCAGCAGATCAAGGGAAGTGTGTATTCCCCTCTATTCGGCACTGGTGAGGCCACATCTGAAGTATTGTGTCCAGTTTTCATCCCCCCACTACAAAAGGGATGTGAACAAATTGGAGAGAGTCCAGCGGAGGGCAACAGAAATGATTAGGGGGCTGGGGCACATGACATATGAGGAGAGGCTGAGGGAACTGGGGTTATCTAATCTGCAGAAGAGAAGAGTGAGGGGGGAAGAGGATGGAGCTCGGCTGTTCTCAGTGGTGGCAGATGACAGAACATGAAGTAATGGTCTGAAATTGCAGTGGGGGAGGTCTAGGTTGGATATTATGAAACACTATTTCACTAAGAGGGTGGTGAAGCACTGGAATGGGTTCCCTAAGGAGGTGGTGGAATCTCCATCCTTAGAGGTTCTTAAATCCTAGCTTGACAAAGCCTTTCCAGGGATAATTTAGTTGGTGTTGCTCCTGCTTTGAGCAGGGGGTTGGACTACATGACATCCTGAGGTCTCTTCCAACACTAATATTCTATGATTTTCTGATTTGGGTAAATCAATTTATTTCTCCATGGCCCAGTCCATCCATAGCATGGGGATTATGCTGCCTACCAGACTATATAAAGAACTGCTAGATGGAGTGATCAAAAGAAACATGAGGAGCATGTTCACTGTTCAGCTTCAGCCCCTGGGCAATAGGTGCACTGTAGTTCCATATAAGGTGCCATGTAAGTGTAAATAGTCGGCTAATGGAAGGTGTGCTGTTTATTTCCCTCCCTGTGAGCTACCAAAGTCACCTCAGCCTCTGCCCAGTATCCAGCCTTCCCAGCTAACACAGGGGCTTAATCTTTTGCCTCTCTCAGCTGTTGTCCTCCTAGCTTCAAACCTGATCGTTTGCCCTGCCCCCAACGCCTGGTTCAGGGCAAAGGTCTCCCAGCCCATTCCCATTGCAAGGATACTGCCTGATACAGGCCCCGACCTGGGAGGAAAAAAGGGAACTGAAAGCTAAAGAAATAAACCAAACAGGCCTCCCCCTTCCCTCAGGACTTTGAAGCTGAGCTTTACAGACTATAAACTATATAATGCTTCTGCCGCCTGCCCCACAAACCTGCTCCCAACCCTCGGTTGCTTTTATACGTCTTCCTGGCTTCCCTCTCTGCTCCTGATTGTCCTGTCAGCATGTCCTTGCTGCACTCACTGCAGGTTCCTTCTCCAAACCTGGAGCAGAGGGAGCCCCACTGGGGTGGTGGGGGAGAGAGATGGAGATGATCCAGAGAGTGATGGGGTGTTGAGAGGAGGGAAAAACAGCAATGTGGTCTTGGGGAAGAGTAAGGAGAGAAGGCAGGGCCTCCGGGGTCCAGTTTCCAGCAATTAGAAAGATAGTAACCCTCTGAGTTGAGGAGTTGTACACAGACTGATTCCCCAGTTTGTCATGCAGACACAGCACAGTAAGGCCACAAAAGAGTTTAATGTCACTTTGACTGTCCAGTCTGTGATTCAGGGAGGAGGGCCCAGCACCATGTCATCAGCCATCTCTGCACGAAGCTGGGTCTGACAGACAGAGCACAAGGAGAAAACATTAGGTCCCTTTGTTAGTAAACAGCTCAAGCAGCCTGTCCTGGATCTGTTTGGTCCTTACCCCATGGATGATGGGGTGGAGCATAGGGGCACCAGGAGGTACATGTTGGCAATGAGAATGTGGAAATGCAGGGGAACATTCTGAACACATTGGTACATGAGAAAGGAGAAGAGATGTGGGATGTAAAAGGCTAAGATGATACAGTGATGGGAGCCGTGGGTCCCAAAAGTTTTGATCCAGGCATCCTTTCTGAGGAGACTGAATATGACCCTTAGGATCTGAGTATACGACTCAGCGATAAAATATACATCCAGACTGCTCACAGAAAATGCCACAAAGGGGCTGTAGTAACTACTGATGTGGATGTCAGCGCAGGCCAGCTTCATCAGGGCCATGAGCTCGCAATGTGTGTGGGGGGATGATGTTGGTTCTGCAATATGGCCAACAACTCACTAGCAAGCGAGAGGCAGAATGAGTATACCACCGCGCTGCACCATAGCCAGGCCGATCTTGGCCACCACGGAGTTTTTCAGGGTGGTGGAATGTGTCAGGGGATTGCAGATGGCCACATAGCGATCAAAAGCCATGGCCACAAAGATTCCTTCTAGTGAAATAATGACTTATGCGGAGATGCTGAGGGAACTGGGCTTATTCAGACGGGAAGAGTGAGGAGGGATTGGATAGCAGCCTTCAACTACCTGAAGAGAGATTCCAAAAAGGATGGAGCTCAGCTGTTCTCAGTGGTGTCAGATGACAGAACAAGGAGCAATGGTCTCAAGTTGCAGTGGGGGAGGTCTAGGTTGGATAATAGGAAACACTATTTCACTAGCAGGTTGGTGAAGCACTGGAATGGGTTATGTGGGGAGGTGGTGAATTCTCCATCCTTATATGTTTTTAAGGCCTGGCTTGACAAAGTCCTGGCTGCAATGATTTGTTGGTGTTGGTCCTGTTTTGAGCAGGTGTTTGGAATAGATGACCTCCTGAGGTCTCTTCCAATCTTTATCGTCTATGATTCCATGATTATTGGAGCAAAGAGCTTAGCTGAATGGGATTCACAAATGTATTGGGTATTGTAGATGGCGGGTGGTGGTACCACTGTTAGTTAAGGCTGTCTGACACATTAAATTAGAAGACCTTATTTTTGGTTGCATATAAGTTTGCCAAACTTTAATGGTTTGGACTAAATCTAACAAATAAAGCTGGGAGAGGAGATGTGTTACTCATGTTGAATAATTCTTATAATTATTTCAGTTCTGATTCCCAGTACTTCCATGCTTTCCAGCAGGTATAAGTTAGGTAACACACATCCCACTACCACCCTCTCTCCACCCCCATTAACAGACACAGCCCTGAGATGCAAGAAGAGAAGATGACAGCCTTTGTGCATTAACAGAAAGCTGGCGCCTGAGATCTTTACTCAGTTCTTACTCCAAGGGCAGTTTTGCCTCAGTGGGGCCTGAGTAAAACTATGGGCCATGGCCTCAGAATATGGTCTTGTATTATACATCTTCTAACACCTTTAAACCTGAAGGTTCCCCTGTACTACTTTAATGCAGCCACCTCGGGGCTGAAGGCCATCAGCTGGGTTGGGCAGGGGTGTACAAAAAGGAATGCCATTTAGGCCAGTGATACTGGAGCAAACTCATTCCTTTTGGCAATGTCCCTGGGATGTTTAATGGCTGTTCAGAGCAGAAAGGACCACCGACTTACACTCTGTCCTATGATGTCTATGTTGTACTGTGTTTCTGCGGGAGGATCCCATGCCGACAGCCAACACAGGGGTGTCCACTGTTTATAATATACCTCTGTGCAAGCCCAGTGGGATTTGCTCAGCCTCTGGTGGAGAAGCAGCATCTGAGACAAGCCTGTCTGTGTTTCTGTGCTATGTATCCTGCTTTAGGAGTAAACAGTAATTACGGGACCTTCCCAAAGGGAGATGAGAATTCCTGGGCTCTGTGCTGAGTCAGAGAGGAATTGGCTGCTCTGTGCATTTGTGTATATTTAAGAATTATAGTTGATTATTAAGAAAGCTAGGAATAATACCTAGCTCTCCATAGGATCTGAAACCCTGTAAATGCCCAGCATGGATAGTATAGTGTAGTATAATATAGTAGATAGTAGATAGTATAGTATAGGATAGTGTAGATAGTAGACAGACAGATCTGGAGAAAAAAATGAGGGGAGACATGAACACTTTCTGCAGACACACTGGACAATCTCTATGGTATTTGAGATGAGAAATACTCACCGGTAATCATCTTTATACTCTGCAGCACTTTCATTGAAGGATCTTGAAAACAAAAGGAAAGTCAATATAATGCATCCCTATTATACAGTTAGGTAAACTGAGGAAAATGGAAATGTGACTTGGTGGAGGTCACAGAGAGAATGACCAAAAGAACTCAGGAGTCCTGCCTTCCCTGCTGTCACCACTGACTTTCCATCCATAACTGAGCACATGAGAAGAAGGAAATAGACTCACGGTCTAGAAGGACCTGTTCATTGGGTGAGTATGATTGACTTCCCTGGGGTGGAACCTGGAACTGGGGTACTTCTAAGTCCTCTGACATGCCAATTTGGCCCCGCCTCACACGTGAGACTGTGAAAAGCTATAATCCTCTACAGGTCTTGCACTTACACAGCCATACACAGACAGGGACACACCAAATTGCAGTTACATGAATGCTTTCACTAGTCACTCATGAACCAACAATAAAGAGTCTGAAGCCAATTCCACCAAGCTCCCAGCTGAGGATCCCAGAGCTGTATAGTCTGGCCCTGGTCAGAAGACCGACCGGTGTAAGTTTATTGCCCAGTCCCCTTCTCCCTCAATGTGGAGAGGACTATGTACGAGCCGCTGTTCCTCAGCAAATTTCCCTTTTGAATTTCAAACAACACACTGTTGTAGGTAAAAAAAAAACCAAAAAACTATAAAACAATTTTATGAATTATGGAAAGATGGATTTGAAGTGATTATAAGAAACAGAGAACAGATCAAAGTTTACTACGTAAGAAATAAGCGAAATTGCAATCTCAGTTTGATACACTAGACAGGATTTGAATCAAGGAGTGTCTCACTATGATGGTACAAACAGTTCACCAATCTTTCATACACAGGCTAAAAATCCCTTCAATCTGGGACCACAGCCCGAGTTCAGTTTTTCTTCCTACGGTGTTTCCTGGTGTTGAGTTGTGGGGCAGTGAGGCCAAGTAATGATGTTGACAGGGCCGGCTCCAGGCACCAGCCTGGCAAGCAGGTGCTTGGGGCGGCCGCTCCGGAGAGGGGCGGCACGTCCAGCTATTCGGCGGCCATTCGGCGGACGGTCCCTCACTCACGCTCGGAGCGAAGGACCTCCCGCCGAATTGCTGCTGCAGATCGCGATCACGGCTTTTTTTTTTTTTTTGGCTGCTTGGGGCAGCCCAAACCCTGGAGCCGGCCCTGGATGTCGATTTTCGCTATTATAACTTCTGCCATGTGGAGGGAACTTCATTGTCCAAAACAAAGTCCCCAGCACAGTTAGTGGATAAGTTCAGGCACATGATGGATCCCAGTTTCCCATGAGCTGGTCACATGCCCTTGCATGCTTCAATGAGTCATATGCTGAGTAGAACATTCACAGGAAAGTATATCAGGTGGGGACAAGCTTCTTCAAATGCTTATTGTGTTTCTTAATGGGACACTACCTTGAATGTTGCATCCACAATGTGCTGGCTAGAGTGGATATAAAGTACCTTGTGGGAGTTACCAATGGAGCAAACACATTTGAAATACAGACCCAGAGTCAATATACATAACTTCAGATGCAAAAATGGGGGTGCCAGGGTGTTGCTTTGGGATACAAGATATCACAGCAATATATCTATAAAAGGAGAGCTCTGTGATATGTAATTTTCTATTTTTCCATAAGACACAAATCCATGTCCTGAAAAAGACTACATTCTAGTCTGTACCACAGAAGAAAAGCAAGCAAAAGTATAGAGAAAAGGAGAATTAAAGAGTGCTATCCCTGATACCCATCACAGGTTCAATAAGTGACATTTTTAAAATGTCCCTCTCATTTTCCTTGTTCAGCAAGAGTCACCTGATCTTTCTGTTTGTCAGACGTTAGCCACACACAAATTACTGGATCAACAGATCTTTTGAAACAGAATCTTGGGAGCCATTCTTCCAATCAGTCACCATCTTCATCTTCATGGCAAATCCCAAAAGAAAATATAGCCTCCTTGCAAACTGAGCACTGACTGAATCTATATCAGGGAAGGTGCTTAAGGGGGTCTGGTTGTATATTCATGCAGTGATCGCTGGCCATGTAGTGGCATTCCATGTAGTGGTCTGTGACAGGGCAGCCACGCCCCGCACTAGCCCCAGCAGCGTCAGACCAGTAGCTCTGACAGAGGAAGTCCTGCCCCGTTCATACCGGGCATGCTCCAAGTGCTCTGGGAGTATAAAAGGAGGAAATTCAGCTCAGTCTGGGCTGGCAGCCGCAGTGCAAGGACCTACCCGGGAAGCTCCTGCGGAGGACCAGCCACCACCGTTGAACTTGGTGGGATCCGAGGCTTCCCCTGGCCAACACGAAGCCCTACGGCGGGAGGAGTCCAAGGAGGCAACGGACCTGGAGACCCGCAGAGAACCTGGAGATTCGTGGGAGACTCCAACTTTCAAGATGGTAGGAAGCTACTCGGGGGGGATGACGAACTGGTACCATGCCCCCGGTAAGCCTCAGCGTGTTTCGGTAGGATCTCCCCTCTGAGCCAGTGTCAAGGGGCTACGGCCCTGTAACCAGGGGCGAGTCTATGGACTCTGGCCACTAGGCCGTGCTGCCCTGTAACAAGGGGCGTGAACCCTCACATGGTCTATCACTCAAGTAATGTGTCCTCAGAAAGAAAACTGTCAAAACTGACACACCTGATGGGGGCGGTTGCTGGGCTCAACTTTGAATATCCTCCTGATCTTGTGCTGCTCCTTGATATGGAGTAGCTGCTTGAGACCAGGAACACTGAAAATGTCAGTCTTTAGTTCCAAAGCCTTCCTCAGCTCTCACATGTTGCATCTCTCCACTAGAGCTGGGGTACCCATTTTTCTATAAGTCTGCAGCTTTGTCGAAAGCCTGCTGCCATGATATCCCCCTAAAGGCTGTGAAAGGAACAGGGCAGCAGCTTTGGAGCTGCCACCAGCCCTGTCTGCGAAGCTGCCACCTGCCCAGCAATCCCGCCGGACAGGTGAACACTGAGCTGGTGGTAAATTACAGCTACAGGCTGCTTGATGATGAACGCCAGAGACTTCATTTCACTTGCATTAATAATCAGACTAATGTGCACTGTTTTCTGTCAAGACAGATTAGCTCTCAGATGAAGTGATTCCCAGTGCTACACCTGCAATTACCATGGAAGTCAATGGCTTAACAGCCCCTTGAGCTTTTGTAACATAAAAATGGCCTTACTGGGTCAGACCAGAGGTCCATGTAGCCCAGTATCCTGTCTACCGAAAGTGGCCAGTGCCTGGTGCCCAGAGGGAAAGAATATTTCAGGTAACCATCAAGTGATCCATTCCCTGTCACTCATTACCAGTTTCTGGGAAACAGAGTCTAAGGAAACCATCCCTGCCTATCCGGGCTAAGAGCCATTGATGGACCTATTTATCTAGTTCTTTTTTGAACCCTTTTATAGTCTTGGCCTTCACAATTTCCTCTGGCAAAGAGTTCCACAGGTGGACTGTCCATTGTGTGAAGAAATACTTCCTTTTATTTGTTTTAAACCTGCTGCCAGTTAATTTCATTGGGTGACCCCTAGTTCTTGTGATATGAGAAGGTGTAAATAGCACTTTCTTTTCTACTTTCTCTACACCAATCATGATTTTATAGAACTCAATCATATCTCCCCTTAGTCGTCTCTTTTCCAAGCTTATTAATCTCTCCTCATACAGAGAACAGCAGAGCTAGTGGATAAGTTCAGGCAGAAGGTAGAGTCAAGGGTCACATGAGCTGGTCACATGCCCTTGCATGCATCAATGCATCATAGGAGAGGCCATTACCCTATTCTGGCTAGAACATCCAGAGGAAAGTCCATCAAGTCTATCAGGGATGGTATAAACAGTATTTGGTCCTGCCATGAGGGCGGGGGACTGGACTCGATGACCTCTCAAGGTCCCTTCCAGTCCTAGAATCTATGAATCTATGAATCTATAAGTGGGGATGGGCTTCTTCCATGATCCATTGTGTTCATTGATGGGCCATCAACTTGAATAGTCCATTCACAATTTGCTGGACTCATTAGATGTCATCTACATTGTGGGAGTTATCACAGGAACAAACACATTTGAAATATAGATACACATGCAATATTCATAGCTTTAGATACAAATATTATACATGCATACAAATAGGATAATCATATGAAGCAAATCATAACTTTTCCTTTGTTATCTCATATTACTTACTCTGTACAAGATGTGTTGAAAGTATGTAACTGTATATAGGTGTTCCAAGGTATTGGTCACAGTAATATATCTATAGAAATAAAGCTCTGTGAGATCTAATTTTGTATAAGACATAAATCCATATCCCAAAAAGACTACATACTCTCCTGTACCACAGAGCCTATGGACATCTAGGCATAATCCCTTATTTTCTTTCTAATCAACTATATTTTATAAATATATACAAATACACAGAGCAGCCAATTCCTCTCTGACTTAGCACAGAGCCCAGGAGTTCTCCTTTCCCTTTGGGAATGTCCCTTAATTACTGTTTACTCCTAAACCTGGATAATTAGCCCAGAGGCAGAGACATGCTTGTCTACAGCCTGTTTGCGTTCAGATGTTCTCTTCTCCTCTACAGGCTGAGCAAACCCCACTGGGACTACACAGAGCTATATTATAAACTGTGCACACTCCTGTGTCGGCTCTCGGCATGGGATATCGCTGAAGATGCTGGGTTGAGAGAGGTGTGGATCAAGGTTACCTGAGGGGGATTTCTAGGGAGGACACTTCCATCTCAGAATTCACAGGTACCCATCTCTTGCTGAGGAGATCACCTGATCAACAAATCCAGTGTAACGTGGGTGTAGAGGGATAGAGAGTAAGTCTGTGGTTCTTTCCACTCTGCACAACAATGACATATCCCAGAATCCTTGCCATAAGTAATGACTTTTCTAAAGAATCACTGGCCAAAATGTCTCTGATTTATGTGAATCACTGCTTATCCCACCTGAGGGCCTCCAGCCCCAAGGTGGTGCATTTCAGTGGCACAGTGAATCTTTCAGGATGAAAGACATTATTAGATGTGCAATACAAGGCCAAATTCTGAGACCACGGAACATACTTTGCTCAGGCCCCAGTGAGGCAAATCTCCCCTTGGAGGAAGAACTGAGTATAGATATCAGGAGCCAACTGTGATAATGCACAGGCACTGTCACCCCATCCTATTGCATTTCAGGACTCTGTCTGTTAAAGGGATTGGGGGACAGGGGCTGTTATCTGTCTTTTATCTGCTGAAAAGCTTGGAGGTACTACTGTTCCTCACTAGAAAAATAATGAGAATTTTTCAACATGGGTAACACATATTTTCTCCAAACTTCATTCGAGAAGCTGGCTGAACTGTTATGTCTGAAACTTTCAAAAAAAAATTCTGCTCAAAGCAGACACCCAGCATGGGAAATTTCAGTCCAAACATCTAAAATTTGACAAACTTATAAGCAGCTGAAAATGAGGTCTTCTAATGGAAGGTATCAGACAGCCTTAATTAAGGTGATCTCACCGGCACCACCTACAATGGCCAATCCATTTGTGAATCCCATTCTTCTGTGCTTTTTGCTCCAATAATGTTGGTACCAAGGAGTTCTACAGGCCAAATATGAATTATGTTAGCAATTACATAAGAACATAAGAGTATTCTAGGATGCATTTTGTTAGGTCCTGGTGACTTGAATACATCTAACTTGTCCAAGTAACTTTTAACTTGTTCTTTCCCTATTTTAGCATCTGAACTTACCCCATTTTCACTGGCATTCTCTATGTTAACTGTCCAAACATGAACAATCTTCTTGGTGAAAACCGAAACAAATTAATTAAGCACATCTGTCATTTCCACATTTGTTGTTATTGTTTTTCCCTCTTCATTTAGTAATGGGCCTACCCTGTCCTTGGTCTTCTGCTTGCTTCCAATCTATTTGTAGAATGGTTTCTTGTTACTCTTTATGTCTCTAGCTAGTTCGATCTCGTTTTGTGCCTTGGCCTTTCTAATTTTGCCCCTACATACATGTGTTATTTGTTTATATTCCTCCTTTGTAATTTGACCTAGTTTCTACTTTTTGTAGGATCCTTTTGCCATCTGTCTTCTATTGTTTTTCCCCTTAGCCTTGCTTCCCATGAAATCTTGCCTACCAACTCCTTGAGTTTGCTAAAGTCTGCCTTCTTGAAATCCGTTGTCTTTATTTTTCTGTTTTCCCTCCTACCATTCCTTAGAATCATGTACTCTATCATTTCATGATCACTTCCCTCAAACTGCCTTCCACTTTAAATTCTCAACCAGTTCCTCCTTGTTTGTCAAAATCAAGTCTAGAAAAGCCTCTCTCCTAGTAGCTTTCTCCTGCTTTGGAACAAAAAAATTGTCTCCAATACATTCCATGAACTTGTTGGATAATCTGTGCCCTGGTGTAGACAGCATAAGATGAATTCTTCCACCAACCTAGCTACCACCTCTTGGGGATTACCTGTGCTGAGGGGAGAACCCCTTCCATCTGTGTAAGCAGTGTCTATATTGAAGCGCTATAATAGCACGGCTGTAGCATTTAAAGTGTAAACAACCCTTTAAGCAGATGTTCCAGAAAAAAAGTCCAGTCTGGATCTGCCAACATCCAGTCTGGATTCAGGTCTTGCTCAGCCTTTCTCTGGTAGATTACAAAGCCCATTATTAACCATGGTTTTCTCCCCATGAAAGTCTCCACTCAATCATATCTTTGATAAGTTAAAGAGATATACACCTTCATGTCTAACAGTCTGCCTTTTTCTCTATCCTCCAATCATTTTTCTGGCTCTTTTCTGCACCGTCTCCAAGTTTTCAACATCTTTTTTCAAAGGTGGACCCAAGAACTAGATGCAGTTTGTTTCACCAATCCCATGTGCAGAGGTGAAATCCTTCTGCTCCAACTCACCACTCCCCTGTTTATGCATCCAAGCACCACATCAACCCTTTATGCTACAGCGTTGCACTGGGAGCTCACGATGAGTTGGTTGTCCACAATGTCCCCTAAATCCTTTTCAGGGTCCTTGTTTTGTATAATACAGAGCTGTCGTCTGTGGGTAGGGCCTGCATACCCTGTTTCAAGAGGATAATTTTGCATTTGACTGTATTAAAACATTTGGTTCTGACGGGCCCCTCGTACCAAATGCTCCATATCAGTCGGTATGCCTGCCTTGGGCTCCTCATTGAATCCACTCTGCCAATCTTTCGGTCATCCACAAATTTTATCTGCAGTGATTTTCTATTTCCTTCCATGTCATTGATTAAAATATTGAATAGCATCGGGCCTAGAACTGATCCCTACAGAACCCCACTACAAACAGTCCTATTTACTGACGAAGGCCTATTGACTTTCTGATATCCATCAGTTAGCAGTTTCCAGTCCATTTTACATATTCTCTACTGATATTGTAGGGTGTTAATTTTTTTTAACTCAATATTTTCCCCTACTAAATCAAATGCTTCTGATAAATCAAGGTTTGTTGCATCTATGTAGTTCCCTTTGATCAACCAAATGTGTACCCTTGATCAACCAATGTGTACTCTCACAAAAGGACGAAATCAGGTTTATTTGACAAGACCTGTTTTCCATAAACCCTGTTGGTGACTGGCATTTCTTCCATTTCTATCCTTTTTTTAAACTAATCCCATACCAGGTTTCCCATTGTTTCTTAACCTTGTCAATTCTTGTGTATATATATAAATATAAGAACCTTTCCTTTTATTTTTTAAATCTTTACATTTAACACAGGGATTGGCATAATTTTTTTTCTAGGCTTTATCTTGTTAATAATATACTTAATAGCCTCCTTTTTTGATCCATAGCCCTGCCAATCATGGAGTTTTCCCTGATGTCTTAACGTCCCTTATCAATTTACTTAACTTCCAATTTCTATTCTTGGCTATCTATTTTCCTTTTTTCCTCTTTGTTATTATTGCTTCCCCTCCCCCCCTTCACTTTACCACTGAACTGAGTTTTTACCCAAAGTTGTTTACTTTGTTGACAGTGCAATTATTATTTTTCCGCTATCCAATAAACTGTTATCAAAGACCTACCAATTTTCATTCATATTTTTCTGTCTAAATTTTTCCTCCCAATCAGTTCTGCTGACAATTTTCCTCAGCTTTGGGGAATTAGTCCTCTTGGAGCACTAAGTGTCTATCGATAGTACTGGTTGGGAACTGTCCATCTGAATGTAAATCAGTTTCATTATTTATTTTCCTCTCCTATATCATATGCTCTCTTCTTTGTCTCTGGTGTAAATTAAAGAGTCCCAGACTTTTCTATATGTTTGCATATGGCAGCCTCCCCCATTCTCAGAGCCTGTCTTGGAAATCCCTTTTATATATATGTTATAGCCTTAATAGAGACTAGGTGGCCAGAACTGAATACATATCCCAGACATGTTAGTCTCCATTCCCTACCTTAGGGATCTGAACATTGCTTTTGTTTTGTCCACTGCTGCGAATGAGCAGGTGTTTCTCTTGAGCTGCTATCAATGGCGCCCAGGTCTTTTCCCTGAGGTATGTTCTAGTTGGGATGTTTCTCCCAGCATATGTCTTCCCAAAAGTTTGGTTTTTTCCACTCTCAGATTTCGAGCAACTGGATGAATGGGGAACTCCCTACAGTATGGACTCCCTATCCTGGCTCTCATTGCATTAAGGGACAATGATGGATAACCAGTATCCACACTTCTGTTTCTTGCTCATGCCTCTTAAGGTTCCCGCACTACAAAGTGTAGGAATTATTAATTCAGGGAGCACCACAAAAATGGAATTGGATTTAGTAGGGTCATTGTTCCCTGTTATTTTCTCTGAATAATCAAAATGTCATTTTTCAGTGTTCGAAGAATGATCAATCTCCTCCTCCCATGAGAACAATCTCCACTAGTGCATGTAGTGTCTCATATTAATGTTGTCATAACTATAAAGGGAAGGGTAACAACCCTCCTGTACACAATACTATAAAATCCTTCCTGGCCAGAGGCACCAAAATCCTTTTACCTGTAAGGGGTTAAGAAGCTCAGGTAACCTGGCTGGCACCTGACCCAAAGGACCAATAAGGGAACAAGATACTTTCAAATCTTGGGGGGGGGAGGCTTTTGTTTGTTCTCTTTGTTTTGGGTGTGTTCGCTCTTGGGACTAAGAGAGACCGGACATCAATCCATGATCTCCAAATCTTTCTGAACAAGTCTCTCATATTTCAAACTTGTAAGTAACAGCCAGGCAAGGCGTATTAGTTTATCTTTGTTTTCTCAACTTGTGAAATTTTCCTTTGCTAGAGGGAGGTTTATCCCTGTTTTGTAACTTTGAACTAAGGCTAGAGGGGGTTCCTCTGTGCTCTTTGAATCTGATTACCCTGTAAAGTTATTTTCCATCCTGATTTTACAGAGATGATGTTTACCTTTTCTTTTAAATAAAATCCTTCTTTTAAGAACCTGACTGATTTTTCCATTGTCCAAAGACCCAGGGGTTTGGGTCTTTGATCACTTTGTAACCAATTGGTTAGGATATTTCTCAAGCCTACCCAGGAAAAGGGGTTTAACAGTTTGGGGGATATTTTGGGGGAAGAGGAACTCCAAGTGGTCCTTTCGCTGGTTCTTGTTAAATCACTTGGTGGTGGCAGCATACCAGGTTTTAACCTAAGCTGGTAGAAATAAGCATAGGGGGCTTTCATGCGGGTCCCCACATCTGTACCCTAGAGTTCAGAGTGGGGAAGGAACCCTGACAAATGTTGTCTCTCCATTCAGGCATTTCTACTACGACCATCACCCGAGACCCTGGGAACACAGAAAGTCACCTTCTCCCCTACTCCATGTCAGATTCCAACACAACCGAATTCACCAACCCCTCCACCTTCATCCTACTTGGCATTCCTGGCCTAGAGGCAGCCCATATCTGGATCTCCATTCCTTTTTGTGCTATGTACGCCATAGCCGTGTTGGGGAACTTCACTATCCTATTCATCATGAAGAGGGAGCCGAGGCTCCAAGAGCCCATGTTCTATTTCCTCTGCATGCTGGCCGTCACCGACCTGGTCATGTCCACATTAACCATACCCAAAATGCTGAGCATCTTCTGGTTCAATTCCAGGGAGATCAGTTTCAGTGCCTGCCTCACCCAGATGTACTTTGTTCACTCCTTCTCAACGATGGAGTCTGGAATCCTCGTGGCTATGGCTTTTGATCGCTATGTGGCCATCTGCAATCCTCTGAGATATTCAACGACCCTGACAAACTCTGTTGTGGCCAAAATAGGCCTGGCTGTGGTGCTGCGCAGTTGCATACTCACATTACCCTATCCCTTCCTGGCGAGGCAATGGCCATATTGCAGAACCAACATTATCCCCCACTTCTATTGTGGGCATATGGCTGTGGTGAAGCTGGCCTGCGCTGACATCCGCATCAGTAGTTACTATGGCCTGTTTGATCTTTTCTCTGGGATCGGAATGGATGTGTTTTTTATCGCCGTGTCCTACACTCAGATCCTCCGGGCCATCTTCCGCCTCCCCACAAAGGATGTCCGGCTCAAAACTTTTGGGACCTGCATCTCTCATCTTTGTGCCATCTTAGCTTTGTACATTCCAATGTTCTTTTCCTCTATCACGCAGCGGTTTGGCGAGAATGTGCCACTGCATTTACGTGTTCTCATTGCCAGTGTGTACCTGCTGGTGCCCCCCGTGCTACACCCCATCATTTACGGGTTGAGGACCAAACAGATCCGGGGCAGGCTGCTCCAGCTCTTTACACATAAAGAGACCTAAATCTTTCCTCCATGTGTTCTGGATCTCAGATTGAGCTCTGTGCAGAGCTTGTTGGTGCATGGTGCTGGGGCCTCTTCCCTGAATCACTTACTTGACAAAGAGACATTAAACCCTTTCCTGTCCTTACTCTGCTGTGTCAATGTGATGAACTGGGGAATCAGTCTATGTGCACTACACTGGGTTGCCACCTTTCTAATTGCTGGTAGCTGGATCCCTGAAATTGCAATCTTGCCCCATCTCTTCTGTCAACCCTCGACCCTGCTGTGTGTCTTCTCCCCAAGGCCCTGACCCTGTCACTTGCTCCTGTCTTCCCCTCCCCTTGACAGCTGCAACCCAGTCATCTCTAAAACCAATATGTTCTCACATCTTGTGGCAAGTCACTTAAGGGACACTGGTTAGTGTTAAAATTTTAATGTTTATTCTTACTTTGTTACTATCTCTGTGGAGAGAGAGACCCCGTCAGGAGTCCTGGGATCTATCTCGGCTCTGGGAGGGGCGTGGGGTATAGTGTGTTAGAGCAGGAGGCAGATACATCTGGGGTCTAAATAAGAAGATGGAATGGCCATACTGGGTAAAACCAGTGGTCCATGTAGCCCAGTAGCCTGTCTTCTGACATTGCCCAGTGCAAGGTGCTTCAGAGGGAATGAACAGAACATGACAATCATCATGTGATTCATGTGGAGCAGAGGGAGGGGAGGGGGAAAAGAAGCCCTACTCTTTTTCCCCCCCATCTTCCATACCTCTGCCACCCAGGGGTTGCCTCATTTCCCCTGTCCTGGGATGAAACTCAGGGGGTGGTTTATTTCTCTCCCCTCCCTGAGGCTTTAGGGGCTGCTCTTTTCCCTCCACCTCCCATTCCCTTTCTGGAGATAGAGACGGGTTGCTTGGTGCCACTGGTACAGTGGCTGCACCAGTGGTCTTCTCCCTCTTTGCCCATCTCCAAGGGCCACAGGGTATTAACAGGGGCCCACCCAGAGGATCATCATGGGTCCACTACCCAGTCCCCCACTGTGCTGCGGGATGAGTTTCACCATTTTCTGGGTGACCCCTGTGATTTCAAGGGTAAGGTGAAGCTCCCTCTCCAGCATTGGGGAGACTTCCATCTTGTCCTCTTGGCCATTAGGGCTGTTTTGGAGGAGTGGAGGGGAACCGGGAGGTAGGACATCCTGGTCTAGCTGTGGGCCTGCAACCTCTGTGACAAGCCTTGTAGGTTCATCAGCGATTGTTGTAAGGCTGGCTTGGGATCCTCCTGCCCGCAAGGATCCTCCTCAGCCCTCAGAATGAAGCCAACCATCTTTTCAACATTGAACACCAGAGGCTCTGGGGTGGGTCTCTACAGTCACCAGGTGCTCTCCTTCCTTTGTGATGCAATGTACTCTGTTGTTCAGGTGCAGGAAACTGACATGGATCCAGCCACCAAGTCTAGTTGGCGGCTGGGTAGGATGGGTCATATTTTACACACCTCAGCACTCATTTGGCTGGGGTGGCCACCCTGTTCTCCCCAGACCTACAACCTGAGATGCTGGGAGTTTCCGATGTCGTCCCAGGTTGGCTGCTGCACCTCCAGGCCTGTGTGGAGGGGCTGACGTTGAATCTGTTCAATGTCTACCTCCTGAATGCAGACCCAGAGTGGGTGTGTTTCTATCAACAGGTGTCTGCCTTCCTCGGCACCTTGGATCCTCACTAGTGCCTGGTCCTGTGTGCAGATTTTAATACCATCTTTGAGGACCAGAATCGCTCAGGGATTGAGAGCAGCCAGGCCGCTGCAGGCATACTCAGAGACATCATCAATCATCACTCACTGGTGGACATCTGGTGCAACCAACACCCAGATGACAATTCCACCTTTACCTATGTCTCCTGGCTGAACCACATGGTTATATTCCGTTTCCATCTTGCCCGGGCCCACTCCTCCAGCATTTGGCCGGCCCAGTTCTCGGCCCACCATTTAGTGGTCAAGATGGCCTCTTTCATCTTGGAGCTCACCTGGGGCGCTTCGCCCTTCAGACCCCCCTGCACATACTCAATGAGGTGGGGGCCACCTTATTGCCTACCACTCGGATTTTCCTTGAATGGGTCCTACAAGAGGGTACTCCCCAACCACCCCTCACCACAGGACCTCTGGAATTCTTGATTGGGCTCCTATCCCATGAGTCCTCCCGGCCCCCTCCCATTCATAACCAGTGCGGGCTGCACAGCCTGCAGCTGTTTCATTTCTGAATTCCACCAAGGGAACAACTTTACATGCTCATGCTCCACTTCCTCAGCTGCCCTGATACCAAGTGGTGGGACCTAGTACCATGTTTGGATGGTGAGGAACCCCGGTGGGCCAGAAAGTACTCCACCCTGGTCCCACTGCTCACCGGAGATATCAATTGGTGGCTCCTTCATGGAGTCATGAGCACAGGCATGTATGTAGCATGGTTCACCCCCATTCCAGATGCCTGCCCATTTTGCAGCATGAGGCAGACCCTGGCGCATGCCTCTTTAGAATGCGCAAGGTTGCAGCCCCTATTCCAACTTCTCCACAACTTAATCAGGAGGTTCTGGCTGCACTTTTCCCCACACCTTTTCATATATGCTCCCTGCTTTAGCTCAACATACAGGATGTGGTCTCCAGGTACCTTGTGTTACAGGTGAAATATACTCTAATATACATCTTTAAACTTATTAATAAAAGAAATAATCAAACCCAAAAGAAAATAAGAAAGTTATAAGGAAAAATACATAGGCAAGCAAGTAGGTTAGACTATATGCTACCACAGCTGCAGGCTGCTAGTTGGCAATGGCCAGGGACTTAGAAGTGAGAGAGAGAGGGAGGCATGTCTGTGGAGGGGTGAGTTACAAAGGAGAGAGAGAGCTGGACCTAAATGCACCAGGAGAGACAGACAGAGAGAGAGAGAGATGGGACAAAACCCATTTCCTTCCGGGAAGCCCGGCTTGATCAGCTCTGAAATGAGAGCACTTGGGGAAACACAGACTGCAGAGAAGCTACATCTGGGTGAAGAAAATATCTTGTGGCACCTCCCTGTCCAGGCCTATTCCCCTTCCACATATGAGTAGCAGCTCCAGGTTTGCTGTCACAGCCTCGCTCGAGCTTCTGAAGCTGGACACTCACCAGCCGAGCATGTTTGCGGCCCACAAACAAGACCCATGTGATTTTGAGTCACAGCACTGTTCCGGCCCTGCCTCTGGCTCTGGGTTTCTAGGCCCCCTCTCGCAGTGCAGCTTCCATTCTAGTGCCTCTCTCTGGGAGCAGAAACCTGCATGCCAATCACCAAGGCCCTGAGGCTAGCTTTGGCTTGGCTCCCCCAGACTCTCTAATTGCTTCAGCAGACCATTGCCAGAGCTCCCCCTTTAGTGCACTCAGTTTCCAGTTTCTCTTTTTCAGGTCACATGATCTCTAAACCAAACAGCCCCAGACCCTGCAAAAGAGGTTGTGTAACACATGGCCAAAAAGAGTTAAGCAACTTGCAGGCTATTGACCCAGATTCACCCTTTAGAGACAGGTTAGAAAAGTACGTAAATGATAATTAGGGCCATTCCATCTTAAATAGGCTAGAGCTTTGAGATGTAGACTTGTATTATTAAAGAACTGGAAGATATTCGAGACTCTAGTTCTCTATGTTTACCGACAGCTTGTTAGAGGTTAGCAGTGTAACCAAACAATTCCTGTCTAGAGCTGTATTCAGTTAATTCAGAGACAAAAAGAAAATATTATTAGATAGAGGGTGCAATAATATCATTTTCTATATGTCTCTTTAAAGTTTCTGGTGAACTCTCTTTAACTGCTTAATGACTAATAACCTTATGCTAATCCAGGTAGTTAATTACCAGTGATGTTTAGGAAATAGAAGGTTACTTCAAAACCCTATTGTTCACCCTGTGCTGTGGGCTGTGCTGCCCAGTAACTGTATAAAGGGCTCTTGGAACCTGATCCTTTTATCTCAGATCTGCCTGTGATTTCTTGTGTTCCTATGGGCTCCAGATCTAGAAAAAAACAGAGATAACCCTGTTCGACTTGCAATTAACCTCAAACTGAATAAAAGGCTACACAGTACACGCCTAGTATTTCTCTGGGACCTTCTTAAGAGTGGTGGTTCATTACCTATATTTTCTGTCAGAGTCCTCCTTGTTACCGCTGGCCGAATGGCTGTGCAGACTCAGGAAGTGGCATCAAAAAACCAAGGAGGACATTCTGCATGAAGTTATGCAGCAGTCCCTTGCTAAAAATTAAAAAATGCACGAGTGATGGGACAGTGAAAGGAGGGTACGCACCAGGAGAGTGCACATTGCTGTCAAGAAACCTCGGAGTGGCTCCTAAATATTAGGGAGCACCAAACAGATTTGATGTAGGCACTCCTAGTACTGCATACGGAGCAGCTCCACACCCTCCCCACCCCTTGCAGCAGTCCATGTCCCAAAACTTTTTCCCTTGCACCCCATGTCACCTCCAACACAGTTTGGCCACTATCCTGTTTCATATCATCAGCAGCTGCATCCAACACCTACAACTTCACTGTCCAGCCCTGCAGTCTCCAACCATTACCCACTTCACTCAACCCCCGTCCACAGGCAGTTCAGCTTGGATGAAGGGCAGCACCCGTTGCACGGCATTGCAGACAGCAAGGCTGCATACGACACCTCGATATACACAAATCTGTAATGATTCTGGAACCCCCCCACACCACCTCCCTCCACCCTTCCTCCACACAGCGCAGATGTGTCATCCCCTTGATGTCTCTCCAATATTTTTTTAATATAAGAAATACATTTTTTTGTTTGAAACATTCTTTATTGCATTAAGTGAAAGCAAGCATAGCCCAGAAAACAACAGGCACTGCTCATCAGTGCATCATTTGGAGCAATCAGAGATGCCTACTAGCACTGGGACCACTGCATTCCCGTGAATGGCACCAAACATGACTGCCTTTCAGCAAGGAATTGCTGCCTCAAGGCATCTCTGATCCTCACGGCACTGCACTTTGCCCCGCTAATAGCGCTGGTCTCTGGCTGTTCAAATTCAGCTTCCAGGCGCTGAGCCCCAGCGGTCCATGCCTAAGTGAAGCTTTCATCCTTCCCTTCACAAATATTGTGCAGGGTACAGCATGCGCTTATAAACATAGGGATGTTGTCATCGTCCAGATCCAGCTTCCCATACAGACTTCACCAGCGGGCATTTAAAGCAGCCGAAAGCACACTCAACAGTCATTCTGCACCAGCTCAAGCCGTTGTTGAACTGCTCCTGGTTGCTGTCAAGGTTCCCCATGTAAGGCTTCATGAGCCACGGCATCAAGGGGTAGGCGGGGTCTCCCAGGATCACAATGGGCATTTTGATGATGGTGATCTTGTTGTCCGGAAAGAAAGTCCCGGCTTGCAACTTCCTGAACAGTCCTGTGTCTCGAAAGATGCGTGCGTTGTGCACCTTTCTGGACCAGCCTGTGTTAATGTCGGTGAAACGTCCACAATGATCCACAAGCACCTGGAGAACCATGGAGAAATATCCCTTCCTATTAATGTACTCGGAGGCTGGGTGGTCTTGTGTCACAATTGGAATCTGTGTGCCATCTATGGCCTCTCTGTAGTTAGGGAATGCATCTGTGCAAAGCCATCCACAATGTCACACACGTTGCCAACAGTCATGGTTTTTATGAGCAGGATGTGATTAATGGCCCTGCAAACTTGCATCAACTTGAATCCAACGGTCGACTTGTTCACTCTGAATTGGTTAGCAACTGATCCATAGCTGTCTGGAGTAGCCAGCTTCCACAGTGCAGTCACCATGCACTTATCCATCATCAGGGCAGCTCTCATTCTCATGTCCTTGTGCCACAGTGTGGGGGCGAGCTCATCACACAGTCCCATGCAAGTGCCTTTCCTCATACAAAAGTTCTGCAGCCACTACTCATCATCCCAGATTTGCATGATGATAGGATCCCACCACTCAGTGCTTGTTTCCTGAGCCCCAAAATGGTGTTCCACTGTGGTCAGAATGACCATGAATGCCACAAGTAATCTCGTTTTGTCTCTACCACATGTGTCACCATCTTTGTCGGACTCCTCATCCTCACTTTCCGTTTAAGGAGTAGCTGGACTGCCATTCGTGACATGTTAGTGAGACCCATCAGCATATTCATCAACAGTTCAGGATCTGTTCTCGAAGACTGAAGAGTTGGACAGAGCGTGCAGTTCAAAAACTATTGAAAGATGCCGTCAACTGTGGATGGAAGGGAAAGGACTCCTGGGATGTGAACCGATATATGACAGGGCATTGGGACAGGACCCAGGTTGCCCCAAGAGCCCCTGCCCCCTTCCCACAAACCTTGGCGGCTGAAGGGGAAGAGGTGCTCTGTGGGATACCTACCCAGAGTGCACCTCTCTGAATGCCGCTGCAAGTGCTGCAAGTGATAGAAGTGTGGCCATGCCATTGCGCTGGCAGCTGACAGTGTGAAGACACAGCAGTGCTATCCCTGCAGCGCTCTCTGAGGGGAGTTAACTCCCGGATCGTTACATCTGCAAGTGTGGACATAGCCTACGTCTGTTCCCCTGAGGCGACCCAGTGACTGCGATGCGTTGGCAGGTTTCTGAGTGGCAGCGGAAGGGGAGTCCCAGAGTTCACACCTCACAGGAGTGGGGAACTCACAAAGTCCAGCTAGTTCTGAAAACCTCAGATTCACCTTGACAGGATGGCAACGGTTCAGGCTCCCTTTTCCAGCCTTTCCTCTGCATCCCACCCAGTGAACAGTCCCTGAAGCAGCGGGAGTCCATTTCCCTCTTGGTGTAACGGAGAGACCGTGGTTACAGGACGGAAGTCAGGACTCCTGGGTTCTGTCTGTCATCGTGTCTCCAATTCTGTGTGTGACCTTGGCCAGCCCATATCTCCCCATGCCTCAGTTTACCTATGTGTATAGTGGGGATATTTTCATAATGACTTTCCTTTGCTAACTGTTTTAAAGATCCTTCAATGAAGGGTGCTGCAGGGTATGATGATAGTGAGGAGATTTATTGATCACTGCTCATATATCGACAGCCCCATATGTCTGTAGAAAGTGCTCATGTCTCCCCTCAGTCATCTTTCTCCTGATCTGTCTGTCTCCTATCTACCCATCCATCCTGGGCATTTACAGGGTACCACAGCCTGTGGAGAGCCAGGCATTATCCCTTATTTTTTTTCCAATCAACTATATTTTATAAATATACACAAATACACAAAACAGCCAATTCCTCCCTGACTCAGCACAGAGCCCAGGAGTTCTCATCTCCCTTTGGGAAGGTGCCTTAATTACTGTTTACTCCTAAAGCTGGATAATTAGCACAGAAGGGGAGACATGCTTGTCTACAGCCTATTTACATTCAGATGCTCTCTTCTCCTCTAGAGGCTGAGCAAACCTCACTGGGAATACACAGAGCTATATTATAAACTGTGCACACCCCTGTGTCGGATCTTGGCATGGGATGTTGCTGCAGATGCTGGGTTCAGAGACCTGTGGGTCACAGATACCTGAGGGGGATTCCTAGGGAGGACACTTCCGTCTCATCATTCACAGGTACCCATCTCTTGCTGATGAGCTCACCTGATCTCAAACTCTGTGTAACATGGGTGTGGAGGGATAGAGAGTAAGTCTGTGGTCCTTTCCATAGCACAAGCATGACACGTCCCAGGGCCCTTGCCATAAGTGTTGAGTTTGCTAAAGAATCACTGGCCAAAATGTCACTGATTACTGTGCATCCCTGCTCATCCCGCCTGATGGCCTCCAGCCCCAAGGTGGTGCATTTCACTGGCACAGTGAATCCTTCAGGATGAAAGGTGTTAGTAGATGTGCAATACAAGGCCAAATTCTGAGACACGGCCCATAGTTTGCTCAGGCCCCAGTGAGGCAAAACTCCCCTTGGAGCAAGAACTGAGTACAGATGTCAGGAGCCAGCTGTGTGTTAATGCACAGACACTGTCACCCCATTCTCTTGCATTTCAGGTATCTGTCTGTTAATGGGGAAGGGGGCAGAGGCTGTTACCTGATTTTTATCTGCTCGAAAGCTTGGAGGTACTACTGTTCCTCACTAGAACAATATTGAGAATTTTTCAACTTGGGTAACACATATTTTCTCCAACCTTAATTTGAGAAGCCGGATGAAATGTTATGCCTGAAATTTTCAAAAAATGATTCTGCTCGAAGTAGAAAACCAGCATGGGAAATTTCAGTCCAAACACCTAAAATTTGGCAAACTTATAAGCGACCAAAAATGAGGTCTTCTAATGGATGATGTCAGACAGCCTTTACTACAGGTGATGCCACCAGCACCACCTACAATGGCCAATCCTTTTGTGATTCCCATTCTTCTGTGCTTTTTGCTCCAATAGTGTTGGTGCCAAGGAGTTCTACAGGCCAAATATGAATTATGTTAGCAATTTTGTTTTCTCGATGTTATATGTTCAGACTTTCAATTTAACTAAATGTTCCCTTGTTCATGTTATGAGACACATTAAATATAAATGCCTGATCTACGTTCTTTATTAATAGCTCCATAGGGATTAAGTTCAGAAGGGACCATTTGATCATCAGTCTGTCCTCCTGTAAAACACGGGCCATTGAAATTTCACTCAGTTACTTCTGTATTGAGCCAAAAGACTTGTGTGTGACTAAGGCCTTGGCTACACAAGGATTTTACATCGTAGAATGATAGATAGCGCCATAGAGTTATAAGGGAACGCAAAGGACAGGTAGTCTAATCCCCTGACAAGATGAAGGATTTGTTTTGTCTTAGTCCTCTGAGACTGATGGCTATTCACACGTCTTTGGAAAACCTCCATAGAAAGAGCTCCCATGACTTCCCTGGGAGACTGTTCCATTAGCCTCCTGTACTTAAAGTTAGGCAGATTTTCTTGAAATGGAATTTATATCTGCTATGACTGGAGTTTGAACCCATTGCCTCTTGTCCTGCCCCTCTGTGGTAAGACAGAATAACTTTCCTCCTCCTTTTTATGGCAGTCTTTCAAGTAATTGAAGACCACTATAATGTGCCCCATTAATCTCCTCCTTTGCAAATAAACATACTGGTTCCTTCAGCTTCCTTATACGGCTTACATTCCATCCCTTGCACAACATTTGTTCCTTGCCTATGGATCCTTTCTGGGTTATCTACATCCTTTCTATACATTGGGGTGCAAAATTGGACACATTACTCCAATTTAGACTGCAGCGAGTAGAGGAATACTATCATGTACCGTGTTTTGCATTTTATATTTCTGCTAATATAACCTAACATTGCATTTGCCTATTTTTAAACAGCAAAAAAGTCCACACCCCAGAGAGATGTGGCTATATCATAGAATCATAGAACTGGCAGGAGTAGCAGTTCTGACAGGTGTTTGTCTAGCCTGCTCTTAAAAATCTCCAATGATGGAGATTCCACAACCACCGTAGGCAATTTATTCCAGTGCTTAAAGACTCTGACAGTTAGGAAGTTTTTCCTAATGTCAAACCTAAATGGCCCTTCCAGCAATTTAATTCTATTCCTTCTCCTCCTATCATCAGACGTTAAGAGGAATAATTTTTCTCCCTCCTTGTAACAACCTTTTAGATATTTGTAAACTGTTATCATGTCCCACCTCAGTCTTCTCTTTTTTAGAGTAAACAAACATAGTTCCTTCAGTCTTCCCTCATAGGTCATGGTTTCAAGACCCCTAACCATCTGTTTTTCCAGATGATTTTGAATTTTTATTGTATACTCCAAAGGACTTGCAACCCCTCCTATCTTGATATCATCTGCAAACTTAATAAGTGTACTCTCTATGCCATGATCTAAATCGTTCATGAAGATATTGAAAATAACCGGACCCAGAACTGATCCCTGTGGAACCCCAATCATTATGTCCTTCCAGCATCACTGTGAAGCTTTTATAAGTACTATCTGGGGGTGTTTTTCAAACCAGCTATGCACCCACCTTATACTAGCTCCATCTAGTTTTTATTTCCCAAGTTTCTTAATTAGAAAGTCATAGAATCATAGAATATCGGGGTTGGAAGGGACCTCAGGAGGTCATCTAGTCCAACCCCCTGCTCAAAGCAGGACCAACACCAACTAAATCAATCCAGCCAGGGCTTTGTCAAACCGGACCTTAAAAACCTCTAAGGAAGGAGATTCCAGCACCTCCCTAGGTAACCCATTCCAGTGCTTCACCACCCTCCTAGTGAAAAAGTTGTTCCTAATATCCAACCTAAACCTCCCCCACTGCAACTCGAGACCATTACTCCTTGTTCTGTCATCTGGTACCACTGAGAACAGTCTAGATCCATCCTCTTTGGAACTCCCTTTCAGGTAGTTGAAAGCAGCTATCAAACCCCCCGCCCCCATTCTCCTCTTTTGCAGACTAAACAATCCCAGTTCCCTCAGCCTCTGCTCATAAGTCATGTGCTCCAGCCCCCTAATTATTTGTGTTGCCCTCCGCTGGACTCTTTCCAATTTTTCCACATCCTTCTTGTACTGTGGGTCCCAAAACTGGACACAATACTCCAGATGAGGCCTCACCAATTTCGAATAGAGGGGAATGATCACATCCCTCGATCTGCTGGCAATGCCCCTACTTATATAGCCGAAAATGCCATTAGCCTTTTGGCAACAAGGGCACACTGTTGACTCATATCCAGCTTCTCATCCACTGTAACCCCTAGGTCCTTTTCTGCAGAACTGCTGCCTAGCCATTCGGTCCCTAGTCTGTAGCAGTGCATGGGATTCTTCCGTCTAAGTTCAGGACTCTGCATTTGTCCTTGTTGAACCTCATCACATTTCTTTTGGCCCAATCCTCTAATTTGTCTAGGTCCGTCTGTAGCTTATCCCTACCCTCCAGCGTCAATACCACTCCTCCCAGTTTATTGTCATCTGCAAACTTGCTGAGGGTGCAGTCCATGCCATCCTCAAAATCATTAATGAAGATATTGATTAAAACCGGCCCCAGGACTGATCCTTGAGGCACTCCGCTTGATACCCGCTGCCAACTAGACATGGAGCCATTGATCACCACCTGTTGAGCCCGATGATCTAGCCAGCTTTCTATCCGCCTTATAGTCCATTCATCCAGCCCATAATTCTTTAACTTGCTGGCAAGAATACTGTGGGAGACCATATCAAAAGCTTTGCTAAAGTCAAGGAATAACACATCCACTGCTTTCCCCTCATCCACAGAGCCAGTTATCTCATAATAGAAGGCAATTAGGTTAGTCAGGCATGAGTTGCCCTTGGTGAATCCATGCTGACTGTTCCTGATCACTTTCCTCTCCTCTAAGGGCTTCAGGATTGATTCCTTGAGGACCTACTCCATGATTTTTCCAGGGACTGAGGTGAGGCTGACTGGTCTGTAGTTCCCCGGATCCTCCTTCTTCCCTTTTTTAAAGATGGACACTACATTAGCCTTTCTCCAGTCATCTGGGACCTCCCCCGATCACCATGAGTTTTCAAAGATAATGGCCAATGGCTCTGCAATCACATCCGCCAACTCCTTTACCACCGTCAGATGCAGTGCATCCGGCCCCATGGACTAGTGCTCGTCCAGCTTTTCTAAATAGTCCTGAACCATTTTTTACTCCACAGAGTGCTGGTCACCTCCTCCCCATCCTGTGCTCCCCAGTCCAGCAGTCTGGAAGCTGACCTTGTTTGTGAAGACAGAGGCAAAAAAAGCATTGAGTACATTAGCTTTTTCCACATCCTCTGTCACTATGTTGCCTCCCTCATTCAGTAAGGGGCCCACACTTTCCTTGAATTTCTTCTTGTTGCTAACATACCTGAAGAAACCCTTCTTGTTACTCTTAGCATTCCATGCTAGCTGAAAATCCAAGTGTGATTTGGCCTGCCTGATTTCTCTCCTGCATGCCTGAGCAATATTTATATACTCCTCCCTGGTCATTTGTCCAATCTTCCACTTCTTGCAAACTTATTTTTTGTGTTTAAGATCAGCAAGGATTTCACTGTTAAACCAAGCTGGTCGCCTGCTATATTTACTATTATTTTTAAACATCAGGATGGTTTGTTCCTGCAACCTCAATAAGGATTCTTTAAAATGCAGCCAGCTCTCCTGGACTCCTTTGCCCCTCATGTTATTCTCCCAGGGGATCCTGCCCATCAGTTCCCTGAGGGAGTCAAAGTCTGCTTTACTCAAGTCCAGGGTCTGTATTCTGCTGCTCCCCTTTCTTCCTTGTGTCAGGATCCTGAACTCGGCCATCTCATGGTCACTGCCTCGCAGGTTCCCATCCATTTTTGCTTCCCCTAATAATTCTTCCCTGTTTCTGAGCAGCAGGTCAAGAAGAGCTCTGCCCCTAGTTGGTTCCTCCAGCACTTGCACCAGGAAATTGTCCCCTACACATCCCAAAAACTTCCTGGATTGTCTGTGCACTGCTGTATCGCTCTCCCAGCAGATATCAGGGTGATTGAAATCTCCTATGAGAACCAGGGCCAGTGATCTAGTAACTTCTGTTAGTTGCTGGAAGAAAGCCTCTTCCACCTCATCCCCCTGGTCTCATGGTCTATAGCAGACTCGAACCACGTCATCACCCTTCCTGCTCACCCTTCTAAACTTAATCCTGAGACTCTCAGGTTTTTTCTGCAGTTTCATACCGAAGCTCTGAGCAGTCATACTGCTCTCTTACATACAATGCAACCCCCCCACACCTTTTCTGCCCTTCCTATCCCTCCTGAACAGTTTATATCCATCCATGACAGTACTCTAGTCATGTTAGTTATCCCTCCAAGTCTCTGTTATTCCAACCACATCATAGTCAAAAGACTATATCAAAAGCCTTTCTAATATCTAAATATACTACATCTACTGCTTCTCCACATCCAGAAGGCATGTTACCCTGTCAAAGAAAGCTATCAGAATATTTTGACATGCATGCTGACTATCACTTACCATCTTATTATCTTCTAGATGTTTGAAAATCGATTTCTTAATTATTTGCTCCATTATCTTACCTGGTACAGAAGTTAAGCTGACTTTTCTGTTATTGCCTGGGTTGCCCTTGTTTCCCTTTTTATAGATAGCCACTGTAGGTGCTCTTTTCCAGTCTTCTGGAATCTCCCGTCTTCCATGACTTTTCAAAGAAAATAGCTAATTGCTCAGATATCTCCTCAGTCAATTCCTTCAGAGTATTCTACGATGCATTTCAACAGGCCATGGTGACTAGAAGACATCTAACTTGTCCAAGTAACTTTTAACTTGTTCTTTCCCTAGATTAGCCTCTGAACCTACCCCATTTTCAGTGGCATTTTCTGTGTTAGGTGTCCAAACACCACCAACCTTCTTGGTGAAAACTGAAACAGAGAAGTCATTAAGAACCTCTTCCATTTCCACATTTTTTGTTATTGTTTTTCCCTCTTCATTTAGCAACGGACCTACCCTGTCCTTGGTCTTCCGCTTGCTTCTAAAGTATTTGTAGAATGGTTTCCTGTTACCTTTTATGTCCAAAGATAGTTTGATCTCGTTTTGTGCGTTGGCCTTTCTAATTTTGCCCCCACATACATGTGTTATTTTTTTATATTCCTACTTTGTAATTTAACTTTGCTTCCACTTTTTGTGGGATCCTTTTTTGTTTTTTAGATCAATCAAGATCTCCTGGTTAAGCCATTGTGGTCTCTTGCCATACATCCTATCTTTTCTACACAATGGGATAGTTTGCTCTTGTGCCCTTAAAAAATGTCTTCTATTGTTTTTCCCCTTAGCCTTGCTTCCCATGAGATCTTATCTACTAACTCCCGGAGTTTGCTAAAGTCACCCCCAGTGTTAAATATTTGACCCTAATTTCTAGCTGGAATTTGCCTGGCTTCAGCTTCCACCCCATCAGTCTTGCTCAGCCTTTCACTGGTAGATTACAGAGCCCGTTATTACCCATGGTTTTCTCCCCATGTAAGTCTCCACTTGATCATCTTTTTGATAAGTTAAAGAGATATACACCTTCAAGTCTAACAGTCCAGCTTTTTCTCTACCCTCCAATCATTTTCTGCACCCTGTCCAACTTTTCAACATCTATTTTCAAATGTAGACCCCATAATTGGATGCAGTTTGTCTCACCAATCCCATGTGCAGAGGTAAAATCCTTCCCCTGCTCCAACTCACCACTCACATGTTTATGCATCCTAGGACCACATCATCCCTTTAGCTACAGCTTCGCACTGGGAGCTCAGAATTAGTTGGTTGTCCACAATGACCCCTAAATCCTTTTCAGGGTCCTTGCATTCCATAATACAGTGCTGTAGTGTGTGGGTCTGGCCTGCATTCCCTTTTCCTAGAGGATAATTTTGCATTTCACTGTATTAAAACATTTTGCTTGCATTGGCCCCTCTTACCAAATGCTCCATATCAATTGGTTTGCCTCCCCATTTACTGACGAAGGCTTATTGACTACAGCTTTCTGAGATCCATCAGTTAGCCAGTTTCCAGTCCATTTTACATGTTCTCTACTGATATATTAGGGTGTTAATTTTTTAACTCAATATTTTCCCCTAATAAATCAAATGTCTCTGATAAATCAAGGTTTGTTGCATCTGTGTGGTTCCCTTGATCATCCAAATGTATACCCTTGGTCAACCAATATATACTCTCATAAAAGGATGAAATCTGGTTTATTTGATAAGACCTGTTTTGCATAAACCCTGTTGGGGACTGGCATTACTTACATTTCTAGACTTTTTCTTGAACTAATCCCATTAAAGCTTTCCCATTTTTTTAAAACTTGTCAATTATTTTATTAAAAAAAAACCCTTTCCCTTTATTTTTTAATACTTTACCTTTAACACAGGAATTAACATAAAACTTTTCTAGGATTTCTCTTTTTTTAATATACTTAATAACCTCCTTTTTGTGATCCATTGCCCTGCCAAACATGGAGTTTTCCCTGATGACTTAACATGCCTAATCAATTTTAATTACTTCTGATTTCTATTCTTGTCTATCTATTTTCCCTTTTTCCTCTTTGTTATATATTGCTTCCCCCCTCCAATACCTGCCTTTACTTTACTACTGAACTAGTTTTTACTCAAAGTTGTTCACTTTGTTGACTATGGAATCATGAGTTTTCTGCTATCTAATAAACTATTATTGAAGAATTACCAATATTCATTCATATTTTTCTGTCAAAATTTTTCCCCCAATCAGTTTTGCTGACAATTTTCCTCAACTTTGGGGAATTCGTCCTCTTTGAGCACTAAGTGTCTATAGATAGTACTAGTTGGGAACTGTCCATTTGCATGTAAATCAGTTGCATTTTTTATTTTCTTCTCCTATATCATACGCTCCCTTCTTTGTCTGTTTTGTAAACTAAAGAGTCCCAGACTTTTCTATGTGTTTGATTATGGCAGCCTCCCCCATTCTCAGAGCCTGTTTTGGAAATCCCATTTATATACATTATATCCTTAATAGTTTCTGGGTGACCAAAACTGAACATTTTACTCTTCATCCCATAGCTTCGGGATCTGAACATTGCTTTTGTTTTGTCCACTGCTGCGAATGAGCAGGTGTTTCTCTTCAGCTGCTACCAATGGTATACAGGTCTTTTCCCTCATGTATGTTCTAGTTGGGATGTTTCTCTCAGCACATATATTCCCCAAAGTTTTGTTTTTTTCCACTCTCAGATTTCGAGCAACTGGATGAATGGGGAACTCCCTACAGTATGGACTCCCTATCCTGACTCTCATTGCATTAAGGAACAATGATGGATAACCAGTATCCACACTTGTGATTCCTGATGGTGCTTATGAAGGTTCCTCCACCACAAAGTGTAGGAATTATTAATGCAGGGAGCACCACAAAATATGGAATGGGATTTAGTAGGGTCATTGTTCATAGTTATTTTCTCTGAATAATGAAAATGTCATTTTTCAGTGTATGAAGAGTGATCAATCTGCTTCTCCCATGAGAACAGCCTCCACTAGTGCTTGCAGTGTCTCATATTAATGCTGTCTCTCCATTCAGATATTTATACTGTGACCATCACCCGAGACCCTGAGAACACACAGGAAGTCAGGGGGACGTACAGTACATGCAGGAGACACCCTTATGCTCAGAGTTGGACGTCGTCTCCACTACTCCATGTCAGCTTCCAACACAACCGACTTCACCAACCCCTCCACCTTCATCCTACTTGGCATTCCTGGCCTGGAGGCAGCCCATATCTCAATCTCCATTCCCTTCTGCGCTATGTATGCCATAGCCGTGTTGGGGAACTTCACTATCCTGTTCATCGTGAAGAGGGAGCCGAGCCTCCACGAGCCCATGTTCTTTTTCCTCTGCATGCTGGCCATCACCGACCTGCTCATTTCCACATCCACTATGCCCAAAATGCTGAGCATCTTCTGGTTCAATTCCAGGGAGATCAGTTTCAGTGCTTGCCTCACCCAGATGTACTTTGTTCACTCCTTCTCAGTGATGGAGTCTGGAATCCTTGTGGCCATGGCTTTTGATCGCTATGTGGCCATCTGCAATCCTCTGAAATATTCCACGACACTGACAAACTCCGTTGTGGCCAAGATAGGCCTGGCCTTGGTACTGCGCAGTGGCATACTCACATTACCCTATCCCTTCCTAGCGAGGCGGTGGCCATATTGCAGAACAAATGTCATCCCCCACTCCTATTGTCGACATATAGCTGTGGTGAACCTGGCCTGCGCTGACATCCGCATCAGCAGTTACTATGGCCTGTTTCATCTTTTCTCTGTGATCGGAATGGATGTGTTTTTTATCACTGTGTCCTATACTCTGATCCTCCGGGCCATCTTCCGCCTCCCCACAAAGGATGCCCGGCTCAAAACTTTTGGAACCTGCATCTCTCATCTTTGTGCCATCTTAGCTTTGTACATCCCAGATTTCTTCTCTGCTTTCATGCAGAGGTTTGGCCACAATGTGCCACTGCATTTCTTCGTTCTCATTGCCAATGTGTACCTCCTGGTGCCCCCCGTGCTCCACCCCATCATTTACGGGGTGAGGACCAAACAGATCCGGGGCAGGCTGCTCCAGCTCTTTACACATAAAGAGACCTAAATCTTTCCTCCATGTGTTCTGGATCTCAAATTGAGCTCTGTGCAGAGCTGGCTGGTGCACGGTGCTGGGGCCTCTTCCCTCTATCACTTACTGCACAGACAGAGAGACATTAAACCCTTCCCTGTCCTTACTGTGCTGTGTCAATGTGATGAACTGGGGAGTTAGTCTATGTGCACTACACTGGGTTGCCACCTTTCTAATTGCTGATAGCTGGATCCCTGAAATTACAATCTTGCCCCATCTCTACTGTCAAGCCTCGACCCTGCTGTGTGTCTTCTCCCTAAGGTACTGCCCCATCATCTCTAAAACTGATATGTTCACACATCTTATGGCAAGTCACATAAGGGACACTGGTTAGTGTTAAAATTTAAATGTTTATTCTTACTTTGTTACTAACCCTGTGGAGAGAGAGACCCCGTCAGGACTCCTGGGATCTATCTCAGCTCTGGGAGGTGAATGGGGTATAATTTGTTACAGCAGAAAGCAGATACATATGGGGTCTAAATAAAATCAGAATGGCCCATGGTCCATGTAGCCCAGTGCCAGCTGCTTCAGAGGGAATGAACTAAACATGGCAATCATAATGTGGTTCATATGGAGCATAGGGGGGGTTGGATGGGGCGGTAGGGGCAGTCAGGGGCAGGGGTTCCGGAGGCAGTCAGGGCACAGGGAGAGCGATAGTTGGATGAGCAGGGGTCTCAGAGCGGCAGTCAGGAAGGAGAGGAGGGGTTGGATGGGGCAGTGGGTGGTGGTCAGGGGACAGGGAGCGGGGGGTGGATGGGGCGGGAGTCCCAGTGAGGCCGTCAGGGAACAGGGAGGGTTTGATGGGGCAGGAGTCCCGGGGCAGTGTCAGAGGGCAAGAAACAGGTGGTGCACAGATACAGGGCTGGGGCTGGGCCACGCCTGGCTGTTTGGGAAATCACAGCCTCCCCTAACCGGCCCTCCATACAATTTCCAAAACTCAATGTGGCCCTCAGGCCAAAAAGTTTGCCCACCCCTGTTCTATTTCCTAAACATGCCTGATAATTAACTACCTGGATTAACATAAGGTTATTATCCATTAAGGAGTTTATTGAGAATTCACCAGAAACTTTAAAGAGACATATAGAAAATGAGATTATTGCACCCAAGTTCCATCTAATAATATTTCCTTTTCATCTCTGAATTAACCGAATACAGCTTTAGACAGGAATCCATTGGTTACACTCTTAACCTCTAACAAGCTGATGGTAAATGTAGACTACTAGAGTCATGAACTTCTTCCAGGTCTTTAATAATACAAGTCTAAATTTCAAAAGTCTAGCCTACTTAAGGTGGAATGGCCCTAATTACTGTTTACATACTTTTCTAACCTGTCTCTAAAGGGTGAATCTGGGTCAATAGCCTGCAAGTTGCTTAACTCTTTCTGGCCATATGTCACACAACCCCTTTTGCAATTCCTGGGGCTGTTTACTTTAGCGACCATGTGACCTGAAAAGGAGAAACTGGTAACAGAGTGCGCCCAAGGGGGAGCTGAGGGAAGAGTGGGGTGAAGTAATTGGAGACTCTGGGGGAGCCAAGCCAAAGCTAGCCTCAGGGTCTTGGTGCTTGGCGTGCAGGTTTCTGCTCCCAGAGGGAGGCACTAGAACAGAAGCTGCACTGTGAGACTGGGCCTAGAAACCCAGAGCCAGAGGCAGGGCCTGAACAGTGCTGTGATTCAAAAGCACATGGGTCTTGTTTGTGGGACGCAAACACGGTTGGCTGGTGAGTGTCCAGCTGTATGAGCTTAAGTGGTGCTGTGACAGCAAACCTGGAGCTGCTACACAGATGTGGAAGGGGAGTGGGCCTGGCCTCTCTCTCTCTCTCTCTCTCTCTCTCTCTCTCCTGGTGCACTTAGGTCCCACTCTCTCTTTCCTTTGTAACTCACCCCCCCACACATGTGCCTCTTCTTCCTGTCACTTCTAAGTCCCTGGTCCTTGCCAACTAGCAGCCTGCAGCTGTGGCAGCCTATAGTCTAGCCTACTTGCTTGACTATATATCTATCCTTATAACTTTCTTATTTTCTTCTGGGTTTGATTATTTGTTTTATTAATAAGTTTACAGATTTATATTAGCGTATATTTCACCTGTAACACAAGGGACCAGTAGGCCACGTCCTGCATGTTGAGCTAAAGCAGGTAGCGTAATTGAAAAGGTGTGGGGAAAAGTGCAGCCAGAACCTTCTCTTGAAGTTGTGGAGGAGTTGGAATAGGGGCTGCAACCTTGTGAATTCTAGATAGGCATCCGCCAGGGTCTGCCTCATGCTACAAATGGGCAGGAATCTGGACTAGGGATGAACTGTGTCACGTACATGCCTGTGCTTATGGCTCCATGAAGGAGCGACCAACAGATATCCCCAATGGGCAATGGGACCAGGGTGGAGTACTTTCTGGCCCACCAGGGTCCTCACCCTCCAAAGGTGGTACTAGGTCCCGCCACTTGGTATCAGGGCATCTGAGGAAGTGAAGCATGTAGAGCATGAGCATGTTCCCTTGGTGGAATTCAGGAATAAACAAGCTGCAGGGCGTGCAGCCTGCATGAGTTAAGAAAGCAAGGAGGGTCGGGGGGACCCAGAGATCCTGGGAGGAGGGGTGAATGGGGAGCATCCTCTTTTAGGACCCGTTCAAGGAAAATCTGAGTGGTAGACAATAAGGTGGCCCCCACCACCTTCAATATGTGCAGGGGGGTCTGAAATGTGAAGAGCCCCAGGTCAGCTCCGAGATGAAAGAGGCCATCATGGCCACTAAATGGTGGGCTGAGAACTGGGCTGGCCAAATGCTGGAGGAATAAGTCGAGGCAAGATGGAAACAAAATACATCCATGCAGTCCAACCAGGAGTGGCAAAACAGATTGACCTCCACCCGGACTTAGGTAAAAGTGGAATTGCTATCCGGGTGATGGATGCACCAGATGTCCACCAGTGAGTGATGACTGATGATCTCTCTGAGGATGCCTGCAGCAGCCTGGCTGCTCTCGATCCCTGAGCAATTCTGGTCCTCAAAGATGGTATTAGAATCCCCACCGAGGACCGGACACTAGTGAGGATCCAAGGTGCCAAGGAAGGCATACACCTGTTGATAGAAACACACCCACTCTGGGTCTGCATTCAGGGGGTAGACAGAACAGATTCAGGCCTGGAGGAGGCCTGGAGGAGCAGAAGTTGACTGGGATGACCTCAGCAACTCCCAGCATCTCAGGAGCTAGGTCAAAGGAAAACAGAATGAGCACTGAGGTTTCTAAAATATACCCAGTCCCCCCACTCAAGCCATCAACTAGTCTCAATGGCTGGATCCATGTGGGTTTCCTGCAGGCAAACCACAGAGTATCCTACGTCACAAACGAAGGAAAGCAACTGGCAAATGTGGAGACCCACCCTAGAGCCTCTGGTGTTCAATGTTGAAAAGGTGGTTGGCTTCATTCTGAGGGCTGAGGAGGATCCTCGCGGGCAGGAGGATCCCCAGCCAATATTACAAGAATCGCTTCCAACCTGAAACGCTTGTCACAGAAGTTGTGGGCCCACAGGTAGATCAGGATGTTCTACCTCCCGGTTCCCCTCCACTCCTCCAAAACAGCCCTCATGGCCAAGAGGACAAGATGGAAGTCTCCCCAATGCTGGAGAGGGAGCTTCACCTTACCCTTGAAACCACAGGTGTCCACCAGAAAATGGTGAAACTCATCCCGCAGCACAGTGTGGGAAGGGGTAGTGGACCCATGATAATCCTCTGGCTGAGCCCCTGTTATGACCATGTGGCCCACGTGGATGGGCAAAGAAGAAGACCACCAGTGCGGTGACTGCACTGATGGTACCACGTAACCTCTCTCCATCTCCAGAAAGGGAAAGGGAGGTGGAGGGAAGAGAACAGTCTCTAAAAGGTCAGGGTGGGGAGACAAAAACCCCGCCCCTTGTGGTTCATCAAGGACAGAGAAAATGAGACAACCTCAGGCAGCAGCAGTATGGAAGATGGGGTATGAATTCATCTAGTTATTTTAAAACCTGTATTAATCTTGGCCTTCACAACATCCTCTGCCAAAGAGCTTCACAGGTTGACTGTGTGTTGTGTGAAGAACTACTTCCTTTCGTTTGTTTTAAACCACTGCCAATTAATTTCATTGGGTGACCCCTATTTTTCGTGCTCTGAGAAGGAGTTAAAAACACTTTCTCATTTACATTCTCCACACCATTTATGATTTTATAGACCTCTCTCATATCCCTCCTTAGTCGTCTCTTTCCCAAGTTGAAAAGACCCATTCTTTTTAATCTCTCCTCATATTGAAGCTATCCTGTACCCCTAATCATTCTTGTTGCCCTTTTCCATAACTTTTTCAATTCCAATATATTTTTTTGAGATGGGACGACCAGATCTTAAGGCAGTATTTTAGGTGTGGGCATACCAGGGATTTATATAGAGACAATATTATATTTTCAGTCTTATTATCTTTCTCTTTCTAACCAATTCCCTGCTGCACACTGAGTGGATGTTTTCAGAGAACTATCCATAATGATGCCAAACTCTCTTTCTTGAGTGGTAACAGCTAATCTAGACCCCACAATTTTATATGTATGTTTGGGATTATGTTTTCCTATAGCCATCACTTTGTCCACAACTCCCTGGAGCATACATTGTCCTTCCTGCAACTCATGGCTTCTGCTGCATCTGGAATATGTCTCTCTGCTGCAGCCATAGCTCTGCAACCCAAACGTTTTTTTCCACCCTTGTGCCTCTTTTCTTCCCCAGCTTCTCCTGACTCATCCAGTCTCTTTGGTGTTTTGGGCCTGAACAACAGTTTCTTTCTCTGATCCCTCTTCTGGGAAGATTCCATTACTTCCATGCCCACTTCTCAGCAGAGCACCTAGAAGAAACTGGTTTTATCTGTCCAGCTGAGATCTTGTTAGGGCTAATAATCTTTAAGACAAACCTATTTATAGACAGATGCCTCCACCCCAAACTGCTGCCTCTGAGCACAAGGTGTGTGAGTGAAGAGAACAGGAGAATACCAAAACCTAAGGATACAGACAGTTCATACAATCACACGTGCGTTAGTAGGGATAAAATAGCTCATCAATGTGCAGTGGCAAGCAAAAAAGCTAACAGCATGTTTGGCATCATTAAGAAAGGATAAATAATAAGACAGAAAATATCATATTGCCTCCATATAAACACCTGGTATATCCACGTATTGATTACTGTGTTCATATCTGGTCACCCCGTTTCAAAAAAGATAGATTGGAATTGGAAAAGGTACAGAGAAAGGCAACAGAAATGACTAGGGGTATGGATCATCTACGTTCTATTGATAGATCAATCCATGGCTTTTAGCCAGGATGGGCAGGGATGGTGTCCCTAGCATTTTTTTTGCCAGAATCTGGGTCTGGGCAACATGAATCACTTGATGATTTCCATGTTCTGTTCATTCCCTCTGAGGTACATGGCACTGGTCACTCTCGCCAAACAGGATTTTTTAGATGGACAATTGGTCTTACCCAATATGAGCATTCCAATGTTCTTATGTAGTCTCAAGATTTATCTGCCCCCCACTGGAACCCACTCCCCTTCCAGAGCTGACATAGAACCCAGGAGTCCTGGCAGGGTCCCTCTCTCCACCGAGTTAGTAACAAAGTAAGAAGAGATTATGAGATGGTCAAAAAGCCACGATTCCACACTCAAGAAAATGGACAACTTTGGCTAAAAACCTGGTTCAGTGGCAAAGTGAAGGCAGAAATTAAGGAGGGAAAGCAGCATATAATACATGGGGGAAAAGGGGGAATAGATGACAAGCAATACAAATTGGAAGTTATGCAAATTCATAAGGGATGATAAAGTCATCAGGGAAAAATCCATGCTTGGCAAGGCTTAGGATCACATTAAGGACGTTATTAAGTATATTAAGGGGGGGGGGAGGTATAGGGCGATGAGAGGAAGAAAGGAAACATGTTAATGTTGCAAAAAAGGTAGATGTGTTCAAGACATTGTTTTGTTCTGCATTTGGAAAGAAAGCAGCATGAGGTACTCATATCACCTGAGGTGAAGAAATACTTTCCAGTCCACTAGCAGTCAAGAAGGGTGTTAAACAGTATCTACAGTAGAACCTTAGAGTTATGAACACGCAAAGTGACCAATAGAACTGACTGATACACTTAACATATGCACTACTGATATTGTATACTGCGCATTTTTAACTGAATGTTCTCCCCTACTACATCAAATGCTTCAGTGAAATCAAAGTCTATTTTCCATAAACCATGTTCTTGACTGGCATTAATTATATCCTAATCTTTTTTGGAACTAATCCCTTAGCAGCTTTACCATTGTTTACTAATATTGTCAAATCTGTTTTTTTTAAACTTTCCCTTTATTTTTAATACTTTAATACAACACAGAACTGTCCCAGTTTGTTTGTTTGTTTGTTTTGTTTTTTGTTTTTTTGGTTTTCTGCTGTCTGATTGCGTACTATTAGTTCTGAATGAGATGTGTGGTCGATTAATCAGTTCTATTGGTCACTTTGTCTTTGTTCATAACTCCAAGCTTCTACTGTAGATACTGTTTAACACCCTTCTTGACTGCTAATGGACCGGAAAGTATTTCTTCACCTCAGGTGATATGAGCATAGGGTGACCAGATGAGAGGAAGAAAATATCAGGACACATGGTGGGGGTCATGGCGGAGCAAAAAAAAAAAAAAAAAAAAACGGAGCGCGGCCGGCAGAGCAAAAAAAAAAAAAAAAAGCAGGAGTGCGAAATATCGGGACAATCGCCTAAATATCGGGATGTCTGCTCACCCTATATGAGTAGAAAATAGACTTTGATTTGGACTAAAAACTGGCTAACTGACAGATCTCAGAAAACATTTGTCAATGGGCCATTGTCAGTGAGTGGAGCTGTGTCGAGGGGGTTTCTCCAGGGATCAGTTCTAGGCCCGATGCTATTCAATATTTTCATCAAGCATCTGGAAGCAAATAGGAAATCATGGCAGATAAATTTTACGGATGACCAAAACATTGGCAGAGTGGTTACAATGAGGACCCCAAGGCAGGCATACAGATTGGTCTGGAGCATTTGGTGAGCTGGGCCCATGCAAACAAAATATTTTAATAGAGTGAAACAGACTAGGGCACAGTATTATGGAAGGCAGGGACCCTGAAAAGGATTTCAGGGTTTCAATAGACAACCAACTCATGAGTCTCCAATGCAATGCTGTGGCCAAAAGGGCTGATGTGATCCTTGGACACATAATTGGGGAAATGGTGAGTTGGAGCATGGGAAGGATTTTACCTCTGCACATGGCACTGGTGAAACTGACTGCATCCAGTTCTGGGGTCCACATTTCAAAAATGATGTTTAAAAATTGTAGAGGTTATAGAAAAGAGACACAAAAATGATAAGAGATTGGAGAAAATGCCTGACAGAGGGAGAAAGACTTAAAGAGCTTCATCTATTTATTTTATATAAAAGACAGTTAAGTGGGCACTTTCATGGTAAGAAAACCATGACTAATAACAGGCTCTGCAATCTAGCTTAGAAGGGCAGAACAAGGCTCAGTGCCTGGAAGCTGATGCCAGACAAATTCCAGTTGGAAAGAAGGGCCATTTTTTTTAGCACTGAGGGTGATTAACTATTTGGATGAACTGCGAAGGGAAGTGGTGGATTGTCCAACTCCCCATGTCTGCAGACCCAGCCTGGAATCTTTAATGGCAGATCTATTTAAGGGCTTGTCTACCCTTAAAGTGCTGCTCTAGGACTTCAGTGTAGACACTTTTTACACCGATGGCCGAGGTTCTCCCGTCAGCATAGGTAATCCACCTCCCCGAGAGGTGGTACCTAGGTTGATGGAAGAATTCATTTATTGATCTCATGCTGTCTACACCGGCGTTAGGTTGATATAGCAACATCTCTCGGGGTGTGAATTAATTTGCTATTGCAAAAGAAGCAGATGCCGTTTTAGGTTCTATTAATAGAGACATAGCTTGCTAGTTATGGAAGGTGAAAGTACCGCTCTACTTGGTGCTGGTTAGTCCTCAGCTGGAAAATTGTGACCAGTTTGGGTCACCAATGTATAGGAAGGATGTAGAGAAACTGGAAAGGATGTAGAGGTGAGACACAAAAATGATCAAAGGAGTGGAATAGAAGTCATATGAGGAAGTTGAAGGAACTGGATATGTTTAGTTTTGAAAAGAGGAGATTGAGGGTGGACATGACAGTGGTCATCAGATACTTGAAAGGCTGTAATAAACATATGGAGAAAATTTGTTTTCTCCTGCCACAGAGGGAAGGACAAGAGACAAGGGGTTTAAACACTGCACAGCAGATGTAGGTGAATTCTTACGAGAAACTCCGTAACTGTAAGAACAGGAGGAAAATGGAACAGATGCCTCGGTAGGTCAAGGAAGTTCCTTCAATGTAGGTTTTCCAAAGGAGGCTGGATAATCATCTGTCTGGAATGTTTTAGATGCAACAAGTCCTGCATCTTTACGGGGATTTGGCTAACTGACCCTTGCAGTCCATTCTCATCCTGTGGGTCTATGATTGTATGATATAATATCAATACGGTCTCACATTATATTCTTATTGATAAACTAGGCAAATAGAACTTAGATGGGGCTACTATAAGGTGGGTGCATAACTGGCTGGATAACCGTACTCAGAGAGTAGTTATTAATGGTTCCCAATCCTGCTGGAAAGGCATAACAAGTGGGGTTCTGCAGGGGTCTATTTTGGGACCAGCTCTGTTCAATATCTTCATCAACGACTTAGATATTGGCATAGAAAGTACACTTATTAAGTTTGCGGATGGTACCAAACTGGGAGGGATTGCAACTCCTTTGGAGGTCAGGGTCATAATTCAAAATGATCTGGACAAATTGGAGAAATGGTCTGATATAAACAGGATGAAGTTTAACAAAGACAAATGCAAAGTGCTCCACTTAGGAAGGAACAATCAGTTTCACACATACAGAATGGGAAGAGACTGTCTAGGAAGGAGTACGGCAGAAAGAGATCTAGGGGTAATAGTGGACCACAAGCTAAACATGAGTCAACAGTGTGATGCTGTTGCAAAAAAAGCAAACATGATTCTGGGATGTATTAACAGGTGTGTTGTGAGCAAGACACGAGAAGTCATTCTTCCACTCTACTCTGCAGTGGTTAGGCCTCAGCTGGAGTATTGTGTCCAGTTCTGGGCACCGCATTTCAAGAAAGATGTGGAGAAACTGGCAAGGATCCAGAGAAGAGCAACAAGAATGATTAAAGGTCTTGAGAACATGACCTATAAAGGAAGGCTGAAAGAATTGGGTTTGTTTAGTTTGGAAAAGGGAAGACTGAGAGGGGACATGATAACAGTTTTCAGGTATCTAAAAGGGTGTCATAAGGAGGAGGGAGAAAACTTGTTCACCTTAGCTTCTAAGGATAGAACAAAAAGCCATGGGCTTAAACTGCAGCAAGGGAGGTTTAGGTTGGACATTAGGAAAAAGTTCCTAACTGTCAGGGTGGTTAAACACTGGAATAAACTGCCTAGGGAGGTTGTGGAATCTCCATCTCTGGACATATTTAAGAGTAGGTTAGATAACTGTCTATCTGGGATGGTCTAGACAGCATTGGGTCCTGCCAAGAGGTCAGGGGACTGGACTCGATAACCTCTCGAGGTCCCTTCCAGTCCTAGAATCTATGAATCTATGAATTGTGTACACCAGGCTTTAGTCAAACACAAATTATGGAGCTCAATACAGGGGTAACTGTATGAAATTTAATGACCTGCTTTATCCAGGAATTCAGATACAATAATTATACATGCATACAAATAGGATTATTATATGAAGCAAATCATAACTTTTCCTTTGGCACCTCACATGACCTACTTTGTTCAGGATGTTTTGAAAGTATATTACTGTGGTGAATATGGAGGATCCAGGACAGGTTTGGGGTATAGAGTGTCACAGTAATATATCTATAGAAATAGAGCTCTGAGAGATCTAATTTTGTATAAGACATGCATCCATATCCCGAAATGACTACATTCTGGTCTGTACCACAGGAGAAAAGCAAGTTGTAGTAGGGAGCAAAGGAAAATGAGAGAGCGTTTTCCCTGCTAACCATCACACATGTAATTCATGACCACCTGAAAATGTCCCTCTCACTTTCCTTGTTCAGCAAATGTCACGTCCACTTTCTGTTTGGCAGACCTTATCTGTGCACCCATTACTGGATCAGCAAACCTTTTCCCTCAGTATCTGGGGAGCCATTCATCCTGTTAGTCACCATTATCATCCCCATGGCAAACCCCAAAGAAACATAGCCTCCTTGCCAACCGGGCGTTGCCTGGATCAATATCTGGGAAGGTGCTGAAGGTAGTTGGTTGATGCCTATCCCTGGCAGTCTTGTCATGCCACCAAAACGTTTGGTGTCCACGTGATCACTGACTGTATAGTGGCATTCAGAGGTATGTTCACTTCAGAATTTGCTGGTCTTGCACTCTTGTCATGTGTCCCTAGCAAGAAAGCTATATCCTCACTCCTGATCTTGTGCTGCCCCATGATACAGAGCAGCTGCTGGAGACCACAAGCATCGAAAATGTCATCCCAGAGTACCTCAGCCTTCATCAGCCCCCTCATATCGCTCCAGCCTCCTGCCTTTGAGTACAACACATGTGATCAAAGAGTACTGGGAAAATGCAAATGTGTAAAGATCCAGTCAGATGGTTCATACAATCAACCGTGTGCTAATAGGTGTGACACAGGATTAGAAAGGGTTAAGCAACTAGCAGGGTAATTTACCCAATTCAACCTTTAAAGAGAGAAATACATAAATGGTTATTAGGGCTATTTCTTATAAATATTGGACATAGCCATGGTAAATGGACTAGAATTTTGAAATGCAAACCTGTATTGTTAGAGAATTAGAAGTACTACTAATTGTATGTGTTTACTTTTATCTCGCTAGATGTTAACCATGTAAACAAATGGATCCTGTCTGTTGCTATATCTTTTGATCCAAAGATCAAAAGGAAATATTAACATTTAAATGAAACTGGGGTGTAATAATCTCATTGTCTTTACTTCTCTTTGAAGCTTGTAGTAAACTGCCTTTGAACCACTCAATGGATAATGACCTTATGCTGATGAATGGAACTAGTTCCCTCTGTATACATGGGAAAAATGTAATTCTACTTCAAAGCAACTATTAATCACTATCATAGCCTGCCAGTGGACTTTAAAAGAATGTTTGGCCCTGATTCTGTCATCACAAATGTGGTTAAGCTTGAGCCTCAAGATTGCGTAAAGCTCATGATCTCTACCATTAAACTGACTTAAGAACTCTTTTCATGTCCTTATTGTGACAGACCCAGACCAGTTGGGTGCAGGAGTCTGGTCCTGTTGGGACCCAGGAAGTTGGCGGGAATTCAGGTGGTGGGTTGGGATCCAGGAAGTAAGCGTAAGCCCACCCACTGCTAAAGGACCTCCTGCACCCTAAAGAGAGGATTCACAATGTCCGGGATCACAATTAAGTCTGGGGGACAACTAAAGATATAACAGGGACAGGTGTGAGGTCACACGTGTTAATGAAAGGAACCTGTTGGGGACACCCAGCAGAGAACCACGGACAGCACCCACTACTCCTCGAAGGTGTCAAGGGAGCCGGTAGATGCCACCCAGAGGATTTCTGCCCAGATGTGTGAGCAGACAGAGGATCGGAAATAGGCCCCGCAGTCACAGGAAGCACCGTCATCCACCCTCCTCTCTCTGGTCTTGTAGATGGACATTTTGGCCAGTGCTAGGAGGAGGTTGATGAGGCAGTCCTGCAACTTTGTGGTGCCACTGATATGGAGTGCGAAGATAAGAAGGTGAGGAGAAAAGTGCAGCCAAAAACACAACAGGCTATCTAATAGGAGCCGCAATAGGGACTGCATCCTGGCACCTGCCAGATACACATGGGCCAGGCTCTCCCTCATGCCGCAAAAGGGGCAGGTGTCCAGGAGGGGGATGAACTGAACCAAGAACATGCCCATGCTCACGGCTCCATGAAGGAGCCGCCAACTGACATCCCATTTGGGCTTCGGTACCAGGGTGGAGTATAGGCTTACCCACCGGGGTTCCTCATCCTCCAGAGGTGGTTAGAGGTCCTGCCACTTCATATTGGGGCGGGACACAAGGATGAGGATGAGAAGGGTTTGGAGCATGATTGTGTACAGATGTTTCCTTGGCACGGTCCAGAAATGAAGCGGCTGCAAGTCGTGCAGCCAGCTTACAGTGAATGGGTGGGATGACCGGGTGGGTCCACAGTGCAAGGGCCTGATGAAAAGGTCCAGAGGGCCTGGTGTGTTGGATGGGTGGGGAGAGCCCTCTCGCAGTACATGGTCAAGGTAAACCTGAGCAGTGGGTGATAGAGTGACCCTCACCTCCAGAAGTACGTGCTGGGGAGTACGAAGGCTGGAGAGCCCCACGTGCTGAGCGAGTGTCAGGGGATCCAGTCAGTCTCCCCGGTCGTAGTCCAGCAGGTCTCTAAGACTGGTGACTTCTGCCAGGACCAAACTCTGTCGCAC